>NC_047151.1:3275000-4717500 GCF_009819705.1 Hippoglossus hippoglossus | reverse complement strand
GTTGGGGGGCACCTCCCACCTGCTCCCTCCCAACCACAGTAGCATTCATCAGTTCTCTGTCTGTTCTACATGTAAGAGATTAATGATGGACGATAAATGAGCTAGTGGAAAGAGACAGAACATAAACTGGCTTTTCATTGTTTTGGTATGCTAATGGGATCAAAGCGGCGTGTTTTGTTAGCTAGCTCGAGGCGAGGAAGGGGAAACAAATATTATATATGTGGCTCTTCAAGTGTGGGAGGCTGTATATGAAGTATTAGCTGTAAAGACCTTACTGAGCAGCGGGTGTCTCCTGTGTAATCCTCTCCTGAGCGCAGGGCGGGCCGTGCCGGCCGGGCTGGATGTGGGACAACTTCGAAAAGCGCCGCTTAAGAATCCATCCGGAGCCTCTTCGCACCGAGGCAGGTTCACCCACGTCCCCGGGACCAGCCGCCAGGTCCCCGCTACACTGAGAGGTGCGCTCGATCAGGTTCCCCAGAGCAGGTGAGCGCGCGAGATGAAGGCGGTGTAAGTGACAATTCTCTCTCTCTCTCTCTCTCTCTCTCTCTCTCTCTCTCTCTCTCTCTCTCTCTCTCTCTCTCTCTCTCTCTCTCTCTCTCTCTCCTCAACACTATCCTCTGTCCTTCTCCCCCTCTCTCTGTCTGTCTGTCTGTCTCTCTCTCTCTCTCTCTCTCTCTCTCTCTCTCTCTCTCTCTCTCTCTCTCTCTCTCTCTCTCTCTCTCTCATTTCTATCCTCTATCTCCCTCCCTCTCCCTCTCTCTCAATTCTGTTCATTAAAATATGTTGCCAAATCCCAATTACAATAATAATATTAAAGCAACAATAATGTATGAAAATATAATCTAAAGAGAAATTACAAGGAATAACAGATTGAAAAAAAAACAGAAGGAGTTGAAGGTAAGTAACAATATATTACATGTCCACTGGTTTTTCTGTGGCAGGAAGTGACATATTGAGCTGCCAGCACTGCACATTCTTTGTTTCCCCTAGAATAAGGGGGTCATTTCTCCTCTTAGGAATTCTGGCATTTATTCTTGGGATTTTGTAAAGAATTCCTCTCTAATGTGTGTGTATTTTTGACACTGTGAGGAAGTGTAGTGTCTCTCTCCACAGCTCCCTCATCACAGTGAGAACACAGCCTATCCTCTCAGGGCGGATCTTTCAAAGAATGGTTTGACTGCTCTGAGGCTGGTTGGGGTGATGTCAGACGGGGAGAGGTTAGCCAGCCTCAAGACAAGTTTGCTGAGGGGACTCCTTTCTATGTTCAACTCCTGGTAGGCAAGGGCTTTATACTGGTAGCTCTCAGGAGTGCTCCTTCTAATATGGCTCCACAATTTGATGGCTCTTTTGTGTATATTTAGTAATGGATATAATAAAGTAATGGATATTGGTCTTATTCATGCAGTACTCGCAGAATACTTTTGCAGAACTCTGTATTTTTGTGTCAAAATGCCCCATACCTGGATTCCATCCTGGAAACTTTCTGTATCCATCTGCGCATCATCAGTTAACTTTTTATTACTGAAGTAGTCTACTGTAGGCAAGTACATGTCAGACAGACGGAAAGACATATCGATAGATAGATAGATAGATAGATAGATAGATAGATAGATAATAGATAGATAGATAGATAGATAGATAGATAGATAGATAGATAGATAGATAATAGATAATAGATAGATAGATAGATAGATAGATAGATAGATAGATAGATAGATACATAGATACATAGATACATAGATTGATAGACTGATCTCTGTCGCCTCCTATTGGGGTCAGTCAGTTATTGCGACATATTATCTTGCTTACAAACAAACAGACATGGTTGAAAACATAACCTCTTGTAGGAGTGACAAACCACCTATGGACTTTGCTTTATATTACCCACAACAGAAGACGTGCTACAGTACACTGACAGTTGGGGTTTTGTGGCAAATCAATGAGGTGGATTGCATCACTGGATATTTATAATTTCTTTGTAAAAATTACCATGTTCATTTGTCACGGATTAGCCATTTTTTAAAAACTATTTTGACTGTGTGGTCCCGAAAGATGATCCCAAAGTTTTATATCAAAGTATGTAATTATATCATTATGCAGTGTAAAAGTGTGTGCATCATGGTATAGTTTTTTTAATCTCTCTATCTTGCTCCTGCATGTGCAGATTGGACTACACAATGACAACACTGCACACAGAGAGTTGTGCATTAACCTTCTTTGTGTTCATTTTGTGCAGTGATTTGTTTTGATTGTGGTGATCAGTGGGTAAATAAAACAGGAAATCGACTGCTTCCTGGGGTCCGACTGTTTGTAGTTTTCACATTTTGGTCACAAGATGTCAGTGTTACACAACTTTGCTACTTCCTCTCTCTCTCTCTCTCTCTCTCTCTCTCTCTCTCTCTCTCTCTCTCTCTCTCTCTCTCTCTCTCTCTCTCTCTCATCCACACACACAAAGCTTTCACACATGTCCACCCTCCATGCTGCCTTAATTAATAATATCATAACCACACAGTCCACTTCCAGTTACTACTCAAGTCCCTTTATCCTCTCCAGGAAGCCCACACTGCAACGCACGTCTATTCTAATTTACCAGAGATTAGGGGAGGAACTCTTTTGTTGGTCTTACATCGGCCTCCCCCTGCCTTGCGTTACGGTCATTTTTATCTCTGTCCTTGGCCGTCAGCTGGTGCACAGAACTATTTTGGGTGGGTGTGAGGGGATTTTCTGGCCTGTTGATTTCACTGAGTCATAAGAATTGGCTTCGAGGAGGGAGACGGGCTGTGGTGGGAGAAGAAGCACATTCTAGTGCTAAAACGAGGGAGTTTTATCCACAGGGAGGGATGAATGCTTTAAATAAAGAGAAAATGAAACCATAAGCAATGATGTGTGAAGACCAAGAGGAGACAGGAGGCAGGTGTCAAAGGTTATTATGTTCCTGCTGACTTATTTAAACTTTTTTTTCCCACAACTTTAACTAAGCACACTGACCATAGCAGGAATTTCTCCTTTTTGACCAAGTGTTTCAGAGTTTCAAAGGAAAGTCCAACAAACTATCGTATTGACTATAGAACTGAGCGTATACACATTCTTATTGCTTCCTCTCCCCTTTCCTCTCTATATGGAGATGAAAAGATCTTTCATGTTGTTTCCTCTTGTTGCATTATTTATTGCCGTGTGGCGCTTTATTAGCTGGTTTCATCTCAGATTTCCAGGCTGTTTTTGGGAAGCCTTTGAAATGTGTTTCTGACTCCAAACAATCCTTTTCCCACTATCTTTTGCTTGCTCCAGTTGCTTCCTCTCTCGTGATAAAATAAAAAAAAACATCCCAGTTTTTCAAAGCAAACTGAGCTACCCTCTGAAGCCAAAATCCATTCAATGCTGTCCTAAGAAACGGAGATGCTCTTGTTTTGTGGCTGGCATGAAAAGAGAACAGAAGGTCTTCTATGTCATTAGCCTTATTAGCATCATTAGCACAGCATGGATCATCTTCAAATGACTGGCTTGGAGTTATTTGTGTAACCATAGATGCAACAAGAGCGCTATATTATATCCTGTGTTTGAGAAGACTGCATTTAGAATCTAGTGGGTGCGATTTGAAGAAAGCCGACATGTTTCAGATGCAACCACTAGATGGTGGAGCTACTCCTGCCTCAAAATGAGATGTGATGGGGAAGAAGAGTAGAAATACTGGAAGATATTAGAGATTTAATCTTATTAAATAAACCACATAACCCCATAATAAAACAAGTATGTTTCCATCAAGTACTGACAAACTTTTCCAATACATCTCCTCCAATATTTTTTAACATATACAGTTTATTCACTTGCCCTATATTTGTCCTGATGCATATATTCACAACAAAAGACAGAGAGAAGACATCTAATCCAGCAGCACAATAAAAATTGTAGTTATATATTTACCATTATAGTTGTCTGTCACAGACCTTGAATGATTTGAATGGACACAACTCATATATACTAATATATAAAAGACTGACCCCTGACTTGTACAAAACGACTTGATAACAAAATATCCTCACAGTGCCCACTGGTGGTATGTGCTATGCTGTAAAATTAAGTGTATTTAAATTAGAAAAACAGAACATAACAGGTTAAATTCATATAACTTTTGCAGTGGCAGACAGACTAAATGCTGGTGGTTTATAAATATAAGCCATTACATTGTGCAATCGAAAACACTCATCTAATGCACCTTGAGTGAATAAATGAATGAGACAGTGTCCTCTTATCTGAAAATGAATATAGACAGAGAAGGATGAAAAATCTCCATGGGCTCGTTAAGAGCTTAAAGTCTCAGCCTGCCTCTGAATCCGAGGGTCCATCACATCGGGTGGGAGCTGAGATGAAGGTAAAGGCAGAAAGAGGTTTTGGATAGCACGCAGACAATTGGTAGGGATTGAAACTTATGTAAACTTAATGGTTCAGCGTTTTTTCCCCTCCCTCCTTCTTCTTCTCAACATGGTTTCTTGCATCTTTATCAGGAAGCTCCAACCACTCCGCAGTTGATGGTGGATAAGCCCAGCAGGCCTGATTTGGTTTGAACTCGTCTTTTATTCTGTCCATTCCTCCCAGTACCCACACCTCCACCATGGCCCGGTTTCTCCTGGCAGGCCTTAATCTCTCTCCCTAATCGGCTGCAGACGTGAGGCTTTGCTATTCCCCACAGAGCTGCGTATGGGATATGGCCAAGATTTCAGAGCGAGTGCAGAGGTACCAAGCTCAACAATGGCAGAAGCATTGTCACGTTAGGGTTTTCAGAACCATATTTCTGTTTTGGGTGTTTTTTTTTCTTTTGAGATGAGGAGAAGGAGAATCTTGGGGTATGCCAGATCACGCATAAAGTCAGCAGATTGAATGTATGCTGAGTAACCTGCTGATCCCAGCATTTGAAAATACTCGGGTCCAGCATCAAACGTGGACCAGTACTTTGATTCTCTTCCTTGAGGTTCCTATTGTGAACCCAAGTCATAATAAACACACATAAACGGCTCTGTCTTTCATGTCAGCCTTATAAAAGAGGAATAAATATGTACAATCCACTTCAGCGCGGGCCTTTGTGGAGAGGAAGCAGCTGGAGATGGCATCGGGCCCTGGTATTGTTTGCCAGCAGCTCCCTAGTGGGACCACGGTGCCTCGCTGACGTCTCCTGGAGAAGCGGGCAGGACACGTCACCCACATGAAAGGGGCTGTCCTCAGTCACAGAGTGCTGCGATGGCCACTATGGGTCACTTCGTTGTCAGTGATCTGACCACACACTGGATAAACGCCTCCTCACTTCTTGAAGACATTTGTACGTGTCAGTGATTAATCTAATGGGACTAAGCGTGATCACATTACCTTTAATAATTTCTTTGGAATAACAGAGATCAAACAAGACTTCTTAAGTTAAGTGAGGATGAAAACAATTCATGTCTCCAAGGTTTACTCTGGACTCTTTGGATCATCTTGTGTGCAACTTGCAGTAGAATAGAAGGTTTCTGGGCCTGAGTATAGAACAGTGGTATTTTTCTATCTCCCTTTCTCTGCCCTGAGTTTTCTTGCTAATTCTGTCTCTCCCTTAGATGTTGTTCAGGCTATTTACAATTCCAACTTTTGGAATGAGTGTCCAACTCCCTTTCGTCTGGGATTAGATAGAAAGAGAGGGATGAGGGATAGGGGAGGGAGCGAGAGAGGGATTTTCGCACTTTCAGTACTGCTGAGGACAAACTTGAAAGGATTAGGGGAAAAAATACAGAATGTCTAGCAAGAAATAAAAGTACATGTCATTTGTTGTCTGCAACAAAGTGAGATCATTAGTGCTGTGAAGTCACCAGATACTGTCAGAGAAAAGCGTGGCCAAAGAATATTTACCGATACACAGAGCACGGCTTGGGTTCCAAGCCAGCTGGCAGCAGATCCTGAGACGCAGACAGAGAAAATGTAGAGGAGGCCAGCAACAGCGATACAGCTTGAACAAAGCAGAGGTATGTTTTATGTTAAAGCATATAAATGCTCAGAGGGAAATACGGTGCTCATTAGTGCAGAGGAAGCGTGTGAGGCATACATATTTTTCAGATGACTGTTTGGTCAAATCACCTAATCATTATCACCATTAAGATGCATTATGTTTTGAAATAAAAACTCGCTTTTGCTTTCCCTTCTTCAAAGAATTCTAAGCAGTGACCGTGCCACTGGAGGAAGGAGTCAGGTGCTTGAAAACCCTTTAGGCTAAAGTATGCTTGAAGTGTCGTCTGACCGCATCTGAGGGCAAACGTGTTTATGCATGTTCTCAATGGCCACCAACAAAAATGGGAGGAAAAGCCTCACAGAGGACACTTTTGGACTTTCTCCCAGGGTGTTGTTTTTGTCTATATACACAAAGCATGAAAGAATGAGATTAAAATGGTGAGTAGGCTTGATAAAATCATCCTAGAATCGTCCTCACCTCTGCCTCTGTGACCTCACAATGACTGTTTTGGTACATCACAAAAATTGTCAGACACAGGCCTCCCAAGGCCTGGAGGTGTGAGGGGGGAGAAGTTTCCAAAATTTTTGTAGTTCCCCAAAGCATGTTGTTTATTTTGCCTTCAAAATAAGAGCACGTTGTGATTTACAGATTAAGTTAAATATAAATACAGCTTTATCTCACCGATTTTAACTCCAGATTTTCGGCACTCATAGACCCAATGCACAAGAGCAGTATTGTCCAGAGTAAGGCGGTTATTTCCAGTGGAGAGTGGAGCTGCTAAAGAGTGCTTCAGTGGAGGTGTGCATCACTATGATTTTCCATCAGACTTTTAAGCCAAAACTCAACTAAATTAAACTCAGACCCCAAATATGCTGACCATCACAAGCACATTGAAGTTATATGGGCTTTCATTTCACTTAGAGGTAAGAAGAATGACGAAAAAGGTTAATTATATGTGTGTAACTCTATACTATGGTCCATTTTTAAATCTTACGGTTAACAAGAAGTATCAGACAACAATGAAATCTGGGGTTGAGAAGAAAAAAAAAAAAGGATATGATTTTGCTCATTTCAGTCGAATCTTTAGCTTTAGTTGTTAGGAATGGTAACAATGTCATTTTTTACCATGCTATCAGCCCACAAGAAGTAAAGTTACATGTTACTGAAGCTGACACAGTGAGTGGAATTAGCTGACTGATGATGTGGCTGCTGTGCATGCTCACAGTGCTCGAGTTGGACACAAAGTATTCTATAGGTGCAGAATGCCAACACATGCTGGCCTTATGTTCAAGAGACTGTCTGTCTTCGATGCACATTGTCAGACGCTTTCTCTATCACTCTCAGAAGAAAGAGAGACAGACAAAGAGAGAGAGAGGAACATTCATTTTCCTCTCCATCTGGTCAAGATCGAGCTGGCGTGCAGATGGTTACAGTAAATCACACGACTGTGAGAAAAACAGTTTCTTTACCAGCAGGAAAAAAACTGGAGCTGTAGAGACTCCTAGACTCCTGATTACCTGATTGTTACCTGAAATCTGACTTTGAGCTATAATTTTCACTAAAAGTGCAGATACAATATGTGTGGCCTCAAGAACTCTGTCTAATGTCTACTCATTGTCCATGACAATGCTTTCGTTTTTGCTGAATTTATAAATTCACCAAAGCAGAAATTACATACAATAATTTGCATCAAAAGATTAATTTGTACATTTATAAATTGTATTACTATCTGAGTTAATGTGAAACAAATGGGTTTAACTGCTATTGTGTTGACTCCAGTGCCACGCAGCACCATGTGAATAGATTAGTCATCAACAGGAAGCTGATACTAATGGCTCCCAAGTTGTGGTTTCTGAAGGACACATGTCGTGACAATTAACCAAAGCCTGGAGGAAGCGGGTTACTGGCAACACAATGCCCCAAAGTGGCCTGATATATGCCTGTCTGATAAACACTGTGGTCAGAGGAAAACCAAGTGTCAGCCGGATATTCTTTTGAAGTCTGTTTGTATTGTTTTTTTTGTAGATAAAAGAAACAGGTGCCTGTTTTGTCGGGAAACTGGAGGAATGTGAGCAAAGGAGCTGCCATTTTGTGTCATTATATCCTCTTTCATATTGTTTCTCATTCAATAAGGCACGTACAATATTTACAGGAAAGGCAAAGCTCCATTACCTGCTAGTGTTATGTTACCTTGAGGTAGTGGAGGTTAAAAAGACTGCTGGCCTTTGATGAAATGGAGCAACAGTTAAGACCCACAAACCAAGGGTCTTTGATCACTTAACCTGATCGTCTTATATTTAATAGCAAGGCCCAAGGAACAAGCATGGGAACCTACTGCACCTCCTTTGATGATCTGAACAGGGTTTATGTACATGTGCACCTCAGCAGAGGAAACATCACAATGTAACAGTACAAATCACTCAGGCAAGGCTGTCTGTGAATAGGTACACCCACAAATGGGGAAGTTCTCTTTAGATTTTGCTCTTTTAACAAAAATTTAGCTAAACTTTGGGAATGAAATATGAATTTTGAGCTAAAAAATGCAAATGGCAAACAGATGAAGCGCCGCTTCAGTCACAGATTTTGGGGAAAATCTCCAAGCTGACAGGATATGAAAAGGTTTCAATTGCTTTTCAATTTTTAAGGTAATACAAATTATTGAAGTAATAGTGACTAAATGATGAATCACGATTTAATATGGGAAGAATTCAAAGCAGCTAATACTTGATTTAAATAAATCTTTGTGAAGTAATCATTTAAAAATGAGTACCAAAATGTGACTTTACGTTGGGGAACAAGTCAGGTAAGTAATGGTGACCTCATGGGAAGTAATGATGAACACTGTATATGTCTTTAAATCTTTTAGTCTCAGTTGTTGTAGTTAAACATCTGATGATCATTCCCCTTCAATTTGCAAGAGAGCTAGCATTTAGAAGGTAAAAAACAGACAGGAGTTGGTGGAAACCAAACCAGAGCTAAAACTCTAATCATAAATCAATCCAAAAAAATTGTACAGTCCATATCCACACATCACAATTTGCCTCATAGGGCTTAACATCTGTCCTGAGAGATTTTATCACAAATTCATCTCTTCACACTTGGTGTTAGAATACATCCTGAGTGCATCTCTTGTGACCACTTGTGATTGGATATCATTATTCCGCTGTATAATAAACAAAGACCGATTGCTGTTTTTGCCCGTCTGAGAATCAGATGTGTCTGATGACAATGTGTTTGTGTGTGTGTCTGTATGAGAAGGGGCGATAGAGAGGGAGAGAGAGAGCAGAGCCAAGATGGGCTGAGAGAATCAAAACACTGCGTAGTTTTCCAATGAAACAAGATTTTCCTTTATTGAAAAAATTGAAAGAATCAACATGTGGTGTGGATGTCAGTGTTAATATTGTGGTGGTTGTCACAAGAAATTAGCGTATGGCCACTAGAAGTAGAAATGTAAAAATACTTTCTGTTTGTTGTGAAACTTCAGCAGGTCAGAGAATGTCAGCTAAGTAGGCGATCCTTTACATGTGGTCACCTGCATCCCAGAACCTTTGAAATATGGTCGAAATGATCAGATCTCAAATGCAACCTCACTCTTGGGTACTCAGAGTACTCAGAGCCGACCACTCGTGATCGATCACTCAGAAATGGATGTTGATAGCAGATCTGAACTGGGTCACAGATTCAGTTAGAGAATGATAATGTTGCTTCATGTTTCCTCAATGTTTTTCATGTTTTCTGTATCAACCTTATAAGGATATGTCAGTGTTGTGTTTATAAATATCAAATTTTATTCTGTCTTATTTTATTCAGATTTTCATTCTGTATAGTCTTTAGGCTCTAATACTTTTTAAGAAGTCAAGCAATAATGAGACTTTCATGCACACGGCATGAGTCTGCTTACAGCAGGGTAGTGAAAGGAGGCGGCTTAGAGGTTGGAAGTTTTGCAGCCTGTCGCCTTTTGCTTCATCTAAAAGCTCACTGAGGCTTCTCCTGTCTGTTCCATCCCTCCCTGTAATATTTTCAAACTCCTCCACTGTCAAAAAATGACCAAAATGACCGTCCATGGTTTTGTAGACATAATTTTGATGAATGATATCAGTAAGTGCTGAGCTTACTGACAAAAACTTTACATTTCATGTGACTACTTGGTAATAAAAGTGAATTTTTGTTTCTTCAGCTAAATGCCTCTAATGTAAAGCTACTGCAGTAGCAAATGTTTGGTTTAGCAACAACCTCAGAACCAAACGCGTGTCATCTGTTGACCATTCTGCAATTATATATTTATAGAGATACATTAGAAGCAATTTAAAAGACACATTTTCTTGGAATTTTTGTTGGAAAGTTCTCAATAAAACATCATTCGTTTTTTCCTCAGCGAGCCATAGGATGAGTCACTATTATGTTACCTGTAACCCGAGTTTAGTAAAATGTTTTCATCATTTCAAATAACAGAAAGATCATAAAGTGCATACCAGGTGGCCTGGACATGAATCTTATTTAGGGTTATTAGGGATATGAATTTGCAGGGGGCAAATATCCTGTCCTAAACAAAACAACTCCCTGTTTTGAATTCAATAACTAAAAATTCAAGTTATTTTTTGTTTACTTTTTAATGGATTGGTCATTGATTTTATGATTTTTCTATTTCAATTTTTCAGGATAAACCCCTTGAGATGAATCAACTAGTTTTTAAGGAGGTCTTCATATCCTCATATACAGTATAGTGATATATATCTGAGCTGAGATTGTGCTGATTTGCGTGAGACCTTATGACACGAAAAAAAACTTTATAATGCTGATCTTTAAGGAATGCAACAACAGAAAGGTCTCGTGCCTGGCTCCTAATGGAGATACTGGTTTAAAATGACTGACACGTTGCAAAATTAAAGCAACTGCTTTGGTTTTCAATTTTATTTTCCTATTGAAATGTTTATGTCCCACACAAGTGAAATACTTGTGTACAGATATCTGTCTGACAAATGGTCAATATGTCAGATTGTAGCCTCACATCACATTTTGAAGCTATATACAATGCTATATAAGGTGTTGTACAGCACATTTTAATTAAAGATATTTGTACACTTCATCACTTCTTAATTAAAATCTTTCTTTGAAATAGCAAATGCTGTGGACATAAACACATACACACACACGCTTTAACAGCAAACCGTACACATTTATAATAAGCACAGTACATCAAAGTGTTTTGACTTCACAGTGAAAGAAGTGAGGAGCAGCTCAGTGAAGCAACCCCATCACATTCATACAAAAGTATTTCACAAATATCTATCATTAAATCATTTCAGTAAGCAATGGCTTAAAAGTGGACTCTCTCTTCGGGCGTGTGCCAAAATTGCCAGATGGCCCCGTCTGGGTCTGGCTGCGGCTCTGCCTTTTTTTTTCTCCCACTAATATATGTTACATCTGATTCACTGACTCTGACCTACATGGCAGTGGGAGGAATGGAGGATAAATAAACCCTTTTTTCTTTATCTGAAACAGAGGGGAAAAACAGTCTGTGGCCAAGTTTAATGATGACGACAGTTTGTCTTTTTTGCCCAGAAAAAACAACCCCCTGTTTTAAGTGGCCTTTGATGTGACTCCTTTCTGACTTGTACCATTAAATATAACACTGGCTACAACTTGGCATAAAGTCGTTTCTTTTCACTCTTTTTTCCTGCTAACACTGTGTTGTGTTTAGTGTGATAAACTTCCATCAAAGTGCGTATGCTGATCCATCAGACATCTTATATAATCTGTGCTGCTCATTATTACTGTAATTTACTCTTTTCTAAAGAGATCAGCTCCTTCTTGTGGTCATTATTATTCCATTACAGTTAAACAGATTCCTAAGATGGCTGTTTGGGTGGGTACAGCAGATGAAAAGGTTTGCCTTGAGCAAAGAGAGGCAGACGGAGTTAGAAAGAGAGGCTTTGTATGAAGGCTTTGACTTCTCGTTTTTTGTTTCTTCTTTTCCTACTGCAGAGCCGACTTCTAAAGGCTGCAGTTGCACAACCAACACTTTATTTTCATCTCATTCTTCACACTACGTGTCATACATGTAACATCGCTTCAACCCACATATCAGCTTCCAGAGGCCAAAGTTTCCGGCCCCTCTTGTAAGATACATGCACGCTGACAGTGTTTTTATTATGTTTCATAACACACTCCTGCTAAATGTAATGTGGGTGTGTTTTTTTCTCTATATCACACCTTTGATGGACTGGCTATCTGTCCATGGTGCCTGCCACCAATGTCCACCTCCTTTCAAATGTCTTCAGATTCAGAATCATCCTCAATAACAAGCCGCCAGTAGAATTATTTGTGAATCAAGTGGTTCATTTTGTGGAAATTATCAACACCTGAACCTCTAATGGAAATTTAAAGCTGCTATGATTAATGTTTTTATATCAACAATGGATCAAAAGATTGTCGGTGTACGTGCTGACTATTAGATCAGCCGACTCTGCAGCTCCCCTCTGCTCTGCATTGTCCTTCAGCTCATTGTTTTGCTCATTCAGCAGCTATACGGCCAGATATTTCCCGTAGCAATATGAAGGAGGAGAGTGAATATTAGACTTTCATTCACCAGGTGGCCAGACACGTGACTCCAAATGAATGCTGACGTTGCTTTGTATCTGCTGTAAACTGTTGTGTAAACTGTTTGTCAACAAGCTTCACTTATCAAATTAAAAGCTGATGATATGTTCTACTGCCCCCAAGTGGCCAAGAAAAACTGAAAAGTAATTTCAGGTTTAAATGTTGTAAAATCTGTTGGTACTGTAAATGTAAAAGAATGTGTTCTTGAATAGTTTTAAATATTGCTATTTCTTGATGTGCTCTGTCACACGTGACATATGTTGCACTTCTGTCCGTCCTGAGAGGGACACTCGCCTCTGACTCTCTCTGAGGTTTTGTGTTATTTCCCTGTTTCTGAGTAGTTTTTCGTCACCCTTGTCGAGGATTAAGGAGCAAAGTATGTTACACCTCTGAGGCAAATTGTGATTTGTGAATATGGACTATCCATAAAAAAGGATTAATTGATTGATTGAAGTACAACCTACTCTTTAAACGTTGATGATTTCAGGTGTGGTATGAAAACAAATCAACTTTTGCAGCAAATATACAGTATTTCTATCCATTTGTTGGAATATTTTCAACAAGGATTAATGCCCCACTGAGTTTACATTTGGGAATAAAATTTTGAAAATCTGGAATAATAAACACCTCATTTGTTTTTAGTTTAAGGCAAGTCACAGCACAGTGTGGCGTGATTGTGCAAATAGCCTCCATGTAAAACTGGGCACGCTTACAAAGTGCCATTGTGGGATCTTTAAAGAGTTGCCCAACATTAAAGCGGAGGTAGTGGTAGCAGGTGGTGTGCTGGAGGAAGAGGATCTCCCTGTGGTCTCATTCAGGCCTGAGAGAGAGGACTGAGACAGGTGGTCAACCTCTTTAATGTTCCTAGGCTTTTAATCTGTGCATGTGGCTGTAAAACAGGGAGCACTGTATGTTGACCAAGAACTCTTTACTGGCAGACCTGTGATACAGTTTGTGCTGCTGCTGCTGGCCGTTTCATGTGGGTCCACCCTGCATTTGTCCTCAGACGCAGGACTTTGTGCATGGCATAGCTACTTAATCCACCGCTGACATGTGTATTGCTCTCTGTGTTTTTGACACGCAGTGTTGTTCAAGCACTGACACAGTCTTTGTCACCTGTCCATGACAACTGGCAGTTTGCTTATAACAATTTCTTTGTTCCCATTTGTTCTCAGGTTATTCTTGAACAGTCCCGAATAATGTTATTAGGAAAGATGAAAGAATAGTTTGTGTAATCCCGGGTATCAGACGCTATTTCAACAAACACAAAGAACATGAAAGTGGAGCTCTAATAGTTAAGATGCCTCAGTTTAGACATGTTTCCATCGTACTTGAGTGTGACCAAGTCAGAGCCATTAGGCCAAAGTGTAAAGAGAGTCATTGGCTTTCAAATGTGAACCAATTGTCTTGTGTTATGGAAACAAGCAGGTGCATTATGAGAGCTTTAAAGCACAGCAGTATCACTTTGCATAGGGGCTGCCCCTTGTTACCACTTCTGTTTGATGGATTGCATCATTATCCTTACTCTGTTTTCCTGTGTGTGCAAACAGGAGGAACTTTCAATATGACCGTTTTGGGTTTCATGTTCCCAGGTCCTGAGTGCCACAGAAAGAAAGGAGGATTTTGTTTTGGTCTGGAATTGTTGAGACTCATTTGTAATGGGTTACCGATTTGTTTGATTTTGGCAGAGATCCGTTTAAAAACTGATGAATGGTGTCAGGTTCCCAAGAGCAAATTAATCACTTGAGCCTGGGTACACTGATTTAAGGACACTGTATATCAGATAGAGCTTCAGACGGACATTGAAACAGTGAAAATGCCCTCGAGCGAAAGAGGACAGCTTTAAATTGTTCAACCAAAAGTCAAAATTCTTGACATACTAAGTGTTTAACCACTTGCATCAACCATCAGGAAGTTTCAGCGGCCCTCAACTCATTTAGCTATAACTAAATGGTGAATGGACTTTAAACTACAAGCCACATTCATAGAGTGCTAACATATGCTGCACTTTTTCTATCACACACCATTCACACCGTCCCGGCACAGTTGTCAGGGGCAATTTGGGGTTCAGTATGTTGCAAGGTAAGAAACTGCATGTGGACTGGAGTAACCACAGATTGAAATGGGGAATCTTACAAATCCCACAATTCAGCTCAGTAGAATCTTTCCTTAGATGATTTGTGTGTGGCAAACATCCACAAACTCAATACCTGTAATTTGTACAATCTATATATTACAGCTGTAATGACCCTGATGTCATGTCAGATTTGACGATGATCCTCCAGAGCCACAGAAAACATGACATTGTTTTCACATCGTCAGTGCTACTCCTCATGGAGTAAAGTGATCTTATAATTGGTGGACTTCCCCTTGGACTCAAAACCAGAAATTTTCCCAGCTAAAACATTTCAAAGCAGGACATGAGTTAAGAGCCTCTATAACCTCTTAGCTTGGCGACAGGGAGAAAACCCACAGTTCAAACTCGTGAGTCTGTGACTGAAGCACCACTTCCAACTTCCGACTGTCCCCTTCACACAAGGAAAAATGCTCTGGCTCTTTTCATTAGCGCCTGTTTGTTCATCCTTGGTAATGATCTCATAAGGGGCTTTTTAGTCGAACATGGTGCTCTGTGATTGAATGGTTTTATGTGGAGTCAAAGCACTCAGGTTTGCACAGCGGGGTGCCACTTCAGATCACTCAGCACAAATCCCTGTGGAGCTCTGGGGGAAAAAAAACATCGATTGCTGCTCAGCCTCCCTCTTCCTTTTTTCCCTCTTCTACCCCCAATTTTTTTCCCTCTTGCTAAATAATCCACTTTAACCGCCCCACTCAGTTTCCTCTCTGCCTCCCCCTGAAACTAGTGATTAAGTGCTTAACCAGTTTACACACAAAAAGAGATGTGTTTGAAATGCAAACAAAAAAACACCTGGGATTTTTAAGGTTGGGTATATTGTCTTATGAGTTGCTGTGGTAGTATTTAGTTCCAATTTACTGTCAGTATGTACATGTAAAGGGTTGTTGGCAGCGTTTATTGTATCTTCCCATGTTTAGCACTGTTTAGCACTGTTTTAGCCAACAATTTCTTGGCATTCCACATAACGTCTATCATAAATTAGTTATATATAGTCAGTTACACAGGGTGAATAGTTTAGCTTATTTTAAGATGCGTGACATTTTCACCTGCAGGAAGAATGAAGCTGCAATGATGTGAATCATACCTGATAGTAGGTATTTATATATGTGTAGCTCACAGCTCCTAATGCTGCAAGTAGTTGTGGCAATGTAGTTAGTTATCAAGTATATGTAGTGAGAATCATGAGAAATACTACACAAGAATCAGAGAGCATAGGGTCAAACCCAAGGTGGAAAGGCTATTTGTAAGTAAAAACATGAGATAAAAACATTTGGTGTTACCTTTTCTTATGAGAAATGGAAATAAAGAATAAAGTAACATAAAATGAATGGCCATACTGTGTATTTACATGTGCATTAAGGTTTGTCAAGCCACATACAAAGCATGTTGTATTTTTGTATTTGTCTTGCGAAATCCAAAGGAAGTAGTTCTGTAGCTTAAAACTCAAACAGAGAGCGGAAACTGAAAATAGTTATAAAGGTTACGAAATCAAAATAAGAAACATTACAACACATATCAGTACAACATAACAATTGTGCACACAAACAGTGTATGTTCCAGTAGCAGACAATCCTTTGTGTCTGAAAAGGGTATGTCGTCTATAACCTGCTCACTGTATACGTGTGTTCTGATCTAATAGAGCACTTTTGTTTTAGTAAATATTTGCTACATTATATCAAGTACTGTGTGTGTGTGTTTTCAAGTTAATAAAGCTAGCATGTCAGCACAAAGTTTATTTGCACAGACCAACATCATTATTATTCACCTGCAGATGTGTTTCTGGTCAGTTGGAAAATGTAAGTTTATTAATTATTCTTCTTTTAGCTCCGTTTTCGGTCCCCATCAACTCCTGAGGGAGAAATCCTGCTCTACACCACATGTATGCTGCTATAGCTCTGTACAGCATGTTATTAGTTAGTCAGTGTGCTGTTTAGTGATAGGCAGGTAGTGCACAGTGCACTGGAACTTTTGTTGAAAACAGCTGCCGACATTATAATCAACACTGAGGAGTGTGAACCAAAACAATGACGATAGCAGATTCAGGGGATATTTCTCAATGGGTTTCACACCTCTCACAAAACAAATGGTTATTTGATTAATTCTTGTAAGTCACTTTTTCTGAAAATCAAGTTTGAACGAATTTGACAGACAATTTGTTCGAATTTATTACAATACATCACAAGTCAGGTGAGGACTTGATGTTGCTCTGCTTGTCTTTGGTGCCATCTCTCCTGCCTCACTTACACTCGAATTTTGAATAAAAATGTGTTGATATATACATATTGATCAGAGCAGCTTTAAAGGCACAGACCAATTGTTAAACATCATACTGATGCTAACCTCATATCTTACACAGGAAGAAGGGAGGATGGAAAATTATATTGCAGGGTGGTATTTTGGAAATAAACCATCTGTTGACATGTCTCATTAACGCACACAAACACACACACACACGATTTAGATAGTATCTCCATTGGTCTGTCAGAGTGCCATCTGCAGGGTTCAGCCAAGGCCTGTGACATCACTTCCTCTCACACATGCAGGAGCTGGTGGGAAATTGTACCACCATGACATCATGTAATGGTTCCAACATGTGGTGAGACGATTTGTATCCAACCACCAGCGGATGCTGAAATGCAAACTCAACTTTACAACAAAGTCAGTCTCTCGGTTCACCTTAACCACCTCAACCACCTCAACCACTGTGGCATCAGTCCTGATTGAGCTCACATTCATCTGGACTTAGATTTCATGTTTTGACCAGACCTGGCCTTGAAATGAAGCCTTTCTAAGTAACAGTGCGCAACAGGCTGATTAGAGTCCATTTCCGACGTAACTTTTAAGTTGAAACTGCACATTAATCCCCTTTTTAATGATGTCACAGTGACCTCCGCTCTCTCAGTCTCTGTTGTTATTATCATATTGCTCAAAGCCTTGGTCCAATAACTCAATATGACTCCTCAAAGTCTTTCATCCTGCCTAAGGATCTTCACACATCTTGCATCCATCATCTGTCCCTCCCACACACGATACACTCCTCCTCTGTTCTCACGTTAATCTAACTGTTCCTCCCTCACTCATTTCCACTCTCGTCCAAGCATTTACTCATGTGAGATCCCCCCCCCTCTGCTTTCTCAGACATAGTACACCAGGAACCACTGAGAACAGCCAGTTGTGTGCACGAGCTGCATTTGTCTTGGCACACACTCTGGGTTCTAATATTGCCACTTCAGATTAAGTGTACTAGATGACTGTTGAAGGGGGCTTCCTTCTCATGAGGCTGCAGTAAAAGATCAGAGGGTGTGGGAGGAGATGTCCACTAATCCATCTACTTATGATTCTTACTGCTTTGTTCCATTAACTTAAACCACCAGTCACCCAAAATGACTTGTGAAAGCAATTCAGTGTACACGACACATTTTTGGAGCATCTGTGGATAAAGCACTTTCAAACACAGACAGTCGACTCTCCCTCACAATCCGGAAATAAGAGAAAAACCGATGATAATGCAGGAAACCGTCCAAAACTTCCCAAGTTTTTGGCCAACTCAAACTGTTTATGAGCTGAACTCTCCCCTCTTGTATTTGACTCACACACACACTCTGTCAAAGAGGGTAATAGTTCTGCCACTCGTAATGAACTTCAGAGGAAGCAAGCCCAAATATGTAAGCTGGTGTTTGTGCATGTGTGGGTGTGTGTACGCTGCTGTGCAAATGGGATGTCCTTTGATGTAGCACTGCTCGGATCCTCTGGTAGTTGTAACCGTTCCCAGGCTGTCTGAGCCCGTCCTTTTCTCTTGCAAGGGCAGGACACAGAGAGGGAGAGAGAGATGAGAAAATGAGTGTGCGAACATCTATTTGGTTGATGCTGTGAGAAGAAACCAAGCTAAAGAGACAAGTTTTCCTAAATACCTCTTGTGTGTTCCTCTGTGTGTGTTTGTGTCAAGTAACGTCTGCATTCATCCACATGTATAAATTACACTGTGTGACATGTAACCAATCAGACAAACAAAGCAGTTTGCAGTATTAAATCCATGCAAGATCCCATGATCCTTCAGTGTAGCAGGTCACTTTTTCCATTGGGTAGTTTGCATGTTAATTTCAGTGGATGATTGATGAGTAACTATTAAGTATCTGGTTCTGGGTCCAAATTAAATGTCTATGGGTCCATGTGATGGGAGTTTGTCTCTATGTATCTGTCTCTATGTGTCTCAATTCAGGGGCTACGTCACAATGGTACGACTAGACTGTCCCATTTTGAAGGCTTCTCCAAATGTGGCTGACAAATGCATCCGCCCATCCCAGAAGAATGAAGGCTCTAACGGGTGGATCCTTCTCGGGCCCAGGATTCTTTGCGCTTCTGTGACAAACTATTTTTTAAAGAGTTAATGGTGCCGGCAAGTGACAAGACTTCCAATGCTTGAGTATCAAGCTTCAGCTCAACTGAACAGCTAACGGTGCTAACGGTGCTCATGTTAAAACAACAACCAAAGGGCATTTAAACTTTCTTATCGTATCCAACCTGCAGCTGTGTTGCTAGGCGACAGCAATTAGGGTGGGACAAGCTGGTGACAGTGATCTCAGAAATCTTCTGTAGACCAGATCGTCTCATTTTTGGTTTGGCCCTCATGGTCAATGCGGCTCACGAAAACAACCTCCTTCATGGGCAATGTAACCTGCATCGTCTGAAGGAGGCAACCCCTGGAGTGGGAGAAAGCTTATGTCATTGTACTGTGAATCTGAACCTGTACCTCAGTTAGTCAGTATCTCAACAGGAGACTTGTTTTGGATTCTATTTTATATATACATTATTAACTCCTTGTTCAACCCCCAACCTTTTCTTTTTGGGCAATTATAATCGTGGTATATTAGATCAGTATGGAAAAACCCAGCATTCGTGTGTTCTTTGTCATATTAGCAACACAATTTTCTGCAGTGAGCAGAATCGATTTTGAAGTCACTTTATCTCAGACATTGTCATTTTATTCAAAAATGATTTTTTTAGCCTTCATGATTTTATAAATGTATCAAGCAAACTGAAGACTGTGTTCCTCTTTCATTCCTGTTAAAGTTGCTCAGTGCACAAATACTGCCAGGCTGACATCATGCTGATGTTTACATAGACAAATATAATTACTCAATTAACTGGTAAAATCATTGATTCATATGATAATACTATTTTTTTGTTGGCAGTCATGGCTTAACTTGTAATATTATGATATTTTTGGTCTGTGGAAATCTCTCGGCCTGTACTTCTGACTGTGGCCACTGCTCTAGAATCACAGCCCAGCTCCAAACCTGGGGGCTTGCTTTATAGTCCTGTATAAATCACTTCCTCTGAGGTCAAAGACCACGTATTTTTTCCTCCTCACACCTTTCCTGCTGTCTATCTAAAACAGCGCCTTTGGAAACATCCAAGCTGCTCCTCCTGCGTCTGGGATGTGCTTTTAACATTCCAGATAAAGCTTGTTTTACAGTGTGTGTGTGTGTGTGTGTGTGTGTGTGTGTGTGTGTGTGTGTGTGTGTGTGTGTGTGTGTGTGTGTGTGTGTGTGTGTGCGCGTGTGTGTGTGTGTGATTGAAGCAACCTGCAGGTGGAGGAACATCCAGTAACCTACAGTATCTCCAGCCTTCAAATACCCCCTTTATGTTCCACCGCCAGATGTGGAGAGAAGCGGTGAGAGATTGTGGCAAAGAGCCAGAAGGAATTGTATCAGAAAGCTGCTTTAGCAGGTCATCATGTGTTTTCACTCGCTCCTCCTTTCTGTCTCTCCATAATTTTACTTTTGCTTAAAATTTCATAACCATCACTGCAGCTCTTAAGTATGAGGAGATGGACTGATTGATGAGAGAGGGATCATCATTGTTAACCAAGTTATAAAGACCTCTCCATCTAGATAAGACATTACAGTAACATTGTGTTTTAATGCCCTGTCCATATTCTTCTCCCTTGGCCCAACCCTTGGATATGAAGGGCCATTCGCTGGGAGTGTCCCCTCCAAACGAAGCCACACTGGGAAATTTCCCCAAGGAATTGGGACACCGCTGACTACGTCATCAGCAGCCAACCAACATCATTACAGTGACAAACAATATCAACCAACATTATAACAGATACACTTCCGACAACTGCATGACAGATCTATTGATCAATACAAAGTCAGTCAGCGTGTCTACATCGGGTATATCATGGTAACGTTAGTCCTGACCATAGAAACTTCTGCCCGCACTGAAAACGTTATAACATGAGTGGGGACGTTTTTTTCTAACTTCATATATGGGACACTGTAGTAATGAACCTTACTCATCACTCTCATAGATAGATAGATAGATAGATAGATAGATAGATAGATAGATAGATAGATAGATAGATAGATAGATAGATAGATAGATAGATAGATAGATAGATAGATAGATAGATGGATAGAGATAGAGAGAGCAACATGGTAGCGGGAATAGATGAAGAAGAAGAAGATGAAGAGGAAGAAGTTAAGTGAAAAAAATCTTAACAGAAGTAAAGAAATGTTATTAATTTAAAAGCAGGGCATGAATGACATTTCATTTGAAACAGTGGTGCTCTGATGATCAGCTGGGCTGTTTTACTTTATACTATCTATCAATTATCACAGAACCAAAATGACATTTATTTATTACAGTGGGCACTTGTTTTCTTACCAAATTATGAATGAACAACAATGGCCACTGCAAATTGAGAGTCATTAACTCGACATGTCAGTTGAAGTGTCTGCCTAAACTCGCCCTCTAGAGGTGAATAGCTGGAACAACAGCAGAGGATTGAGGAGCAAATCAACAACATTCAAGATTTATCTTTTTTTTTTCACCCTCATACCTTCGGTTTGGGATTTGGGCAAAGTCATCTCAGATCTCATCTTATCTTAGAGGCAACACATCTCAGAGATGTCAGGAACATTTACACAGCAGATGGACGAAGATGTGTGAGCACCCTCCATCAAGTTTAGTCAAAGACATGGTGGAGAGATCCAGCCCGACAAGGGCAACACATTAAGGCTAAACGAAGGCATTAGTTCAGCCTGAACGCTGCTGTCTATCAGTCGCTCACATTTCAAAGCTTGTAATTTATAAAGGTATGAAATGTTTCCCCCAAAGCTTTACTGCTTGAAGGATGACGCTCTCAGGAAGAGAGTTCCCTCAGGGATCCTTTATATCTGCTATCTCACACATACCACGACGTACATACGTGTTCTAACATATGCTTATTTTTATGCTCATGCATGCACACACACACACACACATACGTATCTTTGCATGGAACATCTGCTAAACTATATTCTTCACCCCTCCACCTGAGCACGAGTAATATTTCCTCTATTGATCCCCCATTAAGGCTCAACAATTTTCCCCAGAACAGATGTCAGGCGAGCATCACACAGGCTGATGTTTTTAATAAAAATGTAATAAGGAGAAAGAAGTGTTGGAGGAGGAGGAGGAGGAGGAGGAGGAAGAAAGGACACTCTTCTTATAGAGGAGAAACCTGAAGGTAGGTGCGTCAGTGCATGTGTGTGTTTGTGTCTTACTTGGCAGCCCTTTTCACAAGTTTCGCCTCTACTGATGTGGTTGGCGAGAAACTTTTTTTAAAAGCGCATTCAAAGAATCTCTGATGTTACAAGACGAAACACCCACATGTGTTTGTGTGTGAGTGTGTGTGCGTGCCAGAGAGTGAGCTCAGATTGACTTGACTCTTTCACTTCAATCACATCTTTGTAGGTCTAGTTGTGGATCCTATAAGCAAAGCGCAGGAGGAAAGGTTGCGTAGCAGAGCTTCAATGGTTTCTTTGGCTGCGCTATGAGGGATCTATAGCACCGGCAACCTGACTGGCAGGCAGATGGGTGAGGACGAAATGATAAAATATCAGATAAGAATCTGTCAAAATTCAAAAATGCATCAGTCAATAATCCATGTTTTTGGCCAAGCACCTGAGCGAGCGCTCTGAGAATGAGTTTTGAGAGACAGACTGACAAAGAAGATGAGACAAAGAGAGATCAAGGAAAGTGGGTTATAAAGAAAGAAGAAAAGGGAGGCACTGATTTGATAGAAAGGCAGACGGACAGAAAGTGTTTTAAAAGATGCATTGAGCAAAAGGTCTGCCATTACTCTCTGAAAGGATATAAATCTCAGATAGAAGAAGGAGATGGTGAAAATCCCAAATGCTCCCTGAGCTCCTCCCGCTTCCTCCTTCGCTGATGTATTTACTCGCCTGACAAATACATGTGTCGGCCCATCGACGAATTGAAAAAGATGTGTGTATAAATAATAAATCTATGGCAGCTGTACATTTTTAATTGATTCTTCCCAAGTACAAACAGCATGGAGATTGTGAGGCTTCACATGCTCCCTCTGGGAACCGGTTTGATTTTCTTTTATCCACTAATATATTTATTACTATTGAAGCTGGAATAAAAACGGGAGGGAAAAGGGATGTGATGAATATTTGACAAGGAGAGTTTGTGACGTGCAATATGTCAGTGAGGTTTCCTCACAGTCAGTTTCATCCTGCTGTGCTTGTTTCACTCGTCCTTTCAGGAGTTGCTGCTCTGTTCCACATCATCTTTGATAATTATAGATTTGTATCATCAGTGTTACTGTGCATTATTCTTCTCTCCTATTGTGCTTCCACTTCCACAGACCTTATCTACATCCTACACTCCTGTCCAAACTTTTAAAGGCTCAATGAATGAATTCATTAAAGGGCCCATATTGTGTAAAATAAATTTTCTGGGCTTTTACTATCTGTAATGACTTGTAGGGGGTCAGTAGGGACCCTGAAAGTATGAAAACAGTCACTCCGCAGACTTTTTCACTCAGTGCATTCTAAGAAATATGTTATTGAAACGTCTTGTTTCGTACTTCCTGTCCGTATGATGTCATTCGGGATCGCACTCCTCTCTCAGTCCCACCCAGCCGGTACCAGTCCAGCCTCCCAACCCACCACCCCCGCTCCCCAACACCTCCACCACCACCACACCGAACGCGACACCAAGCAGACATGTTATCAGCTAAGCTCAGCTAGCAGCTTGTTAGCTACCACAGGCTAACCACAACAAACAACACTGAAGAAACACTGCAGCATGGAGGGATGCAAGGAAGAGAATGTGTCCGTGCACATTCCTCCTAAGAACATTACTGTTCACGACCAGCGGTTACGCTTTCACACTTGGACAACACAGCAACAAATCCTCGGCAAATCCACTGCAGAGATCAACGTGATCATGTTTACTTCACCCCGACACCATCATCAGCTTTTACAACCACTATCTCTCTTGACATATTCGTTGGTGTCGTTGGTGTCGTTGGTGTGCCATTTTTCACTGAGATATTTGTTTCCCTTAGTTTTTTTCATTAAATTGTTATATGCTATGAATAATGGTGTTTCTGTCAGATAACTCACATTTGAAAAATGTTTTTTGCAGCAGCACATAGTTAGTGTTTGGCTCTGAACACCCCAAATATGATTACATACTGTAGATATGATGTGATTGATGAGCAGATATGTATAACCCCCTGTCGGAGCCTACAGGTGTATGCTGGGGTGATGGAGGGGCTGAATCGACCGGCAGCGACCTGACGCTGCAGCAGCAGGGGGGCAAGCAAAGGGAGTGATGGGAAATTTTTGCAGTTTAAGTAGACCGCCAAAAATTGGGAGGTTGTGTATTACAGAGGATTGAGAGTGAGGCACGTCACATGATTGGAGCCGTGCAGTTCAAGTTTTCTGAACTAGCTAGCAAGCATCGCTCCATAAGTTAAAACTGTTGAAACTAAAGGACAACTTTAGGCTATAGGCCTAAGTACCTGCTGAGAACTGCACTCGGTGTCGCAATATCAAGCTATATAAATCAAAACCCCCCTCCACTACATGAAGAAATAACAGGAGAATAAAGAAGCATAAAAAACACAAATTTCGCTCTATTAATTTTCTGGGTAACTTTCTCTCAGCAAACAAGCTCAAAAAGTCCTTTCTGCTTTACATGCTCAGCAACACACAGCGGACATGGTTAACAATTACCGGGTGCACATAGTGGAGCCAAAGAGCCAGATATCTTCTCCTGGAGCAGGTGGAGACCAAAAACAGAGCTAAACCCAGAGTGAGCATTGACATTTTGGCACAAACGCATCTGAATATAATACTGTTGCTCTGTGACAGCTGGATAAGAAAAAAATCATGCTAACATGTTTTCCATCAACTTCGGTGTTATGTATTAATATCAGTGTTGTGTTTACAGCTTGTTTCTGCTGCTTCCATGTGGCCAAAATATACAGTTATTACAATCAATCCCAAATGAATGGGCTTCTTGCTAGACCACATCGTTGTGCACTAAAGTTAAGATGTAAAATTAAGTGCAACATAGTATTAGTAGATACCACTACAACCATTGGAAGTAGCCTCAGCCAATCACAAAGCTATGTATAGAAAAGAAGAAATGTTTTAAGTAAAACGAGCACAACTCTGGTTTTCATGCCTTGCAACACTCTCTTGAGGATACTTGGCTGTCAGTATCAACTTTTACCCACTAACATCCCAGTGCTGCTGGTTTCTGTGGTGGTTAGAAGTCTTTCTGGGTAATGAGAGATTTCACCACTGGAAGTAAGAATATTAAATGAACAGTTGAAAAAAACTCACAAATACTGTGCAATAGCTCCAATTGGTTAAAAACAACACAATAAGTGTTTGTGGCATGAATTTAAATTAAAATTTGCACAGATTACAACATGATGCAACTAATATTGCATAAAGAAATTTCTTATCTGAATATTTAGACAAATACAAGGAGTCATGTGAGTTATATAATTTTACAAAATACGTTTATGTATTTTTTCACAGGTTATTCTCTTCCACTAATCTCTGTCTACTTTAAATGGATATTGGGTTTATTGACTTCATTTGTGTGCAGTTAATTATCTCCATATTGCTGAACAGATGGTGCCCTCACTTTAGTTTTTTCCTTCTGGGAGTCTGTGTTAATTCCAGTCAACTATGTGTGTCCTGACATGGCGGCACATCAGACTGATAATACTGACAAGGTCAGTCTTCATTAATGATTCAGAATGTCTTTGCCTCGTTCACACTATACTGATTACTGTTAATCAACAAACTTTAAATGAGGAACGCTGTGGTAGTTTGGTATCTTCCACAGGAGGATAGAAAAAATCCATTGTTTATTATCTATTCTTTTATTTATGGGACTTTTCAATGTATTATTAAAGCTGCTTCTGAACTTAAATCAACTGAGACAGAGTAGAAAAGCTGTGTTAGTATTTTGTGCTCTTTGTGGAAGGTCATCCTCAAAAGCCACCTGAAAGTGTAGCAGGGAAAAAGTGCTGAAAGAGATATTTTCAGACATAACACCCATTCACGGGATATGGTAGAAAAGTGTGGTAGAAAATTATACAAAGAGTTACCACACGACTACATATAGTATACTAAAGAGAATATTTGATTAGTTAGGGGGTGTAGTTTGTATAGATTACAACACATGAGTGCAGTTATGCGATTTCATTAAATAATACATAAGGAAATATATATAGAGTTTTCATGGTTGTAAAATATAGCCTTAAAGCAGTTAATGTACTGTAATGATATCACCTCAAATTTTCCATTTATATGAACTGTAAAAAATCTGGTCAGGTCAGTATCCCTGAATAAACCAGTGCAAGGCAGATTAAAAGGTCAGTTCACCCAAATAACAAAGGAAGATCTTGTGATTTACTAAGTGAAGTTTCAGTTTTATTTATTTCTACCCTGAGGTCGGTGGAGAGGAACTGGGACATTGCTGTTGAATTGTATTTTTTGATGCTTCAAGTATCATAAAAAGTTTTGATTAGTTGTAGTCTAATGAAACATAAAATACTTATGCTTGTAAAAGATTGCTTTGGTCTGATCTGACTCTCCATACCCTACATGAATTATATCTGTTGTAGTCTTTGCTGTACTATACAATGTAGTTGAAACCACAACTGATTCGGCCATAGCTCATGGTCACACGAAAGCAGAAGTGCTTAACACAAGCGTTCCAGCCTCCCTCACTTCTGAATTCACCCAAAGTGTCGAGTCAGAGAGGTCATATACTTTTCCACTGTAAAGCTGTTTTCCTCTAAAGCTGTTTTTAGACATGAATTATGGAGAATGTCAAGAGAATTAGGTTCCGACTGTGGCAGCTTCAGAGTTTGTCATTCAGACATTAACAATGCAGCTGGAGATTCTCCAATCAGACGCTTTCACAACAACACAGAAATCCCGGGATCGTTCAGGTGAGGGGTGGCGCAGCAGGCAGAGGCAGAGCTTTAATGTCTAAATTCTGCTGTGGAGGTCATGTGGTTTTGTTTACAGCACATTGACACCGGCCCTTATCACCAAAAGCTCTCGTGACATCTTTGTCTGTATCTTGTACGTGTACGGCACCACTTTTCACTATGCACTGACATATTTTTATTCTTTTGGTGTTTTTTTCATTTTTGCATCTGTTGCGTGTTAAAAAAAGGCATCAACTGGTCCATTCACTCTTGGTGAATCCTCTGGATGATCTCATGTAGTATTCTCACATCGGCTCATTTAGACATTCACCAGAGTTTTCAATTGGGGACTGGACAGAGAAACTCCAGAAAGACATTTGTATTCTTGCATAAGCCTCTATGGAGAATGTCTGGAGAGTTCAGTGCCAGGGGTGGATATCACAGAATGGACAGGGGGGTCTAGACCACCCCCCCATTTTAGGAATAACAAAGAGTTATCCACCTTATTATCAATAAAATCATAGCTATATCATTTAGCATAGTTTAATAATATGCATTAAAGCACTTGCATCAATAATAGATGCAAAATAAAGCGCTTTAAAGTTTTGAAAGATTGATACCCCCTCTTATTTGCCCCACAGTGGTCTTTGCTGTAGCCTGCTGTCTTCACTGTCTATCTCATCCTTTCACACTAAACTCTGTCCTATCAATAAAGGTTTAAATCCCCAAAAGTATTTACAAAAAAGAAATATATGGCAGTTATCTATAGAATCTATATCAGCTGATCAGTCATCGTCAAGGGACAAAAATCTTTGTGATCGCTGAACCCTCATTTCCTCCTCACTCTTCCATTCGCATGCATCCATCACGCACGAGTGTCACCGCAGTATTTATATATTTAGAGCAATTGGACCGATCACTACACACATCATTGGATCCTAACCCCCACTATGGATTATTGTTTGGTAAATAGAAGTTTAATAGTTTTTCTTTATTTTTGTGAGAGATCTCCAGTGCGCTCTGTGCCTGGTGGCACAGTCACGTTCACTGCAGCGATTTTACACACACTCGTCCTTGATGATACACCCACAGTTTTAGAAGATATTATTTACTATTAATAACTCGGCTCTGTAACTCCGCTGTTATTATCTGAATGTAATTTGCTGTAAGTTGATTTATATCTTTTTCGAATGAAGGTTCATATGGAACAGTTATGTCGCGCGAGCACAAATAACGCTGTTGGTTTTAATGTTAATGATGTAGAGCAGCCGTTCCCAAACTTAAGAATGTCGCGGTCCAATTTGAGAACTGAAAAATTTGTGCGGCCCACCCACACCTTTAATCACAACTATAAGATCCACACACAGGACAATAATCATCTATTACCAAACATATTATTCATTTTATAGCTAAAATAATTGTATATGAACGCAGGCATATGCAGTGCAAATCCAATAACATCCACATTTAAGCGTAACAATTTGCAAAGCAACCAATGTAAAAAAACATGAAGTGCAAATAGTGGATTGTTAAAAATATATTCTTGCTGTTTGTATAACAGAGCACAACAACAATATCAGGGAGAAGAAAAACACATTTGAGGGCAACCAAATACACTAGGAACAGAGACTACAAAATAAAACAGGAAACAGAACACAGGGACACCAAAACAACTCAGACAAACATAAACACAAGGAAGTACAAGAAACACGAGGTAATAATTAAACAGAAAACACTTTTAATAAAGAGGCGGAAAAACACTGAACAATACAAAACCATGACACCTTTAGGGTATGTGGCCCAGGTCATTCGACTGATAATCCAGCCCTAACAACAAGATTACTGACAAATAAAGTTAACTTGAAAACATCTTTTTGTTATTTGATTCTCAGTTAAAAGTAATATTGTCCTACTTCTTTAACTTTGAGAAAGTGATGATTATATCAAGCAACAATAGCGTGAAGGACGAGCCCTGGGCTCCACTGATAAGAACTGATGATCAATATTATATAATTTACCACTCCAGTTTGATTTTTCCCCGTAATCTTATCATCATTCACAGACAATATGGGAAAAAGGCCATCAAAGAATGACATTTCCTTCTGCACACGTCCTTGGACCATTACTGAGTTTAGATAGACAAGGTCTTTGTCAAATACATTTTTTAACATGTACATCGATGATAAACCGACGTTCACAACATTCATTTTCTGCCACTGGCATTGGGGAAATTCATTATGTTCAGATGTATGATGTGATACAAACAGCTTGAAGGCAATTTTCTGCTGTCGGGACTATGTGTATTGACCTTGCTCTCAGTAAACTACAATCTGTCCTACCTCACTCATTTTAGTATGAATATTTCTCTAAAGTGAGAAAAAAAATAAGTGTCTGTTCAACGCTTATAGCAGTAGTCTGATTACTCTATGTCTTTCTGCATATATCATGATTATACTCTCATACTTTATGAAACAAGTAATTGGGCTGCTCAGGAGGCCTCTGCTATGTTCAAGCTTTTAACAAAGACACCAGAACTCCATGGTTGCCTGGGATCCTAAGGCTTATCCTGTATGTGAGACTGTGTTTACGTGTTCTCTCCAGCAGCAGCAGTTCTGCAGGTCTTCAACATACTGTGTATTGTCAGTGAGACGGTTATGAAACACATCAGTCTCGCAGTCAGATTGTTCCACAGATGTGGGGCTGACTGGCTTCCGGCTGCTTTGATGTGACGCTGGAGTTTCTACATTCCACGTCTGTCTCTCTGCGTTGTCGGACGACAGAGGCTGCTGAGGGTTAGATCTTATTCATATATATATATATATATATATATATATATATATATATATATTGAGCTCGGCAAAAACAAGTCATGTTGGGAGATGGGGCCCAGGCTTTCTGAAAGCCACTGTAATCAGTGGCATTGACGGAATCGGTGCCGATATGAGATGGAGGTCTTGCGCCATAAACAAAGGGCTGGGAAAGGTTACATCTAATCTTGCCTATGTGCTTCTATTTGTAACAATGTTGGGTAAACAGGCGGCGTCTCAGCAGGGATCTCTTGCCTCGGTATCAGGCGGCAGAAGTTCAAAGGCAATGCAGGGATCATGGGATGGAAGAGACAGGAGGCAGGGGGGGATTCGGTTGGGACAGGGCTCCTGTTGTCCCCAGCTGTCCTGTGCATGTCCCCCCTGACCGAAGGGCAGACCCAGAAGGTCAGAAGGCCACCAAGAAGAAAGGGAAGAGGGGGATGAGGGGGTTCAAATACAGGCTAGAGGAGTCAATAGGAGGGGTGGAGTCTAAGTATATGAGTGTGTGTGTGTGTGTGTGTGTGTGTGTGTGTGTGTGTGTGTGTGTGTGTGTGTGTGTGTGTGTGTGTGTGTGTGTGTGTGTGTGTGTGCGTGTGTGTGTTTCGTGACAACACACACTGTCATCGACTCCTTTCCCCTGTTCTCACACACAGAGGGACAGCGTTACCAGACGTCCCTTTGGCCTCGGATATATTTATATGCTCAGACCAGTCTCTGCTCAAAGAGGGAGACCCGCGAGATGCACCTGAGCAAATATTAACATCCTCCATAAGGAGCCTTTGATGTGATGGGGCCAAAGCCTTGGGTCGGCACCCCTCAGTGGGCTCAGCTCGGAGCACAGGGTCTGCAGAGTCAATAGAGCAGTGGGAAGATTCTGAGGAGCAGATGGGTCAGACTCTCAGCCAGACATTTCAGGGTTAGGGAAATCTGCATCTAAATTAAAAAAGGGGTTAGTGACCTAGAGATATATGATCCAGAGAGTGACCTGTTAAGTAAATTAACATGTCAAAGCAGTTTGTAACAAACACTGATTTTGGTTGAACAGCAGGAACACTTTTAAGGCAACATTACAGTTTGTTTTATTACAAAGGCCATATTTAGCCAAGGGAATTCTGTCATTCAACCCTCCCTGAACTACTGTCGAAACTTCATAAAACTCAACATTATGCAAAAAAACAAAAAGAAATCCACAACTTATTTGAAAGAGGAAAAAGAAAGATTAACTTCCAGAGACTTAAGTGTCTTTGCTGCTAAATCCCTTTTCAAACGTTGGGAAGAGACTTGTGGGAAATAAATATATAAAGTCATCCAAGAACCGGGCTAAGTGGTTTATCTCCTTTCATCTTGCCACCACTATATGAGGACTAATCCTGCCTTGTGTCTTCAGTGCGGAGCCGGTGCCCCTCTGAACTACATTAAGTAGAATAGATTAGCTCCTCCAAAAAGTCACAAGGTGGCATTTCTGAATCTGCCTTGTGTCTTTTTTTTTTCAGAGAAAGGAGCATGGCATGAGTCAGTATCTTTGCTCGGCTTTGTCTTTGAGTATGTGGCTGACATCTGAAGTCTCACAAGAACGATAAGGCGACACTGATTGTCTCTTGGTAACCAGGTTTATTTGTAGTTTGAAAAATCTTTGAAACACTATTTGTGTATATTTGTATGTGACATATGTATTTGTAGCTATGTCAACAGGGTAGCTGAGATCTGATAAAACCATGTTAACCACTCAACAATCCATCATCTGCAGGAGCATTGTTCTCCATCTATTCCTCGCACAATGTCCATTCCTACAGAGGAACAGGACAGTTTACTGCAGGATGTGGAGGGTGGGTGTGTAATGCAATTAAATGACTTCTTCTTCTTGTTTGATCTGCTCTATTTCATTTGGTTTTACTAATTTGGAAGAAAAATCCGATAAGGCCGAGCCATCATGTGTTTTCACATCAAAAGTGATGGATGACAATGTTTCCACTATGTTTCCTCTTCAACTCATCACTCAGACTTCTGAGGGCAGCGGTGATTAGATCATCTCCAGCGTCTCCACACAAGGAGCTATTGTGCTGAGAAGCAGCCGTAAATTAGACTTGTCAGAGCGATCTTGTTAAGGCTGGATCAAAGGCTTTACTGAATACTACTACCTCTCATTCCAAGAAGACTTGTTTATATCTGCTAATTTCTCCTCTTTATTTCAGGAGGAGTAGAAGTGTGAGTTTATGGGCAGGAGATGTCCTCAGAGAACTGAACCAAGCATGGAATAGAAGCTGGGCAGTTTAACTGAGGACAAACCTGGCATCAGGGAAGAATTTTAAATTACCCTGTGTATATGTGTGTGGTAACCTATGTATTCCTTTCTGAATGTGTATATTTACATCGTATGCATGGGTTGTCTGATAGAGCTGAGGGTATGTGGGAGGGAGATGCACTGAGTTGGGGGGGATTTAACAAGACCAAAGTTATGCCAGATATGCCCAAACCAAACAAGAGGAGCTGAAGAGACGCAGGCCTCACACAGAGGGCTCCCAAATCAAAGGAAACGGGATAGGGGGGAAAAGAAAGGTCGACACCAATCCCATATAATCTCATGTCAGATCGAGGCTAGGAGCACAGATTTGAGTGGGTAACGAAGGCTGCGACCATTTCAGGGGAAATCATGAGATATTCATTTGTTGAAGGATGGGCTGGGTTATTGTTTCCCATGTCTAAATGATTTGGAGGGAGCATTTACAAGCATGTCAAAATGCAGGCAGTTCCATGTTGTTTATGGGTATTCATAAATCAGGCTGTTGCGACAACTCTGCACGCCTGTGGTACACTGCAGCACATGTGCCTGGCAGAGTTAAGGTTTCAAATACAGAAGAGAACCCAGGCACAGCAGCATCTGCTGGTAATGTTTCATTTTTATAGAAGAAGATATTGCTATAACTACACAGCTTATATATGCAATCGGTGTAGCACTATCTATCTATCTATCTATCTATCTATCTATCTATCTATCTATCTATCTATCTATCTATCTATCTATCTATCTATCTAATTAACACAGATTTGAAAAATCTGTTCACCTGATAATTTACAACTCTCACATTTTTCACCTACATTTTCATCACCACAATTTTTATCAGTTAATTTCGTGGCTTCCACAGAGACACATTAACACACTGTCAGCAGGAGCAGTCTGGGGTTCAGTTTAGTTTGCCAAGGACACTTCGACATTTGGATTGAAGGTCACTCCTATGTGTGTGTGTGTGTGTGTGTGTGTGTGTGTGTGTGTGTGTGTGTGTGTGTGTGTGTGTGTGTGTGTGTGTGTGTGTGTGTGTTAAGGTCCCACTAACAAAGGAAAAGACATTAACCATTACAAAATAACATGTAAAAATCTTAATAACTGGTTAGAGCTATCATATACTGTAAATACAGTGGAGAAAGATGCATAAAATAGCGAAACTCAAGTAGAAGACAAGCTACTTGGGTAAATGTATATGTTCCACTACAAGTGTGCTTCTGCAACAAGCTGTGACCATGTACCAGTCAACCAAGATGGACATTCATTTGCTGTCGGTATTAACACAGAGTGGGAACACACATTTGTTATAGTCTTGTGATAAAAACATTCTTTATTTTCATTAGTTTAGAGAAAATAAGTACAAACACATTTTACTGATCAACATTCAATATTTAACAGTGGCAATGAAGAACATCTATGTGTAAGGTTGAAACTGGATCGTAAAAAACCTCCCTGAGGCGTCTGTAATACCATCAAAGCTCCAGTCATGCTCTATAACGCAGTATTGGGACTTGCCTGCTGTTCTATTTTGGTATATGTAAACAGGGGCCAGTAGTGGACCCTATCTGTCAGCAGAAACACATTTGTGGGAGCATCAAATGGAGGCCGGAGCCGAAGAGCAGGCCGCCTTATTTAATAATTAATCAAGGTGCAGTTCAAGGCACATAATCTGATGAAAGCACCGTCTGTCAGGCGAAATGAAGCCCTTCTATCATTCCATTATTGTTGTTAGTTTAGGCTGATCTCTCTTTCATTCCTTAGCCCCTCTATTCTCACCTCCCTCCTTCCTTCCATCCTTCTTCCCCCTGCTCTCCCCTTCTTATCATAAGTTTGAGGTTGTCAGTGTGTCAATTAAAGCGAGCCGCGGCATGTTGTTTCATCGCATGGGACGTTTGATGATCTTGATACAAAAAGTGCTTTGAAATCTGTTTATTTTGCCTGTGCATTGCTCTTTCTCTGGCACTCTTCTTCCTGCTGGCTGGTACGCTATGGGCTCCTCTTATCTTTTGTGGCTGTGAATTAAAGCGAGGAGGCAACAAAGGTATGCAAGAGCGCCGGTGATGTCACATGCGGATGATGATGACTTGAAAGTAAATTGTGCAGAAAGCTCCTGAAGGGCATGTAGACAAGTCGGTTTAATCAAGAAACTAACATGTTCTGCACACACATTGACCAGGTATGAACCCAAAGAAAATCTCTGACATCTCCGTCTGTGTCCTCTATGTGTAAGGCTCCTCTTTTTCATCCTGAAATATTTGTAGTCTTTTTGTCCTTTTTTTCAATTTTGCTTCTTTTGCGAATTAGAAATGTCATCAACACACCCACCTGCTTACTGGGAATTCTCTGGAGAATCTCTAACCGTTGCGTACGCACAAAACAGGGCCTGAAACGTACGTACGCCACTTCTCACGCAAACGTTGGGAACGTTGAGCCCCTCCTCTGATTGGCTGACTGCACTTTGAGTGACACGCGACCAGGCCTATCACCAGTCTCATTCTGGCACATTGACTCTCTCTGGTAAACACAGCTGAAAGTCCCGTTATGTTTGAAGCTATAGAAGACCAGCCACATATTTACAGTCGGTTAAAACAGAAGGTTTCTGAACGATAAGTTACACCGTCCTCATGTTTGTTCAAGTTTTAGCAGGACAGTCGGCCAATGTAGGAGTAACGTCCCGAGTTACAGTACAGAGTTTCATAATGGAGTTTCAATATAGAGTAACGTAGACTCCGTAGTGAGCACATTCTCTTCCTTGCATCCCTCCACCCTGCAGTGTTTCTTCAGTGTTGTTTGTTGTGGTTAGCCTGTGGTAGCTAACAAGCTGCTAGCTCAGCAACAAGTCTGCTTGGTGTCGCGTTCGGTGTGGAGGTGAGGAGGGGGGGTGCTGGACTGGTACCGGCTGGGTGGGGCTGAGAGACGAGTGCGATCCCGTATGACATAATACGGGGGAGGAAGTACGAAATGAGACGTTTCGATAACATATTTCTTCGAATGGACTGAGTGAAAAAGTCCGCGGAGTAACTGTTTTCATACTTTGAGGGTCCCTACTGACTCCCTTCAAGTCATTACAGATACTACAAGCCCAGAAAATGTATTTTACAGAATATGGGCCCTATAACCCTTGTGTTGTCCCTGCTTCCCCCGGCTGTTGGCCCCCTCACATAGCCCACCCCATATTAGGACACACATGTAGGGCAATAGACAAGTGAGCAGCCCTTGCAGATGTATTTGTTACACGGTGTGAGTTTTACAGTCCTTTTTCCTGGGGCATATCTGACACAGGCGTCCCACAGGCTGGCGGCGGCCTCGCCCCGGGACCTGTACACGCCCGCTAAGATCAGCAGCCCTACGTAGGCGCGCAGGTCGGTCTCGTCCATCCCTTTCCATTCGTCGCCGTATTTTCGACGACCCTCCCGATTCGTCATCTACAGGATGATGTTCTCTACCGTCGGCGTGATGAACAGGCGGAACATCGAGGCTAGGTCACCGGTGCAGGACGTCGCGTGAATCGTGGGGCCCCGGGGGACCCCGCTTTGAGCCGCAGCAGAGGAGGAGGAGGAGGAGGAGGAGGAGGAGGAGGAGGAGCAGTGGCCCTCCTCTCGGCCGTACGCCCTCGAGGACCATGTTATTTCCCCGTTTCTTGACGGGAAGGTCTCTCTTTCCACGAGTCCGGTGGTGGTGGTGGTGGTGTCGCCGTGGTCTTGTCCTTCTTCTTCTTCTTCTTCCAAGGATGACGAATCTGCAGAAGCATCACCCACTGGGTCGTAGTCTTCGTCGCCGTCGTCGTCTTCGTAGTCGTCGTCGCCGTCGTCGTCGCCGTCCTCTCTGTCTTCTTCTCGGTCTGGCTCTTTCGCGTCCTCTTCGGGTTCAGAGGATGGTTGCTGGGAGAATAGCTGTTGGAGAACCTGTTCTCTGGTGAAACGCTCCTGACGCGACATCGTGCCATGGTCCGTGAGAGAGTGGCACACTGAGAATTCTATGTGGGTCTAATATACCCCCCTAGATTGAAATTGGAATCAGGTGTGGGTCTAAATGACCCCACAGAGCACCACAGCGCCCTCTCTGGGGGTCTAAATGACCCCTCCCATGACAATCGAGAATGACAATCCATTGGTCTCAATTACCCCAGGAGAATGGGATAATGACAATCCTTGGGTCACCCTAACCCTAAGCCTGACCGGCCAGGGCTTGCAGATGATCACACGCACGCACTCACGCACGCACACACACACACACACACACACACACTCTGGGTCAATCCGACCCAGGAACAACACGAGGGTTAAAGAAGTTACTAGACAACTAGTGATTTCAAAAAAGTATGATCAAAGAAGAAATTTGGAAAAATAAGAAAACGTGCTGGAGCAACTACAACGGGTACATTTAGTGCATGCACATTTAAAAAAATGTAATACTTGTCCTAGTTGAACTCTTACTTGTCACCAGAAGATGACATTTCCAGACATTTAACAGAGCATGACTTCCCCTTATGGTATGTGGTACACTTGATCATCTTCTCGTTCTCTTTTTCTGGTGCCCCTCGAGCCAACTTGATTTTCCTTTCATATGTCATTATCTCTTGAGTTTCGTTAAACGTTTTTTGATGGCTTGTCATAAATTTTGAAAGCTTGACAAAGACTCCTTTATCTGGAACAACTTGGTGATTTCAGGTAATTATGATGTCATGTAGGAACAAGTAAGCTGCATGTACTTGAGGCACAGAGCTGGAATGAGAAACACTTTAACTTCCAAAAACAACAAGAACAACAACAATGTTATTGTTGGAGCGTGTCAGTGTGATCATAAATTACATGAGAAAAAAACTGATTTATACTTTAAAGACAGGAGCGCTCACCTTCAATCACTGCAAGCCATTAACATCAACTCTTGGCTCGAAACTTAAAAGCCTTAATCAAATAACTCTTTCATCCTCAGGTGTATAAACCTGCACCTCCTGCATTCCAAAATTCTAGCCCTGTCTGTGCATGAGTCGAATCACACGTTCATTTTTAGCAGTGTATGTATATCTATCATATCCATATGCCCAAACATTACATTCCTCACATACCCACACAAAGAGCACTCGGACATATTTGGATCAAGCAACATTAAAAAGAAGCAGAAGTGACAGCAACAATATTTATAACAAATGCTGCATTTCTTACCTGTGCAGCAGTGTTTCTTCTGCCAGATACCACAGGATAAATATGACCAGCTACTGATACATGTCTAAAAATGCACGTCATGTAACCACTAATGTATAATAATTAGTCTACAACACATGTCAACAGTTATATCACTCTAAAATGCAGAATTTAACTGCACAACAGCAAAGACAACAGCTTGTAGTTAATTTGTTGCGTTCTACACAGGTAGCTGAGTCTGATGACTGTTTATTTCTTCACAAGAGGGTCATGTGATAGGAGGCTGACAAATCAGCAAAGGCATCATCATGACCGAAAAGAGCCAGCGGTTTTGAGCGTCTACGTCATCTTTTCAAAACTTCTCAGTTTAAGAGGCTCTAAAACGCCAGATTAGCGTGGATGCCAGGTGTGTCCATAGCAGAGTTGCATTTTCAAATGAAAGGTAGAAGTGTGGATGTAGCCTTTGTCATTCCAACTGGAGGATTTTAGGAATAAACTACTTTCCTTATAGTTTTTGGACAAACTGCTTTACCTCCTGAGCAAGCTGAATTCTTTGAATCGCTCTAAGAATATTTTATGTAACTTTTATCATTCTTTTATTGAAAGTCTTTTAACATCTTCTTCTATGTGCTGGTTTTATGGGTTGTTTGTGAAGAAGACAAGAACAACCTTAATAACATTGTAAAAGTCTGCTCGAAGATCACTAGAGTCCAGCTGACAGACTTGAGCTCCGTCTTGAAGAAACGGGTGGTCCAGAAAGCTAAATGAATCATGAGTCAATCTGATCAAGTTCTTTCGCGTGAATTCGCTTTAATGCCCTCGGGATGGTGTTATTTTGCCCCTCCAAAGAAAAAACAAATTCCTTTATTTCTTCTGCCTGCCTGCCTGTTTAAATGCTGCTGACAGCAGGAATTGACTGATACATAGGAAAGGTCCAGAGCCCAGCCCTATATACTCAGATGTTTGTGAGTCGAGTTGAATTTTGAATGAAGTTAAACCATTGGTCAGCCGAGTGCCGCATAACTGGTTACACCACTGGTTGGCTGGCCAAGTGTTGAGTTTCCCAATTGGCAGTTCAAAATTAATTTGAATAATGTTCAAGTTCATATGCTTGTTTTAATATTCAGAATTAAAGTCTAATCTAATCTATGACATGAAGTGCCTTGTTCTTGTTTTACACCAAATCTTGGTCAAACTTTTAGTCTCTTGTCTTTTATGGCCTCATTCTGTTCGAATATAGGCGTATCATGTTTGGCTTTATGGTACAACTACATTTTTACAGTACATTCATAACAACCTACATTGATTTAACTGAAAACTGCAGCTGTATCTGTTGTAACTGGTTTTACTTATTTAGTCAGTTTATACATTTTTCAATTATTCACAACAACTTTCCCTCCCATTCCTTTCTGTATGTTCAGGTTGCAAAAGGAACGTGGAAACGTGTTGGATTTCTGTTGAAGAGACAATGTGGGCCTGACCGTGTGACTTCGCTGTTCCTTTTGAACAGCCCTCATGATGTTTGGTGGAAATTTGCCAGAGTCACTGTGCTTTACAAAATCATCAAAGGGCCATGTTTAAAAAAGAAAATCAGATTAGATGTAGAAAGTCTTCAGAGCATGCCTGAGGTGTGTGAGGGAGATTCATGACTCACATATGTAGGTTTCGACTGACAGGCCATGAATACTCATTATAGAGGCTGCTTTTTTAAACAGATACTATTGCTGTTTATTTAATATAAATACTGTTTAAATGTTAAGGGATAAGGTGTATATATGTATGAGCAGATAATAAACCTGTTTCATTCCAGAGTTACTGACATGTAATAAGGTTTAACTGATTAGATAACATGCATCTGAAAAGCACACTGTGTTATCTCTTTATCTATATCAGCCTATAAAGAAATACAATTACAACCAAGGGTGAAATGGTGAGATTTGAAAAAAAATATGGAGAATCCCAAATGGCTTCATTATGGACAGCCCAGGGGGATTTACGTTTTAATGGTGTACTAATATAATGTGATAGACATGCATTCATATAAATAATATATTATCTTAGCAATGGTAGAAACATCCTCTGAATGATACAATTGCTTAAAAAAACACATGAAAAACACACATCTCAGCAGATTTAGTGTGTTTATAAGACTGAGGGCTTAATATATAATGTATAACATACATGATATTACTTGTCAGAATTAAGTTGATCAACAATAGGGTTTCATGAAATTGAATTATAAGCAAATAATTAAATGAAAGATAAATAGAAGCTTTCAAAAGGTGTTAAAAATATGATACCAGCCTTAAATTGTAGCATTGCATATAGTCTAAGTATTTGTTTTTCAGAAAACACCATGAAAATTATTAAGAATATGCAGATGCATGATCACAATATTAGGTGTGTTTTTCATGAAGCCTTGGTGAGGTTATGAATGTGAACGTGTGTGTGTTTGTGTGTGTGTGTGTGTGAGTGAGTGAGTGAGTGAGTGAGTGTTGAAGAGGGTGGACTGGTTAGGCCTGAGGCTTCGGGCCCTTTGTTAAGTAGAGGGGACAGTAATTAGGACGGACTTCGTCTGGGGCCAATGGTCTAATTCAGTGGTGCTGTTAACAGCCTCACTAAAGATCAAATGCAGTGCAAACAGATCAAAGTGAGCAGGGGACTGGTTTGAGAGGGGAAGCTACAGCCTAAATTAATTAGGGCTTTTATTCTCCACAGTCAGGTGGCTGAGAGGAGACAGGTATGTGAACAGCATGAAGGCAACACCTGGTCAATGTCCAGGGGTGCAATGTCAATTAAGTTGTAACAGAAGTGTGTGCGTGTGGGTGTGTGTACGTGTCTTTGTGTATCTGTGTACAGATTTTAGTTCGAAACCGTCTTTGTGGGGACATTTTGACCTGTCGACACAACTTCAAAGGGCTGTTTGATGGTTCAGACTTGGTTTGAAAGTTCAGGTTTGAAATAGATTTAGGTTAGTGTAAGGGTAAGGAGCAGAGAAATGCATTATGTCAATAAGTGTGTGTCATCAGACTATAGAAAGACCAAGTGTATATGTGTGTGAGTGTGTGTGTGTGTGTCTGTCTGTGCTTGCACACCGGCCTTTTCTCCTGAATGCTGACACCTGCACTAAGCGTTCTATTTTACAACTTTGGTCTATTTTCACATCATTTTATTGGTTGTATAGAATATTGACCAAGATAAGATAAGACTTTGTTAATAAAAGAAAATCTTGCCAGCTTGCTCCAAGATTACAGTAACAGTACAATATAAAATGAAATATAATACAGTGAGTAAAACAATAAATAATTAAGTGAAATATAAATGAAATAAAAATAGAAATTAATGCATAATCAGTGCCTAATAATAAATATCGATAGAAATGAGCATAAAATAAACATAAAATAAGCATGTTACACGAGACAGAGAAAATAATTCTAAAACACAGTGGAAATAAGTAGAAATGATGAAAGAGAAAGTAATATTGGATATTGCACATGATATTGAATATGGAGCTCACTGAAGAACAATGACATCACAACATTGAAGGGTCGTGAATGAATGGTTTTATTTGATCAATTAAATAAACGTTTACTTCCACTGTGGTCCTCTAAATGTATCAAGCAGCATGAAAATAAAAACATGGGACAAGTACATCCATAATAAAAATTTTGAAGTGGGCTCACTGCATTATGTAAATCAGGTTGGGTTAGGTTTGAATATGTGATCATATCTGATCATATGTGATCAGTTTAAAGTCCATACCACAGCTGCTGAATAGAGTTTATTTTATTTGGAGGTTAAACCATGCTGGTGCTTAAAAGAATGTCAGGTTAAGTTGAACCAGTAAGTGGGTCTCTAAACTATGTATGACAGTTGTAGCCGTCAGTTTGAGTTCGACTTTTCACCTTTGTTATTTTCTTCCAAACAAATTTGGTGAGCCTGGGGGTTTGTTTAAAACCTGTCTGGCTGTCTAACTGCTCATGTGTCGTACTATATCTGACTGATGTTTCTTTTCTCTGTGTCTCCAGATCTTGGTGAGAAAAGTATTGTTTTACATACAGGAGTAAAAGCCAAGATGCAGGAAATATGATCCAAACTGAAAACAAACATCCAGGTGAAGTAACAATCAGCAAAATGACTTTGAGGGTTGGGTAAGACCATAAATTTAACATGTTTATTAAGGAACATTTTGTTGCTAAATTGAATTCCATGTCCTCTTCTAAAACCTTGAGCACTATTGATAATGCAAAATGGAGCTTTTCTATGATCCAATGGTGTTTGTCGTTCTCAGTGGTGGATCGAGGATTTTGCTAAATCAGGGGCCACAATTTACACAGAGGGGCCAATGATATGGGCAAAACCAATCACTATTCCTGATTCAGTAAGATGCACATTTAAGTCATCACTTGTTCACTGTTAGCTCTATAGCTTTGAGCAAAGACACACACCATTGAACATATAGAAAAATGTTCCTTGTCCAAGCACATTGTGTTCTTCAAAATGAACATTCTTATTGTAAATTTAGTTTATTTAAAAAAAATAAAAGACTACTGACAGGACAGAGGCACTTCAGGGACCAATCAGATTTCAGCTAGGGCAAGTGCACCCCTTGTCCCACCATGGATCCACCTCTGCTTGTTCTATGTGTCTGTATATTTTTGTCAGTGACAGTGAGGCCATGCAGCCTTAGAAATATGTCTGTGACTGAGTGGTGAAGTTTCACCATTGCTGCATGTAGAGGTTTCCTAATTGGCTGTGACGCTTTCAAAATGTATGACATCATCGGAGAGGCCATTACAAGCAGTGATGCCAATTTATGAACTTTCTCTCCGATAATTTTACAGGCAGAAAAAACACTTTGGTTTTTGTGTGTGGTGATTTTGTCACCTGTTATAAAAAACCTTTACGGAGATACGATCAGGATTTTAGCAGAGCAGCAGCTTGGAAGTGACTTGTACATGTAGCCTCAATGGGCTTCATATCAGTCACTATTCCATACATGCTTCTGACAACAGAAAAACATGTAAATGAAGTACAGCTTGATTGTGAATTCATCTGTATTTAATTACTGTATAAGTGTGCACAGAGAGTAGCAGACAGATACAGGCCTGACACTTGGCTGAATGCAAATACAACAAGATGAAATCATGAAATACTAATTGCTGTATTACGTCATCCAGCAAGTTTTCAAGCAGTTCCTAGATAAAGACTTCTCATTGGTCCTCACACAGGCAGCTGTTTTTTTCTAAAAGTTCAAATAGTAAAACTAAATACAACTTCCCCTCCGTTGCTAGGCACTGATTTTGAAGATTTCCCACTGATGTCACTCTTGATTGGTTCCCACAGATGATGTCAGTGTTTACTCTGTGTTTACTCGGCTCCTGCCTGAGAGATATCACACCAGGCTACCACGTGGACTCGGGCCTGATGAGTGGATTGTGTAGTCGCCCAGCCAGGGCCTCATTTAAGACTAATCTGTTTGGCTGTAGAAAACAATGACGACGTCATCTGTAATTTGGCCCCTTGTGTGAAGTATGGTGAGGGGATCTGGCTTTCATCTCGGAATTCCTTTCCCAAACCCTTTCACTGCAACTATCTGACTCCGTCTCTGCAGAACTCCCTCTTGGGATTTCTGAAATTCTGAAACCGCTGCAGGAATTCCACGCTCGCCTCCCCTCTCGGGGCTCAAAACAGACTTCAGTTTTCTCCAACAGTCCATGTTGCAGCAAGATGACAAATAACCTATGTGAAGTGACTAATGGCTGCCATGCTTTATGGAGGCCTATAAAGATTAAGCCCAGTGCTAAGTGGAATCAGAAGGCTTTTGGGAGGTAATTACATGCCAGCCCTTACAAACAACATGTTTCCTTGAGATGTTGCTAAACCTGCTGAAGTTTTTCTCTTTGAACTGACATAACCCCTGGCTCTAACCTGAGGGGAGTACAGTCTGTGACCTCTGATAATGTCAGGCCACTGGAGTCTTTTTTAATATCCACACGATTATCCTGTGGATTCTGATTCTGAATTTGTTTCTTGCTTCTCTTTTTCATATCAGTCGCCAGAACCAACAGAAAGCATGACTCCTTTACCATGCATGGAGATAATGAGATCCAGTGGAGTTCTGCTACAAATACCACATAGAACCTCCTGATCAAATTTCATCTTTTTGCATCCATCACCTCCCTTCAACTCTTCTCCTGGGTGGGAGCCTCCTGAACACTGATCTGACATCAACCTCCTTCTGTCACTAACTTCAACTGTTGCATGATGGATTATAAAGGTGATGCAGACGCGCTGGAACTGTTTTGTGCAAGTCCTGTATCCCCTGGAGTCAGTTGGGTGTAGTGTGAGATGAATGGGAGGAGACCGCTGACAGAAGGTGTGTATTTGGTGCCACCTCCAATCTGTCTGCATGAATGATAATTACACTGAGGGGTTTGGTGTTAATACCTAGAGAAAGTGGGTAGGTCTGCACTACCTGCAGACACTTTGACTGTGCGGCTGTGATAGCGCAGTAAGATGTTCCCTAATCATTTCATGCATGTGCACTCACTCGGTCTTTATGCCGCTCTGCACTCTAAGCACAAACAGATTGGGCTGAATAAATTACACCATTCATTAACAGCTGCCCTGTCTGGGAACCTGATAAATGATGAGATAGGGTGAGTGGCGTTCGGCAGAGCCGAGCTAATTAACAAGTAATTAAGCATTCACAAGCTGCAACTGAATGGGACCGGGGCTGCGGTTGGTGGGAGTAGTTTGGATGGTTTTCGGGCGATAGCTGCACGGCCCCTGCAGTCGGCAGCACATGGTTCAGAGGAGGAGTGGAAGGTTTGTCAGGGGCAGGATAATCATTGCTCCATAGCCCTGCGAACAACTTCAAAGTGGAGGGAGCAGCATGCAGTGTGCATATCAAGTGAATAGGAGATACTGTACATGGCTACAGACGATAGGAGAGTGAGTTAGGTTGTTTCTGTTTTCTTGCAAGTTCGCTTAAATGAGCGATTGGCCTTGTTGTAGTGGAAGCGTTAGCCATGTATTCATAGTGGCTGTTCTTGTTAAAGTAGCTTGTACTGAAGGAAGGGTGATGCTCTGCTGTGTGGGATGGCATTTGTTTTCCCTCTATCTGCCTCATTTTTTTCGACTCTTCCCTCTCTCTTTCCCTTCTGTTTCTGTTTAAGGTTTCTATTTCTCCATGCAAATGAGAAAAGCCACATTGATTTGGCCTCCAGTTTCATGTTACTATGGCAACAACATAAAAACTACAAAGTGCTTAAAGCGCAGCACTTTTATCCCTATGTCCCTCTGATCATCACAGGAAATTAGCATACCGGGAAACAGGAGAGCACACATAGGAAAGCAATTGTGCGTTTGGAAAGCCGTGCTGGCTACCTGAACAAAAATGGGGGTTTTGGGGGGGACTTGGCGAAGGAGTGGGGGAAAAAACACATGGAAAAAAAACTATCATGATGAGAATATAGACAAGCAGAAGAATAAATAAAATTATGTTGCTGGACAAAGGGTTTCATGGCATTGCAGTAACTGTGCTCACTGTTTGTATCAGTGTCATCCTGTCAACATACATATACATGTACATGTAAACACACAAACCAGTCCCACATTCTGTCTCCACCTCTACCACTTCCATACAAACATAAAATAAACAAACTAGGTAGACATTCTTCCTCATTTCATCATCAGCGCTGCAGGAGAGCAGAGCTGAAGGTTTCCCGCTGGCAATGTAAATGAGTGAGTATCTGCCTGCGTGTGATGTTGAATGTGTGGTTGTAACAGTGTATGTGTGTGCGAGAAAGAGGGAGGATAGAGGGGTGGACACCAGGGCCAGAGCACCAAAGGAGATTTGAAGGCCAACATCAAACGCCGCATCAGCTCATTAATGCATGTAGGGGTGACCCGGACCCAGCATGGAACAACACAAACACATCAAAAACACCTTCCAAAGCCCCCATCTTGACCATCATTACACCAAGCCATAGGAAGGCTGTGAAATCCGCCCACTAGCCCCATAGATTTGAATTGTTTATCGTGTCTCAGTGAGCCGCAGGGACAGAAAAAAAGGCTGCAGATTGAGTTTGGAAGTCGGAGCATGGGGCGGACAAAGTGAGATTCACACTAACACCAGTGTGTAACGGGTGTACTTTGGCCATGCATGAGAGTGGGCCCAGACTACTTTTCTGAAAAGAAAGCAGACAAAAACAACTGCCTTTTCTCACACTGGTATCTGAGCCATTACCTTGGTCAGATATCAATATTGTTTTCCAATTTTGCCTGCTGCACGAGGTGGTTAGCCACAGATGAAAAACGTTACGCTTCAAACTGTCTCACTCACTGAATCTGTCTGCCTGAAGGCTACCCAGCATGCAATTCTAAAACAAAGAGGCCTCTTTTTGATTTCTACACAGCGTGACCTTTTTTGATTGGGTGAGATTGGTTGGCATGGAAATCAATACTGCATTGTGCATTTGATGCAGCCTTATCTCCCCTCCACACTGTCTGCAGGTAGAGGCAAGGGAGGTTTGTGTAAGTGTGTTTGTGTGTGTCTGCGGGTATATGTGCGCTTAACACTAACAGTCTCTCACAGCGTGTGGAACATAACAATAGTTCCTCTTTATGAAGTAAATTACTTTTGTGTGCCAGACAAAAAAGGAGAAAAAAAACAGTTTTGAGATGGAGCAAGCTTAAACTGAAACTTTAGCAGACTGGTTCCAGACTTTCAGATTTCCCCCCATTCAAAATGTAATGTTGCCTCCATTGATGATTGTTTCCACAACAACCATCAACCAACCAGTTAAACTGGAAGAATTGGAACGTCATGTTATTACGCTTCACTGCCTACTTAGCTACATTCCTAAGAAACACAGGTAGCTTCCAAATCCCTTCAAAATGATGTCGGTAGGATGTGTCTGTCACTTGAAACTAATAATTTAGGGCAAAATAGAATCTAACATCCCTCCAAAACATAAATGCAATTTATCATTCAACATTTATTTTATCAGTCTTTCTGGAAAAAAAATAAAATTAAGTGTGATCTTGGAGTGTACGTCATGTTTTCTGGGACAAATCAACATGCACTGCAGCAGCTACTAAATACAACTTCTATATATATACAGCCACTACTACAGATTGGCAATACTGACTTATAATCAGACAAAACAAGGAAAACAAATCCGTTTCCTATGTCTTTGAAGGTGAGTGCTCCTATATACAGTGCCGTCTTTCATCTGCAGACAAATATAACTTCATAGTGCTCTATCTCTTCTTTGTGTTGCGATGCCATTCAACACCTCAGAAGACGCTCAGTAGGTGATAATAAGTTACACCTCTTTTTCGTGCTCAGTCAGTTTCAGCTCAGTCGGGAGCTGAAATTGACTGAGCTCCGTTGGTTTAGGGTGAGTAGCAAGTGGCCCAGAATAATATAGGTGATTGGATAGGACCATGTCCTGGTTGGCTGTTTTCTCTGTGGCAGCATATTGTACTCCCATGAACCTGCTTACATGCCCCTAGTCTGAGCTATCACGTCGGGTCAGTCCAACCAATGGCAAAGCCAAAGGAACCGGAAGGAAATTACATTTCACTGGAGCTCATCACTGATTGAACCCTAAATCCCCCAAAAAATAAAAACACGGCACTAGGTTTTCTTTCTTGTTCAATGTGCTCATCAATTAAGTCTAAACTCGGTGACAAACTTTTCTTGTGCTTAAACTGTTCCTTTGGTAGAGAAGAAAAATTATATTTTTCAGAATAGCCATTAAGAGATTTTTCCCTCTGGGATACCAACTAAAATCCGATTTGATTAATAGCCATCTACAGTCTTTTAGAAGATTTTTCAAAGTCATGTCTTGAAAGGAGTTAAGCAGCAGATAGGCTGATGCCCATTGTTGCAGTTCAAAGCTCAGTGGTAATTTTCATATAGTAATTTGACAGTATAATATTTTAAGTTCAGGATGTTGGGAGGTAGACATGTTTTTATGAAAGGGCATAGGCAAATCGGTATCATGATAATCTAGTAAAAACACCCATCTACATAGCCAAACATGATATATAAAGATAAACGCCATGTTTCAGCAAAATCCTCAATCCTGCCTACGAGGCGACTTTAACAGCCTCAACACTCTTTGTGCATATCAATAACCACAGCAACCAGCTGTTTCTCACTGCACACCTCCAAAAGGCGCATCTGAAACCATTTAAATCAAAAGCAGTCACAGTTTCCACAGTGCGTTATAGGCATTCCGACATGGCCTTTTCACTCCATGCTGCGTAGCCTCGCTCGGCAGGGGAGCGCGGCATAAAGTGGGCACTGAGCAACACAAAAATGTGGCCCACTGAGTGTTCCCCTCAGGAACACTAAAGGAGGGAGAGAGAAAGAGAAAACAGAGAAACAGAAAGAGAAAAAGAGAGAGGGAAGGGAGGGGGTGGGCTCAACAACCTCTGAGTTTCTTTGCCCTGGCTTCTCGGGTTAAAACCTTTTCCCTGCCTCAGATAAGAACCTTTCTTCTTCTTTGAATGCTTTGTCTCCTGGCCAGATCAGGGGGAAAGAGAGAAGAAAGAGGAAAGCTGTCTTACTGGCACACCCCTGTGGTGGGTGCTCCTACGAAAGAAGACAGGGAGGGAGAACAATGAGCAATGCTATAGCCTGTGGAGGCGAGCTTCATTTACGACAGTGTACGAGGAATCTTAACACATGTGTAAAGAGGTTTTAAAGCTCCATTAAAGGATATTTTTGATAGTAACACTGAATCAAACGTCTCCCTGTGTGTTGCTCCTCCTCTCGAGCCCTCTGAGAATCACCACACAAGGATTAAGTAGCACTAAACCAAGTCAACAAACCAGAACTAAACAGCAGGGAAATCTGGTCTGTATCATGTATATATAAAACAAATTTTGCAATCATTTTTATACAATTCTAACTCTGCTACTTTCTACATGAGGACAACCCAGAGTGAATTGTTGTGCTTCAACAATGATCACTATCCACAGACAATTTTTTTTTACAAATCATCATTATTGTGTGAAAGGTGTATGTTGAGTTAACTTGTAATGTTAATGTCATACCCACACAAGAGTGGTGTAACAGCTGTATAACAGGATCAGAACAATCAAAAACCACTGCTTTTAATGACCATGGGAAAAAGTAAATAACAAATAAAATCTCATAATGCTTCTCATTAGCTTCCAGAGACGTTTCATTTCTGAGATATTTTGCACGATAAATTCCAGGTTTTGGGGGAGGGTGGCACAGTAGTGCAATGCCTCCTCACAGAAAGAGGGTTCTTGGTTCAAATCCTATGTGTGGAGATAAGTAGAGATTCAAAATTGACTTTTAAAATGGTCAATGGACTGTATTTATGGAGCACCTTTTCAGTCTAATTGACCACTCAAAGCATTTGCATTCACTCATTCACACACACTTTGATACAGCTCTTCTACTCACAGAACTTTTTCTATTACACACTATTCATACATGACAATATGGGGTTGAATTCGGAAAGCTGACAGGAGGTGCCTTGGACCGCACCACCGACCCTCTGAATCACAGCCACCCCAGGTGTGAATGTTTGTCTCTGTATGTTGGCCCTATTGATACGCTGGTGACCAGTCCAGGATGTACCCCGCCTCTTGTGTAATGTTGTTCAGCCGGGTTCAGCTCCAGTTCCCCCTGCAACCCTTAAACGGATAACCGATAGATAATGGATGGATCTTTGGTTGAGTTCTGCCATCTCAACATCTATCCTGTCAATAGCTGCACAGGAGAAATGTCAATAGCAAATTCATAGCAGCACAAACCATGTCCAGTGCCCCTGCCACTTACTCATTCACTGAAATCAAACTAAATCACTTTATCTTTTAAACACGATATCAAATTACTTGAAAATCAAATATAATTAGCACCAGAAAGATAATGTTGCCCCATCAAGTGGCTCACAAACCCACATTAACAATGACAACAAGCTTACATTGGAAATGTAAAAGGCTTTCGACAAATGCATAGTAATGACATCATGTGCAAGTGTTTTTATTTTGGCAGGTCTCAACATGTACTCACTAGCTTACAGGATATCCTGATTAAAAGTGTCTACCCAGTTTTATTTGTCCATGATCCCAGTTCAAGTGTTTTTACTGCTGACTGAACATGTACCTGACACAGCTGTAACCTACTTCATCTCACACGGCTCACAATTTACAAGTTGCTTGACTGAAATACTGGAGGTCCTGGTTCAAACATATAAACCTGACAAGTTTGAATTATTGAAACCTGAATGAAAGTTAAACTGAGCGCAATGTGACCCCTGATATTAAAGTGACATGATCAATAACCTCTGGGCCACACTGGGTGCATGTGCACCTTGCACTACAGCTGTCAGATTGAATGGCAACAAGCTAAATATAACATCATTCTGTGACCAACAGTGAACTGATTTTATCCTGCGCAGGTCTGTTTACAGCAGGGCACAGTGCATTTTTGATAAATAGTAGTGGTAAATGCTCAAATCACTGACAAACACATAGCATTTCCTGTGAATATATGGTAAACATAATTTTATGTTGTGCCGGTAACATGTTTTTAATGTGAAGCTGCAGCAGTCGTAAATGTTTTTCTGTAGCAGCGACTGAACACAGCTCTATTTGCGGAAAAGTTGCCACATGTTGAAAGCCAGTTTACAATACTGCAAATACACAAGTATTGCAACACTTTTATCAGTGGACCAATAAGCTCAATCAACTCATTTGGAGAAAGATAATCAATAAACAGACGACGAGGGCATTGTAGTCATTAGGGGCGGGGCAGTGTGGCTTCAGTCTGCAAATACTGAGCATGTTTTCTTCAACATCGGATAAACAACAGCAGTGGTTGCTAACATCGGGCCAGTGGGCTAAAACTGACCCACGCGCAATAATAATAGTCTTCCTTTTATTTCACCGAATTTGACACAGACTTTTACTAGTTACTGTCACGGCAATAACATTCATAGAATCTCTTCCTCTTCAGCAAGTTCAGTAGATCATTCAAACTTATATATAAACTACACACATGAATAATAAAGCTAATTCAGTTAAATTTTATGAAAAACATTGATCTTTATTGGCAGTTGAACCAGGTAGGTTGAACTTACTATAGACTGTTTATAAGATGTTCTCCACACAACGTCAAGCAAACAAACAGCCAAGTGACATTATTTTGTAGAACAGTTTGAGGAGGACTCATTGGTGAGTTCTGAAGTTGCTTTACAGCATTAACACAGATAACAGGTTTAGAACAAGCACTGCACTAGTTCATTTTAATAAAAATCTTTATCATTGCTACTTCAAAACCATCACGTCATAGTCCCAGAGAGCAGTAGATTGTAATACTTGTATTTTGATCGATGCTAAGTTGCTGTGGTATATGAATTGTATCTTTGACCTGAGCATTGTAGGTTTGTTACTGAAGATGTAAGAGACATGTTATGTGAGAAATGTGACAGCCGTGGACACTAAACGAGCGCGGCCACAGAGTGAGAGGTCATCCCTGCCTTTGCCCCCCAACAACTGTATTACCTCTCCAGGCCCTTTGGCCAAGTTTAGGCCACCAGATGACTCCAGTTGTTGCCTCCCCAGGGTGAAGGCATCCCACCCTCACCCGGTGGTCTGCACTCATCTCATCTTTCATAGATCACAAGAGACAGGAAATATCCACGGGGACCAACAGATGCAAGGGGAAAGCCACAAAATGGCTTCCTCCTGGGATGGCCATGTGGCTTCGGCAATTGTAAACCTTTGAGCTCAAAACAACAAACAGAACACAACACAAAACCATGTTCTGTGGTACATTGAGGTTATGCCTCAGGGAAATTTACCTTGTTGGGAAGTATTTTGGATAGAATCTGACAGGTGATGTGGACACAATGATAATATAAAAATACAGAGGAAACTCTTCAATTAAATTAAAAATATCAGTCTCAGTGGTTTTTGCGTTTAGAAAAGTTGGATTGCTTATTCAGACAGAAAACTTTTTTTCTGTAAGGCCAGAGAATTATTTTGCTGAGAGAGAAACCTGCTGAATGCCAGAGTAAATAAATAAAGTAAATAAATCACTGGATAATGTGAGGCAATTGTAGGGGTGTGCATAATCAGGGATTTGGAGGCTGCTCACTCCACTGCTCATCTTCTGACTACAAAACCAGGCCTGGCCACCCCCCAACCCCCCCACCCCTTTACGCCGTCTCTTCCTCTCTCCCTTCCTCCCTCGGCCGGCGATAATCTGTTCCAGTACACTTGCCATGAAATGAGCGATGCAGGACTCGTAATGCACTGGACAGGCAAAGCCTAACAGATAACATAAGCCCCCTTTGCTGCCCCCCTCCCAAACCACCCGCCTCACCCTCCTCTCGCCATTACCAGCCCTCATTCCCTTCCACTGGTACATCAAGGCCCTTCAGCTGTAAACAAGAGGAAGAAGATTTGGTTCATTACAAGGGGAGTTGTTTTCTTTGCGTGGCTCTTCATCTGATATGTAATATCTGTGGCGAGCTGTCTCGTCGCTTTATGCTTGCCTGGTATTTCATCTTGACTTTCGTGACCTTCGCTGTCAGGCGTACAATGAGAGGCGGTTGTTGTGGGTTTTTGTTCTCCTCTCCTGTTTATAGTTGTGATTGTCATTTGGCTAATGTATGCATGCATATGTATATATACATACATATACACATGGGCCTTCAAGCGAAAGTCACAAGCTGACAGTGGTAGTCTGTATTCTCATGGGGTGGAAGAAAGATGCCTGTTTTGATTGCGATGAATATATAATTTTTGTAGAAGTTTTTACTTCTTGTCTTCTTCTTCTTCTTTGTTCGGTTTATTGGCGGGTGGCAACCATTGCAAGGTGCATTACCACCATCTACTACGTCTTCTTCCCACTCTGCTGTTTTCCCTTTATTCTCTGCTCATGAGAAAAACAAAAAACAAAAGAAAAGAATATTTTTAATCCTCTGTCTTTCCTTTACCTCCTTTGATCTGGCTTTGGTTGGAATGTCACACCATCTGGATGAGTTCACTCTGCATGAGTCTTGCTCCACAAATGCTCAAATAAAGACATTTTCCCCATGAATTCCATATGTTCACATGCTTTACTTTAAACCAAATACGTTTCACTCCCACCTACTCACTATGATTCACAGTGCAGTCTTATCTTTAAGAAGAAATACTGCATAGGAACAATGACAACAGATACTCTACAGTGGCCTAATACGTTGGACTCACTAAAATGAGTAGTAGCAAAGTAAAAGAGCTTTAATACAATACAGAGCTACTTATCAGGGCATTATGAGACAATTAAACCTTTCACCCTGATCCTTAAGTATTCTCTGCTCCAAAGGAAACAATGACATTCAACAATTCAAACAGCGTCTCATTTGGAATCTGTGTAAATGTAGCTGGGCGAAGAGTGTTTTCATCTCTGTGACAGTCGATAGGGACCTCCCTGGCAGCATGTTTGACAGCAAACAGCCCCGGCTGTGATCGATAGACTCCCAGCCCCTGTCTTCCCACCAAGCGCCTTGTGGTTTAGGAGTTTCGGAAAATCCGCCACGAAGCGGGGCCCTCCCATCTCGTCTGAACCAAACATTGTCCGGGTGGCTCCGGCTCCCATACTCCTCATTCACTGGAATGCCAGCATGCTGAGGATAACAGGGTTCCCTAAGATCCGACCGGGACATCTCTAATTTGGGCATCCACTCCTGCCACTTCCCGTGACCAGAAACCATTTCAAATTGGCGGCCTCGCAGGAGCTGGCATTCCCCTTTTCCTCCTCTTTTTAATGGTTTGTTCACTTCTGTGGATCTTTTAATTTCTCTTTCCTTCTCCTTCCACCTTCCACTGTCTTGGCTGAAACTAAAAGAAAATGTATTTCCTCTCTTTATTGTCCATCATATTAAATCATCACAGTCAAGCATGAACACAAAACCCCACTGCCACCACTAAAGCCACTCCATACACACAGACACTATCAGTGACAGGCACAGCACAACAGCAGCAATGTGTTTGCACTCTCCCAGCTGTGTGTGTGTGTGTTTGTGTGTGCAAGCAGGTTGTTCTGCCAGTGAGCGCTGAGAGACTGACAGACCACCCACCTGCTCTGGCTCTACCTATTGATGTCATTTTGGCGTCAGTAGGAGGGCAGCTAATGGGATTTCACTATCAGCACCTCAGTGTAGCCACCATGTCAGCTCTCCCTCCTCCGGAGCGCCACGCACAGTCAAGCAAGGTAAAACTGCTCGGCTTGGATTTCTAAAGACTGACTGTGAAATGCAAGAGATGTTCAGCAAAACATAATGCAGGTTTCAAAACTGCCATAAAATAGTGACTCACTGGGAAATACAGGTACTAGTTGCCCACAAATAACCAACTTTAACTTGTTGTCAAGGTCAGATTATCGTGCCACAACCTGTCTGTCCAGCAGCATTGGGCAGTACTAAGTAATGTGTTACACTACCTATTTAATAACAAGTAGCGTATGTGACAGTAGTTTAAAATTCCCGTATTACTGTGCAGTGTTGCACAACAAGCTGCTGTAGCACTTGTTAGCTTCGTGCAGGGTTTGGAGATGTGGGGAGACATCTACTAAAAGAGCTTCTCAGATGTACCGCTTTTACACCAAAATTAGCAGGAAAACGGCTGCTCCACCTCTCGCCTGAATAATGCGGAAAATTTGTTGCTGTTGTGAACGCGTCTGTGCAGAGAACCTTCTGCTGTATTGTGCATGTGTGAAAGGCAAACTGGGGGTAAACTTCAGAGCCAATTCCCCAGACTTTACCTGCAGGGCATGTCTGAAAACGGCTTTAGTTTCATTTAGCCACTGTTAGCTTTGACTTGATTAGGTTGGGAAGCCTTTAATCAAGGATGGGACTTCTCTGCTCTGCTGCTTTTCAGTTGGCGGCTGCTTGTGTAACAACAATGTGTCATCGTGCTTTCAAGTACACACAGGTAGTTTGTGTAGTTTGTGTATGCTACTTGAAAAACTTTCCAAGAATGAATGAGAGCTTTTGAGGAGAGCAACACAAAAAGTATTTTTGTATAAGAACCTTTTTAATTGCAGAAATAATGGCTGGAAAATTATCATTAACTCACAAAGTAAACCTGCCAGTTAACTCAGGGAGCAGAATTAGCTGCTTGCCTGTGGATGTTTTTATTCTGTAACTGCAGGAATAAAACAGTTGTTTTACTGTCAGCCAGCTGCACTGTTACTGTGTGTTTGAGGCAGATTAATGACTGTCTGCGTTTAGAGTTTCAGGTTGGGGACCAGTTGTCAATATAGAAGCAGATTGATGTCTTTGAAACCAGAATGCAGGATTTACATACATGTCATGTTACACATACAACTAGAAGGGCACTCAGTAAAGTGCATACCTCCGCCAAGGCCCAACAGTCCCACACACTCAAAGAAATCAGGCAATAACTATGCCTGAATTTTTTTTTCTCAACCTAACCCTAACCCTGTTCAGCTTTGTGACATGTGTAAATCTTTTTTCTGTCTCAATGCTGTGCATAGGGCATTTTATTATTAAGTCAACAAGAATTCCGAAAACAGTGTCAAATCTAAATTGATTACAACAACAGATGTATGCATCCAGTTTGTCAACAAGAAACCTGTTATCTATTGTCTCCACAAGGATTATAAGCTGTTTAAAAGCATTTTAATGGGTGGAGGCCAAGTAATAATATAATATAGTATAAGAGAGTTTTAGATTATAACTGTTATTTGGTAACCCTGTTGAGGAAAATGACTTTTATGCTGTATACAGTATATTTTTTCTTTCATGTCAAACTGGGGTGTATAGCCTCTTGGAAACATCCTGGAAACAAGTAGAGACGGTTGGCACTATCTCGTGTACAAATAGTGAAATGTATCAGTGTAGAGCTGCCACAGTTTTTTCGTGTTCCGCTGCCACATCCACAAAATCCACAGTTTTGTGAATGGGGACTAATCAGTTCAAGGTGTTAAGACGAGTGTACGAGCTGAGTGAGCCTGGAAGAAAAAGAGTAGCTCATTACTGCATCCAGTCACTATTCCTTCACCTGACGCTGTCATAACAACACTGCTCTTTTAAAGCCTTGCCTCACCCTCTCTCACCCCCCCCCCCCTCTCTCTCTCTCTTTCTCTTTCTCTCTGTGTCTCACTTTGTGCTTCTCATTTTTCAACCGTCTACAACTCTCTCTTCGTCTGACTTTCAAAGTTTAGAGCTATTGTCTGAAAGTTCACACATTTAGTTTGGTGGCAGCGATGTACATTTTTTTTTTCTTCTCCATTTTTCTTCCTTGTGTGTCGCTCCACATCAGAGATCCAGAGAGGGGCCTTTTGTGTCTGACTCGCCCCAAAGGCAGTCGTCTTGCAAGGCAGATTAATAATTACAGAGTACACAACATCGGGGAAAACAATTTCAACATCTTTGATGTCAAACATGAGAGAAACCAAAATTACAAAGAAAAAAAAACAGATGACGAGGAAAGGTCTTGAAAGATGGTCTTTCTTTCTCACTGCCTCTCTCTCTTGGCAGCATTTCCTGTTATTGTTGCTTTCTACTATTTTGCAGAGCACTAAAAACATTAAGGAGGACTTAAAAGAGAGAGGAGCCAGCCATGGAGGGCCACATTTGAGAAGTGGTATGGCAACTATTCTTTGTGTCGATGTTTCTGAAGATGAGAAGGAGCTATATATAATGTTTCATAGGATTTGGTCCATGTGTTTACATGCTTGGGCACATCATGAGATGTTTGTTTGTTTTGTGCAGCATTAGGGTAAATAGAAACCATGACCAAATATAGGAGGACGGAGCTGTCGTGGTCCTCTGTGGGCTGTAATTGAAAGGTTGAGGGAGCTTTTTCCTTTGCTTCACTATGAAACTCCCTATAACTGAAAAAGAGCCATGGATCATTGGAATGAGAATTTATAGTCTCTCCTGTCTTCTACTTAACAAAACCAATACTGTTTTTGTAAAATACTGAGTGTTTGCCCAGCCCTCTAAACGCAAATGACTAACTAATTACAAACAAAGCGACAAGAACCACAAATGAAATTCATGTTTCAGTTGCCCACTATTGTCTTCTGACAAAAGCCAGCCTTTTATTCGGGTTTACTGATGTTATTCTTTTATGAAGCAACTTGTTTGTCCCACTAGTGGTACATACAATATATATATATATACTCTGACTAAGGTACAACAACACCACTCTTTTGTTTCAGTCTGATAGCAGCTAAAAGGTAAACGCTACACAGAAGCTTTGTGGATATCCGTCCAGTAGTTTTTGTGTAATGCTGCTAATTAACAGAAAAACTAACAAACGCAGATGAAACTTCACCTTTTTGACAGAGGTAACTATTCTAACCAGTGCTGGGAAGTACATTTACTCCAATATGCTTGATATGTTGTGAAGTAGACTGTTGCATTTGGGAATAGGATACAGTAGGCATTTTCTTGAGTCAATTAACTAAACTTAAATAAACAGTGATATATCTACTTTTCATAAAGGAGAGTTGCTTATCCTGCCATGTGTCGTGGTTATGAAAAATATATTATAGCAGTTGATAGGAAGTGACTGCAGTTTGAAAATAATTTAAATCGGCTGCATGATTTTTTCATTCTTGTTCCATTGTTCCAAACATATATGTGAACAGCTTTATTTGGAATTTAGTGGTATTAAATTACCGTATAAGTGAACACAGGCAATAGAAGAGAACTCAACGGATAAAGGTTCTGAAATCAAATGACACTAGGCTGAATGTAAAAACAGCACAATGATGTCATTAATATGCTAATCTGTGTTTTCCATCCTCCAGAGACTTGTCACTACTGGGAAATGTGGTTAAACTACACAGCAATGCTACCCCCCAATAGTGACATCCATAGTGTCAGCTCCTGCACTTATGATATTGTGAGATTTGATTTGAATGTGAGGATTTAAAAAGATGTGAACATTTACAGCTTTGGTGTGAAAGTTACTGATTTCTCTTTTCATGTCATCATTCTTTGTTCTGTTCAGACCATGAAATAATTATTTTTTCCTTGTGCACAGGGAGAAGCATAGAAGTAAGGCACAGTGACAACATCCCCCAGGTTTCACCAATATACAGGATAGAATCCACAGTTTCTGAAAGATACATTTTAAGGCGTCAATGATCTTAAAGAAAATCACATCCACAGCATTAGAAACATTTAATGGACATTTAAAAGTGGGGGTAAAGGCAGCATTCAACCTGCTGCACTCCTCTGCTGACATTGTGGATGTACAGCAGTGAGTCTGACAGGTGTCAGTTAGAAAGTACTTTTTCTGTCTCTTTTCTGTTTAAAAAAAAATAACTTGGAAGTGTTACACTGTGTGCTTCACCCGTGACAACAGATACTGAGGTGTCAAAGCTAAAGCGACACAGAGGTGAAGCCACATTGTAGTTGAATCATGACAGCGAGCTCCCTGTTCGGCGGTTGTTGGTGCGTCATCGCAGTCATCTGGCGCTGCGGTGACAGTTATGGTGAGCCCTCTGTTTATTTACAATGTGTGTTTGTGTTTGTGAAAACAAGAATCTAAACATCTTGGAACATCCTGTCATATGGAGTCCATTTCATTGTCAGCTGTGAACCGAGGTGAACAGGTTCATCGCACACTACGAGTAGAGCGGTTGCTACATGTGATATCTGTTTCTACTCAAGTCACACCTAAAGGTTTTCTCCTTTTTGATTATGTTTGTATTAACTGTCATCTGTTCTACATATGAAAGTGTAGTTAAGGGACACAAGTTGAGGGTGAAGCTGCACAAAATCTACACCCATCAGCCACGGCATTAAAACCACCTGCCTGACTCTGTGTGAGTCACAGAACAGCTCTGATCCATCGAGGCTTCAATCCCACAAGACCTGGGAAGGTGTGGTGTGGTATACGGCGCACAGACTTCAGCTTCAAATCCTCCAAGTCTTGTAAGCTGTGAGGTCGGGAGTCCACGGATCAGAATTGTTTTACCAACACACTCAACAAATGCATGATCGAATTAGTGTCTGGGGAACTTGGAGGGAAGATCAACACCTTGAACGATATGAACTCTTTGTCATGTTTTATAGTGAGGCATTATTCTGCTGAAGGAGCCCTGCGCTGCCATCAGGGAATACCGTAGGCATGAAGGAATGAACTTGGTATGTAACCGTGTTTAGGTAGGTGGTACATTCAAAGTAAAATCAACATTGCATTTGGCTCAGGAGTTAGAACGGGTTTGCCGCCTTGCCCGGCTTGCATTATTCCCACAGTGCATCCTGATGCCATCTCTTCCCCAGGTAAACAATGCACACTCACCTGGCCATCCACATTTCAGTTCATCCCATTGCGTCATTGTCCAGTTCCGGTGCTCATATGCCAATTGTCAACATGTCCGCCGGTGGACAGGGGTCAGCACAGGCTTCCTGTGTCTTCTGCGGCCATATTGCACCATGCAAAGGGAGCTGCACTGCACAGAGCTTTCTGACAGCTTTCAATCATAACCAGCATTGAGGTTTTCAACAAGTTGTATCACACTTGCTCTTCTCTGTGATTGGAGTGAACTAGCCAGAAATGTTTCTGTTGCTGTGAACGTGTCTGAGCGGTGAAAGCTGCGTTCTTCATATCTGAGCTCCGGACAGTCCAGGATCCATTGTCCGGACGTCATCCAGAGTTAATGTCTGAAAACGGCTCAGGTGCCCTTCATTGTATCACTTATGTTTGGTACTAACCCCTGCAACATCTCGCAAGACCTTCGCTGAACCAAAATACACTAAATATCACCAAATATAGTGATTCCCTGTAAGTGGTGACAACTTCATTCTTTTTAAGTATTTCAAATTGTGTAACAAACCTTCAGCTCTTCATCCATAAATCTATTAATCTAAAATATCCGAGCCTGTCCATTTATTGGACGAACAGCTAAAAGAGGCCGCTCACCCTGGTGGTACAGGTCACATCGTCTGTGGTGGCTTCACAATAAAAGTCTGATTTGAACACAAGCAGGATGATGAAAGAGAAGTTAACTAAAACAATTAGGTAGCAGGCTGTAATAATACAAAAAATAACAAATAAGAACCAAAAAATTATAAAACTGTCTTTAGAACTAAAGGAAACCGGGCCAAAAATCTCTTTGGTTTCATCACAAAATATTTTTGTCCATTGTAAATATCAAAGTATTGATTAGTGCAGTGTAAAAGATGTAAAAGTCTGCTAAACATGTCACCTTCATTGTACGGAGATGGAGACTATTACCAGAATAAAATGTCAAATAAACCTTGTGATGGTACATTTAGTCAGAGAGCTGACATTAGGTAGGTGTTGATAGGAAGTAAGTTGATTTTACAATGGCTGCGTGCAGCTGTTCACTCAGCAGGTAGCAGCAGCAGTGAAACCACACAGAGCAGGTGTGTGTGTGTGTGTGTGTGTGTGTGTGTGTGTGTGTGTGTGTGTGTGTGTGTGTGTGTGTGTGTGTGTGTGTGTGCTGGGCAGTGACAGAGCTGACGAGCAGCAGCATGTGGAGAAGAAGTTGTGAGGATGCCGTCAGACACAGGAAGGTCGATTTTAACATCATGACCTTGCACGACTTGACGACTTCTGTCCTCTCATGGACTAATGGTGAAAAGGTTCAAAGTAAAAGTATATTTATGCTTAACCTCCCGCTGGTATTCATTGCACACACATATCAACTCTGCAAAGATGAATGCATGCTTTTCAAATTATGTTAATGCAGCCATTTTAAAGATTAAACACACGGAATAATTTTGTTTACATTTGCATTTACTATGTATCGAAATGTTAGAAAAATTAAACATGCATTTTATAATCGGTACAGTACCACTAGCATAAAAAACAGAAGTTGAACATTATGATTATGATTTCCTATTTGGGATATTTTGTGGAAGTGTAAATCATCCACAAAAAACTTTTAATTAACTAATTAGCTAAATATTCTCAATATTTTGAATCTAACTGTGGCAATGTCTGATGTCACCGGGGTCTCCCACACATAGCCAGAGACAAACGTGTTGCTTTTCAGCATAAGTTATGAACAACGTGAACAAACATAAACTCACAAAACCTAAATTTAAAGGGTCTAGCAACATGCTGGCCTCAAGCTTTCCAGCTCCGCTGATGTGCGTCTCAGTCCTTGTGTGTCTCCTGTGTTTCTCTCCCAAGTGTCCCTCTCTGGCAGCTCCACTGCTGCCTTTTGAATCCAGGGAGAGTTGATTGGCCAACTAGTCTCAGCTCTGCCAATCCCCTCTCCCTGGTTCACCTGGAGGTGCTCACTGAGCCACCTCCACACTAACATATTCTGCTGAGTTGGACGATCCATTCTCAGTGTATAAACACTGGAGGTTTTATGTATATTTGTGTGAGTTGCAGATTGGACCAGGATTGGCTCCCAAACTCATTGGCTTGTGGTGGAACAAAATCCTTGCTTCGGTAATTTAAGATGCTGTCAGATGTACACTGAACTCTGGATAATCTCACTAGATTATCCAGAGTACAGTCCCAGGAGCTGTGTGTGAGAACGCAAATGTCTGAGTCAGTTGCTGCGGACATTCTCCAGAGTTTCTCCTGCGCCCCCTAATAAAAACTCGGACAATATCAGAATAAACCCATGTGAGAACATAGAAGGAGAACCTGCAGAGGATTCACTCTGAATGTGTGGGCACGTTGACAACGTTTCTAGGCAAAACTGAAAAAAACTAAAATAATACAAATATCTCAGGAAGGAAAATCTGAACCACACGTAGAAGACACAGATGAAGAAGTCAATTTGGAAAGACAATGAAATGTTAACGTTTCTGCTGATCTGTGCAATGGAATTTATACATTACCTCCTGCCTCCTGCATGCTGTGCCACCCCTCGCCTGAACGTTCAAGGGATATTTTGTGTTGTTGTGAACGTGTCTGAGTGGAGAATCTCCTGCTGGGCTGTTTATATGTTAAAGGCAAACTCCAGAGAAAGCCTGGACCCCATTGTATGGACATTCTACAGAGTTCATGTCTGAAAACATCTTATATTAATGTTGCCTATACCTCAAAGTTTTCCCTTCTTACGGTGAAGAAACAATACTCACATTCAAGGGGAGGGAGACTCAGTGTGGGTTATTTGGAAAAGGATTTGATAAGTGACAAATTGCAAGAGTTTGAAGTGTTCTCTCTTTACCACAAGTGTCATATGTTTCCAATTTTTACAAAAAATGCATTAGAGGGAGATATAGAAAAAAATACACCTGTTAAAGTTGACATAAACAAGTCGACTTTCAGTGGTTTGGATAAAATGGGAGCAATGTGTCGGCAGCATTAGTCACACTCTGAAGCTGCCTCAGATCGCTCTGAGGATCAAACCGAGGCACCACTGATTGACTGCGGGCCTGACATCCACTTCCAAAGACACGGGTTTGTGATTGCGAAAATTCCTGGTTTTCCCTGTAATGGCTGACAAAGACATTCTGCACAAGTCCCGCAGAGACCTCAAGGCTGGGGGTGGGCAGATGATCCCGTTCAATGAGATCCACCATGAAAACATCATTGCATATGCAGAAAACCTTTACTTCAACTCTGGAGCCTGAGGTCTAAATAGTCTCAGTCCTTCTCCCTCATTTCCAGAAAAAAAAAAGCTATAACACTGAAACAATCAACAGGGATGCAGCTGCATTCAATTTCCTGCTGCATACTGTTTCTATCACAAGGTCTTTTCAGATGCTCCAATTGAGCTGAGGTTGGGAATGGCCATGAATCTAAACCAGTCTTCCCCTCTCTGCACTTGGCTTAATGAGGGCTACATGTAGGAATGTTGGGTCTCACCCCACACCTTTTCCCCATGTGCTTTCTTGTACTGATAAGAAGAAAAAAAAATGCCTTCTTTAAATCATTTTCCATTCCCGGTGGCCAGAAACAGAAAGGCTCTCTCAATCATTAGCAAAATCATAAACAGTTTTAATATTTTCCACCAGAGCTGATGATGTGGCATGGTGCCCTGGGGGCAAAATCTTTAAACGGTGCAAAGAATGAAGAAATTCCTACCAACATCTCAAACTCCCCAAATCAGTTCCTGATCATGTACGCACACCTTCCCCGCTTTGAATATATCATGGGACAGTGACATTTTCCGTCGCTAAGTTTTCTGAAATGATACGTTCCATCTGCTTGGTTAAGGGATTGTTTTTGTATGGCCCTGCTGAAACTGCAAACATCTCATCGTGCATAATTGTTTCAAAAAACATCCTGTTTTGAATCACATTGTGCCATGGAGAGAAGTGCATGCTGGTAAACAACAACATACTCCTCACATGGCCCTGCTTTCCCTCTTAGTGGCCCTTTTATCAGGTCCAGAACCTGTTTTCATAAGATCACGAGGAGCACGCTGTTCATTTCTTGATGGAGAAACATCAGCAGCTGTGAGGGACCGTTCGGAAAAAGGGTTTGTATACACCCAATGTCCCTGCACCTCATTAGCTGGTGTCCTTATTAAGAGTCTCCTCGCTATCCCCTGGAGAAGCCTGGTGAGAGTCTTCCCATGTCACCCCCCCCCCCCCCCCCCCCCGTCTCTCCCTCTCTCTCCCTCTGTTTCTCTCTTCCCTGACATGCCCTTTGAACTTCCCTCAGTCTCCCGTCTCACATCAAAGCTTTGATAGAGGCTTCCTCTTTCCTCTTCTCAAGGTGAGGAGCCTGTGCATGCGTGTGTGTGTGTGTGTGTGTGTGTGTGTGTGTGTGTGTGTGTGTGTGTGTGTGTGTGTGTGTGTGTGTGTGTGTGTGTGTGTGAGTGTGTGTGTGTGTGTGTGTGTGTGTGGCTTAAATGGCCAAAACACGAATTAAAATGCTTTCCACTCATTATTAATTTACATTCCTTCATAATTGTGATGCACATATGTTCTTGTTTTATCCATCGCACACTTTAAAGGTGTTCCATATTTTTATTACAAAATTATTGGAAAGGCTGGGAGCCATTTTGAAATATTTGCACCAATTCACAGACCTGTTTTATTTATGACCGTGCATCTTTTTTGTTATTTTTCTTCCCCTCATTTTGTTTCGCTACGTAGTTTGTATGTGTTCTCTTCGATAATTTATTCATTTTCTTTCTTTCAACAATATATTTTGATGGAGTTGTGTAAACTGAACAAAATAAAATAAAATTGTAAAAGGCTGAATGCTCAAAATCTCCGGTTTTTAACATTTCATGTTTGTGTGTAATTGGACTGCTGATAGCTGGAGAAGATGGCCCATCAAAAGGCAGTATGTATATACATATGGGAGCTTACAATTTGAATTAAAAAAGCTGGAAAAAAAGAATAATACATCTTTCAAATCACTATAACAGGATATTTTTTGATGTGCTAAAATAAGTTGTATATACAACTGTGTGCCTGTGTCTGCAGTAGTGAGCCTGAAATGCCAGCTCGTGTCAGTGCAGCAGAAATAGGTCAAACCCAACACACACAGATTCGCACTCACATGCACACAGATAGATGAATTACTCATTCTCTTTCATGGCCTTTGTAGATGGAGGAAGCGGATGCCGATGCAAAAAGATCAAAACCCATGCGCGCAAGAAACAAGTGTCCTCCTCCCCGCAGCCGAGCAGGAGGGAGGAAGAGTCGCTCAACAGGTTTGTGTCACTCCTCTAACTCTGCAGCTTTTCTCCGCGTGTCCTTGGCTGCTCCGTCCTGAATGGTGTCTGTTTTTGGATCCTTTCTTTGTGGAAACGTCTATGCTATCTGCACATCAGTTTGAAGCTGATTTTCCTCTTCCTGTGTGTGTGTGTAGAAAACACAATCAAAGAGAAAAATCAATGTATCCTCAAGCAATAAAACAAAGTCAATAGCTTTCATAGAATCTATATTTAGTGCAGAGTGATGTAGAGATTCTCAGTTCTGCCTGGCTGCAGTTAGTGACATAGAGACATTTCTCCACATTCATCATTCATTATTTTCCCTGACTGTTGCTTTATGAATCATAACTCAGTAAATGCTCTAGATATAGACATGCACGACAGATGGACTATATATATATATATATATATATATATATATATATATATATATATATATATATATATATATACACATATACACACACACAAACACGCACACACACACCAATAATGGATAACTGGTTTGAATATTGTGGCTGATAGTATATGTTTCCATCCAACCCAGGCATGTGTATTGTATAGATGTGGATGTTTTTTTTTTATGTGTGGCAGATAGTGGTGGAAGTGGGCTGCTGGCGGTAATGTGACGGTATCTATTTCCTGAAAAGATTGAGCGTCTTGTACCATTAATTATCTTGTGAATTTGCCCATGTTCAATCCTACTTTGATCATATGAGCTATATTACAACCTGGACTTGTCTAGTATTAGGATCAGCTAATCTTGATTAATAATCTTACCTCATTTCACTCTGTGATTGAAATATATCATGCAGATGACTCTGTATAATATATGCAGGGTGCCGTTCTATTATTTGGGGGTAAATGGTTTCTTTTGAAGGAAGAACTTCTTATTAAAACCCTATCCGAAGCATTATCTCAGAGCCTGTGTGGTTAGACATGTATATGATGCAGTGCTCCCACCATGCATAAAATGCATTAACCAATCACCATCAGTGTGCTGCAGCAGAAGGAAGCCCCTAGCAACAGCTGGTACCTGTTGGCCAAACAGTGTTGACATCTAGTCCAAGCTGCAGATTCCTGTCAAACCATCAAATCCAGCACATCTGACAGAATATCATTCATCTGTCTCTGAACCAGGATCCTGCTGCAGCTGCACAGACTTGGTTTTAAAAAAAAGATTAAAATCATTTAGAATTTTTTTAATAAAGAATTTCCTTTGATGAGAAAGAGAGCAGGGAGGGTAGTCTCCTTCCAAATTATACTTCAGATCTGACGCCAGTTCCTAATTTCTTAGTAATAAGTGTGTCAAAGTCTTGATTGAATTTCAGCCAAGTCAAGTTCAGGGCCGAGAAAATATGTGCTCTTTTTGGGGCCATGTGTCCAGGCACACACACCTTCTTATTACATTTTTTTCAAATATTCAATTCTTTTGTCAAATGAAATCCAAAATTATATATAGACTAATTCTGAAATTATAAAAGCATTGTAACTTTCCTTATATCAAGCGTATTTTGTGTCGCACATGTGAAAATCCCTATTGCTTATTAGTGTCCAACAACATTTTTATCTTGTAAAATGTTTTGCTTTCTACATTATCTGTGATCGGATTTAGATCATACTTACAAAGAGACTATGGTGAGGGTTGGGCAACTACATCACATAAGGTTCAGGAAACTTCATCATTAAAGGGATAGTTCACCCAAAAATGTATCCCCTCGTTATCCACTCACCACTACGCCGATGGAGGGGTGGGTGAAGTGTTTGAGTCCACAAAACACTTTTGGAGTCTCAAATTAGACTTAAAACCATGTTTTTAGACCAGGTGCGAACACGTCTCCAGAGGAGGATATCAGAGGACATTTAGAAATAAACCATGGTGTAAAGGACGCCGTTTTGAGTGGAATATGAATTTCGGGGGGGTTACTGACACTTGTATGACACCACAGGAGCAGTATGGAGGCATTTAATGTTTTTCTTCCTGTTGTTTTTTACGTTTGAAGGTTCTTTCACAATTTACATCAATTGTATTCGATTTGGCTGCAACACTGTTTACCCCTGAGACTCCAGAAGTGTTTTATGGACACTTCACCCACCCCTCCATCAGCATAGTTGTGAGTAGATAATGAGTGAATTTTCATTTTAGAGAGAACTATCCGTTTTTGTCTGACACAACATTTAATACTCGAGCTCCACACCTTAAGTTTCTGCCTGGCTGCTTAGAGGGCACACTGATTCCTGCATATGAATGTATTTACAAGGATAGTGGGCTTGAATTCGCATGTGTGATAAAGATTTTTTACAATTTCAATTAATATAATTAGTATAAGTCTACTACTGTGAAAGTATACCCATTCATATGTGTGTATACATATAAATATATATACGTATATACACATCTGGCTTTTGTCTTCAGTGTAAAGGGTAAAGTTGACATCAATTCCCAGGTCAAATGACTCTGAAGTTGTCCCAGGTATTTATTGGCTCCAGCTCTGATCAGCAGTGATGTAAATATGACACCCAGATGGACGCGCTAATTGTCGCCCCTTTTCTGGCAAAATGCTATGACGTGCATCATGGAGGCAGTGAAGGCGCACATGGTGTCAAACAGAGTGTTGGAATATTTGCGATGAGGCCAGAACTGTAGATAAAAAGAAAGAAAACGAACACGGTAAAAGACATGTGGTCTGTGTAATTGTGTGATCCAAATCTTTATCATTCCAGCTTGTTAGTTGCAGCCCAGAGGTTTCTCTCATTGTTTGCCATAGCTAAAGGGATTTTGAAAACAGTAACAGACGAGTTAGGAGGAGAATGTCACCTGAAACACATTCCCCTCAAAAAAGGATTGGGACAGCAAGGCCAATTCTTTTATTTTGTTGTAGACTGCAGACATTTGACTTCGAAATAAGACTATGAATGTGAGTTGAGTTCAGATTTCAGTTATTTTCTGGTAAAAGGCAAACAAGGAGCATGGCTGTTTGGTGGTGTGGTCGGGTATTGCATGGTTTATTCTCCCTTCCTATAACTGGATTTGTGAGGATGTGTTCTTGTGTCTGTAATGTGGTTTATATTTTTGCTGGATCCGTCATTGTGATTTTCTGCAAACTGACTGTGATTATTTCCATGAATTTGAGTCATCTGCACTGTCTTCTATGATAATGAGCTATGGTGTAATTTCCTCTCTCCCAGGCCTGAATATGTCTTGCTCATTCTTCACTGGTTTGTAGCCCTGATGAAGAAGAGTGTACCACAACAAGTAAGTGCTTTTTTTTATATGTGCCATGCCACACTTTAAAAAAATTTCCACAGCAAGAGTGCCTATATTTTCTGGTGTTAACAGCTTGATGTAAATATCAGAAGTAAGCAATTTTTCAAGCAAGCAAAAATACTTTATATGGCTCTGAATGTCTGCTAGGTTTCATCTGTGAAGACTGCTTTTGTTGAAAGAAACATTTACATGAAGAGTAGGCAGCCGGTTATAAGAGGAAAACAAGCCCTTTTAACAAATAAACACAGATATGGTTTTCTGGACCGATGTGACCAAGATGAACCACTACCAAAGTGTTGAGGGAAAAAAAGGATCTGCTCACGCACCGCATCATACAATCGTGTCTGTTAAGCACAGTGGTGGTGGCTGCTCCCTATAATCTTCATGATGATGTGACTCCTAATGGCAGCAATGAATTCACAAATCTACAGAAACATGTTTTCTACTTTACAGAGAAATGCATCCAAACTTCATCAGGCAGCAAAAAAGTCAGCATTAGATGTCATCAGGGGGAAAAGGTGGAGGGTTTAAGAATGGTCAGAAAGTTAATAAAGCAGCATTTCATAAAGCTGAGGCACAGGAGGTAGGGAGGGTCATGCTCTGAACAAAGCACTGACTAGTGAACCCAAATGCAAGACACAGACAGAGGATAGGGTTTAAAGGTGACCAAATGTATAAATTACAGGGGTAAATGGGTTGCTGGTTCGATCCCCACCGGAGTGCATACTGAACCCCAAATTGCCCCTGACAGCATGTGTGAATGCGTGAAAATAAATTATACTGTTAAGCACTGTGAGTGGTCAATGAGACGGGAAAAGCGCTAGCATTTACTGTTCAATTCCTGAAGAAGAGACTGAAGAGAGAAACCCATTGAAACAAACACAAACTCAAAGAGGCTGCAGTAAAAGACTGGAAAAGTGTCACTACCATTTCATTTAATATTATATTTTCCTTTACTATTGCTCACCTAAAAGTGTAGTGCTCTGATAAATATGGTGCTATGTTGATACAGGAAATAAAAGTTACAGTTCTGAAATCTTGTCCCAAGTTCATCTTTTGATCTTAAACCCAAACATCTTTGATGAGAGTGGTTAAAATTAATTTAGGTATTTCAATTTCATATTCAATTTCCATCTAACTTTATTACATAAAAGTAGAAAAATAATAGAGTGATTTGATTAAATAAAGTTAAATTTATACATAAATATAAACATTAAACATAGAGTTTATTTGATTAAATAACTCTTAAGTTATTTCATTTACACACAATAACTCAACATGATAGAAAAACCTTAATTAAATGTGACCCTTTACATTAAACTTGTGTTGTAAAATGACATTGAAATTTTATTTGTAATTGAAATACATAAAGTCACAGTTATTTTTTGAGTCTAGGTCTGTTCACCTCCCCATAATAATAACAACAACAACAACAACAACAACAATAATAATAAATCATTCCTATTGGTATGTTAGCCATGTGAATAATAATCTGTAAATATTATATTTATAAGTCTAACTCCAGGTGTTTCGCTGTATTTACTTTACTGCATATGTGAAAAAAAAAGTTGTATAAATAGTGTTGTGGTAACCCTTTAACCCATGTTTTAGTACAAACACTACTCCTCTGAACCAGGCAAGTTTTGTGGTGAAAAAGTCAAGAATAACAGTTTTAACAGCTGAATGTGGAGGCTATCCCACTGCTTCATCTTAATATAGTTCCAAGCTGCAGTCGTTTGTGGTCCTTCACTGCTAATAGTATCCCCTTAAATGAGCACCCATTTCCTCATCTCATCTGAGCCCAGCGTGACCCACAGATAGGCCCTTGTAAATTCTCCCCCCATCTGGCTCCTTTTAAGTCTATGTCAGACTGTCCATAATCGCTCTGTCAAAATGGCATCCCGTCACCACCGCTTGTTATGAGGTAGCGCAGAGCAGGAGGCTGAGACATACCAGAGCTGGAGCAGTCTATCGAGCGTGCCAGCCCCCTTCATGTAACATGAGGAAATGAGTTTGTGTCAGGACTATTTTGGAGGTGCTTTGAAGTCTTATTTTACCCCCTTTGCCTCCAGGGGGACAGCACAGAAAGCGAAGGGGGAGGCCTGGTGGTACAATGTGGGGGAAATCTGTGGAAATGCCCTGATAACCCAAAAGGCACCGTGGTTGCGATCCCGTGCCTGGGTGGTCAAAGCACATAGAACTGCAACACCAGCCACATCTGATATGTATGTCACTGTGTCACATACTGCATGGGCATGTTTTTGTGGTAGGAGTTTGCCTTTTTATGTCAGCTGTGGTGCTCTTTTTTTCTGCATGCATAAACATGTCCTTAGGAGAGAGTTTCATTATCCCGAGGCCTTTATTACTCTCTGTTTTATTTATGCATTGTCGATTTCTGAGTCAATTGTAATTTTTTATAACCTCAAGCATAGAGTGGTGTATTCATAAATTTTGCCATGTACAAGAATAAGAGAAGACTTTAGTATTCAGTACAAAGTCGCTGTTCAAATATATTCCTTGTTTTATCTGACTGCTGTTCCACAAACACCTAAAAACAAAAGTACACAAGAATCGGAAAAAAATGAACAGACACATCACAATCCCTCTACTGAAAGAGACGTGTTGTTATTATCATATTGTACAAATTCATAGATCAATAGTCAGCAGAGGGTCTGTCGATATGAGCCAGGAGCGACGGACTCCTCAGCGGACAGATGGGGGAGGGGAGTATTCCCCGAGACCAAACAATGATTTTTATTCACTCACAGGCAAACACAAATATGTAAACACACTAGGGACACTCTTAAAAATTGCTTCACACACTGAGGCGTAATGCACCGAAAAATGTTAAGTAAATGGCCAGTCAGCAGCACCTTGACCATGAACACGGGTTGTCAGGTCAGCGAAGGGGGCCCGTCTCGTCTCAAAAAACCCATTTGCTTCTAGAGAATCAGCAGTAACAACAGTGAGGAAGTGCAAAACAATATTGTGAACACAACCTGAATTTACACATGCGCGCATGCACACACTCTGCCACACACTACACACAGAGTCCTTGGTGAAGATGGTGTATGCTTCCCACCCCCTGTTGCGTCCGGAGCAATGTTCCTGGAGAGGGGACAGCGAGAGGGGCATCCCGCAGTGCTGTTTGGGCGTCCTTGCCAGAGCCAGACAACTTCACTATCCCTGCCCTAGCAGGGGGCGATAATCACATCAAGCTCTCCTGACAAGAGGCATTGAATTCAGCTTCGGTCCCCTTAAGAGTCTGGCATCCAGCAGTCTCTCCTCAACATGCTGCTGACGTTACAATGAGAAGGTTTGTGTTTTCATTTTTTCACTCTGCAGCATCTTTTTTTTTCTTTCTCCTTTTTTCTGCCGCTACCTCTGAAATGTATTTGGAAGTCCGTGTCAACGGGGCGAAAATCTGAATTGGCAGAATCAAGTGTTACCGCCATTGGACTGTGGAAATTGTTATTGTATTGGTGCCTTCTGTTTGTCATGGTGAATTCCATACAATAAGTAGTCTGTCCTGAGGAATATTTGTGTAAAGTTTGGGGGGAAATTTACCGCTTTTTTTTGGATATTATTTGGAAGTTCTTTAGATTATATCCTTCAATAGTTACAATTGAAATTTTCAAAGCACGTCAGTGACTATACACAGAATAAAAGACTGACTCGTTACCACTACGCTAACAGACGTTTACACTCCAGGTCTAACCCATGCTGGGCGGTGGTCAGAAAGAAAAGGATGCTATCACTTTAAGAGATCCATGCATTCTCCCAAACCACGCTCGATCAATTTTTGCCAGCTCCTCCGGTTAGCAGCAGTATCATGATTTTTTTTTCAGTTGTCAGCTTTTCCTTTTCAATAGTCATGCTTTCATGTTATTGTATTGTTCATAGATGAGTTTTTGATGGGTATCTGGTAACATACTTTGCCCCTTCACGGTTTGTCAGAGGTGTTGTTTACATTTTGTGAATGCCCGATACTCGTCTCAAATGGCTATTTTTGGAAAATGCTGTCCACTCATCAAGATTTAAAATATCAGGGACTAAGCGGGGGCATCCTTTCCAATCCACCAAAAGAGATGAGAACTGCACTGGACTCTTTTAAGCAGCTTTGTGGGCCCGCAGAGCTCCTCTGCTACCCAGGGAGTCCGGCTTCCAGCAGCTATGCTCTATTCATCACCTGCTTTCAATGGCCACCATCAAGCCGCCTCCAGCTAGAAGGCCAGGTAGGGTGCCGGGTGGCGCACAATGTTTGGGGGATTAGTAATCAAAAGAGTGTGGAGGCTAGGAACCTCCATCCCAGCCTGCCATTCACTCTTAGCAGGGGAGGAGAGCTCCAGCAGCGGCCAAGGTCATCGTCTTCAGCTCGGCAGGAGGTAACTGGGAAAGAACCCTGGGAACCAGCCGCCTGCTCTGTGCTAATCGTGGGCTAGCAGGCTAGCAGCACAGCAGGTGTCTCACCCGCCAAACCTTCATCTGTTTGTCTCGTGGATAGCATGGCTGACAACGAGATAATGCCTTTCTTTACTTTCCTCTAACTTTCTCTCATTTCTGTCTTTTGTGGATCTCTTTTGCTCAGTTTTGTGGGATTTCTGTCTTTGAACTAAACTTTATGCTGACTTAGCAGAATGTGAAACTGGTACAATAGTCCCTTTAGTGTAGAATAAGTTGTCCTAATGGGAAGGCTGAGTAAAGTTGGAGTGCAGTGACAATTTCCATTTGAGGATAGAAAGTGAAATATCTTTCTCAAAAGTTTCTTTCAAGTTACCATGGTTTCAAACAAACCCTTTGTATTTTTTTTGCCTGCGGATCGAACATGTTATTACATCTGAAAGGTGAATTTGTTTTAATTATTGTTAGAAGTCCGTCTTTGGATTTGCTATCGCCATTCTGAATCTCATGTGACAGAATAGTGATCACGGCCACCATTTTAAGCTGATTTGGCATCCTGTGGTGCGAGACACTGGGTTGAGAAACCCCGATGAGACAGCTGGTTGGAGACTTAGACTGTGGCAGAGTGGCCCATACATTCTCCGAGATCGCAGACTGGACAGATTAGCTTAGCCCGCTAGGTCTGAGTAGAGGGAAGCGAGCAGTGAGGTAACGATGATGTAAAATGAATCATTGTCGTTTTCCAGTCAGAGGCAAGACAGCAACCATGCCCCGCCAGCCCGCCCTCCCACAAGCACACCCCTGTTGGGATATTGGCAAGTTGTCATGACGACAGGGATGTTCTGCTGATGAAGTCTCGCGCAGCGCTATCCAATCAGATCGTGCAGCTACAACCGCAGCGTGAACAGGGGAGGACGCACCTATTCCAGTTGCACAATGCTGAGAAAGGACAGGCGAAACCCAGGACCACCAACGGGAAATTGGCAATCCGGGGGATGCTGTCAATGGGCCGCCATGGTTCGACAATACACAGACAGCGGGGGTCGTGGATACAGGGGCTGCCAGGTAGGGGGTCTCCATCATGTCTGATGCTCTTTGAGCTGCATTTCTTTGCTGCTATCAATACAAAGTATGAATGCATTATTTATTTTCACTGTTGGCATGCAGTTTTTGAAGACTGTCATTCACATGGTTTATATGACGATACGGGATGGTGGTCGTAGTTATTGGACTGTTCCGGGTGCACTTTAGCAAAACGACAAATCACTCCTGCAGGTGGTTTTAACAAATGTGCAACAGCCGCAATAATCCCTACCAAAAGCAAGGGAAATTTTTCGAAAAGGGGGGAAATGTCATGTGGCATTAACTTTAATGCAGTTTTATATTCATTTCACTGCAGGATGCAGCAAAGAGTAGTCGCGGCTAATATCTTGAAACTGCAGGTAGCAAAGTGAACGAAAAACTCTCACAGCGTTAGTTTGATTCAGGCCTTTTATTCTAAACCCTGGGGAAGATTTTCTTTCATTTTGCTGCTGGCTGACCAAAGGAAAAGCCGGGGCTACGTGCAGCTCTATAAAAGATGGAGGGCTTGGTGGGGGCGCACTCTGGTTTTTTTCCTAGCACTGCAGGTAGCCATTACGGTCATCGTCCTCTACAGCTTATTATTAAAACCTATTGAATTGTAGCTGTCTACAAATAATGTTCTTTTCATTAACATTGGCCTCTTTATAAGATGATTATGATTTGCATTTATTTCTTTAAGCAGTTCATTTGAACAACAAACCCCTTCCCTCCATCCCTACCCCTCCCTTGCTCAGCTTCAGTCCCTCTGTCACAGGGTCTCTGTGGGACGCCATTCGAGAGGCTGACCCCCAATAGTGGTTGTGTTTGACTCTTCAAACTTGGAAATCAAATCTAGTTTGTCAGCATGGTGAAGCCACCTCTATAATCTCCTGGTTGGATATTAGCAGGTTTTGAAATGTTTCTCTTTACTTACAGATTTTTTAAAATAATGTCTCTACAGTGAAATGATCAGCAGGATCAGCCATCACTGGATGGTTTGGTAATGTTATTGATCAAAAGACTGGTCAATCACTGGTTTCTTTTATGACCAGTTAAGACCAGTTCTATTAGATAATATAATATATTTGTGCATCATATTACTCATGTTGTTGTCTCATATTGTTTTAAAGGAAATGTTGATGACAGAATGTTAGTTTCACTCAATGCAGGGACATTAAAATGTGATTGTGGGCCTCACTGAAAGGTAGGCAAAGAAAAAATGTGTTATGCCTTGCTGGTTATTTTGTATATATGTAGGCCCTGTTGACATTTCAACCACTAACAAAGAGATAAATCAGGAGACAAATAATAGTTGTACAGTGTTTAATAGTATTGGGCTGTATTACATTCTCATATTGAGCCAGTCCTATTTTCTAAAGCCCATATTTCTGTTTATTGCAGATAAAATTTAGATTCTGAGACTTGGCCCTAGTCATAGTGAAACCAAGCTTAAAGTAAGACACAGACAGTGTCACTCTTTCCTCCACCTCAGCATTTTTATCCACAATAACTGAACATACTTTCTCCTTGCATGAAATAATATTTTATGAGTGATGCACAGCCAGCTGGACTATTAAGTCAGGCATTTACTTGTTTAACCTTCATGCAACCCCAAGCCATCTACAATCCAAGCTAATGGCATCTAAGCTGGAAATATTGGGATCAACTGCTAATTCTAAAGTTGAGCATTTTCAGAGCCAGTGATCCAAAATAGAATTGTGTTACGTTTTATAAAGTAGACTTGTTTAGAAGGGTTCAATAGTGTCATTATTGTTTTAATGGAATTTACATGTTTAGAGTTCATCTATGCTTAACATCTGTCACTATAAGCCTATCAGTGTGGGTATTGTTTTGCTGGAGAATCAGACGTTTACATTGGAAATCAGCTAACCCAGTGAAAAGTTGCTTGTTCACAGTCACTTGCAAGTTGGAGGGAAGGGTTTTTCCCATTGCTTTGAAATTACACACCACAAATGTTCTGGAGAGTTTGTGGACAATGATGTCAAATTGTTGCAGTGTGAGAGGGTTTGTAGCAGGGAAACCGCTCGAGTGAGATGATTGCTGTTCTTGCGATGCAGATTAGTAACATTTTGGTGACTGGGGTCAGATGTGGTGAGCTCTGCACCATCCTGTTTACATTCTGACCTTGAGGCCCGGGGAGATGTTGACAGCATTGTGCTGATGGTGAATGGTGCACACAATTCGAAGAATCAAAGACATGTTGACATGCAGAATTAGTCCTTTCTTACATATGTCATTATCGTTTGATAGATTCTTGTTTTTTTCCGTATCTTCTTCCAAAGATCCAGAGTGTTGTAACATGTGCCTTGATCAAGATGTCAGAGAAGCCGCAAGGGCCCATGGGAAACCCAATGCAACCTGCTTGGAATGCATTTATTGCATGATTTTATGGACTGCTGCTGTGATAAATCACAATTTGAAACATCCAAAGAAAGAGGGATAATAGGCTGATGTTTCATGGATTGAAACAATCACCAGAGACACATGTGTCACTAAATGTCATCTTGAGGTTGATTGGGCCACCCAGAGGTAGCCCATTAAAAGCCATGCGGTTTCCATTGAAGAAGTTCCAGGGTTTCACCCCAAAGACCGTTCCCCTTGCCCACCAACCCCATAGATCCCGAGCCTGTGATCTATGACTGGGGTCCCCTTCCGCAAAATGCTGTGTTTGAAAAGAACCCGAGCATGTACGAAAGAGAAACAAGGCCCCAGACTGCTCTAAAGTAAAATGTCATTCCTATCAGTTAGCTTGCATTCCTCCCAAGTAGAACAAACCATTTGATGACAGTCGTACAGCAGACACTTCACGTTTCACTCAGACCCCAGGCTAGAAATGACTATGATGACCATGTGAAGATGGGGGGAGCAGTTGACGTGAATTAATTGCCCATCACTTGTCAGTGCAGTGCAGATAAACTAGCACCGTTCAACTGTCTCTCTTAGAAGCTGTCAGCCAAGGACAATGAATGCATCCTATTTCTTCCCCACCTTTCTACATCTGATTTAATAGAGAAAGACATGGACCACAGACTGAGCTGTGAGAGTGGGTACAGCAGCAATGTGGTCAGGATGTAAACACCCAGACATGAAGAGGAAGAGCGGCATTACAAACTGTTTTGATCTCCTCTGTGCTGTCCAGACGGGCTGACAGGGGAAGGGGGGGGGGGGGGGGGCAGGGATTTGGGCTCCTTTTATTCACTCCTCGCCCGTCAAACTACCTCTCTCTTGCCAGCAGCGTTGTCATTTGGGCTGTCCGGATTGAACAACAGAAAGGCCAGCATTGATAGAAGCAGTACAATGAAGCAAAAGACGGACAAACAGGCAGACAAATGCACCTGGAGGCTGAAGTCTAGGAAAACAGCTGAGACCCACCAATTTGTTAACAGCACAATTTTCAATACAGTCATAGCGTAGCCCCTCCCATCGTCCTATCTCAGTCTCTGTCTGTTTTGTCTCTCTCCATTGTTCATTATTTTGAGGGCAATGAAAGAGAAGCTAAACTAATTTGTTCGTCCAGAATGGTCAAAGGAGAACCAAAACTATCTTTAATGCCTCACAAATCAAATTGAATCCTTATTATCATTAATTTTCTCAGATAAATCAAAAGCCTGTTTTAATTCCAGTGAAATTGAGTTTCATTTATCTTTATCCAGTCGTAATATTCTCCTCTTTGTTCATATCCTATTGGTCTAGGAACAAGTAGGGATAGGCAGATCATGAGATAATGATACTGGGTCTTTCTTCCAGTGATGAGGATGACACGGTCTAAAGATGAAGCGCTGTCCTCCCCAGCCAATTTAGACAGGAGAATTAAAGGTCTCACATAGCTAGAAAGTGAATCACGTCCTTCAAGTTAATGTGTGACATCTAATATCATTTGCGGCTGAAAGGCAGATGTGTCTTCTAAAATAGAGTAACTGTATGTCTGCAGGAGGAATGTGACCGATCAGTTAAATCTCATTGTCTTTAAAGCATTAATGAGTAAAAAAAGGAAAAGAGGATGGTGCAGTGTGATTTTAATCCATTCTCATCATTGTCTGGAATCAAGCTATGAAAGATTTTTAATGATTTACTTTTAGTTTTCAGCTCCCACATCATATATATAGAATAATCAAATCTAAGTGTTTGAATATTTAATGATTCTAATTCACAGATTCCCAAAACACATTCATGCACCAGCATCTTAAAAGAAGGTTTCAACATGTAGAGTAGTGCAGGGATTTTGGCAAATGTTTAGATGATAAAACGCTGAAGACATGTGTCTATTTTAATTAGATCACTGGATAGTAAACATTATAAAGCCCCCTTTCTCTGGTCAAAAATACCACTAACACCCACTACCATCTGGCTTTTGTCTGCAATGGGAATGGACTCTGAATCTCAAATGACTCTGCAGTAGACGCAGGTTTTATTCAGCTCTCCGATCAGATGATGGACACAAGACACTTGGATGAATGCGCTAATTTGGCAAGACGAGTTGAGAGAGCACCTCAGTTTTTGGTGTGTTTGTGACGTCAAACACGATACATCGGGAAAAATACAGAAAGACGAAGTCCTATAATGGCGAAAGGAATCTATTGCCCTTTTTAGGTTGTTTACCCTTATTTAAAAAACCTGATATACCTACTGATTTTGGTGTAAAAGAGGTATAACTCTAGTGGGTCTGATATCACACTAAATGCCTATAGTATAAAAACAACATGTGCCATTTCTCCATGTTTATGTGTTGCATATGGAGCAAATGTAGTTTTAGTACGAACTTGAGCTCATGATAGGTTTATAAACGACCATGATGGCTCTCCAAAGACAGAGTAGAAGCAAATGACAAACGATAATGTCCTGCCAGTCAGTGCAGACACACAAACTCATAAAGCACACCCACATATACACACATATACGCACACACACTTGGGCATGCGCGTGCACACATCAAATGGAGCTGGAACATCTGTCAGACACCGGACCAGTGGTTTAGTTAAAAGATGAGGAGGGGTCTGGTGAACGCTCTGCTATTCATTTATCTTGCATTGCTGCCCATTGGTTTTAATTATGGTTGGCTCTTTCAAGTTAGAAATAGGCATGCTTCAAAAACAGAGCTGGCCTTTTTGTGTTTTACCATTGTTTCTGTGGGATTTTCCGCATAGGGACAAGGCTACATATGTGTGTGTCTGCGTGTGTGAAATCTCCCCGTCTGTCTGCACTGCTTCCTCCCTGCCTGTTCATCCATCTGTGTATTTGCATGTCTACACTTTTTTGTAATTGATGAGCATTTCTTTGCATTTATGTGTGTGCATGTTAGCGTGTGTTTCCATATATGTGCCGAATTTGTCTGCCTTATTTTCTCGGCACAGCTGCAATAGGACTGGATTGATGTGTAACCCAAGCCGGCACTTTAAAGGGCGAAAGGCCTGGACAGACGTGGTCTTGCTAGTATACCAGATGGGGCTTTATGATGAAAAGAGCATAATCCCCATCCAGGCATCACTTCCATCACTTGAGCACTACAAAGCCATTCACAGCTTTTTTTTTATTGCAAGAAATAATCTCTTTTTTTCCACAGTCCCAAACAGAGCACTTTTATTTTGTTTCTCTCCTCCTTCTCTTTCTTTATCTTCCCATCTCACATCCCTCTGTTTCTCCATCCCACCATGTCTCCCTCATCTCTCTCTTTGCCCCCCCCCCCCCCCCCCCCCCACTCTCCCTTTGCTCTTGAAGACTTGCAAATGTGGCATTAGCTAATATTCAGAGAGCCAGGCAAGCGATCCCTTTTTATCCGCCAGGCCCCTACTGATTGAGCTACAGTGTGTGCATTGGAAATGAGTGCTGCACGGGGGCTGGCAAACCCCATGCCTCTGATTGGTATTCAATATACATGTCACTGCAGGACATGTTAGTTTGGGGTTATGGGTTTACTCTCTCGCAGTCTATCTCTCTATTTTTTTTCCTCTGTGTCTCTATGCCTCCCTCTCTCCACCCCTCCTAATTCCAACCATAGAAAATGCCTATCTTCTCCACTGTCACTTAAAAAGATGACAGAAAATTGGACACAGGGTCAATTAATAGGCTGGGCCAGGCTTACTGTAAATATGGCTGACATATTTTTCTGGTTTTGTTGTATTAAATGGCACAGCTTTCAAACAGCCCACTGGATTTGCATGTATCCCCTCCCCTCGCAGCTTGGTAAAGAGTTACAGCAGACTTTATAGAAAACAGACCCAGCTCTTCTTTCAGTCTGGAGGCTTTATTGTACAGTGAAACACAAAATGTAGGTCTCTCTCCCTCTCTTCCCCCAGTGCATATACAGTATATATCTTCCTTTCATATTTTAAGTAGTAAATATATTCATCAAATACAATAACTGTTATTCACATGGCACACTTTTCCCCGTTATCTTTTCATAATTTAGTGTCTTTGCAGTATCTGTGTCTTACTCTGTGAAGTCCCACCTCCCCCCATTTTAGACTCAGTGATTCACTTTTTTGTCTTAAAACCTAAAGCACATTCAGAGGATCCTCCCTCATTCTATCAGTTGCCTGTTTTCCTCATTCTCTGAGCTTCCCTGTGAACACCAGGGGAATGGAGGATTTCTTTCTGTCATAGACTTACATCACGCTTGCAGAATATGTCAGGGATTGGACTTGCATTTACATGAGATGCAGCCTGCATGAAAACTAACATTGCAGTGGTGGTGTGTGGCTTAGGCATACGTTGGTTAAGATATCGTCACTGGACTCAGGCCGTGACGTACCAGAGCACCTGTGCGTCAGTGGCAGATTTGCTACTATGATTTCAGGGAAACGCTGATCACATTCAGATAGGGTGGTGAGTGGAGGTTAAAACAACAACATACATTTGTTATTTTTTTAAGCATCCAAATAAATACCAAACAGTAGGCATGAATGACGCATGCCCATCTAACGCGTATTTGGTCATAGTACATCAGGAAAATACAGTAGTTTATGATAAGCCTTCATGTGAGAAGATATTTACTGGATGTGATGAGAGCACACTGTGTCTTAGTTATTTGGATCAGCAGACCTCTGGAGCACATGGATCTGTTTCCAGTTCATACTTCTTTCCTTTAGGAGAGAGAAAAAGAGAGTGGGGTGGTGTTGGTAAGACTCCACTCCAGCCCGAGACACAATCACTCCTTTCCTGCTGAAATCTAAGGGCCTATCTGTTGGTTTCTTCTTGTGGGCCATGTTCCAGGTTTGCCTTGGCCCTCTTCCAGGTGTGGGAAGTGTAAACAGTTTACAGATCTGCTGTGGCTAGGGAGGGCCGAGGGCTTTCGCTGGGAGGAATGTAACCTGAACACCACTTCACAGGGAGGCAGTGCTGTGAGATGGAGCATTCATGCATATTGTGTCAGGACCTAACAGGAAACTCACCCAGCAGTTCAAGGGAGACGCGGCTGGTGAGGACGCTTGCTGACGTCAGTGGTCATGTGGGGAGGGGGTGTCTGGCGAACAGGCTGCTTGGCTTTTGCCCCATGAGCTATCAATCATGTTAATCTATAGTCGATTATAGCCAGTTTTACATCAGATACATAAGCTAGAAAAGTGGAGTGAAGCACACAAGTAAAGCATGTCCATAATACAAAGCAGCTAACTATGCTTTGGATTACAATGAAATGTGAACAATCACAAATGAATTATGTATGCTCTTATCTCCATCTCCATATGTTTTGCCAAGCTAAAGATTTTTTATTTATAGTAGAGTAGAGTAGGGTTAAAGCAACACAATGCAAGGTTTGCTCTAAGCTACACTTGGGTTCCCCCTACAGCTTGTATTCACTGTCATAAATACAAGCTGATGTCTGAGTCAACAATTAAACATTTGCACAATCACTGCACTCAACTCAGAATAGAACAGCAACATTCAAGCTAGCACAGCAGGCAAGTAGCCAATGCAGTTACCGCTGTCAAAGCGTAATGTTTATCAAATCACATCAAATTGTTTGGCTGACTTAGTAACCCTCTATCGAATCGTTTTTTACTGGCGTCCCATGATAAACGAGAGAGTGAAGAGTGTGCTCCGATATTTACTCTTCTTTGGATTCTTACTTGGTCACTTTCTCTTTTCCTCTTTATTTCCTCCAACAATGTTCTTGTCAGTTTCTTTGGTGGTTCTACCATGATGTCCTCACTGAGAAAGGAGAGGTAATTTTTGCTAAATGTTCCTGTTCTGGTTGTTGGTGTGTGAAGTATGCAGTAAAGCAGGACACTATTTTAAGGTATAAAAACTTTCTTGTGTTGCTTTAAGTAACTCTGGAAATTCTACAATGCACAAAAAAAACCTCCATTTGTCTCTTGACAGAAATTGGCACCATCATAACTTTCACCTCATCTCTGCAGAAATGCAGTTGGATTTATGTTTGTGGTAGCAGCATATTTTATGAAGAGATTCTCCAGTATAGAATTGCAGTCAGTGACAGTATTATAGGCTACTCAAAGTTGGAGGATTCAAAAGAGACAAAATGTAAATAAGAATGGTCAAAAGTGAAACTACACAAGCTGAGATGCTGAGTTTGAGTCCCTAGTGTTCCCTCGTCCTAGATTGAGAAACACTAGATCCTATATTACCTGTAATGTCACTCAGTAGTGTCTTTTTAGTAGAACCCTCCTGGTTATTCTTTCAAACTTGGAAAAGCTCTCTCCAGAGCCATGAGATGAGTCATGATGAGTTAACTGTAGCTTCATGTGTAAAATGAGTGCCCTTTTAAAAATGAATGGCCTTGCTCTTTGCAATGTCTTGAATTAGTTGCTGCAATTTCTGGTGTGAAAGGACGTGGTTCATAGTAGCCTGATAAAAAGATTGAATTGCCATTTTGTTTAATTTGATTTATTGAATTTCAGGCTGTATTAATGTGTCACCAATTTCTTGTTTGGGATGTGGGTAATTTTGTTTTAACGGTACTATCCAGTAATGAATGACATAGATGTTGGGTGGACCTGACTTTGAAGATCCCATATTTTACACACTTTTCTGGAGTTATAAGTAAAGTTTTGATATCCTTAAATAAGTGAGAAAAACAATATCAGTATAGTTTTACATCCCTCTTGTGGTTCTCTCTGATGACAGATTAGAGCCAACTACTGTAGCTGGGTGAATGAATGAATGCAAATGGGGATGATGTCCCAGCCTGCTCCTCAGTTCCACTCAGCCCCTGTCTTCAGTCTTTTCCTGTTTCTCTCACACCATGTTTTCTGTCCAGACCTGCCAGTCTCCTTCCACCAACCTCAGTCCTCAGTCTTTCCTCCCTGTCCCCCCCTCCCCCCCACCCTGTCCCTGTTCCCTGGTGTTTCCCTGTTCATCTGCTCTGTGTGTTTTGGAATCCTGCTGTCTGTATCTACCTGCTTGTCTGCCAACCTGACAACCTGTTCGTCTGTTTGCTCACTGTTCTGCCTGTAAGCCTGATATCTTTATTAGAAGCTACTTCACTACGTTAGCTTTGTGTTTGCGTTTGGGTCCTTCTGATCTCTGCTATGACTAGCATACCCTGACAGGTGGTCAGAAATGAGACAAACAGACGGTCAAATTCAAACTAAAATGTTTTGGTGCTTCCAAAAAAAAGAGCTTTATAAACTGTTTCAAAACTGTGTGGATAGAAGTGTTGGCTAATCTGGCCAAACTATCATAACACAGCCTTTTTTGGCTAGAGTTAAACTCAAGTGGTCACATGAATAGATGTACATATGGTTACCTTGACACAAAGCACATCACTTCAACTTTAGGCTGAAGCACCAACTCACAAATCGCTGTATAGCGCTGTAGCCTGCTCTTGCTAGCTTTTCAATCAATCAATCAATCAAATTTTATTTATATAGCCCATATTCACAAATCACAATTTGACTCATAGGGCTTTAACAAGGTGTGACATCCTCTGCCCTTAACCCTCAACAAGAGTAAGGAAAAACTACAAAAAAACCCTTTTAACAGGGTAAAAAGAACGTAGAAACCTCAGAGAGAGCCACATGTGAGGGATCCCTCTCCCAGGACGGACAGAAGTGCAATAGATTTCAAGTGTAAAGGAGAACATCACCAAGATAAAGGTTTTAGCAGCATTGATAAGGGTAAACATTTTGAAGCATAACTGAAGGTCAGTGAATTGGTGGATTAATGTCATTAATGGTCAAGTGTCTGAGGAGAAATACTATGTATCGAGCAGTCCTGCTGCAATCATAGTCTATGGTCAGCAGCCACCACGATCATGATCCACCATCAAGATCGGATGCCACTATAGTCCACAGTCATTGTCCACTGCCGCCATTAGGATCCATCATCAGCTGCCACCTCGGTCGTGGTCCACCACCATTATCCGATGCCAACACGATAAAGGATCCGCCTTTTTTCCAGGTTTACTATCTCAAGCTTTAAATGCTTCTTTCAGATATTGGTCCAATCCAATTCTTCACCCATAATACTTCCTCTGTTTATAAAATTGTACAGCCACTCCCCCTTTTTGCCTAGTCCATATTATGAATATTTTGACCAAGCTGTTATTTATTTTTGAGGTGCTGTATGTACGTTTTTTAAATTTCAAAGTTCAGTCACTGCTAACCAGCGCTGGCTCATCTCTCGTTTCTCTGGCTGCAGGCAGGTCTCTTGTCCCGGAGATGGACTGTCTTGGACTGCTGAAGATCTCGGAGTCTGGCTTATAGTTCTACATCTGGGCTGATTTCAGCTGTTATCCTCCATTGTGGGCTGACAGCCAGGAATATTCTCTGTGTGCACGTCCAGATGTGAAATTATGTCTGACTGTCAAGCAGGACTTGGATTAGTCATATATTCGGCAAATGACAAACACAAATTTATGGCCAAAATATTCACCAGAATAACTGCAGTCAGCAAGCTAGCTGTTTCACAACTGGCTGGTTAGCAGTGACTGAGCTTTTAAAATGAAACATCTAAATATAACATCTTCTAATAGAGTATTCTGTAAAGTACATTGTCAGATAGACCCATTCTTCATAGTATTTATATGGCACCTTCACCTGCTTTATAATAAAAATTACATGGGAATGTCCGTTTCGACATGGTACCTTTTAAGAGTCATTATTTTTGTAAGTAAAACTACAGAAACATGTACAGCTATGTTGATAGTTAATGTAGTTCGGCAGCTAGGTAACAAAGATACAATCACCATTCTTGCTCCTCGCTTTGATTGGTTGAATATATGGCCATGACTCATGGCTAAAATGTGGGTTCAACACAAGATCTAAAACCCACAGGTGTGATTCAGCGGTCCAGAACAAGGCTAATGGTATTCAGAGAGCTAAAGGAAAATATTCTGTACTGCATTTTCATTTGAATGTGGCTTATTAAATGAGATTCTGCATTTGTGTATATATCAAGAAAGACATAGTAGTAAATGATTATACAATCCAGAGATGGTCAAATTACCTGTATTCATGAGCTCCATGGTCTTACAGAGTACACACACACACACACACACACACACACTGGTGTACTTAGCATCTGCATGTTTAATGTCACCTGGTGTCACATGATGCAGATGTGGTGTTTCTGTTGTCTGAGGATGAACGCAGCTGAGCAGAGCAAGAAAATGAGGTGCTGGCAACAAAGAGCTTTGAGGAAGTAGACATGTATCTCCAAGGACACATACCACCCAGCAGATCAAAGGACCTAGAGGACGTGTTTGATGGGGAAACCACACTGGTTTTCAAAGCATTGTAGTCCTGCCTCTCACTTGCCCACCAAGGCCCATGATAGAAATTCTAATACATCTGCCTGTCTGTTAATTGAAGCCCCATTCTCTCCCTTGGGGGATAGCAGGCTAGTCTTTAGAGAGCATCTCAGTCCTGCTGCATGCTCATCGTTAATTATTATTCCTCAATCCCCCCCTTTATTGTTTGAGTTTGTTTTTGTGTCTTGTCACCTATCTCTTGTCTTGGGAGAAGACACTGATGTTTGACAGAGACAGAGAACACAACTATCCGCATATTAACTCATATCCTATCAGCCTACCTTTGGGGATGTTGTGTGATGGTGGAGGAAATGTTTGGCTGTCAGTGTTGCAGCATTTGATCATGGGGAGGGCGGATTCAGAGTCAGTACCTTTGTTAGTCTCCATAACAACAGAATATACGGTAGAGGACATGAGAAGGGCATGAGAGGAGATTTGGCTGATAGTTGAAAATGATTGTATTTGGCAAAACACACAGCGAGAGAGAGAGAGAGAGAGAGAGAGAGAGAGAGAGAGAGAGAGAGAGAGAGAGAGAGAGAGAGAGTCCCTGTCATCCCAGAGACATGTCCCCTTCCCCAGAGACAGGCAATCTTCCAGACAGACAGGAAGTCAGCCCTGTCAGTGTGTGAAGTTCGCAGAGAGGAGAAAGTGATGAGCGATGGCAGCCAATCTAAGCGTAACCATACCATATTTTATTACATATGGCATATTTGGTGCAGAGTAAAGTATACATTTAATTAATAAACATACACAGCTTAGTTTATCGTGTGTGTCGTTTATTTTGTCAGGAATTGTATCTGACATGCAGAAACCCATGTATGATTTACCGTTTAATGTGTCTGTTTAGCCAGTGAGGGGAAGGATGATGCATTCTGCTGACAGTCCTGACAAATAATTTCTTAAAATGCTGACAAATGCTGTTAAATGATATCATAGTGCATCTGCAGCTGTCTCAGCCTGGAGCACCCGCCGGGTTCTCTTCAGATCTATACAATACTCCAGTAATAGACACTGTTTCTTGTTTGGGGTCCAAAGATCACTTGGAGCTCTTGAACAGATCACCTCCCTCACCGCAGTTTCTTGCCATGCTGCAAAGCATTTGTTTAGTTTCCCACTCTGTCTCCATGACCTCCTATCTCCAGACCAAATGACCGGTTAGGACATTGAAAGGGAAATTGCATACATTCCTCCATAATCGTAAGAGGTATTTACATATGCTCTCTAAATAATTATGTGGTCCAGCCGGGAGCATCCAATGAATTTTTCACAAAAGCACTTTCTGCTATTTACATTCCTAAAATGTAATGTGGTTTACTTATGCAGCTGGACGGCCCAAATCAAAGCATTCATTCCCAGGGACCAAGTGCAGGCAGAAAGAGAGGGAGAAGGAGAGAAAGAGAGAGAGACAGGAGGGGGGCCGAGGAGAAGAAGTTCAAAGCATGCAAGGTCAAACTTGAGGGTCACTCTCTCAGTGCTTTTTCACTGCCTGCATGAATACATAACCGGCAATTGACTTTCTAATCGGGAGGGGCCTCATAAAATATGCAGTTTAATAATACTGGTTATCATGGGTCCTTTTTTGTTTTCATCCTCTGTTTTAATCTAGAAGCATCTAAAGCGAGCTGTGTATTAAATAATGATGGCGTCGCTGTGGCTGCTGCCTGCTTCCCTTTGGCTCCATGTTTTTTTTCTAAAACCTAAACTGACAGCCGGGCATTTCCCTCTATCCCTAACTCATAAAAGCCCTTCCCTGCTGAATTTTACTCTGATTGGATCAAAGCCTTGACCTGTGTTGCCAGGTGACCTTTCCTGATCCCACTGGTGCCTCCAGAGTGGAGACCCTTGCCAGGGCACCTGGGAATTACCTTGACGGCGGCGTAGTCGGCGGCTGTCACAGAGCTCTTGTCTGTTTGATGTCACCTCTGACACCGGCCTCTGTTGCGATCGCCAGGGAGATCTGACGCCCTTGCTGGGCTGTGAATAATAGAATAAATCTGCCTTTCTTCAACCACCGTTGTCACCTGTGTTCCCTATGATGAAATGCGCCCATGCTTACCTTCAGGGGCGATGTGTTCTTCCTGTCTGTTCCAGGGTACAAAGCGAGGCTTCAATGGCCAGCCATGGGAAAGAGCTGTCGCAAAGGTGGCTCAGCTGGCAGTGCCCAGGGCTCCAATGGGGTGGAGAGTTGCCTGAAGTGGAGAGTTGAGGACACTGAAGGATGACAAGGGACAGCTGGAGAAGTGGAGGACTCTTCACTTTGAGCAGTCACGATGGACCACGGTCTACAGTGAGAGACACCTCTTTTTCCCCATTTGTTCAATCATCAAGCCCCATTGGACTCATTGCAAGTTTATTTTGTACTATGTCTACTCTTAAGTACCTCTTTTAAGTTTACACCAACTGTTATTCTGTACATTTTCAAGTTTTCATTTAATTTGTTCATTTGTTGCGATAATTCCACAGTACTCTTATCCTCATGCCATTGGTTGCTAACAAACCTCAGGCCTGTCAGGCTTAGCACAACAATCCTTGGAAAGAGATTCCACTGCCACTCCCAGCTGTGCAGGAGGTCAACACTTCGGTCCTTGCAGATGAGGTCTTGAGGACTGGCATTCGCTGATGCATGGATGAATGTATGATGAGTGGATGCTGTGGAGTTTGGAGAGGGTGAGGGACTGAGCTTGGAAGGCAAAGGAGAGAGTTGTGGTTTGGTGTTGCGTGTTTCTGTTTCCGTAGATGCTGTCACTCTTCACATCAACCGACCAGAAGGAGCATTGTTGCCAGTTGGCTGATGATGTGACGTTATATTTCTGAGTTCAATTGTAAATACTTACTAGGTGCATTCACATGATTTTAAGGCAAATTTGGGAGGACGTCATTCACAGTACTTGGTATCAGTAAAAATACATCACAGATGCATGTAGGGGAAATCAGTGTGCAGGAAATAATGATCATGCCTGTGAGGCTGTGATGGTTTCCATCAAAGCCACTGTCCTCATGGAACACACGTGTGTGTCAGGCATCATCTGCTGTGGATTACTGTGGTCTGGGAATGTCTGTGTGTTGATCCGGCCCCCACCATTTTGTCACCACATGTCACCCGTTATACCCTTTTGAACAGTGTTTGTGATGTGTTGTGTATGGTGTGCGTTTTCCTGAACTGTTTCTTTTTGCATAGTTCTCTATAACAACTCTTGGCCAAAGATGAAAAAGAAGTGAGCTGCCACACTCAGGTCCAAACCAGGTGTTTGCTCTGCTCAATACCAGTGTAGATGGTAAATGTTCTGTATTTATACAGCACTTTTCTAGTCTTGATGACTACTCAAAGCACTTTATAGCTCAAACACACATTCATACAGTGCATCTATGGGCAGCACTTTTTCTATGAGGGGCAATTCAGGGTTAAGTATCTTGCCTAAGGACACTTCACTTCAGATGCAGATGAGCTGGGATCGAACCGCCAACCTTCTGGTTAGAGGACGACTACTATATCCCCTCACACACACACACACAAACAGGATTCACTAGTCTGCTGTTGTCCTTGCACTGAAGTATCCTTTAGAAAAACTGCATTGATGGTGGAGATGCGAAACACTGCTTGCTTTTTTCATTGATGTTGCACCTCATTTTATGCTCATATTACTTGTCTTTCGTTACTTATTTCCTTTCTACACCATCTATCTACCTCTTACCTGCCTTTTTCTTTCCTCCATCTAACCCCTCTCCACTTCCTCAATCTACCCTTCTTTCTCCTTCTCTCTAAGCTGGTTGGAGATGCATTCCTCATTCCTTGAATGCACACAGAAATGCTCGGTGCTCTGGCATCAGCACTTCTTAAATAGGGCTCCTGCCACCACTATTACAACTGGAGATTCAGCACACCGCCCTCTCTAACACACACACAAACGCACACAATCCTGGAGAGAGAGATGAGGGTGGGAGGAAAACCCGCTAAATCAGCCAAACTCAGGAATGTATTTTCATTAAAACAAGTTTGTTTGAAGGGATTGGGTAGGTGGAGGAGTGAGATGGAGTATCAGAAGTGATCAGACCCAGTGGCTCAGTGGCTGCACAGTGCCAAGTATTAGAGAAGCAGGGAATGAGGATACATTACATGAGGTGTAGACACATGTGTAGACTGGAGAATTTATTTAGCTGCAGGACTTGCTAACAGGATTTTATCAGAAAGCTCCTGTCTCAAATTCCTGTTTTTCTGCTTGTCACCGTGTAGATTGAAGAACAGGGTTTTCTGTGTGTATGTGCATTCATGTTTGTGTGTGTGTGTCACCTCTACCACTAGCTAAAGGCATCATCCCTCTAGATCTTCCATTATCCAGTCCACACACGTTCAAGATTTATTTCTTGCCCTGGTCAGTCTCCAGGAGAAGTAATTACCAACCAAGGAAACACAGGACTTCCTGGAAGAAGCTTATCGGAATACACACACCATCCTCTGTCTTCAATGTGACTGATAAGCTGGGACTGACAACACAGAGCTACATTATCCACCTCTATCCCTCTACAGTAGGGGTACCTGGCTTTCTATCCTTATAAACAATAAAAGACATGGCCACAGTTTATTTTTCTCATATTGTCCTGGCTTTTCTCTTAAAGCTGCACGGATCAATATTTTTAATAATTGTATTAACACTGAGAACATTGACCATAAGGTTATAATGAAAAATGTTTCTTAGGATGGATCCCAACTCTCAACTCTCTGTTCTATAAAGCATTGTAGGGTTTTTTAGCTTATTGTTTTGGTTCATTCTCACCTTGTTTCCAGTAGCAGGTTCAGTGAAAATATTCTGGTAAACCCTCTGTATGTTAGCTACCCAGCACCAAATGCCAGACAGAAGAAGTTAGCAGGTGGTGAAGAGTTGAACATTTATCTGCTAAGTGGTCATCAATTCAACAGATAATAATTGAACTGAATAATTCCAGATTGCAACAACCTGGGCCTTATTTTCCCAGTTTTGATCTTTACTGTTGTCCATAATAAGATTGTACTTTCCAACTTAATTAGATATTGATTAATTATATATGTGACAGGGCTAAGGTTAATGGGTAATAATCAATCAAACAGACGAGTCATTACTTACATTCCACACTCTTCGCTGTTTTTAGACATGAACTCTGAAAATGTCCACTCAATGGGCTCCAGACTCTATTCAGTTTGCACATATGAACAACGCAGCAGGAGATTCTATGGTCACACGGGTTTTACACCAACAAAGACATTTCAGGAGCGTACAGGTGAGGGCTGGCGCACCATGCAGGGGGCAGAATGTAACGTATTAATTCCACAATGACTCCGGCGCCGGCCTGTAATACCAAAAGTTCTTAAACCTCGTTGTTTATCCAAGTTCACATCTTCGGCCGTGCCTCCTATGAGTATGACACCTCTTTTTCCTCCTGAGATATTTGCATTGGTCACATGTTAGAAACAACATCAACGCAACCACCCGAGCTTGGTGAATACTCTGGATAATCTCTCACATGAGCTCCCTCAGATATTTTCCAATATTTACAAGGGGGCTGGAAGGAAAAACTGCGGAGAAGGTGTGCAGAAACTTGTATTTGTGTTCTCAAATAACGCCCCTTCAGAAAATTTCAGCAGATTATCTTGAGCAGTTGTCATTATATCTTCAATTCATCACCATTTTTAAGACTGTAGATCTGAGTTCCCAGGTCTCATCATGCTCTGGTGAGCACATTGTTATAATGACTGATTGCTAAAACAACATAAATGAGGCCAACAAACCAAAATGATCCTTTAACACCCAAACCAGGGCTCTACATATGTGTTTCACCCTAGTAGGAAGATCCTGTACAGTATTTCAACAGATGATTCTCTGTTTCAGCACTATATCTGTCTCAGAAAACTGCCTGAGGGTTTATATTATCACCTAACAGACAGAAATTTATCAATCAATATCACTGTGTGGTTTTAGTTCTCCCTGCCTTTGTGTAATAGGCTGCTGGGATTCACGTCTTCTACAAGCTGACTCAGTCAGATGTGCAGACCCACCAGGCCTTTTCAGCTGCTCCTCCCTCACTGCTCTTCCCTTGATCAGCCCAGGGTGGTGGATGCACATGGGGACCACCCCTGAATTAAAAGAGCGTTTTGCTCCCTTGATTAGTGGCAATGAACTCTTGCATGGCTTTAAACATACACAAACACACAGAGAGAATGGCATATGTGCATGATTACATGTACACAGAACAGGAGGGAGCATCATGGCAGAATAATATGAATCTGATTTAATGACACACAAGAATACGCACAAATTGAAACATCTATCCATCACAGAATGAGTGCACACATTCATTGAGGCATGTTTGCAAAGGCACGGCCAGACTGTGGCACATACATATATTTCAAGGAGAGATGTCATCAAAACCCCAAATTTAATCCCCCTTCATTACTAGCACATCAGAGCACAAATAAGCACAGATAGAAATCCCCAAAATTTGACTAAGTATGACAGACACACATACACATACATAGGGAGGCGTGTCCCTCATTAAAGCCAGGTCCACAGTGTGGTGTGTGATGTCGGTCTCTAAGGCCACTGGTGGTAGTGGGCTGTAAGCTGACACCTTGATGTTGTGATGCCGCTGGTGTCAGAGGGCTGCAATGTGCAGACCAGATGAGGCCATTTGCTCAATATCAGCACATACAGTAAAACTCCCGCACGCAGACCCTCTGCGACGCCCGCGTGTCAATCTCTGTCTCTCTGTCCTCCTCGCCCTCTCTCTTGGCTGTTGCCATGGGTTGCAGGAGGGTGATGGCGGGCATTTGAAGACTGGCGTAGGGAGGGAGGGGCTGGAAGATGAAAAAAGAAAAAAGAATGGGGCAACAGAGAAAGATAGGGATGAAGGAGACTGTGGAGGCACCGAAAAAGATGGAGAATGAGAAAGATGAGAAGAAGAGAAAACAGAGAAAAAGAAAGAGAGGGGCTGGTGGATGTTTCTCCTTTTATTTTTGTTTTCTTAGAAAACAGCTTTAGACTCTGTGCTTGGCTGATAGCACTGCTACTGGCACACGAACACACATTATACATGCATACACACTAACACAGACACGCACACACACTCATTTGACTTGTTCATGGCAATCTCCATGGTAACAAAATGGACAGAATACAATGGAGGTGGGATATTTTTCTGTTTCAAATGAATGGTAACAACAATAGAGACAACAAAGGAAGAAAAAGACAAGCAAGAGAGAAAGAGAATGAGAGTTACGCCAATCTAAACACAAGCAGATGGACATTGTGTGTGTGTGTGTGTGTGTGTGTGTGTGTGTGTGTGTGTGTCCAAGGTCACAGCCCAAAACCATCTGTATGGGGGAAAATGGAGAGGTCTGGATGAAGGATAGACAGGAACTCAAACACATTTAAGATTTTGAGATGTATTTCTGCCTTCACCATCAAAACTGTGTAACAAATGACTCTACAGCATCTGTCTAGGACACAAACACTGCATGCACACTAGTATTTGAGTTATTATTAGGTTTCTGAAATATCACGTTTTTGTGGTTAAGCATGTAAACGTCATATCCCGATTTCAGTATCCTGGAAATCCCTTATCGAGAAATCTGATTTTACAGGGTACTGATGCATGTATAGAACTTATCCCAATTTCTGACCACTGCAGACTACCTGCGCAGACGTGGCTTCAACTGATGCCCTGCTCGTACGAACATTTTCCATTCAGTGTCACTGAACTCCATAATGACAACCTGATCCCACCAGTCATTGCTGTTGCTGTTGTCTCCAATTGTTGGTGATAAGGAAGATGAGTCAAATCTGCAGCGTGACGTTGGCATTTAACAGAGCTGCGCCTGCGATGAGCCAAAGTGGCCTGATTTCCAATACAGGATTCAAAGTTGCCCGTAGGTTGAGTTGTTGAAACCATGGTAATATTAAACATCACAGGCACCTGTGTAATCAGCACATTTCTAGGTAACTGCGATACTTGTATTTATCAAGAATTCGGGTATGTGAATAACCAGATTTCTCGATGTTCAATGTAAACTCCTTTTCATTGTAAACCTGTTTAGCACCACAAATTAAATTCCCTTTACTTCCATTGTATTGAGATGGAGACAGAGGGACAAATCTTCGCATAAAACTAAAACTATGTTTGTTCTTACAAGGCTACAAGGAAATGAGGAAGTCTGATCTCAGGGTGAATCATCCCTTTTAAACCACAGAAACAATGTAAAAGTCAAAAAGTGCTCATTAAGATTCTTTTAGTTCACTTCCCTTCTACACAACATAATATTGCATACATGCTGCTTTCACATGTGTGATGGTATGGGTGGCTTGCATGCATGAGTTTGCCACGGCCTAAACACAAGCATGTGTGTGTGTGTGTGTGGGAATGTTTGTGAGTGTGCATTTTCCCCCAATAACAGCTCATCCCTCCTGTCTGGGTGTAGATTTAGCCAGGACAGCTGAGTTCATTTCAGAAGTTGAGGCGGGCCGGAGGTCGGACACTGGTGTAGGTGGCCTCTTGTAGTCAGACCACCATCCTGCAGTTGCCAAATAAATCAGAATCTCGCTGAGTGGTTTGGCGAGCATGACATACCTCCCTTGCTCACTCTCTCTTTCTCCTCTCCATTGCTCTCTCTCTTTCTCTCTGTCGCTCTTGTACATAAACTCACACTCAAACACACACACACACACGAGCCAACAGCAACCTATAAACCACATCTAGCCCAGTTCTCCCCACTAGACATGAATAGAAGTCGCCACCTTGAGAATCCCTCAATTTATCTACATCACTTTGACACATCACTCACATTTATTTCTGTGCAATGTTCTAGATCAAGATGTTTTTTTCCATTTTGAATTTTTCTAAAGTTCGATAAACTTTGGCATATTATTGGTTTATTTGTTTGTGTGTCTTTGTACGTATCAGATTGCAAATCAAATCCAGATGTTGTGAGTTGTGGAGGCAACACTCACGTAACCACACAGAGGTTCACATACACGCACATTCAATCATAATTATGTACCTTGCACATACATGCAAACAAAGTATGCATGCTTGCAGTTGTGTGCACATGTAGACACAGAACCAAAGCTTGATTCTGTTTTCCCCTCCCTCTGCTCTGCTTTCACAGCATTTACTGTTGTTCCAATTTGTGCTACATTTACGTAATTCTTTTCTCCTTTACGTGTCAATGATTGCCACTGCTGCCAGGAACACAGTTGGCCTGCGCAGGCAAAAAAGAGAACATTGAAGGGGTGGGTGGAGCCACAAAAGCACGACTGAGTGCAAACATCCGGATGGCCCACAAAGAAGTGATATTGTCTGAGTAAAAGGTATAATACTTCATCAAGTCAGGCTTGAAGGTGGCTTTCTGCTTAAACCTAACGCTGTGGCAGTGACATGGGTAACTTTGATTTCTTCCAGTGGGAGTATGGAATACATTGTGACTGCGCTTTATGTAACACAGTTTGATTGGCGCTGATCATCTTGTTCAAATTGATTTGGGCATTTTCCTCTTGTTTGGACCCAAGTTTTGAAAAGCATTTATACAGAAACAATTTTGGGCAAACCACTCCTTGATTTAGTCCTTTTTCAGCCCAAGTATTAACATCCATCCTGAGAGGTCTGATCACAAGTGGACAGTGTTAGGTTTTTTTGCCAGGAGGATTTGAATGAATGAATGCGTGCAGCTATTGAAAAAGATTTTAGCCAATTTTAGAAAAGTATCAGTCATTATATGATGATCATTGTTGATATTGTGATTGTGGCTGCAAAGAAATACACATGGTGAACCTGAGAACTGTCAAAATATGTTCATTGTGAAACTGTAGTGGGTCAGAGGACGTCAGCTGAGGTCACATGCATCCCAGACCACCTCTGAATGGGATTTTTGTGATTGGATCTCAGGACACATTCAGGACACATTCAGGACACATGTGTTCTGAACTTAGCTATGTCCACTTGTGATCAGATCACTCAGGACAGACGTTAATACCAGGTCTGTAGATGCGGAACAGAAAAAATCATTCATTTATTCTTAAATTATTTATTATTTAATCATCCCTGTGAAATAGGAGAGGCTAGAAGCTTGGTGTCACATTCACCAGTGTTTTAAATTTAAATGTACTGAATTTTTATTTTTAAAGCAGCTTTTTTCATGGTGTAATATAGTAAAACATAAATATGGAACTTTGGCTATTTCACGGCAGATATTGCTGTATTTGTGATTTTTCTCTCTTTTTCTCACAAGTTTTAAGTTTGGCTGGAAAAAAAGATGATGTCATGGACTTCTGTGCTCCAATCAGGATGTAGCAAAATTTTAATCAAAACCTGATGACAGTTTGCTTATGCTGCCCGCACTGTCAATCAAATCTGACACACATGCAAAGCCCTGAGGTAGCAGATTAGTTGCAGATGAATTTAGTCATTGCTTCTGCAGTCACCAAAACATGGTGACTTATTAAAGCTATAGCTATAGTTATAGTTATAGCTTTAACACAGCCATATACAATTGTCAGATACAAACCATGTATCTGTTGTACAGCAGTTTATATACTCCTTCAGGACAGGCTATATAAAATTCCATAGTGTAACACAGGACTGTCCTGACACCAGTCCATAGATGTCAAGATGGTTTGCTATTGGTTGACCAAAGTTCACCAAATCAACAGTTGAACTCTACTCTCAACCTCTGAGTGTAATGCTGTGATTCCTTTAATAAACTGATCTTAGTCTGAAGTTTGGCTGCTCTGAACTCTACTGTGACACAGACCCTCAAGGCATCTGTGTGCTTCAAACAGAGTGGCTCTCAGACAGTCACACGGTGTCCGAAACCTGCTCCAACAATGTTCTTCTGACGTCAGCATTGATGGAGGTGATTCAGACAATTTTTGTGTCATTTCTGACAGTTTCAATTCAACAACTTTACTCAGGCTACATCGACACTACTAAGTTTAGAGCTGCTAAAACGAGAGTTTGGAAACTCTGCTGGCCCCGTTTTACTCTTAAAACTCTGGGGCAGCTTTTTAGTCTGGACAGGCTGAAACTGAGATTTTTAGAAATGATGATGTAGACTCTTGCTGTTTGGGTACGACGTAGCCTTGGCTGATTCCTTGGTAGCCTCGCCTACCAGTGTGGAAAACAACATGGATAATCAATAATAAGCATTGCTGACTCTGTTGTCTTTGATTACAGCTGTTGAGCAGTTAAATTAAAAAATGTACAATGATACAACATTGTTTACATGTGTAGGAGACAAGCTGTTATTCAAGCAATTGAATTGTGTCTAGCAGCATGTTCATTCCCAGTGTGAGTGGTCATGTGATAAGCATATGTGATGTGCATTTTCAGGTGTATTAGTATGGATGGATTAAAACTGATCCAGAGCCCAAACCTTTGTGTGGACAGAGATGGTTTTAATCTGGAAACACTGTTTTCAAACTGAAACCTAGTAGTATGGATGTAACCTCAGTGACCATGTTTGCAGAAGTGAGAAAACATGCAAGCTCTTGTCTCGGTTTGAACTCTTTCCTTCTTGTAACTTTGTTTTCACTCTTGACATAACTACTCCAGTCACTTTTTGCATGTTAAAGTTGGTTTGTTTCAAGCAATTGCCCTGCCTTGCAAAAAAGTGTAACACCATCCCTTAGAACACACGCAAACTCACGTCTCAGATTGTAGCCTGTGTCTGAGAGCTTATGTGCAACATTAAGTGTCCCTACGTCAACATTCCCATTGAATCACGAGGCCTCATGCTGCGCTCAAAGAGTCAGTTGAAAGCCCTCCCTCGTAGATCTGGACTGAGCTGACAGAAGGGAGGCACAAAGGTCCCCACAGCTCCCCAGCTTCTTAATAACACTGAGCCTGTAACACACCTTTTTTTGGAGTAATGATCCAAACTGGGGACGACAGACCAGCATCGTGTGCAGCTGCAGATAGGGCAGGTTGAGCTTGTGCGTGCATGTGACTTTTACCATGACGATATGCCTCAAAAGATAATTTGATGATCTGTGTGTTTTGCTGCCAGGTTGCCCCACCACCTCCACCACCACCATCCCAACCCCTCCTCCTCCAATTCCCTCATACTGCCGCAGTAACTTATTAATTTCTGTCAGCCGGTTTTCTCTGCCATTTAGAGATACTACCAAATCACATTATGCCTGTCATGGATTACGTGTACAGGCAATGCATCTCCTTGAAGAAGAAAGGAAAAAATAGATCAAAGATGTTCTTACAATCACCTCCAAGTGGATATGGAAGGTGGACGTGTTTGTGTGTGCATGTGTGAGTGTGTATGTTTGCCTCCCACGTATGTGTTTTGTGAGGACTGCAGATAGCCAGAAAAAAGAAGAAAAAAAAACCTTTACTTCAACCCAGTTTCCCCCGACATTATTTATAATTATCAGGATCATTAATCATTGGAAACTTTCTTGGTATTCTGATGAGTGTAGAGGGGAACATTTAAAGGTCATGTATGCAGTTGTGTTTGCTGTTGACGGAATGAAATGAGAGATGTGCATCTCAGGTTTTACCAAACTAAGCTCAGTATCTGAAAGGCCACAGAGCCATATTCCCTTAGTGTGTGTGTGTGTGTGTGTGTGTGTGTGTATTTATCATGTTGTGGGGACTAAAATGTGTTTACGCAGTCACATTATGGAGACTTGTCTTCCTTGTGAGGACAAGTCCCCATAATGTAAATCATTAAAGATGAAGAAATGTTTTCAGGTTAGGTTTAGGTTAAGGTGAGATGGGGGGTTAGGGTTAGGGTTAGCCAAGTATAGTAATTATGGTTAAGGTTGGAGCAAGTCTCAAGGATAATAATGTAAGTCATTGTAATGTCCTCTGGAGACACTACTGCATGTGTGTGTGTGTGTGTGTGAATGTTTTTAAGGGGGGGGGTGCAACAGAGGATTTGAAGCTGTCACTTTGTAATTACCTCAGCAAATACAGGCTTGGAGAAAGTTGACTGAAGTCTTCCAGTTGGACAGCCCTGGGAGAAAATGAGAAGTGACAGACCACATAACACAGCGTGGGATGTAAATAACTTTTGCCCCCCCCCCTCCTGCTTACTCTCTCCCTCCCTTCTTCACAGAGACATGGATGATACTTCAAGGATTTTGAAAGAGAGAGACAGAGGAAGAAGAAGACATGAGCTGAAATGAGAGAATATCCCCTGCTTTCATCTTTAGAAAAAATCTCTGACATCCTCTCTCACTTGCTTTGATGAAAGTCTTTGGTTTTTTGGTGTTTTATCCTCTTACACGAGGTATATGTATTATAGTGTGTGTGTGTGTGTGTGCGCGCATGAGATTCACAAGCGCACTCATGTGTTGTGATGAACACTGGCATGCACTGATATCATTTTCTCACCAGAATGTGTGTAGGTGGCATTGAGAATCAAGCTTTGTGTGTGTGTGTGTGTGTGTGTGTGTGTGTGTGTGTGTGTGTGTGTGTGTGTGTGTGTGTGTGTCTATGAGGGACATTTCTAAGCTCCAGTTGGCATTGGAGGGCCTGAATTTTTCATCCTGCGTCCTCGTCAAGCACAAAAAGTCCAGGGGTTTGTGTTCTACCCAGCGTCCTGTGTTCTTTGAGCTGCGGGCAGGTTGTTACTGAGACAACAGCGCTGCTGCTACAGGATGTGTGTATCGTGTGAGCATTGATCACTGAAGAAACACTTCCACAGTGGTAGGGACTGATGGTTTGCCTTCCAGCTACTTCGACCCCAATATATGTACATCTATACGCACTCTGACACACACACACACACACACATATATATATATATATATATATATATATATATATATATATATATATATATATCACCTTCTTTCAAGCTTTACCATAGAGCCTCTGGCTTCATATCACCAGTGTCTCTCTCTCCTTTCTCCCACCCTCCTAGCACCTCCGCCGCTCTGCCTGGCTCCAGTCCAGCCATAGATTGTTAATTACGGTTTCTACGTGATGCACGGTCTCGCCTCCCAATACTACAGCAGTGTTCTTTGGCAGACATCAAAGTGTCGGTGTTTCATTCCATGGGGATTAGTGATGGTAGTGTGTGATAATGCCCCTGCCTGCTCGCTGAATTAAACGCCCATGGCTGGGCGCAGGTACTGGGATTCTAATGAACACACTCACACAGTGCGTGCACTTAAACAATAAAGAGGAGGTGCAGAAGCATGACACGGGAAATAAACTCACATGTCAAAAACACAGAAAGAAAAATACAGCACAGAAAATACCCACAGCCTAATTACAGAATAATAATGATTATAAATAATTATAATAAAAATAATAATAATTATTATTATTATAATTATCGTACATCATGACTGAACTGTGGTCTAAGTAAACTCTCACCCCTTTCATCTGTCTTCTCTCAGAAAAAAAGCTTCATATTGTCCACACATATGTCCACATCCAGCACACTGACTGTCCTTCACTCAGCTCTCATCTTACACCCCCGTGGCAAATTGGATTTTTAAACGACTCGTTTTTGATCGTTCCTCCTGACTTATAATTGACTGTGGTTTTTTTCTCTGACTGTGTTTTCCTGTGTTTCTCTCCATCTCACCAGCAAAATTAATGAAGCAAAAACTGTTTAAAAAATAATAATAATTTGAAAAAAAGAGAAGTCTCTATAGCAACTCTCGCCATGATTTGTACAAAGGACAAATGACAAGTGTTGAAAGGGCTGCAGGGCGTTTTAATGTTTAGTTTGTGTTTTCTCTTGTCGACTGAGAAGGTCTCTGGAGACAGCAGGAAAAACAGCCATGAAAGGAAAATTACAGACAGACAGAGGGAGAGGGAGAGGCCGAGGGAGGGAGAGAGCGATAGAAACTCGTCCTTGGTGATCAATGCATGTGCTATTGTCTGTTCTGGTTCTTTGTCCACAAGGACGAAGGCAGAGGAGAGGAGGCAAGTGATGCATATGAACAGTGTTTAGGCCCCTAATACCAAACACCTGACTACAAGCTTGATGTAAAAGTAACTGTCCAGCTGCACAGTGATGTGTGATGTAAGTCAGAGAACATGTACAAACTGGGGTGGGACACTTGAAATTTGTCTTTTCCGGCCTCCCTTTATTTACCTGAATTAAATACCATTAAAGTTATCTCAAAGCTTTGAGGGAAACATGAACATTGAGTGTACTCACAAAGCTTACTGATGAGATCTGGAAACACAGCAACAAACAAAACGTATCAGGGTCCCATCGATACATCTGCCTTTGTATACCAAATAAAACCAGACATAAAATTAACACTTCAACATAAATTACATCAGTGTGATAAGAACTACATCTTTGGGGAAATTCACTGATGTGTACTTCAATTTAGTTTTGCTGTTTCTTGCTCACAAGCGCTGCCAGCCACTAGGGGGCGTGTGATGTATTATGGCTTCACCTTTTGGGAAGTCAGCCATCTTTACACGTTTGGATCAGAAGATAAATTGGTCACCTGAAATGACCAACTAGTACTAGTATTATTAGAATTATAAATAGTTATCAGTGAATAAGGCCTCATAAGATGTCCAATATTTATTTTGACACAATTCTTAAAAATGAATAAACAGAATAACACAGGATACAAAAAACTGTGTTTTGCTGCCACCTCTGGCTGGAAGCCTGTTTTTGACGGCACCCAGCATTACTCAAGGGTGTGTAGGTGTAGTTAACAATGTGTCCCCAAAGTTCCTGTTCAATGAATCCTCATTTGATAGATTGTTCTCAATAGTATACTTTTATTTAAAAAAAATAAAGATCAGCTGATATATTGATATAGAGATGCGTCAAAGATCCAGTATCTGTGGTGCTATAGTTCAGATAATCTCTAAACCGTTGGTTTGTCTACAAAGACATATTTTCAGATCCCAGCAATTTCTTTTGTGAATACAATATTATCATGGCAAATTAATATGCTGACCAGAAGTACATAAATAAGACTCCAGTTTTAATTCAACTGTTAAACACATACAAACAGGCACCAGAATATAGAGATTAATATCCTTCTCACACTTGTGCTGATATTTCGCAAAAATACATTTCTTTGCGGCATCTCTTCCACTTGCAAACAGGGTTTTAGAGGACCCATATTTTACACCTTTCTGGGATTTAATTTGAGGTATTGGTACCCCTAAGATGATATAGGGTTAGGGTTAGGGGGTGGTGGGTTCAGAGGCTGGACTGGTACCGGCTGGGTGGGGCTGAGAGACGAGTGCGAACCCATATGACTCATATGGGGGTGGAAGTATGAAACGCGACGTTTCAATAACATATTTCTTAGAATGAGTGACTGTTTTCATACTTTGAGGGTTCCTACTGACCCTCTTCAAGTCATTACAGATAGTAAAAGCCCAGAAAATGTATTTTACACAATATCGGCCCTTTAAGTCATTAAAACTGAGATTTTTACAAACACATTCCAAAGTGCAGATTTTAAAAAAAATCTGTGTATCCATGTGTACCTGTAAAATTTAGTGTTTAGGAAACTATGACATCACAGTTTATTTTGCGAATGCATGCCCAATGTGGCTTTGTGTGATGAGCATGTGCCAGAAACTACAATGGCAGCTATATACCGGTTTCTCTACGATCTTCTCTGGTATTTGACGGATCATTGATGCAAACTTTTTTTCACCACCCGTTGGCCCAGCTTGCTTGTTGGAGCGTTTGTTGTCGTTTTTATTTAATTTCTTTGTGATATTTTGCAAAACAAAGTTCATGTGGATGTAAACATTTTTTAAATGAAGACCCTTATATTCTAATACATTAAAATGATCCATTAAGCCCTGTGTTACTACATAATGTCTGAATATGACAACACTTTAAAAAGGTTCAAAGGTGGTGATGAGACTAGTGTAGAATAAATAACACAGAACCCATACCCTGTTGATTTATTTTGGACAGCCTAGTGAAAACTAGTAATAATGAGTAAAAGTGCTTTGGGTCATGATGTGAAGCAGAATTTGTTCTGAAAAAGAATTTGTACATAGAGCCAAACCCTTGCCTCAATAAAAAAAGGAATAAAAGAAGGAGCCTTGAGCCTTTTAGGCCGAGTTAGAGCGACTGTGGAAGTGTAACCTGCATCATTTATGTGATTATTTCTGCTCCTCACAGGCTTAAAAATGTGTCTTGCTTACTGACAACACTGTAATCCTCTCCTCTGTTTGTTGTCATGACATCCTCATCATTTGTCTGACATGCTTCGTCTGTACACAGGCTGTCGTTCACAGTTGCTTCCTGCTTTGGTGACGCGGTTAATGTGTGTGTAGTATATGTGCTTTATGTGTGTGTGTGTGTGTGTGTGTGTGTGTGTGTGTGTGTGTGTGAAGTAGGGGTTCAAGACGAGAGAGGGAGAATCTGACAGACCGACTGACAGAGACAGAAAACCCTCAACAGAGACAAAGAAATGACCTTTGTTTGTTTTTGTGAACTGGTTCAACGGCACACGGTGACAAAGGCACAGATAAGGATGGCAACAACAACGGAAAGAAAAAAAGGAGTCTGTGAGAGATAGTGAAAAAGGCAAAGATAAAAAAGGGCATAGAGGAAGAAAAAAGAAAACACCAAAAAAACGAGAGTGTTAGCAGGCAGACAAATACCTCTCTCCACCTGTAATCACCTCCTGTGGGTCAACCTCTGCCTCAACTCCGCACTATCCTCCAACTAACACTGGACGAGGCCATCAAACAACTATCCTCCACCTTCCCTTCCCTCTTTTCTCTTCTTTCTCTTCACACACAGAAAAGGACCTTGATGTTTTTCCAATAATTGGCAGCAGAGGTTGACTTTCTTTTCTCCACCCCCCCTCCCCCCCTTTATTCTGTTTATCTTTCTCTCTCTCTCTCTCTCTCTCTCTCGCTCTCTCTTCTTTTCTTTTTTTTTGCTCTTCCTCTTCCTTTAGAGATGAATAGTTGGCCTGGGATCAAAGACAGACCCCAACCGGCCACTCTGGCCAACACAAAGGGACGTTGGGCGCTGGCGTGGGGCCAGGTGCTGCACATGGCCACAGAGCCGGGGACAAGCCATGCAGATGGGGCCTGCAGAGCCCTCGTCGCCTCCGCCCCCCACTCCTGCATAAGAGAGGTCAGTGGCTTAAGTATCAGAGCGTGTGCTTCCTGTAAGATGATCTAGTTTTATGCGACAGACTCCTTTCCATCTGTCTTTTCCTTGCACTTGTGTCTCGCTCAGTCAGTTTGTTTACTTCCTGCAACTGCCTTGTCTTTGATTCTTTGTGCACCTATTGCACACTCGTCTTCTCTGACTCTCCATGCCCTTTGCTGTTCCAGAGTGCAGATCTAAGACAGACCAGACCGGCAGCCTGTGCAGCGGGATCAGAACCAGCTGAGGTAAACATCTTGCCCCTACGGACAGAGCGGTGTTTAAATGTTTGAGCGGACCTGACCGGAGTTTAGTCGAACACCCTCAACAGACCTTGTTTAAATATATAAGTGCTGCAGCCAAGTCTGATGAGGCAGAGGCCAATACAAATAAATTGAGGTGGAGGACACAAAAAGTGGGATAGATAAAACAAATGAACAAGCCCCTGTAGTCCAAATATATATGCAACACCCAGCTTGCTTTTCAACTCCTTCAACTGACACGTTTGCAGAATTTTTCTGAGGACAGCCAAGATGATGTTACTGAGTCGGAGTGGGATGGTTGAATTACAGACCTTTTTATGACTCACTTCAGTAAAACTGTGACAAGTGATGTGTAAATACCACAGTGAGGACCGTCTTTGTTCACAGAGTACGTCACAAACATCCTCTCTCTGTCAGAACAATGACTATTTCCACCACAGTTTTCATCAATTACAATAACAGTGTATTGGTATATGAATAGACACACTGGCTGTGGCTCAGGAGGTTGAGAGGTTGGTCCACTGATCAGGGGGTCTGCGGTTCAATTTCAGTCTCCCCCCATTCCACATGCCGACAGTATGTGATTGATGAGTGATTAAGTGCTGCACATAACTAGACTGTTTGAATGTGTGTGTGTGTGTGTGTGTCTGTGTGTGTGTGTGTGAAGGGGTGAATGGCAAAAACTGTTCTGTCAAGCGCTTTGAGAAGGAAGACTAGAAAAGCGCCATATAAATACAGATAATTTACTATACAGACATAAAGCTTTATGAGTCTTTGGACCCACTGTTGGGGCAGACCAGTATTCCCCCTACATGGTCGTTAAGGGAATCAACCAACTAGGCTGCATTTTGTTGCTTTCTGTAACAAACTCTGTTTTTAACATGTGATCAAAAGTGAGATACAAATTTTTAATAATTTCTAAGGGATCGTACAAATGTCTGAAAACAGGATGTGAATGAGCAGATGTAAATTTTCCTAAGAAAGAAAAAAAAAGACAACAGCAGTATTTTTCCACACGCTGCATGCTGTCATGCATGCATCTCCGGCGTCGGCCATATGTTTAAGATTAGATGTACTCTTTTGTTAAACGGGAACACAGTCAACAAACTTCAGCTGGTTCCCTGCTGGTCATGATTCAACCGGGCTCTGTCCACACCCTGCTCCTCGTATTCTTAAAGGGCCCATATTGTGAAAAATACATTTTCTGGGCTTTAACTAATAGTTTACATCAATGATTTGTCAAATACCAGAGAAGATCGTAGAGAAACCGGTATATAGCTGCCATTGTAGTTTCTGGCACATGCTCATCACACAAAGCCACATTGGGCATGCATTCGCAAAATAAACTGTGATGTCATAGTTTCCCAAACACTACATTTTACAGGTACCAATGGATACACAGAGTTTAAATCTGCACTTTGGAATGTGTTTGTAAAAATCTCAGTTTTAATGACTTAAAGGGCCTATATTGTGTAAAATACATTTTCTGGGCTTTTACTATCTGTAATTACTTGAAGGGGGTCAGTAGTGACCCTCAAAGTATGAAAACAGTCACTCCGCGGACTTTTTCACTCAGTCCATTCGAAGAAATATGTTATTGAAACGTCGCGTTTCGTACTTCCTGTCCGTATGATGTCATCATGGATTCACACTCTTCTCTCAGCCCCACCCAGCCTGAACCCATCACCCCCCGCTCCCCACCACCAGCACCACCACCCCTCCTCCCCTCCACACCAAACGCGACACCAAGCAGACTTGTTGCTGAGCTAGCAGCTTGTTAGCTACCACAGGCTAACCACAACAGACAACACTGAAGAAACACTGCAGCGTGGAGGGATGCAAGGAAGAGAATGTGTCTGTGCACATTCCTCCTAAGAACGTTACTGTTTGAGACCAGCGGTTACGCTTTATTTCTTCTGACGTGCCATGTCGGTGTGCTCGGCTCATTTTACCAAAGACTCCGAGGATGGTGTAACTTACCGTTCAGAAACATCCTGCTGTAACCGACTGTGAATATGTGACTGGTCTTCTATAGCGTTATCCAAACATAACAATGTGACTTTCAGCTGTGTTTACCAGAGAGATCGTCAATTCGCCAGAATGAGACCGGTGAGGGGCCTGGTCGCTTGTCACTCAAAGTGCAGTCTGCCAATCAGAGGAGGGGCTCATAAATAATTAAAGAGGCAGCCTGTTCTGTCTGCAGCTCCAGAGAGAGGCAGAAGAGAGGACATGGAAATACACATTGCAGCAGTTTTTTCGACTTTAAACCACTGATATATCATCTTAGGGGGACCAATACCTCAAATTAAATCCCAGAAAGGTGTAAAATATGGGCCATTTAATTCTACTGACTCGCTATGATAACTGCAATTACACATGTAAAGAAAAACACAACCTGTGGAGTATGAATGGTGATGTGGATCATATTCTTATTGATGTGAACTGTGTTCACTTTTGGAGGTAATAATGTGTGTTGAACAAATGTCTTGAGTTTACATTGACCTCTTGCTCTGTGTTGATACATACATACATTGTACACATACATTAATGACAGATGTCAACCTACACTGAAATGTTTGTCCAGTGTGACACCTCCACGAACAGCTGTACAGCCCTCGAGATTTTTCAGACCCAGACTTAAAACCAATAGGTAAAAGAATTTCCCAGAATGCCTTGCGAATCAATGGAGAGCTGGGAGAGAGACCCTCTTTTTTGGCATGATAATCCCGTATTTTCACATAATTTTACGATTTACTTGATTGAACCCGCGTATAGCAGCGATGTTACTGAACTAAACTGCTCCTCCAATAACAAAGCATCCTAGCAGGGTTGTCTACAGACCCCTGCTAGCAAAGTGAAGCTGTGTGCTTTTGATTCATACGTAAAATAATGCAGAGCATCCAAGCTTTTTCAAATATTTCAAATGTCATTGAATCACCTGCATTAGCACAGATGTTATTATTATAGGTTTGTCACTTTAGTAACTGCAAACAATAGCATTGGTTTATTTAAGATATCAACAATGTTATTACAATGACATCCCCGCAACACTTTTTGTCGCGTCTGTTTACATCGATTACTACAGATGACAAGTTGGGTTTTTCGCGACGACTAATGATGATGTAACAGCTTCATGAAGGGCTGTAGGGGAAGATTTCAACCACTAGGGTAGAGTAGGGCCAAGGGGTGAAATGGGATGGGCCTAAGTTTCTGGTTTCTAACCCTGTGTGCACATGGGTTTTCTCAGGTACTCAGGCTTCCTCCCACTGTCCAATGACATCCTGCTGAAGCCTACTTCAGGAGTTTTGCAAGTTGCTGACTGCCCCCGATTGGCACCCGATCGGCAGTCACCGATCGCTATGTGTGAACTCTTCAAAGACACCATTAGAGAGGCTTGCTGACGTCACGTCGCAGACTCCGATCAGGGTGTACCCTGCCTTTTACCCAATGTCAGGTGGGATTTGCTCCACTTCTGCAACCCCTAAAGGATATGCAATATAGATAATTAATTGATGGATGTTACATATTCTGTTGAGAAACAGCAGGTAGTAGCAGTTATAATGCTAAATGAGGCTATACACCGAGTAGTATAGAGAAGTATCCAAAAACATTAAATAATTAGCACAAAGTTAGCATTTTAAAATGTAACCTTTGCCACAAGTTAAGAACAGTGGTGTGCTCATTCATATATTCTATTCATGATAACATGGTTGACACTTATTCACTTCTTTTAAAATGCAACAAATAATGATTAACTGCAGTGTAAACAGTGTCAGTGCAGACAAACTGTGTCAGTAAAGGATTTAATCAGTAAAACTGATCAGTCGCACAGGATCATGAAAAGAGACTCTGTGCAGTGAGTGTTTATAATTTTCTCAGAAATTATAAGCATAAAAACGTGACATATTTTCCATCCAAAGCCTTCAGTCTGCTTCTCTATCAGCTGCCACCCATTCCCAAACTGAAACTCTGAAAGTATGTCAATCACATAGCCTTAACAAAATTCATTATATGTCCTGACAGTAGCAGCGTGAGCTGTCTCACCTCAATACTGGCGTTTATGGCTACAGTTTTAGTATGAAGCCATCATCAAATATAGACCTGTGACCAGACTACTCGAGCTAAACGGTAATTCTGCACCCTGAAATAGGGTTCAATATGGAGAATAGAGGCAGTAGTTTAATGACACTCAAAATTTATCACAAAAGTTTTCCCTGAAGAAAATGATCAAAATGTTAGAAAAACAAAAACAGCTTTCAGTGATCAGATTATTTAGGATTGTAGGATCCGGATTATCTGCAGACTTTCTCCGCCTGGCCCCCTAATACAAAGTCTGCAGAAAGTCGGGAGAATTCGATGTGAGAACACGGCGAGCAAGTCGGGAGTTAATGACGCTTCTAACACAAAACAGATGCAAAAATGGAAAAAAATCTCCCGGTGAAAAAGCGCTGTCATACACATATAAGACACTGACGAAGATATCTACAGGGTGATGAGAGCCGACATGTGATCTCTGTAGCAGTGTTAATACGTTACTCAGAGCCGGAACTTGCCTTTACGGGGCCCTAATTATAATTTGATTTGGGGCCCTCACCGCCTCAGTGCCACCAATACTATTGACCGTTGCCAATGCTTGATCATTCACACACTGTAAATCTAATACACCCATTGTCAATTTCATTGTTGCAGCTGTGTTGCTTATACCAATGCCAGCCTTTATGCTTCTATGGTTTTTACCATCACCTGCAAACTATCGGCAGGTGCTGCTAAGCGGCTGCACACAGTTACCACAGAGCTTGTGTCTAAAACTTACACAGAATAACCGACTGTGGTTGCACAGTGTGTAACTATGTATCGTTACAGTGCGCATGCATGGATGATGAACGTGAGTCATGGTCCGCTGTCACAGCTAGTTTTACGTAACCTTGTTTCCAAGAGCCCTTGAAATGCCCCACATGAAAGATAGAATTTTATTATGATATATTAGGATATATTGACTTAATATATCCTAATAAATCATTAAAAAAAATCTATCTTTCTTGTCGGCCATTTCAAGGGCTCTTGGGGGCCCTCTGGTGGTGACGAAGGCCATAAGCAGCCGCTGAGTTCACTCTGACGTTACTTCCTGTGTGCTGCACCCAGCTAATCCACCTCTCGCCTGAATAATGCATACGAATTGTTGCTCATGTGAACATGTCTGTGCAGAGAACCTCCTGCTGCGTTGTGTGAAAAGGAAACTGTGGGTAAAGTCCAGACACAATTACCTGGACTTTATCCGCAGGTCATGTCTGAAAATGGCTTTGTGTAAACAGCAAGGCAGGCAAGTCCCGCTGGACACAACAATTGCAGATTTGTCAAATAAAAGCTTGTTTCCTACTTACATAAACAGTTGTCTCATTGTAAAGTGCAGAATTTAACTCGCTGTTTATTATCAATATTGCGTTCTGCACTGGTAGCCGAAGCTAATGTCAGTTGTTTTTTTCTGGAAGGAGGTCGTTTCCAAACATCTCAGATCTGCCTGTTAAGACTAAAATGCAGCTCCCAATTTTCAAGCTAAAATGAGGCCAGCAGCCTTTTTCAAACTTCGCAGTTTTAGCTGCTCCAAAACTGTAAGACCAAGACGTAGTATTGACGCCAGTAGCAGAGTTGTCTACATCCAGTAGCGGATGTAGCCTAAGGACATGCACTTTGTGGTTTGATTCCTTGTTGCTTTTAAAATATTTAACCAACGTATGACAGTGTCTGTAAAGAGGTCGTATATAGTCCAGTTGATGCAAACCCCTGCCGCGTACAGGTAAATAAAGCCAACTAAATAAAACGCCATGACAGACTTAATGTGACCACGATGGAAAAAGCAGCAAGTTCCAGCTTAGATAATGGCCCACTTAACACTTAACACAGAGAGCTTACTAATTAAAAGAGATAAAAAATGATAACACAGTTACCTAAATAGGGTCAACTGGTTGCTTGTTTAGCTTCAGTGGTAACTTCTTGCCTGTTAGAAAATTATGAGCCAAGAAGTCTGATGTTGTTTTTCTGTAATAATGGGCATTATTTTCACTTTTATGTGTTACTCCTACAGAGAAAATAGGCCTGATCTCTCCCTTTGTGGTTGCTCCAACTGCTCACTTCCACCACCCACACAACACATTTTCCCAGGCAACAATGTTCCTCCAAAGTTTACACACAATAAATAACGATATGCCCAAAGCAGTTAGCAGTGGCCCCGCTCTCCGTTTCCTGGCTGGAGTTGAAATGAAATGGTAATTTTGACTTGAGGAGGATTTCAAAGGGATGGCCTCTACTTTTCATCTTGGTGCATACCACGAGCTCGCCGACACATTCACGCTGGGATTTGAAAAAAGAAAAGAAAAGAAAAAGCAGAAGAAAAGAGAATTTTAAGTTTTTCTATGAACTTCCTTCTTTTCTATTCTCTGCCATCTCCCCACAGAAAAAAGAGCTGTAACATTGCTGAGATCTCTCCCCAAGATGCACAGCATTTATATAAACAACCACCCCCGGTTTGGGGAACATTTGATTGATGTGTCACTGTCCAAAGATTGTTTCCAGGCATTTAAATAGATAATTCAGAGTATTTGATGTAGACATTATTGTTCGTAGGGCAAAAGGTCAGTTGTGGGGGTAGAGCAGGGGTGTCCTCTATCTCCCATGCTATTTTTACATTCAAGGCTCCAACCAGCCTGTTCACTTCTCACACAGGAGATTGACTGACACATGAATCGTGCTTTTGATCAAGATTACAAGGTGGTTTCCTAAACTCCATCTGAGATCTGCCTGCTGGCTCTGGTATGCAAAATACCTTTGTCTCAAAGTGAAGGCCGTAACACTGTGTGGATGTGTCCTGTGCCTGTTTGTTTTCTAGGTCATTCTGCAGTCTGACAGTGAGATTGGAGCAAGATGCAGCAGAAGGATTTGGCCAAGAACTCCATTATCTCAGCGATGAGGAATGAGAAATGGAATTTAAACACCCAAAACAAGGTCTGTCACACATCAGCAGCACTGGCTGCTATCCTCATGTGTACACAACACCTTAACGCTACACAAAATTCACTCTGAAAATTAGACCAGCCTCCCACTTTGTTCGCTCTCTGATTCCTCACATGACAGCCTCACATTCGGTGACCCAGCAGCCACAGCAATATCCAGGGTTCACTTTCCTGGAGCCGTTCGATTCCATTCCATTGTCACTCAGCCATGAGGGAAGTGTCTAAGTGACAAAAGCAGTGTGTGAAAATAAATGTAAAAATCACAATGATGTTTTCTTTATCTCACAGCTCCACAGCTCCACAGCTCGTGAATGAGGCCAGGGTTAATTGCTGTTGATTAGACATCAGTACGCATGGCTGAGTTAGCACACAGATCTTAGTGAGCGGGCAACAGAGGAAGAGGAGGAGCGAATAAGGTCGCTTGCAGACACTGATGTGAAATCAGCGTCAAGTGTTCCTCCTTGGCGGGTTAAGCTAGTTGAGATGCAGATAAGCAATACAGATGAGGTAATGTATTTTATCTGTCTGTTTGATTGGCCTACTGTAGCTGTGTTTGCTTGTTTTGGAGTGTAAATCAGAAGTCGTGCTCACCACCGAGGCCACGTCCATGCTAACTGTACCCAACTAAGAATCTTGGTGTTCCTTTTTTCATGTAGTCTATAAAACAACAATTTCTTGAACTGCCAGATTTTTGAATGGGGTTTGCAATGCGTTCAAAGTGACAGCAACATTCACGTAATGTTGTAAACAAGCCAAGATATCCCTCTGAGCTAATGCGTGCTTACTACAATAAAAACAGGCAATGTTTTTTGCCGACACTAGACACCAAACAAAAATTATATTGTATTTCATTTGTTTCTCAGACTCACCCTGGGTCTGGGTATGCAGCTGCCTTGAGCTGTTTTCATACATGAACTCCGTAAATGTTCAAACAATGGCATCAGGGGTTTGCCTTTCACATATGAAGAACGCAGCAGGAGATTCTCCTCACAGACACAATCACAACAACACAAACATCTCCGGAGCAGTTGAAGGATGGTGCAGCATGCAGGAGGCATGACATAACGTATCATTTCCGCTGCCGAGATCACATGTTTTCAAAATATCTTGAATCTCTCGAGTCTTTCCAAGTTGACATCGTCGTCTGTGTCTTCTAAATGTATGGCACCCCTTTTTCATCCTGAGATATTTGTATTCTTTTTGCATGTTAAAAAGTCATGAACACACCCACTCGTTGGCAGTGAATCCTCCAGATATTCTCCTGCTGTTTTCTCACATGAGCTTACTCTGACATTATAAAGAGGTTTTACTATGGGGCAGGTAGGATAAAATGCGAAGAATGTCCACTGCAACTGACTGGGAGATTTGCATTCTCATATACAGCCTCTGCGGATAATTTCAGGAGAATATCTGGAGTTCAGTGCATGTCTGAAAGCAGCTTCACTGTCACAGATATCTTCACCAATGATTCATGTAGTGGACTCATTTTATACCAAAGAGTGGGTTGAAAGTGTGCTAATGCTAAACCAAGATGTTGAACATTGTAAACGTACGTGCTTAAAGAGAAAGTAAATAAATAGTAACCAAATCCACGTTGACACTATCTGTTGATCCTCCTCCTAATAGTGGTCATTGCAACATAATATATGTCTCTGTTTCCAGAAAAAATCCACTTATCATATCCAGTTAAACCCCAAAAAATGTATAAAGAATCTATGACGAACAGCAGGATTCTCTAATGTGGCTGTAGAAGTTTTGTTAAATAGTTATGTTGCGATTATGATCAAGTCCAACTTTGCCCACCCCAGAAACAAGATACATCTTAATTGATCTTGATGGTCAGATAGTCATGTTAACTCAAAGAACTCCTGTGAAATATAAACCACTGTCATCAGACTGTTGTTGGTATGTCACCAAACAGATGTCTGTCTCCATTTGTGTGTAATAGATAAACAAGCCCTGAGGTCAACCCTTACTTATTATTTATCTTTATTGGCTGATTTTTATCGCTCTGTTGCTTTTGTCACCAAAATAATTACAAGAATGGAGGTGGTTTAGACAGAAGAGGGAGTGACAAGCAGACACGGGTGGGGTGAGGGGGTTTGTATGTGGGGAGGGGGCAGGACATTGTAACCTTCACGCTGCTCAGAGTGAGAGAGAGCTTTGTTTAAATTTCCTAGATCAAAGGGTGCAATGCAAATTCCTGCAGCTTCCACGCCACCATTTGATGTTTTGGGGAGCCAAATTATTGTGGTGATTACAGTAGCTGTACACAACCGGAGGAGCCGGCCAAACAAGTAGGCTTGTTGTGACTCTCAATTAGTGGTGTGACATTTCAGCACCCAACGTCTGAGAGGCATTCCACAATAAGGGAGGCTGTTTGGGCTGATAAAGTGATTTGGCTTGGTGGGGCCCTTTCATCTGCACCGACATTGGGGTATTTGAGGCTTCTGGGGATTGTATCTGCACATCCTCACACCTCCCCTTTACTGTGACAATAGCTCCACTGTGTCAAGCGTTTTGAAGGGGCTATAGGCCTACTGCACTGTGAGCAACTTAAGCTCAGTGGATTGTCATATAGAAGTGCTACCATATTTGGATGCTTCTACACTGCTGCAACGTGAAATTATCAAGACCCATGCTAAAAGTACAAACACAAAATCATACAGATCATTTTATCAGGATTAGGTTCTGTGTTTCTTTTTCCTAAGCAGCTTTACTTCCAGCAGATATCAGATATCACACCATTAGCAGTACTCTCATGTATCTGAATATTCAACCACCCAGCCATCTCTGAAGTTGACAACAGCAGCGTTATTTTTTTGTTTGTGTGTAACTGAAAGCCACCGCAAGTTGAAAGGATAACTTTGCCTGTGGGAAGGACAGAGCACCAGAGGATCAGGTTCAGCTCTACTTCTGATAACACTTTGCATTCTGCAGGCACCAGTGACAGCTCTGATGCCACGTTGTTTGATTGTCTCTTTCATGTTCTCCTCCCGCCTTCAAGTCTGAGCAACAACGCCAGGTTGGAGGTGAACGGATGGTGAGCGGACTACCGCAGCGGACATGGATTGACATGTGTTGTGTTTCTGCTGAGGTGATGGAGAGAGGCACTGTAAGGATGTTGGTTTTCAAACACTCCAGACTCTCTCTTAAATGTAGCAGTGAGATGGAAAAGGTCCTGGTGGTAAAACACTGTCAAGAACAATTAACATCATGACATGAATCTTTGACTCTGGACTACACAGTGATACTGTATGATCGAGGAAAGAGTTGGCTCACCATGAGGGTACTATTAAACCATAAACCTATTCGAGGAAGCAAGTCTGGATTTCATGATGTTAGAGAAATCAGGTTACGGCTTTAAGTCTGGAATAATCAGATTACTGACATGATCGGTCTGGCAATAGTCAATACTTTTATTATTGCCAACAAATCCATACAAATATACAGTGAATTCGTCCTCTTAACAAGGTTATATACTTACAAACATCTAAATGTTTCACATTGTTGGATTGGCTGATGTGACCTTCACATTTATTCTTTTTGAGTTAGTCTCACAAACACTCTCCAGTTGTCTTGAATACTCACTAACAGCAAATCTGCAGATGAAGGTAGTCCCCAACAATTGGTCTGTTGACTGTTTGAGTAATATCTATTCAACACTCCGGAGCTCGTCATAGCGATTGTATATGTGTTTGAGATCCAAAATAGTAATGTATATTTGATAGGTTTGATGAAAATGGATTCATATTTTGTATCAAAATAAATAAATAAACAAAATAGTGTTTTGTATTTTAGAAATGCTGTAAAGTACTTTCTGTGAGACGTCTACGTAATGAAAAATTTAAAAAAATCGACGCATTCAGCCTCTGATTGGTCTCTACTCAGTAATTTGCGCATGCTTGTAAAGACCTGAACATTGAGTTTCAGAAAATTTCAGCCAATGTTAAATTTTCATTGGATATGTAAGGTAAAAAATCTATAAAGCATTTCAGAGTTGTTGTACAACATTATCATGTTATAATGCCACGAGATGGTTTAACTTAGTAAATGCACATGTGTTTGGTGCCTTATTATCATTAACAACGTTGTGCTGCAGTCATGAAACAACAGGTTGTTATCCCATCCACCACTGGCATTTGTTGTAGGGCCAAGGCGTGGGGCTTTATAGAACCCCTCCAAACGGAGATATTTCCAACCCTCACTTCGAACGAAGGGGTACCCAGAATGCCTTGCCTTGGGTAAAATGAGATTGGGCCTAACTGTGTAACTTAGTGGATATATGGTTTGAAATTTGATTGCATGCTCATTTGGATAAGTATTGTTTATTATTTTTTAAATGCAGTAGTTTATTTTGATACATGTCGTGGCTGCTGTATTTTGTAGTAATTTAGTTAGGTATATTATTTGGATGAACTGTATCTTGCCAATTCCTGGTCTCAAAAACCTGCACTGTCTTTTTCCAACACCGTTACTCCTCTGTGTGCAGGGCATTGTGCTGACCTGGAAACAGCCATTCACTGCTGTGAGAAAGAGGGGCCCCCGAAACGCTCTTCCTCACTAAGAGCAACATATAACAGTATTAGATCTAGTTTAATTACACAGGGGCTTGCAGGATGGGCCACTCTTTTCTCTCGGCGGTGAAAATGCTTAGCGTTTGTTGTCGGTTCAAGGCTCTCTAAAGGATGTGCTGGCATGTGTAGGGTTCTGGCAGAGAGGAAACTTGCGGTGGGGGTGTGTAAGGGAGAGGGGGGGGACTGTTATTGTTTGAAAAGCGTGTAAGCGGCCTTCACAACACCGCATCCACGGAAATGAAGCAAACAGAGAGAGAGAGAGAGAGAGAGAGCGGCATCGAGAGAGAGAGAGCGAGAGAGAGAGAGAAAGAGCAAGAAAGAAAAAAAAATCTTGAACAGCTTAGACTGATGACTTAACAGGCGAAACCGAATTTGTCTTTTGCCGGGAGATGTCAGATGCCTTGCCAGAGAGGGAGAGAGAGAGAGAGAGCGCAAAAGCACACCACAGAATCTCTCCTGCGTCTTTTTCTCCTCCGGTTTAAGACGGCTCGGTGAATACAACAACATCAAAGACCCAGCACTCAGAATGTACATTGTTGTTCCAGTAACCACATGAAACACAGAGAGAGAGAGAGGGAAAGAGAGATGGAGAAAGGCTGAGAGAGATGGAGCAAGGTTTTTTTTCTTTCTTTCTTTCCTTGTACATAAATAGGGAGCTATGAAGGGAATCGGTTTAGGAACGGCAGGAGATTAACTCTTTTATCTCTTCATTTCAAACGTCCTCCATATCCACATCCTCCACATGCCAACCACTGTCAGGATCTTCATGCCTGACCAACACCACTACAAAGCAGAGGTGTCTCCTGCATCAGGACACATGTAACTCCTCCACAAACAGAGCGGATGAGGGCAGAAATAGAGGCGAAGAGGAGGTTTGTATAGCTTCAGTCCTGACTCATTGTCATTAAGAATGGCCTCTGTAATCGCAGCTCAACTCAGAGATTGCTCTTATTTTGCCACAGAAATTCCAACTGTGTTTAAAAGAGGAACGTAACAAAACCGTCGCATAACTTGTGCCTCGATGTAACCAACAAGCTTTATTCCTGCCTGCCCTCATCTTTTCCCAGAGACCACCCAGGAGCAACAAGTCAGTTCTCACCTTTAGTGTGTGTGTGCGCATGAGCTTTGTACTTTATAAGCACAAGTGTACGTCTGTGTCTGTATACAGTTGTGTGTATGTGTGTGTGTGTGTGCGTGTGTGTCTATGAATGAATGTGTTTTTTGTGTATGTGTGCGCTCCTACCTCCCACCATCTGGGCCGTGTTTGGAGAGATTTTCTGTAAAAATCACAGTCACGCCGTGGCAGGATTACCACTGTGAAAAAGCAGCACCTGGAAGAAACTCAGTGCTCCTGCTCCTTTCCCTCAGATGCTCAAAGAAGTTTCTGGCTTCCCAGCTTGAGGCGCAGGATTTGTTTTTGACCTACATGGGCGTCCTAGGCCTCATGTTCCCTTCCAAAACACAAAAAAATAAAAGACCACAGCTCAAATTCACATTAGGCCAAATCCAGCGAGGTTTCAGTATCGCCACATTACAGTAAATAAACAAGTGCATGCGTTTGCGCAGCTCGGAGAGCACACAAAAACGTGTATTCAAACAATATATATATATATATCATATTTTGGGTTTTTTTCATTGGTAAGCCAAGACATGAGAGGGTGATTATCCACACTGAGATATAAGGCTGTGAATAAAAGAGTTCAATAATCCCAGCTGGATGTTCAGTCTCTGCATCTTCACTGAAGATTTCCCATTAGAAATAATCTTAGTCCAGGATTAGCCACAATTATAAGTGTTTTGATGTTCCCACACACACACACACACACATGTTCGTACATCTATCACAGTGAGGATATTCATTGGCATAATTCATTCCCTAGCCCTCAAACCTAACCATCAAAACTAAATGCCTAACACTAACCCTTACCCTAACTTAATTCAAACCCTAACCATAAAACAAAGCCTTGACCCTGAAACAGCCCATTAAAAGTGGGTCAGAAAGTTAGGACTGGCCTCACTCTGTAGGTTGTAGACTCAAAATGGTCCTCACAAAGATATCTGTGCAAGTACCCCCACACACACACATAGACACACCCGCACACACACACAAGAGCAGTGTTTCCATACTTGGGAAAAGCTTATACAGCTGAAGCAGTTTCATTAAAATGACATGAAAGACTGAAGACTTGCAAAGCAGATTAGTTGCATCTTTGCTTTTATTTGTATGCGACCTCTGAGGCATTGCACATGTTAAGTGATTTCAAATGAACCAACTCTTACAGAGTTAATAGATAGAGAAATGTGATGTGTATTTGGAGAAATACATAAATGATGTAGTAGGTTTGTACCCATCCCTTTCGCTTCTTTCAAATAGACTTTTATTGACTCATTTGGTTGGTTACTAAACTTTTTGACGAAGGAATTATTTCCAATTGGCTCCAGGGGATCACACCACACTGTCTGTCTTTGGGTGTCTTATCAACTTATCTCTACACACTGTACAGAAAAGACTGTATAAATATCTCATATAGATGTCATTATTCTGTTAAACAGGACTCTGTGCCGACCGTTAATATATCATCCAGATAAAATGACAAAATTCATCGATGCCTTCCTCAGACACATGCACTCTGTGATCCAAACACTCTGTGCCCTGGCAGGGCATGCCTTCCCAAGCCATGGAAAATCAATGATGCAAAAAATAAAACCATTTCTAAATTTGACAGCACTATGGTTATGGTTTGATTTAGGTTTAGACACATAAGCAATTTAGTTATGGTTAGAGAATGATTGTGGTCACGGTTGAAAAGAACAACCCAAAGTTGACTGCTGGTAGGAAACAGGAATCAAAAGATTGATCTCAAATCCAGTCCAGTGTTCTGAGTCAATACAAAGTCACGCTGGTGGATGGACAAGAAACATAAGTCTAGTCCCAAAACCATGTTGTTTTGGGGTATTTACTGAAATGACTAACGTGATCATTAGTTTTGGTAGGACAGTGTCATGCAAGATTGCTGAGAGTCTTTGTTTTACCAGACCTTTCTCCAGTTAAAGAGATGATATATAATAATTCTTAAGTAAAACGTATAAAAACGACTTGACCTATGTTGTAAATTTGAGTAGTTGGATTATCCAAAATGTTTCCATGAGTGTTCAAACCCAAGAAAAATCCCTAATTTTGTCTAAGGTATACGCAGACTTTTCAGTTTGATCACTTTTTAATTAAATTATGCGTTACCCCTGGCTTTGCCCGTCTCTAGACAATGACAAAGGAAAAACACAGTTAGCCAGTCGGCTGATTTTTCCTTCCTCTGTTTGTATTGTTCACTTGTAATGGATCACAATTCTAATCACAAAGCTGACTCGCAGTGGATTGACCAGTTTTTGTATACAGATTGGGTAATTTACCTGCATTGGTTGGTTTGTTTGTTTTTTAGCAAGATTGCACAAAAAACATTATAACGGATTCCCTCTAAATTTGGTGGAAGGATGCGGTATGGGTCAAGGAAGAGCTCATAAATCTTTGTGCGGATCCAGGAATTCTTTTGCATTTTCTTTGACATTTCTAGATCGGACATTTTTCAACAACCACATCTGTTCACTTTTTAAAAGTGCCCTATAGTGCCCTACTTTCGTCACCTGGTAAATATTGCATGTTTTATTTTGCTGCCCTTTGGAGATATTATTTGTAGACGTTTTCACTGTTCACTCACAATGGCAGTTTTGGATCAAACAAATGTCCTGATCCTCGCTTGTCACCATATTATACAAGATTGTGAGTAGCAAGCATAACATTAGCACATTAACAGTCAATTTGGGGAGCCTCTGGTTGCTGTGGGGCCCTAAGCAGTAGCTCAGCTGGCTTATAGGGAGAGCTGGCTGTGGTGGTAAGCAAACTCCAGTGGGAATACTGATATTTTATTAAAGCAGGAGAGGTGGTAAATATATACTCAGTCAAACAGATGTGGGGAGCTTGTCCAGATGTGTTTTGCCAAGTTTAATAGAGTTTCAATTTCAGCAACTCTAAAAATAGACATCCAAATTGAACTGAACCTGAAAACTCAAGATACATCTTGATTGCTTCCCCCACTGTTGTCATGGAGACTAAAACACATGAACAGTCTGACTGATGACACATTTAAATTATCAAAATTTAACACTCTGGGAGTTTACTGTTGCATTTCAGGAACTGTTACAATAAATGCAGCATTAGAGCGGATCAACCTCCCTGAGATCTAAATGTTTTATAAATGTTATGTTCCAAGTTTGTAACAGAGTCTTTCTAATCCCAACCTGAGATATAACCCCTGATGACACCACTATGACATCATAATCTACAGAGAACATTATACAATACTGTTATTGTACATTTTGGATAAAATAAAATAAAAGTAATTGGACAATGCTGGATGTAAACCTTCCTATGCAGTGCTATCAGGTACAAGAGAGAAAATACGGAGGAACTGCGGAATCCAGTGCATGTCTGAAATCACGCAGCTATAAAAATATACAAATACGGTAAAATTCCACCAGGGGGCGTGGATCTGAGGCATGGCCCCTGACAGATGAATCAAGATGCTTTTTGTGATCCTCTGAGATTCTAAACCTTTGATTTCTCACTGCTCTGCTCTCAGTTGAAATCTTCTTCACTGTTAATTTAAACTCTCATGGTTTAGTTGTATCATGAGTGTAGAAACTCTATAGTCCTGGATGTGAATGTGAGCTGTCTCTCTCTGTAGTGAGAGTTGGACAAAATGGTTGTCTTATATTCAGGGCTGTGCACTGAGTGAAGTTTGCTTGCCACATGACTGCTTTATCAGATGGCATAACCGCACTGCAGTAGCTCAAACGCTGAGTCTCCTTCTGTTTCTACGCATGACTGTATATATTTTGCTTTTCCAGAGGGTGTATTTCTTTCAGCAGTACACACTTTCCATTCATGTCCCCCAGCCTTGTGCCATTGTCACCATTTCATAGCATTTTCGCTCTTGACCCGTGGTTTTGACCCTGCTTGGTGCCTGGCAGCGCTGGTGTCCGATGCCGGTGACATCATCCGTCACAATGAGTCCACTGCCACCTCCGGCTCTACTGTCCACTGTGTGCTTGACAGTAAGCAGCCTTGTTCTAGCGGAGGGCGGCGCTGGCACGGCACGCTCCCTCTGTAAATGATGAAAGAGAGCAAGGGAGTTGTGCTGAAAGCGCCGGCCTTGTTTGGCCGACCGCGCTGGACGCTGAGCTGATCGGAAGGCGCCTCTCTCCCCTGACAGTCACTTCTGTGATCTGCTGAGATAAAAAAGAAGAAAGAATGTGTTTGATGTCTCGATTTGAATAAATACGCTGATGTTAATCGTTTTACAGTGTTAATCACATTTGGTGATAACGTGGCTCCTCATGTGTGTCTGCATGTGTGCCAGCATGAGCACATCAATTCAGTGTGTGTATGTAAATATCAGTCTGAGTTTATTGTTGTAACGTTATGTTTATCCTTTGTGGTCCTTTGCCTCCTCAGTCTACATCCATACTACTACATTTTCATATGAAAACACATCTAATCTGCTACGGATACGCCTGGTGACCACACAACACCAGAAGTTTAGAGCCGCCAAAATGCAAAAGATTTGAAACGCTGCTGGCCACGTTTTAGTTTGAAGACTCTCGGGCTGTGTTTCAGTCTGGACGTACAGAAACTGAGATGTTCGGAAGTTATTTCAAAGACACCTATTTGCTATCACATGACTCCCTTCCAGAAGAAAACCACCAGCAGCTACCAGTTTAGAACATGAATGATCAACACAAGTGTGGCTGACCCTGTTGTCTTTGGTAACAGTGCAGTTAAATTCTGTATTTTACAATGTTACATCTGCTTACATGCAAAGGAGAGGCTATTATTCAAGCAATCTGTGATAATTCTACCAACCAAATGCTTCCTGCGGACACCGGCATGTGCATGTCCAGTGTACATGAGTGTGTTTTCAGAAAGTCAGTACGGACGGGGATTAAAAGTGATACAGAGCCAAAAATGCTCCTTTGGACAGAAATCATGAATGAAAAGGTAGTAGTTTATATGTATGTAGCATGACTCTCCCATGTTTGTTTTGTCCCAATGATGTGGGTCTGTTTTATTTAAAAGAATGGGACATGATAAAATCTTTACATGTAGCAGCTTAACAGCATGTAGTTAAGACCTTCCATTTCATGAAGACATGAAACATGTCAAGAATGGATAGGCTGTGCCGGTGTTCACCAGTGATTAAATTTGCCGTCTGTGTCATCTTAACCTGTTGTTTCTGACACGTATGAGACGTACATGTGGATGAACAGATCAGTGGAGATAGTTCTTGTTTCCTGGAATTCCGCGGGGATCCACATCTGGAACAGATTTCTGTGCTGTGTTATGAAAGCTCCGGCTGCTGAGCTGAAATCTGAAATGAGCAGCAGCAGCTCAGATGTTGTGGTTTTACCCAAACACTCCACGTCAGGTAGCCTGGAGAGCACCTTCAAGGTGGTAAACTTGTAAGCATCTGGCTGAGACATTACTGAGCCTCTAAAGAAGTCTGATAAACTAGAGTGACTAGGATATTTTTAGCCTCGACTGAGTGTATTGTTTTAAAGCAGATGTCTTGTCTGTTCTTCTAGATATCGATGTTTATTGATGTTTATTACCTTTACTCGCTGGGACAGTTCAGGGTCTTTTGTGATGTAAATTCAACATCATATTGCCCGTGTCCTTGGAAGAATGGAAGAAGTTCAAATAGACCTAGATGGAGAATTTTCTTAGGAAGCCACCATAGGTGTCATGAAGACAAAGCGTGCCCCCCTCCCTTGTCAAAAAAAGAAGAATCTTGCTTGCTGCCACACCATATGGAGAATTGTCCCAATTTCTTTTCCTTTATATCAAATGCAGCGTGTTTCAAGTAGAATCTTTTGTAGCATATACCACATGCGATTTGGGCTCTTGTGTGGCGACGCAAACTTTGCGACTTTTTGATATCTCGCTGAGTGCTGTGTGACAAGTTTCTGTCACTCACACGTTCTCCTTTTTCTCTCTCCACCAGCAAGCATATTTTCTACCCCATCGATTGATTAGCATACATCAAGCCCCTGTCGTCATGGCAAAACTTTATTTGAATCTTCAGTTCCTTTCCCGTGTCTTTCAACCAGCAGCTGTCAGCCACATCAACACTCGACGCGCTCCGTGCCAGACAAAGTTAAATTGAAGCTCACTCTAACACTATATATAGATAAAATGTCACTTCTTTCAAGAGACAAGGCACCTTCGAAGTCGTCAATACAGAGCGCTTTATCACGGGCAAAATAACTTTGAAACTGGAAAAGAGAGCAAAGATGAAACGATTATTCTCTCTTCCCACTTTGTGCTTGAAAAAGAGAAGAGGCGAGATTATTCTAAAGTGGGTAGAAGCGTTTAAGGGGCTTGCTTTTTGATCTGCCTGTCCATCAACGAAAACGAAGAGCACCTCCGGATGCTTCTGATCGTTAGGTGTCCTCAAAGTGTCTCAAAGTCTCTTTGTTATCGCTGAGTGCGTCGATTAAAGGGAGGAATATCATTTATTCATTTTGCCGTTGAGCGAAAGAAAGAGAGGATTCAGGAGCTTAGCATTCATTTTCGTCAAACTCTCGAGGTGTGGTGATGAAGTCAGCTTTCTTTTGAGAGACGAGCAGAGTTGAGGTAAAGAGATGCGGCGTAAAAGTTTTGGCTCTGCAAATTTTGAAAGGCCTCACTGATCTTTCAGATAAAATAAACAGCGTTCAAACTTTATTAAACTTTTCTTTCAACAGCGCGTTTTCAGGACGACACTCCTGTGAAGAATCCTGTCAAACAAGGTGTTACTGATGGTTGTCACTAATACATGAATTTATGCACATCCACACACACAATCTCTCTCTTTCTGTTATATCTGTCTATATCAGTCACACACACACACACACACACACACACACACACACACACACACACAGGATAAACATGTATAGAACGCGTAAGTATGTATTTATTGGGATATGGCACATTGATTTTCGGGATGTGGGAACACAAAGCATGCCAGTATCAACACACTCTTTATGTGTCTGTTTCTCTTTTCACCCGAGGACAATGCCATATTCATCTTCGTTCCATTTTTCCAAACGTGGTATCTGATTCTTTAACATGCCTCTCAGTCTGGAAGTCCCTTCCTTTCCCACTGTTTCAGGCCTTCTTTTTTCTTTTTTTTCAAATACTCAATCCTGTTGCGAGGTGCCTCTCAGAAGTTGAAAGTTCTTTTCAAGCCTGAAGTTTTTGCCGTCTTCACTTTTCAACTGGCAAGATGAATATCGGTGGGACAAAGCGCAGAAAGGAAAAGCTTTTGACGAGACTTCTGAAGGCCCAGGAGCTCGTCCTGTCTCTCCCTTTTGCACTGGCTTTCTCACGTGGCTGCTAAAAAGACACCGTATCAAATGCAAACTGAGAAGTCACAGTCTTTCAAGATACATCAGTGGGGCCCTTGTGGAGATGCTGCTCTGCTTAGTTTTTTTCTCAACTTTTGAAAAATGAGAAATTGGTGCATTCTCTCTTGTGTTATCAGAGCTGCTGACAGTAAGTTCATGTTCTGTATGTGCAGAAAGACAATAGCATGAATACATGACCTGGAGCAAAGTCGACTTTTGAGGTGCAACTTGTCAAGACTTTATCTTTAGCCGTATGCAATTTATACGCCATGTCGATACATATTGTTCTAAGGAAATTACAGAAATGGCACTTACAGTTATATGTTAGGAATACCCCTCTCATTCATAAAAATCTTAAATGTGTGAAATGCTGTCATATTAGAGGAATGAACAAAGATAATTATGTTGTAAATCAACTCAAATGCCCAAGCAGTTTATTTTTGTTTCATATAGGAGTTGCTTTTTGTAGCTTATGCTGTCTGGACAATCTGTGTTGGATATTTGAAGTCTAAACAGTTAGTGTTTTGTGTTGACTAAGGCTGGAGGGCCAGTGGTTTAACACTTTCAAGAAGCACTTTGTGGGGCGGCATCATGGGGTAGCCTCAAGGAAACCTGAAATAGCTGAAACTAGACCTCAGTGCAAATAATCACCCTGGGCCTCTGTAAACCATCATGTTTATGCATTGTAAATTGTGAAAAGGAATGCTTTAACATTGTGTGGCATATGTATTTCAAGGCTTTGAACATTGGATGGCATCCGACTTTCACCCACACAACCACAGGCTTTTGCTTTTGCCTTTTGACTGAAATATCACTCAGATTCCAAAGAAACTAAAAAAAAGCAACCTTTTTTGAGGCTGCCTAAAGAATGTGTTTGAAACCATTTCTATGCTGGTTCCATGCATTTAGCTATCACTGCTGCAGGGTCAAAAACCTTCCACACATCTTCTGGCTATTTTAAGTTTTACTTTGGTGACCATGCATTTTTGAAATTACACAACAGGCTTTGAAAGGTTCATCTGGAGTCTTGGCTTCAAAAATGTTCTAAATCTATAGCAGACATTATAATCCTTTAATCCTCCTCTAAAACTGGACATACAAGGTAACGACAGAGCTCTTTATAAAAACACACAGCAGGATGTATTTAGATGGACCTCTCCTCCACCTTCGAAGGAGGTTCTAGGGCCCTGTTCCAACCTGGTATCAACAAGAGACTTGGGCAATCTGATCACAAGGGGACAATTTGAAGTACAGGTGTGCAAGCACCAAAGACTACATCCATATTTGCAACCAAGCACACAAGCATTGTTTGACTCTGTATCAGTTGAAAACGCCTACCACTTGACCTCTCACCTACACTGGGCACTGGTACTGGTGTAAATAAGAAGTATTTGGTTATTTACAGAAAGAACTCGGTTACAAACAAGAAGCAGCAATAGTGAAAAGTAGCATGCAGAATTGAACAGCACAATAGTTGTTTCCAAAGACAACAAGTTCAGCAATGCTTGTAATTGATGATCGATGTTGCGTTTTACACTGGAAGCCAAGGCTGATGCTAGTTGATTTCTTCAGTTCATGTGATAGGAGCCTGACGAATTAGTGAAGGCTACATCATGACTGAAAAGACCCAATCAAAAAGTGGTTGTGAGTGTCAACGTCATCATTTCTAAACTTCTCAGTTTCATCTGGTCCAGACTAAAATGCAGCTCCGGAGTTTTCACACAAAAACGGGGCCAGCAGCCTTTCCAAAAGTCTTTGTTTATGTGTCTCTAAAGCTCCGGAGTAGTTTGGACGGCAGGCGTATCCACAGCAGTGTTTAAAGCGTAGTAGTGTGGATGTAGCTTGAGATCCAAGTTCTGAGTTCAGACCACATTCAGAGGTGGACTGCAATGTGGCCATTGAAAGACCGCCAACTCAATTAGCGTCCTCTGACCTGTTGCAGTTCCATAATGAGCCCAAAATATCTTTGCTCTGCCTAGTGTGTCCTGTTCATTGATTTATTTGCGTTATGTATAATGTCAGATATGAACAAGACCTAAGAAATGTTTTTGGCAGGTTGGGCAGTTGCTACACCGGTTGTCTCCTTCCTACAATTCAACTCATTTGCAACATACCTACTTTAATCTGTGGTTTTGAAACCTTGTCTCACAACCTGTTTACTCACTGAGTCTTCAAAGGGACTGTGAACACACTTGGTGATGTCATGACAAACATGAACAAAGTTACACCCACTCCAAGCATGCTCAACGGATTAAGTAACCGACAGTATGTCACAGACATAAAGAAGACAGTGTTGTCTCAAATACTTTATTTTTTTTTACCATTGTAACTTCTATCCTCAAGCATACCTCACTTAATAGTTCAGCCTAGTTTTTCCAAGTGACTCACAAATGGCCCCAATACTGAGTTTGTTGAGTAATATTAAATGCAGTCTGTTAATGTCGTTAAATTTTAGTTGAGCAGAAATATGAATTATTTAGGCAGCTATACTTACTTTTCAATATTTTCAGGACACTAGCACTTCAAGTGGTAATCAGATGGACCAGTTCAAACCCTGGCCCCACCCCTGGATCTGCCCCTGATGAGGAAATCATTGTGTTTTAAAAAAAAATATCACATTTATTAATTGAAAATTAGGCTCAGATCAGAATATTTTGTCTCGGATCAAAAGAGAGTCCGAACAACGCTCCCAGACAAAACCTGTCAACACAGCAGGTACAACGGGTTTGTTCAGATCGCAAAACTCTGCAGTCATGCTTCTGCTGCAGCCTTGATCTTGCCGCCTTGACATGTCCATGTACACACACAATCATAACATCCCACATATGCACACATATGCACTTAAACACTCCTTTGTCAAGCACAGAGGTGATTTATATGAGGCAGGAAAGCAAGCAGGGTGACATTTGTAAATATGGAGGAAATATGATAAGATATGAATGTGCAAGGATTTTGAACTCTAGACTGTGTAGGTGCTGACCGCTGTAACTTTTGCATTCATGTTCAATTGACAGATATAATATATACTAGCAACAGTTATTATTAGTTAGTTACTATTTTCTTCTTTCAAGCTTTAACATTTACTACATTTAAGTAATTAGTTACTTATAAAAAACTGAGTTACTTTTAAATGCTATATTATTTTAGAGTTATTGAACCTGTGACAGTGTGGGACAAGACAACTGTCACATTTTATCATTGTGCCCATTTCATTATGATGGAGTAAGTAGTGAAACAATCAAACACAAGACATTGACACGGTTGTAGGCCTATTTATTCAGTGATCATTTTATGTCAGTATGAATAACAATTGTAGGTATTATTATTTAATATCGCGAAACTCCTCACACCAGCACACAGACACAACTCATCATCTCTGCAGATAAAAACCATGTCCATATTTAAAGAAGAAAAAGCTCATAGTCTCTGAAGCACTGGACTCCGCAGATCCTCTGTATTTTCTCCAGAGGAGGTGCATGCGTGGTTGGAAATGTCATAGTGAGACACTCCGCAGTTTCTACGGACTTTATCCTGGCCTCCTAGTTTAAAGTCCATAGAAATCCAGGAGAAGTCGATGTGAGAACCCAGCTCGGGATCCCCGCTGGATTCACCACGAGCGAGCGTGTGATGACGCTTCTAACACGCGACAAAAAATAAATGAAACAAATATCTCCCTAGGAAAAAGCGTTGCCATACACCGACAAAGATGTCAAGAGAGTTTGTGGTGATAAGAGCTGACGCCGGGGTTGGGAGTGCTGCATTTTGTCTTTATTAGATAATGTATAAGACAGGAGAGACACAGAGGATGACCGACAACAATAATAATAGTAATACCAAAGTTTGTGGCTATAAATCAACCTTTGCAAACCTGAAAAAAACCCTGCATGCATTTAAGTTTCTACATGTGTAGAATAGATTTGTATTTGTGTTTGTTTTGTGAATATTTAGGAAATGATACAAAGCAGAAAACTTCTTGCAAAACTCAGTGCTCAAAGTTCCCACACTGTTTGTGACATTGACTTTACTGGTATGAATATTGACCCTTTCTTTACACTTGAATCTGATTGAACAACGACAATCCAATTACAAAGCAGAACACTGTAAGAAGGACGTACAAATACGCATGTTTTATTCAAATACAAATCTTTGGTTTACAATGCACAAACTTGAACAAAACTCATGCAGTAAAGGCTAATTCCAGTTTATTTCCATTTTGGACTTATGTTCATACTTTTGATCAATATTTGTATCGTTTATAACACTCATCCTACTCACTGCTGAAATGTGGGAATATGGTAACATGTCTAAAAAGGGAATCAGACCAGTTGAAATACATAAGCAGTCAGATGATCACAGCATGCAAACAACCAATTTAAGCAAAGTTATTTATGAGAGAGAAAAACATTACAACAACAGGAGCTGCAGCATAATCATGACATACATGAAATTAAAACATAAAGTTGTACATAATCTGTCCAGGATTTCGTCCTTTGTATAACCTGTCTTGACTCATCAGACTGGTGATGTCACTCTGTTTGCAGATCTCAGTGACTGCTTTGGTAATTACGACATTATGATAAAATGAAAATAAATTATAGCCTGAAACTATGGATACAAGAATCAAGCTGTGAAAAAATACAATATCTTGCAGGATAAAGATTGAACTTGGAGATGGAAACTTGGCAGGACTTGGATTAAAAGGGTCCATCACACACAGACACCATTAGTCCCCAGAGCTCCAGCTGCCCAGCCTCTAAAGTCACGTTGTCCCAGTGTGATTGAAGGTCCAGCTGGTAGACCATACCTTTTGATCCCTTTCCCTTTTATGCCAAAGACAAACAGCTCCTCGTCGTCATCCACACTGGAGTGATTGATACACACACGCACACACGCGCACGCACACACTGTGATCACGTTGAGGCACACACATGCATGCACACATTTACATGATGATCACAGAGACACACTTGCACATTCACACACACATGCATTAGCATTTCCTTAATGAATGCCATCTCTCCCAGAGTAATCACTCTGCTAATGACCTGCTTGAACTCAGAATGAAACCCAGGAGGTGAGAACAAAAGGTGGAGAGAGAGACACAGTGAGAACCATGCAGTGTGTGTACATGGCTGCAGACATTCATGTTGGTCCACTTAACTATCCTGCTAAATAGAGTAGAATAGTTTGAGGGCTTTGATAGAAAGGAACTGTAATATGGATCTAAATTGTATTTTCCTTAATGATTTGTGGTCAAAACTCCACCTTAACACTAAATTGACAATAAATATCGTAAAATTCAATAGTATAATTCATATTTGGGACGTGGAAACTTAAGCTACTTTCAACTGGGTATAAATGTGCTTTTTTCAGTGTGCATGCAATGCTACAAGTGTAACTACAAAGTTTTGTCTAGGAAAAGTAGCATGTCATTGCAAAATCTCCCTGATCCCTGTCTATTAAATGTTTCTCATGTTCAGTCTGTGTGGCAGTGGTGGTACTAGGATTTTTCCAAATCTGGGGCCATAAAGGGGCCACAATTTATACAGAGGGACTAATTATATGATCAGAATTCATGTACATGGCACATTTAAGTCTGTCCTTGTTCACTGTTAACTCTATAGGTTTGAGAAAAGTCACACATCATTGAAGATTGAAAATTGTTCCTTTGTTTTTCAAATAAAGCTTACAAAATACTAAATCTTAACAAATTTTCATATTTATTGTTAGTAAGTGACTAGTTAATAAATAAAGATTACTGACAGGGGAACTTCAAGAGCCGATCAGATTTCATCTGGGGCCAATGCCTCCCTGGCCCGATCCCTGGAACCGCCCAAGCTTTACGCACATTACTGTAACATTGGAGGTTGCCCTCTGAAAAGCTGTGTGGATCCACCATGTTCACATTTCTAGTCCAAAAAGCCACTAATACAGTGCTCTCTATTTAGCTGGAAGTGCTGTTGCATTTATTTTGTCTATAGTAATCCTCAGTCACTTCTGTTCAGCGTGCTGCACATCTGCCTCCATGTTTCTTCATGGTTGTTGTGTCTGGCTGGTAACAAGCAGATCAGATTCCTTTAAAACTACTGAACCAATTTTATTGTAATGGAAGGGTGGGGGACAAGGAATTATTAGATTTTTGTATCACTTATCACAAGACTGTTTGGGTTTTGGACATTTGCAGCGATGTACCTAGGATTAATAGATGGATCTTGAATAAATAAATCAGGCATATTTAGGGGAGTGATATCTAGAGTGTATATAATTTGGTGCAGATCCAAATAAAAGTTGGATTTAAATGTGGTTTCATAAGGAGATAGAGTGCACTCTACTGAATGCTATTATACAGTTATACATGTTATTCTCAGAAATATCAGAAACAGTTTGACACTGTTTACAACCTAGTGGTCCTGTCAATATACAAATAACTAAAAATCAAAAAGGCTGAAATTGTAAATGAAACATGTGTAGACCCAGTGTTAGAATAACAACACTAAAATCTGCAATAATTACAGCTAAAAGTAATCTTCATTGTTTGGTCCAGAGGGGCACTTTGAGACTAAAACAAAGGACAATGGGGCAACAGCATGAGCCATTTATACCACTATCACTGGATTTACAAACTTTTTCCTTGTTTTAAGACAAATGAGCCTCTGGGGCTAAATAACTTTCAGCTTACTGCTACAAGTGAAACATTTATATGTATCTGGAGCAGTTGCTCTTCATATAAACACAGTAACTGTTTATCTTATTGGGACTGAATGACTCCACATAACCACAACAATCATGTGATTTACAAGCTAATATCCAAACTGAATATTGGAACTGGGGTTTTCCAGTTACTGGCTTTATTTTTCAACTTGTTCACTGCACCTCTCTCCCCCCTTTGACAACCTGAGGGAACAATAGAAGGACAACTGAGAGGCAGTAATAGAGAGGAGGGGAGGAAGGGAATGTGCAGTCGGATCTACACGTTCTGGGTTTCTGCAGCCCCACGGGCCATTTTCAGGGCCTCTCCTTACACGGGACCCAGCCATACATGGAATTTGCATGAAACTGACTTTGGTGGGATCTCCCTGCAGCTAAAGCGCTGGGACACAACTTGCATTCATATTCCCAACTGGGCACTGCACAGTGCATGAGGAAGAGCTCAGAGATGGGTGTCATCTTTCTCATTTGTGGACCACAGGGCGTCAGGATGTCTGGGTTTGTTTTTAGGAAGATAGTTTGTAGTAGACATTGTCGCAGATTAGTCAAGTAAAAGCTTGTCTCCTACTCATGTAAACAAAATTTCACAGCACAACAGCTTTTAGCAAAGACAACAGGGTCAGCAATGTTTGTAATTGATTATCCGAGGATAAGGTCAGTTGTTTTCTTCCAGAAGGGGTTTATGTGATAGGAACCGAAAAGACCCAATCAGCAAGCGGTTCTGAATGTCAACGTCAATGTTTCCAAACAACTCTCAAATCTCTCTCTCTCTCTCTCTCTCTCTCTCTCTCTCTCTCTCTCTCTCTATATATATATATATATATATATATATATATATATGTATTTATGTTTATAGATACATATATAAGTATGTAAGTACAGAATGACTTTGGTTGGGAACACAAGAAGATGGAAAAGATAAAGGATTTGGAATAGACTAAGGCAGACACAGAGAAACAAAGGAAATACAACAATGACATATGGGAGAGAGGAGAAGGACACATGAAGTAAAAAAGGACGGTGATAGAAACAAAAAAAAATGAAATGAATGAATCCAGATACTGTGAGTAGTAGAGGTCACCCCCCTCTCTCTCCTTTCTCTTATGGTAATCCCTCCAGTAGCAGTGAGCTGTTAGGCTCCTCCATAAATCAGCGTTTGTATGAAATACCAGCGGGAGCCAAAGGTCAAAGGAGAAAATTAGCAGCTGTCTTTTCCTCTCCTTTCATGTTAGCCGCAGGGCTAATCGCCAAGTGCACCATCAGCCTCATTTCCACTTTAAAACAAAGTCCCCGACAAGCTGGGGAGGAGCTGTTTGCCCACTCTTACATTTTATGGCACCAGATTTTATTCTGAGGGGGGGTGGTGCTGGATGGTATTCTTCCCCTCCCTGCTTTCTCTCACCCCTCTCTTTCTGCACTCCTTTCTTCCATCGCCGTCAGGTGTGGGAGGGCAAACAGTGGAGCATGCTTCCCTCACACTGCTTTGTTGACGCATGTCAGCAGCGTTTGAGGAGCAACGATGATTGGCGGCCTCCTCCCGCTCAACTTCGAGGCGGTGCTACTCGTTAATGCAAGACTGTGTTGACCTTTTCACTCCCACAATCTGTATCATTCTCCTGTACTACTGTCAGGACTAACCAGTCACTGAAATACTCACATGTTTGTTCCACACTTGATATAATTGGTCGAAGGTTGTTGTAGTGTTTCCAAATGAGCTGAAAAGTGAAGTTTATCAATTTATGTTGGAATTGAATCTGGAAACTATTTTCTGGTTGCATTTTTATTCTGTTGGACTGCCCGTGTTCTATTCTGTCAGGGTTTTTTTTGTCTCTTTACAGGAGATGGACTATGTGTTCACAAATACAGATAAGACGTTGCTATAGTCTCCTCTAATGTTAATGTTTAAAAATTATTCTGATATGCTGGAACGAGGATGTGAGGTTGGGTTTCTAATGTTTATGAGAGCATTTTGCATTCTAGCGTTGTAATGTTGAACAAAAATCTAATTAATAGTCACAGTGCATTATTGTTTAAATTGACTGACCATCTGTCTGGTCAAAGCTGAGCAAAGATGAATCTAACAAAAGACTTGCTTCAATTTGTCAGTTGGCTTCGGTAGAGGGGAATGGAAAATGGCAGTAATTTTCTCATGTTCCCACTTTACTGTGAAGTACTAAATTTTAGGAGCCATTTGTTTGCATGCATCGTTTTCCCTTGTAGCTCAGAATTGTGCAGTTACTAAAAGAGAAGATCAGATGCAAGTTTTTTGAGCCTGATCACATTAAATGGAATCGTGTCACATGTGTGAAAAGGTCCTTGAAGCAACATCACAACAAATACTGCAAACAAAAATACTTTGAAGATCCTTTAATGTCCATGTTAAATGTTACTTTAAGTGTGTCAGACTTAAGTAGAAGTGTGTGTATTTTTGTATTCAGGTTGTGTTACCATAATAATATGCACTGTAATAATGTAGTCCAAATCAGAAGCACAAACCAGAACATAAAAAATTGTCAAATAGAGCTAAATCAACACCTCGGACTCATGTTTAATAAAAGCTGAACATTATGGCTTCACAAATGCATTGTTTGTGTCATGTTTGTGTACTTGATAACAACAGAGGTGTTTCCATCACTGTTCCGACCATCACTGTGTGTGTGCCTTTATGTCGTCTCCCTTTTTGTGATCTCTCCTCAAATTTGACTTGTTTTTGTGGCATGAGATGTAAATTCTGATCCCACATTCAGTATTCTGTTAAAAAATATGGTCAATAATTCATGCATAAAAGGAGACTATTTCTTCTTTCTCTCTGCACATTCATCTCTCTTTGTCTTTCTCTCTTCTATTTGACCCCTATTGCATCTCTGTGTTTCAGTTTACATCTCTTTGCCTGCTCATACGCTGTCTCTCCATCTTTGTTTCTCTCTCTGTGGGAATGTTTTCCCTATCGCTTGTCAGTGCAGTCAGTGAGGTGCATAGCAGCAGTGCTTTGTTGCCATGTTCCTCTTTGCCTATCTGCTGTGCAGTGTGTTTTGAAACTCACCCTCCCTCCGCACACCTGCTGAGTAGCTGCATGACACTGGGAAACGTCCCACAATAGGGTCAAAACACTTTTATCTTAGTTTTAGTTATGGATTTAGAAACTCTCTCAGGAATAAACGAACAATATGCAGCTGGCCAGCGCTGAGGTCCTGGATGATTGCTCTCTTTTGCTGTATCCAGAACTTCCTTTATTCACAGTGGGTGGGTTTAACTCTTCATCGTGTAAAAATACCATAACTGCAAAGAAAAAAGACCTTAATCATACAGTGGCTATTTTGAACCCCTTTGTCCTACTCACAACAGCAAGAAAGAACACACAGATGGTCAAAGCAAAAAGAAGTTGGTTGAATGCATGCATGCATACTCATAACATAGATGAACATTTGTGCACATTATACAGTAACATATTTATGCACACCTTGAGAGAGAAAATGTAGCACTGCCTATACTTTCAGGGTTTGTTTGTTTGTTTTTCACCTAAACCATTGCACAACACACACAAAATCACAGTTTCATTTTAAAACCAGGAGGTTTTGCTCATTACATGTTGTTTATACACATGAGTCATTGTGGCGTCTGACTGAAAATGATAGAATGCGAGAAATTAAGCTTTGAAACTGCTCTGCTTTGTAATTGCAGTTTCTGATTTAGTATGAGATACTTTTGGGGACTGTCAACAGTGTCAGGCGCAGCCTTAAAAGGGTATGACTCACACCAAGACCATGAGAGTCTTCGCAAGTACTCATTAAATTCCCTACAAAATTCAAGCAATCCGCTTGTTGTTCTGTTCCCTCACTTTGAATTTGCCATCAGGTCTGTCAAGGTAATATTTAATCTACTGTACAGATGATAAAATGCTGTCAAAAGTTGCCATCCTTTTCACATGCACATGCTGTTTTATGCATTTTAACTGGCCCCGAATCATTCAGCTACAGTGTCAGGAAAAAATGAGAGTGTATGTGTGTAATGTCTGACAGTTGTTCTCATGTGTAATCATATAGGAGCTGGTGGAGCAGCTCATACACATTTAAAATAAATAAGCACAACCTGCCATAATATCACACGTTATATATCATAAGCATTAACATCTCGTTAACAATAGATTCTTATGGCAAGCACATTTGTTCCCTCTTGTTTCACTGTATGTTTAACAATCAGAGACTCATGTTTCTATGTTTTTATATCTGACACAATATATTTTTATGTTTTGTTTTAATTAAATGTTTTGCAAAAAGAACTCTGCTGAACTTTCTGAAAAAAACCATTCAAAAGTATGCATTGCTTTTCTTTGTAATCCTGGTCCACTTACTTCAAAGTTGATGTCCTTATTCATGTCAGCGTGAGCTGTGTAATGTAGTGTGTGGATGTAAAATGGGTTTGAAACTGAAAGCAGATGCATCATTTCAAACAGGTGATGAAATACTTGTCAGGTTGATGCTACACACACAGTGAACTGTTTAGTTAGTACCACAGAATCTGACAGTGATTACTTTTACATGGACACCCAGACTGCAACTATTGACCCTATTCAGAATAAGCCATTATTTCAGTTGTGGTATTTACATGACTTGCAGATAGAATATTCCATTCATATTCCTGTTTACATGTTACAGTGACCTTATTCGGGTTAAGGTAATCCGAAAATGCTATATATACAGAACAGGACAGTTTCTTATTTAGACTATTGATTTTAATCAGGTTAATATCTGAATATTGGTGTCCATGTAAAGGCAGTGTTTTTGTGTGTGTCGACACAACAGTCACCTACACCCATCATGCTGGAGCGTGTTAGAAGTGGCAGAATGTGTGCTGATATCACAACGGTTGGTTTTAAAGACTGCTTCAAACAACAATTGTCACATCTGTTTGTATCTTTCTGCCAACTTCTCCAGAAGTTAACAGTCGTCCACTGGAACATTTGATCAATAGGGCCAATTCGTTTCTCTTATCAGGGCATGGATTTGCTGTCAGGCTGAGCCTCAGACGTTTAGCTGTTGTCAGTTGAAACCAGTGCTTCTCTGTAACAAGTGTTACCCGGTCCTCTAATAGGCCTGACTGTTGCTTCATATCAAGCATTTTTCTACATCATTTGTCAGATCCTCATTAAGGACGGTCAACTGAACTCAAAGTGAATACACACATTTTCTCACGATCACAATTAGAATCACTTGTTTTGTCGAGCATGATGAATCGACCAACGTATTTAATACACATGAAATTGTTCCAGTGGAGTTGCTGCAGAAGCAATTGTGTGTCAACAATAGTTTTTACACTATAGACAACCAGAAATTTTAAGTATATCATTTTTTTTGTGGTTCAAAGCAGCAGTGCAGAGTTTGTTTTTCTGCTGTATATATTTTCTTGTACCCTAGAAAGACAGAATGGCATGTTGTCTGTATGAAAAGACTGGCTTGGCAAACATTTGCACACATCAGATAGGGTTTCGGTTATCATAAAGGTTTGCCGAGCCAAAACGGATTAGGCCAAGCATCACAGGCGATTGTTTCTATACATTATTAAACTTTTAAGCCACCGAAAAACAGGATTGTGGGAAAAAAGAGTGGGAAGAGAAAGTAATTATTCATCTTAAGTGCTCACACGAACCCCCACACCTTCAGCAAATCTCTCACTCAAGTTTAAAAAGACGATCATTTATTATATATATTTTTTAACCTTGTTAAAGACCTAACTTGATTGTTGTCACCGTTGAATAATTTAGACTTTTCCTAAGTTGAAATTAAAGTTTATTTTCTTAAATTGGGCCTTTAGAGGGAATGGTCTTAATCAGCCATAACAAGCAGATGAATGGCTGGCTTCTCAAACTTTAAGGGTGTTATGCACCATGTCCGACTTCAAAGCCCCTCTTAACTCCACACTTTAATTGTATCTTCTTCAAGCCTGTCTGCCTGACCGCCATCTGATTTTGCTGACAACTACACTCCTCTCTCTTCTTCATGCTCATCCGTCTATCTCTCCATTCCTCCTTCTTCGTCTTTCTCCATCTGTCATGACAGATATAGCCCCCCCCCCTCCTTCTTTTTCTTTTTTTTCCCTTTAGCTCTTCTAAAGTCACTCTGCTACAAGTGTCAACTCAGGCACGAGCCCTAAATTACTTTTTTTGGGATGAGGGTTGACATCTACCACTCACCCTTCAGCTCATGCAAACAGAATGATGCTATTTGTCCCCTTTTTTCCTCTCTCTCTCCCCACTCTATTTATTTCTGCTCCCTTCTTTTCCCTATTTCTCTCAGAGCCTACAAACAGACATTCACGCTTCTCTCCATATGGGCTTTAATTTGCCATTGTCCCCCAAGATATTCCTCGCTCAGGCTTGAGATAAAGGGATAATCACTTCAAAGGGAAGCTAGGGGGGAGACTGCCCCCTCCCTCCCAGCTGAAAGGAGAAGTGGACAATACGCTAATTGAGAGGGAGAACTGATCACAGGGTCTGTTCAAAGGGAGGCCTGGCCACGCCCCCCTCCTCCCTCCGATGCACTTAATTTTATTAGTGTTTATGGTGATGCTTCAGACAAAATTATCACTCAAACCCACCACAGCCTTTGAACTCCAAAATATTGGGTTATTTGCAATTATCCACCCTCTCCTCTGTTTTTTTCTGTGCTATTTTAGCACAAGTATAGGATTTGAGTGGATGAAAGGGCGATAAAACAGGCCTGTACAGAATTTACTGTTTGCATTGTGTAGACATATACTGTGGGCTGTGATATGATGCAAATCAAATACGTTTTATGCAAAAGCAACAAGAAGGGAGAACACAGGCCTACCTTGTCTGACTGATGAAACTAATGATACACCGTCAAAGTTTTGTGCAGTACATTGCGACCAAGGAAAGAAAGAAAGACACAAAGAAAGAAACAAAGATAGAAGCAAAGAAACAAAGAAACAAAGAAACAAAGAAGTAAAGAGTTTTTTTAGTTATGTAAATCTACATTCAAATAATCAAAAGTTCTTGGCCGGTTTCCCTGTATCCTGATGTGACACCTGTACTGACAACATACTTTCTCTGTGCCTTTAATGCAGGCTCTAATTAAAGAGGCGCTTCATTTCCAGTCTGTGGTGATACACCAGATGCCTTTAATTCCTTCCCAACCACGAGCTATCAATTAGCCTCCAGGTCACCCCATTTTATTAGGGCTTCATAGCAAGTCACTGGCGGCACTCTCGTTCTGTATTGTGCTTTTAAAGCGTTTGGATCTCCCTGTGAAATGGTTAGGGCCCCAACAAAGGGGTCAGGGCAGGGTCAACATCAAAAAGGGGCTTCTTGGGGCTACTTTACAGCACCCTCTCTCTTTTGTCACTGCTGAACACAAAAGTGGGCATTCAAGGGTCAACAGGTGTGGTCTCATGGGTTTAGGATCTTATGGCACTTCACAAATGAATTAAAAAAGACAGCATCTAGTGTTTTGGCTGTATCTTTGGTGATCACAGAAGTTTTGGTCATAGAAAATTGATTAGAAACAACCACATTCTGAATAGTTGAGTACCCTGAACTTTACATGTCATTAAAAGCAGACAGAGCAAAGCATGAAGGAAGCTTCCTGCCTGTCAGCAAAACTTGAACTGTCTGCAGACTCTTTTTTTTTCTTTTGCAGTGATATGTGCGGCCTAATTTAATTTGAGGGACGATAAAATCTTATCCTGAATGTAAAATATCCCACTTTAAAGATTGTCCTGCACTTCAAAAATTACATTTTATAACCCCTCTATATCTCATTACTCCTTTCAAAGTAGACTTAAAAGAAATTAGTGTGCAGATAACAGTGAGGCTACATATTTCATGGCTTTAATGTGGGCCTAGTTGATCAGCCAAGTGCCCCTTTAACGTTCGATGCCAACGCCACTGACCCATTTTGTGATTTTATGCTCCGTCTCGGAGACAGCGGGCACTTCCCTTTACGAAGTGTTGAAGGCTTTTTGTGCATTTTGGGTGCTGGATTGTTTGGATTTGTGGCAGCAATGTTTGTCTTACAGAGCCCTCCAGTATAAACAGGAGCGATGAATGACCTCTTCACATACACACTGTCACACACACACATGTGCACTCAAACAGACACACACCCACAAAGAAAGTAAATGCACTATCTGCTACGAAACGGCTTTGTGACACCTTGCAGTGAATTTTCTTTAACAACGACTTACAGCATGCAGAAAGTGGTTGGTAGGATATCAGTGTAATCAACAGGATTCCTCTGCTGTACAAAGAAATCAATAAAAGTTTGATATTGCACATATATTTGAAAGTAAGCTGTCAAATAATATGTCAGAACTATAATGTACAAGATGATCCTGTGGTGTGGCTGCAGGATACAGCGATTAAGTGTTGAGCTAAAGTGTTAAACATAAAAAAATAATTAGGTTGCTAAATAATAATTCTCAGCAGTCAACAGTGTCTGTCCATGTTGGATTAGACTGGATGAAATGACATGCCAGGATAACAAATCATGAATAAAGATTTGGACACAGATGCTGACACAACTACGAATCCACATGTGGACAAACCTTGCTTACTCCCCTATGTATAACCCTACATGAATTAATCACCACTTGGGGACCTCAGAGAAGTTGGATTTTATTAGTTCCCTTGTCCTGTACCATCATGGGAGTTTTGTGAATTTGAATCCTCTGACTTATATAATTATATTCTGCTTTAAAGTTGATTTTAAACATCAAAGGGACAATATAGTCTTTGAAGTAGCATGGGATTGGATCACTGTCTAACCCACTCTTTAAGATTCTGTCACAATGACATTAGGGAAGTCATGTGAATTAAAAGACTAGAGAACAGCTCTTGCCTTTGCTCTCCGTCCAGTTTCAATCAAAATGTCATGCTGTGCCATTTTCCCTGAATGTGGAACTGGCAAGTGTGTTAGGTTGACATCTTTGTGGCTAAAAGCCTGTGACTAATGTAAATTATATGACACTTACATTCTATAGGATTATCAAATCTGGGCTATGACTGGAAATTGTTAAAAATCATATTTCATCATCATATTTAGCCATACATTCTTTACTGCCGCTCCTATAACACTGGTAATTCTGTGATATTCCAGGGGTGACATGAAGATAAAAGTCCCTTAACTCCCTGTACAAATATAGAGATATTAAATAAATATCTTGCTGTACAACAGGGGATAAATAAACCAAAATTAACTGTAAAAGTTGTGTCACTGGCTTCTCATCAGATAGGTAGACACACTAAACTCACTGCTGTCACTTGGAAAGGCCACAGGCAACAATAGCAGCCTATGGCTTTTGTTTGCTTTGTGTTTCTGTTGGAACTTTGTGTAGTAACACCCGGACTGTACGCACAATGCTATTGGCGCGGTAGATCACTTACTTCTGACGCTCCAAAGCCTCGGGGAGTTGGCTCCGAATTGCCTGTGTTTGATAAGGTCCTGACTCACAAGTAAATATTTTCCCCGTCTAGAAAAGTTTATTAAACACTTTTGCGCGTATAAACATACGTGTTCGCTATGAGAAGGGATTCAGCAAAACACATGCTGAAACTTTAACCTTTTTCTACTCCTTTATTTTCACCGTGGTTGGGGTTGTTGCGTTGTATTTCATCGGTTGCCGCGAAGACGAGACGCAATGTTTTTTATGTATCTTCCGGGACCACAGCGGCGGTTCTTCGCTTTGAAGTCCACAGTTAAACCCTCAGCCCAGTTGGTTTAGGAACAGCCCTGAGGATTTCTACCGCTTGCCATGACTCCTTGAAACACTACCTGGGCAGGATAGACGAGAGGAAAACGCTCCTCTCTTTTTGTTATTATTGAAAGAAAAATTGTCCGGTGGGATTGGACATTACAAGACTGCGAGGAGAAGAGCTCCGCGGTGGTTTTTCTTTTTAAAAGGCGCAGCGTGTTGTTGTTTGGACTACTTTACTTTTCACGTTGTCTAATCAGTGAGGCTACTCGGGTACATGGATGGTAAGTTGTAGGAAAGCTGTTCCACAGGCCCCCTCTCTTGGCGGCTTTGATGTGCTGCTGCTCGGCTTTGAAGTTGAGAAATGCGGGGCTATGTTTCTTGTTTGTGGGCGAGAAATACGGTGAGATAGATAAGAAGCTTATGTGTGAGTGTGAGAGAGAGTGTGTGAGAGGAAAAAGAGAATGAATGTGTAGCTCGGATATAAAAAAACAATATTTGGCTGGTGCGTCTTCTAGCAGGGGGAAAAGTGGGATGTATTCTTGCGCCGGAGCCCCCACCTCCACCTCCTCTTTTTACCTCCTCCAGATTTTGACACCCCCAGTGATCTACATAGGCTCTGAGCCTGCCTACTCTGAGGTCAGTTGCTGAATGGGACAGGGTACATTAAACTACAGCGGTTTGTTCCGCAGCGAGACAGGACACATGTGGCATGGCACAGTGTTGAAGTAGTCCGTCTTCGTAATATTATTCTTTTTGTGGTGGATTACGATTTTGGAGAGTTTGTGGACTGATTTCTTCAAATGGAGTAATAATTCAACTTTTGGAAACTGTTATTTACTCTGGTTGGATCTTCTCTGCGATGGTACGTTGCTTTTACGCACGTTTAGTCAGCCTCAATCCATTGGATTTTAGAGTCGCTCATGTTGTACTGTAGAGTTACGCTGCCTGTTGAGACTGTGAATTATTATGCAGTCTGTCACTCTTTCAAGCGCTTGTCATTTTTATCGTAACAATGTTGCAGCCTCTGCTTTGACACTGAGACTCTGGTTAAAGTCACTCAGGTACTGGATGATGTTTGATGTTTTTTACTACTAATACTATTCAGTCTGTGTGCGGTGTTGGTAGTTCGGACACGTTGCTTTGCCGGGGCTGTGACTTTAATAATGTGCTATAATCGCCTTCTTGGGCAGATATTAAGGCGATTGATCGTTTACATTTACGCATGAGCGGCTCGCTTTTCCCGCGGGGCTTTTTACCCCTCGTACGTTACAACGTTTTAAGGTCATTGTGGTGCAGATCAGATGCGTTTCCCCATCGTCTGTACATTTCTGGGACGGCGAGGACAAGTGAAGGCACCGAGTGGAAACGTGTGTGCATGTGTGTGTGCATGCGTGGTGCAGACGGGGGTAGGGTACGGTCGTCCGAAGCAGATTGGGAATTAATTGGAGTTGAAGCCTGTGACATGGACTCGTTAGGAAAACACGTGTAAGCCACAGTTGTGTGAATACGGTTTTGGTAAAGAGTGAGACTGTGAGATGATGATTCTTGTAAAATCTTCTTCTGATGTGTCAGATCAATGCACGCAGAGAATGCAGGCTGCAGTTGATCTCTCATTTAGATTATAAATAGATAAATGAAACGAAAGAAAGCCTTTCATATTTCCTTTCTCTGTGAACCCGGCGAGTGTGTTTGAGAGGGACTGTTTACTTGATGTCTTTCTTTGAAGTTCAGCAGGATCTGGCTTTGATTAGATCAATACTTTGTGTTTCAGAGTGAAGAAGAGCTAAGAAGCTCCCCCGCTGCTTTTAGAGAGTGAGGAGGATTAGGCTGGAGCTCAGTGGAGGCACGACGGCACTCTCACACTGCAACCGGAGCTGGAGCCATGAGCAGGGCGCTTACGGAGCACATCAGCAGTAGCTTCCGAGAAGATGCTCCTCGTCCTCCGGTACCGGGGGAGGAGGGAGAGGCGTCATGCTACAATCCCAGCAGATCTGCCAAAATGAGAGCCCAGAGCAAGGTTAAAGATACCCCCGCCGCCTCCGCGCCTCCCGGCTCCACACCGCGGAGGAACGAGGATGGACTCGGGGAGCCAGAGGGCAGCGCGTCCCCGGACTCGCCCCTAGTCCGGTGGACTAAGTCCCTGCATTTTCTCCTGGGCGACCAGGACGGCGCTCACCTATTCAGGACATTCTTGGAGCGGGAGAATTGCGTGGACACTTTGGACTTTTGGTTCGCCTGCAACGGCTTCCGGCAAATGGACTTAAAGGATACCAAAACGTTGCGAGTTGCCAAAGTTATTTTCAAGCGGTACATCGAGAACAACAGCATTGTCGCAAAGCAGCTGAAACCCGCCACCAAGACCTTCATAAGGGATAGTATTAAGAAACAACAAATAGACTCTGCCATGTTTGACCAGGCACAGACGGAAATTCAGTCCAACATGGAAGAGAACGCATACCAGATGTTTTTGACCTCTGACATATACCTCGAATACGTGCGCACCGGCTGCGAGAACGCGGCGTACATGAACCACGGCGGTCTCGGCAGTCTGAAGCTGATGTGCGGATACCTTCCTCCTCTCATGGAGGAAGAGGAATGGAGTTGTAATGACCTGAAGGCAAAAACGTTAGGGTCCGTGGTTGGACTGTCTACGAAAACCCTGAGGGCTACTGCTACCGTCCGGACAGCAGCTGAAGTCCTTGAGAACAGTTGCAGGTAAGAGCAGAACTCACCTTGTGATGCATGCCTTTTGTTTTACATCCTAGTGCCAGTTTATTTTTTCTAGCATTGCTTACTTTACTCATGATCACCATCCCTTCATTAGTTAAGCTACAGTGATTATGTGGCAGTTGGAAGTTATTTCACAAATGCCTTAGAAAGAGATAAAGGGCACTTGATCAAAGGGTCTCAGAGGAACATGCCTCTATATTTGTGCCCTCCTGCCTTGCAGTTAGCCAAGGGGTTGGAGGGGTGGAGGGGCGGGGTGGGTACAAAACATCAATGGATCTGAGCCTTCCTTTTAAGTAAATGGTGTCTTGCAGGCAGCCCTCTGCTGGCGTGCTCAAGTTTCCTGTGCTTTGAAACCCTTCCTCCGGTTCAGGCACAAATTCAGACACCAAGTCTCATGACTGTTAGAGATACATGAAACAGTTTGATGCTATTCTAAAGTTATGCCGTATTTTTCGTTCATTCTACTCACTCTGCCATTTTAGTTATTACATACCGTCACAAAATCTCCTTAAGCAGATAAATGCTAATGCATAGTTAAACAAACTTGTGGAGCCTTATATCAAACAGAGACATTGTTCTTTTGGTTAGAAATAAAATTGTTAATGGAAATTGTTTGGGCTTTTACAGTAAGAGATCATTTCAGAAATTGTCCAACAGCTAACATCTTCTGATACCAGGAAATAAATTTAAGACTGTATGTTATGCGTAAGCCTGCAACAAAGAGTACTTCAAACTTTTTCATGTAACTACTTTATCCTCACACTTTATCCTCACATCTGGACTCAATTATTACTTTGAGTTTTGACAATGTCTTGTATTAGATTTGTTAGGGAAAGTGCAATTTATAGATAATCTATTCTTAGCCTATCAAGTGAACTAAACATATAGTTAGATTAGGTATCAAAAGTTGTCTGCAGCATGACTTATAATGACAGTTTAAAAACTGATAGATTGCGTATAGTAACTCAACTGAAACACTCCCTTGAGAATTTTATCCTTGTGTGAGCAGATGTCACATAATGTGATAGCACTGTGACAGCCAATAAGCGCAGGGTTTGTTGACATGTGGGCATCTCCTGGCTTCCTGGTGTGATCCCCAACATTTTTGTCTTTCTCTAAAAGAAGAGCGGGTGGGAGAGAGCCCCTTCTTTCTCCCTTCCGTCACCCACTCTCTCCCCCTTTCCCCCTGCCCCTCACCATCTCTTTAGGTCAAGCAATTTCCATCTCAAACATGTGGAACTAATTTTACCTCTGCACAGATTCCTTTTTCCCTCTTTTTGAAAAACCTCCAATACTCAAATCCAAAGTGATAGAAAAACACAACAACAAAACATCCTCAGCTCAGTTCCGCAGCTTCAACCACCAAAACGACTCTGCCATAGTGTGTGTGTGTGTGTGTGTGTGTGTGTGTGTGTGTGTGTGTGTGTGTGTGTGTGTGTGTGTGTGTGTGTGTGTGTGTGTGTGTGTGTGTGTGTGTGTGTGTTTTCCTTCCTCTTTCTCTTCTATCCAACACTTTTATCTCTCCTTTTTGAAAAAGAAAATCTGTCTGACAGAGACTAAGCATGCTTTGGTGGGAGACAGGGAGAGACAAGAGGAGGGGAAGAGGGGAATACAGGAAAGGAGGGGGGTGTCATGAAAGAAAGAAAAGAGATGGAGAAAGGGAGCAAGGGGTGCAGAGAGCCCAGCTGTGCTAAATACCTGACTCTTTGCATGGACCTTCTAAAGGTCAGGTTTGTGCTTGGGGCCTACGGCTTTAGTCATGCTGGGGTTCTCCTCTCAGCACTCCCGGCAGAAGGCATTCTCATAAAGAAAGGGGCCCCCCTTCCCCCTTTCCATCTCTCCCTCCCTCTGTAAAGCTCAAGTTCCCCCTCCCTCTTCTTCCCTCCCTCATCCTTGTCCACCCCCTTCACTACTGGAACAGGAATGCAACACAGCAGGAGAGAGAAGAAAGACAGGGAGAGAGAGAGAGACTTTAAAAGGGAAAGCAGGGGAGAGTGGGTAAAGGAGGGGGCCATAGACTGGATGATAGAGAGAAGCAGAGATAGAAGTGGCAGAGTGTGAAGAGTGACGTGTGAGATGGAGGAAAAGAGAAAGAAAGACAGAGAGAAAAAAGGGAAATGCTGTTGTTTATTTCCCCCCATTAAAGTGACTCTTAATTACAGAAATCTGCAGAGAATGTCAACAGATCAAACTCCTTGCTTCCACATTTGCTTTTAAAATCTGATGTGAAAAACAGAAGGAACCATGTAAAAAAAAACTTCATTCAACTGTGTCACACCTCACCATTGTCTTCACATTAATACCTACTCAGTGGCATCACAGTAAAGCATGACTTCCTGTTTCTTCCACAGGTCCCATCGTCGAGGAGACCCTGCCAGCCCCTACTTTGTCAACTCCGGCTACATTTTTGCCCCTGCCACCAGTGCCAATGACAGCGAGATCTCCAGTGATGCTACGACGGATGATTCTATGTCCATGACAGACAGTAGTGTGTAAGTGTTTTTTCTTTCTTTTTATTGAAAGCACAAAAAGTTGGTTGGTTAGTTTCATTTCAATCATTTCCATAGTATTTAAACATGCCTTGAGTTCAGTCAAAGTCTATGGGTGTGAATACAAATATTTGGCCTCGTAGTTTAAGAGGCTCTGCTTTTCTTGGGGCCAGGGGACTCCTCTGTTGCAAAATAATAGACTGTAATGTTTTATAATTATCCTCAATGATTGACTCCAGGTAATTCTATTAAAGTGTAGTTGTTGCTGTGGCCTCAAGGGAGATAACTCTGGGAAAGTCATTATGTCTGAAGACCTTTTGAAGTATATTCTGATGCGTTACAGGCTGGAGAGGAGGGAGAAAAAATGAGAACGTCTTGATGTGGGTGGGGGCGTTGCCTCATTTCCCTCAAAGTTGAAATGTATCCATCCCACCCTTCTGCCACAACAGACTTGTTTTTTTCATATTATCTAATCGCTTTTTCCCTTTGAAGAGCTAGAGAAGAGGGGGAGGAAAATGGCCATTTGGGCCTCAAGACAAACTCATTGAAAAATGTTGGCACCAAATGAAAGGAGGCTTACTCACATGGTGGGTCGGTTTCCTGCCACTGGCCTCTGCGGCGTGCTGAGATCATGTGTCTGCACGGCTTTCACATGGGTTACTCATTTCTAGACCTTGGGACAAGGCATACGGGACTCCCATGGTCAGTCTAGTGCACCCCAAAAAAATCTCCTCCATCCACCCAGTCCTCCACAGCTCCTCTCCTCCAGCCTCCAGAGCCAATAGCAGGAATGGTGAGGCTCCAAGTGCAAGGGAGTGAGAAAATAAAGTGCATGGAGTATAAAGGGCTTAACTGAATCACTTTCAGCCTATTGTTAGGTGAGGGGAGCTTAGGGGGATAAGAGGGTAGCTGGCTGCTTTGAAAATGACTTGCACAACTGAATAGGAGATCCCCATAAAGTAAGGACCCATGAAAGCGTCCACAGATATTTTCTCTTTCCCAACCTGGACAAAACATCCAGCCATGACATGGTTAGCCAGGGTGGGAACAGTTTAGACAGATAAAACATAGTCAGTGAGTGGGAATTCGGCGAGCTTTGTTTGTTAACGCTGTTTTGCTACAAAGTTTGGGGTTCTCGTTACTGTTCGAGCTCCTCAGGGCTGTTGAGTTTTACTTTTGAAGAGTTTCCTCTGTTTCTTCCTGCACCTTGAGGGATAATGGCTTGTACTCTCATGGGTACAGTTTGTGAAACATTGATTTTGGTAGTAGGCCCCACTTACAAGAAGCTTACTGCAACTTGAGTTGGGCGATATCGGCAGCGTGGCTCCACTACCCGATTCCTCTTTACAATGTCACTGAAATGTGACTTGCAGAACTTGTTCAGATGAATAAAGGAGAAAAATGGGTTCATTGTTGAACAGCATTATGTGTCAAAGTCATATTCTTTTAATAGTTATCACCAAGGTCTTTGACACAGATCTCTGCTGTCCTTGTCCCCAGTTTTCGTCTCTCTCTACCCAGAACTGATGTTAATAAAAAACACAGCTTCTTCCTCTCTCATTTGACGGAACAATTTGATTAGTGTGTCCTTTTATGGTGGCTAACAGGCACACTGCAAATTTGAATCTCATTTCTCAGATAAAGAACAAGAAGAGGAGGATTTGGGAAGGGGGGTGAAAGAAAGGGTGGGGGTGATTTTTTTTCTTTCTCTTTTTGCTTATATCTTATTTATGGATTTACTTGGACGCTGGGGAATGCTGCTGCACCAACTTCAAACATTACCTTATCTTACAAACCAGCCTTTTGATGTAGCTGAGATCAGAGGCTCACAGCAGAGCGCTTGCCAAACGAAGATGGCAGCGGGTGCATATGTGCATGAGTGTTGAGATTTCAAAGAGGCAGCAGAAAAAGTAGCGTTTGGGCTAGGTCAGACACTTCTGAGCAGCCAAAACGGCCAAGATAATTGGCCTAGCCTAAGTGGCAACTGACTGGAAAAGCTGGCAGACGTAGGATGAAAAATGGAGAATAAGATTCTCTGAATAAACGTTTAATTGTCCAGAGACTACCAGTGTTTCTAGCTACATCTCTATTTTCATATTAATATATCAGAGCTACAAAGCCAGCAGTGCTAATGCAACATTTGCCAGGCTGCTTTAACCTGTTGTAGTTTCTGACCCAGACCAGCTACTGAGGTTATGTGTTAATTCTTCTGGTTTTAAGCAACCACTGTCAGAGTTGACAAGGCTTGATGTAATCTTATCAGTGAGTCTCTTCTTTTGAAGCCCACAGGGATGTTTAGCATATCTCTCCCATTGTCCTCGTGTGTTTTGTTATGTGTGTTGTTTGTTCCCTTGGCTTCAAGGGCTCCATGGCCTTTTGATTTAGCTCTAATGTGCCTAGTGGGTGGTTACTGGGTGGCGCTTTGTCGATCACTTCAATGATAAAACTGCCTCCTAAGGGCTCTTTTCCACAAAGATTGGCTAATGGTGCTAATGCACCAACTGTTGGTGTGGAAGCATTGTGACCTGTGTGATGAGCAGCAGTGACCTACATCAGCAAAAATAACAGCCTCTAGATAGTTGAATATAACAGTTAATAACAAATAAGGACAACAAGCATTTTTACCGTCCATGTCCCTCTTGTTTACACCAAATATAAACCTGTGACATCTTTGGTATTTACAGAGATGGAATCCCTCCGTACAAGCTGGGCACCAAGAAGCAGTTCCAGAGAGAGATGCATCGTAGTGTCAAGATCAACGGCCAGGTTACACTACCCCACTTTCCTGTAAGTCCTACTTCTTCAACTTCTACTTTCTGTCTCAGTGTTTCCTTTTTTGTAATCAGCTAAACTCAAACTTTTACACACTGACAGACAACTGGGTCCTGATTCCTCTAGGAGTTGTGCTTTATTTTTAATTTTTTTTTTTTTTTCAGAGCTTGTGTTGTGACAGAATACTATATTTCATTCCCCTGCTCGTTTTCATATAAAAGTCAGGGTAAATGAAAGGCAAGATTTGCATACCACTTCACTCCTTCAGCTGTTTCAAGCCCCTCCTTTTCCCCCATCCCTGTAGCTTCTGTAGGGCCATAAATATAAACTTGTGTAGTCGTCTCTGGATTCCGCCTCAGTAGCTATAGTGTGTTTCAAAGCATGATAACTTCAATTGTTTTATGCATCAATGATAGTGGTGGTAATGGTGTAGGTAATGGACATTATGATAAATTCTACTTTAAGATTAATCTTTGAAATATTACAAAAACTACTGTCTACATCCCAGCAAATGAATAGGAGGCATATCACAATTCAGTTCCACTTTCCTCTACTCGCACCCTGATATCAGGTCCCATTAGTATTTGGTATAGACAGTGTATGTGCTATGAAGTCAACACTTTGTTGACCTGCTGAAGTTGTAGTGGGGAGGTTGAAGGAACTAGGTTACAACAGACTGTCACACATTAGGAGGTGGGTCTTGAGGGGGGTGGAGGCAAGAGAAGAGATATGAAATTCTTTTGTCTTCATATCCAAACACAGGTATGTGTATGTGTAAGAGTTGTGTGCATGTTTGTGCGCACATTTGAAAGAGCTGTCTGTTCCCTCTTTTTTCTCTCTTCTTCTCCTCTTCCTTTTTCTCTCTCAATCTCTCTCTCTTTTCCTTTCCCACTTGCACTCCTTTAATGTCTCCCTCCTGATTTGGAGATGGCTCTGTCTCCCATGATGCACCAGCCCCAGGCAGCAGGGGCCCCGTGCAGGGCTGGCGCTCCTTTGCCAGCAGCTCTGCTTGCCTTTCTTCTTCTTCCCTTCATCGTGTCTACAAAGAGATGAGAGGAACAACAAAAAAAGAGTCAAAATCAAGAAAGCCAGTGTGCCAAATAACAAAAAAGTAAGAGGAGAGAGAGAAACTGGCGCATATAGTTAAAAAAGAAGGAGGATAATGTGACTAGAGTACCTCTGAGCTGCCCTGCATGCAGCCAGGAAATAAATTACTACTTCCCCTCAGATCTTCCTAGTATTTGACTCCTCTATCCTCTCCCTCCCTCTTTTCCCTCCTTCTCTGTCTCGCTCTCTCCCTGCCACCATTGCCACTTCACAAACGCACATCTCAATCCTCTTCCTCTTTTTTTCATGCTGTTAATTTTGTCCCCCTCTCCCTTTTTTCTGCTCCTCTCCTCACTCTCTTCTCCGTCGATATCTGGCTTTTATTCTGAGATTTAAAGCTGCGTGTCCCTCCCACCCCTAGTGTGCGTTTGATGTTTGACAAGGGCCCTTTGAAGTGTGCTGACTTCAGAGGCTGCCTTGCTGATGGCTTGGTTGGGCTACAGAGGGTGCAGGCAGGGGGCCTCCCCTCCGAGCGAGACCAACTGCTACCCCGCCATCACTACCCCCTTCTCTCCCCTCGCCCGGCAGCCTGGCACTGCCAAGGGCACTGGGCATGAGAAGATCTGGGAAGTGATGGGCGGTGGAGAAGGTTCAGGTTAGCTCGAGAGCAAGGGCATCTGGATTAGGCCTTTTGGAATGGTAACAGGGTTTTTGGAACAAGATAGGATTAGGGCAAGGGCAGCGGATTAATGCACCATATTGCATCTGTCAGAAACACTAAGCAATCACACTCACACACAAACTAAAGTGTCCTTCCCCTGTGTTGTTTACCCTGCAGAGGACATACCGGCTACCCAAGGAGATGACCCCTGTGGAGCCCTCAGCCTTTGCTGCCCAGCTTATAGCCAGGCTGGACAAGCTGAAGCGAGAGCAGGACACCATGAGCTCATTGGAGGAGAGGCTGCAGCAGATCCAGGAGGTACGGATGCACAGAAACCTGATCTAAACAGTGCACTTGCAACCATGTGAAGCATGGCGGCCACTGGGAAATTCTAACTTGTATCCAAATTAGCTTGGTTCTCTATTGCACTTCTAAAACCTTTTTTCCAGCTTTAGCATGTGGAAGAATAGGGAAAAGACCATGGGATTTGAAAGTCTGTCTTGGTTTAACTTTTCCTTTCTGTCCTACTATTATTTCATCTGGAGGAACTTTCAAACTTATGTTTCTAGACACACTTGAAGTTCCCTCAAATAGTTAGCACTTAGATACTCTCCAGTGGCACGTTTGCTGAGTATGTGTAGTGCCAGTCTCTTGTGAAGCACAGGCACACTCTGCATTATAGATGAAGTGCACCCAAAGCCTGTTAGTGAAGATAACAGTGCAGCAAAAAGGAAACTCAAATCAAGTTATGCCAGCATTTGCTCTCACTGACTTCAGAGTATGATATAAGTTGGTGTAAGTTGGGAAATAAACTCCTCTGCTTGCTTTACGACAACAGTCTCAACTTTTTTGTTTTATTCTTCTTATTTTTTGCCTGTCCAGGAGGAGGAAAGAGAGGAGGGCAGTGACCTCGCCAGCAACACCTCCCTCCATCACCCTCTGCTCCCATCTAGCACTCAATGCGAAGAAGACCCCCAGGCTATTCTAGACGAGCACCTATCTCGTGTCCTGAAGACACCTGGCTGCCAGTCACCAGGTGTAGTGCGGCACTCACCGCGCTCACGCTCCCCAGATCGGACGGGTGCCATGGTGTCTTCTGGTCAAGGGTCCTTCTTTGATGCTTATCCCGGGGACACCAAAATTCTGATGACAGGCAGGCCGTCCACAAAGCACATCCACCATCACTACATCCACCATCACCACACTGGGCCGAAGACCAAGGAGCAGATAGAGGCGGAGGCGGCTCAGCGTGTGCAGTGCCTCTGCCCTCCAGGGGGTGCAAACTATTCTGACTTCACCCCTGCGTAAGTGTTACCTCCTGGCCGTGATTCCATCAGTTGTTAACCTGCATTGTACAGTAGCCTGTAGCACTTAATTTCTTCAGTTTTCCCTGTGGCAAAGCTGGTTTTGGTCTAAATGTGCCTGTCTTTCTCCTTTCAGTCGCTGCAGCACTTTGTCCAGACGGCCAGTCAAGGCCACAGATGAGGGCGTGTCCTCACCGCTCCTTCCCCTAGATGCCACTGATCGCTCTCAGAATGTTTGGCAGTGGATCTTAGAGAGTGAAAGGCAGGGCAAGCACAAGCCACACAGGTAAGCATCTTCCTGGAATCAGAACATAATTTATACTAAAGAGCCACGAGTCTTAAGGTCACAGCTTATGTTATATATTAATTTGTATTATAATATATAATATATATTTTGTTTCTATCAGCACTCAAGGCCTGAAGAAGTCCAGCCCACTTGACTCCAAGCCTCTGCCTGGTCGGACTCCCTACTCTTGGGGAGGAGGCGGCATTGGCAGTGGGACTCACCTCCGCAGCCATCATCCTGGCCACCCATTTATCCAGGACCCAGCCATGCCACCTCTGCCCCCACCCAACACCCTGGCACAGCTAGAGGAGGCCTGCCGCCGACTAGAAGAGGTCTCCAAGCCGCCAAAACAGAGGTTGTCAAACCCATACATTCTTGCACATTAACCAAAATTGTCAATCATCCATATTTCCCATCTTCAACCAGATTGTAAATGATGCCCATTGGTTACTTCAAATTGATGCAAGTACTGATTAGCCATCGATCTCTAACTTTGACAGGCATTCAACAGCAACCAGCAGCCTTCAGCGAGAAAGGAACCATCCAGTAGCTTCCTTCCCCTCTGGAGATAGCCCTCTAGCCATCACTGGACTCCAAGCAGACGAGTACGTTTGTCTTCTTTTACCTCTTCCATTTTGAATCTACAACACAATCCTGTTTTTGTTTCTAAAACTCATTATTTCTTACTAGTTTTCCAGATTTCACTCCTCAGACACATTCTCCCTCTCTCCAAGCTTCGTGCTTTCACTCTCTTCCTGACAGACTTTCTTGCTCTTCCCTTCAAAGAGAGATGTTGTGAGTCAGCATAGCTATGTCTTTGAACTCCTCTTCTCTTGCTTTTTAATCATTTAAGATTAAACAAGCTTTAATGGGGAATTCTAACTACCCACCCATCTCCCAACTTACACAAGCGCGCACACACACCACTGGAACTCAACAAAGATGTGTTGAGTAGCCCCTGGTAACTCAAAGTTATCGGCCCCTTTCATACATATGTTGTTAAAAGAGGAAGTTGTTTGATGTGAAGATACAGCCACCTGACTGTGAGGCCTCTTTATTTTTAATTGGATGACCCTCAGTGGGCCATGTGTCTGTTGGCACCTTTAATTAACGGCACAGCATAGATTCTTTTTCTTCTTCACCTACAAATGCAGCTGTTTAAAAAACATTTTTATCATTTTGTGTCTTCAGGTCTAAGGAACTAGTGGTCACCTACTTCTTCTGTGGTGAGGAGATTCCTTATCGTAGCATGATGAAGACCCACTGCCTCACCCTGGGACACTTCAAGGAGCAGCTTAGCAAAAAAGGCAACTACCGGTAAATATGATTCTCTGACAGCAACACACGGATCACAGTGCATTGGCACATACTTGGGCTACATCCACATTACTCTTTCAATTGAAAACGTATAAAGTTTGCTATGGAAACACTTGCCATCCACACTGCTGTGTAGTTTTATGGTCGCTTAAACAGAGAGGTTTTTTAAACATTGATGTCGCTGTTTTAGTTTGAAAACTAAAACAGAGATGCCTGGAAAAGATGACGTAGACACTCACAACCTCTTTCTCATTGGGTCCTTTCAGTCAAGACGTAGCCTTCACAGATTCGTCAGGTTCCTGTCACATGACAAATTCCGTAATAAAACAACTGGCATTAGCCTCAGCTTCCAGTGTTCCAACACAACAAATCGACAATTTTCTAGCATTGCTGAACCTATTGTCTTTTCTTACAGCTATTAACCAGTTAAATTCTGCATTTTACAATGATACAACTGTACATGCGTTAGAGATTAGCTGTTATTCCAGCAAACTGCAACATTTCTGCAACTATCAACTCCTGTGAACACTGGCACGTGCATGTGAGTGGTCATGTGAAATGCTTTTTCAGGCGTGTTAGTATGGGCGGGGATTAAAACTGAAATGGAACCAAAATGTTTGTGTGGACAGAGATTGTTTTAGTTTGAAATCACTGCTTTCTAACGAAAACGCAGTAGTATGAATGTAGCCTCAGATAGATGTTTATTCACAACTGTTTGGATGGGGTTGTTACTTTAGTAGGGTTTGTTATATGCGAATGTATTTGCATTTTTGTATGCTTGTCTCCTGAGTGGGAGTGTGAAATACTGAAGCCCAATAGTTGAAAAGAAACTGGGCTGATCCACTGTAGGAGCTAACAGAGAGAGGGGAGTGGGGGGGGGGTTCTCACATCTGGTACTGATTTCCATGGTAAGGCAGCCTCAATAAATATGGCTTTGAAGCCTGGGCCATTTTATTTTGTGCACAAAGACCATTGCGAGGCCTCTGCACTATTGCATCAGACATTAAAATCAAATGCCGCAAGCTCCTTCTTCTGTTAATGATTGGTTGCGGTTAACACAGCAAAAATATCTGAAACTCACCAAAACAATCCTAAAAAACATCAGGACATTTAAGGTAATTTGAAATACAATGGCCGGTCAGTTAGAAGACATTTTAAATCACCACCCAGGAAGTCGAGGCTTGATTTATCAAGCAATTGTACTAGTAGTGTGCAGTGTTGTGTAGGTTGTATGCCACTGCATGAACATAAAGCCTGCATGCCCATGACATCAACATTAGGTTACAGCCACATGTGCTTGTTAGGCAAGAGAGAGAAGGTGGCCTTGCAAACAAGTCATTGCACCCCTGCTATCCCATAACTCTTCAGTGAGCGAGAGAGAAGGAAGGGGGTGGGGGTTGATGAGGCGTCTGGCTTCAATGGCAGCAGAATGTGTGGAGTTGGTTAATTTGGACATGGCAGCGGTACAGCGGAGAACAGTATGCCGTGGCTCTGCCAGACGATATTGGTGCCAGATGTTGCGAAGAGAGAAAAATCCTGCCACATAAAACATGTTCCAATGGAAAGACTCCCTCGGTCTCACTCTCTGAAACAAAGTGATGACTTTGAACTATTTGTGTAAAAAATGTAGCAGTGAAACATTTTGCCATTCAAATTTAGGAGGATATTGAATTGATTTGTTTTCTGCTAATGAAGATGAAAAGGCTTAATCCTGTCCAGCCGCGCTGAGACAACAGAGGAAATGTTTGCTGAAATGATATATCATCAAACAAAGCCAGCTCTCCTCTGTCACATCGCTGCACACTTGGGTAGAAAGTCCTGCAGCTGTGGTAACGAAACCTCCTCCTTCATTTGTGTGTAATTACAATCAACATGGAAAATAAAACAGTATGTGCACATTTTTGTATGCCCCTCCTACACGTGTTTGAATGACTTTAAGCTGAGTGATAAAACAGAACTTTTCCCCCCCTTTTTTTCTTCTTTTTTGTATTCTGAATGCAGGCACACATGGTCAAAATGAGGCATTTTTCCATTACAAAGCTTATCATTAAATCCCCTCCCGCTGATCTTTTGCTGGGTTTAAAGTAAAGAGGAGAAATCATTAGGAGCTCCAGGAGACTTCACAGTCACTGGGACTAAGCTAACCCTGGGAGTTATCTCTGCTTGAGAGAAGAAGAAGAGTGGGCTAGCTAGGTGACCCGTGACCTCCAGGAGACTGTCTAAGTGGTCACCACCCTCCCCTCCCCTTCCCCATCTCAGGGTAAAGCCCCCAGGCTCGGACAGCATCCCAACCGATCACACCCGGTCACCAAGCCGGGGGAAAGCCTCCACTCGATCTGCTTTATTCTCTTCCTGCCCCTGCTTTTTCCCCTCTGTTCTCGGCTGGTGATCAGAAAACTGCACTGTGTGCGTGCGCGCGCATGTGCATGTGTGTTATGAGAGAAACGTGGGGCGTGTGTTTATGTGCAAGCAGTGGAGTGTGGTCTTGCAGTCACAGGCAGACTCTCAGGCACCTGAAATGTCAACCTGTGTGACAGAAAGGCCCTTCATTTGACAGCCAGCCCAATTAGAAGCCATGGAGACACAGAGAGGAAAGGGGGGTCACCATTCAAGATTGGACCGGGAAAGGGAGGGGGGGTCTTAAGACAGCCTCTAATTAACCCATCAACTTTAATAAGACCTTGCAGGACAGATAGGCATCTGTAGAATGGCCAGCAGTCAAGATGAACAAGTGGATGAGGAGACGAGCACACATGGATGAACACACAAAAATACACAGGCTGTTTCTAGCAGCTTAAATTATCACAGGGAGTGTTTAAACGGCAGGTTCAGCTCTGTTTGTGCAGCGGTGTGATGTAGAGTCAGGCTAAACCTTTGAAGTGAAAAGGGATGGCATTGAAGGCTATGACTAAGTTGTTTTGAGCAGGATCCATTTCTGGCTCTCAGTGTGTGTGTGTTTGTGTTTGATTTGGACAAGAGGGAGTTGTGCACGAGCATGTATATGGAAGTAGTTGTGTAGGTGCCTCAAAGCGGTTTAAAACACGATGAAATATATCAGATGCACTCTTGCTGCCACTGTCAGGTTTCGTTTGAGTTCAATTCTATGTTTTGTTTTGTTTCTTTCTTATGTACACCTTCATGCAACATTTTCTAATCACAGACTTTTTTCTTTGTTCTCCTTCCTCAGGTACTATTTCAAGAAGGAAAGTGATGAGTTTGAGTGTGGTGCTGTGTTCGAGGAGGTGTGGGAAGACGCCACCGTGTTGCCCATGTATGAAGGCAAGGTCCTGGGCAAGGTGGAAAGGATGGACTAAAAGCCACTTCATTGCCAGCCAACCAACACCCTTCCCTGCCCAACCAAAAGCTAAACTGTCCGTTAAGAAACTAGAGCAAGAGACTCTATGTAATTAACACTCTGGACTTCCTTTTCGTTTTGTATTTTTTTTTTATATTTCTTAATATTAAGCTAAACAGAGTTAATATATCCAGCACAAGAGGAGTGATTGAAGGAAGATGAGCCAATGAAGTATACCGAATCCAGAGGAGGTGCCGCACCTCCCTGACTTTCTCAACCAATCAGCCTTAGAAACACAAGGGAATGACACGACAGACAATTAAAGGCCAATACGAGGATGATGAGAATGATGATGAAGATGATGATTGGAGCCCATGAGGGGGGAGGGCCACCTCTTCCTGAATATAACCACTGAAGATGTAGATGAGTGTTTTGTTGAGATGTGATGAGAGACTGATGATGTCTCACCGGCTTCCGGGCCGAGTGCAACAGACTGGCACGAGCCGAAGACGCAGCTCCACCAACCTGCTCTTAATGTTACGCTCGAAAATCGTTACAAAAACGTCTGTACGTGTGCATATACATACATGCATATATGTATATATACATGTATTATATATATAGATGCTTTTTGTCATGAGATGAAAGTTTTTATTAAGTATTTATTGAAAAAACAACCAACTCCTTTTACCTTGTTCTCCCTTCCTAAGTCTTCTTAAACCTATCTTCCTCCCCCCTCCCTATTTCCAGCCAATGGGCAAGCTGCTTTGAATGTTGGGAGAATACTGTGGTAATATTGTATAAGTTTGTGTTTTTTGTTTGTTATTACTTTACTCAAAGGATGTGACACTAGCCTAGCACCTCCCATAGCCTTGTAGCCCCGTCTGACCCAAACTAACAACCTTAGCAGTGGTCTCGTCTGCGGCGCTCTCCCTCCACTATCCTTATGGGCAATCCCAGTCTTAAATGCTGCTGATAGTTTGTAATGTTATGTTTGTCACACTAGCTTTTCCGACCCCCCCCCCCCTCCCTTTTCTTTCTGTCAGTCCAACGACTAGAGCTCAAATCTTTTTTGTTGTGCCTTTGTTTGTAAACCAGGCATTGCACAGGGTGGGGGGGTTGAATATAGTTACAGATACACACAGCAGAGACCTGTCGCACAAGTTGTACCATCTAATAATGGCAGTGTTTACAGCCCGCACACCAAAATAACTTGTGCTAACAAGAACCAGCTTGGGTCAATGAGAATGACTTCCTGCAGAAGTCAGCTAGCGTGTCAAAAAATACAAAAAAAGGAAAGAAAAGTGAACATTGAAGAATTCTGGCTCCGATAACCTTTGAATGTTGTTACAATAGCATCGTATATAGCAGAGTTCCTGTATACATTGTAATTATGCATTCTGAAGTATGGAAACTGACACACGTGATGCACACATAGAGTACATACACAGACACAATACACATCAAACACTATCGCTGGTGTTATATGAGTACAGCACCTGTGCCTACATGGATGCCATACCATGTGCTACCCTGTTTCAGGGTTTTAATATATATCCCTTGATTCTCAGAAGGGTTTTATGTTGAAAAGATATTTTTATGCTTTTAATAATATCCTGTAATCATGTTTTTGTTTTTACACCATGGCCTTTTTTGTTTTGTTTCATTCTATCTAAACTGTAAATTATACATTATATAAAGAGTTTCATTTAAAGATTTACATGGACCTATAATTATTGTAATTATTGAGAGATGTAGCCTTTATTAAAGTTTTATATTTTTCAAATGAAAGCAGTTGTGTGTGAATTGTCTCTTTCATGATACAGAATTACTTCACCCACCTCCTCTTGTGTCAACATGATATTGTTTCATATTATAGACCATACTGTGCAACAAGCCTCCCTGTATTAGTAAGATAATACTTTTTAGCAACACAATGGGTGGAGGATCAGTCAGGGACACCAGGTAAATTATAATTTTTTAAAGAAATAACAGGGTTCTTGTAATTGTGCAAATAAAAGAAGTGAAATTGCCAGATTGAGCACCTTATTTAACCATGTGTTAAACACCAAGCCTCCATTTGTCCTGCTGGCCTACTGGTTTTTGATGCATACTTGGCAAGTCCCCTATATAATTCTTACGAGAGCCCTTTAGTACATATTATGGTGTTTTACATAAATCAAAATTTTCCTAATATGTATGAACAAATTATTCTCTCATTCAATGTCTTTTCTAGTTTTTTCTTCTCGCTCTAATGTATATATCTGTTTGTAAAGACACTGAACCAGGCGTCCAGCACCTTACTATATCATTCCAAGAATGTGATATTCCCTCAGGCATGGCACTTGGGTTTGTAGTTGGGAGGGGATGTGGGGTATATATGTTTAATGTGTGAAATGTGACAATGTGAAAAAATATTTCTGGGGGAAAAAAAACATTCCTTATATCAGTCTTGAGTCCTGTAAACATATTTGTCTTTTACACCAAAATTAGCAGGTATAAACAGGTTTTCTAAATGCAGGTAAACCTGCGGACAGAGGCAATTAACTTCTTTCCCATTGCCAGAAGAGGAGTTTGCCTTTCGTTTTTTTCCCCCCTTGTGCTTCATGTTCAATACTACGGATGGACTGACAAACTCTCTCACCTCGCTGTCTGTCAAATAAGCATGTTCGCCCATGTAACACATTTCTATCACTGCCGAACCCGGAGCGAATAAAAACCTGTGTCTACTACAGATTTGTTCGACCCTGGAGTGAATGGTGATTGTATCTATTCACATTGCAGACAAAAGACAGATGTTAGTGGGTTTTTCGACCAGTAGAAAAGGGATTACATACGTAAACATAACATAAAGCAAATGTATTTATAGTGGAAATCCACGAAGAGACATCAGTATCAGCTACACTAAAAAATAAAACGACAGTGGAAACTACACTCTACACTCTACTTTAGTAAGAAGTTACAGTCTACAGTGCGACTGACAGAAGAGTAGGAAACATCTATGGAACCTGTTGTTAAATACTCACAAGAATTATTTTTGACAGTTACCTGCCTTCTCTCTAACCTTCATGTCTTCCTCAGTAATGAGCAACATGAAATGTTGTTAGCGGCGTCACCATTAAAGAAGTACAGTCGCGTGGTGCTGTGATCACACCACAATGCAGACGGAAGATGGAGAGGTGACTTTTCATTTAAACCACATGATTAATAAAAAACAGTCTGTCATTGTGGGACGGCACGAAAACCTGAAAAAAAAAGACTCTTTACTGGAAAAAAAGGTAACATTCAATGTGAGAAATTAATTCACTGTGTAAACAGTAATCACTAAAAGCCTGTAACCTTTTGATATATTACTGCCCCTCTGTGGTTAAATGTGCGGGTTCTGTATTCAACACTTAAATGGGAGACATTAAGCATGGAAATGGGGGCATGGGCTAATTGGTCCTATTAAAGAGCAACAAGGACCGGCGCTACTCTGTGACAGTCAACACATTAATGAAGCACCCTGCATCCCCTATCAGAGGGCCTTGCCATGTTTGCCTCAATTATCTGGCTTTATTTCAGTGGTGGGGGAAAACAATCGTTAAATACCAGGAAATCATTCTGTGGTGGGAAGCGCGGTGCTGTCTTTCAGTTCAAACAGTCCAAATTGCAATTGGCAAAAAGCAGAGGTAGCCACAAAAAAAAGAAATAAGAACAGTTATTACTCAGAAGCTTTCACTTCCCACAAAAAAATTTCTGATTCCTGTCTACCCTGATAGCTGTTCCTGGCAATATGGAAAAAAAAAAAGAAATTAAGAAAAACAGACAAGCTGCCAATGCTCATCACATCTATGATATACTGTGGTTTTTCCCTTTTCTTAAAGCACATACAAACTACTTTTTTGACACAAAAAAAGAGTTTCTGCAGGTATTTTTTACACCACAAATAGGAGATTGATTTCCCTGAATCTTTTCATCAAAGGAAAAGAGAGGTGAAAAGAGAGGTGAAACTTTCTTTACTACAACATAATACAAACTCCCCAAACCTTATTATCATCCCCTTCATGGTCCTAACTTCACAATGACGAGGGTTTAATCAGGCTGAACCAGCTAGTTTCTGTTGAATCCCTGGAACAGGGCAGGTGTAACCCTCCACCCTTCTACCCCCCTCCGCCCTGCCTCCCTCCCTCTCTATTTTTACAGCCTCTTGGGGCTTGGGCTTTGAAGGGAAACCTATCCAGGAAAATTGCTTGCATTTTTCCCAACCTAAGTGTTGATAGATGGACATTGACTGTCGCATTCCCCCTCTTGCACATCAGGAGCTCACCCCCTATCTTCTCTCCGGCATTCCAGTTCTAATAGGTGCTTTGTTGAAGTGCATCACAGGTTACACATATGTTCTGAAGTTCCTGTTTTGGCGGAAACCCGACTTCCATTTGGCGGCTTTGACTCCTTTGACTTAGATATTAATTCGAAGCACAGAATTCTTTCACGGTGTCTTTTCATCAGCGGAGAACAATTCTGTGATGTAACTTTGATTTCGCTGGCAGCTTTGCTTTCCCGTTGCTCCGTACGTCCATATGTCCTAAACTCCGTTACCTTCATCCCTGTCTTTTCTCCAAAAAATGGCATTCATTTCTCCTTGCATTGTGGTAATTGGCATAGCATGGTTGAGGCTATTGTAAACATGGCTGTGTGAGACTGGTATAAAGAGGCACCACTCACTCCCCAGGCTAAGCTAGTGTGCGAGGCAGGCTGGGGCTGCTGCCTATTGTGCTGGTGAAGCCTTTGTAGATTTTTGCAGTGGGCCCCTTTTAATCGCCTTCTCATACACTGCCTGCCGACTCGCTTTGCATATTTAATTGCCAGGTAAAATCATTTTGTCGACAATCCGTTTAATTATTTGATTGTACAGTAACCGTAAAGAGTGAGCGAAGGGAAGAGGAAGGGATAAAGGGGGATAGAGGGAAGGAGAGAGACAGAGCGAGAGCAGCAGGCAGCGGAGAAAGAAAGAGGTCTGTTGCCAGAATAGACATCAAAGCTGTGCCTTGATGTTGATGTTGAATGGGCATTAATGGTTTCTGAAGGCAAGAGATTGCACAGGAAAAAAAAAGAAAGAGAGAAAAGAAAAAAAATAAACCCTTCTTTTTCTCTGACAATCCCGCCAGCAATCTCAGTAAATGCATAAACATTGGGACCCGGTGCCAGATAGAATGGTTGAACAGAGACAAGGAGAGTGAGAGTGAGGAAAGTAAGTTGAATTGTTCACTTTCATTTCCTGTAATGACAGAAGAATGAGTAATGTAGAAGATGGGTCAAATGGACTGACTGGAGGTTTGCAGAGATCAGGAGGCCATTATCTATACTGCTTACCCTCTGAGGGGTGCAGGGGGCGTGGAGCCAATCAAAACTGACACTGGGCAAGAGGCAGAGCTTACCCTGGACAGGTCGCCAGTCTATGACAGGGCCGACAATAGAGAAATCCATGCAGGCAAGGGCAAACTCTACACAGAAAGGCCCCTGCCGACCAGCAGGATCAAACCATGGAACCGTCTTGATGACTTGTGAGGCAACAAATCTAACCACTGCTCCACCGTACCATCGTATCATCTAGCCACATTAAAAGCTAAGGTCAAATGAAGTTTCAAATCAGTAACAGTTAAAGCTAGGGTTGGTATTCCTGGAAAAGCTAGAAAAAGCAGGCTACCAAAAATGCAACTAATACTTCCCACCTCCTCCCATAGAGCGTTTTGTCAAAGCTATATGCACAACTACTATGATTATCATTTTCAGGGAATCTTCTCAGCAGGTCTTGAGCAGAATTCTAAATTCTTCTGATCTAAATGTTGGATGGATGCTAATAAACATTGCTCTTTTACACGAGTGATTCACAGCAGGTTGCAAAGTCCATGCTTGATGAAGCTCATATCCTCCCATAATGTTAGTCAAAAAGATACAAATGTGAGACGGCACAAGAATGGCAATAGTAAGATCCATCAACCTGCATTGATTGATTTTTTGGCCACTGGTGCAAAACAAAAGGCTGTGAACACAATATTGACACATCATCACCTCATAAGGTTGATGTGCTGAACATGGCTAGAAAGTTGCTTATTTATAACTGTAGAGTGTGATGGGTAGATGAATGTTCACTGTAGTCCTAATCCTTCTTTCTCTTTTCTGGCCTGTATAAAAAAGTCAAGTGCATTTTACCACGTCTGTCCCCCCCTCTGCGACACTCCAGAATAGCAGGTATCGCACATTAGACACATGATACTGAGAGGAGAACAAGTCAGGGTACAGCATCCAAAGCCCTGATAAAGAAAACAACAAGCATTGGTGTTCTGGCATGTAGCTGCTGGCTAAACTGCCTTGATAAGTGAACCACTCACCTTCCTGAAGCCCCTTTTCCATTGGTCAAAACAACCACTAACATCTGGCTTTTGTCTACAATGTGAGCGTTTTGATGCAAATTGAACTTCTGGGCGTGGGCACGCCAATAACTCCTAGAAGATGTATTAGAATATGAAAAATGGACTATGCATTGCTTTTTATCCTTCACTGCTACACTTGATGACATTTTGCACAACAAATAATAGGTTATAAAACTAAATACTCAAACATATTGGATATTTTTTCATCAATAATTACTCTCAAAGTTAAAAACTGATACAATTGAATTTAATTCTTTTTTTTTATTCAAATTTTGTATTAATTATCTAGCATCAGCAACCATACAGACTCAAAGAAACATTTATACAATGGAGATGAGTCACTAGATTTTAGTATCAAGTATGCAGAAAACACACAAAGTGCAATATGAGAATAATTTGAAAGATACTGGATATGATGCTGCATTTGGATTCATGAAGTGAAAAGTGGATGTTGTCCTCTCGCCTGTCACCAAAACACCCAAATTCCATCTTGTGTTTCATGATGTGTGTGGTGGGGTTTTGGCATTTGTGTGTGAACAGTCCAAGCTAGAGGCTTTAACTGCAGCTTACCTCTGAAACTCATCCAAAACCACCTTGATCCTCTTTCGGCTGGCACTGCTGGAGATCTCTCTCACTCTCTCTTTCTGTCTTTGCATCCCCCCACCCAGCCCCCAACTCTCTCACTTTCCTCCAGTTTGGTTGTCTGTCTGTCTGTCTCACCCACCCCCTTCTCTTGTGTTGTCAGGTTTACTTATCTTTCCAGCTTCCCTGAACTATCTTGTCTCTCTGTCATTCTGTTGTGAGGGTAGTGTGTATGTGGGTGTGAGGGTGTTGAGGTGGTATCTGCTATCTGGAGGGAATATCTACATTCAACATAACCTTGACAAGCATGTACGCCTGTTGAGAGAGTTCATAACTCTGCTCCTTTTACTGGCATTACCAAAAAGAAATCTGGCTTTCTAAAATGACGTACACAAGACACCAGGTTAAAAACAGATAGATTATTATCGGAAATCATTTAAATTTCATAATGTATGAATGATACATTTATAGCCAAATGACAAGCAAATGCTCAGTGATTATCCATTATATAACTGCAAACAAAAAGGGAAATCTACAAGAAAATACAAAGGGCTGGAAGTCATCTGTCAGCAAGATGGAAATGCCAGATCCCAGTTTCACTTGGCTAGTGTGTTGTGCATCACTAGGGCCTGCTCTGTCTGCTGTAAATTGTTGGTCAGTGGTAACAGCAAAATATGAAAGAAATTAGCTGTTTATATGCACCTTCTGATCTAAGAAAATGTGACGCTGATGCAGGACAACCAGAAAAAAACTGTTAGGAACAGTTTGACTAAAATAACCCCTGTCTCTATTTCATTTTAGTTTTTGTCCAGGTCAAGTATTTATTTGTGGATAATGCTGATTATCTCATGACTATGACAGTTCTGTGCCTACTGTCGTCAAAAACGACCCACAAGAACTCAAAAACAGCATTCAGTAGCTTTCTGGCCCTCTATGCAATGGTTTTAAGAGCACTCTTTTTGGACAACTTTACTTTATTTATTTTGGGAGCATCCATCCGTCTCTTAGGCTTTCTCTCTACCTCTGCCAACTTTGTGTCAGCTGTGGATAGGCATTGTCTATTTTGTCTAACGACCCCCTGTCAGGTCTCAAACCACCCCCAAGGGAAGCCTGTGTTCTTTGGGTTAGACAGAGCTCTGGGCCCAAACCACTGTCAACAAGGGGAACAATTTGGCTGGCAAGGGCCATATTTACAGATTGGTGAACCACAGCTCCATTTAGCAGTCTTCTTTCGTCAGTAAAAACCACAGGACGGTATCTTTCTCAGATCTCAAGAGGAGAAACAGAGATAGGATTATGCCATGCAGCCCAAAGTTGGTCTATGCTGACCACCACTCGGACCGCCAGTGTTTAGAACTCAAGAAATGCCAAATGATCCGATAACACAAGTTTGTCATGGCACGCAACTTTGCCCACATTCCTCAGTGACCCATCGGAATGCAGTCCCTCGAAAGGCTTCGCCTGTGGCCTCAGTTCGGAGGGTGTGTGGTATATTTTGAATCCGTCAGACTCTTGTCTTTTCTTGTACCATCCTGAATGTTGGGAGCGGCAATTCTAAAAATGCAAAGCTTAAGGCGTTGGATTTTTTCTTCATATGAATGTTTCAACCAAACACTCTTTGGGGCATTGCACGTACACAAAATATGTTAATCTGTCAAGATATGGCAACCATGAGTCTTGTTAACACAGTGGCCCACATTTCGTTGTGGGCTGCTTGGTGTACAAACAGAGAAATAAGTTTGGGGTCAGAAAAGGCTTTGAAGCGAAACATACTCCCATCATAAAGTTATATCTGGGGCAGATGAGACAAAAACAGTTTTCAGAGATGAAATCCGGCAAATGTCTGCACAATTGGGTCCGAAGTTTGCCTTTCACATATGAATTACGCAGTGTGAGATTCTCTTCTCAGACACCTTCACAATAACACAGAAATCTCTGGAGCGTTTAGGTGAGAGGTGATGCAGCGGGCGGTGCAGGACGTAACACACATTCTGCTGCAACGATCACGTTTTTGTTTACACCATATCCACACTAGCTTCGACCATTATCACCAAAAACTCTCACATCTACATCGGTGTCTTCTACGTGTATAGAAATGCTTTTTTATCCTGAGAAATTTGTATTCTGTCGCCTGTTAGAAACGTCATCAACACACTCACTTCCTGCAGTGTTCTCACATCGACTCCTTCAGACATTTTCTGAAGTTTGTATAAGGGGACTGGCAGTAAAAACTCCAGAGACAGTCCAGAGCCTCTCACTCAGACATTTGTGTGCTCACATCAACATGTCCGGAGATTATCTGGAGTTCATGTCTGAAAGTAACTCAATAAACTAGAACCACACTGAAGCCCTGAAAGTTGATGACATGGACAAGTGGGAAGATGGAAATGCATAAGGTTTGCTTCTGGTTGCCTCTCTGCGCATGAAGCAGTTGCTTTTGAAACTGCTACTAGAAGTGCAATAGCTAACTTAAAAAGACAACTGGGATCAAGGTAAAACACACTTCCAATTCAAGCATCAAGATGAAAAAACAATTCAAATAAAGGAACATTCAGATTTTTCAGATTTGGGCTGTTTTGTTTGTTCTTTCTTTTGTTTGGTGTGGATATAGGCTACGACATGGAGCAGGCTGTGTTTTACTTTTAGTTTTACTATCATCATATTATCACTTCAACTAAACTCGAATCAACAACCTTATTGCAAAAGTGAACAATGAAATAGTTTATGTTGTTGTGCACAAGTACACCCCCACGTTCTGGTGCTGCAAATTAGTTCCAGATATCAATAAGTTGCACAGCATAAAACAAACATTGATTATATTTACATATACAAGATATGTTCAAACTTAAAAATCAAGCCTATTCAGAAAGCAGTTCATGTTCCAAAACAACCAACATAAACCACAAAGAACCTGCTGCAGCAACCAGACATTGTCAACAATGCATGTCTTGCTTGGGTGTGGCTGCCACGGACAATATTGAACTGAGCTCTTTTTTAGAAACGGGGGAATTTCTCTGTGCTTTTATCCTAAGACAGCCCTGGTGCTTCAGTGTTGTGCCTCACACATACCTTCAGGTCCGCAGTCCATTCCCCAGACGGCTGTGGGAAAAGCGGTGAGGCCACTCTGGGTTTGGAGGCATCCCAGGAGCCACAGGGATAAAAAGGAGCCTCTGTCATGTGATGCGGTCATGTGACTCTCGCGGAACAGGAGTCCTGTGAAGAGGAGAGGCAAAGGGGTAACAGAGGATTGTCATCAAGTCATTCAATATAATGATATATGAGGAATTCCAGTATGCATACTGTATGTATATGTCTTATTTCATGAAGCCATGAAGTATCAGTTTCCTATCTCATCTTTTGCCCTGCAGCAAAAAAAATGATTAGTTTCCAAAACCATTTAGTGGCTAAAATGATCTAAACCATCCTTGATTTTTTTCACAGACTTTCAACATCCAAAACAAGTTAAACCAAACCAAGAGTTTACACATGCCTAAATAGAACTCTCCAGCCACCTGGGTTGTGTGTGTATGAGCCCTCAAGCCTGACTGTTTCCCATCGTTGAGGCTCTCCTTTGCGAAGCTCGGGGCTTAGCCACCATTGTTTACCCACAAAGCTCAGCACCTGTTAGAGATTGAGCTGTACACAACCCAGCTGCAAGCCATTTTCATCTAACACCCAAGAAGATAACTCTCCCTGTGGCACAAACGATTAGGCTAATAGTCCATGATGATGGGAAGGGACTAAGTTGGATGAGAAGGTAAAAAGTTGTGGGCGCAAATGGCATCCTCCGAGAGAATCTGTTTGTCTCTGACAAGCCAGTGGACAACCGCTCAATTCAGTCATTTCCCTTGTTTGTGTTCTTCATCTCACATACCACTTACTGATGCGCCAACATGCCCCCCCTGGCACGACAAGAGGCCACCATTGTGAGGAAATGGCTTTGCAGTCTGCAGGAGCCCACGGCACTTCTGTTTATTTATTTTTTTCAACGGACTCCCTGTCGCCAGCTTGTCCCTCTTCTCCTTTGCTTTTAACACACAAGCAATTAAGTCAGTTTCCCAATGCTGTGATCCCCTCCAACATTCTTTGTTCTTGTTTTTTGTTGTTTTCCTGTTCCTTAGGTTTTCTCCCTCTGTCTTGCGGGTTTGTTTCTCGGGTGAGGAGGTCGAGGCTGGGGGCGGAACAGAGGGAAGAAGAAAAACGAGGGAAAGGGAGGGGGGTTACATTTGCAGCTTTATGACTAACCACATGTGTTTCTGGGCCTTTGTATTTACATGTTTCTCATGGAAAAGAGGGTGGTGGAAGAGGATGACGGGAGAAGAAAGACATGCATATGGTTCTTGTTTGTGGAGTTAAATTCAGAATCGGACTGTTTGTTTCCTGTGACGAGCTGAGGGAAATACGTTCTTGTAATCATCTTCACATTTGACTCCTCCCTAGGCAGTGGTGAGGCTTTTCCTTGAAATTGGATATTTATATTAATATATACAAAGTACTTAGTTTTCATGTACATAGATATACTGCAGATAAAAATAAGAGCTTCTTTCTCTTGTTTAATGTATAGAAGTTGAAGTTTGGTTCTCTGAAGGACATTTTACTGAATTTGATTATTTTTGTTTGTATGATTGCTTATTATAAAGTAATACAAACTCTCCCTCTTTCACATTCTCCATTGCTCTCTTTGGTCGAGGCTCAATGGAGCACACTCCCCTGCTCTAACTCTTTCACTCTGTACGCCTTGGGCACCTCCACTTCTGGCACTGGTCTCACCATTATAAGACCTCCACAAGAACCAAAACCAGGTACTCTGCTCCCCCTTTCTTCCTCTTCTGTCTCTGAGTTGTGCCAGCACCAACACACATGAGTTGCTGTTTGTCCAATTGCCTTGTAGCGGTGGCAGTGGGGGGCATTTCATTCTGCTTTGCATACCTTTGGCATATAATCTGCCCAAAACCAGACTTTACATACACTGTGGGAAGCATTATCGTCAAGGATCCTTGTAATTTCCACAGATTGTGGGAGGTAGAGGTTTGTGTGTGAATTTATTGAACCTGTGGGCCTGTTTTTTTTATTGAACAGTGTCTCCACCCTTAGATACACTGACAATGTAAAATATTACCATCCAGTGATTCCAGGTGTTATTCTGTGATGTGTGTAATCACCAACATCGACCCCAAAAATGTGTCATCCACTCCAAACAGTAAAACCAAAGGTTATTCTAATATGTTTATAACATTTGCTGGTAAGAAACAGACGGACATGAGCACATGGTAAGTCACATGTATAGTGCAATGATAAGTCCATCGTAAACAATCCAAAATATGAAACTCATTTCCCCAAAATGTTTGGGGAAATGAACACTTTTCGAACACTTTTAGATATGTTGAAGATATGAATCCTTTAAAGTAGAAAAAAATGATGTAATGTATAACTATTATTACACATTATTTATTAGATGTAATGTTATAAGGAAGCAAAGGACAAGGAGAGTCACGCCCACATCCAAAAAATCTAAAGGAATGGCACTGTCCACTCGCTGTACGTCGCTGAAAAGCAATTTCAACTGCACTGACCAAACACATGTGAAGTGCAGGAAATGTGTTGTACCCCTGTGTTTCAAACCAATAAACAACTGGCTGGTTGAGTTTCCTGAGTGACTGATGGATCCATATCAGCGTGGAACATATATCATAAATCACATTTTTGGACTCAAGATAACAGTGTTTATGATTAGAGTGTTGGAGGGATTAAAATGTGTTTGGACTGTCTCTCTTTAGAGAAAACTGACTGACTTAATGTGATATGTCATGTTGCACCTGTCCTTGTTGACAGTGACGCTAAATACTCTTCAAAAAAGAGCTAGCACTCTAACAGGCGATGGATCTCACGATGTGAAATGAGACATGAGCCTAAAACACTGAAGTTTCATAGGGTCAAATCAGTGGCAGCTTTCCAGTCAACAGTTGGCCATTTTTCTGTCTTCTGCCACTTCCTGGTTTTCCTGCTCTGTCTGCATGTCCTCAATTGGGTCCTTCTTCCTGACTGGGCGTGGCCTTTGGTTTCTTGATCTCCCCGCCAACACTCCTGAGTTTCATCGTTCAATCAAGACCTCAGGCCACAGCACTTCTGAGGTAAGCACCAGCCAACCAACAGACTCCATAGCTGCTCCACCTTAACTTAACCTGGGGCACTTTCAATCTCAAAACGTTTTGTACCATTTTGCTACGACATGTTTGCTTGAAATGGTGTGTGATGGGCTTCAAGGTACATTTTCTTTCATTTGGTGGGTGTGTGAGAGGTGTTCCCCAATCAGCACTGACATGTATATAAACCCAGACATATTAAGAAGGCAGTGCACACAATGGGTTCTTACGTTTTCTTCAAATGCAGTAGCTGCTGCTCGGTTGTTGCATCAAATGTGGGTGTGAGAAGACATGTTTGTCAAAAATATTGTATAATGAAGTTATCTAATGCAATAAGCTTACAGTTATTTCATCTGAACTTATTTTAGGTTTTTTTGTACATGTTGTAATATGTCACATGTTATATTTTTAAAGCATTTCAACATTTACGTTTGAATAACTCTTTAACTATATTTTGTGTGGGCTGAACGTAGCCCTTTTTTTGTCTTTGCCTGCTCCTAGCATCACTGACCTTCTCAAACAATACTCTACCATGCCTCCATCACTGCTCGCTCCATTGTGGATCTCTTCCTGCAACAACATAGTGGTATGTATGTATTTTTATGTTGTGTTTTCTCTTGCTCATTTTATCAAACAATACATATGATCCTAAGGTCTGTACTCAGATGTATCTCTTTGCATTCAACAGTCATTTTTGAAACAATGTGGCAGCAGTGAAGCGCCAATAACAGTGACAATAGATGAACATGTGTGCCAATGGTGCCCATAGTTGAGAAAAATCTGGATCTTATACTGATAATATTTGGCCTCACCAATACCATTGAATCATTATTACAGTTGTTTGGATTCAATTTGTTCAAATTTATAACAAAGAGGAATTCTGAAGCAAACATTCTGTAGATAATATACTGGCTTAGTAATTATTGAAATGTTTGTGAGGCCAATACAATGCAATTTTTAAACCTGATGACATGATAAAAGATAATACATCTAGAAATTACTAGAGTCATGCTTAGTATTTTCTGTAATTTCCCAGCAGGTGCTTCTGGAAAGAAGAAGCCGTCTGCTCCAGCTCTCATGAACACATATTGTAAAGAGATGAGGTGTGTTTGCATGGATTATGATAAGTCTTTTTGTTGTTTATGTGTTAAGTAGTTTAGATAGCAAGTTTACTACTGGTAACTACTGTTGTCTCTTTTTCTATTACGCTTTGATTCTTTCTATTTGTTATGTCTGCACAGTTAAATATCATTTTGTCACTTGCAATGGTCAAACATTCTAACAAATCTTTTTGTGCAACTTAATAAGTTTCAGTTGTTACATTTTTTTTAAATAATAGGGACGATAATGTGTAGATTTCAGCTCTGACACAAAACCTAATTATTACAATATGTAATTCAATAAGTTTGTTCAAGATGTTCGCTGACATGATTTTTGATATAGGGGCTCGGATTTGTGGAAAATTATAGAACAATAGAACTATAAAGACATGTCAAAACTCAGCCAAACATCAAAGAGACATGTTCATTCAAAACAGTTCTGCACTAAATGAGTCACAGACCTCTTTCAGGAAGGATAGCCTGTGGTTCGACACTGGGACAGTGAAAAGGCAAACACATTGTTTATTCATGTGTTGATTCGGTGATCGTTTTTGCCCCTTTTGTCACGTTTCCATTTTAAATGTTAAAGTACCTAATTTGGGCTGTGTCACAATGCACCGCATGGAGAAAGAAAAAAAGTTGTCAACGCTCTCATGTTTAGCATTCGTTTTAGCTGTAAAACTCATTGGAATCACTTCTGTGTATGGACCAGTTTGAAAAAAGAAGAGGGATTCGTCTTCCTAATCCCGTCCTCCAGCTGGGGGTGTTGGGAGTGATTCAGAACATGTGCCGTGAGCGGAGGTTGGAGGTCATGAGTGATGGCGGACAAGTGCGAGCCAGGAAACAGAAAGAGAAAGATAGTCAACACTGCTTTATTTGCCTGAGTGTAGGCTGATGTAAACAAACACAGAGCTTATGCAAGCTTTTGATCTTGTGAACCATGAAATCTTCTTGGTAAAAACAGGAAAATTAGGCCTCACTGCGGGGAGGGAGGAGGGGCAGAGCAGGCAAAGGCTCATGGGAAAAGATATTTAGTCTGAGATCGGGAGTTCCAAGCTATTAAATAAACTTTCCCCCCTCTGACTTAATTTGATACAGCTTAACACTGTTTCCCCTAAATGTTTAACCCTGAGGAACTCATAAGGATTGGTATTGGTGGAATTATTGTTCATTCATCAAAGTACCAGAGCTGTAATCGTGCCCTTTGTAGTTTAATTGTCTCTATTCAATGGCAGGTCCTCATTACCAAAAACATTTAATCTAAAAAAATAACTAGACAATTAGTTCATTTTCACTTTATTTGGGGGGCTCATAATGATGGATATGAAAATCTGTGCTGAGATACTGTTCTTTTCATGTGAGGATCCCATTGAGCAAGCTGATTTTCATCAGGTGGCCACATTACAAGCCCAAATTTTGTTGACATTGCAATAGCAGCTTGCAGGAATGGGGGCGGCATGGGGTAGTTTGGTGATAAAAGTGGATAGTGGGCTCCTCAAGAGTCAGAATAGATGAATTCTGTTGCATTGGCCATGAGCTGCACATTTTCTCCATCACGTAGCATGCCATGTAGGATGTGCGAATTTGGTACAGAGGTGAGCAAGCTTCCCTCCCACCCCCCTGAAAAGCTTGTGCCCAAGAGCTATCCATTTGAACTTCAATAAGAGGCAGCCTTCTTGTGAGGACTTGAAACAGGCATCTTTGGGAGGCTGTTAGAAGTGCCCGGGCATGCCTTCTTTACCTGATGTGATGTGAAGCTCACTTTTGTTTGATGATTCCATACATAGATACAAACCAGTATCCTTGGCTGGATAGGAGTGAGAGAAGGAAAAGAGGGGGGAAGTGCAGATGGAAAAAGGGACAAGATTGACATTATAGCTGCAATACACCTGTTACCTGTTACAGAGAGTGTTGTTGAGGTTCAGCTAAGAGATGAAGGCAAACATGATTTAGAGCTTTGATTTTGCAAGCCTGTCTTACAACATCTCTCACATATGTACACATATGAAAGAGTTAGAGTCAGTAATCAGTCCTGCTGTCCACATTGGGCCTCAGACAATCATTTTCTAAAGCGATGACACTGTAAGAAATGGGACAAAAATTTAATTCATTGTTTTGTGCAGCAAAACAAAAGAGAAAAAAATACATTTTAGGTCCAGCAAAAGCTGATATGCCGGTATGATCATCATCTCACATATGGTTTATTGCAACAAACCTACCTCCAGGAAAATCCCTCTGGACGGATGGACTGCCAATGACAACACAAAGAGGAGTTGCTAAATGCCATAGTTGGTGTTCAGACTGAAAAAAGTTGTGCATTAGAGCAACACAGGAGACCGCTTTGCTGTTGTTAAAGGTACTTGAGAGGAAGTCCAGTCTGAGTAAAGCACCATGAGTACATGTGTACCAGGTTCAACTTTATTATCTCCATTTCAGCCTTTAATGAGACTTCTGTGTTGTAATGCCACCATTTTTACTAAACATGGCCTCTGATTTTGTCCCCCATCTCTAAAGATGGGTAAAGATCATAGTCTGTATATAAAAAAGACAACGCATCTTCACTTCCACCCACTACTAAGAACTGAAGCCGAGGTAATATCCAGGATGAAAACGCTTTGATCTTGCCCCGATGACGTCATTTGGAGCCAGAGTATGTGCAGTAGCGATCGAGGTATGGACCCATGTATTAAAGTCCCAACGATACACTGGCCTTAACAAATACAGCCACCAGGGGGCATTCAGGACACTTTGGCTTCACTTTTAAGGAGCTGTCTTGTTGTCCGTCTTTATATACTGTCTATGGTATTGAAAAAAAGCTTCCATACCCTAGCTTGATGGTCGGAACATTTTCAAATTAATTAATTAATCTTTCTTTAATTGTCACAAACAAGCACTGCATTAAGTGTACTGGACATAGATTCTCGCCTGCCAGAAATGCACATAACTTTGCTTCTGCAGTGTTTCTGTATGCTTGTGTCAACTCTGTCTCTCTTCAATTCCCTTTTAGGTTTGCTCAAATATAAAGTAGATTCATGAAGCTCCACTAATGGTGAATTGGTGTCTTTACATTGTAGAGCCCTGTTAGCATGAGCTATTTCGCCATACATAATGTATGGTATGTATCTGTAATCAGACAAGAACATAACCTTTAAACATCCATTCTTTGCATTGGATAGAAGGATGGAAAGCTCCCAATGAAAGTTTGATGTGCTCTATCCCTCTCTCTCTTGCCAGTAACAATTTGTGAATCCATACATCTTGAGTTTCACCCAGCAGATACTGAGATGATATCACTACCAGATGTTTGGCGGATGCCTCAACACTTAACGCTGAAAACCCACATTTCACAACACAATTGAATAGTTTGGCATTTTTCTGCATTGCTTGCTGTTGAACTAATATATCAAAGGTTTCCCAATCTAAGTCGTTTGCCTCTTGAAATACAGCCTTTGTCTGTGTGCTTTGTAAAAAAAAAAAAAAAAAATCTTTTTGAGAACAGAGGAAGTAGCCCCAGGATGACAGGCATCATGTTAAAATGGCCTAGTAGCAAAAATGTCACCAAAAAGCACATTCTGCAATACTTTTGATGCAGATCCTCCTTTTAACAAGTTCTCCTTTTAAGATCTTTTCATATCATAAAGGGAGAGAAAAGGGCAGAAGACAAAAGACAAAAGAACCCAAATGCAGAGACTTCACTTCTCCCTTGAAGATGTTAAAATTAGTGTCTTAAAAAAATCAAAGGCTCAACATTAAACACTGAAAGATGCTTGAAATGTCGACACTGCAGTGTTTTAGAAAAAAGGACATAAGATGAGAGATACTTGCTACAGACTTTGGTGTCACTTCAAAGCTTTGACTTTAAGAAAGTGGGCTAATATAATACTGATAGGAGAATCTTTACCTGGCTTTGTTGACCTCATCTGAGGTTTCTGACAGTCCAGCCACAGATCCTGGGACCATGCCTTCACACCATGGGGTAGGGGGGGGCTGTGAGGGTCTGTGGGTTGAGGGGGCTAGGTTTGACGTATAACCCTGGAGGTCGTCTTTGGTCTCCTGCTCTGTGATGGCCTCTTTCTTCTCTTGTTATGCTCAGAAAAAGATGGCCGCCTTTGAACTCCACAGAAGCCATAGAAACGGCTGGAGTTCCTCCACTTTAGCGCTTGGCTGTCAGTGTCTGACTGGGCCATAGTGATGGGCCGGCATCATTAGAAGCCGGCGCACACAGGGCACACATTGACACATTTGCTGACACAGGGTGTATAAACAAGGCCCTGTGGAAGTGTGTATGTGCGGGTGTGTTTGTTTATAGGGGGGTACGGGGGTCATTTTAATTGGCTTGGCCTACGAACTTACGAGCAACAGAGAACCTATGAGCAACAGAGACCTGATGTGTTTGGACTACTTAGAACTTGCTTTTTCATGTCACAGATTCAAGACTTTGCTAACAAAAGAAAACTTTCACATCTCTTGTTAGTGTTACATGCTGAATCATGGACAAAAACCTATGGCGGTACAGTGAACTTCATCATAGTTCACCAGGAAGTCACGGCTGCCAAAGGTAACAGATCAAAGGTGACCATCTGCTTTGTGGCACCATTATGACAAACAAAATTAATACATTAATTTACATAACTGTAACTGCTTGACATCTTCAGCCTTGTGTTCCCTCGCAAGCCCACTGAATCATGGAACCTTTCTCCTCCTATAATTTTTAGTAAAGACTTTAATTTTCCAGTCTCTGGAACTTCAAAGAACTGACGATTTGCAAGTCCACATCCCTCCAAGCGCTCCGTGAATCTCCATTCTTTCATTTCGACGGCCCCTTCAGTAAATATGTGCAATCGGCCCGCTTTTCAAACAGATTCGTTTCCCATGTATTTATTTTAAATGAATATTATTAGCTGGCCTGGCAAGAAAAGGTTCTTATGCTAATCCACAGAAATCGCAGGCATTTCCATTTAATGCCTACTTATAGGCCATTCTTTAACGACTATTTGCCTCACAGTCTTAGCAAATGAGCTCTGCACCCCAGACTCCTCTGCGCTCATAATTTCATTGGAAAGAAGAAGACATGAAGAACACCCCCCCACACACACGCACACACACCACACCCCCCTTTTTACTTTGATCCCCGAATGTGTTTTTGAATCTGCTGGTTGTGTATTCGAACATCAATGGAGACGCGCTTGCAAGTGCTTGCTTTCATTATTTTTCACAGAGATAAAACGAAACAACAGAGGGATGGGAGGGGACAGAAGGGGGGGGGGGGGGGCAGGGAGGGAGGGAGAAGGCATGATGGGAGGAACCTAGCATCGCCAGAGAGACAATGTGTGTCAATGTGGAGTCACATCCTTATCAGATTGTGTGTCCTGCTTATTAAAACCACTGACCTTGCTGCCAACCCCGCCACAGCTCCTGCTCTCCTAACTGTAGCTCTCTGTTTTTCCGTACAACCTTATCTCCGGGCTCTCTGAGTGAAGACACAGAGACATCTGTGTCTGGATTTTTTCATACGAGGCCTCCCTGCAGCCTCCGCTCTCTATTTACCAAATGTTGTTACTGATTTTCAGGCACTTTGGGACATATAAATAGTCATGTCCTTTCCAAAGAGGCTCACATTTTTGATATTTCAACCTGGAAAATCATAATTTTTGAGATCTTTGTGTTTGACCAGTCAAAAAAGAGACTGTGAAAAGTTTTAACTTTCACTTGAAACCCTGCGTCCAACTCCAGTGTGGCATCCTGCACCGTGACTGTGGAAAATGGGGATTGAGGCATCCCACCAAGGTATAATGAGTGATGGGGCTTCTTTGATTCCTAGAAAGCTTTCATCTTCAGTCAAGGCCTCCACCGATAGACTGCACTTTCTCTCTTTCTGCTCTTCTTTGTCTCTTGCCTTGATGTTTGATGGTGAAGACAGAGAAAAAGATCTTTTAATATGGTCCCCATTTGATTACCACTCTCCTCAATGCAATGCACACTTCTCTTGCATCTCTTCTCTTTGTTTTCATGGCTTCATAATTGGGATACCGTCACTGAACCACGTGAACCAATTTTGCTTGTTTTGAGTTTGTGCTAGAAAGATAGCGAGGCAACCTTTTTTGCACATGCAACAGCTCAAATCATTATTGTTCAAGCTCATGACAACCCTCTGAGAGTGCCTTTTTGGGGGGCTTTAAGAGCACAGCAAGTCAGTCGGAGGCGAAAGAAAAGATTTCAAGATTTGTGGCGAGAAAGACAAAAAGTTGAAAGACAAACAACAAAGAAAAGCATTTGTTCTTTCTGTGCGCTTGCACCCTCAGTATAGGGTTCTAATCTCTTATTGTTTCAGACCCAAACAGAGACAAAGGAGTCGCAGATCAAAACAAATGACTATCAAGCTATCAAACAAGCACCACCCTGCTATGATTCCAAACGCTGACTGCGGGAGAGCGAGAAGAGAGTCAGAGTCAGGCGGGTCGCATATTGTTTCCAGTCACTTTGATGCAGAACTTAAAACGCTGGCAAAAAAAAAAATCAAACGTGTACCATGAAAGAAGGAGAGAGGGAAAGGAGAAGAGAGGAACAGGAGAAGAGAAAGAGGGGGCGATGGGAAACATGCTAACACTGTTTGCATATGTGCACTCGCCTTTGAATCATTAGTGGTCCAGCTGATAACCTTTATTAAGCCTGATCTGGAATTAAACTCATGGACCAGCGGTGCTTTGAAGCTACAACTGGCTCTTTTCCTGTTTGTGCTGTAAATGCAGGTTGTGGTGCAAAGATAAAGCACTTCTAACAGATATTAAGACTTGAAAGTCCTTTGGCTATTCACTAGTACATATTTGATGTCGTTCCTTTGCTCCTTGGCTAAATTAGCATATCTCTTTCAAAGCACCCCCCCCCCCCCACCATCCACCCCCCCACTGACAAATATAATCCTCTGCCATTATGTGTTCACTAAAAGTCAAAAATGATAGAAGTACATTGTGTACGCCACTGACACATCAAAGTATGATAACATGATTAGCTATGATGACTCAAGTTTGTTTTCTCTCCTCCTCTCTCTCTGTTTCTCTCTCTCCCTCTCTCTCTTCATCACTGTAATCAGCACCCGTTTGCCCCCTCCTGCATTTCTGTCTCTTTCATTCCTGCGCGCAGAACAGTCACCTTTTCTTGTCTTCTTACCAGTTGCAGTGGGGTAATACAACCTTTTGCCTCAGTTTGTTCACTTTCCATCTGCCTCTCTCCAGAAAATGTTATCACTGTCTAATTTTAGTTGCGATCATATTGTCGCTGAGTGTGACAGCTCTCTCTTATCCCACTCCTTTCTCTTCCCAAATCGAGTCGTGTGCATCGGGTGACAGGGCAGATGTGCCGTGCTCCTCTCGATGAGCGGCAGTCTGTAAGTTAAACTGCAAGGCACATTCCCTGCTTCATCGCAGTGCACACATCAAAACAAAAGGCAGTGACAGCCCCATTGTGATCTATTATTTAGCCCCCCTCCGTATTTGATCACTAACGCGTGCCATAGTGATGATCATGCAGATTAGGCCTGTTTCTTCCAGCCGCTCCTCTAAACTCCTTTGCTTTTATAGTTTTGGGATTCTCATTTTTGCTGCTCTTGCAAGTGTTGCGATGAGCCTAAGTGGTGATTTTTCAAGAGTGACATGTTCCCAAAGGAAAGTTGAAACTTTAGGTGATTAGGTAGCAATACATCGGTAATGAAATAAAAATGTAAATCTGCATTTGGAGCAGTAGTCAGGTATCAGGTTAAACAACACCTAATTTTGCACTGGTAGAAATACGAGCTTCTTATGTTTTATATTAAATGCCTTCTTTCCCTGACAATTATTGCTTTTTTTTGGGATAACAAAATCAAACAGCTATTTGAAACTTGTTTGAGAGAGGTAATCAATCACAGTTTGCTGATGAAATATGTTTTTTCACAGCAGATGATCTAGATGGATAATCCTTAATATCCCCAGAGTCTATTTAGAATTTAGCAAAATTGCCTTTTTAAGAAAACACACCCTGGGAATATTCTACAAAATAGACTTAATTTGGAAACACTGCCTGTGTATTATTCAAACAATAAAAACAGTTTGAAGATGAATTTTAACCGTTCTGCAAAGACAAGGATGTTATTTCTTTCATTTCCTGTTTTGTTGTGCTAAATGTAAATGAACCATATGTGTTTTTATCTGGCGATAAAGAGGTGATGTATATAATATGTTTACATTTATTATTTTATTTATAATTATAGTCTGCAGTACTTAATTGTAAAGCAGCTGCAAACCTGACTCTTTGAAAAACATATATTTGCCAATGCCGTGTGTGTGTTTGTGTGTGGTATTTTATAACAGTATCAATAAGAGCACCAAAAAAGAGTTTTATAAAGCCTTTTAATTTTATAACACAACACTGGCATGTGACATTTTTACACACCTAATAACCTTTGCAATGACCTGGAAAATGGTGGCAGTAATAAAAAGTATGGTGTGCATTATTTTGTAGTTATATCGTTAAAAGAAAGGTTGTTGGAAATTCCTCAGAACATTTCTCTTCTCACTCCTGATTAATGAGTCACTTGTTATTTAGGCCCAAACTCTGACAATAGAGTCTGTGAGTCATTTCACTTGCATCAAATTGAAAATAAACATTTTTACTTTGTGCATAAGGTTAGCCTGATCCTTTGTTTAAAAAAATAAAAAAATACATACTTATGTGCCTGAACATCTGAACTGTCAGCCATGAGTTTAAACTTCATATTTTCCCTTTCAGTCTGACTAAAGAAAACATGAGGTATAGCATTAGGTAAATTATTCCTGAGAGGGCTGAAGGGACACCAATCAGAGCTAATCTCGTTTGATTCCAAACAGAACGCTGCTCCCTTTAACCTTAACCACTCAGCTGTGCAATTGTTCACTCAGTAGAGAGAGCAACTCTGTGTGTAATTAGCGGAAGACCCCTTTATGAATGGAATTAGCATCATCTTTGTCCGCTCACCAGGAGTATAAGCCTAATTATCCATCCGCATGTTCCAAAGGAGTCCATGCACAAGGCAGAGCAGGACAATTGCATTGTGGCCCTTCTGATGGCCCTGGTTTGGTCTGATGGTTTGTTGAGCTGGAAAACGTGCAGACTTTTGTCCAGAGAAACGAGGACAAACTCTCAAGTGCTAATTGAAGTCTGACTGCAGATGGGTCTCGTTAATTTTCCACCACCAGGTCACGCCGTAACCTCCGGCATGGTCCTTTATATGGGTGTGTGTGCAATTGTATGTGTGTTTGCGTGCACTCAGTGTTTTGGGTGAGATCATTTCTGGGGCAGAAGTGGGGGTGCCCAGAGATTAAAGTAACAACCCAGCGCTGGGTGCCTGCACAGTGCCCGGCCTCGCCTCTGATTAAAAATGCTAATGTCTTTCCTTTGTGCTTTGATGTGGGACGAACAATGGTGGCGGCATTGGCGGGGGGGCGTTACCGTGAGACGATGTAATCCTTTATTTGTCGCCATGCAATGACACCCAGCTGAGCGCTGTGACAGTCCAAATCAATCATGTCACAGGGAGCCACCATGAGTCCGCCAGCTAACTATCCCCCCTACTCCTCAACTTCCAAGGCTGCGTAACTCTAATTAGCTTCCCCCTCTCAACATGATTCAGAAGGAGGGAACCAAGAAAGATATGAAGAGAAAAAAACAGCATGAAGTTAAGGCGCTAAATACACTGTCAGGAACCAGATACATGAGCCACACTAAAAAGTAACACATCAAGCTAACGCACAAACACGCATTTCAGAGGAAAAGGTAGTCTGTGGAAATCCTTCCTAGAGTGTGATGCACATGTTAGGCTGGTGGAAACTAGTCTGTGCTAAAACAGAAGAAATACTATTACTGGTTGTAAATGGTTGTATTTACTGTATTTGTCCTGCTGCTAACTGGCTGCACCAGACACTGGTAATGGCTGCTGCACACTTGAGGGTTTTCCACTCTTAACCATTTTTTCACTCTTGACTACAGACATAATGACAGATTAACAGACTTTTAATTTTATAATCGTCAGAACACACTGGACGATTTGGCCAGAACGTAAGACCACACACCTGCTGGTGGTAGGAAACGACCTCACAGTGCCGATTGAAATCTCACAGAAACTCTTCTTAATCTTAATTTTTTATGGCGGTTGGCTAACAGCTTGTAGGTGCATTACCGCCAGCTTCTGAGCAAAGGTGTGGAACACTTGCGTGATTGGATGAGACTTCATAAGAAAAACAAACATGGAGGAGGGCCGATGTTGTTTGTTCTGTTTTGCAGCGAAAAACAAAAAAGAAAACAAATATGGATGTAGTCATGGCTTTAAGGGTGGAATTGGCTTATACATTTTGCAATGTGAGTTTAAGTTGAGTTTTATGGTTGTTTTTAGTTGGTTTGTGACGCTTCCCGGTAAGCTCGCTCTCATTGGCTTTTGCTGGTTTCAGTCGCAGCCGATTATCGTGTTTGAAATTTACGATTAAATTGGGGAGCCCCTGACTCAATCTGTAGCGTTAATATTATCTTGCAAACTCCCAACACTTCAGGATTATTTGGGCAGATAATCGGCACCGAGTGACCTCAAGTCGGGAATGCTTTTACAAATTGTTGGAAGGGTCAAATTTGGTTTGAAAAAAACCCTGTGTGTAGCAGCCTTTAGTCAGCAATCACCAGGGTATTATTCTGAGATGTGGGTATATGTGTGTGTGTGTGTGTGCGTGCGTGTGTGTGTGTGTGTGTGTGTGTGTGTGTGTGTGTGTGTGTGTGTGTGTGTGTGTGTGTGTGTGTGTGTGAGTGTGCGTGTGTGTGAAATCCACAGCTTCACTGTGAGGAGGTTCGTAGCTGTGTGCATCAGCTAAAATCTCTTTTGATGGACAATCTAGTCAGTGCTTTCTCTCTGCTTTCCAGGCAGTCTTGGGTACAATTAGTATACTACAAACAAACATTAAAACATATTAAATAGTATGCCTACAGTCTGTTGATCAGGTGTGTCTGGATTACAGTTCACATTCAAAAGTGTTTGAACGTAGATTGGTTTGAATCAATGTAGACATGTCGAGGTAGTTCCACTTAGTGGCACCATAACTAGTCACCACAGATGCTTTGCTGTTATTATTGTACAATTCTCTAGTCGGCTGGGAGCACATGCACAGTTGGTGCCATTGTAGTATACTGGCCAAAAGGATCACAGCAAACAAGTCTGCAAGGATACTACAAGATGGTACAGAGCCGGCAAACGCAGTCTGATGACACCTTCTAATGTCCCTCACGTACTCGTAGATGCAGAAAGTATAACGTTGGTCTAAGTACAGGCTGCTGTTGAATGCAGGGTTTTTGACTCCAGAATATGTTGAAATTCTGAGGCCATTTTCCCAATGGGAAACATAATGAAACCAACTTAATTAACTTAATAAAAATGCCCATATACGATAATGATAAAATTCAAAAATAAAAGGTAAATATCCAGTGCCCTTTTGTTTACACATGAGCAAAAACACAGCCCTGTAAAATTTCATGAAATTGACACATATTTGCAACCATGGGCTTTAGCTTGAAATCCACACAACACTTTTAGGAGGCTGTTGCAAGATCAAATCTAAAGAAAACCCTTAAAAATGTATTTCCGAGTTGTGGACTGAACCTGAGACGTTATCAGGGAGAAAAACAAATGCACATTCGAAAGGTCCCCAACTCCAAACATGGAGGTTGTATGACACATAACCCCCTCCTAATAATATTTATAATATTTATAATAATATAATAATTGTCTCCTTTTTAGCAACTAAAACTGGAACACATATTGAAGCTATTCATGTTTATTTGTCAATATGAAGTCACATGTAGGTAGGCGTACTTATCATTCCTTGGCTTACTGTAGCTGTAAAATTAGCATGGCATTAGTTTAAGTGCTCTGCGGCACTGACTCTGGATTGATTTGTAAAAAGGAAGATGAACGTCATGAAATCTTGTGCATGTGTAGTATAGTGTAACTTAAAAAATAAAAAAGGCTGTTTTATCAGAACTGACTTTTCACATTGACCATTAAAAGTGCAGATGTTTCCCCATTCAATCAGATAGAGGCCTGGTCTTGTTTGTATGAAACAACTGTTAATTGCTTGTAAGGCCGTGATTTAATTCAGTTTGTATGGAGACAAATATGTTGTGCTAATTACTTAGTTTTTTCTTTTCTCTTCTGTTTCGTCCTCACAAACTTATGTAAAGTGTCCTTGGGTCTGTTGAAAGACGCTATATAAATTTAAGCTATTATTATTATTATTATTATTATTATTATTATTATTATTATTATTATTATTACAAACTTTCACCACACACCTATTTAACAAAACACCTAATGCCTGTTTTTAGTTAAAGCTGTTTATTAGAGACATGAACTCTAATGTCCCACAGACTTTCTCTAGAGTTTCCCTGTTATATATGAAGGACGCAGCAGGAGATTCTCTGGTTAGAGGTATTCACAACAACAAGAAATCTGCAGAGCGTTCAGGTTAGGGGTGGCACAGCATGCAGGAGGCAGGACATAACGGATGAAGTCTGCTGCAGATATTGCATGTTTTTCTTTAAAGCACATCGACATGGCATCAGCCTGTGTTATTAAAATCTCTTGAATCTTGATGTCATTCTAAGTTGACATCTTCGTCAGTGTCTTCTACTTGTATGGCCAGGGAAGGGCAAAGATACGTACATTCAAATGTACCCTTCAAATAGGCTAATTGTTAGGGTATAAAAATAAACTACAAAATACAGCAGCCACGCCATGTATCAAAATAAACTAGGGGTAAACTTAGAGTTAGGGTGTAAGCTGTATTTTTGTATTATAAAAATACATTAAATACTTTTCCAATGCAGCATGAAATCTCATTGCAAACCATATATCAGCCTACTTAGATCTATCCATTCAGCAGTAACACTGACTCAGTTGATTAAGTGGACCATTTTTGAGAGCAGCTAATGAGGCATACAAGCCATAAATCTGACATGCAACCAGTCAACAGATCAAATAGTCTGACCTACAGTACCTGTTTGGTAGTGAAGGGCCTACCTTGCACCAGCAACACTAACGATAATGACAAACAAGTCATTCATAAGCAGACAACTGATAAAAAGAAGTTGCTATGGGTAATGGTGCTAAGTAATTCATTATTCAATCATTCAATTGCCCACGAAGTAGCACAGAGTTATTTCAGAACAATTCTCACCAAACACCAAACAGCCCCCACTTAGTTACAAACTTAGACTTAGAGAAGTTGTGGGCTATGGCAAACTCCAGTGGTGTATGGGATAAGAATCTGTTGTTTCGTGGCTTTGCAGCACAACGTTGTTCATGACAGTAAGGCACAAAACATGTGTGTTAAACCATATTGTTGCACTGTAAAATAATGTTGAACAACAACTTTTAAACGCAACCAACACATTTCTTACCTTGTTCTTTGGGTCTGGCAATTTTCTGAACCTCAATGTTCTGATCTCAACAAGCCTGGAAAAACTACTGAGTAGAAACCAATCACAGGCTGCACGCATCGATTTTCATTTTTATCACAAAATATGAATCTATTTTCATCAAACCTATCATATACAAATTACGAAATATTATTTTGTATTTCAAATACGTATTTTAAAAACATGTATCATAAATACTGCCCATCCTTGTGTATGGCACCTCTTTTTCATCTTTAGATATTTCTATTCTTTTGTTGTTTTCAGCAACAAATGAATTGCTTGTTTGAAACATCATGTTGGCACCTTACAGTGAATCCTCCGAATAATCTCCCGCTGTATTCTTGTGCTCATTCGGACTTCATCCAGGAGAAACTCCGGAGAATATGTAGGATTTCAGGAGTCTATCTGGAGTTGTCTGAAAGTGGTGTAGAAAATATTCATCCTTGATTTTATTTTGCAAGTCGGACATTTTAGAGCTACATCTTCTGACATTTCTTCAGCTTTCTGTTTTCTCACTATATTTAAGAAGTAGTTAATTACAGCTACTTTTCCTTTGATTCATCACAGATTACATCCCAGAGTAACCACACTCCTGTTCACCGACAAGCTGTGCCTACGAAAGACTGTGTACAGTTATAGTCCACTCAGCCCGAGTGTGGATAGAGACTGTTTCACTTTTCAGAGACTCACATCCTTCTATTGTATCGCTCACTTTCAGAGTTTTGACCAAAATTTCCTGGCATGTTTACCATGTTTACTCTACTTTCATCACGCCACGTTCAGGATGTGACACTGCTGTGACTCCGTTTCAAGACATTTCCTCAGCTTGAAACCATCATCGTTGTCACACCCTGACGATCTGTCGCTCAGCTGCACGCGCACAAAGCTTGAAGATATTCTCTTCAGAGAGCTACGTGTATGGCTGGGTGTGTGTGTGTGTGTGTGTGTGTGTGTGTGTGTGTGTGTGTGTGTGTGTGTGTGTGTGTGTGTGTGTGTGTGAGAGACAGAAAAAGGGATGCTGGGATATGAAGTAGAAGGGCTTTTATCAGCCTCTGAGTTGGAAGTCTTTGAGAGCCTCCTCAGAAGCTCAGCATTTCTTCCATTGTTCTATTTCCATCCCTCGCTTCGCTCCTGTCACATGTAAAATTACAAAAGGCCCCCTATACCCCCTTCCCCCCACCACCGCCCATACCCCTCCTCTTCACTCATATCCCCCCCCTTTCCCCCCCATGTTCCAGCGTCTGAGAGGCATATAACCCACTTAGATTATTCTCAAAATACTTCACAGCTTTACAGTGTTACCACCGCAAATTGGGGTTCAGGCAAAAACCTGGGACTGGAAAGCTGAGGTTGTGAACTCCTTTTACAAGCAGTCCTCCTAATTTAACCCAGTCATTCCCTCCTAGAGGAAATGATAACCCTCCCGTGTACTGTAGTTACACTGTGCCACACGCTGTGTACACATGGCAACGGTGTTATGAGATCTTTTCTTGCCTTGTCCCGAATCCCTCCCTTCAACGCTGTTATTGTACATATATGTGAGCATCACTGCGTCCATGATTTGAAAGATACACCTCACACAGTCACCGTCTAACCTAAGGGATGGGTGGAGAGATTCTACTCAGTGTCATCCTCCGGCAAGATGGTGTGTTTACTGTACACGTATCCTATCACAACGAGGGCTGACTTTGTCTTCCTCTCACACACACACACACATACACGCACACACCCGAACTCAGATATCTGAGACCTTAAAAAGCCTGCCTTCAGGCCTCCACCCTTTAACAGGTGATGCCGTTGTGACATCTCGGCAACAAGACACAGAGCCCCTTTCCTTTTGCTCCCCTTATCTTCTCCATTATCTTGTCTTTGCTCCTTGTCCTTTTTCACCTCTTTTTTTGATTTTCCCCCATTCCATTCCCTCTTTTCTTTCCCTTCTGCCCCATCGTCTCTTCCCCCCTTTCTGCCTCGGGGTATGAAGTGACTTCAGGTTTCAGTGGCAGACACAGGAAAAAGAGGATTAGTTGGCCATTTCCCTAAACATAAACTGCAGCAGGTGCATTGGAAATCCCCCAGTCCTGCTGTTGTGTAGCGAGGATCACCTTTGATTTTTGAGACGTATCGCCTGAGAGCACACACAACCAACCTGTGAGCCAGGGAATGCAAATAGAGTTATGTGTCTGTCACTGATACGTACTAAACATTAACTGTGCGTCGCCAGTGGTGTAATAGCTCTAGAGTGCACCACTGCTCCACCCTCCCTCCTCCTCTGTTCACTAACCCAGCTGATCCTCTGTCCGATGTAATCAAATATGACACCAGCTTGTGCAAACAACAACTTGGCAATGTTATCTGTGCCATTTCCCTCCCTTCGCTCCCCCTCTTTTCCTCCCTTGCCCGGCTACTTTTTTCTTTTTCCACTCCTTCACCAGAGATAACGAGAGGTGATTTCAGTCTCTCCATATTCAGATGCTGCGTGAGAGATCGTTCCTCTGCGTGTCAGCTGCGTGAGAGCGTGTGTGTGTGTAAATGTGTGAGTGAGTGTGTGTGTAAGGTGAATAAAGGTATCATTGTTGGTTGCAGGTGTGTGCTTGTGCCAGGCAGGCTTCAGCGGAGGATCTGGAGAACAATGGCTCTCTGTTGGAGGACACACCTGAGTCAGAGAGGGGAGGTGAGAGGGCCCCGATCGCAGGAAGATTACACAAGAGCAAACTTCATTAAAACCAAGGGGGGCAAGGGGGGATGAGGGGAAAAGGAGGAGAGGGAGAGATAAAATGGTGCAGGAACATGGAGGGAGTGTTTGGAGGAGAGAGGAACGTGGAGGGAGAGGCAGAGGGGCTAGATACCAGGAGTGGGGGGACTGCGGAAAGTGGAAAAAGAGGGTGGATTCTCAAAGTGTGCTGGATGTTGAATTAAACTAATGTAGGAGTATGAGGACAGAGAAGTCAAGGTTACTATGGATACACAGCAGGTGGGACTTCCCGTGGAATGTAGCTCTAAGTGCAAGGCATCATGCGATAGTTGGGGATACAAACTTCACCCTCAACATGACGACTTGTGCAGTGCCCGTTATAAACATGTCTGTTTCAACGGGTTGTTTGCTTGGCCAACCCTGACGCCACACCACTGCAGCTGCACAAAGAGCTTTTCACCTTTTTCTTCAAAGTTCAGTGAATGCACTGTTGTGATCAATAACGACACGTTATGAGTCCCAGCCTCGGCTGCTGCAGTGCGCTGATTGCTACTTTATTCAAAGTTTATTAATATTTAACGTATCATGTGTCTCAATCGCACCAAATTCAACACTGTACTTCCTTGGGCCCTTAGCAATACACATGCCAAGTGTGAAGTCGATCAGATATGTGATACTGTTTATCCTTTGAGGGAGCCAATCCCAGCTGACATTGGAGGAGAGGCGGGGGTACACCCTGGACAGTTCGCAGGCATATCACAAGGCCAACATACAGAGACAAACAACCATTCACACTGACATTCACACCTATGGTCTCCAATTAACTATTAACCTAACCCCAATGTGCACTGTGGAAGCAGGATATACAAACATACACACATAAAAAATATAATATAATACATATAACCTTCACAGTAACACGTATGTGCAGAGAACCTCCCACTGTGTTGTGCATGTGTGAAAGCCAGACTACGGGTAAAATCCGAAGCCAATTCTCCAGATTTTACCCGGAGGTCATGTAAGAAAACGGCTTAAGTGTCCTTAATGCACCACCAATGTTCTGATACAATGTAAAAATGTGAATGAAGCAATACAATGCCATTCACCTGCATTACAATTGCTGATGATTTGACACATTTGATTTAACTCAATGTGATTTAACATGATGCAAAAGAAAACTAAACAAACAAGTCAGGGTGGCACAGATGGTTTGATTTGATTTCTTTGGTTTACTTCATATATTTGTTTCTCTACTACTGCAACTCAGTGAGCATCTCATTTATGCTGTTTCTTTTTGACTTCTTAGAAACATTTGGCTCTCTCACAAACAGGCCTTTTCACAAGGCCTTTGTACTGCAAAAGAAGAGTCTCTCACCAAAAAACAAATAAAACCGGGCCTGGAACTTTTCTTCACTAATGCAAATCTGTGAATTTCACCGTCCCTCATGTCTTCAGTGTATCGCTGTCTGATGGTCTCATTTACATCATATAAAACACAGGTATGTAACTGCATGGATGAAACCCACCATTCTATCTATTAAGTGCAAATTGCAGGAGAGACATATTTTTACACTGAGGCAGATGTAATGGTGACGTATAAGCTGCTTTCAAACATGCACTGGACTTCACCTGACAATATGCACAGATGTGAAAACACAAATGTCAGAGTGAGAAACTCTGGGCTTTCTCCAGAGTTACTCCAGCCAGCCCCCTGGTAAAACCTCCAGAGAATGTCCCAATAAACCTATGTGAGAATACAGCCGGAGATCCTCCTGAGGATTCATCACGAGCGAGTGGGTGTGTTGATGATGTTTGTAACTTATGACAGATGCAAAATTTGAGTTTGAAAATAAAAAAGCTAAAGGTGATAAGTTGGGTTTGTTGGTTTCATTTTGTAGGAATTATGTTCTGTTTGAGATCATGTCATGTATTAGTCAAAGATTACTGCTAATGTGCTCAAATGTAGCATGACGAATATATGATGATGTGCTCCAGACGTGAAGACTGTTCAGTGTTGTTGGATTACAGACAATGATTACAGGAACTTTAGAAGGAATCTCATTCAAAGGCTCAGTAATTTATGACATGTTCCCCATAAAGTTGGATAAGAAGGAGGAGAAGTGGTGACAACATGACAAAAGGAAAAGGCATTGAAAAACTTTGAGAGTAGTTTCGCTCCTCGTCTACCTACCTCCCTCCCCAGCCTTCAATAATCCCTCCCTCCCTTCTGTCTCTCTTCCTTGCAGAAAGTTCAGAAAGTCAAAGCATCCCTACTTTTGCGCAGGATGAACACTGTTTCTGTTCTCAACTCCTCAAACATGAAACGCAAATGGTATGTAAATGTCGTCTTTGATTCTGTTTAATGTATCCGGGGTACAAGGTGCAAAGAATAAAAGAGTCTTCTCCTCTCTGCCTATAAAGCGTTACGGTACACCTTTACAGGACAGTGGACCCCCTGCTGTGAGGATAATAGGAAGAAATTGTTTTGCTATGAGATGAAGTGATAAAGGGAAAAGTCTGATTTTTTTTCAAAGACTTTGCCACTCCTCTCCAACACCCTGCACGCGTTTCTCTCTGGAGTGCATGAGAGAGAAATTGTTGAGCACTAATTGAGTGATAGCTGATTGTTGAAGTGTTCATCTTTGATGTTGTTCCTCGTTTTTCTGTGCAAGTAAATGAAACATCAAGAAAGTGACAGATGTGTTGTGAGGAATTAGGGTGAAGTTGGAGTTTGAATGAGGGTGTGTGTGTGTGTGTGTGTGTGTGTGTGTGTGTGTGTGTGTGTGTGTGTGTGTGTGTGTGTGTGTGTGTGTTTTTGTGAATTTGTGAAAAAAAATATAGGCCTGTGTCAACAGCAGTGGTAAATATGATCCACAAAGTTTGTAATTGCTACAGAAAATGAAGGGGAGGGGATTAGAAGAATAGAGATAGGCTGGGGACTGGGTCGAAGGAGGGGATTATGGCCCCTGTCCCGCCTCCAAAGTCTCAAAATTCTACATGACGATCGTCTGTGGAGCGGTGTTTAGCAGTTGTTGCAGGTCCTGTTGTTCACACAGGGAATGTGTCTGCTGCATGTGTGTTGCGTGTGTGCAGTAGAGCAGCTACATGAGGTTTCTGGTATGATCACTGTATTTACTTTAATAAAAGTAGCTTATGTACTCAACTAAATGCCAGGACTCAATACTGTATGAAGCAGTGCATCTTCCAGTTGTGCAGTAACCCTCAAAAACTTGCGGCTCACGCAAGCAGTGTGGCGACTCTTACCTGATGGGCCCCTGAATGAAAAGCAAGACGTGTTGTAATGCACATGTGACAGTTTGCCCAGGCATCAGCCCCATGTTTGCAGAATCGGGGTTGTCAGAGCAGAAATGCTCGCACGCGAGTATGCCTTTCCCCTCGCGGATACTGTTCTGTGCGCTTGCAGAGTAAAAATGCTCCAGCAGGGCTATGGTTTCGGGCCCATGAATTTTGAGACTAGATAAATACCATGTTGCTGATTCCACTATCTGTGGCTGGTTGAGGAGATATTGTCGAGGCAGAGCGGGAACAGGTCTGGATGGAGGGCAAAGGATACAGGATAAAAATGTCTTTTCATGGTGCTAGATTTAACTTCTTGCGCATAATTTTTCACCACAGTAAAGCTCCACCAGCTCAAGAATGAAACAGTGTCATAGGCCTGGTATTAATATGTGTCTTAAGGGATCCGATCCCAAGTGGACAACTCATCCTTTCACTCCTGGCATTAAAATGCTTGCTGTCTTAAGGTACCACTTGTGATTGGATCTCACTACCTGGCTTTAAAAACTCAATCATCATTTCTGTTTGCAAAAACCAAATGATGTTGTTTTCAGTCAGTCTGACTGTACCAATGTGTCATTTATCAATGTGTTTGTGTGTCCACAACGCTGGACTTGTTGTTTCCTGTTTTATTTTGGATTTACTTACCTTGTGTCTTTTGCCAAATTTACTTCTTATCCTTGTCTCATTTCCCACTTCTGTCATTGTCTGCCTCGCCCTGATGTTTCTCTGGTGTTTCATCTGTGCCCAACTATTCGTGCATTCCTTGTGAATTTAGTCTCTGTGCTTCTCTGTCAGTTTGTCTGTTTATTCCTGCTCTGTTCTTTGGTGTTTCCTTTTGCTTCAGGTTACGTCCCTGAGTTTTGCCTGTTTTGTTGCCTTACTTAGAAGTTTGAGATTTCCTATCTAATGTCTTGTCTGCTATAACCTGCCAAAAAGAGACTCTTCTTTTGCTTTTGCACCTGCTGACCCTGTCCAACGTCTGCTCTTTGGGTCCTGTAACTACACCATAACCCAACATTGGTAGGTTCATGTTGGCTAAGCAAGCCAAAAATGTATTGTAGAGTTAATTATCAAGATCTGAAACTAATCGTAAGCCAATGCAATTGAAACAAGTTACACACTATCAAATTTGATCCTTGTCAGAACTCAACGCAAAGACTTTCAGACAGACCAGAGAGGAGAGCACTGTAAACAAACCATTGGTAGAGTTTCACTCCATCAACCTGACACAGGAAGCGTCTTACTTACTCTAAAGGGGGAAGTTTTTGTTATATCAGTGCAGAATCTTTATTTTTTTTGCATTTTATTATTTAACTTTAATTCTTCATTTTTATTTTATTGTCCTTTTTATATTTCTTTATTCTCTTGTCTACCTCATTCTGACCTTCCTGCGGCTGTAACAAGTGAATTTCCCCAGTGTGTCTATCAATAAGGTTTTATCTTATCTTATCTTATTTTATGAGGCTCTGGAGATTAAGGGTTGGTAATCCTGGAATGCATCATACAACGTATGCAGCACACATCCCACCCTCTCCTATCGGCCCCCTCATCAAAGCTACACCTCCAAAACACACTGACATACTGACAACTGCTAGAAGCCGACTTTTCAGTGACTTGCTTGTTTACTTCTGGCTATCGTCTCTGCTTCAGCGGTGTATGTATCTCCAGACTCCGGTCACGTGCAGTGACAGCACAGGCTGGCAGGTCGCTTAGTGACAGAAAGATACAGCAGCGTCTAATTTTATTTGGTCCGATTGAAATGATTGGTTGTGTTATTACAGTCCTGCGAGGGCGACACAGAAACCACAATTGAATTCTTTTTTCAGACAACTTTATTTATATATGGCTATGGGGACGGGAAGAGGATTTCAACAAATAAGATTAAAAGTGTTTTCAGAAATAACTTACCAACCATACCTTTAGGGTCAGACTGAAAATTGGCGACATGAACTGTTTAGTACTTTCCAGGAGAGAGAGACTAATAGGAACATATTTCTTCTCTATACAGAAACATACAGAAAAGATTATATGTAATCATATCAGCACAAAGAAAAAAAAGAACAATGTAAGTTAAAGCACATGCTTTTCAACATCATTTTAACATAAACTTGATCATAAATAACATTCTCTTGCATAGACATAAAAGGCTTTGCAAAAGACAGAAGTTTTGCCAGTTTAACATCAGTGGTTTATCACAGCCTATTTCCACACGAACTAAGACTGCATGTGACCAGACTGGCAGGCCTGATCCAGCTGGGCTTGACAGCAGAGCACAAATGAAAGAAAGGGATGGAGGGATGGAGTGGTGGAAGCTGGGAGGGAAGCGAGGAATGGACAGAAACACACACTGGAATCCTGCTGTTCACAGCAGCAGGTGCAGGGGAGTGTGGTGAGGGGTGGAGGGTTATTGAGGGGGGTTACGGGCGGTTTTGTGGAAAGGAGAAAGAAAGCATGTGAAGGGGAGGGAGGGGTGTGGGTAACATATGCGCAGCATTCACTGAATCAACCCAGTGAACATAAACCAATGAGATGGAGACCCTGCATGGGTTCCAATAAACGGAATCACTGTTTGATTTTGTGATACCATGAGGCTTTTCATTATGATCCATTAAACTTGGGCGCGCTGATGACGCTCTGGGCTGGGAGAGGAAGTCAAGTCAACACGGGCAACAGCAGGAAGACTCACACTGCGCTGTCTGCTGCCCGCTGTGTGAAAGTAAACAGCGGAGATAGCAGCGAGTGGCTGTCGATTGGCAAAGACACATCAAGAAATACCTTTTGAGCGGGTTGAAGATTGTGCAGAATTTTCAAATAGCATGATACAATTCTTTCATGCTACTTGAAACATGTTATTCATTTGGCCATAGCAGTCCCCTTCCTGTCTGTTTTCTGTCCTCTCTGCTGGCTGAGCGTGTCAGATAATGGTCACTTTAAATCCTATAAACATTGCTGTACATTCCACATTGAATGGAGCACACATTTGTTCCACATTTTTCTTACTAGTACAGTGCCCATTGTAACCTGCCTGTTTTGAATAGGCTGTGTTAATGCTACTTCAGAATTATTCCTTGTCATTAGTGAGTTCTCCTCAAACAGTTCTACAATATCCTGTTACTTTTGTTGTATGTTTGTGTGCTGGACGTTGTGTACAGAGCTTTTTATAAACAGACTATGATGGAGAGTGAGGTTTGAAAACATTCCATTCATCCTACCTGGTTTATCTGCAATCAAGATTTTTTTGTCAATTTCTTTTCATAAAATGAAACTGAATTTGCTTTATTGCTTTCCATGTGTGTGGTTTATATATACGTTTGAATGATTTACCTTACTGGTGATATGTTTTTATACATTGCATATCAACTATTTCAGAAGTCTGTTGAGCATCGAAACAATCTCCTGACCCAAGTTCACAGCCTATCACAATATAAGCTCTGCAATTCAGTTCGATATATATAAAGCATTATAACCACAAACCGAATATTGTGCTTTTACTTTGAAGACAATTTGCCAAACAGGAAGGGATTCTATGAATGTTGTTGTCTTGACCAGCACCAGCAACTACCATGAATGTCTGTATCAGTTCAATATGGTGAAATGACAAAAAAACAAATGATCAAAATCATCTGGCAGTGATTTTGAGTTGCCGACTGGTGCTGTAGTTTATCGTAGAATGTAGAGAAAGACATGTTCAACTTGGTCAGACTGAAGACACACTTCCACTGACTGCTGCAGAGCGCTGGTCGCCTGTTTATTCCATTTCTATTAATATTGAACAAATCTTGTGTCCAAATCGCACCGAACTTAACACTGCACTTTTCTGGGCCACTGAGAATACACTAAATGGCACGTGTGGACCGATAAGAAGAACAGTTCACAAGATGTGCGTTTTAGATACAGGCAGACACACAGGCAGACACACAGGCAGACAGACAGACAGACAGACAGACAGACAGACAGACAGACAGACAGACAGAGAAACAGACGTTTTGGGAATTAGTAGATAGACGTTCTCTACAAAAATGGATACAGTGCAAGTAAAGAAACCAAGGGCAACCTTTTTCAACAGCTTTTTTGTTTTATTACACTGTAAAACAGGATAACTAACTGACTGAACCAGCATTAACATTTCCCCCTGCAATCCCCTGAGCTAGCTGGTGCCCTAACAATGATTTTTGGAAAAAAAAAACACCCTAGAGTGGGGAAGATGGAGGTGTGGAGGGGGGGTATCAAATTACAGTACGTCAGTCTCGAAGAGAAGCATCTTTCTTGAAGACTGGGCGTTGACAGACAGCAAGAGAACAGGCAAGGGAGGATAGCTGAAGATCTGTGCCTTTGATGAGACATAACAATATCCAAATCCCCGACTGACTCTTATTTAAGTTACTGAGGACTCTAAAAAAGGGAAGTTCTTCCAAAGTCGCTCAGAAGCTTTTGCGCTTTAGGTGAAGGGAGGGAATGGAGGGAGCAAGACGTAGAAGGGTGGGGGAAAGAAGATAATGTTTATGCATTAGATTTTCAAAGCAGTTTTTTTTCTGCAAGGAAATTCAGATTCAAAGGTGTATTTCTTGCAGGAAGATCTAAAGGATTCTTTCTCCCTCTCCCTGTTATTGCTTGAGTGACAAAGTCTCTCTGTAGCTTAGCCAGGACTTTGTATGCACATGGTAACTGAGCGTGAGTAGGCCCTACATAGCTACAGAATATCCACCAAGGGGATTGAGTGATGTATAACTCTATACTTTATATATAATATTCTCTATGCCCAAGCTACATATTTGACATCAAAGAGAACAGTAACACTAAAGTAACACCTTGGCTAGGCAATCTAATGCTACTGTTAACCTAAGTCAAGCACTCTGCCACCCACAGGAAATGCCCCTGTGCCCAAAATGCAGTCAGTACTGTGCACACCCGCGCTCATCACTTCAAATTCAAACTCATTGGAGCGATATTAACTGAAACTTTTTTCTAAGTGGATGTCTGAACTCGAAAACTTCAGAGGCAGAGCACTCTGGAAGAGCTGAAAGAGCGGAGATTACAGCGGGAGGATGTGTGTATGTGCACGCTTGCGTCGGAGAGTTGCTGAGCACAGCACTCGTACATACAGTGTGATTAAAAATTCAAATGAGTGCCTTTAGAATCGATGGAAGGCTTTGAGGCTCCATAATGAGGCTGATAGATGAAGTTTAAACATTCGGAGCCGCTGGAAGTGCCACCGTGGAAAGGGGAGGGAGGCTAAGAAAAAGGGGAAGATTTGGCTTTGATGCAGGAATATCACCTTGGGGCATGGCTGGTCGGCTGGTATTGGGATCCGGAACGCTATCAGAATGTTTGCTACGTTCCCCAAGACGCTTTTTCGAGCAGTCCCTCCCCGATAGTCCGGGACGAACTGGGAGGAATAAGGAGGGAGCGAAACAGACGAGAAAAAGAAAGCAGCACACAGTGGGAAAGAAGAGGGGTTAAAAGAAGAATGGTGACGGAGGTAGAGGAGGGGGAAATTGAGAGTCACAAAGAAGTGTCTGCTATCACTTCTCTGTGTACACCCTTCAGTCACATACACACTTGCACACACGCACAAACACACACAATAGGTCAAGTAGTGAGAAGTAGCGAGAGGAGCTTTGGTGTCAGGATCTGGGACAGGAGGAAGGAGGTATTAGTTCAAATGCTACTGTGTGTGAGACCACATGTGGACACACACACACACACACACACACACACACACACACACACACACACACACACACACACACACACACACACACACACACACACACTGTTCTACTTCTATCTTTGGAAGCAGTGGGAGTCTAGTGCCACTTTGAACTTGCCTACCATTAAAAGCCTGACAGAGTTTTGAAGAGGCCCATTGAAAGGAAACCTGTGCATTTATGATGTAAATGTATTTTATCCAATCCTTTCTTCTTCTCCCCCCCCTTTTTTTTATTTTGACAGCCTTTGAAATTTGTCATATGCACATCCAATTTAACAGCCAGAAAAGACTTCTTTGGCCCCCTTCTTTCTTTTTCGCAACAATCCATTTTCATATCAACTTGAAAGGAACTGGCTGAATATTTTTGCTTGATTCTCTTTAATGTGATCATCACTGTTTCAGTCGCTCAGCGTGTTGGAGTAATATTCTTTTAGTCTGGTAATTTTCTGTCAGGTTTACTCTCACAACCAATTCTTCAAAGGTGAAAACAAGCGGTTTCTCAAAAGGACAACAATATCTCTAGACCTCTTCTTTCACTTTAAACTGGTTGTCGTAACCTATTCTTCAATTTGTGGGACAGGTCCCCTTTAACTGCTCTGAACTCCTTGGTCAAACAGCATTTGAAAATTATTTTTGGTATTTCTTTTAACCTACTCACAGCTCTAAATTTGTGATTGTACATGGTCAAACAGCATTTATGGTGTCCATTAAACGGCTTCAAAATCAGTGCGTGTCTGAAGGCTGCTCCAATAGCATATAATGCCTACCTACAGTTTTTGCTGTGATGTACAGAGATAGCAGAATAAAATTTGACATATGAAATATATCTCAAATATAGCTAAGTGTCTAGAGACACTACGTTCTATGTTGTTCCAAGATGTATGTTGACATGAACTATATTTATGAGTCTCAGAATGACATGAAGAAGTAACAGTTCTTCCAGCAGTGAAGATAAGGAAAACATAGTATACATCGTGATGTATTAAACGTCACTGTCTGCACAGTTCAATGGGCCAACTGTGGATTATAGTGTCAGTTACTGAAAAATTGCAACATAGTGTGAACTACAGTTGACTCTAAATCAACGACCAACGTCAACCTCAGAAAAGTCATCCTGACCACCTATGTTACACAAAGCGACAGTATGAATGGTCAAAAGCACGTCAGAGCATAATGTTCCATCCAGCTGCCAGGATAAATGGAGGCTCTTGGACCAAAGTTAGTTCATGGGAAGATGGACTAATGGTGGTGAGAAACAAACTCATTTCTTTTTAGTACGTGTTCGGACTGTCTCAAAGCTTCCAGCTGGACACAGCAGTGGTTAACTGAGAGAGGATGGTTGAGGCATGACAGAGTCAGGGGGGTACTAAGGATGGTGGGCCTCATGAGGGTGTGTTAAAGAGCATTTGGGAGGGGGGCTAACGACAGCTGGAGGCCGGCAGCGTTTCGCTTGCTTTCCCACCTGTCAGTAAACCGCCTATATCCACACATACACCCACACACGCACATTTGAACAACACACATGCTTAATATGAAGATATATGCAAGGTCAACAAAGTCACACACATACGCATTAATTACATATAGTACAAAGGGCAACTCAGAAAGGCTTTCGTGTGTAGTGAGCCCCCTATGGCACCTCCACAAACTGTGCGCATTATTTTAATGCGTTGTCTGCCTAATTTGATGTGATGATACTGAACAAAAGGTTTTATTCTGTTCTATAGAAAACTCAAGCATAGAGTAAATGTGACATCAAATTTTTAGAACAAAAATCTGTTCCTAGAAATGATACCATCATCTCACCCTGACTGATAAGTTCCTTACATATCTATCAGCATCAAGACATCAGCAGTACATACTCGTTTTGTACAGCCAGGTCTGTATATAATACTATAGTGTGGTGACATTCTCTAAATAAGTGCAGCAACACTTTTAGACATAAGGTTCCTATTAGAGCTGATGCGCATCTTACTTCACTGAGGGGACCACCTATAGGTTGAGAAAGATACTTTGTGCTGTATCCTTCACTTATTCACTCACACACACCAGCATGCTGTGTTGTTGTGTGCCCATCCGTGGTGGCTGAGTCTTAATAAACCCTAATCCCCGCCGTGCATCCTCTCTCTGTTCCCCAACTCCTGCTGGTCGACTGTCTCAAGAGTGCCGTAATTTACTGTCATGGAACTCCTCAAACCAGCCACCACACAGTGCACTGAGGGGGACCACAGACTTGGTAACACAGATCACCGTCAAAAGAAAAAAAGAGGAAAAAACATTTTGGGGAAAGAAGAATGAAGTCTTAAAAAAATAATGGAGTAAGGGGGAGAAAACTGTTTTCTACTGACTCAAACACACCCAGCAGTTCGCCCAGCTTTGTTTAGATTTCCTCTTTTTTTTCAGAGGAGAGAAAAGGAAGGGAGGAAAAATTGCTTGGTGGTTGTCAACGGTTGAAGCTGCAGCCGCACCTGGCATCGTGCAACTGGTCTTTGATCACTTGTCGAGTGAAATTCCGCCACTGGATTAAAGTGAAGGTGGGGGCAACCAAGGGTGGAAGGACTAGAAAGAGTTATAAAGAAGGAAAACAGAGAGAGGACGACTTGTCTGAAATGTAGCCTGTGTGTCCTGTGCCTTTAATATTGCATGGCTGTAATTAAAATCAGCATGAATTGTTGTCTAAAGCCGACACTCTCTCTTCAGACCCTCACTGCACAAGCTCTATGTTTGGACTTGCATACAGAGCAATGAATGTCACCTTTGCAATTACAGAACATCTAAATACCTTCATTTATTATTCTGTTTGTGTTTTATTTGTACTCACGCACATACTGGAGAAGTTAGTGGCTCTTACAAAAGTAAAGGGAAAAAGATGAAGATTTTAAAAAGAGGGGATCAAATCCAGATGATAGCCTCCCCTTGAAAATAATTTAAGAGGCTCGAGACAGAACCTTTGTGTGTTCGTGTGTTGTAGGCTCATGTATATGGAAGCACGACTTGAGTGGGTGGGTGAAGTGTTTGAGTCCACAAAACACTTTTGGAGTCTCAGGGGTAAACAACGGTGCAGCTGTAACTAATACAATTGAGGTCAATTTTGACCTCCTCTTTAGACGTAATAAAACAACAGAAAAAAACCCAGCTCGTGCGGTGTCATCCAAGTGTCCGTAAGCCCTGACATTCCAATTTTCGAAACGGCATCATTTACACCATATTTCCAGCCTTTGTCCTTTGATAGCCTGATCGGAGGCGCGTTCACATACCCTCAGGCACACTGGAACACCGCACACACTCTCGCCCAAGGGCACGCGTTTGTGTGGCTGCGTCCACTAGCATCGTCACTTCCCGTAGTGGACTTTTAGGCTTGAAACATTGTGTAAATGACACCATTTCAAGTCGAATATGAATGTCGGGGCTTGCGGACACTTGGATGACACCACAAGAGCAGTATGGAGGAATGTCTGCTGTGTTCAAATCTTCTTTCTTCTTCAAAGAGTTTTGGCCATTTTGCCTTGAAGAGCAGGTTCTGTGTTATCATGCTATCCCCTCGTCCCAGCTGCCTTCACTGCGACCTCCTCGTAAGACACACTGTGTTGTGCGACAGGTGACAATCCCACACTGCTGTGTGAATGTAAAGCACCGGCCACTGTATAAGACCCTCTTTCAAACATGCCAGGACATCCAAGCTAAACTGTTAGCGATGCCGAGTTAACACCTAGCGTGGGAGCCATGACAGAGCGCAATAGCTTTGAATGGTGGGAGCGACCTTGAGTGAAGCACCAGGAATTCCCTCCACTTGACAGCTGGCTCTGACGTACGCCCTTGACTTAGCATGTGCTAATGCTGTCAGAGATGTTTGGGAAGAGAACTGTTGGCATGCTAATCTGCTCTATGTTTGCCACAAGGCTACGCTGAGCTGTGCGTGGCATGTACAAGGAGGTGTTGACAGTAGTGCCACCAGTTGTTCAATCCTCCACTGGGGTGGTACTTGTTGATGAAAGCGACTAGAAATTTCCCAGGTTGCTGCAGACAGAAACAAAACTAGATGAGTCGATGGTGCGAGGGGCGGTTGTCACGCCAGCTGTTGTTGGAGATATCATCATGGGAGTCCACCAGCATTGGACATTCAGGCTACATTAAAACACTCATATACCCATGTACAATGTTTCCAACATGAGGGTTTGTGTATAACCGAAGTCTGATCCTTGTCCTCACAGAAATGTCATATAGTTCACCCACACATAGCTGTTACTCGTTAACAACTAGTTAAATATTTTGATATAAGTGACTTCCTCTCATCTAGTGTCCAACAGACACCACTGGAGAGAGATGACCAGTGGTGGCTGGTGATAACATTTATTGTGTGTGAGGGGGGGTAAACAAACCAGATTTAACAAAAACAACACAACACACAATATGCCAATCCTGTAGCCTCATCATAAATGTAGCTTCATTGTAACTGTGGCAAACTTTATGCCATTTGCATTTTTCAGAGAGATGTTTTAGGTCTCGCACCCATATCATTGTCCACAGTACCTCCGTGGCGACACTTTGAAACAGCAAACAGGGGAAGCAGTAAAATACATTACTTACACCACATCCAGTTAGTCAACTCTGTTTCTCATACCAAGAACGGGAGGAGCCCCTGGTGTAAGCTCGTCCTCATCACTGGCTGCTGAATCTGTTAATCGGGTCGGTCCAGACCAAGCTCCTTTATCCTCTTTTTTTGTTGTTGGGGTGTTTTTGTAAAGTAATTATCAGATTATCTTTGCGGGTCAGCTCACAGCAGAAGTAACTCAATGAAGGCGGATGTACCTGAGATTGTTTCTAGGGTCGACCAATCACATTAGATCAAAAAAACCTAAATCAATACCTATTGGCTGTAAATAAAAGTGGGAGTGTCTGGGGTGAAGAGAGCTGCATCTGGAGGAAGATCTGCACCAACCAATTAAAGAGCAGCCTCAGGTCCCGTGGTTAACTTTAAGGACCCCCATTCACTTTCATATGGCCGGTGCCTCACACCAGGAAGTATAATGTATTTAGACAGAAATTAAACAAATGCAATTTAACTTAAATTGAATGCTCACGAGTGCTTACGGTCAACCAGGAGCATTGTACGAGTAAAATAATATTACATAATTAAATTATGTTTAACATTTTTATACAGACTATTTTGCCTTGGGATGTTGGAGGGGGGCGGCGCCCCAGCGCCCGGTATTAACCAGCCGCCACTGCAGATGGCCACTCTGAGGAAGATTTGCGTTTCTTAGCATCTGTCACCAGCCCCAGCCCACTACTGCATACAACACCACACTCACTGGTGCGGAGTTGGATAACATTCAAAGGAAGCTGCTGAAGATGCTAAAAGTACATCTCCTTAGCAAGTAGTCTGCCATGTGTTGACGGCCTCAGTGTTGGTTTTCCACTCCACACAATTGTGCCAGATGTACTCCCAGGTGTTGAAGTCACCATCTCATCCTCAGACACCTGGATGTTTATTGAAGAAAGCACAGTTCTACCACAAGTCCATAACCAGGTTCTTGGTCTAACCGCTTTCCCCAAACTGTACACCCCTCAACTGCAGACAACAGAAAACGTCTTCAGGTGGCAGGACACTGAGTTTACTCTGAAATCAGAGATGAAAAATGTAAAGAAGAAAGGAGACAGTCACCATACTGGTCCTTTAACACACTAAACATATTTGGGCATAAATTAATACATCCATCAACCCAACATCAACAGGTTGATGCTGGTGCTGTTGCCTTGATGGGTCCAATTCAAATCGCCGGATTTCTGTGTGTAGTTTGAATGTTCTCCCCATGTCTGTGTGGGTTTTGTCCAGATACTCTGGCTTCCTCCCACAGTCCAAAAACATGTAGATTGGAGTGCATTGGGGATTAGGTAACTGGAGACTCTAGACTTTAGGTGTGAATGTGAGCGTGAATGGTTATTGTCTCACATGTAGACCCTGTGATGGGATGGTGACCTGTCCAGGATGTATCCCACCTCTCGCCCGATATCAGCTTGGATTGGTTCCAGCCCCCCACCACCACCCTCAAGAGGATAAGTGGCATAGATAATGGATGGATGCATAGAACCCTACATCAACCCTTACCCATAAGACTTTTGAGACTAGTTGCTGGAAGAGCATTCAAATTTTGTGAAATCAATCACAAGTTGTGATAAAGTAGTAGCCCACTGACACAATGAGAAATATTTAGTCATGGTGTGAATTGCAATTCAATCTCAAAATTCAAGGTAGACTATAAAACACGAGAGGATTTTGGTTAAAAAAATGTGACACCTCCAATTGGTACACAATTCTCACAAAAATACAGTTCTTCAATTTGTCCAGGAGATGGCAGCAGTCGCAACATGTAAACCAACAGTGTCCTTGCGCTGTGCTCAAGCTCTGAAAGTGTTCAAGCTTTGAAAAACACAAGGATGCAATGCTTGTAGAAGATCCTTCAGGTACCCCACACATTGGGTGAGTTTTTTGCTTTAATTCTTTCTGATACTGAGTTTGGCTACAGATGACATCTTTCCCATTTTAAACTTCCATTGTAAATATTTCTTGTAATTGTAAGAACATGTGTTACTTTCATCATGTTTTAACTTGTATAAACAAATCCAGGTGTTTATTTTCATCTGTGATATTTTATGGTTTGGTTTCTCAATAGATCAAATTATTTGCATATTGTTAACTTGTAGGAAACTAGCCACACATACCCACCTGTAGTCTACACCCATAAGAATGCACTTCAAGGACAGGCATGTATTCTTGTGTGTGCACGTTGCTGCTTATGTTTTCTGCATACACATTTGTGTTTACATGTATGCATTTATGTGTAACCATGTCCTCTAAAAGCCCTCTCCACCTCGCTTGGGTTCCATGGGAACCTGTGTGCAGCTAATCCTCCTTTTGGCTGAAGAGGGCTTCTCCAAACAAATCATCCAGCTCTAAGACCCGCTGCTCCTCAAGTGGGCTCCTAGCTCTCTTTGCCAAGCTTCACCAAAAAACCTCTCCCCTTTCTTCTCTCTTTTCTCATATGCTTCACATAAAACAGCTACCTACCGTGAGGCAAATCCCCTTGTCTCTGTCTCTTTTCTTCTAGGAGTAAAGGAAGGAGAAAGGAATGTGGTGTGGATAAGCCAGGCCAGCAGGAGATTGTCAAGTTGAAGAACTAAGATGACCTGTTTTGGAAGAAGCGGCGAGTCTGGATAATGGGTGCTGGTAAAGGGGTCATTGTTTGATAGCAGGCAAAAAAGAAAGTGAGGATAAAGGGATGGATCTTAATACTTTGATGCTGCTCCTTCTGCTTTCATTTACTATGCATAACAGGCTAATGTATGTGTATCTATCTACCTATCTTTATATCTATCTCTCTGGACTCGTATTTCATTTGCCTTATCAGTATTACATCAAAGTCACTATCCTTACTATCCTAAATATGAGCCATGCTCACAGCATGACATCAATGTAAACATGTGATTAAGTCTCATGTGCCAGATATGAATTAATATGCAGTGGTCACCAAAAGTCTAAGACGGCTTTCCCATTCAAGTGGATAGGCAGCTGGTCTAAGACCTCTGAAGACCACTATATATAACAAAACTTACTGTTACTTGTAGTTTACTGTGAAATATATGTTGAAGTATTGTTCAGAACCATGTCGGAGTAACAACGAAACAAAAGTAAGAAGTTTGAAATGTTAATGTGGTTTCATTTAGTGAACATGGATTTAAATATATGGATGGGTTGTAATTACTTGAGTAGCTTTAAAAAAAAAATGTTTACTGCACCCAAATACTGTGCAATTTAGTTTTTCTTTCTTAACTGTAGGCTATTAATTATTTTTTTTGTTTTACATCAAACATTATTCATTGTGTAGATAACCGTCAGATACTTGTTACAAGGACACATTCATAGCAACACAGAAATCTGTTGAGTATTCAGGTGAGGGGTGGTGCGGGATACAGAGGCAGGATGAAACATTTAAATTCTTCTGTGGAGATCACATGTTTATTATTAACAGCACATATAGACACCGGCGATTTTTGCTTTTTTTCATTTTTGTTTCTGTTGCGTGTTAAAAACATCACGTCACTCCCTCTGGCTTGCGGTCAATCCTGTGGAGGATCACCTGCTTTGTTCTCACATCAGCTCATCCAGACTTTCTGTGGACTTTTTACATGGGGCACAGCTGGAGAAAGTCCGCAGAACGTCCCCAGGCTCTCACTCAGACATTTGCGTTGACACATACAGCCCCTTTGGAAGATCTCCTGGGGATCTGAAGATCTAAAAGCAGCTAATGTCAACTCAAAACTAGAATGACACTCAATAGAGAGCACATCTTCTCCAAGGCCTAATAGTCCCCTTATGAAAATACATAACCCTAACCCCTAACCCTGCACCAAATTGCGCACACAAATATTAGTCCACTAAAAACGGCAAATTTTTTTTCATCAATATTCATAAATAATGGTCTGATAAATCAATGAAAGTATAGAAAACACCTGTTAATCTGGATCCACTCTAAACTTGTATGGGTTCTTCCTTGGGTCATGACCTACCTGTTCAAACAATTTAAAGGATATTACTTTGGTAGTTTTGTGTAATGTTGCGAATAATGAAACAAACAAACACTGATGAAATCAATACCTCCTATAGCGGAGGTAATCAAGCTCCTTCATTATTCCACAATAGCAGCAGACTGTTGGGATTGTGAGATTTTGGCTTGTTTTATGTTTTTGTTCCCTGTCCCCACTCTGCTCCCTCTCTCCTATGAGTGTGTACTGATGACAGGGCATGACCACCGCTTCCTGCTCCTGTAATATCATTGCTTTGTCCGAGCTCTTGCCAGTCTTTGTTCGGTCCGGTTTTCTGTGCCTGCATGATTTGCCCTAACCCTGTTTTGTCTTTGCTTTGTCTCTGGATCACCTACTCACCTGCACAGCCAGCAAATGGAGCGTCCCAGTGGGAAAGTGGAGTCCCCCAAACATGGTATACATAAACATTGGAGAGAAAGAGATAGCTGCTTCTCATCCACTATGGAGCAGGAAAACCCTCCATTTTCCTTTTTATTAAAAGGTTCTGAGACTTGGAAAACACAAAGAAAGTTGCTTGCAAAAGAAACATCAGTTTAAAGTTTCCTGACACCTTTCTTGTTTCTACACAAGAATTCTAAATATATTGAGAAATAATTAAAAAATCGAAACTATATCTAATTAAAGAGAAGTTGTATCAGCTTTAGTTTTTATTGCTGGAGTATTTTCCCATTTTTTTTGTTTTTTGTTTTAATAAAGAGTTGGCAAAGGAATACAAATAATACGCACCTCTCAGCCATGAGTCTGCAATGCCAGGCTACCTCTGTTTACCAGCTCTCATCTGTCTTTGTGGAGTGTGTCTTCTCCCTTCTGTCAAAACACAAGTTTTTGAACTTGAGCTGTGCGACACAAGGGAATTGATGCATCCACCGTCTATTTATAACACAGAGAGCAGGTGTGCTGATACACAGAGGCAGAGTGATTGGCTGGGATCCTTAGAAAACTCTTTGTGCTTGTGTAAACACACACACACACACACACACACTTAGATCCGCCCTGTGAAAACATGTTAGCACACAAACATACACACATACATTGATCTATATACTGTGCATCAAACCTTATGAGATTGTAGGTGGGCGCATGTATGCCTGGAAGCATACAAGAAGACAAATGTATCCACACACATGAGGATGAACACATACATACAGACAATCAGAAATTTAAAGCTTGCGGCCCCCACACAGATAACCAAACTCTCATTTCCATTCAAGCTTATTTCCAAGTGTTATCGAGGGGCTTATTCTCCCCTGAGGGTGGAGCAGATCCACACCCACAAACAGATCAACGCAACAACACTTCACTCATGTGATCCACAGCCCTCAACAAATCAACTGAGCTTGTCCTGACAAAAAATGCACCTCATACAGCTTCAAATAACATGTAAACAGCTATTGAGAGAACACATTTTATGACTTCAACAGTGAGGTCAAAGAGTTTGAGAAGAGGCAGCATGTCGGTGGCAAAGTAAGAACAACCTGTACCCACACTGGTTTATTACTGGTACCACAGGAAAAAAAATGACAGCCTTTCACGAGAACCACGAGTGGGAGGGAGATCGATTTGTGTTCACCCCAGCTTTTCTTTTGTGTTGTAGCAGCACAGTTTCTGCTTGGCCGTGTTGATTTGCCAGTATTCACCTGTGATGCTTGTAATTTACTGTCGGCCATTTAATAGATAAAGTCTTGATGTGACTGAGACAATTTATAAAATTGCTGTGTTTGCTCTTGCTTTTTATTTTGGTAATTTGCATCTACCTGCAATGAGACTAAAAGCACTGCTGCAATTCCAAAAAGGAAGTAAACCTGCTTTAACAGCACCACCATGTATAGATCGCCTCCTTATTAAATTTGGAGATGAGAATGCTTGCTCTCTCCTTGAATGATGTTATACCATTTTACCTCAATAAGATATTGAAACATAATAAATGTCCACATGTAATATTAAAAGAATATTGCATTGACAGGAAACTACCCACTCCCAGTATTAAAATGAACAGTAAGATGAGTTCTAGAAATCTGCTATCTCAGCTTTATGTATCGTACTGGTCTAGTGGTCATGTTCAGCCTGGTGTAAAAACACATCCTGCTAATTCATTTAAATGAGGGTGCAATACAGAGGGTAACAATACTCGACTATCTCAGTATATGTTGTGGAACAATTTGTAATGTGAACATCATATTTTACTGTGTAAGGCGCAATCTTCACAACTCAAGAAAAAATGTAGTATAGTGTTTCAGTCGTCAAATTCACAGATCTGTAAATCAAACTGGACCTCTCAGATTATTGTCTCTGTGGTAGCTGAAACAACACACTCACACCAATCCTCTTCCAGTGTTTTCACACAAGGCTGTCTATTTTTTCAGAATGGTTGCCTGTTGACAGAAATCCATGACAGACGTCACTTAATTCAGCATGATCAGGGAACCAACTGTTTCTGGAGTTTTCAGGATGTAAACTGCAAACTTTAAAATAAGTGGTAAATAAGTGGACAGTATCTTGGGGACTGGGATGTTGATGTTCCCCAACAAACACTCTCAAACTTTTAGTGACCTTTAACCAACCTTTAACCAACCCACCGGCTGTGGCTTGGGAGGTAGAGCAGGACGTCCATTAACCAGAAGGTCGGCAGTTTGATCCCAGTCTCTCCGATTCAGTATGCCAAAGAGTCCTTGGGCAAGATACTGCGCCCCTATTGCCACTGATGGATTTGGTGGCAGTGTATGAATGTGTGGGTTAATGGCACAACTGAACTGTCATCAAGACTAGAAAAGCGCTGTGCAGGCCATTTAGTTTTTGGGTGTGGTGTTAGAGGTCCACTGAAAAACAATATTGTAAAAGCAAGATAGGGACCAGCTCACTCTCCAGACTGATTATTCCACCACAAAGTGTTCATCACGGTTTCACTTTTAAAGAGATATCAGCTCTGTTCATATTTCCACCAATGACCTCTGTGTTGTTCATCAAACACACACACTGAAATGTTGACCAGAGCCGAACTTTCTCCTAGTTTCCAGACAGTACTGTTTCATGCCCCTAGCAAATCATGAGCTCGGCTGACAAACAATCCTTCACCTCCGTCTCTATTTCATTTCACAGTCTATATTCATGGCTGCCTCGCAGATCTTGATGGAAGTGATGCCCTTTATCTCACCTCCCGAAACACTTGAGTGATGTAACTTGTAAGGTGTCAATCATATTATCATAGAACGTCTCGGTTTAAGGTGAAAAGGACAGATGGTAACTGACGATTCAAGCTCAGTGGAGCATATTTTTGCAAGTTTGTAGCTGTGCAGCACAGACACTGCAGCCACAACAATGTTAATTCGCTCCCATGTTATAGTTCGGTTAATTTTTCACTTTTGACTAAATTGCTGTTACTTCAGAAATGACAGGACGACAAACATCTGCTCACGACTCACCTGTCGACGTTCTAGTTGACAGATTGGTGAAAGAAGGTGCAGTGTTCTTGTTTTGACATTTTCCTGCCAAAGGTTCTCACGGAACCTTCAACACCAGTAGTGGCAGCAGGGGTATCAAGGTCGACTTTCCAGTCTTTTGACACACTAGAGGCTTTATATTACTTTCAGGCAAAAAAATTGTCAGTAAACATTAGCCCTGTCATAGACTGATGACCTTTATTGCCTGTGCACATGCCCATGCCCCTTTCTCTCATCCAGTACATACTAAGACACACTCCAGCTTCCTACAGACCTGAAAGGGATTCATAAATATAGGAAGGATAGATAGATTAACTGTGTTCAGGCCTAAAAGTAACCTGCAGCAAAATATGGAGTTTCTTAAAATATGTAGCTCAGGGTGCACTGTGCACAAAAAACAACAAACCTGTCCCCTAACTTTGAAGACGTATCCCTATATAAAAAACAGAGCGATGCAGTGACAATAAATCTGCTTTCAGACATGCACAGAACTCCAGAGAACCTCCCGACATTCTCCAGAGAAGCTGTATGTGTGAACACAAATGTCAGAGTGAGAGGCTCCGGACTTTCAGCGGAGTTTCACCAGCCCCCTAGTAAAACCGTGGAGATGTAAGAACACAGCAGAAGATCCAGGATTAAATGGACTGGACATGCTGAGGATGTTTCTAGCATGCGACTGACGCAAACTAAGAAAAGAAAACCCAAAGCAAATACAAATCTCTCAGAATAAAAAAAAAAGCAGCACCATAATGTAGAAGCCACAGACCAAGACGTCAATAGAGTTTTTGGTGATAAGGGCCGACGCCGGTGTAGATGGGCTGTTGACAAAAATACAAGATCACTGCAGCAGAATTAATACGTCACATCCTGCCCCTGTCTGTTGCACAACCACACTCCAGAGATTTCTGTGTAGTTGTGAACACGTCTGACCGGAGAATCTCCTGTTTTGCTGTTCATGTGTGAAAGACACACTCTGGAGAAAGTTGGAAACAATTCTGCGGACTTCCTCGAGAGTTCATGTCTGAAAACAGCTTAAGAGTAAGAGTTCCTAAAAAAAACTTCACACTGGGCCCTGACAAATTCACAAGCAACCTACTTATGATCACAGAGCGCAGTCATCATAAGTGTTAGTCCTGTTCAAATATATGAAAAATAATAAAAGTATGTACAATATATGCTGAAAGAAATTTCCGGATTCAAGTCTGCACTAGTGGTCTGTACTGCTTCCTTGATAAACAAGTCCTGACACTGTCAGTTTGTGGTCTTGAATTTGATTTGGCCACATCTTGCTTCAAAATTAGTTCTATCCCCTGTTGCATTTAACAGCATTCAGCTTAGTAAGAGGCTGGAGAGGATAAACTGGGATAAACTATCTTTATCTTTTGAATTAATCATACATAACTGGTAGGTAGAATATCAATGTCTTCATCTATGGAGTCCCAGTTTGACCAGAAGATGGTGCCATTGACATGGCTATAAAAATAAATGTCTGGTCTTGAGTCTAAAACAGCAGAAAACTGACACAAAACTTCCAAAGGTTCATCATAGGTTAATCATAGCAGAAATACAGAGGCTACATCCGTTACACTCCATTAGAGAATATTAAGAGGAACTGAAAGGGCATGTAGGTTAGTGATTGGGGGATCTTTCAGCAGCAGTTACTATGCAATGTTAATCCTTGAGTTCTGAGTGTATACAGATCAAATAAGTAATTTTATAATATATATATATAATCTGGTACTCTTTTGGCATGGAATTTCCATATTTGAATAAGTACTGAAAGTTCTACTCGATAGCTCCCCACTTGGTTGTGCAGGGATAAAGTCCTGTATGGAACTAATTTATTTTATCTGGTCATGTTACCAATGGCTGACTTGTTACTCAACTATGGGGATATACTTAGGATTACTGCAAATATACAAAAAACAGCAAATAGTAAAATAGCAAACAGCAAGGCATTCATATATGGTGTCTCTGTTGATGCTTTTAACAGATAATGTTGCCTACATGTAACACTATTTTCCACAAACATATGTGATCTAAGTTGACAAATTGAAAATATTCAGAATTATTCACAAAAGCCAAAACATAACAAATTGATAATGTGAAAAAACAATTTGTGTTACGTGAAATTATCTTTCATCATTCCATCTCATAATCAGCAGCTGACCTCCACCCCACTGATTTAGCATACTGCTCCCCTGACCTTCCAACATGGCCCCCGAGACATCATATTTAGCACCAGGACTTGTTGCACACTCTACTCTGCAGGAGAAGAGACCATAATTTAGCAGCTTCCTGTGGACAGTGGCCCATTCACACAAATCAATTTAACACTCACCACCAGTCACCTTGACCCATAGCGACCCCCAACCCCAGCAGTGTCAGGGGGGTCTACAGGAAAGTCAAGGCCAATGTTTCAGCCTCTGCACACATGAAGATTACACTGGAGAACAACCACAGAGGACTCCATGCCCTGCACAGGAGCAGTGTTGCCACAGCCTTGCCATCTGTATGGGAAAATGTACAACCTGAGCGTTAAAATGACATGGAGAAAATAAAAAAACGTTTCAATAATACAAACTCTGAATGTCTCTTTCATTATAGATTGGATGAGTAACGTAATGACTCAAAAAGTATGTTCCCATTCGCATATAACTGAGTCATTATATTACAATCCATTCAACACATATGGTACACATTACATCAAATGTTTCTAGGAGGAGAAATAAAAGCAGTCAGGACAAGGTAACCGTTAATGGACTGTCAGACACAGAGGTCAAGCATTGTTCGCCACTTGAGGCCTTTGCAAACAGACACTGTGAGTGCCAAGTAAAAACCATGTCAAGAAAAGAGGAAGTAAAACTCTGGCCAATGAATTACAGGCTCTAATAACTGGTGTAACTCATTTACAAACACATCTGATGTTGTCCGATACAAAATAAACACCCCTGTACACCATCCTGCAAAGTGATCATCCTGAAAGGGTCGGGCTGAAGCAACAGTTGGAGAAATAGGTCCAGAAAAATGCAGTGTTGAAGATGATTGGTCACAAATCCAACAAAAGGGATCTTTGCATCAGAATACCAAGTCAAACTGCCGTCCTGCTGGGACTGTGTGGTGATAGGTGAGGTCACACAGACAGTTTAGTGGAGGTCAGAGTTTTTAATGGAAGTGATTTTCTTGGTGAGTTTAGATTTGTGTAAAAAGACAGTGAGTCTCCATAAGTCCAATTATGGCCACACTAGATATGTGGTCCTTGTTGTAGAGTCAGGGGATATTCATGCTCAGTCCATCAGGTGCTAATGTGACATAGTGTAGTGAAGGTGATGACAGAATAAGAATTTGATGTTTGGATGAATATTTTATTTAAAGTGAAAAGGATTTTTTTCAGTTTTAGTCTAACTACTCTTTCTATAACTTTTGTGTGCAAAAATAAGCACTCATTATCAATCCCTCAAACTTAATCCGTATATTCAATTTTGTGAGAAATAAATTGGATAATCTACTTTATAGACTTTTTTTTGTTTGTTAAAAAACCATTAACACAGACTACGAGTCTTACTGATTTTATATAATAGAAATATCGTGTTATTTTGAGGTCAAGGTGTAACTGATATGTATGGAAATTAATAGCATCTTAGGGGCAATGTACACCCTGCACACGCTGTATATAACCCAATATTTAATATATAATATTAATATTGTAATAGTGCCACATCATAGTGATGTCATGATGAAGCCATTCCTACCATATAATCATGAATGTTTTATTTTTATTTTAATGAGCTTTAGGTCGTGTCTTTAGGATCAAGAGACATCTTGAATTTTTGTTGTCGACCTTTACCTTTGTCGACCTTTACCTTTGAACTTTGACCAATCAGCTTCAGCAGTTAATCATCTGAAGTTTGGAGAAAATCTGTCCAATGTGTTGAGTTAATTTGTCCACACACACACACAGACACACACACACACACACACACACACACACACACACACACACACACACACACACACACACACACACACACACACACACAGATCCAGATTATATTAATGGTAAATTCTTGCAAATGTTGAAATGTAATAAATTATTTGACCATCACATAGCAGAATTACCTAGCATTCTGTTTTAAGGCACATTCCAACTTGAAACACGGCAAAACTATCTTTATATGTACTGAATATTTTAAATGATATGTGCAGGAACGAACTATGATCTCAAGACATGCCATGCAGACTTCCTGTCACATACTGAAACTGTGCTTTCTTTCACTGCTGCAAGTTTGCAGATGCATACCAACTAAGAATCCGACCACACAATCTCTAACAGTACACTATATATGTAACTGATGTGTGGAATTCTTATGAAATCTTGATTTAATCTATTTACTCGATTATTTATATGCAGTACCGAAACACTTTTGTATAATCATAATGGACTTCTATGGAAATTAGAAATCCTTATTTTGCAGTAGATTTTTTAATGTTTATTGATTTATTTTCTATGCATTACTCCAACAAGTTATCAGGGTCCTTGCAGTGGTGCATGGACTCTGTTGTTTCCTAAATTTTTGTTTCTTTCAACACATTTTGAGGACCCACACATGCTTGCATATTCACAAAACGTTACACACACATCCGGTCTGGTGAAAATTATGTATTATATGGTACTCAGGCATGGGCATGGCAAAATGGCTTGAGGCGCCCCCGAACAGTTTAGAGATTTAAAAACTAACCCTGCTTTGACTTTGACCTAGATGTATGAAATTCAGGAGACTTGTCTATTAGGTCGAGACTTTATAGAAGAGCCTTTTTGTGCCAGTCCCTAATCCAGAGAGGAAATCTGCCATTTTGAATTTATTGGTCCAATTTTGGTCTATTTTTTGTCATTTCCACACCTTGCACTTTGACAAACTCGTCCTTGGGCATTCATCTGTTTGGCTTCAAATTTATGTCAGTCTACCTATAAGATTTTGATAATGCTAAATGGCCAATATTGTTAGTTTTCATTGAATAGTAGGTTTGTGGCATGGCTTGGAATTTCAATGTTTTTTTGTTTTTTTATGAGAATGGAAGTACAACTGGCCTGTACATGCAGGTCAAATCTGTATTAAACTTCACATGTCTGTTAAGCCTTGCGGCCTGAACATAACTACATGAAAATATTCAGTCTTAATCTTAGCGGCATCTCATGGCAACAGGAAACGACTGCTATAACGCTTATATATCCTCTCAGTAGGCTAACCACATCCACTTCAAATTTGGCCATAAAAGACTAAAAACCTCTATTGCATTGCCATGGCAGAGAGTTTAATTTGAATTGCAAATGTACAAACAGGACTACTGCTACTTTGTACTACCATGTACTATACTGATATCAGAGATTACTTTAAAAAAGACTGGGTCATTATTGATGTAGGGATAGTGACCGACACAACTCTATTGAGTATTTCAAAAAATCAAATTTTATTACAGTAAACATATTGTGATTTTCACCTTCACAACCACAGTTCTAATGTAATGAATTTTTCGAAAATTAAAGTTTATACATTTCCAATTCTGAAGAGACAATATATATTATGAGATATTACATAAAAGGAAACAGATTTCTGTCTGTACAAGGGGACATGTATGTACATATGTGAATAAGGACTCAAATGTATTATAGATGTGATTTCCTCCTGCTGGATTTTTGTTCAAAACACAAACAACTGAGCAATGGAACGATATGGTCGTTGACTATCAATTTGGTCACTAAAGGTTAAAATCTGAAAAACTTTTGCTATGAACAGGAACCACTGTTCCAGCAATGTAATTTAAATTTGATGTACAGAAACATTTTGTCCAAATGAATAAATTAAATGGATCTCCATTGATTTCACTGTGACATATTTAAAGGAACCTGTTTCGTAATGTACTACTAGCTGAACTACAGAAAAGATCAGATTAGACTTTAAATGCAGATTAACACAAACCCCTGACACACACCTCACAGCCAGGAGCCTACAACGACAGACAACCTCTGTTTACCAGCTCTCATCTGTCTATGTGGAGTGTGTCTTCTCCCTTCTGTGAAAACCCATGTTTTTTAACTTGAGCTGTGCGACACAAGGGAATTGATGCATCCACCGTCTATTTATAACACAGAGAGCAGGTGTGCTGATACACAGAGGCAAAGTGATTGGCTGGAATCCTTAGAAGACTCTTTGTGCTTGTGTAAATACACATGCACACACACAGATATACTTCATACTCACATCTACCACATGAAAGCAAGCAAGCACACAAACATACACACATTTTTTTATTAATTGGAAATATTGTAGACGGATACATGTACACCCATATGCATTTGAGACAAAAGTAGTCACACGTAAGAACATTGAACAAAATAAAAGACTAACATCTCTCCACAGGCACCCACATAGATAAAAAAAACAAACAGTTATTTCCAATTCAAGAATCTCAAATTATCAGTAGAAAGTGGAAACAAGATGCTTTTTTGGTCCCCGTCAGGTAAGAGCAGATCTGCACCCACCAATAGATCCTCTTAGCAACACTTCACTTACTAGATTTACAGCATTTAACAAATCAACTGATCATATCCTACACATATGCACCTTGTAAACAACTAGCAAGAGGACCTATGACCATATTTAATGCTGTCAGGAGGTGAGGTCAAGTCATAAACTGTTTGTGAGGGCACTAACCGGTTGCAGTTTATTACCTTAGAGAAAAGGGAACAACATTTCACGAGAATCAAGAGTGGGAGACAGATAGCTTTGTTTGCATTTGTTTTTTAATGTGGTCATTTGCACCTACCTCCAGTAAGACTGAAAGTACTGCAACCTCAAACAGGAAGTAGGCGAGACCTGTTTTGACAGCAGCAGGGCTCCAATATATATAAGTGAAGAGTTACTATGTTGAAGTTGTACTTTGCTAGTGGAAAAGGATGGAGCATTGGTGAACAGAATAGAGAGGAAGTGTTTTTTTCTTTTTAAGATTTGTCTGAGGTGGTTTTTTCCGTGGACTCTACTGGACTAGTCTTCCGAACATTTTAAACCACAAGAATAAAAAAACATCCATCAGAGTGGAGACTGAGGTATTATTTGACAAATCTGATGCTATCTCACCTCGTGGGTACTGCCAGTTCAACTCTGTGACGATGCCGGTGATCATACTTGAGACCAAAGACTTCACCAGTCCACTTTTTTTGGTGCGGACATGGGCAGTCTTATCCAGCTGTACCACCTTCAGTCTCGTGTCCTCGCTAGAACCTTTGGAACTAAACAAAAATTCATCTCGCTGCCAACACCTCAACCCATTCAGGATCTACTGCATGTTTACCTGGTGCTTTTTCTTCACCCTCACGCTCCTCATTCACATCCTCAGCGTCATCCAGTTTCACAACCTCATCCCGGTTTCCTGGAAAAACCTGACTGTGACGGTGGCCTTGTTAGGCGCACTGATGTCCCTCAGCGCTTCTGTACTTTTCCCGTGGGTCGTCATGGATCACCAAAAGCTGTCACCGCGCTCTGTGGCAGCGGCTGTGGTTTCCTGTCTCACCTTCCTGGCCTACTCTTCAGAGTCCTACATTCTTCGCAACCAAGCCCAAGAACAAAGAGGCTACATGGGCAGCATGCCTGGTCTCCTCAAGATATTCCAGCTGTGGGGAGGCTGTCAGATGATTGTCCTGGTTGTGGAGGTGGTCTGTGTGCTGCCTCCTTCGGTACACCATTGGCAGGTGTGGGTTACCAGCATAATATATGCCATCTGTGTCCTTACCTGTTTTGTCACAGTGGTTGTAATATTAGGTGACTGTGCTGGGCGATGTCTCCTGCCCTTTGACAAATGTATGACTGGCTTCAATCTGACTGGGGTGTTGTTCTACATGGTGGCCACAGTTATTTGTTTTACTGAGATCCTGCACCTGAGAGAAAAAGAAAGTATTTCCAGTTATAGTGTTCAGCTGGTTATAATGGAAACAGTTGTTACCAGTGTTACACTCTTAGTTTACACCGTTGACTTTGCCTTCTCCATTAAACTACTGTGTGACAGGGGTCATTCTTGAAATAACTAATCACATTAAATGCACTGTATGTGATATTGATTATGTATAGTCCTGAGATTTTCAGTGAGGTAATCATGTGTTTGCGAATATATAAAGTCAATTTGAATAGATGATTTTGCTCTTAAACATTGCTGTGTAAATACTCTCTCTGACTTGTAAGACAATACAAGTAGTTTATATTTTAGGCTTAAAGACAAAGAGATTTATATATCTGATCACCGTGACTGACATGTGAAAGAGCTGTATGACATTTATAGATGAGTTAGCTATGGCTCACATACTCAGCAATCACTAAACCTGGGTAATTTGACAGGTGCACTGACTCATAAGCAGAATTATGAGGTGTATGAACTTTGGTGGCAGCTGATGATAAAGATGAATTTACAAACTTTGAGCCTATGACAAATAATTGAATTTATACTAAAGTGAATAAAACTGAAGTGAAAAGTTCAATTATTGATAAAAATTTGTCATATCACTGAAACATTATGGATCAGATCATACAATGATTACAAATCAGGCTTACATTAGCTTCAATCTGGCTGGAACAGTTCCTAATCATTAACAAAAGATGGCAACACTCTTATTAACAGATTTATTAAAATCACAAGATTAAATTTACCATTAAGAGCATAATAAATATTTTCCTACTGAGATGAACCACAATTAATTGTTTTTTAACCAAATATATCATATCAAGCTTTCATGTATACCACGGATAAGCTACACATCACACCAATTACCTTCACATGTAAGAAGATCAAAATATGTTTTTTTTCATTAAATCTTTCACTCATACATTTGCAAGGCAAACTTGTTTGATAAAGGGCTCATTACCTCTATTAGATTTGAGCTGCTTTAAATTTATGAATATGCATCACACCAATTAACCTACACATTATGAGATTTAATTTAATTTAATTTAAATTAATTTAATGATATTGATGATTTCATCAATTATTAAAAAAAAGGAAAACAGAGAAGGAAAAGGGACAAAAGAACGGAACGGAAAAATGTATATGTGTATATATATATATATATATATAAGTATAAATATTTATATACACTTATGGATCAACCGAACAAAATACCAATTTAATTAAATATGTTTGTATATATTTGTTTGTTTGCAAGGCAAGCTTAATTGAAAAAAGGCTCAGTACCTGTATTAGATTTGCACTGCTGTAAATTTGTGAATGCGTATCTATCCAATTAACCTATACACATAATAAGATCACATTTTATTATATTCTATCTATATTGATATATTTTTGTTTGCAAGGCAAGCATGATTGAAAGGGGGGGGGGGGGGGTATTATTTTTTTCACTACCTCTATTGGATTTGAGTTGGTGTTGAGAATGTACATCGCATCAATTAACCTACACATTGAAAGATCACATTTTATTTAATCTAATATGTTTGTCAGTCTTTTAAAAGGGGCTCATTCGCTCTATCACATTTGAGCGGCATTACACAAACACGACCTAACCCCCTGGACTGTTGACGTTTCCTCAATAGATAAGGAAAAACGTGCTGTGCCACATTACATTCACATATTTCCATTTTACACTGTTTGCCCTCCCCACATCTGCCTCATCTGCTCCGTCTGCTCCAGGCGTGGTCAGCAGCTGTGCGGAAAAATAGATGGCCTGGCTAGACTTGCGGGACCGCACGGGCTCTGGTTCGATTGCTCAGGCCTGGGCAGACTCCAGCCTTGTGTCTTTAAGGAACTGGCTCGTCCGTTGTCAACAGGCTGCGCGCGGACACGAGCCGTCGAAACTAGTGGGAACGTGGAAGTGACTCGAGACGTGAACGTGTCGAGGGAAAATAACGTCAACTCGCTTCGGAAGTTCAGTGTTTGCTCGTCGTTTCCAGACTTGAAGTGAAACCCCGCCGCCACGGTAAGCTACCCCTGTCCCCCTTTCCTGAAGCAGTTTGGCGGAATGACCTCGTCCAGCTTAGACTTTAATAACTACATCTGCGATTCAATGTATTGCCAGCGAGTCTTTCTAATCTTGAAGTTGTGTGTGTGTGTGTGTTCATATGTAGTCATGTTTAAGCTGATAAATGCTAAAAAAAAGTGTCTGTGTTAACGTCGTTAGCTTGTTATCCCACTGGCATCACAAGACAGGCTGGTTTCACTGGTCGCTTGTTTCCATTAAACTTGACAAGTCTCTGTTCAGACTGCGTTAGCGTGCCAATAAGTCGATTTAACAACACCCATGTAAACTACTGCTGAAATCACGTAGCTTGCTACACACAAACAAGGAGAAAATACACTCCCTTTATACTGTTAGTCCACACGTTTAAGTACATTTGCATCCGTAATGATTTCTCTCTCTCTCTCTCTCTCTCTCTCTCTCTCTCTCTGATGATGTGTTTCTTAGCAGCCCCCTGAGCATCATGGCCATGTGAAACTTGACTCTTCAGAAGCAGATGCGAGTCCCAGGCTGGATTGGATGGCAGTGAGGATCCAAGGTAAGCACTTTACCAGTACAGCTGAACTCATTATTGATCCCTGGGCTGCAAATGACCTCAGTGAGGGCAAAGTCCAGATAGACAGGGAGCGAGTAAAGGGGCAGACATTGCTCAGGAGAATGATGACGACAAATCAAAATCAAAAAGGCTTTTATCAAATCAAAGGGAAGCTTAATCCCTTTGTATTAGACTGTATATGAAGTTGTACTCCTAAAAAACCCAGAGAGACATGCGCAAGATAACATGGGAAACAACAGGTTTGGCATCTTTGTCAGTCACCGGGAGGGATGTAGCTGCATAGACAATGCTAATTATGTTGGGAGATTAGATCTCAAGAAACCTGGCCTCCAGTAACTGTCATGTTGATATGTCCCAGAACTCGAGGCCTTGAGCTAATATAGATACTTGTTTTTTATTGAAACATTTTACTAATGTAGATTAAGGGTTAAAGTTGCAGTGTGTAGAATTTAGTTATATAAAGTGGTGAAGTTGCATGTGGCAGCTGAACACCCCTCACCTCACCCTCCCCTTCCAAACATGAAAGACAACCTGTGGTAGCCTTCAGCTGTCATAAAAACTCAAAGGGTGTTTAGTTTGTCCAGTCTGGACTACTACAAGAAACATGGTGGCCTAGAGGACCCCCCCCCTGATGTAAATATAAAGAATTTCAATATAAAGGGCCCATTCTAGGGTAAATACAACAACAATTTGTATAATTTAGATGAAATCACTAGGATTATTTTATATTAAATTTATGTCAATAGATCCCTTTCACCTAAATCTTACACACTGAACCTTTTTAAGGACAGAGGATGTCGCACCTGGTTAAGCCCTATGAGACAAATTGTGAATATTGGTATCCAAGTCAAATTGGATTGATTGACTACAGCTTCCCCGTGAAGTGTGAGACATATATAAAACTGATAACAATTATTGGGAATGAAAAATTCAGGTGTCGATATATTGTTGTCTATCAACTCTCCAGCAATGTATTTCACAATCAAGTTAGTCAATTACCCTGAAGATGCTGCTTAGCTCCTCACCATTTCCCCCTCAGCTGTGATACATCATCTACTACGAGTGCTGCGAGTATTGTAAATAATGGATTTGGAGGACACCCTATGTGACAGTTTCAATGCATCTTTCTCTACGTTATATTCTGTTAAAAAAGGTTTCATTTTGCCGCATATCAGAGGACATGTGCTAATTCCAGTCTATCTGTGATAGGATATTTTGGGCTGATAAAGTCAACTAAGTGTCGTGTCAGTTGTGCTCCAGCAGCAAAGGTGTTTTACAGGTTTCTTTGCACACAGGACCTCAAGGTATATTTTAAATCAATATAACTGCCATTCTCGGTGCAATATTGCCATGCAAAATGACGCCTCGAATGAAACCAGCTTCTAGCTCTTTTTACCCAGTGTTTTTTTATTTATTTTTTTATTTTTCACTTTTGACATGTATCTGTTGCTCATCAGATAATGGTTGAAGTCCAGCTTTCTACAGCTGCTGCCCTCAGGAATGCTTATACTGAGTTGATTGTTTTCGGCCCATAAACAGGCTCAGATATCTTGTAGCTTAAGTCATGTAATGATGATTTATTGAGCACAAAATCTGCTGCATTGACATGCACCCCCATACCTGCAGGCCAAGGCCCAGTCCTACACACCAGACCATGGTTTCTTGTGCTGTTGGTTTCTGGTGCTATTGGGCTTCTGAAATTTCTTTTGACTGTCTCCTCATTCTTGTAAAATCTACCACATGATCATTTTCAGGTCTCGGGTGTGATGCCACATCAATATTGTCATGATTTCATGTTGTAAACTTATTGAAGTGTCCTCCTTAATTGTCGTGTTTAATCTTATGGATTTTTGGTTTGAAATACTGTTGGTGGTGACTCAATTGACAGGAAATGCTGATTGGAATTTCAGATTAGCATAAAACTCCTTTTATAATGTAAAAAGCATACTGCATAGACTACTTACTTTTTACAAAAGTGAAAAAACAAGCTGAGTATTGAGGATAAAGGACATAATTAGACTTTGCAGTGTTCAGCTATTGTTTGCTTTTCAGAGCAGCATTTAGGTCTGTAATGAATTGTAGATATTCAGAGAGACATGAAAGTCCAACACTGGGTCTAAATTGAAAGTTGGCTTGTACACTGTCACCATGTTGGCTGTAATGTAATCGATACATTATTTTAGCTGTTCAGCAAATTCTCTAGTTTTGTTAGTATTTAACTATTGCAAGGAATCCTTAGCTAGTGTACTAGACTTGGTTTTGCACATATGAAATGGTTGGTGTCTTGTGGCACATAAATGTAAAACATTGCTTTGAACATCAGTTTGACTTATTTGTCTATTTTTACATTTTTGCCATATTTGCCCTAAATACATAAAAACCAATGATCTTGAATGTGTGTTTGTGGATATGGAATATGGAATTGGATTTTTAAAAGGTGACATTAAATCTACAAAGATAATGTTGGACTAAGAACAAATAAAATGATGGGACTAAAACCAAGAATTACCTGCCTACTAAGAAGAATAGTCTTTGTATCCAAAGCCTGATAGAACATGCCTACATACACTTGATTAGATGATATACTTACTTATAATGATCAAAACTAAATAAATGGGTGCATTTTTGGAGTCATCAATGATTGTACATAAGATATTTTTCAATATTTACATATGCCCGTTTTATTTTTGACTTAACTTTTCTATTATTTCTATTAAATAACAATACCTTGATCAGAACCTGATTGGTATCAAAAAGCATTGGATTAGGTGGACGCTTAGGGTCGTATGAGCTGAATTAGTCATAGGAAGAAAAACTACAAAAATTAACTGAGAGAAAATGTGTGGTGGACATGATGCTGCTCTTTTCTGTGTTTTTAGTAATGATTTCTGCACAATGCATAAATATTGATGATGAATGTCAGGTTGACTTGACATCTGTCACTGATAAGAGCAGTGCACTGTGTGTGCTTAGCTGCCATGTTCGAAAGCGTGAGTGAGCGAGTGAGGTTTCATTTTGTTTTTGAGAAAAGAAAGGCATAAAAAACAGGATTCTCACACCTGTGAAAGGCAGAAGGAGGTTTAGGGTTTGAGCAGCAGGTGTGGTGAAGGGAGATGTCACACTTCAGCAGCACAGCCGACAGCATATCGAAATGATTTGGAGATGATCGGGCCTCTATTTGCTGTCTGTGAAAGTGTGTTTAAAAATAAATCTGGGCTTAGTCCTGTGCTAAATGTTAACTGTTAATGTGAATGGATATCACCTTTTGCATCGCTTGAAAATACTAAGCGTTCACTGTTCATCTTTCACTTTTAGACAAGGAGCGTGTGCAGCTAATTCTCTGCGTAGGATTGCCGGACACCCCTGTTGACTGAACACCTGTTCATAGCATTGACTCATTTTGTGGCTTTCCAAGTTCACACCAGGTCTAAACTATTTTTATGCAACCAAAATGTTCTTGTTTTGTCAAAAGCTCAGACCAGCTGAGATGCAGACAGTGTTACATATATCTTATCAAGTGTGGTCTTTTGGCTGCTCCCCCTATTTAATTTGGCATATATTATTTATATATATATATGCTGGAAGCCCCTCCTGATGTCTATTTTTAATCATGTAAAAGTGTTTTTATAAATTAAGAATAGATGATTGTAATTGATATGGTAAATGCATAACGTACAAGCACGGTAACCCATTGATAACTTCACAATGGCCCATTACAATGCAGTGTAATGAGCCCCTATTTTACAGTTTAATTTCAGTTTAGTCTGGGATTTGGTCTTGATCTGAGAAAAGAAGGCTTGTAGCTATTGCTCAAGAATTGAACAATATTTTTCCACTGACAGCCATTTTCCCTCCAATCAAGTCCTATAACATAAGGAGCTTTCAGGCATTTCTAGTTCGATTTAGTTTTCTGTCATATTCTACTCTATTTGGTTTTTGACTCCAACATTCGTCAGTTTTCAGGCCCACCTCAAGGTGTATTTTGATTAAACGTAGCACAAAACGAGCCTCCTCTTCAAATATGAACTCAGGCTTCAGCTAACATGGCTTGGAGTAATTAGTGTCTTGCTTCAGGGCTCAGTGCTCTGTTGTTATTCAGCCATCCTGCCAGGCTCTCTCTGGTTTACTTGCATACTGTTTGATTAAGAAAATGAATTTCTCTTGTTGAAATGGTGGAAATGATAGATAGGTATATCTGTCCATTGACAGTGGCCCACCTTGACATTGTTAGTGGTCTTAACAGCAAAGTGCAAAGGTGTTAAACCCAGCCTACTGTGAAATGGGTGTGTGCTTGAGGAGGCAACTTAGGTTTTATCAGAGCAATGTCCGGAGCTTTGTTAAACATGTGATCTTGCCAGAATTCCTCGTACGGGTGTGTCTTTGTTCATTTGATATATACCTTTTTGTAGATCTCGAAAGATAACAGTAATCACTAAGAGACTATTAATGCACAGAGCAGTGTAACATATACACAATCAAGATATGTGTATTTGTTTAACTGGTGAACAATGCTGGAACTGACTATATGACCTCTTTTAAACCAAAACTAGTGGGTATAGGCTGTTTTCTGTTAAATGCTGGTAAACCCACTAAAAAAAGAAAGAGACTCATTTGCCATTGGGAGTTTGGCTTTGTGTTTTTTTTTTTTCCCGTGGTGCGTCATGTTTGACATCACAAAAACTGAAGCGCTATTTCACTTCACTGTCTTGCCATTCATTTAAAATCCATGTCTACTGCAAAGTAATTGGATCCAGTGGTAAATGCCAATTGTATCCATTCCCATTGCAGACAAAGCCAGATGTAAGTGGGTGTTTTGACCAGTGGGAAACGGGCTTAACAAGACAAGTTGAAGACACTGGTTAAAATGTTGTAAAGTAGCTGAGAATGAGGCCAACCCCCTTCACAGTTGCCAGCAGACGTCAATGTTTGTAACAGGCAGGTGCTGCTTCCTCACTGCTCTACTCGCTGAAATAATGACCATTACTGAATCATCAGCAGAATATGTCTGCCTGCCAGCCAGCAGTGTCTCCAGGCCTGTTTCAGATGCTGTCTCCATTGTGCACTGACAGTACCGTTCACCCCGCCACCGTCATAATAATCACTTGTTCACAGGAGGGAGACAGAGACGAGGTGGGAACTGGAAAGATGTATAAATATAGCCTGGCTATAAATATTACTTCAGAGTTTCTCACTTGAAATGGAGACATTCACAAAGCGGCAACACATTCACAAGCATCTTTCTGTGGGAGAGCAAAAATGATGGAATAGAAATCGAGATATCTGAGCATCAGTGCCTTCATTTTTCTGTAATAAATTGAATCCCAGAAGACGAGTGCATCTGTCTTTTAATAGATTAAAGCCACCCCATTCTAATTTCAAGCACACATTCACCATGCTCTACAGATTAGTCTGCAATACAGTGATATAACACAGACCATTTCAGTCTCCCATGAGCTGCTCTCACACTTGATTACAATGAAGCCTTTTGTCATTACAGTTTGGCTCAGAAATGCTTTACCCAATTCCTCTCACTTTGTCTAGCAATTATAATAATATGAGTACAATTACTGCATTCCAAAGTTACCATTTGGCTAATTGTTGACCAGGAATGCACAGTTATTGCGAGAATTGAGAATCATGAGAAACTCTGTTAGTCAGAGGAGCAAATTTATTTTCTCCAACATTTTACATTTTGACACCTAATGATATTGAGAATAAAACCTCTCAGTACTGTAAAATCTAGTTTTTTTTTTTTTACCCAACTATTGATTTCAATGTGCAGCTCTGACTGTAATTTATAAATGATTAAACTTTTATGACCTGGTGAAGCAGCTTCTCGTCAGTGTTTCAGAGGCCTGCTGTTGGAAATCTTTTGAGTGGCAAGACAAATAAAGTTACTCCAGACAGATAAGGATGCCAGGTGGTGAATGTCATCACAAAAAGGGAAAATCCACAGCTCCAGTTATAGTGAGAAAAAAAATCTCCTCCAGGCTGATTCTGCTGGGACTGAGACAATACCACTGGACGAATGTTTCATTGCCATTGTGTGTTTGCTGTTATGTGTAGAAACTAATGAATATAATATGTTGACATTTGCCAAGGAGTGGTAACTATTTAGCTAGTTTCCTGGGTTCGACCAGAATAGGCGTGCTGGGCAGATGGCTGACCCAAAGGCCTGAGCCATTCATGTCACTACCGTGGCCTGGCATGCTGCACCAGTCATATGTTCTCATGATTTTTCGGAAACTTAATCAGTTTTCTCAGAAGTTTAAACCAAGGCCTTTTGAAAAGAGCACGGGTTAGTCTGGTAAGCTTGTCTGCAAGACGATTACATGGATGACCTCTTGAAGTCAGTAAAAGCAGTGATCTTAACTCTACTTTGTTTTTGTAAAAAGTGCCTTGTTTCTTATAGGAAGGACTTCAAATGGAACAAGCTGTTCCCTAACAGTAAATGAAGAGAGGCTTAGTTAACTTACTTTGTCCATTTCAGACATGAACTCTGGAGAATGTCCACACAAAAAATGTTTCACTGAAATGCGTTCACAACACAAAAATCGATGTCTCTGACATTTGCGTTCTCACATACAACCCCTCCGGAGAATACCAGGAGATTATCCAGAGTTTCTACTAGTAGACTGGCAGGAGAAATCCTTAAAAGATTATCCAGAGTTTACTGCATGTCAGAAAAAAAGCTTTTGATTACAAGAATATAAACTAACAACAAAAATGGTCAAAACGGGTCACGTAATGGATAAAGGATGTGTCTCCTGTGGGAGTCTGTGTTGAGGCTGACACTGAGTGAGTTACTGTAACAGGAGGAGAGAGGCAGAGCGAGGCTTGTTTTATGTCACAGTTTTGCCGCTATTTTAGCCAAGCAGTTCACTGGAAATAATGAGGGCCTATTGACAAGGTTAATCAGTTAAGTGAGCATCAACGACATGGTTGGTGATGGGCTGAACTTCACAGAGTGTTAAGTGTTTTCAGAAACACAAGGCTCTTTTATGTTCTTGGTGTAAGCAAGCAGTAGTGTATTGTATGGGTTGTTGTGTAAAGCCAGGGTCACAGGGCTTTAAAGCCTACTGTTACAGTGTCTCTCCCTGTTTTTCTTCTTGTTTATCCCCTCGTATGATTTTACTTCCTTGTCTCAGTGAATGCTGTGTCACATGGTCTTCATGAGCCAGCAAGTTCTCACTGTTGTGATCCGCCACGGCAGACAAAAATTTAGCACTTCAGCTTTCCTGATGACCTTTTAAAAAGAAGTGTTAACTCTTCCATATCTGCTCAGTGCCTCACAAGAAATGGTCTCCTAGGACCCTTGGACTTGGTAAAGGTTTTCAATTTAAAAGAAATAAAAAAAATCAAGAAATTACTTAAATGAATTATTCGGCAATGAAATTATTAATTTTAAATTTCTTGATTTTAATATAATTATACAGCCCTAATTCTTAAATCTTGTTGGTATTTTGAGAGCTATGATGATTAAGAACATATAGCCATTGATTGACAAAGCACCTGCAGGAACATTTCATTGTGCTTTTTCCTATCTCATTTTCCAACAATGATGTATTTAAGGCAGAGTGAACACATCGATAACATCTATAATATTCACTTCTGCTGCAGTAAATTAACTTATAAATGATTAGAAAACTGGGACATAAAGATTTAGAATATTCAGTCTATGGGCAAATGGTTGTAGTAGTAGAATTTAGTAGGTCAACCTTCTCTGGAGTAATGTGTGGGGCGGCTGCTATTCTCTATGCATTCAGCTTTGAATAGCAAAGTCATTCTCTACCATTTCTAATGATATAATTACAAGTTTAGTGTGTGGATACAATTATATTAAATTGGTTTATATTAAATTGGTTTATATTAAATTGGTTTATATTAAATTGGTTTATATTAAATTGGTTTATATTAAAGTGAGCTTTTCTGAAAACAATGGACTGTATTTATATAGCATATCAATCCATACGACTACTGATCTCTGTCCTCACGAGTGCTTTGGATCAGTTTGAATCCCAGTCCATAATAACAAGCCTGAAAATGCACATCATGTGCCTGCTCACTTACACAGGAAACATGGGTGGGATGGCATAAAATGTTTATTAATCGTAATCAAGGTAAAAGTTTGAAATAATCGAGGTATTGATTTGAAGTCATATTGTCCAGCCCTACGTAGCCTTAGTGACAACTCAAAGCGCTTGACACTACAAGCCACATTCATCCTTTCACACACACATTTTCTACCACATAGTGGTCATTGCTCTTTGGCAAGCGGACTGGAGAATGCTGACAACCCGTTCCTGAGCCACAGCTGCCAAACATGTGCAAGAAAGCTAATAAGCCTATATGAATTCACACTTAAAACCAATAGGCCAACCTTTTGGACAATATCTGTCACTTTTAAATAGCATTATCTGTTAAAGTCCTAGCTAATGTGGGTTGCCTGCAAGAGTTTATTGCATTTTGCTTAGTTTTTTTTCCATCCATTATTGCAGCATGAGGTGGCTGATGCGCTACAATAAAGCACTGTCATGGGACAGAAACTCGTATCTCAAAATATTTTAGGCTGGATATTTTTATTGATGTCATATTTTTGCAGATTATACACTGCACATTGGTTTATTGGGTTTAATGAGCCCAAGTATCATGAGACACATTCACGTATTTGTGACTGTATAATTTTAATTCGAGATAAAAGAAGCAGCATAAAAAGAGCCTTGAGATTGTAACAGCCGTGATAATGAGAGGCATGAGTAAAGCGAATACTGGATTTTGTAAATTATCTAAAGAATAAAAGTGTAACCTTGTGGTGACCTTTACAAAAGCAATAACATGATCATGATTTGTCAGTTCACTGTGTTATTCTTATGTCGCTGGCAAAGTGTGCTCCATTTGGCAGAGAAAGGCTGGGAGACAGTTGATTACCCACAATGATCTCATCGGCCAACACTTCAGTCTGCGCCTGTTGCACCAGTTTGTCAGCATTCTAGAGAACAGCTTCACGTCTGTTGGCCTGCTATTGTTTATTTGTCCCAGAACCTGAAATCTGAAAGGACTCTGAAAAACGTATTTACCAGCTTACCAGCCTCTTAGTCACACACACACACACACACACACACACACACACACACACACACACACACACACACACACACACACACACACACACACACACACACACACACACACACACACACACACACACACACACACACACACACACACACACACACACACACACAGGTCTCTAATTGCGTTAGCCACATCCAGCACGACCAAATTGCACTACTCAATTGTCTACCCTGTATATATTTCCACTGAAACAGAGACCGAGGGATTGTTGCAGTATAAGAAACTTGACAATATTTTTCACACCAGATCTGCATCCAGATTCTTGCTGTCTGTTTTGTTGTCATCCAACTTGAAATCCAAAATGAGGTGGAATGTCTTACCATGATGAGACAGGCTGTTCTCCAGACATGTGTTCAATAATGTTAAGCTTTCGTTTCTCCTATCTCAAATTTTACTTTACAATTTTTTTTTTTATCTACTCTGCGCAGTTGTGTATCTGTAAATTGTCTTTGCCTGTGGCGCTGTGACTGTTTGCTACTGCAGCTGTGATGTTGGATGGGGCATTAATGTCATAAAGTCATTAGAAAAACTGTCAATGTAACCACAGGGAAAGCCATTACTACTACCAACAAACTGTGGGACTTCTAATCCCTTCCTAGGCAACATGGTTCAGGGATAGTGGTCTGGGATTTCATTATGTGTTCCATGGGGGAATGTGCGTTGCATGTTTTAGTTTTTTTATGCCTGTCTTTTTTTAAGTCATTTTCTCTTGTAGTTTAATCTCTGCCCCTTAGCATGCATCCCCTTAATGCCACTGATGTCATCTGAAACAGTAGTGTTTGACATTTGAGACACTCTGAGTGGGTTAGCACGTGGTGGTGTATTGGCAGAAATCAATGGGCAGGATGACTTGCAAAAATATCCTTTGCAATGCAATCCCTGGGTTGCAAAAACAGGAAACAGGCAGTTGAGATATTTTAGACCAACATGAATTTAGATGATAGAGACAAGAATGTTGAGAGATTTATTGTTATATTTGATTATTTTAATATTTACCCAGTGAATCAAGGAATAAAAAAAAAATTTCAATCTCTATGCAGACAAATGTCTAGAAAACCAAAATATACATGATCATTGTCTATGCTAGTAATCTGTAAAGGTGGGTGGTGTTCATCAGTTGGTATGTCTTTTTCAGTCTTTTCCTTTCGTCACAGCTATTCTCCCAACAGTTCTGTGTGTTTCACATTCCTCATTCTAATACAAAACCCTGAAAAATAACATGTAGTCTAAAATTATGACTATTGTAGTATATTTTACTTTATTTTTCTTAATTCTCCCAAAATCTTTTTTTTTCATAATATTACGATACCATCAGGGTTTATGACCTCACCTGCAGCAGCCAGTCACCAGGGAGCCATCACGTTGCTTTGGCTTTCTGGGAACTGTCACGTCATCCATATTCAGTCAGTCACCTGACTTGTCTCTTTCCTGACCTGTTATGAGGAAGAGTCGAAGTATCAGTTTGACACATGACAGGGTATGAGGGTGAATTTCTTTCCTTCCCGACAGTAACATCTCATGTGTGGTTTTAAACGGGCTGAGAAGGTGCAATTTTGTGGTGAGGAGCAGGTGGTCCCAGTGTGGTACATTGAGTCATGCCATTTAAACAACTGTGGTTATTTAGGCAGCCTAACACAACGTTTCTCTGACAGTATTGTGGTGCTTATTCTAAGAAAATATGAGATAAAAGATAGAATCCTCCAAAAACAGCTCCTCTACAAAGGATTTCTCAATCTGAACTTTTTACAACAGTCATAACATTTCCTCAAACGACGGCTACTGAAATATTACTTAGCTTATCCCTTTTTTCATTTTCATTGCACATTTTTTCATTTAGGTGCACCAACACAGTTAAGGATATTTCAGTGTACAATACCAATTTTGCCTTGATATGAAATAAATTCTAAAGCTGTAAACTGAACAGGGAAACCTCTAACTTGTGCATTCATAAAAATATTAAGGTAGGCCTGTCACAATAAAAAATATTGTTGGGAGATATTATTCCAGAATATATTGCCATAAATTATTATTAATGTCATCATTGTGAAACCATTTTAAACCACTGATATAATGATAATATTACAGTATAACCATGCAAGTACACTCTTTCAAAGAGCAATGAACTTAATTCTAAAGAATATAACGACTGACATTAAAATAGATTAAAAATATCTGAAATAAAGGGTTAGGCATTTAGGTTGGATGGTTAGGGTGTGTGTGTGTGTCGTGTGTGTCATGTGTGTGTCATGAATCAAACAAACACAAAGTGAATTTCAGGACTGTTCAGGTCCTAATAACTTGTGATGAGTGTTGGTGTTTATTGTTAACATGTAAAGTGAGCGCAGGTCAGCAGGAGTGTGGAGGGAGGACACACAGACAAGAGACTCTGACACGGTACCAACCAACCACTGCTTCTGCTCTAATCATGAATCAGCAGCGCTGGTTGTTTTGTGTTAGCGAGCCGTCGTGGAAACCCTGTATTCACATTTTTTGTCGCCAGTGTTCGACATATCACCGCCTCTCCTCTCATCTCTGTTTCAGCCCGGGGTCTGTGTGTGTAAGTGTAAACGCTGCAGAGGAAATGAGATGAGGAAGTGACACGACTTGATCAAATACGGAGACAGACCAGTTAAATGTTTGGCGCTCCGGTGCGACCAAGGAACATTTTCAGTCGCATGTGCGACCAAAATGAATCATGACTCAAAACCTCTAGAGCAAGGTAGAGTATTCAGACCTCACATTGTGTGGACATGTATACTTCTCAATCACATAATGTTCTATTGGAGTTTTTATAGCATTGTGTGACAGTTACCAACTGCTTGATGACACATGCCGTGGGTGTAACCAAAATGGAAAACTAAAAAGGAGTTGTAGAGTTTGCAAAATTAGATATAAATCACCCAAAATGGTATACAGTAGCATTAAACTATTTCAGGTTGGGGTTTTAAAACTAACAGAATTACATCATAAAAAATGGCATAGTTGACATAATGACTTGAGAAATATGAATGGAATATTTTGAATTGGGTCAATAGTTGCGGTATTGGTTTCCGTGTTAACATAGTCAGTGTTGTATTTCTAATAACTGTGAAGAGTGTTAAAAAAGTCATGGCCTCAATCTCGCAACTTTGACTGCTGTTCAGATTATTGGTAAAAAACTAACTAACAAGACAGTTCACGCTGCAGATATTCTTTGATTAATAGGCTTCTGTGTGTGTTCTGAGACTTGTTTTGTTGAGAGGACTACAGATCCGTAAATGATAGTGAGAGAACAAGGGTCGGCAGAATAGGTCAGTCTGCTCTCAAAGTGACTCATTAGTACAAGGATCACTGTCGGGAAGCCAAGTGGGCCTGCTGGTCCAGACCCTGCCTTGAGGGTAAAGGTTATAACGAAAGCTGCAGTCTACACTGTAGTATAGATTTTTTCTTTTTATTGATATTGTGGTATCAACACTTTCACAATAATAATTCTAAATTCATCTTATCCTTATTTTCTCCTCTTCTATTTCTAATGCAAATAGGTTACTAATTAGAAATAATTAAGTTTCTGTGTGTTAGTGCTTGTGCTTTATTTCCCTGGTATAGTAACATAAGCTGTTTTCAGACATGAAGTCAGGAGAGTGTTCGCACATTTGCGTCCAGACTTTTTCAGGGGTGGCTTTCACATATGAAATGCCGTAGTCAATTCTCTGGTCAGACGCGTTGACAACAACACAGAAATCTCTAGAGTGTTCAGGTGTGGGGTGGGGCGAAATGCAGGGGGCAGGACGTAACATGTAAATTCCGCTGTGGATATCATGTGTCATTGTTTACAGCCCATCGACACCAGGGAAGGCCCTTATCACCAAAAGCTCTGGAATCTCGTAATCTTTACATGTTGACTTCTTCTACAGTGTCTCCTACATGTGTCACGTGTTAGAAACGTCATCAACATGCCCACTCACTTGTGGTAAATCCTTCTGTGTTCTCCCATCGACTCATTGGGACATTTATTAGGGGGGTGGCAGTGGAAACTCCAGAGAATGTTTGGATCAACTGACATCATCAGACATTTGCTTACTCGTATGCAGCCCGTCCGGATAATCAGGAGATTATCTGGAGTTCAGTGCATGCCTGACAGCAGCTATAGAGAGTTAGAGCATGGATTTAAAAAGAGTGGCTTTTATAACTACTTTATAGTTTAGGTAGGTGACAGATAAAACCGAAGAACATAGAAAGGTTACCTGTGGAGTTTTTTGACCTGTAGTCGTGCCACGAAGCTGTTTTCCTATGACCTGTCCCAGTTTTGTTTAGCGCACAGGGCATGCAAACAGTCCTGTCAGTGATTCACCAATTTAGTCCAGTTGTGAAGGTCTGAGGTGAAATGCAGCTGGTCCCAACTTCCCATTTAAAATGTCTGTTATGTGTACACAGATGATACCAGGAGTGGCTGTTTAATGAATTTATGCTTCACCTAGATTTGACCCCTTATCATGTTTTATGCTGAGTCCAATGTTGACCAGTGTCTTCTCACAACACCAGCATGTCCTTTCACAGATCATTTGAACACTACAGCCTAACTCAGCCATGTATCACTGCTCAGTTCATTTGTATGTACATCTTCAATGTGTGCAATAGCTCTGTGAGTCTCCTCTCTTTACCAGTGTTTGCTGCTTGATACAGCAGAAGAGAGGTGTGAGTACATCCCTAATGAGCGAACAACATGAGGGTTAATGAGGCTGGATTGCTAATTAGCGTCTTCATCATCAATGGCAGGATGTCCTTCCTCACCGTCACGTAACTCTGCTCCGGGGACACAAGAACAACACAGAGAACATCACTGACAGTGTGTACATATGCACTCTTATGGATAGCCAAGTAGATGTTTCCCAGCGCTATTAGTATTTTCCATTTCCATCGTATGTAATTGGGAAATAGAAACCGCTTTCAAACCCTCACACACAAACATGCACATACTTCCCCACCTTATCACTAATCCTAACTGCTGTTGGCAAATACTGCTAGGTCCTTTTGAGTTTTGCATATTACAATGAAAACCATTTCAAACTGACGAGCAAGTAGAATGGCTTCATTGTGTTGCTGCTGACCGAAGGCTGGGGACAGAGGTGGCTGGCTGACTGCCTGGCTGGGTTGCGCTCACTTGTGACCCATGTGACAGTGAGTGGACAAGTTGAGTCTGTATATGAGTGAGCCAGCTTGGCCTCATGCCACCTCTGTTGACTGGACAAAGCACATGGATGGCAGTGCCAAATGTCAACAAGACATTATCATTATTCTATTTTCACTAGTTGAGGAGTTCACATATGTCCAAAAAGAAGCTATAAATCTCTGTGTGTGTGCGTGCGCGTGCAGTGAAAGTACAGCTTAAGAGTGAATTCCTTTCCATCATAAGTACAGTGATCTGCTTTACACCAGGTAGTACATAGCAGCCATAGATTTTATGCACCTACATTCTGAGATCTCTGAGTCCGAATGCTCACCCATGATCAACTTTGTAAAGTTGCATTACTTGGGTTAAGCTAATGTTTTTCAGTTTTCTGATAACCTTATAACTGCCCTTTTCACTGAAATGCAATGGCAAATCTAGGATCTTTTTTTAAATCAGGGGCCATAATGGGGCCACAATTTACACAGAGAGGCCAGTTAGATGACAACATCAATGCATAATTCCTCATTCAGTAAGGTGCACATTTAAGTCATTCCTTGTTTACTGTTAGCTCTTTAATTTTGAGCAAAGCCCCACATCATTGAATATATTTTGAAAATTGTTCTTTGTTCAAGCAAATGTTGTCCTTCAAAAAAGCTTTGAAACAAATTGTCATATTTATTGACAGAAAGTGAGACAGTGACTTGTTCATTTAAAAAAGACTATTGACAGGACATTGGTACTTAATTCAGATTTCAACTGGGGGAAGTTCCCCTCTGGCCCTCTCCTTGGATCCACCCCTGCTGAAAGGAGAAACTAGCGTTGTGGTATCAAGCTATGAAGCTGTTGGATTAGTGACACTCATTTGTATGTAGAATAAACTCAGAGTGTACTTGCAAATTGTTGGTTGAGCTTTAGGTTGTACCATCTACTCTTATCAGCCAATTTGCCTGGTTGCTGTATTTTTTTATTGTCACCCAACAATCTGCAACATTATGCAATGTTCATTCCAATCTCAGTTAATCTCTTTTGCCTCTGGACATCCACCCTTGAAGCCTGTGTTGCAATATAGTGTAGCGTCCCCACTTCACAGACGACACAGAACTTCTTCTCTTATTTGTAACTTTATTAAAGTCAACACGAACATGTCACACTTCTTATTCCTAACTCTGACACTCCTAACATCAACACTCGTCTCCTTCACTCCCCTTCCTCATTCACCCCTGACCCGCCAACAAACCAGCCACTGAGAGCCTGTCATCCCACACAACCCCACAGCCATTGGTCTAGAACTGTCACATGCCCCACCCCGACCTGTTCACTGACCCTCAGGACATCTCAGTACTTATTTAACACAGTGTACTTAGCTGAACATAAGTCATAACAACCACATAGCAGTCAAACAGAACATAAACTTAACTACCAGTCTGTTACAATAGTTTTATATATAGGCCACACAGTACAATAAAGTGGTAAAAAGTATTGATATATTGAGTCAGGTGTCGGATGCTTGTTGGCAAAGGTTTAGAATTGGACTCATAGTCACAAGACAAGACTGTTTTATCTGATTTAAATATTATCTGCTACAGATGCAGTGTTCACATTAGCAGTGTAAAGCCCTGTCCAAATGTCAGCGATGTCAGGTATGTGGTTTGTTTTCACAAGGAAGCTGCATTTTTCATACACCTTGTTAGGCTTAAATCTTTTTTTTTTTAAGATTACCTACCTTTGTCTTTGAATGCAGGCTCTTTAATTATGCTAAATATTTTCAAGTTTCAGCAGGTGGTGAGTGTGATTGGGGGTTCAGTGGGTGTGTGTTTGTCAGTATCTATGGTGATTTAAGATGCCTGATTATTGTTGAAATGAAGTCTGATGCAACCAAACTGGTTGAGCGATACAACACTGCATTTATAAACACCCACACAATCACATATGCAAATGTTTATGGAAATATACACTGCTCAAAAGTATTAAGGGAACATTTTAATTACAGGCTAATCCAACTTGCGTGAATTTCATCACGCCAACACATAATGTAACTCAGTAGTGTGTATGGAGCTGGACTACCTGTGCAACCTGTTAGGGTTGCATGTACCGCCTCATGCTACCAGTATTGACAAGGACACTAGCAGAACACAAAACTAGAAAATAATCAGTCAGAAAGGATAAGGAGAGAGCAATTGTCTATAGCCACCACATGCAAAACCGTTCCCTTTTTGGGGGTTGTCTTGCTTTTGCCCCAATTGGGAAAGTCCAAATTGTTACTGTGCTCCTTTTTTTTCTGTGCGGGATGTTGCAGACAACGTTAAGCTTCTTCTAAGAGACATGGTTTTGCTTAGGAGCTTCATGGGGAAGGTATAGAGGTGTATACTGTCTATGAGATCCCAGTTCCCCTGAGTGTAGGTGCTCCGACCAGCCGGTGGGATTTGCACATGAAGTGGAAAGAGATATGCCCTCTTCTTGGTTTCCCAACAGGGAATGCTACCACATTTGTTTGTTTTTTGAATCGTTCTTGCACTTCATGCTCGAGTTGGAAATGGGGATTTTGACAGACTGTCAGTCTTGTATTGTAAGTAAATGTTGTTTTTTATAAGCCACCAAATACTTAGAAAAGCAATATATCTCTGTACATTCTTTCAATATTACAAATTAGTGAATAGATTCACAGCTTCTCCTATACAAACAGCAGGTCTCATTATAAGGTACGATCTAGGAGATTAGTTATTTTACCAAAAAAAGTAACGTGATCAAATTACTTTCTTAGCAAACAGCCACAAAAGTAAACTTAATTAAAAGTAGTTATTTTTGCATGACAAAAAAATATAGCCAGACATCTACTTACTAAAGCTTTCTATAAAATCGTATGGTCCAAAAATGTTGCATGCTGGATCGTTGCCTGTTGTGTAGTTTTTAAGTCACATTTTAGCACTTTAGAAAAAATTATATATCGAATTTTTGCTTATTGTTCAAATTTAGATAAAGACGATGTTTTTTTCTTGCATGTGCAACAGCATTTGTGGTATCTTCAACTAATCATGTCACACCATGAAGAACAAACAGCCTCACTCATTGTCTCTCCCAGACATACTTTGATGTATTGTCCATTAATAGCTTTATCTATGACATAACAATGTAAAACAAAAAGCCCAATATAATTCCTCTCTATATCTTCATGAGATGACATCTTCAGACTTTCAAAACCAAGAGACATTCATTCAATGATGAAGCAGCAAATCTGTACATTGAGAAACTAGAACCATATCTGACATTTGGCATTTTTACTTGTCGAGTCAATGATTGATTATCAAAATAGTAGCCAATTATTTTTCTGCTAATTGAATTACTTAACGGACTTATAGTATCACAATTAATTCAGTGTCACACCTTGTCCTTTTTTACAGACTGCGACTCAGTGGGAGTACTGCAATGACCAGTCGGCATCTTGGCCATGCAGAGAGCGTTAATTCCACAGACAAACAGCCACCTGCTGTGGCCCCCAAGCTCCATGTACAGCGATCGCTGTCAAAGGACAACATCACAATCCACTTCTCAGCTTTTGGGAAGGAGGAGGAGGAGGAGGAGGAAGAAGAGCTGTACAGTACATCTGTGTCCACTACCTCAACCGTGCAGGATGCCTCAAATATCGTGACAGCCGTAGAAGCCAGTGAGGAGATGTTTGAAGGGGGGCCGATGGACTCGGCAGCCGAGGTTGCTGTCATTCCTGAAACATCCAGACTTTCTCCCGTGTCGAGACATCACAATGTCAGTTCTCCCACACGACCTCCGTCAAGGTCTATTGCTGAGCAGAAAGGCTTATTTTCCAGCTCCTCCCCCACTAAATCTTTGAGCTTTCCCTCAAGTGAAAAACCTTTTCTCAGTTTGGTGAAGTCTCTTTCCTCGGAAGTCCCTGAGACTCGTGAAAGAGTCTCTTCTGTTCCTGCTGCAACAGTGAGGCACAGGCATCTCATGAAGACTCTCGTCAAGTCTTTATCTTCAGATACATCCCAGGACTCCTCCTCCTCTTCCACATCCTACCGTCTTCCAGAATCCCTGCAACTTTTCAAGCAATTCACACAGTCCCGGATGCCGTCTGCTACCATGTCGTCAGCTGGTGACTCTAAAACTGCCCCTTCCTCTCCTTTGACCTCAACCGATAACCGCAGCTTCTTCAAAGTCTCAGATGTCGAGGCACGAATTGAAGACACTAAGCGTCGTCTCTCTGAAGTCATCTCAGAACCGCTCCAGCTGCTGAGTAAGATCATCGATGAAAAGAGCAGCAGCTTAGTTAGCGGCAGCATTTACCGGCCAAAGGCCCTCTCTGTCAGTGCCTCAGAACTCTCCAACATTACTTCTATCAATGGTCACCTGGAGAGTAACAACAATAACTGCATCAAGGAGGAAGAAGGAGGCTGGGAGGATGAGAGCTCCAACAGTGGGGCCTCTGGTCCACTTGAAGCCCTGGTTCCCTCCACTGTTGACAGTAAGAGCCCCAACACACCATCTTTACTTTCTATTTCATTGGAAACGTGTTCTATGTCTGCTCTTGCTAAACAGGAGGATGAGGACTTTTGCATCCTGCACAGTGAGGACTTTGAAACTTGTACTGACACAGAAGGAGATGGAGGTGATAGAACTGATGATACTGGAACTGGAAGTCAAACCAAAGTGCTACTAAGTGGTAGTACTGAACCGTGCAGTGAAGATGAATCTGAAAGTATTGTTCCAGTACCTAGTGTTCCTCACTATACTCTCATCGCCCTCACTGTACTGGTCTATGGGTACTTTGTGTTACCTCTGCCCACCTACATTGGAGGAATGCTACTTGGGGTTGGGCTTGGATTTCTTTTAGCCATCGGTGTTGTGTGGCTAACGGGACCAAAACCTTCTGGTGGTTTTAGAAATTCCAGACACCATGGGAAGCTTTGGAATCTGATCAGGTTGGAAATTAAGGAACCAGAAATCTACAAGGTCAGTTAACCTTTCCTCTGTTTTTAGTTTATTTCAGATTTGGATTTATTCTGTCCTGCACCAGTAGCCTTTAGCCCCTTAGAAATCTGTCTGGTTGATTACTTCTTTGAATTTCTAAAGTGTTGATATGTCAGGTCACCTGTTTAAAATAATATAGGAAACGAGTGCGGGAGATCTGTTATGCACGCTATTTTTCAATGTATGACTAATTTGTTGTAATTCAGATTTGTTATTTTGTAACTCAATAGACCTTTTAGTGCATAAAAACATTACAGACCAAAGCTAAGAAAACCCCCAAAAGCATAAAATATTTTTTGGGGGTTTTCTTTTTTTTTAATGCATTATCACTTGGAGCCCACCCTGGCTCTCACTTGGGGAGACCAGTCTATCACAGACCTATACATGTAGAGAGGACCATTCACACTGACTTTCACACATGCAAGTTTAAGTTCACAGTACTTGACACTGCATCACCATACCATCCTGTGATTATTATTTTTTTTTAATATATATATATATATATATATATATATATATATATATATATATATATATATATATATATATATATATATATATATATGTGTATGTGTATATGTGTGTGTAAAACTGTGAAAATACATTGTATGTGTTTATCATGCACAGTAGGTTAATCTTATGTCATTTGAGGCACTGTATCTGTGGGATGTCGTCAATAAAGACGTGCAATTTAAGAGGCACATTTCCACAGTTTTCACACTGAAGTGACAAAGTGGCTGATAAGTTAGATGTGCGTCCTTAATATAGCCAGATGAATTGAAAGCTCGCTCACAGAAAGCGAATGACAACAAACTGTTTATGAGGTAACTTGAAAAGATGGTGGATACAAGATACTCTCTCATCAGTGTGAGGTTCATAGAGGGAGACAAGTAACCTTTACCGTCAATGTAGAAACATGTCGTATGTGTGACAACACACTGTGATTAGATATTTACAGTGTCCTCATTTGCCAGGCACAGTGTTGGATTGCTTTCATCTTTCATGTTTGTAGTTGTTCAAAAGTCCCCCTCTCTCAAAGGGCACAATACATAAGAGCTGAATTTTTATAGAGAGAGGATCAATCAATATGTGGAAGCTTACTGTGACAGTTTCAGACATCAATCCTTGAAATGTAATCCAAAAAATGTAAATTCATTATGTCTTCCTTGCAGGGCTGGATGAATGAGATAGCAAACTACGACCCAGAGACGTACCACGCCACACTGACCCACTCTGTCTTTGTCCGGTTGGAGGGCTCCATCATTCGTCTGTCTAAGCCCAACCACAACATCGCCCGCCGTGCTGCACACAATGAGCCAAAACCCGATGTCAACTACATCAGTCAGAAGATCTATGACATTACCAACAGCAAGGTATGCTGTCGCCCTACTGTTTTTTCTGTGACTTGTTAATATAAATAGAATTATATACTGTACATCTGTAAAGCTTTGAGATCTTTACTGACATGTGTCCCTTATCTCTTAGTCACTTGTTAGTGTTGGATGTCAACGGTAATTGAGCTGATACACGTTTTAATGATTCTGAACACCATTTCTGAACAAGTCAATATGCACTTTTACATTACATTTCATTTAGCTGCCGCTTTTATCCAAAGCGACTTACAATAAGTATATTGCTTCATTATTTCATTAATATTGTAAATGCCATTCACCTAACAGTGTAAACTTTAGCTGATGGAACGGTTCGTGAAAAACCTCAGTAAAAAGATTGGAAAACAAATATGATATACTTTTTACCCCTCAGGTATACCTAATGCCTCTGAGCCTGGCCAGGAAGCGTGTGTGGAACAAAAAATACCCTATCTGTATCCAGCTTGGCAAACAGGATGACTTCATGTCAAAGGCCGAGGGGTGGGATGCCGATGAGGGCACGAGCATAAGGGACAGAGGAGAGGGCAGTGGAGGACCACAGGAGCGAGGATCCCCATCTTCATCCAGTAGAGACCTGACCCTTTATCTGTTTGCAAGGACTGGAAGGGAGAAGGAGGAGTGGTTCCAGCGGTTCCTCTCAGCTTCCAAGCTCAAGGCAGACTTGAAGAAATCTTCCAGTGTTGCAGGGAGTAAAAGTGGTGAGAAAGCAGAAGTTTGTGTCCACAAACCCTCTACAATTGTCAAAATGTCTTTTTTCTAAGGATAGAAAAGTGGCACCACCAAACTAAAGCTTAGGAATTTTAAAATAGCAAAAAGTGAGAATGGAGCATCTGATCTCACATCTTTCTGACGTTTTCTGTGGCTCACAGGTCAGAGCTCTCACAGCCGCAGCAGCAGCCGCAGCAGTCTGGACGAGGTTCTTATTTCTCAAATAAGGCCAAAGGACTCCTCGGTCCCCACAACAGCAGCAGGTAGTGCCAAAACCAAGCCGCTGTTGGACTACAGTGTCTATATGGCCAGTTTACTGCCAGAACAGGTGACAGTCAGCCCTACAACTGCCAGCCCTGCTGTACTGAGTCCTCAGAGCAGCCCTGGAGCTGACAAGAAGGTAGCACTTTCTCATCCCCCATTTACACTATTTACAATTTTTTTTTTCTATCATTTTGCAGTTTTAGGCTTCATCCATACTTCTACATTTTCATTTGGAAATGCTGCTTGCCCCGTTTGTTTGAAAACTCAGGGGAAAGCGCAACATGGATAATTAATTAAAAGCCTTGCTGACCCTGTTAACAGCTGTTGTGCATTACATTTTTTTTAAATTACAATGATACAGCTCCTTACATGCATAGGAAACAACCTATTATTTGAGCAATCTGTCATGTGCTTTTCAGGTACGTTAGTATGGATGGGCTAAAACTGATGTAGCACTAAAATGCTTGTGTGGGCAGAGATCATTTAACTTGAAAGCGCAGTTTTCAGGGTGTCCTATAGCTCACCTGGTAGAGCTGCTGCCCCATCGACGCTATGCCTCACCCGTAGCGGCCAGGGTTTGTATGCAACCCGCAGCCCTGTGCTGCATGTCTTCCCCGAAAACGTAGTAGTATGGATGTAGCCTTGATATCACTGTGTTACAAGTTGTGTATTTAAAAACAAGGGATACTGAGAGTGAAAGGGGTATAATTATTGTATTGTAGTGGGTTTAAATGTCGGCACAGACCCTCTGATGTTTTGTCATTTTGCGTGCTGTGTCTTTAGCTTCAGAACAGCACTTCAGCTCAGGTGCAGCCCAGAGGGGAGGAGGAGGCTGTTGCCTGGGTGAATGCGGCTCTTGGTCGGGTCTTCTGGGACTTTCTGAACGAACCTTACTGGGCTGAACTTGTCTCCAAGAAGATTCAGATGAAGCTCAGCAAGATACGGGTGAGTGGAGAAAGGACCATATCAAACCCTCCCGTTTAGAACAGAGTTGAAATTTTCAGTGGAAAGTAGAGAAGACGTAGAGATGTAGTTATGTTCACTTTCCTGCTGACAACACAGAGAATACATACACACACACACACACACACACACACACACACACACACACACACACACACACACACACACACACACACACACACACACACACCATAAGCCCTCCAAATGTCAGTGTATATCTTTATCTGTGTAGCTCTTTAAAGGCCCCAGCAGCTCTTCACTGGGTTTAGCAGCAGAGGGAAAGAAAGACCTCATCCTTGGTTTCTATCCCTTTATCCCATTGTTTCTGTCTGATCTGGTACCTCAGGCCTGCCTTTCTTTCTTCATCTTGTAATTTGCTTCGGTCACTGTGACTTTTCACAGTATACCGTGTCAATAGCTGCAATATTGTAGTCTTAGTACAATAGTCCACCAAGAACTGAGGCACAGACAGTTGATTATAAAGCATTGTTGAAGGCAGAGTGTAGCATCCATGTATTGGAATTGTTTTAGTATATTGGTTATGTCATCATTCTGCAGATTAATTATTTATGTGCAGTGTGTTCAGCTGAGTTTTATGCTTGTCTCTTTTTCCAGCTACCTTACTTCATGAACGAGCTAACCCTGACAGAACTGGACATGGGCTCAACCACTCCCAAAATCCTTGGGGCATCCAAGCCTTCAATTGACTACAGAGGCAAGAGAGAAATCGATTCCAAACAGCAACACATTTATACAGCCAGACACTTGCACACAACGGGTGCCATAAAAAGATACCTTGCATGTCTGGCTTACAGCTCGACCTTAGGAGCTTTATATGCTATTTTCTGGAAAGTCTCCATTTCCTGTGCAGTATATGCTGAGTTAAAGAGCGTACCTCAGTGTTTCAGCTCAACAACCCCACACCAGTCAGTTAGCCATGTCGAAATAAGAGATAACAAAGATAAACAATGCTAATAATCTATAATCAGTTTGGGTATATGAAGTATTACAGTATCAGCTTTTACAAGATATCAGTGAGTCAAGGTCATGAGCTTGCACCCTGGACCCCTAAGTCAGTGTGTTACCTAAACTGCATGTATGCTATCAGATGCACACACACACCCACACACTTCAAAAAAGATTAGCTAGAAATACAGGCATTAAAAAAAATTCCACGTTGGTGCCAGAATTTCTACAAACACACACAAACTTATGCAGCAACTTCAAATAGCCTCCTCCAGCTAAAAAAAACTTTTTTCTATTTACTTATTCAAGAAATCTGTCTGTCTTTATGTGGAACACTCATCTCAAGAGTCGTTCATCATGTTGGCTTCACACTTGACAAGTGTATTGTGACGGAACCAAGGAAGTGCCGAATTTGGTGTTGATCTGGTGGTGAGATGTTCATTAATAATAAACTTTGTAGCAGCGGTGGCTGGGACTCATCAGCGTAAGTGACGACGTCAATCAGGACAACAGCATGTTCACAACAGCGGGCGCGTTCATGACATCAGCAACAACTAGTGATTCTCCAGTTAAGGGTTCTGAGTGGAGCTTCACAGAAGTTTAGAGAACAAGTGAACAGCTCTTTGTGCAGCAGCAGATTTACGGTTCTGTGTCCTGACTCCTGCGGGAAGTCAATTGCTCAATTACATCAGGTCACTTTTACAGTTTCCGACATAAACTGCAGAATCACCACAGGTCAAGCAAACAGCCCATTCCAAACAGGCTGTTTTACAATGGAAACTGCTCCAGTTTACACAAATTCGTATAAACCTGTGATAAATACCCTTTTCCTGGTTCACCCTATATACGTTTCTAGAGCAGGGTCCATCGTTATATGCTACTCTAATGTTGCACACTCATACAGTCTAGCTGTGCTTTGTAGTATAGTTTTATATTTTGTCATTGTGAGTACAGTGAAAACAGGACTAAACCTCTTGTAAGCAAGAATAATACCATATTTCACAATCAAAATTAATCTCCACACAAACTGCTTTAATTCCCTGGCATAGAGGTGTGAAGATGGGTAAAAAAAAATGTTGAATTCATATGAAAATGTTATTAGCAAAGTGAGAATGCAGGATGTTCCTGAGAAAAGCATCTTCAATCCAAACCAGCAGATATTTCTTTATAGTTTAAACAATCTGTAAAAAATATCAAATGGGTTGAACACTTTAACTCACACATGGATAGAAGTGAAATTTTCCCTTCTGACTGCCCACTGCTCCTGTTCTCTCGTCGTCTTGCTGTGACTAATAAGATCACAATACTGAGGCTTTGTCCGCATGGTCCAACACGATCACCATCCAAAGACCTAACCCTCCACTGAAAACGTCACTACCCACAAGGAAATGTTGACAACAACCAACTACAATGTATAATTGATTGGTTGCACTTTTTCAGAGTGTAGCCTGCTCTTGCAGGATTACCAACCATAGCTTTAATTTAAAGCAGCAGTGGATACAAATACTGAGATCAGTACAAACATTTTTTATCTAAACAATACGAACAGCAAAGATCCCATCATGATTTTTGTACTCATTCTGTGCTGGTGGTGAGGAAGTCATGTACTTATGAATCAGCATTGACATCAAAAGGCAGTAATGGGTATGTGAAGATAAATGTTGTTTTTTAAAGCCCCAACAAGTGGGAAATAGTTGCATCCATAACCAATAACAACATGAACCGTTCCATTCAGTAAGTAGAGGCAAAATTAGCTTTATTGTGCATCATACTGTGGTGTAACACACACTTACACCCACTCAGCTTGTCTGGCAGTGGTACCCTCACGATTAGAGAAACATGCTTGATTCTAGTTGGCTCTGGTTAAATAAAGTACAAACCTTTGCCTTCCTTTACAGCTGCGGCCAGAGTGTCTGATAACACTGCTCAAAGTTCAGCATGATGTTACTGGGCTGCCGCAAAGGGTTACACAATGGCATGTGTGTCTGATTAACATGAAGAAATCACTTTCATCAAAGATGTTATGTACTGAAACACTTCATAATCGAAAGGCTTTTGGAGAAGTGTACTAGAATTTGATTGGGTGGTGAACTCGTAGCTGAATACAACACAGTAATAAGAGCAGCACTAAGCACTTCAATAAATTATTTATGAATCATACAAATTGAGGTCTCATATTCACTCAATCTCTGAAGTTTTCAGCGAACTCTGCTCCAGTTGTGATCAGAAGGAGCTTTGTCTGCGTCATTTTTAGAGGAATCCTCCTGTGATCTTTCAGACAAGCATCAGCAATGAGCTTTCCATCACTTTTGTACCATGTTGCTTTTCTCATTTTCCCCTCAGAATCTGTGACAGGTTTGTCTCCTCACCGCTTTCACATGCAGAGTCTCCTGCTCTCTTCCTAGTTTTCTCTTCCCCCTTGCATTCACTTTCATATCATCTTCCTCTTTGTACCCTTAGTCACTCTTTATTCCCCAGTAGGTCTCTTCCTCCCTCCTGTTCTATGAGTCACTACTACACTTTTATCGCTGCAGCACTCACATAACCCTATAATGGGAGCAGGAATTAATTGTGGAACCAGTTCAGTTTAGTTTCCCCTTTTGAAATTTCCGCTGGTGTTACTGTGGCTGTATCCTCCAGGCATCTCAAGTTCTGCCTTCTCCTCGCCTCACCCCGCTCTTTCCTGGAATGAGCATGCTGAGTGCAATGGATCGATGAACCTCTCCAACTGTGTATGTGTGCATATGTCAACAAACAATCGTCTCCGCCTGCTTCTACCTTTATGTCCATGCACGTTCGTGTTTTTTTTTTATGCACTCTGCCTTATGATTGATTTTACACTGTAATGTTAATTGTAGAATGCATACAAGCCATAAACCCCAGCACATTTGTTTACTATGTGAAGCACGACTCTTTGCCATGTGGTCACCCCAGTTAACAAATCCATGCCCTGATTCAGCAGCGTGCACTGAGACTTTTCTCTCCTCTCCCAAACTAACAAAACACAGTGCCCTGCACAAATCCCTGACCCGGCCAGACATAGTCCTATTATTCAGCATGCCTCTCAGGAGAGACGAGTGAACCGGGTCCACTTGGCTGAGCAGACCCAGCATGTTCACTTTGCCTCTCTGTCTTTCTGATTGTCTGACTGTCTATTTGTACTCAGTGCTTTCTCAAACTTCCTCTGACTTTCTAACCTAATTGCTTTCCAATTTTTCTTCACTCTCGCTCTCTGAATGTTTCCCTCTCTGGCACAACAGACTTATTGCATTATCACTTCATTTAGCCCAACTAGCTGGTGTTCAGGCAACAAAGCAGTGATGAGAAGGCACATAATTTCAGTGCTGTTAGTCATTGCTGTGTTTGCCTTCCCACACTCATAATCATATCTCAAAAAACATTCATTTTTTCCCATGTGTATCCACTCATATCCCTGGGTTGTTTTCGGGAAAGCTAACTTCATTTAATTAAAAGTTGACTGGTAACCGTGCAACAAAGCTGGCACCATGTTTTTGGACAATTTTTCAAGTCCTGGTCAAGTGCCAAATGTTTGTGTCAAATCCTTAATGACTTTCATTATCTGACTCCCACTCATCACGTTACTCATCAGTTGTCCTTTGCTGCCTTCCAGTGGTGCACTGAGAACCCACACCCACATTTACAGTTAATTGTTGCTCTTTGTGTCACAGGAACATGTGATCTGTGTTGCGAGGAGAGAAAAATATAGTCAAAACAGAGATCACATAGTTTGCCCCCATACAAGCAAAGCTTTCGGTAGAAGCTTTTGAGGAGTTTGTATAATCCAGATTACAGCAGGTTTAGCAGAGCAGGGGGAAATGAATAGAGGGAGAGCCCTGTTTATGCATCCAGTCCCCCCTGCTGATATCAAACGGGGGGCTTGAGGGGGAAGACTGCATGCTCTCCGACTGTTTCTCCTCCGTTCAAAAGACCTTGTGATCTCTCCTTCTTTCCTCTCCCTCCCTTCGCCGGGTGTTTCGCTGTGTCGTTCTCATCTAAGCGGAGGGATCAAGGAAATAAAATCTGTCGGGGTCCCCGTTTCTGTTGATGCTCCAGGAAAAGAGGGGTGCCACAGAATAGCGAGGGTAGAATGTGAGAGGTGATAAAACAAAGGAGTGAGAGAAAAAGAGAGCGAGAGAGACGAGGCAGCTAGGATGACTGGCCTGAAGAGCTTTCCATGTCTCCACTACAATCGACTCTGCTTAAAACCTCATTAACACGGGTTGTACAATACAATATTTAAGATGAGACACATTTGTCAGCTGGTACTTTTTGACACAACTACGTATGTATGGTCCCTGGTGGAGGATCTGTTTTATTGTACATTTATCTCCTATCACAAAATTATACATTTATCAGTTTCACTTCCGTCATCTGCAGCTCAGATCAACAATTCTACTCTGTATCCCTCAGGTCTGTGGTTCGACCTGGAGATTTCCTACAGTGGCTCCTTCCTGATGACCTTGGAGACTAAGATGAACCTAATTCGCCTGGGCAAGGAGGGAGAGAGCCTCCGCTTAGGGGAATTGGGCAAAGATGGGTAAGACAGTCAAGCTCTATCATACCAAATGCGCATTTTATAGAAGCCCAGAGATATTTCTTCTTAGGATTTGTCACTTTTTCCCCCTCTACAGTACATTAAAAAGTATGGTTGTCTCTCTCACGCATCGGTGCCAATCTGTCAATCTGACACCTTGCCTTTCTCAATTAGTGTCTTATATCTTTTGTATCTTCTCCTTTCTTTCCACTGTTATGCTCTCTCTGCCCTCTGGATTCTACCTTTATGTGGCTGTTAATTGGATGCATTTCTGCTCCTGGTGAGTGCTGCTTGATTTTCAACAATCGTCGCCTCCGTTCAACTCTCATTTTCTAGTTTTGTATGTCCATAGTTTGGGGGGTGTCTCATTTCATAACACCATCCAGTGCTTGATCTAAGTAGCTTTTCATCTTCTTAATGCATCCTCAGCAATGTAGAAAAAAGCAACATATTCTGCTACTAGTTAAAAGTCTTACAACACACACACTTTTCCAGTTTTCCTGAGTTGTAAGCAGTTCAAGTCCAGTGAATAACAAGGTTAAATAAATCAAGATTTTAATCCTCCAACTATTTATTCCTTCTATGCTCTAATTAAAAAAACTCTGAGACATTGAATCATGTAAATGTAATAATAGCTGGAACCTTTAACCTGTATGTCCATACAGTCCATACAGTAGAGATTCACCAATCAAACCTTTGGGGGTGTTCGATAGTGTTCGTGCACACAAAATTTTGGACTAACACAAATTTAACGTCAGTACTGACAACTTATGATGAGTGTTTATTGTTTAAGTGTAAAGTGGGCGCAGGTCAGCAGGAGTGTGGAGGGAGGACACTCAGACAAGAGACCCTGACACGGTACAAACAAACCGATACGTCTGCTCTGATGCTCTGATCCTGAAGCAGCAGCTAATCGTTTTGCGTAAGCGGTCCATTGTGCAAACCCTGTATTAAACAGTTTTTTTGTCGTCACTGTTTGACATTTACCGCCTGGTTCACCGCCTCTCCTCTCTCATCTCTGCTTCACTGTCAGTATCTCCCTGTGTGAGGGAGTGAGTGGGGGCGGGGCCAGTGTGTGTGAGTGTAAACTCCGCAGAGGAGAGATGGTTGCACTCTGGAGCCCTGATGTGAGCAATCATGGTTATAAACGCATGCATCTGCCCCTGACTGTCCACACCTCTTTTTCGCATTGTTCTGTTGGTCCAATAGAGTAGAATTCAGCTACTTGGCACAAGGAAACACTGCAGGACCATGTGCATGTCTTAGTGCATGAGTGTAGGTGTGCGTGCATGCATGTGTGTGTTCACTCTAATCCATTCGTGTTTGTTCATGTGTTTCCAGATACAGGCCACGGACTTACTGTCTGGCTGATAGTGATGAAGAGTCGTCCAGCGCAGGCTCATCAGATGAGGAAAACTCCTCCGAGCTCTCGAATGACTCTGCAGGAGCCGAAGGGTGATTTCAAGTTTATATACATTCTTTGTATAAATGCTCATGTAATCTATAATCGCATGGTTATGGAATACTTTTAAAAAATGTTACAGGGTTTAAACTTAGACTGTGATAATCATTAAAGGAAAAATAGAAACAAAACTCTGTGTATGTGTGTGTTTATGAAATGTCAAATTATTTAAATAATTAGTAAATCACTTTTAGCTACAATACATTTTGTAGGTGACTTTAACCCTAACCGTCCTTATGTTGAATACAGTTTGGTTGGAGGCCACAAGCCGAGCAAGATCATGCGCTTTGTGGACAAGATTACCAAGTCCAAATACTTCCAGAAGGCCACAGAGACAGAGTTCATCAAAAAGAAGATGGAAGAAGTGTCCAACACACCCCTCCTGCTCACAGTAGAGGTGCAGGAACTCCAAGGAATGCTGGCTGTCAACATACCCCCTCCACCCACTGACAGAATATGGTACGTGAAGAGAATGTTGTTTTTTTTCCTGCATAATTTGCGGAATGCTGTGCACAGTCAGTTCGTTTGTCTGAATGATAAATAATCACATCTTCTTTACAGATTACACTTTCTTAGAGACAGGAAAACACAGGCGAGTCTGTTGATAGCAAAGGTCTTCAGATTGCTTACTCATATTCTTATTCCTCCCTCATGTCAGTCTCAATGGCAAACACACTTTTATATTTTATTACTGGATAATTCATATGAAACATCCCTACCCAAAACTCATTCTACCTTGAAAACTTGAAGTTTTATTGAGAAAATGAAATTTAGCACTTTGTTTTGTGCTACACTGCCCTCTGCTGGTGCATATTGAGACTGGGTGCTGCCACCATTTGTTCATTTGTGAGCTGTTGATTGTATTGACTATTTGTGGTTGCAGGTATGGCTTTAGGAAGCCACCTCACCTGGAACTGAAGGCGCGACCGAAGCTGGGAGAAAGAGAAGTCACTTTGCCTCATGTTACAGACTGGATAGAGAAAAAACTGAACCAGGAATTCCAGGTATTTATGGACACTAAGATAAAAAAAATTAGTCAGTTGCATTCAGCTCCAAACTCACAAATATTACAGTTATTTAGACTTGTGTAAATTTGATCTAACCACATTTATAAGATCAAAGATTTCAATTTTTAGTCTGTACCCTTGAAGTTTTAGATGCCAAGACTTTGTCAGAATTTGTTAAAATTTGTTTTATATAACTCACTGTCCCCGCCTCAATCTGTTTCTCCTTCATTAGAAAGTCTTTGTAATGCCAAACATGGACGATGTGTGGCTGACCATCATGCATACTGCCATGGACCCTCGCACAGCCAGTGGACCATCAGTTGTCTCCACAGGTGACACAGAGCCTTCACAGCCAGAGAGCGACAGCTCCAGCCAGCCATAAAGATTGTTTACAGTATTTCCAAGAGCTTATGAAGTCAAGAGATGCGAACTGGAGCCAAAGTCGATATGTCAGACACTACTGTAATACAACCACATTCCCGGGGGGTGGATTTCTCACTTACCATGGGGAAGAATTTAAAGGAATAAGGTAGAGTTGACCAAGAAATACACTTTAAGACATACTAACTGTTGCTTGCTGCTCTGTTCAGTAGTATTTACGGTGCCAGAGGAAAGGGTGACTTGTCTTTGAAGGATTTATATAATAATAAGGACCTATTAAATAGGGACTGATATGTGAAGAGAGTTGTGTGTGGTTTAAGTTAATAAGTGGCATACATGATATGTGGATACAGAAGTTTATAATGTCCTTAATGAACACTGATGTGGAAGCATTCACCAGATACCTTACAGCCTGCAGATGAGTCTCTGCTGCAGCTTGAAAGTGAGATTGTGCATCGTAGCCCCTTTTTATAATAGAGACACAGCAAGTGGTGATTTACAGTATGATAGTATGTTGTGAATGATTACTGTGTGAAGGAGACATGTTGGTTCCATTGTTGAGGATTAAGTGTAAGCAGGAGAGGGAAAGAAAAGTGTATTTATAAAGCACAAACACTTGGTGTTTTGTTCGTTAGCCATAAAATGTTAAACCTTTTTAAGTGGCTTTATCTGAGCAGTTTTTGATCAGGTGTTAACTAACAGTATTCATTTGTGCTGTGACCACACCCTGAACACCCCCCATTCATTTGCCAAACCCCTTTGTATACCAATGATGCCGTTATCCATATCTGTTTGAAAATATGGCTCAAGCTCTAATGTAGAGGGAAGCATCATTCACTCTGTAAATTCCACTCTAATGACAACAAGTGCAATGACAGAAACGCTACACAGGCTTTAGTATGATAATGTATAGACATATTAAGTTTAGGTCTGATGAGAAGTGCAAGGCCTCTAACACATCTATTGAATGTATGTATGGATATTTACTTTCTTTTGTTAATGTATGAAGTGGGTTATGCAAATTATTGCACAAATACAAGTGAAATATTTCTTTTTTATGATAAACACTCATCTTGCATATATTTTCCCATATGTGTCATTCAACCGTTATGTTGATGAAGTGGTGTGTTAATCGATTCATCATTTATACATTATGGGCAGTAATGTCGATGATGATGTTGGAAGTAATTTTACATGACCATTTTCTATACGCGGTAATGCTTTCATAAGACTCTCCCTGCCATACTGAATGCAGAAAGACACACAGCGTAGGAAACAATACTTGGGTGAAGTGAGTATACATACTCTGTAGTAGAGCATTTATTTCCAAGAATGTATAGTCTTATTAACAGGTTTCCTTTCTGAGACGGACGTTTAACGCTGTTTCTAATCTTAACCAAAGTCTTCTGATTGAGCCGACAGCGACAGATCTCTCATCTCGAAGGTACACACCCTGCATTGGTATTGATGTGTAAGGTAACATTTCCAAATGTGCTACAATAACTGCATTAACATTGTTTACAGGAATTATTACCTAGTTTTCATTTATTGCTCTTGGCACTGTCTCATGGAATTTATTTAATTTTTTTCTGTATAATTGACTTACCCTTTATGCCCTGACTACTTTTTGTTGAGTATTTGTTTTGAATGACTACATGAGGTGGGCTAAGGTTGTATTTTTTTTAATTATTATTATTTTCTGCATCTTTGAAATAAACAGAATGAAAATAAGAATTTTGAGGATATATGAAGGTTGTGTTATGATTTGTATCTGTGGGTTATTGAGTTTTTAGAATGTAAAATTTTATTTTAAGGCCAAATTCAGTGATTACATGTATCTGCCTTATTTATAGAGCTAAATAAATCTGTTGATGAAAACATGTTCCATGTGTCCTCAATTGTCGACACAAATCTTACTTGTTTGCCTGTACACAGATACCATTAGTTAACTATCTTGTAACACTAATATATTTATATGTACTTACAGTGGTGTAGGGAGTAATCAGTCAGTATGTAAAAAATACTTCAATTAAATGTCTTGTGCTGTAATACTGTAGCAGTATTTAGTTACAGTACTGTATAAATATGACAGTCCTGTAACTAAAAGTTGATCACACATGAGCAATTGAAAAATCTATGTTAGAGTCATGGAATGTTAAGATGTGGCCTAGAATTAGACATTAAAGAAGCTGCCTTGATTGTAAAGCCATGTAGAATTATTTCTATCATTATACATGTGTATATATAATTCCATTATTACTTTACCGGTCAAAAATTAAAGCACACATTAAATCTATCTTAGTGAGGACACTAAGTGACAAAATGCATTCCCTAGCTTCTTAATCTAACTTTAACCATCACAACCATATGTCTAAACCCTAAAACTAATCCTAACCTAAACCTAATTCTAAAACCTTAAAACCAAACAACTCATTAAAACAGGTCAAAAAGTGAGAACCGGTCAATATTGAATTGAACAGCTTGAGTTATCTACAGCACGACTGCATCATGCCAAGACACAAAATATAACTTGCTGGTCAATGCTAGAAGAGAACATTAGCACCCTCTATATATAAGAATGTACACTTAACAGTTTCTCACCTGTATTATATATGTTTGTAATTAGTCCGGAAAAATGTATAGTTTTTGGGTTACTTCACACATATATACTTTATTTATACCATTGGCTATTTATGTGGATATCAGGCATGATGGAGAAAATTAGCATTATTACCAACATTGGATGTATGAATATTGTTGGCTTATGTTTTCAGAGGTTATGGGAGTAGTGTTGGGATAAGGCGATGGGTGGTGTATATATTTATGTTGGTTAGTGTTTTTGTTTTGCCGTTGTTTCTCTCTTTCTTCTCCTTTCTCTTATCAACCCTTTTTTGGGGGGGTGTATATGTCTTAGTGTTATGTGATCATATCAGGGGCCAGGGGCCACTCCTCGCCCTGCCTTGTGCCATTGCTGTGAGTGATATGGTACTTCCCTGCCTTGTGGAAAAAACAAGAGTTTATGAATGACATTTTGCCTCATGAGGAGCAGGCTGTGGTCCCCATGACGTGCACTGGTCCTGACAAGGTCTGTGTTATACTGGAAAAGGTCCTGCAGTGGAACAAAAACAGGTACACACACACACACACACACAACGAGCTGCCTCCCCGACGGAAGTTTGTGGTTGCCTAGCAACGTCGTTGGTTGGTTTATCAGTTCTCCGCTGGTAAGTGTTGCTGATGTTAGAATGAAAGGAAATCATTACTGTTGACTTGTTCAGAAATGTGCTGTTGTTGTATTTGTTCAGTAGCTAACGTTAGCTGTCCACTCTTCAGTTAGCGTTACTGAAGCTTTCTGCTTTAGCTCCAGTGACCGCTCACTAAACTCAGGCTAACAAGCTACCGCTAAGCTGACGTTTGCTGAAGCAAAGCTGGTTAAAACAAAACTAAAGTGGCACATGTCAGGAGAATAACCATTATTTGAAAGTGCTTCACAATTGACTGATGACTCAAAAAGATAAAACAAATGAAAATGCTGGCATGAAATACCATAGAAAAGATTTAAAAAGCTGAAATAACAATAAAAACAACTTGCAATAAATAAAGGAAAAGTCAATGAAGTGGGATAAACACATATATTAGTAATAAAAACAGACTAGAATATAATCTAAAACAGACGCAATAAAATAATGTCTATTAACAATAGTTAATCTAGAGCCAGGCTAAAGAGATGGAGGTTTTATCGGTTTCAAGCTTGTGTTTAAAGACTTTGACACTTGTGGCTGCTCTCGGCCCTCAGGTAGAGTTCCAGCAGCTTGGAGTGTAAAATGTAAAAGCTGCCTCACACATTGGAACAGCTAACGGACTCACACCAGACCCGTGCTGGTTCATCCACTGGTAGCCTGTATGTAAGACCACTTGCTCGTCATCACAGGTCCAATGCAGAGCGCTATGGAAGGAAGGTACAGCCAAGTTGACGAAGACCCAGAGCCACAGGAAGGAGTGGCATCAGAGGACAGGGCAGCGACTGACCCACCAGAGGTATGCTGTGTGTGAGGAATCAAGATGAGTCAAGCTGCTGTTTTTTCTTTTATTGTTTTAACTCCTTTATAAACCCCCTGTGAAGACATGGGGACTTCAGGTGCTGTGATGTTGCACTTGAAGATTACTTAATTTCAAAATGCACAAAATAAGAAGCTTAGTACACTATTTCATAGCATAATCTGATGAGACAACAATTTCCAGCGACTGTAAAGGTCCACCTCTGACAAACTATAAGATTACAGGCTTTTACTCCTAACGCTCCCATTGCATTGGGTGAATTTCACTTGTTTAAATGTCTTAAAAGAAATCATGTTATCCCTGATCCTGTCATTTTAGCACAGACACATGAGATCAAAAAGACTAATGTCAGCAATAAAGTAAGGTTAAAAACTAAATTACTTCTTTTAGCATCAGATGACTTAAAATGTTGTTTTTTGAAATTTATGATTCTAGGGACCAAAATTAGACAAAATTATCTCTAAATAAGGAAAGATTACAATTCTCTCTGAATTTATTTATTTCTAAATTACAATCAAACAAACAAATGTACATAGACAAATGCCTTTGCCTATTTTAAGCAGCAAAATAGGCTTGTATTGAGTGAAAGCATCTTTATAATTTGACAGTGTGGCCTTAAATTTCACAGGAAATGTTTGCAGTGAAAAAGTGGTAATGCTATGTTTGTCTAACAATACACAATGTCTATATCATAATCTATATCAAGAAGCTTTATACATGCTGTGTATGTGTCCCAGTGTGACTCACAGGATCAGACAGGATCAGAGCCTGAAGACTCGGCCCCTCAGCCGGACCCTTTCCTTAGTGGTGAGGATGAAAACTCCCAGGATTCTGGTCAGTCACCCACTAAACCTGCTGGGATTTACAATTCGATACAAAGCTGTGACACAACATAGCACTGTTCAATACATTCACGTTTATAAATAAATAGGCAAAAGTAACACAGACATATTTACAATTTACGTAAACTAGGTAAGTACATAAAAAAGATAATTTAGGTTGGTTTGCCTAAGATTCCTTAGTTCAAATGTTACTACCATTAATTAATTAAGAATTATTATAGGAAAACCTTTTTGTGCATAAACTTATAATAAATTCATTAACTTTAACTTTATTTATCCTCTAAATATTTGTATTGAAAGAACAGTTCATCTTAGCATACTCACAAGTTCAGTATCACACAGCAGTGTGGATCTTTTTTTACATCATAATTTGTGGATTCATTTTAAGAATGACTTTATTTTCTGTCTTTCAGTGCAAGACAACTCTGCTCAGATGCCGGTGAATATTAACCTCTCCAACCTCAACACGTTAGAAGACATGGAGGATGAGGAGCCACTGCTGGAGGATGAGGAAGAGGAGGAATTTCTTGTTCTTGATCCAGAACATGTGTGTAGTTTCTCCTTAATATTTATGTGATCACAAGTTATCTGTTTGCATTTCGAGTTTATTTTCATAATATTAGATTTCTTCATTTATCATTCCCACTGTCATTGTTTCAACGTTTCATCTTTTGACAGCCCCTGGTCAGAAGGCAACAAGCTGCTCTGAACAAACAGCTGAGAGAGGAGCTGGAGAGGATCGAGGTGGAGTTAAAGGAAAAGGTTGTTTACTTTTCTTTAACTATATGTTCTCAGTATGTCCAGAAGATGGTGATGTTGAGCAAGCACATTTTAAGGCCCAGCATAAAACTATTGACAATGAAAAGCAGATGAAATCAACAAACTAAACACCTTTGAGAAAGAACGTGTTGGATTCCTGACTTTGCTCTTTCTCCCTCACTCTCTCTACCTCTGCCACAGCTGGGAGTTGAGAAGGCCGAGGCCAGCCTCATACAGGAGAAAGGTTTAAAGATTTTCAGGATTCAGGAGCAGCTGGCCCGACTCCACACAAGGCTGGAGGAGCATCATCAGAACAGGGAACAGGCAGAAACCAAATATCGGCAGGCCCAGGATCAGCTGGAGGCAGGGAATAGACACTTTTCCAACATTAGCAACCAGCACAGCAAAGCCAAAGCTGATGGTGAGCCTGACTTTCCATCTGGGGGTCTTGCCTTGGTCCTGATTCAGGATTATATTCCATTCTCACGTGTTGCACCATGTACTTTAAACGCTTATGAACAATATTTCAATTTAAATCCATTATGAGTCTTATGTTTGGAATTATGAGTGAAATATACCATAGTGAAGTCGGGCCCGTCCTTTACTTTTATGAAAATTGTGAATTGTAATATTATTATTATCTCATTTAAAATTCAGAAACCAGTCTGGATCCTCTTAAACACCCAAATTAGTCAGCAACTTGTGTTTGTCAGTGTCACCATGTCCAGGGAAAGAACAATAGATTCATCCAGCAGCATAAAATATTAGGATTATTAGAAGTTGGAGAACGTTTCTTATTAATCTAGAGTATGATTATATTATAGCTTCCTTTGTTCTGCCTGTGAAGGTAACTCAGTCATCTAAAAAATATGCAGATGTAGATAAAACACATGGGTCTAGATTTTAGTGCAACCTGATGAGACAAATTGCAACATAAAGCTAAGTCACTAATTAAATTAGCTTTATATTTTAAGTTTGAATGTTTACACAGAACATTCAACAGTTAAATCTAAATGAAATAGATTTGAGCCTCATCCATATCAGTGCTAAATTGGCTTTGTATGAAAGTACTAGTCCATTGGACATAAACACTGTTTCATCACCAGTAAGACAGAATCAGTGTCAGTCTATGTTTCCAAACTAAAGATCTGAGTCTTATTGTTAATGTTTTAACGCTGTGTATCTTCTCCAGTGTCCCAGCTACAGGCAGAGGTCGACAACTTGTCGCTGCACCTCGTCTTCGCACAGAGAGCCTGTGAAGATCTGCATTCTAACGTCAAAGCCAATAGGACCACCAGACGCAAAGCAGGAGCTGAGAAGAGTCAGGCTGAAGAGCAGAAACTGAAGCAGGTGGACAGGATGAAGTCGGGCACATTAACAATATCAGCTCATTTGAAGCTTTATCTGTATTATACATATTCATTGATTCATTAATTCACTTTCATTGGTTGAAAATATTGTTTCATCAGGATTTGTATGTGGAGCGTCTGACGAAGGAACTGGAGAGGCTGACTCAGCAGGTTGCCATGTATGAGGCCAAGGCCAGTGCTCAAGCAGAGGAGACGCAGGCAGCCAGACAGGTCCTGTCTGAGGTAACTATAGGATGAAATAAGACAGTATATACTGTATCTGTAAGGTCAAAGTGCCTTAGGCATCAACCTTGTATAGTTTAAATTAATGCTACTGTTAACAGGACAATCTATTGCATTGAACTGACAGGATTAAAGATTAAAGCTGCAACATAGTTTTGGCCACTTAAAAACAGTGGTACAAGCTGTAAGAAATAAAATGACACAAATGTCAGTGTTAGAAAACAATAAATAAACAAATTATGTACACTATAAGTTGGAGTTGTGTTTCTGGCCACATAATGAATACAAGTCCAACATTTATCCTCCTTTTAATCTCCTCCCGAGAACATCTGGCTCCTCAGCAGCTCAACAGGGCTCCGAGTTTACCTGCTGTTTGTTAACTATTAGCAAGCGATCAGTTACGCAAACCAAAAAAAGTGCAGATGCTAAGATGCAGCATCAGGTGAATGTGACACCTTTCATATTACATATTTAATCAAGTTTTACTGTAAAGATATTCATTTCTGTGCTTCCAAACGATTAAAAACATGAATCAAATTACTGCGAAATTACTCAATATGAACAAGGTGTTTGGCATAAAAAGTACTGTATATCTTGCAGTAACTTATAGTAATACTTATAGTCATTTTCCCCATTCATAGATTCTCTTCTAAATGTAAGCTTCTGATTTACATTGTTTGATTCTCATATTATATGAGTGTTGGTGAATTGTCTGTACAACACTGGCATTCTCACATGTCCACCCATGTTTGTGTCTGTGTGCAGGTTCAGATGGAGATGGAGTCTCTGGTGATGATGCGTAAACAGCTGCTGCAGCTGTGGAACAGCAGCGTGTTGAGCTTGAGGAGACGAGATGAAGACCTCAGCAAGATGCAGGAGGATGTGCGGTGAGAATTAGGACAAGAGAGGGATGAATATTAATATGCTACTGATCCACTTGAAATGAGCTAATGTACTTCAAACATGTTGTTCATGTAATGTCTCTGCTGAAAACATGTTTCACAAACAAGATGGGGATAACATTTGTCTCAGTGACAGATTGTTGCCATCCTCTACTTTTCAGGCTAAAGCTTAAAGGGAAATGAAAACAAAAATTACTGTCACTATGATAAATGCAGGTTTTCACCTGTTTCAGCATATGCAGATCTATGAAGAAAATACAACAGTATATTTAGATTGTGTTAGGACATGTCGAGATGTGGCCAATATGAGAATAATCTATCTTCCCCTGACTTGCCACAGAAACAGCTTGCACGCAGTTGATAACTATGTATCATTACCTCTGCCAAGGACATAATGATTTCATGTTATTTAGCAGTTACTAAACAACTAAATTACTGAATTGATTTCCATTAAATTTTCCAGAGGAGTTAGGTGCATGACAAGGAAGAACAATTTAAATTTTGGAACAGATCCCGATAAAAATGCGGATCCAGGATTTTTTGTGACATATCAAGATCGGCCAATTAGCCTTGGCAGAGATATGTGTTCTGTAAGCGTCCTTCTAGTTTTACATTGGGTTTTCCAATGAACAGAGAGAAAGATTTTAGCTTCAGCTTAGATAGAGGCCAACACAACAAACAACAAATCCATCTGGATAAAAACTAACTAACTTCCCCAACTAAAACAAACAAAGAGAAAATGTGATGAAAAGACAACACCAACACAGAAGCCGTCAGCCTGGCAAACTCTACAGCGATACAAACAATGGTGTAGGGACAGGAGGGAGATGAATTTTCCCTCTGCAGCACGGCTGCACCATCTTGGCTCCTTATATTTAAAGATTTCACCTGACAGGAGCCAATTAGCTGAAGGATCTGGTGTCGTCAGCCACTCACTTCCTCATCCTGGTGCACCCCTATGTGCGCACACACATACATACACACATGCAATCACAGTTCTAAAAGTCATACAACAATATTAATGATCTGAGATATAAGGAATGGTGACAAATATCAAAATGAAAGCATGCGTTCACACGTGCTTTTCTGCTGTTTGTGTTTCCCAAAGCACAAAAGAGCACCAGGTGATCTTATTGGACAAAGAGATTGAAAGCTACAAGAAATCCACCACTGAAGAACAGGAGAAGAATGAGGCACTGACTCTGCAGCTGAACTGGTCCCAGATGGATGGAGCCACCTCCAGAAAGCTGATCAGTCAGAAACAGGTCCAGCACGAGGCTCTACAGGCAGAATACAGCATCTGCATCCGCATCCTGAGCGACTCCGAGAACACCCTCGACAGGCTCACGAAGGTGGAGAGAGGGCAAAGCCTTCTGTGTTTGTGCCGACAGTCGTTCTACTCTCTCTCCCTAGATAACTATTTCACACACTTTCTTTACCCCCAACTTCTCCTTCTTCATTCTAGGCAACCAGCAGCCACCAGGCTCAACTGAATAATCAGAGGAGGCAGTTGGAGAAAGAGAAAGCTGTGCGTCTGGAGCTGGAGGACAAGATCATGACCCACATGCAGGAGAAGCTCACCCACAACAAGGCTGCCAAATACTCCCAAAGGCTCACCAGCAAGAAAGCTGCACTCAAGAAAGAAAAGGTAAAGATGTCATTTTAGAAAGACGGAAAAAGCATCCAGCTGAAAAAGAGCTGGATCCTAGATTCCCCGTAATCCAACTTAAAAGCTTCTGTCATTAGACGTCCTCCTGCCTAAATACCCAATTTTTTCAAATTTCACACTTTCTGCGACAGGCTTTCTGTCTGAAGCCCAAGTCAAGATATGATTTTTCAAACATTGGTAAGGTCCATTCACAGCCATAGAAGACATCATAGACCTGGTTCAAGGACTGAGTGAGGCTAGAGTGTCTGTTTATTATGCAACAGATCATGGAAAACAGAATTAGAAGGAAGAAGGATGCAGGAATGTAAAAAAGGTCTATGTATAAAGTTAACTTATTGTACATAATATGTTGTTTTATGATTTTCTAAGTGTTGTGGCATGCAAATTGCTCGCTAATTGGCATTAAGATGGCATCAGGTAGCAGAAAAGAGGCAACAAAATTGGCTGTAGTCACTGGGTTGTTGGAAAAACAGATCCTCATTGATAATTCTGAGGCTAAATCAGAAAGTGTGGGTGAAGAGAGTGATACTGAAGAGGGTGGCACTGATCCTGTTTGGGAAATGGGGTTAAAACAACTAGATATGAAGCTCAAGCCAGAGCAAATTAAGTTTGAGCAAATGAGAATGCAGTTGACATTCTCGGAAAGGCAAAGTGAAAAGGAGAAGGGGCCTCTTTTATAAAACAGTGCGTAGGATTCATACTAAAAGTGAACGTGTGCACAAAACCCAAAAATGGCGTACGCATTAAAAAAATTATCTGATTATTATTATAAAACCGCGAAAGAACGCCCTCTACACGCCCACATTCAACCATAAATGGTCAATGCAAAGAACCTCATGAATATGAAATTATCCTGCTGACCAATGGTTTTCCACGGTGAGTCATGGCATCAAGCGATGAGAAGAGGAAGCAAAACTCTCTTACGCTGACATCGAGGTGTTTGTTAGTGATGTGGAGGTAAAAAGAGATTTTATGGGACAGTAGTGATGTCATTAATAAAGAAAATACACAGATACGCTGCTGCTGCTGTTAATACAGTGAGTGAGACTGAAGACGATAGAAAGAACTGAGCCTGAAATAATAAAAAAAATCAAATTCAAAGGTGGAGGCCAAAAAATAGTCACTTCACACAGAAAGTGAGGAAACTTGTTGAATTGACTGTTCGTGTTTTAATCATCCAAAATTGCAGGATTATTAAATTCAGAGACAGCTATGATGTCCCCAATCTATAAAATGTAACAGAATTATTTCATATGCTTGTGTTTGTACTGGCATGGTTCGGTTCTGTCGGTCGATCTAATACTGGACTCAGTTCAGCACAAAGATCACAGATCTATAGAATCTATATCAGCTGATCAGTCATCATCATGGGATAAAAAATCTTTGTGATCGCTGAACCCTCGTTTCCTCCTCATCCTTCCATTCGCGTGCATCCATCACGCAGCATTACCCACGAGTGTCACCGCAGGATTTATATATTTAGAGCAATCGGACAGATTACCTCACAAATCCGTGGGATCCTAACCGCCACTCTGGGATATAATTTGGAAATAGAAGTTTGAAAGTGAATAGTCTTTCTTTATTTTTTGTAAGTGATCTCCAGTGTGCTCTGTATGAAGTGGATCAATAATCTTGCTTCAGTTCACCACCTCACGTCTGTATTGTCATTTTCCCATCTCCAAAATGTTGGTACGCATGGGTCAGAGTTAGCGTGAAAGTGCGCACATTCTCCTGCAACGGTTATAAATGAGGCCCCAGGCCATTCTTTTGAAAGAGCTCTGTATATAGTCAAATCAACAGTTTATGTCAAAAGTAGGGATGAGTGAGTACACATTATCTGTATCTTTACAACCAACTAGATTATCTGTATCAGTATCCGTACTCGGAAGGGGCAGGACTTAAACCGGAAGTGGGTGGGAGAATTGAGAATTTAGAATTGAGCTTCAGATCAATGTTTTTGATCACAAGAGTAAGAGAACTATTCAGAACAAGTTTTTAATAAACTTCAGTGAATCAAGGTACACAACACATGCCGTATTAAGAAGTATTAAGTACAATGCAGGTTTTCATAAACACACTGAACTCAACGAGTAACTTAACTACGATGTTACATGTTAGTATCCCTGTGGACAGAGTGGCTGTGACAACGACAAGATTGTGTTAAGATCAGTACCAAATACTTATCAGCACCAAACTTGTGCCACTATTTAATGAAAAAGAGGTGGATGAGTATTTCACACACTTAGAGCAAATTTCTGACACTTTGGAATGGCCAGAGTAGTTCAGGCCATTGCTCCTTCAAACTGTGCTATTGGGAAAAGCTCAGAGTGTTTATGTATCTTTGTCTGTTGCTCAAAGGTCTCTACTATAGAGTGGTTATAGCGCCCTAATGCGGGGAGTGGACATAAATTGATTTACAGAACCGTTGTTTGTTGTGAACTTTGAATCTGTTCTTGTCACTGGTCCTGTGAAGGTTGTCCTGAGGGATGGATTACCTGGGGAAGGGGTCACATTCCTCATGGGAAATGATTTAGCAGGTGACATAGTCACAGCCACCCCAAACCCAGTTGTAATGAAGATGCCCAAAATTGAAGATGAGGGGTTAGCAAAGTTGCACCCTGGCATGTATCTTGTGAAGTTGCATGTGCTAGGGCAAAGAACATTGTCGATAGCACTTGTTCTGGATATGACATTTTGGTTGATTTGTCTGGGATATTTTTGTGTGATACTGGCTGTGATATGTTTTCCGAGACCATTTCTCCTGTTGGTGAAAGGGAGCATGTTAATGCTGATAGGGATGTTTGGGATAACACTTCAGTCAGTCTCTCTGAGACAATTTTGTGTGACACTGACTCTGTGAAAACCCCTGAGTTGCCCTTACCTTTGAACGCCACAGAGGGGAGTGGACCTGTAAAGAATGTGGATAAGGTCTCTACAACTGGCATTAAAATGTCTCGTAAGCATCTCATTGCTGAGCAGGAGAAGGATGTTTCTTTGGCACCCCTTTACGTTGATATACATTCATAAGAGGAATGTGCTGGTGCTCCAGTGGGGTACTGAAATAGGGGTAATGCTTTGATGAGAAAATGGCAACCATGCACCCTGTCAGAAGGTGGCTGTATCTCAAATAGTGGTCTCAATACCACTTTGTGCTGAGATACCTAAGCTAGCACATGCAGGGAGTATGGCTGGTCAACTCGGTGTGAACAAGACTTGTGAGCGCATGTTGCTAAATTTCTATAAATAAATAAGTATATTCCGACCGTAACCTTTTAGAACCCAAGGACCCATTTTGTTAGTTGCCCCAACAGCGGCCCCTATGGACCAGGTTTTGTTTGTCTTGGGGCGAGACGTAACACAAAGTATACAGACACAATTTAATATGACAGGATTGTTTCTCTTACCACCTGTCTCTCCCCTTTAGATCTCTCAGCTGTGGCAGCTGGAGAATGAGGTGGTGACGGTGGGACTGGAGAGCATTGAGGTCAGCCAGCATCTGGAGAGCCTCTCCCTCGCTCAGGAAGCCCTCGATGAGGAGATCGCCAAGTACAACAAGTTTCTTACATCCAACCAGGACAAGATTGCTTCCTTCCATACACTGATCGAACAGAAGGAGACCACCATTGCCAACTACAACAGAAAGATCAGTCAAATCACAGCCAGCACTGGGGTGAGGGATCTTGGAGACGAAATCCCAAGTAGTCTGTTGTTTATGTGGATTATTCAATAATAAGCTATTTGAATTTTGAAGTACATTAGAAACAATCTTAAGAGAAAACTACAGATTATCTTGGGATGTGATGACACCAGCTTCAATGCCTGTCAACATGCTGACTTTCCAGCTCATAGGTACTGATTAGTCATTACTACATTATTACATAGCTTGGCACTCATGGGTCAGACCACACCCATCTTCCTACTTGGCCTCCATTTTGATCTAGACCTGTGTTAAGTTTCATGGCAGTTTTTTGAACAGTTGCAACACTATCACTGGACTCAAAACCTGTCCATAGACAAAATGAGGACGAGGACGGAGAAAACAATAACAGCTCTGCTGATGTGCCTCATAATTACATGTTATCTTTGTGATTTGTTTGGCTTCTTTTCCAGCATGAAGACCTAAGTCCTCTGCAAATCAAGGTAGATGCGTTGAAGGCTGAGATCGAGGAGCTGGCAGCGAATATCAAGAATGACCAGCAACTCTGGATAAAACGTCAGACGACTCTAGTAGGACTGACGCGGGAGATAGAGGCCAACAGCAAGAACATGCATAAACTGCAGATAGAGCACACTGTCATGCAGCAGAAAAAAATACATTTCAAAAGTACGTAAAGTTCTTAAAAAGCACACACATGCATGAATAGGTAAACAGGTCCAAGTCAGTCAGTAAAAGTCAGTTCTCACTAAGTTAATTAAAGGCTACTAATGGTCTTTAGCTTGTAAATGACATGTCTGAGAATGTAACTATTATTTTAACTGAGTACATGTTTTTCACAACAAAAGCTTCGAAAAAAAGATACGATTATAACTTTATTGATCCAACGCTGAGGAAATTCACTTGTTATGAATGAGGAGATATTGAAATAGACGTCTACACACACATACATATATAGACTGTTAAAAGCATATGACAGTAATGGTATACAATATAAATATGACTATAAAAATGTTATGTACTATATTTATGTAGTAAACCATAGTATACTAAAATAGCAGTATGCTATGTAACTATATAAAGGGATTTGCACATACTATGCACAACCTGTACACTTCCATCTGCGGTCGTACTCTGACGCCCTCTCCACCCCCACCAGATCAATTTGAAGCAGAGCACCAAGAGCAGAGAGATCTGGAGAAGAACACGAAGATGCTGAGAGGAGACCTGCTGAAGCTCAACTACATGCTCAGCAAGAACGGACAGCTCAGCCAGGCACTGGAGCAGGAGAATGTGCTGATGGAGTCAGATTTTCTCCACAGACTTAAGGCACGGCATGGCTGATAAATTCAGCTTTAATTGTTTTTATTCTCTGCACTTTTAATATTAAATATTATTAAACGTGAAATATAATGTGTTTAGGAGGCAGAGCGGGAGTCAGTGGAGATCCAGATGACGTATGAGAAGACCCATGATGAAAAAGAAAGACTCCTCAACAGTCTGGTGGAAGCTGAGTGAGTTTTTGCATGTTCAGGTTGAGTTAAGATCTGTGTTTGTGTGACGATTATCTAGAATATTTTATTTTTAATTATGAAATATTTTACAACAAAAAAAGCCTTCAGCATTAGGACGCACATAAGGCCTGTTTTTCTTTGTACCTCCACACGCCTATCCTCTGATTGGCTGACTGCACTTTGAGCGACACGTGACCAGGTTTATCACCGGTCTCATTCTGGCGCATTGACGATCTCTCTGGCAAACACAGCTGAAAGTCAGGTTGTTATGTTTGGATACATCTGTAGAAGACCAGCCACATATTCACAGTTGGTTAAAACAGGATGTTTCTGAACGGTAAGTTACACCGTCTTCATGTTTGTTCAAGTTTTAGCAGGACAATAGGCCAATGTAGGAGTAAGTCCCGAGTTTCAGTACGGAGTAACGAGTCTATGTTATTGAAACGCGTTGTTTCAATAACATATTTCTTAGAATGGACTGAGTGAAAAAGTCGATGGAGTGACTGTTTTCATACTTACCTACCTACGTACCTACTGACCCCTTTCAAGTAATTACAGTTAGTAAAAGCCCATAAAATGTATTTTACACAATATGGGCCCTTTAAACAGAAGTAGGGGCGCTAGAAAGCAAGTAATGGAGTAACACTTGTATCGTAAGATTCTAAGTTACATCAAACGAAAATTATGTGGTGTTTAGTTTACTATAATGGGTTCTAAACTTTGAAAGTACAAGTACAACAGATCCTCCACCATCGGGCCCAACACCTCCTCTGCCCAAAGTACAATTGCAGACCAGAATTTCGCACATGCCCCTCCCCACAAGGACACAGGAGGAATGGACACCGTAAGTCCTTAAGTAAGACATTAAGGCCCAATCCCATTCCAGCGGATACCGCCAGACAGGACAGTGGAGAGCGGTAAGAGGAAAGGAGGAGGGCTGGCAGTGTTTGTGAATGTTAGATGGTGTAACTCTGGGCACATCAATATTAAAGAACAGCAATGCTGTCGGGACAATGAGCTGTTAGCTGTTAGCATGAGACCCCACTATCTACCGTCGGAATTATCACATTTTATCGCAATAGCTGCGTATGTTCCCCCCTCTGCTATAGCTGATGCAGCCTGTGATCCTGTGGTGCACTCTGTGGTGAGCAGGCTGCAGACACAGCACCCACAGGCTCTCTTCCTCATCTCTGAGGACTTTAATCATGCCTCTCCATCCTCCACTCTGCCCACCTTCACCCAGTGCCCCACATGCCATACCAGAGACAATAAAACACTAGACCTTTTCTATGCCATCACTGGGGGTGCAACAATTAATCTACGTAGTCGACAAAAATAGTCGCCGACGAATTTAATTGTCGATTCGTTGTTCATAGCACGTGTTTTTCACACTTTGGAGCTGAACTAAACATCGTTTTTCTGGAGGTGATGATGGAAGTAGCTGAGGAGTGACCCATCTCGCATCCTTCCTATCTCTGACAGTCGTGCATGTGCAATAGCGACAAACATTGCACAATGGCGGCATCCGATGCAACACCATCATGAAGCAGAAAGTCCAAAGTATGGGAGCATTTCACCCTTAACATAGCAAAAAAAAAAACTACCTGCAATATTTGTAAGGCGGACCTTGCTAACCATGAAAGGACGTCAGTTATGATCCCTTGGGACATCTGATCACAACCTGGTCCATATTCTGCCTGTGTACAAACCTCTGGTGCACAGGCAACCAGCTGTGACCCACACAGTGAAGAGGTGGTCCAATGAGGGAAGAATATATTGAGGAACAGATACAGGATGATATATGGCACAAAGCTATTCAAAGAATTTACTCATCCTCTATTTGTCTCAGACAAACCGTTGTTTAGTTCAAGATCATACATCGACTCCACTGCTCTAAAGTTAGATTAGCCAAGGTTTATTGTGATTTTGATCCTACATGTGATTGATGTAAACAAGCCTCGGCCACTTTGTGCCATATGTTATTTTGAGTAACTCTCCATGATGTTAACATAAGCAGAGATCAAGCTGATATTGTTGCTTTTTGCTCACTTCTGGCCAGAAGGCTCATTTTATGTAAGTAGAAAGACTCTTCACCTCCAACATATAGACACTGGATTAAAGATGTTATGTAGTATTTACATTTGGAGAGGATTTGCTGCTTTACGTAAGGGTCAACATGCTTTTTTCCCCCACTTGGCAGCCATTTCTAACCTTTGTGGCAAATATGGAAACTGAATGTAATCCATTTTTTTCTCATATGAACTAGTCTGGCTATATTTTGTTTGATTGTTATTTTTGTATTTGTTCTTGTATGTTGAGGGGTAGGTCGGGCTACCTTTACTGGATTTGTATTCATTCATCATTCATCATCATTTTGCATTGTTAATTAAAAAGGCTAGTTATTAGGACCTGTACAGTACTTGAAGTTTACTTTGTGTTTGTTTGATTCATTCTAAAATTTATGAGACACGCATTTAAACACATTGAGAAAAAAGTCCAACATTGTGCACACGCAGTTTCCCATGCCACACACAACACGAGACGCGCACAGCCATGACATCGGCTAGAGTGTTACACAGGACCATATTCTTGTGGTTTTAAGAAAAAGAGCACAATTGAAATCATGACTTTTAAACCATTACATCTAGTGTACATGAGTTAATATTTGAATAAACTTTTTCTATAATTGGATGAAAATCATTCAGTTATTGACTGCTCAAGTCAGTCTGGTTTTATCATTTTTTTTACATGCAATCCTTTGTTGGGTTCATGTGTTGTGTGCGTGTGACCTGCAGGTGGCAGATCATGCTGTGGGAGAAGAAGATCCAGCTTGTAAAAGAGACTCGTTCAGCTTTGGACTCTGAGGTGGTCCAGGGAGAAATCCAGATGATGAAGGCTGAGATACATCGTATGGAGGTAAACACTGCAAACACAATAAATAATAAACGAAGCAGACAATACATGCAACATTTTATTCATGATATGTGTGCTCGTTTTAATGTTTGTTTAATCTCATTTAATACGTGTGTGTTAGGTCCGACTCAACCAACTAAAGAGGCAGCAGGAGCAGTTGCTGAGGGAGAGTGAAGAGACAGTGGCGAGGAGGGAGACCATTGCTAACCGTAGAAAGGCCATGGTCCACAGCTCCCAAAAACAGGCTACAAAGGGCGAGCTGAGCCGCCAAGCACAAGGCCTGCGGCGCAAGATCAAGGACGTGCACAAGGTAGGACACATGTCATGATCATCCATTTTTGCATATGTAGCACTGAAGCACTGTTATCTTATATGCATCATTCATCTTTTCAGGATGTGGATGAGTGTGAGCAGGTGATCAAGGACCAACAGGAGAGCCAGGGGAATCTGGCTGATAGGCTTGCACAGCAGAAGCAGCAGCTGATAGAACTGTGCGGCACCAGCTGCACCCTGGACCCTGAGTTTGTTAATATTGAGGACACTAAAGTCAGGGTAAGGAGCAAATACTGTGCATGAATACATGCTACTATGTGAATATACAGTAACAGTGCTTTAAAATGCTGTTTAGCCTGTTTTTATTCATGTAGTTGTACTGGTTTGCACTTGCATTCTGAGTGTAACTGACTCCTCACTGTATTGAAATCTAATACACAATACAGTCTTCTTTTTTAAGCTGCCGTACTATATTATAGCTGACATGTGTCAATCAAGTCTCCTTTCAGAAGTGAAATATGCACCTTCTGTCTACTGCCGGTAAATGTTGCTATTGATGTGTTAAAGGTGTGGTGAAAATATTTGTTAAAACACTTTCCAGGTCACGTAGACACAGCTGTAGATTTACTGTCTAGAGCATTACAGTTTCCACTCTTGGAACCACTCCCACTTAGCAAGCATACCAGATATAGTCAGTCATTGTTTTCCACTTTCTGACATCAGTTTGAAAACATGTGAAAACATAAATCAAATCCACTCTCATTCTTTATATTTCCCTCCCTCTAGAACTTAGACCACCTGGTGACTCTACAGAGAAGGGCCAAGAAGCTGCAGGGGGTGTGCGAGGGCCGCTACAGAGCTTCTTCCACCAGAGAGTCAGTCAGAGCCGCTCTGCAAACCCAGACTGAGCATGTGCACGCTACCTCTGCCATCTTGCACCGAGTCTGTGAGGAGTTCCCCCAGCACCAGGGGCCACTCCGCAGGCTAACGTTAGCGTTGGCAGGTCGTGCTCAGGCCCTAGATCAGGAGGCATCCTGAAAGTGTGGGAGACAATATAGACATGACAGTACAGGAAATGAGTAACATGAGGTTAGGATGAGAGGGAACAATTACACTGAAAAAAATTAGGAGTGACTGTGGAGGTGGCTCGTCAGAACCAGGGAGAGTTGATTCGCACAGCTGAGGTTAGTTGGCCAATTAACTCTCCCTGGATATAAAAGGCAGCAGCAAAGCTGCCACATATGAGACTCAGAAAAGAGAGCTGAGCTGACGAGACACCTGCACAAACCGCCGGCCAATTTATGTTTGCTGTTCTCACTAATAAAATCTACGTAAAACCCAAATGGTTTGTCTCTGGCTGCTGTTGGGAGACCCCGTTGGCAACGTCATTTGCCACAGTCCTCAAGTAAAGTTTATTTACGAAAAAATTATTTGAAGATAAAGGATAGTCAAGGCTTTCCGTGAGTTTGAAATCAAACTGAGGAGGCAGCACCACACGAGTTGCATAAAGGGATAAGGTTCCTGGATATGAAAGTAATTTAGAGCTAGAAGAGGGGAGCAATACAAGTCATTTTTCTCCCGGTGTGAATTGTCTCAGCCTGGCTCCTCTGTTATACAGGCGCTGTTGTCGGCTTGGGCCTGGAGCAAATTCTCATGTGATAACTGTCCAAGTGTGTGGAAGTTTGCTCACAGGTCCGGGACGTACTGAATTTCATTCTTACTGGGGCTTGGACCTTCCTCCCAGTTTTCTCTAAGTAGGTCCAGTATGCCCCGTGGTTTTTCTGCCAAATAATAGTTCGAAGGGAGAAAATCCCGTGGAGGCCTGGGACACCTCCCGTACTGCAAAAAATAGAGGAGCAAGCCATTTATCCCAGTTGCGTTCGTTTATGTGAATGAACTTATGGATCATGGATTTTAATGTCTTATTCACCCGCTCGACAAGACCATCAGTTTTTGGGTGATATACGCTGGTCCGAATAGATTTAATGCCCAATAATCCATACAGTTCCCTCAGTGTTTGTGACATGAACGAGGTGCATTGGTCAGTGTCAGGGACAGAGCAGGAAGACCAGAGGGCCACAGGTAGTTTCTTTGAAAAAAAAACAGACTAGCCTCCGATAATGAGTGAAGAAAAGTTAACAGCACCAAAAAACTGCCCTCAGCTGACAGGGGAAACATATATAGTGGCTGATCAAGCCACTCAAACACAGAAAGGGGGATAGACTTAGACATAATAACATTGAAAACAAACTACAGCAACAACATAGCACACTAGTATAAGGCCATATAATATTAACGAAGGAAAAACAATTAAACATAAATATCAAACAGTAGTAAAAGATTAACAACTAAAAATCTAAATAAGGAAACAATGTCCCTCCCCATAATTACGAGAGACATGGTGCAGACCAATTAGCGCTTAAGGTTGTCTGCTGCAGCTGGGCCTCCTTTTGATGGCTGGCAAGACGACTCCAGCAGCAAACTCCAGGAACATGTTACTGAGTTTCAGTGTGTGGTTGCTGTTGCGGCCATCACAGTCAGTCAGGATCTCTTTCGGGATCCCGACTCGGGAGATGACCTGAAACATTGCCTGCCCAATACTCTTTGCAGAGATGGTGCGCAGCGTGACTGCCTTGGGCAAACGGCAAAGAAAAAGGAGTAAAAAATCTAAAGAAAAGTAAATCTCACTAAAGAAACAAATGCCTGCCACCACTCAACAACTCTGTGGTTTTAATTCATCTGTTCACATTACATAAATAGCAACTTTACACCTTAAAACACACCTCAATCCCCGGATTTTACTGAGCAGAGCAGCACAAGCTACTGTATTTCAAACAAAAACCCTACACAAATTCAAAGCAAACTTTAATTTGATGCAACTAACTGCAAAACAAAATATAGGAAATGCTGCAAATTAGGGCAAACAAAAAGTAAACTAACAACAAACTATAAGGCAATACAAGAGTGGCAGCATTTCATGTACAACAGAAAGAATACATGGGGTTAATACACTTTATTATTTACCTGACACACACAAGAAGAAAAAGTGCATTTCCTTGTTACCAGCCGGTTATATTCTAACTCAAACAGCCCAAATGGCGTGCAAAAGGCAGTTTTTGGCTTGTCTCTTGGCAACACAAACCAGGGCAGGGGACACCAATAACCCTTCAGGTAGACTATGCTCATAACTCAATGGCTCAACAAAGGCAGACCCAGAACAGGTAGCAGCAAGAATCTTAGTAGTACCTCCCGGTTTATAGACAGACCTCCTTCCCCAAACTCTTGCCAAGGCTGCCTGAGAACTGGGGGGTTGGATTTCAGCCTGATGGCACAACTGAAGTGCTCGCTGCCAGTGCTCTGGGGCCTCCATTATGGCAGGAAGGTCAAACAACTTGGGGCCATACTGGGAAAAGAGCTCATGGTAACAACCCTTAATGATGTTCATACCCAAAATACCTGGTACCTCAGGTGGGCCTGTCTGTTCGGGGGGTCTCTCACTACCAGAACACGTTGTCTAGGGATCACCTTACCCAACACCTCAACATTTGGCTCTACATATCCAACATAAGGGATGGTCAACCCATTAGCGGCCTGCAGCTGTAACCAATGACAAGACTTCAACTTACCCTGAAAGTTTTGCCTGAAAAAAGTCTCTCTAATGATGGATACCATTGACCCTGTATCGAGCAGACACTTGACCTCTACACCTGCCAACTTAATGGTTACCTGGGGGCAAGGGGCAACTAATCGAGCTGCTACTGGGTCTTCCCGCTCTGCGTGTGGTCTGTACTTTATCTCATCCTGGAGCACGGTGGAGTGGATCTGCACCTCACATCCTGGATATTGGACTACCTGACCAACAGACCCCAGTATGTGAGGATCCGGGACTTTGTGTCGGCTCTGTTCCTCTTCACCCTCTAGATTGCAGACCTCACCTACCACTCACCCTCCTGTCACCTGCAGACGTTCTCTGATGACTCTGCGACTGACTCTTACCATTGCGATTCCCGACAGGGAATACAGAGGACTGACGGAGGACTTTGTGGACTGGTGCCAGCGGAACTGCCTCCAGATCAATGCAGGGAAAACCAAAGAACTGGTGGTGGATTTCCACAGGCGCAGACACTCCCCCTTGATACTGGTGAACATCCAGGGAAGGGGCATAGAGTCAGTGACCTCACATAAGTACCGGGGTGTTCACCTGAACAATAAACTGGACTGGACCAATCATGCCAGTGCACTCTTTAAGAAGGGCCAGAGCAGACTGTATCTGCTCAGTAGACTGAGGTCATTTGGAGTGCAGGGGGCGCTCTTGAAGACTTTTTATGACTCTGTGGTGGCATCTGCCATCTTCTTTGGAAGTTTGCTGGGGCAGCAGCATTTCAACTGCTGACAGGAAGAGACTGGACCGACTGATTAGGAGGGCCAGCTCGGTCCTGGGATACCCGCTTGACCCGGTGGAGGTGGTGGGACAGAGGAGGATGATGGCGAAGCTGTCTTCTCTCATGGACAACCAGTCCCACCCCCTGCAGGACACCATCACAGCCCTGGGCAGCTCCTTCAGCAACAGACTGATCCACCCGCAGTTCGATCCTTCCTGCAGCAGTACGACTTTACAACCAGCTCTGTTCCAAGTAAAACTACATGCACCACCTCTATGGACTGTCACTTTAACTTTCTCAACTGGGCAATATTCACAGTACTATATTAATTTTGTAAAAAAATTCTGTGCAATATAAACCGTTATGTGCAACCCATTTACTGTACATATTCTGACACATAATATATTTCTTTACACTGTACCGGTGTAAATAGTTGTATATTTTTACTATATATTGTTGTATATTTCTATTTCTTTATATTCCTTCACCCAAGTACTGCATGCTACTTATGTGATGTCTTCTGCTGCTGTAACATTGCAAATTTCCCCATTGCGGGACTAATAAAGGACTTCTTATCTTATCCCTGGTTTCCCCCTCTAAATGGTCAAAGATAAAATGTGCTTGATCGTTGGGCCCCAAATGTCCAGCCCTCATGCTAGCCCTTACCTCCTCGACCCACTCATCTACACTGATGCCATGAGCACCCCTGAACATAGGGCACTTCCCTTCTCTAGGAAGGTAGATTATAGGTTCAGAGTTTCAACAACTGTCCCTTTCTGCCTGCAGCTGTTGCACCCTCTCCCTGAGGTCCTCCAGTTCCTGTGCCATTAGTAGATCCCACGTAGTGCCAACTCTTGCCTTGCCTTAAATAAATGAAAAAACTATATTCTATGCTCAATGTACAACACCCTTCTCTGCTCAGTAGACAAGATAACAGAAACAAAACTATGACTTAAAAAGCAACCAACACAGTCCTCTGATTGTGGTGATCCTGCTAACAACGCCAGATTATGTAACCGAATTGAATGTCTTAGAAAAAGATCTTACTTGACTGATTGTTAACCAAAACCCCAAAACAGATCACACTGCCTCGATGCAGAAAGTACATTGCCATATTAATAACTCAAGGAGTCTAAGCAAAATAAGTTAACAAATTACAGGATGGTATTGTATGATCGGACCCCAAGTGGATTTGAATGTCTCAGGATGACCCCGCAGCGAGAATTTAATTTTCTCCAATTTCAAGGAGAACACCAAATCCCTCAACCACATAGAACAATTTGGGGGATGATGTGACTTCCAATCCATTAAGATTCTCCTTCGTGCCAAAAGGGTTGAGAAAGCAATTATGTTTTTGTTTTTATTTATTAAAGTTTTGTCTTCGTCGCCCTGAACACCAAAGATGCACATCCAGGCATTGGGTAGGAGATTAAGACTGAGGGAGTCTGATATTACTTTGAATACTTTGTCCCAGTAAGTTGTGAGTTGTGGACAGATCCAAAACATGTGAGTAAGATCTGCTGGTGAATCATGACATCTACCACATTAGAGTACATTTTTGAAAGTTTGGAGTTAGAGTAGTGCAAGCAATGCAGTACCTTGAATTGTAGGAAATTTAACCGTGCACACGATGAGCTTTTATTTAAGGGCCTGGTTCCAAAATGAATCGGGTATGCTCATGCCAAGTTCTTTTTCCCAATCCGCTTTGATTTTACCAATGTTAGTCTCAGTAATTGAGTTGATGATTTGATATATTTGGGATATAATTACTTTTACCTATGGTTGGGTGTTCTAGAGGTGAATTAGGGAAATTGGAGTTGTAAGATCTGGCAAAATGTCGCACTTGGAAAAAGCGAAAAAGATGCGATTGAGGGATATTGTATATTTCAAATATATCTCCGGAACCCCCAAACACCCCAGTGATGTATAATTGACATTGCCATAGAGAGAATGCACAGTCTAGTCTAGGTGGGGGAAAGAGGTGATTATCATGAATAGGAGTTAGAGTGGATAAATCTGTGAAGCCAAAGTTTTTACAGAATTGTGCCAGAATGTTCAATGTTGCAATTACTATAGGTTTGGTCAAGGATTTTCTTGGGGAGAAGGGTAGTCTAGAGGTTACCAATGCTAGAAGAGAGGAAGATGTACACGATTTAGCTTCATTTAGACACCAGCTTACTTGAGGATGCTTGATCCAGTATATTATTTTCTGTATATTTGCTGCCCAGTAGTAATATCTGAAATAAGGAAGAGAGTCCACCTTGAGATTGATGTCTTTGTAGCATCACTTTACTTATCCTTGGTTGCTTATCATTCCATAAGAAACCCGTAATGTGCTTATCCAAGGTAGTAAAAAAGAGCTTAGGCAAGAACACAGGGAGACATTGAAATAAATATAAGAAGCTTGGTAAAACACACATCTTAACAGAATTAACCCTGCCTGTGAGTGAAATATAGATGGTTTTCCATCTATCAAAGTCTGTCTTAATCTTATTGATTAATGGAGAGAAATTCCTACCATACAAGCTTTTGAATTTTCGAGTGATATAGATGCCCAGATATTTGAATTCAGAATTACATATACGGAACGGTAGTTGTATTTCTGGAGTCCTTATTGCTAAATTGTTTAAAGGGAAGCATTCGCTTTTGGAATATTTAACTTATATCCTGAGAAGGTCCCAAATTGTTTAAGAATACCAACTAATGCAGGAACAGATTCTACCGGGTCAGAAATATAAACTGATAAATCGTAAGCATATAGCGAGACTCTATGCTCAGTGCTCCATCTGTGAATTCCTTTTGAAGTCTCTCCAGGCACAGGGGAGTGAATAACATTCAACAGGCGGCGGATATTGCTGAAAGACTGGCGATTCCTTATGAAACCAGTTTGGTCTTCAGAAATAACCTGGTGAATAACTTTTCCAGAAGTACAGCTAGGACCTTCGCCAAAATTTTATAATCTGCATTTAGGAGAGATATTGGTCAATAGGATCCACATTAATTTGCATCTTTTCCAGGTTTTAACAATAGAGTAATTAATGCATTTGTCAGGGTTTGTGGCAGAGTGCCTCTGGATAGCGAGTCATTACACATGTTAAGCAAGAGTGGCAGCAGTTTATCTGAAAATTTCTTAAAAATTCAATGGGGAAGCTGTCAGGCCCAGGTGCTCTTTTGTATAGCTTTAAATTGATCCCAGTATCTCGATCATGCTGTTACCAAATCATGATCCCCGCACTACGATAATGGAACATGCCTTAAATCATATATTAATGGGAAGTTGCAACATCCAAAACATTTCGGGACAATGGCCAGGTCACATGCAAGTTCCCTCCTTTCATTTTCTCTATTTTTATATAAATATCATGGTTGGCTTCTTTCGTCAACCTCAAGAATTCAGTCCAGTTACCAAACTTATTGTTAGAAAACTTATTTGAATATATACCTATAAAATAAAAGAAACACTGACCAAAACAATGATGACCACTGGTTTGAAATGATCTCATGATCATAAAGGGGGAACTGTGAGAGAATTTTTTACCATCCTCATACAGTACATCTGTTCACCATGAGGAGAGTACTTCCAGACTCATTGCACAAATACTCCCTTCTCTCTCTAAGCAGTGCGCAAGTTCAGGTTATAGATAAAGGGCCAACCAGACAGAGAGGCACCAACTCCAATTCTTTTGCATATTACATCAGTGGCTAGCGGTAAAGGTTAGGTATGCATGCTTTCATGGATGTGCTGTTAGAATGGGTGACGCAAGTAGAGGGAGATATACTGGGAGGCTGTGGGAGACATCTTCAGACTTGGGGGGTGACAATTGCTCATGTTACTCTGTTAGCGTTTGTATATTGTTCCACCTTCTGGTCTCCTTGATGCATCAAGTCTACATTAAAATCTTTTACATAAGACATCAGCTGCTGCCTGAGTTCTCCTTTCACCAGCTTCCGGAAACTTCTATCACACTACTTTGTAGTTAGAAATTTTATGAGACAGAATCATTAAAATATTTTCCCTATCAAAACTCTGATTATAGCTTTTACTGTATCCAGGTGGCCCCTCTGGCAGCGACACTGCATCCAGGCGCATTATGCAACGCAGGTGTCTTGCCAAAAAACGATCGTCTGCCAGAAACTGATCGCCATCCGTGGTTGCGTGCGCAGTCTGAAAAAGGTGTATCTGCCTCAAAAGAGACATCAAAGACACATCAATGGCTGCAGGGTAAAATACAGATGGAATGTAAAGGAACACCTTTGAAGACAAGAGAACAGGTATTCCAGCAGGTAGAAAAGGACTGTGTGATGATAGTGGATGAAATCAAGGCATTTTGAAGGGAGAAGAAGAAGAAGTAGGATATTGAAATTGGATGCACCTTGACGTTGGTTGCCACCTGCCAATAAACTAAACGAAGAAGCAGAAACATACCTAGAAAAATACTGAGAGGTAGCTACAGACCAGGAGCTGCAATCTAACCGACAACCAAGAAGGAGCTACATTCACTTTTCGGCAAGAGAAAAAAGAAAAGAAGGTGATTTCAAACTATTAACTTGGGCCCAGAGCAGGTAAAAGAATGCAGTCTTAAGGATGATGGCGACAAAGGATGTTCTTTATTTAATCTGTAACCCATCCATAAATATTGTTAAGAAAACATCTTCATCCATTTGACAACACAACACACCACATTACAGACAACACAACACATTACACTGAACAAAACAAATTACACACAACACATTACACATAACACAACACTTTACAGAAACGCGCTGCAATTACAGAAAACGACAACAAAATTGTTTCCAGGGGACACTTAAAAGTGATGAAAAAGTCTGGACACGGTTGTTGTTGCCGCGGTTTGACGTTGTTAAAGTCACTGCCTGTCAGTGATGTTGGAAAATGAGCTAAACTGTAAGGGCCTGATCTAATAAGATCCCAAATAAAGAGTGCTAAATTGCGTGTGCATTATAACAGATTGCACGTTTGCTTGGTGGGCGTTTTATGGGTGATCTATTAAAAACAATTGCGCAAATGATAACAGGTGCAAACGTGTTTTGCATGCGGTACTGGTTTCCGCCACGGAGCATTATGGATAGCAGAGTGAGCGCAAGTGCGAAGTGAAATTTAATGCCATGGAATTGGAGGTGTTTGTTCAAGAGGCAAACAAACTTATATTTGTTGAGCTACAGCAAAGAAATATTAATATAACTCAAAGAAACGCGATATGGGAGAGTATCTGCGAGAAAGTAAATGCTGTGGATAAAACAAAAAGAGCAACCGATAAAATTAAGAGAAGATGGCAGGACATAAGAAGAAGAACAAAAGAAAAAATAGCTCATAAATATAGCCATAAGCAGCAATGAGCGGGTTCAAGCCTTAATTCGCTCAATAGGAGAAAGCAGCACATTATGTCATTTAGCCGACTACCACCCTTAGCCACAGCCGACCACAAAAAGCTGCTTAATTAGAGGAAGCAGCTCAATAAGAAGAAGCGACTCAAATGGAGGAAGCGGCTCAATAGGAAAACAATTTTATATTTTTGGTGCTCCGTATGGGCGAAACTCAAAATGCTTCAACACGCCTATTCTACAATAAGATATAAAGATATCAAATTAGTTTCACGATGATTAGACAATATTTTATTTTTAAGAGTTATGGCTAAGTTTATGGTTAATAACGGCCAGGTTTTTTGACCAATCCTGATCATTTATAATAGAAATGTGTATATCCGTCTCACAATTCTTTATACTGAATTTGGTGTTCATTGGATAAAAAACGTATGCAAATTAGCAAACATCCATCATGGCGGACAGTTATGGTCCAAGAGGCTTTTTTGGTTTAATGTGTTGTGTTGTGTATAATGTGTTGTGTTGTGTTGTTCAATTGATTACTTTGCTTTATTTTTTTCTACTTGCATGTGTTTTCTTAAGTTGCAGTGCGTTTAGCTCTCAGGGCCACCGTAGCTCTCGGCCCTCAGGTAGAGTTCCAGCAGCTTGGAGTGTAAAATGTAAAAGCTGCCTCACACATTGGAACAGCTAACGGACTCACACCAGACCCGTGCTGGTTCATCCACTGGTAGCCTGTATGTAAGACCACTTGTTCGTCATCACAGGTCCAATGCAGAGCGCTATGGAAGGAAGGTACAGCCAAGTTGACGAAGACCCAGAGCCACAGGAAGGAGTGGCATCAGAGGACAGGGCAGCAACTGACCCACCAGAGGTATGCTGTGTGTGAGGAATCAAGATGAGTCAAGCTGCGTTTTTTCTTTTATTGTTTTAACTTCTTTATAAACCCCCTGTGAAGACATGGGGACTTCAGGTGCTGTGATGTTGCACTTGAAGATTACTTAATTTCAAAATGCACAAAATAAGAAGCTTAGTACACTATTTCATAGCATAATCTGATGAGAAAACAATTTCCAGCGACTGTAAAGGTCCACCTCTGCAAAACCACCCTGTCAAATTTAAGGACAAACTATAAGATTACAGGCTTTTACTCCTAACGCTCCCATTGCATTGGGTGAATTTCACTTGTTTAAATGTCTTAAAAGAAATCATGTTATCCCTGATCTCATTTTAGCACAGACAAATGAGATCAAAAAGACTAATGTCAGCAATAAAGTAAGGTTAAAAACTAAATTACTTCTTTTAGCATCAGATGACTTAAAATTTACATTTTTGAAATTTATGATTCTAGGGACCAAAATTTGACAAAATTATCTCTAAATAAGGAAAGATTACAATTCTCTCTGAATTTATTTATTTCTAAATTACAATCAAACAAACAAATGTACATAGACAAATGCCTTTGCCTATTTTAAGCAGCAAAATTGGCTTGTATTGAGTGAAAGCATCTTTATAATTTGACAGTGTGGCCTTAAATTTCACAGGAAATGTTTGCAGTGAAAAAGTGGTAATGCTATGTTTGTCTAACAATACACAATGTCTATATCATAATCTATATCAAGAAGCTTTATACATGCTGTGTATGTGTCCCAGTGTGACTCACAGGATCAGACAGGATCAGAGCCTGAAGACTCGGCCCCTCAGCCGGACCCTTTCCTTAGTGGTGAGGATGAAAACTCCCAGGATTCTGGTCAGTCACCCACTAAACCTGCCGGGATTTACAATTCGATACAAAGCTGTGACACAACATAGCACTGTTCAATACATTCACGTTTATAAATAAATAGGCAAAAGTAACACAGACATATTTACAATTTACGTAAACTAGGTAAGTACATAAAAAAGATAATTTAGGTTGGTTTGCCTAATTATTATTATTATTAATGAATAGTTAATTAAGAAATATTGTAGGGAACCTTTTTTGTGAATAAACTTACAATAATTTCTTTAACTTTACTCATCCTCTAAATATTTGCATTGAAAGAATAGTTCATCTTAGCATACTCACAAGTTCAGTATCACACAGCAGTGTGGATCAAAATTTGTTGATTCATTTTAAGAATGACTTTATTTTCTGTGTTTCAGTGCAAGACAACTCTGCTCAGATGCCGGTGAATATTAACCTCTCCAACCTCAACACGTTAGAAGACATGGAGGATGAGGAGCCACTGCTGGAGGATGAGGAAGAGGAGGAATTTCTTGTTCTTGATCCAGAACATGTGTGTAGTTTCTCCTTAATATTTATGTGATCACAAGTTATCTGTTTGCATTTCGAGTTTATTTTCATAATATTAGATTTCTTCATTTATCATTCCCACTGTCATTGTTTCAACGTTTCATCTTTTGACAGCCCCTAGTCAGAAGGCAACAAGCTGCTCTGAACAAACAGCTGAGAGAGGAGCTGGAGAGGATCGAGGTGGAGTTAAAGGAAAAGGTTGTTTACTTTTCTTTAACTATATGTTCTCAGTATGTCCAGAAGATGGTGATGTTGAGCAAGCACATTTTAAGGCCCAGCATAAAACTATTGACAATGAAAAGCAGATGAAATCAACAAACTAAACACCTTTGAGAAAGAACGTGTTGGATTCCTGCCTTTGCTCTTTCTCCCTCACTCTCTCTACCTCTGCCACAGCTGGGAGTTGAGAAGGCCGAGGCCAGCCTCATACAGGAGAAAGGTTTAAAGATTTTCAGGATTCAGGAGCAGCTGGCCCGACTCCACACAAGGCTGGAGGAGCATCATCAGAACAGGGAACAGGCAGAAACCGAATATCGGCAGGCCCAGGATCAGCTGGAGGCAGGGAATAGACACTTTTCCAACATTAGCAACCAGCACAGCAAAGCCAAAGCTGATGGTGAGCCTGACTTTCCATCTGGGGGTCTTGCCTTGGTCCTGATTCAGGATTATATTCCATTCTCACGTGTTGCACCATGTACTTTAAACGCTTATGAACAAGATTTCAATTTAAATCCATTATGCGTCTTATGTTTGGAATTATGAGTGAAATATACCATAGTGAAGTCGGGCCCGTCCTTTACTTTTATGAAAATTGTGAATTGTAATATTATTATTATCTCATTTAAAATTCAGAAACCAGTCTGGATCCTCTTAAACACCCAAATTAATCAGCAACTTGTGTTTGTCAGTGTCACCATGTCCAGGGAAAGAACAATAGATTCATCCAGCAGCATAAAATATTAGGATTATTAGAAGTTGGAGAACGTTTCTTATTAATCTAGAGTATGATTATATTATAGCTTCCTTTGTTCTGCCTGTGAAGGTAACTCAGTCATCTAAAAAATATGCAGATGTAGATAAAACACATGGGTCTAGATTTTAGTGCAACCTGATGAGACAAATTGCAACATAAAGCTAAGTCACTAATTAAATTAGCTTTATATTTTAAGTTTGAATGTTTACACAGAACATTCAACAGTTAAATCTAAATGAAATAGATTTGAGCCTCATCCATATCAGTGCTAAATTGGCTTTGTATGAAAGTACTAGTCCATTGGACATAAACACTGTTTCAGCACCAGTAAGACAGAATCAGTGTCAGTCTATGTTTCCAAACTAAAGATCTGAGTCTTATTGTTAATGTTTTAACGCTGTGTATCTTCTCCAGTGTCCCAGCTACAGGCAGAGGTCGACAACTTGTCGCTGCACCTCGTCTTCGCACAGAGAGCCTGTGAAGATCTGCATTCTAACGTCAAAGCCAATAGGACCACCAGACGCAAAGCAGGAGCTGAGAAGAGTCAGGCTGAAGAGCAGAAACTGAAGCAGGTGGACAGGATGAAGTCGGGCACATTAACAATATCAGCTCATTTGAAGCTCTATCTGTATTATACATATTCATTGATTCATTAATTCACTTTCATTGGTTGAAAATATTGTTTCATCAGGATTTGTATGTGGAGCGTCTGACGAAGGAACTGGAGAGGCTGACTCAGCAGGTTGCCATGTATGAGGCCAAGGCCAGTGCTCAAGCAGAGGAGACGCAGGCAGCCAGACAGGTCCTCTCTGAGGTAACTATAGGATGAAATAAGACAGTATATACTGTATCTGTAAGGTCAAAGTGCCTTAGGCATCAACCTTGTATAGTTTAAATTAATGCTACTGTTAACAGGACAATCTATTGCATTGAACTGACAGGATTAAAGATTAAAGCTGCAATATAGTTTTGGCCACTTAAAAACAGTGGTACAAGCTGTAAGAAATAAAATGACACAAATGTCAGTGTTAGAAAACAATAAATAAACAAATTATGTACACTATAAGTTGGAGTTGTGTTTCTGGCCACATAATGAATACAAGTCCAACATTTATCCTCCTTTTAATCTCCTCCCGAGAACATCTGGCTCCTCAGCAGCTCAACGGGGCTCCGAGTTTACCTGCTGTTTGTTAACTATTAGCAAGCGATCAGTTACGCAAACCAAAAAAGTGCAGATGCTAAGATGCAGCATCAGGTGAATGTGACACCTTTCATATTATACATTTAATCAAGTTTTACTGTAAAGATATTCATTTCTGTGCTTCCAAACGATTAAAAACATGAATCAAATTACTGCGAAATTACTCAATATGAACAAGGTGTTTGGCATAAAAGTACTGTATATCTTGCAGTAACTTATAGTTGACCAGTGAGATTATTATGACAGTATATGCTTGATTTGATTTCATGAACTTGACTCAACCTAAGTATTAAAGGCAGGGTCATTGTCCCCAATCATAGATTCTCTTCTAAATGTAAGCTTCTGATTTACATTGTTTGATTCTCATATTATATGAGTGTTGGTGAAGTGTCTGTACAACACTGGCATTCTCACATGTCCACCCATGTTTGTGTCTGTGTGCAGGTTCAGATGGAGATGGAGTCTCTGGTGATGATGCGTAAACAGCTGCTGCAGCTGTGGAACAGCAGCGTGTTGAGCTTGAGGAGACGAGATGAAGACCTCAGCAAGATGCAGGAGGATGTGCGGTGAGAATTAGGACAAGAGAGGGATGAATATTAATATGCTACTGATCCACTTGAAATGAGCTAATGTACTTCAAACATGTTGTTCATGTAATGTCTCTGCTGAAAACATGTTTCACAAACAAGATGGGGATAACGTTTGTCTCAGTGACAGATTGTTGCCATCCTCTACTTTTCAGGCTAAAGCTTAAAGGGAAATGAAAACAAAAATTACTGTCACTATGATAAAAGCAGGTTTTCACCTGTTTCATGATCTGAGATATAAGGAATGGTGACAAATATCAAAATGAAAGCATGCGTTCACACGTGCTTTTCTGCTGTTTGTGTTTCCCAAAGCACAAAAGAGCACCAGGTGATCTTATTGGACAAAGAGATTGAAAGCTACAAGAAATCCACCACTGAAGAACAGCAGAAGAATGAGGCACTGACTCTGCAGCTGAACAGGAACCTGATGGATGGAGCCACCTCCAGAAAGCTGATCAGTCAGAAACAGGTCCAGCACGAGGCTCTACAGGCAGAATACAGCATCTGCATCCGCATCCTGAGCGACTCCAAGAACACCCTCGACAGGCTCACGAAGGTGGAGAGAGTGCAAAGCCTTCTGTGTTTGTGCCGACAGTCGTTCTACTCTCTCTCCCTAGATAACTATTTCACACACTTTCTTTACCCCCAACTTCTCCTTCTTCATTCTAGGCAACCAGCAGCCACCAGGCTCAACTGAATAATCAGAGGAGGCAGTTGGAGAAAGAGAAAGCTGTGCGTCTGGAGCTGGAGGACAAGATCATGACCCACATGCAGGAGAAGCTTACCCACAACAAGGCTGCCAAATACTCCCAAAAGCTGATAAGCAAGAAAGCTTCACTTAAGAAAGAAAAGGTAAAGATGTCATTTTTGAAAGATAGAAAAAGCATCCAGAGACAGTGCAGAGTCCCTCCATGTGCATAAGAAGTAATGTTGTCATTGTTATTAGTATATGATTTAATAAACAGTATATTTGTAGACCTTCAGTTTCAAACTGGGATTTTTTAGATAAATATAGTATGTGTTGAATTCCAGTATTATACGTCCACAAAGCTGAAAATTTAAAAGAGACAGACTAGAAAATAACTGTCCAAATTAAAGCAGTAGAGATGTCCTGGCTTTTAATTTCTCTATTTTTCGTCGAACTGAAAAAGAGCTGGATCCTAGGTTGCCTGCCATCCAACTTAATAACTTCTGTCATTAGACGTCCTCCTGCCTCCTAATTACACAATCTTTTCAAATTTCAAACAATCAATTTGTTACTCAGGCTTTCTGTCTGAAGCCCAAGCCAGGATATAATTTTTCAAACATTGGTAAGGTCCATTCAGAGCCATCGAAGACATCATAGACCTGATTCAAGGCCTGAGTGAGTCTAGAGTGTCTGTTTATTATGCAAAAGATCATGGGAAACAGAATTATAAGTGATTAGTTAAGAAAGAAGGATGTAGGAATGTAAAAAAGGTCTAATGCATAAAGTTAGAAAATCAAAAAACCACATATGTACAATAACTTATGTATACAGACACGATTTACTATTACAGTATTGTTTCTCTTACCACCTCTCTTTCCCCTTTAGATCTCTCAGCTGTGGCAGCTGGAGAATGACGTGGTGACGGTGGGACTGGAGATCATAGAGGTCAGCCAGCATCTGGAGAGCCTCTCCCTCGCTCAGGAAGCCCTCGATGAGGAGAAAGCAAAGTACCAAAAAATGATCACGTCCAACCAGGCCCAGATTTCTTCCTTCAATGCACTGATCGAACAGAAGGAGACCACCATTGCCAACTACAACAGAAAGATCAGTAAAATCACAGCCAGCACTGGGGTGAGAGATCTTGGAGATGAAATCCCAAGTAGTCTGTTGTTTATGTGGATTATTCAATAATAAGCTATTTGAATTTTGAAGTACATTAGAAACAATCTTAAGAGTCAGATACTGTATTTCGTAAAAAGTAAAGATTATCTTGGGATGTGATGACACTAGCTTCAATGCCTTTCAACATGCTGACTTTCCAGCTCATAGGTACTGATTAGTCATTACTACATTATTACATAGCTTGGCACTCATGGGTCAGACCACACCCATCTTCCTACTTGTTGCAACACTATCACTGGACTCAAAACCTGTCCATAGACAAAATGAGGACGGAGGACGGAGAAAACAATAACAGCTCTGCTGATGTGCCTCATAATTACATGTTATCTTTGTGATTTGTTTGGCTTCTTTTCCAGCATGAAGACCTAAGTCCTCTGCAAATCAAGGTAGATGCGTTGAAGGCTGAGATCGAGGAGCTGGCAGCGAATATCAAGAATGACCAGCAACTCTGGATAAAACGTCAGACGACTCTAGTAGGACTGACGCGGGAGATAGAGGCCAACAGCAAGAACATGCATAAACTGCAGATAGAGCACACTGTCATGCAGCAGAAAAAAATACATTTCAAAAGTACGTAAAGTTCTTAAAAAGCACACACATGCATGAATAGGTAAACAGGTCCAAGTCAGTCAGTAAAAGTCAGTTGTCACTAAGTTAATTAAAGGCTACTAATGGTCTTTAGCTTGTAAATGACATGTCTGAGAATGTAACTATTATTTTAACTGAGTACATGTTTTTCACAACAAAAGCTTCGAAAAAAAGATACGATTATAACTTTATTGATCCAACGCTGAGGAAATTCACTTGTTATGAATGAGGAGATATTGAAATAGACGTCTACACACACATACATAACATACAGACTGTTAAAAGCATATGACAGTAATGGTATACAATATAAATATGACTATAAAAATGTTATGTACTATATTTATGTAGTAAACCATAGTATACTAAAATAGCAGTATGCTATGTAACTATATAAAGGGATTTGCACATACTATGCACAACCTGTACACTTCCATCTGCGGTCGTACTCTGACGCCCTCTCCACCCCCACCAGATCAATTTGAAGCAGAGCACCAAGAGCAGAGAGATCTGGAGAAGAACACGAAGATGCTGAGAGGAGACCTGCTGAAGCTCAACTACATGCTCAGCAAGAACGGACAGCTCAGCCAGGCACTGGAGCAGGAGAATGTGCTGATGGAGTCAGATTTTCTCCACAGACTTAAGGCATGGCTGATAAATTCAGCTTTAATTGTTTTTATTCTCTGCACTTTTAATATTAAATATTATTAAACGTGAAATATTATGTGTTTAGGAGGCAGAGCGGGAGTCAGTGGAGATCCAGATGACGTATGAGAAGACCCATGATGAAAAAGAAAGACTCCTCAACAGACTGACGGAAACTGAGTGAGTTAAGATCTGTGTCTTAACTATGAAATATTTTGCAACAAAAAAAGCCTTTAGCTTTAGGGCAGACGCACATTAGGCCTGTTTTTCTTTGTACTTCCACACTTCCCCACCGGCCTGCGCTTACATTGCTCTTAAACATTATGCATCAAAACTAATCAGAAGTTATTAGGACCTGTACAGTACTTGAAGTTTACTTTGTGTTTGTTTGATTTGTTCTAAAATTTATGAGACACGCATTTAAACACAAAAAAGTCTAACATTGTGCACACGCAGTTTCCCATGCCACACACAACATGCGCACATTTTCCCAATTTTCATTTTTCAGTGAACTATTCCTTTAAGGCTTAGATGCATCACACAAATGTAAACTGAATAAATGTCATATCAATATGAAGACCATCAAAATATTTAAATAACTATTGACGTGGGGAGGGGGGCTAGAGTTTTACACAGGACCATATTCTTGTGGTTTTAAGAGCAAAAATGAAATCATGGCTTTTAAACCATTACATCTAGTGTACATGAGTTCATATTTGAATACACTTTTCCTATAATTGGATGAAAATCATTCAGTTATTGACTGCTCAAGTCAGTCTGGTTTTATAATTTTCCCCCTCCACATTAACTGGGTGTTTTTTTACATGCAATCCTTTGTTGGGTTCATGTGTTGTGTGCGTGTGACCTGCAGGTGGCAGATCATGCTGTGGGAGAAGAAGATCCAGCTTGTAAAAGAGACTCGTTCAGCTTTGGACTCTGAGGTGGTCCATGGAGAAATCCAGATGATGAAGGCTGAGATACATCGTATGGAGGTAAACACTGCAAACACAATAAATAATAAACGAGGCAGACAATACATGCAAAATTTTATTCATGATATGTGTGCTCGTTTTAATGTTTGTTTAATCTCATTTAATACGTGTGTGTTAGGTCATACTCAACCAACTAAAGAGGCAGCAGGAGCAGTTGCTGAGGGAGAGTGAAGAGACAGTGGCGAGGAGGGAGACCATTGCTAACCGTAGAAAGGCCATGGTCCACAGCTCCCAAAAACAGGCTACAAAGGGCGAGCTGAGCCGCCAAGCACAAGGCCTGCGGCGCAAGATCAAGGACGTGCACAAGGTAGGACACATGTCATGATCATCCATTTCTGCATATGTAGCACTGAAGCACTGTTATCTTATATGCATCATTCATCTTTTCAGCATGTAGCTGAGTGTGAGCAGGTGATCAAGGACCAACAGGAGAGCCAGGGGAATCTGGCTGATGCGCTTGCACAGCAGAAGCAGCGGCTGATAGAACTGTGCGACACCAGCAACACCCTGGACCATGAAATTGTTGATCTCGAGGACACTAAAGTCAGGGTAAGGAGCAAATACTGTGCATGAATACATGCTACTATGTGCTATACAGTAACAGTGCTTTAAAATGCTGTTTAGCCTGTTTTTATTCATGTAGTTGTACTGGTTTGCACTTGCATTCTAAGTGTAACTGATTCCTCACTGTATTGAAATCTAATACAGTCTTCTTTTTTAAGCTGCCGTACTATATTGTAGCTGAGTGTCAATCAAGTCTCCTTTCAGAAGTGAAATATGCACCTTCTGTCTACTGCCGGTAAATGTTGCTATTGATGTGTTGAAGGTGTGGTGAAAATATTTGTTAAAACACTTTCCAGGTCACGTAGACACAGCTGGAGATTTACTGTCATCACAGTTTCCACTCTTGGAACCACTCCCACTTAGCAAGCATACCAGATATAGTCAGTCATTGTTTTCCACTTTCTGACATCAGTGTGAAAACATAAATCAAATCCACTCTCATTCTTTACATTTCCCTCCCTCTAGAACTTAGACCACCTGGTGACTCTACAGAGAAGGGCCAAGAAGCTGCAGGGGGTGTGCGAGGGCCGCTACAGAGCTTCGTCCACCAGAGAGTCAGTCAGAGCCGCTCTGCAAACCCAGACTGAGCATGTGCACGCTACCTCTGCCATCTTGCACCGAGTCTGTGAGGAGTTCCCCCAGCACCAGGGGCCACTCCGCAGGCTAATGTTAGCGTTGGCAGGTCGTGCTCAGGCATCCTGAAAGTGTGGGAGACAATGTAGACATGAAAGTTATTACAGGAAGAAGAAGTGAGTAACATGAGGTTGGGTCGAGAGAGAAAGATGAGATAAGTGATGAATTGTGTCCAGTACAATGTAATCAAATAAAGTCTCGATGGAAACTCGATCAGAATCCACTAAATCCTTCTCTGTTTGGCTTTTTCAATCCAGCTGCCAGTTTGTAAACTAATTGATTTTTCCGTGACAAAAATCATCCAAAGTCCTTAATTGATAACTTAAATGGTTCAGTACACAGTATACAGTAAATACAGTAAATAATCTCACATTTTTGGTATTGTGCTTTGTTCAATTGGATTAACTGTACATCTGTAAGTGCATATAAAGTATCGTACACTGACAAAAAGCTGTTGCTGTCTAGATTGGGCAATATTATTATGTTTAATGATTGGGAAACTAATCTGTGATATGCTTAATTTAGTGCCATTCACCTGTGTGGTGGTGTGTCAGTACCTGCACATTTACTACGGGCAGACATTCATCTTCATAATCTGCTACTGAAATAATCAGATTACACCAGTCCAGGCTGACAAAGGCAGTTACACCTGATCATAATGACATTTCTGTTAGTTCAAGCACGGATATTAACATATGTTACTTGTTCAATACGTCCTGGATTTAATACAGCTGATTACCACAGCAGTTGCAGGCCTTCCTTGATGGCAGCACATCATCTGCTGTACGCAACAGGGACGTGAACGGTGAACACTTTATCAAAGAATGTTGTGCAACCGGCTCAAAGAGGTTGTGTCTTCTAGACGAGCACCATCCTGTAATTTGTCTCTGAAGAATTTCCACAGCACCTGGAGGCACTGTGTAGAGTTGGACTGTCACCAGAACTGGCAGTAGGCGTGCACAGGCTTGGCACGACAAACAGCACACCAAACTAGTACTGAGTGGAAATGACTAACACCTAAACATTATTTTGTAATGGCTGCTTTTGGCTACAGCAAAATTCCACAAAGACTTTATTTAGTGTGTTAGGGGAAAGCCCTACAGATTTTTTTATGGATGGAATTTGCTGCGGTATGTGTCAAGGCATGTGCACTAATAAAACAACTGTGTTGTTAGCTGGTATGGAGCTTTCTTCCTATCTTTAAAGAGCGTGGTATTTCAGTTTGACAGCATGACTTGTTGAATTATGTTCAGATTGTGTATTACTTTTCATCAAAACCCTGCCCTTGCACTCAAATAGACCCTTTTATGAGGGCAGTGTAGCTATTATTATATACAAGTATATCGACTTGAACTTTTTATCATGCTTTAATTGGCAATTGCTTTAAATGCAAAAAATATTACAAAAATACAACAAATATTTTAAATAAAAAATAATTTACATAACTTGATATATATCAGATGCACACTGGATAAAAACCCATATTACCGGAATTGTTGTCAAGTGATCAAGACTCAAGTTTTTGTGAAATAACAAAAGGGGTTAACTGTATATGACACAGGTTGCACCTTGACGCCTTCTCTTATAAAAATGGCCTGTTATACTAACCAGGAATATCTCAGTTTATCTTAAAAACTAGTAACCGTGTACTGTTATCACTTTGTTTTAGAGAAATTCATTAACTTCTATTCCATCCAATCTCAGTCAGACTTTGAGAGATGGCCTTGATATTCGTGAAACACGTCAAGCTCTATATGTGTAGCACGGGCAGTTTATTCATTTGGTTGATAAACTTTTTTTGAGTGTAATTGACCATTTCTAATTTTCCACTTGTCATGTGGCTAATCACGAGGAATAATAACAAATATTGTTTCCATGATTTTTTTATATACTTTTCATACACACCAGTATCCCACAATGCACTGCCCACAGGAAATTAATGGAATCTGCAAACATTTGAGGTAAATTGTGTATGGGGGTGTGGCAGCTCCAGCAAAATCTTAATCAAGAAAGAAGGTGTGTTGTGGTTACTTTATGTTTTCCTTGTATATTCCAACACATGATCTGCGTTAACGGAGGCTGCTCCGGTTACAGATCACTGCAACATCAACTTTACACAGCAGCACTTTAGAGTGGAGGTGACATAATCATATTTTGCTCATCCTCGTTGATGCTGATATTAATTTGGCAGAACATGGTCTGCAGTGCTGAGCAGTGGTCTTGACGAACTTTGTTAATTTAATTTGCAACTTACATGCACCTCTGCCCCCTTTAATCACAACTTCCTATATGATTGTAAACCATGTCGTCAATTAAACATAAGAAATAAACATAAACACAAAAATTACAGTTTCAAATCTCTTGTTTTCTTTAATACAGTAAAAATGTATCATATCAAACAATCTCTTTAATTTAATGTATTTCCTGGAACTGGTGAGATCACTACATTTCCTACATGCTCTAAACTCTTTATGTCAGTATATATATATATATCATTTACATTTGGTTACTTCCCCTTGTCTGCATAAACTATTTACAGTACAGTAAACAGTGATTTCACCCATGATGGTGGTAAGTTAGGTAACAGCATGATGAACTGTCTGACCTTGCACCACGTCAGCTACACCTCCAACCTTATTTCCTTCTTAAACCGAGGACTTTGAACTTCACGCATCACTGTTTGCTGCTCTCACTGTGGTATGTGTGTTTGCTCTGCTGTGATTGGAAATTATTGAAGCCAACATGCATTCAGTCTGTTTCTGTGCTACGAGAGGCCTTGTTCCCTTGTGACACAGGTTGCACCTTGACTCCTGTCAACAAACAGATCCGGCTTCATTCATTAACAAAGCGAGGCAGAGGTTTATGATAGGATCAGATATTGAATCAGCTGCATAAAGCAAATTCAGGAGACATATGTGTGGCTCGCTTGACTAATGTGTGTGTGTGTGCATCTGATATGTAAATGTGATGGGGAGAGGCTGTATTTCAGCTCTGTTTACACCAGCGTGTATTATGCTTACCTCACAGAGGGCCTGTCTTACAGGTTTGTCCTACACGCCCACACACACACAAGCATTGCTTTGACAAAAACACCCATGGGGTGGGGAAAGTGACTGGTCCTTTTATAATACTTTTCTGCTTCATCCGGTAATATTTACTTCCAGGAAGCGAGTATTTGAACAGTGTCTATGCAGCTGTGAAAGTCTGCTCGCTCCGTCTGCTCCAGCCTCAGAGGGCAGACAACGCTCAGTCCTTGAAACATTTACCCACACACTCAGGATGGCAGGGGAGTGTGTTCCATGTGAGGGTCCAGACCTGAAGAAGATGGGTGAGGAGGAACTATGGGAACTGATAAATGACAACCGCCACCGGATCTCATTAGGGGTACGGCCATGCATCTTGATCCCGTACCTGAGGCAGGCCAGGGTGCTCACGGAGATGGACGAGGACGAGATCGTCTCCTGCCACAACCTCACTAACCGCAGCATGAGAACCAGTGAGATTTGTGACTTGACCTGTTGCTGTTCTGATATTATAGAAGGTTTTTGTCAGTGTGTAGTCGACAAAGGGATTCTGTTTTGTCCACTTTTACTGTGCCTGAGTTGTTTACACTGACTGTTGAGAGCATTGCCTAGAGACAGCTGAAATCCCTGCAATACCTGTAGTACTAAAAACTAATATTTATTAGTAAAACCTGCAAGTTTTGCCACCTGACACTTTGAAAGTGTATTTGCCAGCTTTACTCACAGAATACTCTGATAGAACTCTTATTGGCTTGTTTTCTCTCAGATTTGTATCTTGATGACCTTCATGAGTTTAGATTGTTGGAGCTCGAGATAGAATCACTGTCTACTGTCAACAGGCTACATGCTTGATTTGCTGAGGACTCAGGGGAGGAATGGTGCTGTGGCTTTACTGGAGAGCTTGATGATCCACTTCCCCACCCTGTACACCCAAGTCACTGGACACAAACCCAGCACTGAGCCCTCAAGATTCAGCGGTCAGTGGTTTGAAGTCGTCTGACTTTTTAAAGGAGTTATCTGTCTCTTTGTTTAATTGTCTGTCATTTCAACCACTGACCTACAGCGTTCTCCTTTCAGGCCTGATAAAGTACTCAGAGTTGACGGAGTACCTGGTGAGAGCAGTGACAGGGATGCAGAAGGAGCTCCAGGAGGCTCGTCGTGAGGCCGGCAGAATGACCACTCGCTGCACCTCCCTGGAGTCAGAGATTAGGCAGGTTACGGAGCAGGAGGAGAAATCCAGATGCCTTCAGGCTGAGAGTGAACGCATGCGTAGACATTTGTGCTCTCTGCAATGCGAGGTCACCAAGCTGAAGGATGAGAAATGTGACTTGTACGTGCGCTACACAGCAGCCATCGAGGAGAAATCGGCTGTGACCAAGCGTCTCCATGACCTCAACCTGCAGGTCAGTGATGCTCAGTAATGTTTCTGAGCTTAGAAAACCAGAACTTAGATTGAGTTTCTCCTCCCTTAAAACACAAAGCTGTGATCTCCAGGGAAAGTCCTCTAAAGGTCAGTGTTAAAGAACTGAAATCCGAGCATTTGCATGTCCCACCTCGGGGGGCACTGTGAACACAGACTCTGAAAACAGTTGTATAATGTCTTTTATGGCTGAGACTGCACTTTGTCTGAGACAACAGCTCAAGTGACATCACATGAGAAATCTTGGAGACAATTTATTTTTAGCAGAAAGCCTTTATAATTAAATATTTGGTGTTAAGTTAGCTGGTGGGGTGCTACAGGGAGGGCTTCCTGCCAGAAAGCCTGACTAGCATCTTTTTCAGTTTAGTTTAGGCAACAATATTACTGGTTAAGTGTAGGAAAAGATCATGATTTAGGTTAAAATAGACCCTCTCACAACAGCTTCCTTTGCACTCTGCCACCTACATTACCCACAATGCAGCTTGGCCACCAGTGATGGGATGTAACAAAGTACATTTACTTTGTTACTGTACTCAAGTACATTTTCCATGTATCTCTACTCTCTAGATTTATTTTCTCGTACTTTTCAATTTTATTGCACTACGTATATCAGCAAAAATCTGTACTTTCTAATCCAGTACATTTTTACAAAGCATTACGTTACATGTTCACATAGTTTTTATTGTTTTTAAATGGAATCAATAAGGAGAGGGTAATTGTTTCACTGATCAAATCAGAGCCTCCTTCACTGAGAGCAAAGCTGCAGCAGCATCACTGGTAAAGAAACATCTGAAATGGATTCAGAAGAGTCCACCTACTTCCTTTACTTTTAATAGTGGATTTAAAAGTACTTACTTTAACTCAAGTAGAAGTTATGTGGTACTTTTATTTTTATTTGAGTACATTTTTGTCTATTTATTTATACTTTTACTTAAGTAAAATGTTTGCCACTGTCGACTACCAACAATTTCAGCAGAGAGGTTGAAACAGTTTGTTATGCTGTAGCCTCTAGCTTCAAGCAGAGATGAGTAACAAGGTCTGGTCAACTCACTTCTTTCAAATTCCACAGATTCCACAGAATCACTTGAGGACATTCATCTGATCTATTACAGCTCCCACTGGTGCTACACAAGGCTTTATACAACTTTTTTGTTTCACATGTAGTACTCCCTTCCCCAAGACCTGTAAACAGACCTGTTTTTCACAAGTTCCCCAAAGTTATGGAAATGTTACACTAAACTCCTGAACTGAGCAAGCTCTAATTATGTGTCTCAATAGTGTCAAGATAGAGCAGTTTAGGCATCAGAGAGGTGATAATGATTGTGTTAGTAGCTGGGAGATACAATATGTCAAGAAATATATCATCATATATCCGTCAATATCGATAATTATCACAATAAATGTCACATTATTATTTCTTTGTTTAATTTTTTCCTCAGAGTTTACAGACTTATTTCTTCTCCTGTGTGAAGGCTGTGATTCTAAATGACAAAAACTTATAAACTACAAAAGAGATTTTACAAATCTGAGGTCGATCGATTCACTGTGCACTTAATGCATAAGGATTGTATTGATGTACTGTATATTGGACCTTTGTTATATTACTATTGATGAAATTATATTGTGATAATTATTGATTTTGCTTAATTGCCCATTCCTGTTTTGATTATTCAGTACATCCTATATGACAGAGGCACATTTTAAATAGCAAATAAATACTTTATGAGTTTTGATAATTTTACTTCTATGCCTCTCATGTTCATGTATGTATAGTATCTGAGTTGCATTGTATAATGTTAAAACATTAAGTGCTTCTATAAACACTGATGACTGAGGAGATTGTGCATCATGCGTTAGAAACAACATAGAGTGACAACAATCCCACGATAACTAATTGTCTTGTGTGGCAGGTGTACCAGCTGCAAACGGAGCTGCAGAAAGTCCAGCTGGAGAATAAGTTGCAGAGGCAGGGCTCGCTCAGACGTGCCTCTCTTGCCAAAACACCACAACTACAAGAAGAGGTTCAGAAGCTGCGCTGCCAGCTGATGAAAGCAGAACAACTGGACCCAGTGAGAGCGATCACTTCATCACTCTGTGTTATATTAGCTAATTTGGTGACAGTTTTCACTCACTCCTCGTGTCTTTGTCTGCTCTGTCTTTGTCAGGCTCATCAGGACATCCTGGCCCAGGACCTGGCTGAGGCCATCGACAGCCAGGTGGAGCTTGCAGAGCAGCTCAGGTGCTACAGAGAGGAGAATGAACAGCTGCACATGGAGAAACAAGGGGTGTGTGTGTTTGTCTGCCAGTCAATGTTAAATAGCAATGCAAATTCAAGGGTGTCCCATATTGACTACTCCACTGTGACGCAGCACAATGGCGTGCAAAAGTCGGAATCTAATTGAAAGAGCACTGTTTGTTCTCTGTGTGTAGCTCTACAAACAATGGGTGTATTTGTGTTCAGCTCATGGACCAGAAGGAGGGTCTGAGCCTTCAGGTGCAGCAGTTAACCCTGGACTGTAACATGCACCAGCAGAAGACCACCATGATCCACAATCAGTTGAGGGAGCTGCAGGCCGAGAGAGACCAGGTAAGAGACCGATAACAGTCCCTTCACTCAAACTCTCCTGTCTTTGATAAACATTTACACAGTTTTACAGTCAGTATTTTCTTTTTTAGATTCTCTTTGACTACATTGGAACTGTACGATGGAGTATTAGAGTCATATGAGGAAATAAAATTTGGCGATTTTGAGGATAGTGTTGTGATATTAGGAGAATAAAGTTGTAATTTAACAAGAATTCTTTTTTTTATATTAATGAAGCATCACGTTAGTTCATGCAGGACATGGAGTCATGTGCTCAGCTGTCATAAGCTGTCAGCTACTGGTTTATGGGTGCTCGTCAGTCACCCACCAATCAGAGCCCTTTCTCTCAACAAAGAGGTCCCTTTAAATCCAACCTCCTCCTCACTGATCCCTGCTCAGCTACACTGCCACTCATGTCCTGCTGCTGGCAACTTGACTCCACCACAGCCTGCTACACCCACTGGGGAGTTTTGCATGTGTTCCCTGTTTTACCTTAGCATGCTGAGTGGCTAATCCAGGCTAAATCCAAAGAATGGAGCCATCCGCGCCGAGCACAACAGTATTCCCATTTGTGCAATAAATGGTTAAATCATGGCAAAGTGTTCCTGACTGAACAAGAATAACGTTGTAATTGAAGAAAGTCATAATATTATGAGAATAAAGTTGGAATATTACTAATATATTATAAGGATAGAGTCGTAATTTAACGAGATAAAAAAGTCATGACATTACAAGAATAAAAGAAAAATAACATTTTAAGGAAATAAGCAGCAAGGAAAACCTGTGCTCCCTCTGGATCCAGAATCTTGATTACTGATCTCATTGTGACCACTACCAAACATTTCCTCCTCCACAAAAGAGGCAACTTCCTCCAAGTCTGTGTGGTTCTATCTTCAGAATAGTCACAGTTTCTTACAGAATCTTTTTCAAAGTCCCAGTACCTATGATAATATGATGCTAATGAGCCAAAGGATATTTTTCTATTTGGGAAACTTATAGTACAACTCAACAAGATGCTTCACATTCCTTATTTTAACACAGGCGACAGGCTTATCTTCTGATATCCCCCCCCCCCTAAAATTATGATTTTTATTCTTGTAATATTACGACTAGAACAGAGTTATATAAATACAGACAATTTACCATTTCACAAAAAAGCCTGGCAGAAAATTCTTCTCCAGAAAATCCCTTCCACAACACTTGATCTGCCAATTTTCTAATATATCCATCTTATTGGTTTAAAGAATTAAGATATATTTTATTAAGAATGAAGTGAGTTAGTACTATTCATCACCTTTCCTTGCACAGTAATTTTGCAAATGATGCATAAACACTGACAGACATATGACTCAAACATAATGCCTTGGTGGCTGATGTTGTGAAGTTGTTATGAATGTTCCCTTGTCTCTAGGCGTACCAGTCCAGAGACGAGGCCCAGGCCATGATCGCCCGCATCCTGGCTGAGAAGGACACCCTGAGGTGCCAGCTGGTGGAGCTCCAGGAGAGGGCCTTCAGCCTGCAGGACAAACGTAGCGCCAGAGAGCAGCAGCAGAGCTCTGAGGTCATTTCTCATACAAACACATATCAGCACACACGTAAACACAACACACATAGAAACTACAATGTCACTTTGTAGAGCAAATACTGTACCTCGGCCAAGACCAACCTGTCCCTTTAAATTCAAGCTGCACCAAATTACACACACATACAGTATAGATATCAGTTCCCTAAACGTGTCTGATTATTTCCATCAAGATCCATGAATTATTCTTTGGGGAATCCACGCCCTATCTCGCAATGTTAAGGAAAGTTATAACAAATTGCTGAATCCACCCCCTGATCTGAATCTGCACCAAAACTGAATGAAAACATAACCTCCTTGGCACAGGTAATGAGAACGCTAATACCTAATTGCCTATGATTGTGTCGTAGGAGGCGAATGAAGGCTGGGCGAGCCCGGGGTCCAGCTTTGATGGATGCCCAAACCCAAACAGACGGAGACTTCGCCGCATGGACGCAATCAATCCCATGTCACTGAGTTCCTGCCAGTCAGAGGTTTGTGTATGTGTGAGGTCAGCTACAATCATTTTATCAGGGCTGGTCAGATCTTGAGAAGGATATTCTTTACTTTTTCTTTGATCAGAAACGCCCTGATCCAAACATAATTTTTCACTTCATATTTTTTTAGATCAACTTTTTATACCTCGGTCTGTGAGCAAATCAACGCAGCTCCTATACCTGTATGGTGAATATGAAGCTACCAGCAGCCAGTTCATTTAGTGTACTAGTGACTTGGAATGGGGGAAACAGCTCACCTGGCTCTGTCCAAAGATCCATCTACCAACAGGTCTACAGCTCACTAATTAACAGCTTGTAACTTGTTTGTTTAGTCAGTGTACAAGGAAGGAATGTGGCCAAGAAATCCCCCAGCACATAGAAGGTAACCATCAGTAAAATGTATCTGACCAGCTCAATGGTAAATGGACTGTATTTATATTGTGCTTTTCTAGAAGTCGCATTCACCCTTTCTCACACACATTCATGCATCGCTTCTTTACACAACGCTTTCGCCATCAGAAATCATTCACACCCAGCCACCCAGCTGCCTTCAATACATGTGTGTGACACCAACCTATGCATCGGATCCATCTATCTGTTTCTCAAGACAAACATTTGTGAATTTAGTTTGGTATGGCTTGCTGAAAACAAAAGCATATCATATATATATATATATATATATATATATACTGTATATATATGTTCATATTTTTGTTATCAACATTTTTTGTTTTTTGGTCTGACAAGATATACTGTAACAAATACAAACACCAATAATGCGGCACAAAAAAAACATTTTTAAAAATAATTTAATTTAAGAACATTTAGGGAGCAAAACACAGTAGCACTAATAACTGAAAACAAGAGGCTGATATTCTAATGAAAAATACAACTAACAGTGGACTGAAAAAGGAGAAACCAAAATCATCCGTGTTCAACCACTCATCTCCACCGTATCTGATATTATTGGGTGTTGAGGAGTGACATTCCAAATGAGACCCTGCCTTAGATTCTATATCATTTAATTGATTGTTTATTAAAAGCTGATTATTTTTGTTATGATGCTGATTGTGTTTTTGTTTGTGTGTGTATTTGATGTCCAGAGTGAAGATGCTGCGACAAGTAGTGTCCGATCCCGAACCGTGGAGCCACCCAGTTCAGATTCCCTCCGCAAAAGGGAGGAAACTCTACATGCAGATTACAGGTGTGTGTGTGTGTGTGTGTGTGTGTGTGTGTGTGTGTGTGTGTGTGTGTGTGTGTGTGTGTGTGTGTGTGTGTGTGTTGGTGTGTTAAATTATTGTTTAGTTTGACAAGTCATTGTCATTTTAGAGGCAGGCATCAGGGAGGATGGTTTCATCGCTCTTCTGCATTCCTTTGTGTTGCTGTAACATGACATGACTAGTTTCAGGTGGATTATAGATTTACAGCAATGAGAGGATCTACACGACAACTCACATGATTCCAAGAGAGACACAAATGAGTGTGATCAAGAGTAAATTGTAGAACACAGGAATTTGCTAATGGAGTCTGTTGAGGAGCTAAACTAACCCCCAGAGATTTCACATTTCTAGTGTGTGACAGAAAAGAGAAAACACTGACGCTTTCATGTTTCCATTGTCTTTTTTTCTCTTGTAGTTTTGAAACAATGGAATCTGATTCTTTATTGGACGACTTTGTGTTCCTCTCCAACAGTATGTATGGAAAACATCTAAACTCTTTGTTTACTGTTGCTGTTGTTTGGCAGCTCTTTCATTAGCCATTGTTCAATGTTGGACCTCGGCCAGGGCTACATACAGTGACACATTAACTCTGGCTTATAATTTACATGGAAACAACCCTGCCAAAACATTTAACAGCCTCTCTTTTGTTTAGTGGGGAGTGAAGACATGCCGACACCCAGGCTGTGCTCCTCTAATGGCTCCACGTCTGACAGGTGAGGCGATCCACTGGACCAACATTGTTACAAATAATGAGTTTCATAGTAACATTTTTTGTGTGGAATACGGCACTGCACAAACCTTTAAGGAGACAAAATATTTAAGAAGAGGGTAGTAAAGATAAGGAAGATTTGTAGACTAACTTGGAAGTACAAACATATCCATGAATATCTGTACAAATGCCATGGTAATCCAGCCAATATTTCACTCCGGAGCAAATCAGTGTAACGGCCAACGAACTAAATGACATCCCTAAATTCATGCCACTAACTCCATCGCAGAGTAGTGAGTAGATAATCTGTGAATTAAAAATGTTCTGAGAACTATCCCATTAAGATTTGTTTTGTTTCAGATGAATCAATCAAGCAAATTTTATTTGTATAGCCAATATTCACAAATAAGAATTTGCTGGACAGGACTTAACAAGGCGGGACATCCTCTATCCTTGGCGTGAAGAAAAACTACCAACAACATTTTAAAAAAACTTTTAAATACATTTTATTTTAGTAAAAAAAACATAAAAACCTCAGAGAGAGCCGCAAGTGAGGGATCCCTCTCCCAGGAACATCAAAAGTGTCCGTCCTGATCCATCACTACTATAAATGTATCATTGTTCTACCACTTCAGCTCTGGGTACAGCTGTATTTTCTGACATATTTCTTTTCGTTTCCTATGATCCCAAAAATCGAAACTTTCACTTAAGCACATATATCCTTTCCTCATCTTCTCTCACTGCTCACCAGCCTGTCACAGACTTCAGTCCCTCCCTTCCTGATGCGCTCCCGTCCGAAAGCTATCCGCATCAGTGGCCGAGTTGTCAGCATCTCCTTCCAGGGGGAGGCACTGCTCAGCCAGCTGGTGGTTGTGGGGGGGAATAAGACAGGAGTGTTTGTACACCAGGTGACAGAAGGGAGCACTGCTCACACAGTTGGCATCAGCCCAGGGGCACAGATAGTGGAGGTAGGTGCAGTGTGTGTGTGATTTGTTAAAAGCCCTGTTGCAATGGTGTTTTTCTCATCGTACTCTTTCTCTCCAGGTGAAGTACGAGCAGAACCAGAAGGCTCTGAGGATGGTGCTGGAGGACTCCACTTTAGAAGAAGCTATGTGGGCTCTTGGCCAGGTGACAGGCCTCTGCCACCTCTCCCTGCGCCCCAGGCAAGATGGTACGTCCCACAGCATTTACATAAAACACTTCCTGTTCCTTGTAACCAAGATGGTTTGACTCATCATGAACCATTTTGTTTGGTTGTAGTGAAGATGTTACTTCCTACATGTCTCCACTCCTAAAGCCAAAATATAGATCATTGTAAAACTATTCACATTGGATCACGTTTTGGATGATAAAGAATATCTTTGTCCTTATAACAAATTTCTGCATTCTTTAAAAGCCTTATACATTTATTGCCTAACTTTTGTTATTGACAATTTGTGCTTGTGATGTAACAGCATCATAAAATGATATACCGATGTAAAACAACAACAAAAAATAGAATGGCACGCATTAGAGTAAAATCCTTTCCCAAGGCCCAACAGTCCCCTTATGAAATCACATTTAAATTTACAGGATAAACATTTTTATTTGGATCTGCACCAAATTGAACACACTTATAAATATCAGTCCTCTAAACATGTTGGATTTTTTCATCACGATCCATGAGATATTCTTTGACAAATGAATGAAAATGTTGAAAAACATCCTATACCACAATATTAACAAAAGTAAGAAAGGCCATCAGGAAGCAGCTTTTGTATCTTTAGATTTGACAGATAACCAGCTGCCACATGAGGTAACTTATTGGTTAACTCAACCTGCTGTTTATATGTGGGAGTCACTGTCTTAGCTGATCTATAGCATTCTTTAAAGTACACAAGACTGTTGGACTCCACATTCCATAGATGATCTAAGAGACAAAAACAGAGCATGAAAAACAAAGATTAGGTGTTGGTTATTCTCTTTGTTGTGTGAGAGCCTGGCATTTGTTACAAAAGTAATTGTGAAATGTAAATTAATGAATGAAGATTAGCTTGAATATATACCTGACCTTATCCAAAAATCATGTCTGAACAACAACACAGTGAGGAGCTCACAGCAGCACAGTAAATTATCTCAGTTCTGACAAATTAGCATGACAGAAAAACTCTCTGAGAGGGGGCACATACTGCATTTACCAACCTCCTGTGAAGTTTGGATTTCAAGGAATACATCCAATGGTTTCACACGTACTAACTGATTAACAATTAGACTTACTAGTCCGGATACATAGACCTGAGCCGTGTGCGGAGTTAGTGAGTCCACTAGGTTTATTTTTTTCATTGAATTGGCTCAAAATAAATACCAGATATTAAAATACCAGTCACACAGTCTGGTGTTAGTTTGTTGTTCTTTGAGATCTTCCACCCAAGGTTATTGATCACCAATGTATGCATGTAGGGTTAATTTGCGATAGATGTTAAAATTACTTCAAATCCAGTCACACATTGACCTAACAAAAGATCACTCTCATGTAAATGAAACACATCCATGACAAGCACATTGAATAAAACAAAATAAAAGAAGCAAACATAAACAAAATATTAATGGAGGATGAAGTCATGCAGCTTCTTGCCAGGCAGAAACTTGATATTAAAGATATAAACCCCCAAAATACAGTACTTAAAACCTCAAAGAATGGAAATAACATTTGTGTTTGCTAAGCACTGGGTTTAAAACCCAATGGTGCTGTTCATTACATTTCCCGTTTGTTTAATTGGTGCCATATTTTTGCCTGATTATCAAAAGGGGCTGGTAACATTTGCCTGCTGCTTGATTCAACAAGCAACAGATTACATCACATGTACACAATGTACATTTCAAGCTTCAAAGTCACTCTATAATGTTACTGTGTAGGTTTTCATTAAGAGTCCTATGTCTGTTGTTCAGAATATGAGGCGCTGCTGCAGCAGCTGCACAACAGTGAGATATCATCAGGAGACTCCTTCTATGTACGCGTCAACATGTCTGTGCCCGCTGGCCCCAACACAACCCTGGCTGTGTCCTGCAACAACATTCTGCATGTGACCAACACGCGACCCGCTGACACTGAGGACGCATGGCAGGCCAGCCAAGTTCACCCCTCCCAGCTACTGGACCTCCAGAGTGGAACCGTACCCAACTATTACAGGTGTGGTTCACTGATGAGGAATATACACATGGAGACACATGGGATATCTTATCTTATCTTATTTTTGATATCACAGAGCACAAAGACTTCTGATTCGAGCTATTGAGGAAATGAGTTTTCAAACAAAGAAATCTCTCAAGGTAAGAAGAATCTAATTTCACCAAACACAAGTGATCCTGTTCACAAATTTCTCTAAACCAACACTATCCTTGGAATATCCCTCCCCTGTAGGTGGGGCGTTTGGTGGCCCAGAATAAAGAGAAAGAAGTGAGGATTGTGAGCACCGGGCGTCAGGGCAGGAACCCAATGTGGGTCAGTGTGGAGGATGAAAACTCAGGTATGACATCCTGTAGTAACACACAGTAAGCATCACAAAAGTACAATATCCTTTCATTTGTTTTGAGCTGTTTACACTTTGCTTAGAGTGTACATCCTTTCTCCTGTAGCTGATACATCTGCACCCAAAAGTTGTGTATCCCTCATGCCCTACACCCTGGTCACCCCCCACTACCCACCCGTCTGCAGACCCGTCCTGCTGCTGCCCACCGTCCTGGGACGCATCCTGGACAAGAAGCTGGCAGGGTGGAAGGGCTTTCAGCTCTGTGAACCTGGTAAGAAACACTGCGGTGTGAAATGTGCATTCATTCATTCATTCACAGCTGCAGCATATGCCATTGAAAACTGACTAAATACAGTTTACTGAACGGACAGATAACACTGTTTGACTTCACAGATCACAAGTTTTATTGGTGACAGTTTGTATAATTCCTCCTCTAATTTCATGATGTAATGGAAGTTTGTCGGCTCGCTCTGTAAACAGCCAGTCTCATATTGTACCGTGTTTAATATTTTATAGGTTTTCCTGTTGCTGTAAACCAGGAAGGAAATAAAATGTGTGAATAGATAGTAATAAAAGGCTGTAACTAAGCTCACCAGTGTTCCCTGCAATGAGAAAGTTAAAATAAAAGTGTAATGGTCTTTGTGGGATAATTTGATTATAACAACAAAAAAGGACAATTTCAAGAATATTTACAAGAACCAAAACACAAGATATGCAGGAGAAATTCTGCATGTTTGAGGTACTGCAACAAAAAAATGATAAAAGAGAAAACAACTGAAAAGTGAAAAATACTATCGTCATGTAGAGATTAAAAGAAAACGATGACATCATATAAAATTCTTCTTTTATGACTTTACTCTGATATGATATGTGTTATCTTTTATTCCCTCCTGTCTGTTTCTATCTCCACTCTGCTGCTCTGCAGAGAAGTTGAACTCCTGTGAGCACGCAGCCCGGCTGCAGAGGTCTGAGATCCTGGAGGAGTGTGAGCAGGGACAGCACCACTGCTACACCCTGCAGAGTGTCGAGAAAGTCATGAAGAAGGTCAGAACAAAAACAAACATTATATTTGCACACTTTCAGTACTTTAGGTGAAATATGGAAAAAAGATCACAGCGTTGGTTGGTCCGTCACTTGGGTCCAGATTGTACTATCTTAACAACTACTGTGCAGACATTCATGGTCCCCAGAGGATGAATTGTAATCACCCCAGTTTTCCCTTATGTGCCATGGTTCTGTGTGAAATTCATTGGATTACAAGAAATCCGTGATAGAGGCATTCATTGTATTCATGTACAGGGATTTATTTTGTACGGACATTCACTGTGGGATCCAATGACTTGATTTCTATTATAGACTGTAAATATAGATGGATGACATGGCAGTTCCCCAAAAGTAAAGCATAGTTTATTTTAAATTAAAAAGAGTATACATCAAATAAAGTTTTTCATTTTGAGTAGTTCTTATCCCACTGATGTTTGTTCAAGGTAAGTTTGGTTTTAATTACTTACATGATGCGATAAAAGCAGTGATAATACTATAACTACAACTGGCAGCTGTTTGCAGATTATTTCTATGTCCTTTTATATAAAGTTTTATTGTGCTGCTATTTCTGAACCACATTCTACTATACAGGTTTGCGAAATTAAAAAGACTTTTGGTTATTTTAAACTTGCATGATGCATTAAAATAAGTTTCACTTCATAGCACTGCCCTTAAATCGTGCTCAATCTTCATCCTACAGGGGATTCACTGTGTGCTGCCCCTGGGCCTGGACTGTGTGCGGCGGCTGCACCGGGCCGATGTCTTCCCTATCATCATCTACATCGGCCAGTCTGCACGGAGTGCGCGTAAACTGAGGTGAACTCTTCTTTCTTCTTCCTCTTATAAACACTCAGCTAGTGACCGAAATCACATTTAGATCATCCCCATTAGAATTCATGTACAGTAATGTGTACTGTTGAACTGATGACCTCACTGACAACAGCTGGCAAACTGTGTTATTAAATCAACTTTCCAGTGATAAGTCCAAAAATAGACACAAGGTAAATATCAGATTCTGTGAAAAGGGGAAGTACAGATCAAATGATACAAACATTTACATGTGATTTACAATTCACATGATCTCTTTTGTCACTCGTTGCCTCCATATTTTCCTTCTTATTTCATTCTGTAGTAAAAATGTGTTTTGCTCTCTTAGTATAACATCAATCGCAAAATGTGATCACTGCCGCTGTGTTATTCAGTTTTGGGGTTTGTCTTATGCTGCAAACCAGGATGGAAATAAACTATGTAAGTAAATAGTGATGATAAAAACAACAGAGGTTATAAGAACAATAGATGCTCTTCTTTGGTGGTGGGTGGGTTACTTTTAACATGTAAGTTCAGATACAGAATGCATGCTCTTTAATGTTTATAAGGTCAGACACCAGAGTTCATGTGGCCACCTTGGATTAAACAACATCATTAGACCAGAAAGACACAGTTTTTCCACTGAAGAGAAAAAAGAATAAACATGTCCTTTGTTGAATGCAATGTGCTCTGCTCTATTTCTGCTGCTTTCATTGCTAAAAAAAACAGCTAGAACCGCCTCTTCTGTTCTGTTATTTGACAATTGTAACTATTTCTAGAGCAAAACCTGTTCTGAAGGACCTGACGTTCAGTTTCTTTTTGAAAGTCAAAATCAAATGCAAATTAGATCAAAAATGAATCTTGTCTTGCCTCCATCACTTCCAGGTCAAAGCTGCAGCGCCATGGCCAGTCGGAGGAGCAGCTCCTGGCGTGCTCAAGGAGCGAGGAGCCGCTGCTGGACAAGCTGCCGTGTCTGTATCACAGCGTGGCATCAGACTCGTGGTGTGACCAGACGTCCCTGCTGACCAGCCTGCGCACCATCATCTGGGAGGAGCAGAGGAAGATCGTCTGGGTGGAGCCTGACCTGTGGTGAAAGAGAAATATAAAGAAATAATAGAAATTATCATTTTTAAAAGGGCTTTTTATTACGATTGTAAAGTATTAAGAATATATTGATTCGATAGAAGTACTTTACAAGTGATATTTTTGTAAACATGAGTATGTATCTGTGATACTTATGAGTAACTGCAAAAGATGGACTCTGATAATGTGATAAAGACATGAATATGCATGTATTCATTATTTACTAAACATTTTCTGTAATATGTGTAATGTACTGCCTCCTTTTTGAGGTGTGTTGTAAACACAGGTGTGAGGTGTTCACTACAAACAGATAGATAGAAACAGACTAAAGTGACTTGAATATGTAGCTTCTCTACAAAATGTTGTAGATCATTTCCTGCTGTGAGGGATTTTATTTTGTTTAATCAAGTGTTTGATCACACTGCTTCTGCTTGTGGTAATTTTACTTACATTTTTTGTTCATTAGTACGAAACCGGATTCTTCAACGGTGAAAAATAATTCATATACAGTTGTGATTAAGGAAGTCATCATATCTGTTGTTCTGTATCATGTGAGTTGGGACCATGACAGATCTTACTGTAACTCCTCTCTTCACTCTGGATGTCCCATCCTTCTTCTTCATGATGCTGCCACACATCCATGAATGTTCAGTCTTTTGACTTAACCGTCAACTTTTACAAAACATGTCCGTACATCTTCATGAATTTCTGTGAATGTTGTTTTGTTTCCAATGTGGCTCAGTGTCCACATAATATGAACGTGGTGAGATTTAATGGTTTATGTTCATTCAAGTTTACCGATCATAATTTTCATGCAGCACCGTCTTGTTTTAAGCTTGTTTTAAACATGTGGTAATGTTTAGATTCACTGAATGAATCAATGATTCGTCTGCTGTGAGTTCGTTCAACTCAGCATATTAGCAGACTTCCCAGCATGCATTGCTTGACTCTGGTACAGGATGACTCAGAACAGCAGCAGCATCAGCTTGAAGGATTTTTCTGTCAAATGAGGAGCTGGCAGCTGACCTGAGATGGTTCAGTGAACTGGTTTGTGGCATTAGAAATCACTGGTTACAGATTCACAACTCATGAGACATATTTGAGCTGACGCAGGATGTGTGTAGCTATGTCACATGTTAAGGAAGATACTGAACCAGCTTTCAAGCTTCACTGTGTTTTTTTTAACAATAGTGTGGTTAGTTGAAAATGGCTGGATACTGCATATGATACCTTTGGTAAATTCAAATAAATAAAGCTTTCAAAGTATTTATCTCTTGCTAAAGCTGTTAAATTATTAATGATTATGTTTCTGTATTCTTAAAATGTCTTCACTGCATTCACAATGTGAGAGTTTCTTTAGCAATCAGGTGCATGACCAAATAATAACAACAACAATAACAACAACAACAATAATAATATTAACAATTATAATAATAATGATTATTATTATTATTATCATTATCCTTCATATTATTATTATTATTATTCATGTACTCTTCTGAACATGAATGTAGGCTTTAAAATGTTCAAGTATCACAGGACAGTCTGTTTCTATTGCTTACAGGAATACACTTTTTTCGACTTACAGCAGGTTACAGCACTTTTGATAATGTAGACCTGCACATCACTTCATTACGAGATCAAGAAAACATACACTACCGTTCAAAAGTTTGGGGTCACTTAGAAATGTCCTTATTTTTCAAAGAAAAGCACTGTTTTTTTCAATGAAGATAACATTAAATTAATCAGAAATACACTCTATACATTGTTAATGTGGTAAATGACTATTCTAGGTGGAAACGTCTGGTTTTTAATGAAATATCTACATAGGTGTATAGAGGCCCATTTCCAGCAACTATCACTCCAGTGTTCTAATGGTACATTGTGTTTGCTAATCGCCTTAGAAGACTAATGGATGATTAGAAAACCCTTGAAAACCCTTGTGCAATTATGTTAGCACAGCTGAAAACTGTTTTGCTGGTGAGAGAAGCTATAAAACTGGCCTTCCTTTGAGCTAGTTGAGTATCTGGAGCATCACATTTGTGGGTTCGATTATACTCTCAAAATGGCCAGAAAAAGAGAACTTTCATGTGAAACTCGCCAGTCTATTCTTGTTCTTCGAAATGAAGGCTATTCCATGCGAGAAATTGCGAAGAAACTGAAAATTTCCTACAACGGTGTGTACTACTCCCTTCAGAGAACAGCACAAACGGGCTCTAACCAGAGTAGAAAGAGAAGTGGGAGGCCCCGGTGCACAACTCAGCAAGAAGACAAGTATATTAGAGTCTCTAGTTTGAGAAATAGACGCCTCACAGGTCCTCAACTGGCAGCTTCTTTAAATGGTACCCGCAAAACGCCAGTGTCAACGTCTACAGTGAAGAGGCGACTCCGGGATGCTGGCCTTCTAGGCAGAGTGGCAAAGAAAAAGCCATATCTGAGACTGGCCAATAAAAAGAAAAGATTGATATGGGCAAAAGAACACAGACATTGGACAGAGGAAGATTGGAAAAAAGTGTTATGGACAGACGAATCAAAGTTTGAGGTGTTTGGATCACACAGAAGAACATTTGTGAGACGCAGAACAGGTGAAAAGATGCTGGAAGAGTGCCTGACGCCATCTGTCAAGCATGGTGGAGGTAATGTGATGGTCTGGGGCTGCTTTGGTGCTGGTAAAGTGGGAGATTTGTACAAGGTAAAAGGGATTTTAAATAAGGAAGGCTATCACTCCATTTTGCAACGCCATGCCATACCCTGTGGACAGCGCTTGATTGGAGCCAATTTCCTCCTACAACAGGACAATGACCCAAAGCACACCTCCAAATTATGCAAGAACTATTTAGGGAAGAAGCCGGCAGCTGGTATGCTGTCTGTAATGGAGTGGCCAGCGCAGTCACCAGATCTCAACCCCATTGAGCTGTTGTGGGAGCAGCTTGACCGTATGGTACGCAAGAAGTGCCCATCAAGCCAATCCAACTTGTGGGAGGTGCTTCAGGAAGCGTGGGGTGAAATTTCTACAGATTACCTCAACAAATTAACAGCCAGAATGCCAAAGGTCTGCAATGCTGTAATTGCTGCAAATGGAGCATTCTTTGACGAAAGCAAAGTTTGAAGAACAAAATTAATATTTCAAATAAAAATCATTATTTCTAACCTTGTCAATGTCTTGACTATATTTTCTATTCATTTTGCAACTCATTTGATGAATAAAAGTGTGAGTTTTCATGGAAAACACGAAACTGTCTGGGTGACCCCAAACTTTTGAACGGTAGTGTATATATAATCTACAGTTGACAGATGGTGAATTTATAGATTGTCAACACTTTCATAAAGGTTTAAAAATAAGTTACTAACAGGTGCTTCTCAGTAAAAACCCATATTTTGCATACAATAAAAGGTGCTAGGATGCCTGTTTATGTGGCAATTTATTGATTATGTAAGGATCCTTTATTTAAGTTGTTCACAATTTTGCAAAGGTTTGTTTTATTTGTCATAGGAATTATTACTAATCTGCAAGTGCTTGTTGAAATTAAAAGTTCGTATTACACATATTGTAGTGTTACTACATGTTTAAAATGATTAGTCTTATTATATCTGAAAAAGAAAGAATTCTTCTTCTCATCAGTAGCTCTTCACGCTCACTGATTTTTTTTGCTGTTGCAAAAAGCCATGAGCTCTAGCTGCCACAGGGGGGAGGCAGAGAGAAAAGAATGTGGATTGGAGGGAGTGTCTTGCAGAGGAAAACATGGATCCTACTGAGAGAGAGGGGAGAGCAGGGAGGGCTGAGAGGGGACATAAGCACCACTGTCTTTCTTCACACTGCCATGCTGTTGCCTGGGCTGTTTCCTGGTTTTTTTACTGCCTGTGTCTACTGGGCAGCAGCGAAAATAAAGGTAATCAATGCCCCCACCGCACCCCAACCCCCTACACCCTACTTTTTTATCCAGGGTTGTTTAAGGCTTCCATTGAATTTCCTCTCCTGGAAGACGTGTTTGGCTCCATCAGGGTCCAAGACCCCAGCTCACACCCTGTTGCTGGGAAACCAGCCCAGGGTGTGTGTTGTCAGGGTGCATCATAGAGAGAGAGGAGGAGAAAAAACATTTCATCTCTGCTCCCTCTCTTTCTTGTAGTGTTCTCTCAAATACACACATGGATACAGTACACACACACACACACACACACACACACTGCATACGTGCTTTGATTCCCCTGTTTCTCTCTCTCTCTCTCCATTGGCATTTTAACTAGGTAGAGTTTCAGCTTCTCAGTTTAAAAAGATGAAGAATGCGTTTGGCAGGAAAACAGTTGGGAAGAATATCTGATGTTTAATTGATAGACTTTGGATGTGAGAGCAGAAGACTCGTTATTTGCAATTACCCTAAATCACAGTGTGTGTGTGTGTGTGTGTGTGTGTGTGTGTGTGTGTGTGTGTGTGTGTGTGTGTGTGTGTGTGTGTGTGTGTGTGTCTAAGTGTCTAAGTGTCTAAATGAGTACTGTACATGCGAACAGTTTCATACTATTGTTCAGAAACCCTGTTCGCTGCCAAATCACTCTCCACTTGATGTGAGAGTTGAACTGTCAGGTTAATTAAAAAAACAAAGCAGCCAGTATGATCTGTCACCAATACATGTGCTTATGGTATTGTAATTCAATTTTACTTGTCACAAGAGTGGCATACATTATATTTTATTAGAAATACTTATTAGATTAATGCAGTATACGTGACCAGCAACAAAATAATTCAGCCGAAAGATAATACATCTCTGAAACACACAGTGAAAACTGAACACTGCCACATTGATAAACATGCAAGTGAGAATGTGTGCTGCAATAATCAATCAATCAGATTTTATTTCTATAGCCCATATTCACAATTTACAATTTGCCTCATAGGGATTAACAAGGTGCGACATGCTCTGTCCTTAATCCTCAACAAGAGTGAGGAATAACTACCCCAAAAAACCTCAGAAAGAGCCACATGCGAGGGATCCTTCTTCCAGGACAGACAGAAGTGCAATAAATAGCACATCAATACAATAACAACATTTACAATCCTGATGAGAAAGAGTCTAGCATAAACAGAGAGGTGTATGAAGTATTTATAATATAAATGTAATGGCATAGCCAGAAATGGTAGTATATGTGATTAGGTATATCATATATCTAAGCATCTAGTTATATAGATACTTTAGAATCATCTTAGTTTTTTACTATTGGTAAATAATTAACGTGCTTTGTTTCTGTCAGCCATCAGTGTTTTACTTATTTAGCCTGATGAGAGCTCTTCTCGGGATTGTGTCAACGTGTACAGACAATGCATGAGAGCAGGGCTGGTCTATTTGGCCAAACAGTTATTCACATAAAAATGATCATATCAGTGATCCATGATTATAACGATAAATGTCACATTATCATTGTTTTGTTTGAGATGATTTTTTTTTCTCCTGAGTGAAAGATGTGGTTTTCTTTATGAGGAGAGAATGTTATTGATAACATTTTACAAATCTGAGGTCGATCAATTATGTGTCATATCTGCTCACTGCGCTTATACAATGCATACGCAATGTGTCAATATATATTGGACTTTAATTATATTGCTATTGATTACAATTATATTGCAATAATTATTGATATAGTTTTATTGCCCAGCCCTTCATGAGTGTGTCTGTGGCTGTGTCCTTAATCACTTCACGTTTATTGTATAAATTATTTATGTTTACCACCTTTTCAGAAATGTGTTTAACATTGGATTACGATGTGTATCCTATATTTCAAAGTTTGATTACAATGTGACTTTCATATTTATGGTTATTCGTTTTACTGCTTTCTGTAGTGTAATCGTGTAAAGGCTGATTGAGCACTGTCAAAAACATACAAATAAGATATATTATTATTATTGTATTATTTCATTTGAACTAACAATGCCAGGATAAACAGAGCCAGGACCTTGAAACTGCAGCAGCTGGAATTTAACTTTGCTTATCTCATTACTCACACCTTGGTTTGTTTTCCACTAGTAAAAACACCATTGTGTGAAACCTATGTACCAGGACAGTGTCTTCAAGAATTCCTGCAATGGAACAACTTGTCCATGGAATGTACCCTACATTTGTTTCTGCTGACAGCCCCAAACATTTCATAGACATGACTATTATAGTTCTGTAACTCTACACCTATCAACGACAACACAAACGTGATGATTCATGTTAGTCAGAGATCTCAAATTACTGCTCAGTTTAGTACAAGCTATTGTCTTGTATTTATAAAGGAATGAATGACAGGTAGTCCTTAATCCTTAATCCCTTGCATTAGCTTCTGAATTACTAGTTTCTGACTTGTTGATAGTGTTCATGTTAACATTCATGGCACAAGTACTGCTGGGAAAAAAAACACAGACAGCTTTCATCAGGTTAAGTCTGTTGTTCAGTTGAACTTAGTGTTAAAATATGTCTCTTCCACTCCCATCAGATGTGAACGCAGCATGAGCAGAGGCCTCATCTGTGAGGGAGTGTCGGGCCTTAAGTGAAAGGTCATACACAGTCCGCTTATTCTCCAGTTTTTTTCATCATAGCTATGGAAGTTTTCCTATTGTAATACATGTAAAGTACTTCCTCAGAAAAGGGAATTGAGTATTTGGTTAAAATGGAAACATTTCCTCTCGCCCGTTGCAGAGTGCTGACCCTCTGATGACCCAGCTCGGTGTGGAACGTGTCACATACTGTAGGAGTGGCTGTAAACACACACGTGAGTGTCTCTGCATTCATCACGTGCCTCTGTGTACCAGCACGGATGAAGCCCTCTGGTCAGTCAACAGTGTCTTAGTACTCTAATCCAGCGTCTTTCATCGTGGTTTCTTACTGAACCCTGAAGGGCATGAACACAGTCTCATGGCACAATTTTGTAACATGTGAATCCTTTTCTATGATGAATGGTAAATGGTCTCTCTTTATATAGCTCTTTTCTAGTCTTGATGACAATAAAAACACTTTACTGTACGGTTTTGTTTACCACCTTTTCAGAAAGTGTAATCCTGTAAAGGCTCATTGAGCATTGTAAAAACTATAAAAACAAAATATGTTATTATTATTGTATTATTTCATTTGAACTAAACAATGCCAGGATGAACAGAGCCAGGACCTCGAAACTGCATGTATATAGATCTATATATATATAGATCTATATATAGAATGTAGCCACTGCCTTGTTTGAATGGATTTAATTTTAATCTTAATTTTGCGCCTGCCATAATAGGCCTTTTCAGCTATTCTTAATAAGAAAAAAATAATAGGGTCCTGATGTGTTTTAAACAAACCCGAGCAACAAATCAAATTTGTGAGAAGAGACAACAAAGAACAATGAGAACAGGAGGTGCAGGATGTTTGTTGTTTCCTTCTCATCACCACAAATCTCCTCCTACAAACCTGTCTGCACACATTCTTGTTTAGATCCACGAGCGTTATTTTAAAATTAGCTCATGATCCCAATCTTTCCAGCTGATGTATAGGAGCATCCATTGAAAGTGCTGTATTTTAGTTTTGTAGCAATTGTGACATTACTCAGGTGGAGAGCAGAGGAGGCACAGTAAATATACAGTATATATGATTTTGTAAAAAGTATTTTCCAAAATGTTTGTAAAACTAGGGTTCACATAAAACAAACGAAGCAATTGAACTGCTGTCAATACTGACATACTCCAAATTTCACTCCCCCTTTCACTGCCCCACCCCTCCCCTCCCTCACTGACTCTTTCCTCCCCCTCCCGTCACTGGCCGATAGTCAAGGTTGAGGCTGGATGGCTGTGAGTGGAGCCATTGTGCCCAGAGGTCAGTGAGAGTCAAACACACACAATGCCAGGGTCGGAGTCATTGCAGCGGTGGCCCGACCACTTGGCAGCAGTGTTCTACTAGCCCACATAAACCACATCAGTTTGAAAAAGAAGGTTTGAATTAAAGAGAGGGGGATGAAGAAAGAGGAGTGGGTACAGAGAGCAAAGGAGAAAGAGTTAAATGACACAGAATAAATAAGAAAATTATGATTTCAGTATAACTCTCTTTACATAGTGGAGCAGTGAGACTAGAAAGAAGGTAAAACTTAGTTTAATAAAAATATATATAGCTGTAATGGGTTATTTAAAGAGAGAGATGTTGATGAGGAAACATTAATTTGAGGGCAGAGGACAAAGATTATCAAATTAAGACACTGGAAATAACAGGGTCTGTTGATCATGTAACACATGACAAAATCATGGAATTAAAAAAAAAATGTTTTCCTTAGAAAATAATTCTTGAGTCTGCTTTAGATGGAAATTTAAATCACATTTCAATGAATGAATGAATCAATTGTTGTTTTTATAGCCCATATTCACAAATTACAATTTGCAAGATGTGACATCCTCTGCCCTTAACCCTAAACAAGAGTGAGGGAAGACTACCAAAATTTACATTGAATGTTTGAATGTGATAATGTAATTTAAAGGTTCAGTGTGTAGAATTTAGCGGTGAAGTGTCATGTTGCAGCTGAATACCCCTCACCTCACCCTCAAAATGTGTTTAGTTTGTTCAGTTTGGGCTATTGTAAAAAACATGGCGGCCTCCGTAAAGAGGACCCGCTCCTGATGTAAATATAGAGTATTGAAATATAAAGGGCCCATTCTAGGATAAAAAAAACACAAATCGAACAATTTAGATTGTTTAGAAACATACTAGTTAAAACATCTTATATTATTACATCTTATACATTTTATATTCAAGATCCCTTTCACCTTAATCTTACACACTGAACCTTTAAGTCTTTGTCTATTTGCCGTTTACCACAACAGCAACATGCAGCAGGAAACATGAGTTGTGTTTAAATGGCCTGTTGTATGATAAATGGAGACGTGTCTTTATCAGCGTGCACATTCAGGCGACAGAAGTGGCTGAATCACACCAGAGATGTCTTCATATCTTCAGAAATCTTTATATAAATGGGAGCCATAATGTCAGTGTTGTGTTCGATAATCATGTCCCTTTGTTTACAGCCCATCTCCACTGAAGTGCTAATGTGTTGGTCTGAAGCTCTGTGCAGTCCATAAACGTAGCCTCAGCTAGAATAACCACCATCTATTAGCTGACCTGCTGTCACCCCGCCAGAAGACAATCAATAGCCCTTGATAATGATGTCATTTACTCACAGTGAAGCACAGATAATGACGAGACTGGAGGTCTCCTGTTATTACCTCATTTCATGGCTTTTGTCTCAATGCAGGGATCAAACGTTGCATGAACCCTCTTTGTAGCATGAAGATGAGTCTGTTACAGAATCAGCTTGAACCGAGGCCTTCGCACAAACACTATAGTGAAGCAGGTGGAAGCATCTAATTGATCTAATTGTTGATTTACAAAAAAACTAATATAAGTTTATTAAGAAACAGACTGAGGTTAAGCACATCAATTTGGGATTTATCCTGATGCTGATATTAAGTCAAATGTTAAGTTTTCAGTATATCAATGATAAAACAGGCTGTGCATCAATGAGCTCTGACTAAGGTTTTAGTCTTTTTCTGATACCGGTGCTAAATCGATACATAGAGTTTTTTTTTTTTATTGCTAAGGCCAATTGGAAGATGAAATTTACCACATGAACTGTTAACAGTTTAAAGTTAACTTAACTATAGAAAAAAAAAAAAAACTCTTAGAATAATTTAACCCTAAATAAGAGTTTCAGTAATACAGTAAAATACTCAGCTCCAATCTCATCATCAATTGCCAGAGACGCCCACGCTGATGTGCTCGTCGTGAGGTCACACAAGCACTCAAACACGGAGCATCCCTCTGATTTCAAATGAATCTGTGTCGCCGGGTACCTCATTAAGTTTCCTATGTTCCGTCCTATACACAGAATCGTCTTTTTAAAAAAAAAAGTCCTGGTGTTTGAATCCTTTGGCATTAAACTCAACCACACTTTGGACTGTTTAGCTTTAGGCATTTAATGTAATATCAACTAGGCACATGTGGTCATGTTTATGTTTCCTGATAGCAGGTCAACTATCAACCACTATTGGCAGCTGAAGTCTTACAAAGAGAGCGTACTGGACACAGTATATTTGCATGTAGAACAGTTAACTTACTGTGTTTACTTTACCGCCTCCACTCTGCACACATGTGAAATGAAGTAAACATGCTGTGGAGCTGTGTAAATAAAGGAGGCCTGGGTACTTTAAACTAACCTCAAGCACTTTCTTGGCTAATCGTGAATTCTAGCACTGACAGGGGAAGGGTTGTTCATTCCAGCTGACGATGTATTCTTCTTGCCTATCACCCAATCTATAAGACAAAAATATTAGCTAACCTGATTTCCGATTGTATATTTTCTAACATTTGTTTGGTTGATTTTGATAAAAGATGCCTATTAAATAACAACAATACACCATATTTTAAAGCATTAATGTCCACTGATACCTTCTGACGAGGTGCATTCAGAGAGCATCAGAAATGCTAATGTCCGCTAGCTTAGCCACTTCTGGTGGACTTTTAGGCATAAAACACGGTGGAAATTACATCTTTTCGAGTCGAATATGAATGTAGGATGGATGATACCACAGGAGCAGTATGGAGGCATGTTATGTTTGTTTGTGTTGTTTTTTTCCATCTGAAGTTAAGTCCCTAATATCTTCAGTTGTATTGGATTCGTATGCTACCGGGCTTCTACACTGTGTACCCCTGAAACTCCAGCAGTGTTTTGTGGACTCAAAACGTTCACCCACCCCTCTATCGGCATAGGGGTGAGTAGATAATGAGCGAGTTATCATTTTTGGGTGAACTATTCCTTTAAGATTTAAATTGTGCCTATAGTTACTGCACTATACTGTAATCAAAGTATTTGTATTCACTAGGAACCTACATGATTTATTTGAATCCTTGCAGTGATTCACAAAAAAAACACACTGTTACATTTTTAATCAATTAGCATTTTGTAAGAAAAGGGTCCAGTTGATTTTTACTTTGACGACTCGTTCGTAAGCATGTCCAGAAAAATGAAGAAATGTAAGCAGTATGTGCAGCGCAAGTGTCTGTCTGTGTGTGTGTGTGTGTGTGTGTGTGTGTGTGTGTGTGTGTGTGTGTGTGTGTGTGTGTGTGTGTGTGTGTGTGTGTGTGTGTGTGTGTGTGTGCAGGTGTGCACCTGTGTTGTAAATTCATGCTGAGCTGAGGTCTTAGCCTCAGGTTGATCCACGGTCGATCTGACAAGAAGCACAGGGAGTCAGAATCCGCCTCTAGCCAACACCCCCCCCCCCCCCCCCCCCCACACACACACACACACACACACACACACACACACACACACACACACACACACACACACACATTCACCCCTGCTCCCTCATTTACTACATACAAAGCCTCCCCCTGCATCCTCCACTCCCCTCTCCTCCCTCCAGGATGCGGGTAAAGACAGCCAGGCTGAAGTGGATGTCGTGGGGAATTAGTTGCTAGCAGACAATTTGATTTCTTCGTCTTCAAGGCTTCCATCACCCCCGCACACACAGGCAGCAGAGGGTTTGATGCTCACAGACAGCAGACAAGCAGGTCGGAGAGGAGGAGGAAGCACACAGAATCAGACAGAGAGAGAGAGGGAGGCAGATGAAGGTTAACAGTGATAAAGACAGAAACAGGTGGAAGGTGTGGGATAGAGTTAGAATTAAAGAGAAACATATAAGGAATAAAGGTAATCATATTTGAAGAAAAAAAGACATACCCATGACAAGAAACCAGAGTGTGGAAAAAACGAAAGGTTGAATTTGTCAATATAGGGGAGAAACAAAGGAATACAATAGCAGAGACCATCAGGCAGCTACTCAATAGTCCACCCACTCGCTGCTGTCCGAATGGGCAGATTGACGCCTGTTAGCTCTTTTAATAGCTCCTATAATGGACCACAGTTTAGGTGGGAGGTGGGAAAGGGAGCCATCCTGTCCAAAGTAACTCAATTCTTTGGTTTTGTTCTCTGGTTTCAGCCCCTTTCAGCACATCAGGGCGCCGAGCAGATGCTGCGCTCCTACCTCACGCTGAACCTGCACAGATAGATTTACTTACCCACAGAGGACCAGGTGAATTATGGCCAGAGTAGCTGGAAACAGTACTTCACTATAAGGGAATATGACAGTGAACCTGGATGAGTCACAATATTACACTGTATTTGGCAAAGTCCACTTCAATTTATTATAACACATGCATCTTCAAATCCTAAATCCTCCCTTACCGGCTGCTGGGTGAGGTGTATACTGTGCAGCCAAACATTGTTCAAAACCACAGGACTTCATTTTATCTTTTTATTTCCAATTGTGTGGAGTCTTGGATTTGAATATTTCTTTCAGCTTTAATGGATCCTATAGGTTTACAGTTTTTTTCGATTGCATAAACACTAAAATCAAAAGTATTACACAATTATCAAACCTTACACTAAAGGAGCAAAACATCTGCCCAGATCTGCACCACTATAAGCACAATGTCAGCTTCACACTTTTTGCAAAACAATACACAGAGTGATTTGCAAAACATAAAACACACTTGTATACATTAGACACAGAAGTATATCAAGATGTCACTTCCTTGCAATTCCAAAGCACTGACTGTCAAATGACCCCCCCTATGAGCCAATTGGTTCAACACAGCCATCAGGTGCGCAAACACATGATTGCTTAATTGTAGACACACCAATCAGGTTTAAGCACTGTACAAATGCAGCAGGTGAGTTCACCTGTCTTCAACCAAAATGGAAGGAGTCAGAAGAGGAAGAAGAGTGAGGGTGAGAGGGGGAATCCACGGAGGAGGAGGAGAAGGAGGAAGAGGAAGAGGCGGAGGCCATGCCAGAGGTAGAGGCCGAGGTGGAGGTAGAGGAAGAGGAAGAGGAAGAGGAAGACCTGAAGCAGGAGGAGAACATGCTCAAAGAAGAAGAGGACCAAATTTATCAAATGAAATTCGCGCAACACTAGTTGGCCATGTCGTGAACCACGGATTGACGCTGAGGGAGGCTGGACTAAGAGTTCAGATCTTAGCAGATATACAGTGAAATCTGTCATTGTAACCTGTCCTGGATACAGAATCTTCTGTTTGTCTGATATTTGCTGAGCTTACAGTGTTATGCACACTACTGTAGTAGCATGAAAACTGGGACATGTTTTGTTGTGATTCTCCATGTTGACATGTTGACTGATTTGGGTATATGGAGAGAAATAAATTATAATTTTATCAGTCTGCGGCATTGGTCTTGTGTAGTGTTTGGTGAATTTATTGTATATTTGCACTTTCTCTGTGTACTTCACTTACAGTACTCTAATCACTGAGAAGTAGAATTGCTAAAAGTGTTTTAGGTTAGCAACAGCAGAGTGTAACTGGTTCAAACAGAATTAAGTCATATGAAACGTGTGTGTTTCATATGGTAACAAAATATGGTTTTGATAAATTAGTGTATAGTTTTTACAAGAGTGTTTCATTTTGCAAAGGATCTGAGGTGTTCTGCTAATTGGGTGTATGGTTGTGCTAATTGTGTGTAGTGTTTTGAAAAACAGGGACCTGTTTTAAAAATCGTGCTTAAGCAATCGAGAAAAACTGCAATGGCGAGTTGGAAGAAGCTGATAAAGGAAATAGATGACACTGTCAGACAGTGTGGAATAAAGCATCAAAGCTACAGGTTGCAAAAGGGATGGTGTAGGAGTGATGACTGGGATTTAAGGGGTTAGATATATTATAGACTTTTTAAGATGTTATGTGTCTGGTAGTTGAAACCTTTGCATTTATATGCACACTATCCACGTTCTCCTGCACTCATTTTGCATCTAAAGCTTCTTGAATCTCTTAGCGATCAAATAGAATCTGACTTCTTGTTGCAATTTTAACAGCTTTTGAGAAAATACAGCAAGATACACCGTGAATATGTTCTGTCATTTTGAAACAATTTATCTAACCACATTTATATTTACTTGATCCAGAATGTTATTTGGATCTGCACCAAATTACACACACTCATAAATATCAGTACCCTGAACATGAACATATTTTCAGAGAAATCAACGAAAATGTTGCAAAATCTCACAATGTAAAAGAAAGTAGAAAAAAAGAAATCATTGATCATCCCCCTGATCTGGGTCTGCATATGTCATTGGCTCTGCTTTGGGTCATGTCCCACTTCTCCACAGAACTTTATGGAAAAAGGGTTTTGGAGTAGCTTTTAGTTAATCCTGCTAACGAACAAAGAAACAAACATACCCTCCTTGGTGGATGTAATAAATAGTGTGTTATTATCAGAGGAGTTGAGAAAATAAAAAAATGTCACATCTTGGCATTGAATGAGTATTTGTGTACATCTTAGAGACATCTTAGAGTTAATATTCTAATATCCTACAATCCGTCAAAGAAATTCAGCACCATGGCAATAGAGCACTTGAAAGCTTATTAATATATTGTACACAATAGCAAGCACACACACATAAACACACAATTACTTCACCTGGGCATAACAATGACTTCCCAACACGCCCACTCAGCAGTACACAGTCCACACCCAAAGGCAACAGTCCACCTTGTGTTCATTGGAGCTCAACGGTTACAGTACATGTTGCCTTCACCACTGGTTTACAGTCTCTGCTGTTTGTAAATCCCCCCCCCCCAGCCGTACAGTTATGTGGCCGTTGGGCTCATAGCATGGGAGGAAACAGTATATCTGCTCCATTGGGGGCTGCCAGGTCCTGAACACATCCAGAGTAACTTGTTAACTGTTCACTGTTGGTGCCCAACAGCCTAGAGGCTACGCTTTGCATGTCTCCGACACCCCCATCCTCCCCCCAGCTTTGGGTTGCCAGGTCTTCAGTCCACCCAGATGCGGTTTGGCAGATCGTACTGAGCCCATGCAGGGTGGAGGGGGTCCGAGACGTTGGCTGTGGCCCGGTGCCACGCTGGGCCCAGTTATTATCTCCAGATGACATCAGCATGAGCAGCAGATGCCTTTTTGGCCACAGGGGCTGAACAGACAGAGAGAGAGAGAGAGAGAGAGTTTGTGTGTGTGTGTGTGTGTGTGTGTGTGTGTGTGTGTGTGTGTGTGTGTGTGTGTGTGTGTGTGTGTGTGTGTGTGTGTGTGTGTGTGTGTGTGTGTGTGTGTGTGTGTGTGTGTGTGTGTGGATGCTGTTCACAACAGGATCAGGCTATTTATTACCTCCCCACTTATCAGGCCATCTCCCTCATTCAGCTGGGAAGGAGTGTCTGTTTCATTCCAAAACAACCATCTCTCCTCCTGATGATAATGTAATCATACATAGAGACATACACACACGCACACACACGGAGATGAGCCATTTAATAATGGTAATCGTTATCTATTTGCTGTGGCAGATGCTAACATACATGTGAAAAATGACATGTTAATTTTCCCCATGAATAATTATGATACTAATGATACTAACAGTAATTGATAGTAACAGTAAAAGCTATAAAAGCCAACTACATGATGTCACATGGGAATATACTTTACAATGCAATCAACTCAGTATCAGTGTGAATACATGAATAATGTCAGTTACTCTCAAACAAAATAGCAGAAGATATCACTGTTAATAATGGTAATGGGGTTTGTTATTTAGGTCACATGAGGTACGTGTGGCTACCTGTGTGTGTGTGTGTGTGTGTGTGTGGTGCTGCTGTTTTATTTATGCCTGTGTTTTCTTTGAGGGACAGGCTGAAGAGGCAGGAGATTAAACTCATGGAAGCAAATCAAAGCAGAGGCAGACGATTTAGATTAAAGTGCCTGCACCTCACCAGGTTTTGCAAGTGCACAATTCGTGTGTGCGTGTGCATGTGCACGTGCCTGTGTGTGCCCGTTAACATGTGTGAGGCAGCAGGCAGTGCAGCCGTTCCCGTCTATCACCTCGGTTATTTTACAGTCTTTCTTCTCTGCAGATTATTATATACAGTCTATCCCTGCTTGGCTTTGACCAATTTAATGGAGGAAAACAGACGGGCATCAGGAAATGATATTTCTAATCAGACAACGGCAAAGGGCCTCTTTTATTAAAGTGGGGGTGCTGTCTCTTTCTGCCTGCCTGCCTGTGTTCAGAGCAGTCGACAAGGCTGATAATGGCCTCTGCCAGCCTCGTGTCATCATATTAAAGCACCAAACGAACCCCCACCGCACACACACACACACACACACACACACACACACACACACACACACACACACACACACACACACACACACACACACACACACACACGCACACACGCACACACATACATACATTCCCTCTTGTCTCATCCCTCTCCGAACAGTTCCCTCATATTCCCCCTGCTGCACACTTTTCCAGTGAAAATGGACACTTTTGTTGTTATTTCTTTTATTGCCAGATGCGCGAGTGTATTTTACCTTTTGGAAAAAATATTGAATTCCCCCGAGTTCTCAGGGCGAAGCAATCGCACCTCATAAAAGCAGCTGTGGATTTGTAGGGCAGTAATGTGCTGGTGATCTCATGCACTGTGGCAGGTGGATGATGTGGCAGAGCAAATAGTGCTTGCCTGCAGAGTAGACTAGTGTTATTACAGTAATAGAAATGGAATTGAACAATATTTTAATATTTGATTTGATGTGTAAAATGAACTGTAATGGAGTACTTATGTTAAAGTGATTGTAGCAGACTTCCATCCATTTAATACAGAATGAGTAAATATAATTGATTTAAATAAATTTATTTTTTATCTAGGGCAATCAGCTTTTTGTGAGGTTACATCCGGGTATATGGAACAATGACAAAAAAACTAAATTAAAGGGTTATGTCCTTGTCTTTGTTTTTGTGATTAAATAAACTATATTACTACAAGCTTTTGAAGTTGTTACTGATGAAACAAAGGGCTGCGGAGATCCCTGGCAAAATGTCTCTATGGACACTGTGAACTTTGTAATTAAATTCATAACGTTTGAAGGTCAGTCATCTTCATGACAAGAGAGTAGATTTCTCAAATGGAAAACATTTCTTCTCAAGCCACAATAGGTGGCTTAGGACTTTTGTTTAAAACCTCCTGCTTAAGCTGTTACTGCTTTGGGGAGCAGGATTGAATCAAGCAAGAACATTGTAATTAGTCTGCAAAGACAAAACCTTTTTAAATGCATTCAAAATATTTCTGCTAACCAACCAACCCCTCTCTGTTCATGATGCTGGATTAAACCTGTGCAGATAAAGAATAACTCTCTTTCTCGAATATTTGTAAAACTCAAGTCAGTCAGTCACACCACAGTCCAAAGGTTTAGATTTGTTTTTTCCACAGTGGCAGTTCCTTGTTCGCTTGAAAGCTCATAATAAAACTGGGATTTCCACAGTGGCTCCGTCTGCACTTTTCATTTCAGAAAGCAATGATGACACACTGGGTAAACTCCTCATCAGCTGATGGATGGAGGTTTTTACTCTGATGTTGTAATCACATAGTAACACTCAACTATAAGGAAGCATTTGATTGGTTTATTATTAAATTATAATTTACTTTTTTTTTTTAAATGACTATAGCTGTGTCTCAATTCTTCAGAGGATGCAGCCCACCCAGCCCAGGAAGACCACCTCTTCCTGGGCTGGCTGAACCAAAATGAGACAGTCTGGTCCAAAGAGGCTTTCCTGATCGGCATCACAAGCTCATCCCACCATAATTGCTGTTGCCTGGCAACAGAGATGAAGTTGGACTCAACAGGAAAGTTTTAATACCCCTTGGTTTTCTACCCCTTGGTTGAGTTAAAACATGACACTCAAGCATTGGATGTCACTAGCTGGCATCATTACCTCTTTGAAAAACGTCACTGAAGCACAGTGAATCCTGGGATAGGGTAGGGTATGGAAGGGGGCGTTTGTCGGCCGCATTTGAAGGAGCCTTTGAAATGGAACAGCCTAGTCTCACTGCTCTGATACAGTCGGTCTTCAAATGCCACCTTCAAAGGATGCAGCCTCTGAATTGAGATGCAGCGTATATGTTCATGCAGTGTAGATGTTATTTCAATAGTATGTCCCACCAGTGATTTTCTATTGGCTTTCAAAAGCAGTTTACCTTAGGTTACTTGAGACATCTTCTCCAGTGGAGTTACCAGACTAGTATAGCTGTGTGGATGTACCTATGGTGGAATAGTGTCAAGAAGCAAATCCAGTTTCAGTCAAAGCTGGGAATGTACTGTAGATGGTGTCTGAACAGAAAGAGACTAAACAGTTGCTCTGGGTTGCATCAGTTGTGTTTTTCTAACTTTGCACCATATCATCACAGTGGAGCCAAATCAAACTTAAGTCCAAATTACAGGCCGCTGATGGCTACGTGGGAGTTGTCCCAGCGATAGTCAGTGGTTAGTGAGGAAACACGGAGGAAACCAAATGTGTCACACAGGTAACAGAGCCTGGTTGGTCAGCTCGGAATCCCGTTGATCTTTTCTTTCTTTTCCCTCTCCTTGTCTATTCTTCAGTTGCATCAGCCGCAGAAAACAGATCCTCTCATAAACATCTCTGTCCCTCTCTCTCACGTCCAGGCAGTATGTTTTCACCCGGAGGCCCCTCCACTGTCCTGGTGACCACAGGTGACGGCCCAGATCTGGAAAACCACTGGTATTTTGTCACCCAAACTCAGACGCCACCTCCAAGATTCAGCTTAAGGTAAACATGAGTGTCGCCACCGCGCGCAGACACACACACACACTCGGTCCAAATACATACAAAAATACGTGGCACAAAGTCGGTCTGCTGACATGCCAAGTAAGCTCATAAATTTGGGTTTCTGACGTGGGCGTTCACATGCACTGACGCACACAAGGGTATATTGACACAAAGCAAACATGTCCTCCCAACTCATTTACACACACACACACACACACACACACACACACACACACACACACACACACACACACACACACACACACACACACACACACACACCACACACCACACACACACACACACCGTGACACTGTGACCTCTGATATACACAGCAGCATATTTACCAGTTTAACTGGTTTATAGTGGTTGCTGAATACTCGGCCTGTGTCACTCCATCTTAATCCCTCTGGTATTTACAGCATGTGACAGGCGACACACAATGACCAGTGACGGAGATTCACAGGGCGTGGTATTGCTTTTTTCTTTTTGTTTCCTAAGCCAACAAACATCCTTGTTGCATGCAACTGCATTACTTATTGTGTGTAGCAAACACAATTGTCAAAAGAAAAATAAACAGCTTCAAATTCATGCTCGGATTGATGTGTAAACTAAAGAAATGAAAAGGGTTAGTGATGTCATTGATAACAGAATATTTTCTAAGTGTAAAATGTCTAGCTTTTCTCAGTGGCTGTTCTGCAGAATACATAAGAATTAAATAAATCTGTCTCTATAACTGCACTTTTGTTTCGTACAATGGAGACTAATGCAGGTTTGTGATGCCTCTGTACAGTTTTATGTACATTCTCTGCCGTACTTCTAGCTATTCATGGAGTTTCATGACAGCATTAAACTGGTTCAAATGCGATAAAAGACAATGGCTTTGAGTCGATGGCCTTGCCTGTGCTGCTACAGCTGAGGCAGCCATTTTAATAGGTATTGACGCCATGTTTTAGCCACGTTCTCCCACCACACTTAAAAGCCCATGTTCCACTGATTAGCTAATTAAAACCTATAGAGCGAGGGCTATTGATTCAGTGGAAGGGCAGTTGGGAGGCATATGTCCCTCAGCTTGAGCTGGCCCTGGTACTCCCCCCACCACCGTCACCCACCCACCCATTTACCCACCCACACACACACACACACACACACACACACACACACACACACACACACACACACACACACACACACACACACACACCTCTTCAGTTAGGGCCTAAAAGCATTACCAAGGCCTTTTACACTTCACTAGATCTATATATTGGCTTTGAGTAGAAGCTATCACTTCTATTTTGTGATTCGTGATTACCAGTTGAGTGATATTCCTGTGTGTGTGTGTGTGTGTGTGTGTGTGTGTGTGTGTGTGTGTGTGTGTGTGTGTGTGTGCGCGCGTGTGTGTGTGTGTGTGTGTGTGTGTGTGTGTGTGTGTGTGTGTGTGTGTGTGTGTGTGTGTGTGTGTGTGTGTGTGTGTGTGTGAGTGTGTGTGTAGTCAGTCCCCTGCCAGGCTCTCAGTAATGGAGGGTATTTATATCCAGAGCTATCAGACACCTGATGGCTGTAGATTACAGGGTCGTGGCTGGACAGGTAGCTATAGAGGTGTCAGTCCTCTCTTTTACAGAATCAAGTCTCTTTCCTTTTTCTGTCCACCTCACATTACGGCTAACACCATGATAACACCAGGCCGATGTGAGACAAGCTTATTTTTCTGGCAAAGGATAGACATAAATGCTGCATGTTGCAGGCTCAGGGAGATGGAAAGGCACAGAAACAATTGATGTCACACTCTGGAGGAATTTCTTGGAAATGGATCACTTCAGAAACACACTAGAGATGAGGAACAGTGAAAAATAGAATATCAATGTAGTAAAGTGTGTTCATTATTTTTCCATAATTATAAATAAAAAAAAGAACTGGCTATATTGCAGAGTGAAGCTTTAGAGATTCATGCATCATCCTTTATTGTTATTTCATCACAGCTAAGAGATGTTATATGGGCTGTTTGTTCATTTATTTTGTGTTTCAATGGCATCACTCCTTTTGGCTTGATTCTCACATTGCTTATAGTAACAAATTAATTCAGCAGCCTAATGTTTCATCGCTCTGGGTCTTGGAAAAATTACAAACAGAAAAGTAAAGTTTATAAAACACTCAGGAAGCAGGACCAAGAAAAAAACATATCTTTGTGGTCAAATCATTATTTGAGCTCCTGCCTGCATAACGACAGTGAATATTTCATTGGCATGGTTATACAACGTGCACACACACCTACTCACCTGTGTGAAAATAGGCCATGTTCCATAATCACTCTTTCATAATGAGACTTATCTAACCACTAATCCCTATTACTCAGCAAAAAACTCTGTGTGTGTATGTGTGTTTGCATTTGTGTTTTTCTGTGCTGCATATGTGTGGATGTGTTGATCCATCCATGAATCCAAAGGCTAAACAATGAGTGTACGTGTCTGTAACCAGGGTGTGTGTTGGACGGTGTGGTTCATGCAGCACCTTACAGACTCACATTTCCTCCTCAGTATTCATTAGGCTCCCGTTCATCTCTCCTGGGATGGAGGATTAGGCCGAGGATGGAAATGAATGCTTTCTGGGTAGACGGCGTTCTCTCTGCCTGCAGCAGGAGGTCCATTGTCTGGCTTGATATGCGCGCAGGGCACGGGACATCTGATCTGGCAGCCCTGACACACATGACACGGTGGTTAGCACAGGGGGTCCGGAGAGGAAGCTGAACCGTGTTGACAGGAAGTGCTGTCGTTTCCATCTGGGTACTACTGTCTGATAGCAGGAGAGAAATGCACTTGTGACTTACTTTATTCGGAAGAGTTGCAGGAATGAAGGCTTCCTCTTGACAAGTAGCCACACGTCAATAGTAGGTTTATTTGCACTTGTGGGAATCATTAAAATATGGTGAGTTATATTGGGTTGCTTAGTTGGTAAAATAAATACAGAATAAATAGAGGTTGACTTGTGGAATATGCCGGGAGGGGATTGGTCAGCATTAAATGCATGTATTTGAGACAAAGCAGCTCTATGCTGAACCGGGGGGGGGGGGGGGGGGGTTGGCTTTTTTTTGCAATCAATGGCAGTGGGGAAAAAATGCAAAGAGGTTTTCATAATGCATTAGTAGCTTCTTGTATTATTCTGCTTCATTACTGAAAAATGCTAAATCGAGACACCGATTTTTTTCCAAGCTTTAAAAAAATCTCTAGCACAAAATAACAAATGGCTGCATTAAGCGTCGGAGGATGCAGAGTCTTGCACCACACCGCCCCCTTCCCCTCTCCTCCGTCCACAAAATCCATCAAGGGAGTTTAAATAGCTGTTAATTACTTCCCCCGTCACTTTTGAAAAGAGGAAGAGAGAGAGAGAGAGAGAGACTTTAAAAGAGCTAAAGCTTCACTGGGGTGCAAATCCTCTCTGCCTAACAAAAACCAAATCAATCTTTACCCCTCAGCCATCCACAAAAACGCTCTACGCTCGCACACACACACACACACACACACACACACACACACACACACACACACACACACACACACACACACACACACACACACACACAGGAAGATGATCCTGTAAATCTGTGGTCTCGAGGGGCTGTTTGAGTGCTACTCCAGGGGTTTTTGGGAGGGGGTGACCACGGGTGTTCGGGGATTGAAGGAAAGGCGTAAATATCCCCAAATTACAGCTAAAATGTAACATTAGGATTGGTAAGCCCCACTCTCACCCATAATGTGCCAAAGCACTAAACCATTGCACTAAATGACCTATATTACAGAGCCTGAACCCATTAAATCAATCCAGGAGAGATTACCTGTGAAAGCGACTAGCTGCCTGCTATGACAGACAACCCCCCCCCCCCCACCCCCCACCCCCGTTTCCCCAAAAAAACAGAGCCTGGGGTAACATTAGATTTGGGGCCAAGGCATGACATGTGCCCGTGGGCTAGAATTAGAGGATGTAGTATCGACTTTGGCTTGTTTGTTGGTGAGGAATGTGTGTACGGCACAAGGGTTAATCATAGTGAAAATGGCAGATATCAAAACCAGGGCCCGACTAGATCAACTGGGTGGTCAGGTGGTTTGCAAGGAATCTCTGAATGTCACATGATGTCCTGATTAAACCATTGCATAAGATCTGATCAACTCCAAGCATGCAAACATGTTAAAATTATATTCGTATAATCTTAAACTCTGTTAGAATTTAATTCTGGTCTTCAGGATGTTCTCTTTAGGTTTTTAAGAAATCAGTGCAGTGCCTGTTGTAAACCTGTCTGTTTGGAATGTCCTGTGTTAATGCTCTGGAGCTACCTCAGAAAGAGTTCTTGTCATTAGCGAGTCCTCCTCAAACAGTTCTACAATATACTTTCACTTTTATTGTTTGTGTGCTGGACCTTGGGTGCAGAGCTTTTTATAAACAGTCCATGGTGCAGAGTGAAGTTAGAAAACTTAGTGTTCATCACACCTGGTTTATCTGCAATGAAGGTTTTCTAATCAATGTTTTTCCTGAAATGAAACTGAATTTGCTGTATTGTTGTTCGTTAGTTTAAATATTTAAGTTTGAATGAAATCGTGTTATTTTTTTATACATTGTATGTCAGGTATTTCAGTGTTTTGTTAAACAACCGACAGGCTTTTCAGACCCAAGTTCACAGCTTTTCAAAATAAAAGCTCTGTTATTCAGCTCGATATAAATCATGGCAGCAACAAATGAAGGTTGTGCTTTCACTTTGAAGACCAATTGTTAAGTAGTTGAATTAACTGACCTGATTTGTAAAGAGTATGTGGCCTACATAGAAAGAAACTAATAAATCCGATTTTAGCTTATGATACAGATTTACAACCATTTGCCATCATGTACCAAAAACTAAAAAATAACTGATATAGTCAGTTCGCTTAATAATCCATTTCAGCCCATGACTCCATATGTTCGCTATCATGTCGTCAAGGCTCAAAGTGAAGTTGCATTTTTGTTTGAGTGAGTATGTTTTCCTGTCAAAGGCAATATGATCAGAATGCAAGGATTTCAGTGTTGTGGTCACGCACTGGGATGCTGTTCTTTGTGCGATGCACGTTTAGATTAATGCATGGGAGGTGTGTGTGTGTGTGTGTGTGTGTGTTGGGGGCTGGGGGGGTTGTTGCCATAGCAGACATCCCACAGGGAACAGATAGTGGTGGAGATTGAGAGAGGACGTTTTTAAGCACTTCAAAGTGGCCTCATTCCACACAGCTGAGAGCAGAGGTCTGTGTGTGTGTGTGTGTGTGTGTGTGTGTGTGTGTGTGTGTGTGTGTGTGTGTGTGTGTGTGTGTGTGTGTGTGTGTGTGTGTGTGTGTGTGTGTGTGTGTGTGTGTGTGTTCTCTTCTGTGTTTGTCCATCAGTGTATGTGTGCAAGTAAAGGTGTATTGTTTGCATATGTGCACATAGTGTGTGTGTGTGTGTGTGTGTGTGGGCGGGTGTGTGTGTGTGAGGTAATGATGAACTGCTGTATTTGGCTTTTTTATCCCCTCTTCCAATCTAAGCACCTCTGGGGAATGAACAACAAAGAGCACTGCAGTGCTTTGGGCCTCTTTTTGAGATGTGTGTGTGTGTGTGTGTGTGTGTGTGTGTGTGTGTGTGTGTGTGTGTGTGTGTGTGTGTGTGTGTGTGTGTGTGTGTGTCCTTTGGAAGCTGTTTCCTGTGTGTCTCACATGCAGAGTGGAAGCGCATGGTAAAGTGAGGAAAGTGAAAAGCTAGAGAGTGTCACAGTGACTGATGTGTTAGTGGTGAAATCCACTTTCTATTGCTTTGTCTCCTCTCTCCCCGCAGGAGAAAATGGAAATAGCTAACATTGAACCGATGCAGTCAATACCACTCTCCAGAAAAGGGCTGAGAGGTACGCTCTCCGCCAAAGAGCGAGACTGATGGAGGGAGGAGTGGGCGATAGCCAGAGTATGTCAGGTTTCATCTGGCCTGTGTGACACACAGCGTTCTGACAGCTCTGGAACACTCAAGCCAGACTTAAATCTATCTCGTATACGCTCACACACACATATCCATGTGTCTCACATATACACTCTCTTCCTCTGTTTTTACAGTTCTCACTCTATCTTTATCAGTCTCACACCCTCTGGGCTGCCATTTTGCAGCACATGGCTCCTCCACACAAGTGCTCATAGTCACTGCCGTATGTGTTTGTTCATGTGTTTTGCTCATACATCTTGTGAAAAGGGTGCTTTCTCCCCCTTTTTCACTAGGCCCTGTGTATGCGGGGTCAGATCAGCAGGTCAATCAGGGAGAGTGACAACAGGGCTCTGAGAAAGGAGGGGCTGGCCAGACTCAAGGTGGTGGTCAACCTATTGCATTTATCTTCTGTATTTGAATTGATAGGTCAGCAGTAGCCCAGAGTCCAAACTTGGTCTTGTCTTGAGTGTGGTTTCTAAATGTCTTTCTGTTTCGCTCACCTTATACTTCCCAGCGCAGGTGGTAGGTTCCAGGCAGGTGAGGCTATAAAGCAAAATGCCAGTCAGTAGCCGGGGGGGGGGGAGGAGTTGGCAGCTTGCGGTGAGGCTGCAGAGTGTTCTAGTTTTGTGCTCTTTTTCTTTCTCTAGTATGATTTAGTTATGTTGCATTTCCCAGGGATCTTTTTGTCTTTCTCTTGTGTTACCTTTTTGTTCATAAAATGCATATTTCTTTCATCCACTGCTGTGTTTTTCAAGTTTTCAGTGCCAAATAGTATCCTCCACCCCTATCTGGGGGTTACAGTGCTACACATGTGCTTTATTTCTCCTGTTTACACCTTTATTCTTTCTTTGTGTGTCTTTATTTCAATAACACACTGCATTTATATGAGCTAATTAAAAATAAATTGTGAGACAGGACCTTATGTCATGCCTGCAACATTAAAGTAAAATGTTGACTCACTGAGAAGTTGAAACACATGCTAGTTTAATTGAATTTGAACGTGTAGGCAGAAGCTAATTATTGTGAGCTCTTCTCAACAGAACAGGATTATTTCTGTTTCCAGCTCTATTAGAGAGAATGTGATAAAGGTCGGGTTAAATCTAATTACAATCATTTTAATTTAGAATTCATCTTATTTTCAGTGTTGCTCTGTTTCTATAAAATTTTACATTTTTACATTTGCTGTGGTAATGTGGTATTTATTATATATGTAGGACATTTCTATGGCATGAGATGCAACTCTTAGCCTGCAGCCTGAATCTGAACTGTCATCACCTCCTCTTACTCTAGACATTATTGAGATTATTATAAGCTTTAATTGTGACCATATGTTCCACATCGTTGGTCCAGTCTGTTCAGACACCAGTTATAAGCTGATAGGTTATTAGCAGAGGGTGATAGTTTTGCCGCATAGGCCACAAAGTTGTAGTACGAGTGAACATCTGTTTACACAAATACAAAAAATCTGGCAAGCAAATGCAAAGTCATGTTTTTAAGGCTGTCTATTGCAGAGACATTACATCTGTAAAAAAAGTCAATATATTCAAATATATTAGATATATCTAATATATGTGTGTGTGTGTATTGAATATATATTCAAATAAAAAATATGAAATATAATTAAAATTAGCTGCTAATAAGAGAACAGAAAATGGGGAACTGTGTGTGTGTGTGTGTGTGTGTGTGTGTGTGTGTGTGTGTGTGTGTGTGTGTGTGTGTGTGTGTGTGTGTGTGTGCACATCACCAACTAGCCCTCTCAGCGTTTGATGGGGATTATAGTTCTACAACAAGAAAATATCACCTCATTTTCCTCCATTTGAGTTCATTTACCAAGTTGTTACGTCTTTGAGCTCGACATGCTGAGTTTCAAACAAACTCACACATAAAAGTGTATCACACGGTGCTACAGCAGTAAATCTGGTCATTGCACAGAGGGTTTTTTGTAGCACTTGTACAGCGCTGCTCCATCACCTGAGGCATGAGTAGGGAAACTGTGTAATTTATGATGCCAGACTGAAGAACACAAAGAGGCTTTACTTTACCTGCTGTATAAGAAGGACAGAAAAGACATGTGGAAATGCACTTCTTACAAGCTGATGAAAAAAAAATTGTATTTGACATTAACTGCAGTTTTCATAGTGCAGAGGAAACGTCACCTGTGTCTCTCTCTCTCACACACACTCATACAGCACATGCTCATTAGTTCTCTCTCTAATCAGTGAAAGCTCTGCCTCACTCATTCCTTCTGTAATTAAATCCCACATACTGCATCAAGTGGCAGATTGAATCCTCATCGCCACGCTGAACCAGTTTGATGAAGAAAAATGGAGAGACACAGAGAGAGAGAGAGATCTCACACTCTGTAATGAATGTTGTGTCTCTCCTCCCTGTCGTCACTGTGTGTGTGCGTGTGTGTGACACAATGGGTTCTTATATGACGGCTTGATCAAACAGAGACGCCCGCTCCACACACCTCAACACCAAACACACACACACACACATTATGTTTGATCTCAGCATTATTGTTTAGGTGTTTTTATTACCTTTTCACAAAAATTCAGAGCTGAATGTATTTTGTTGTGTCCTAGATGAATGTGAGCAGCGCTTTAATTGGCTGCAATTGTTGGAAGTGTGTGTGCCTCATGAAATATGCTGACTAATGAGATCCTAATAAGCACCACACACACACACACACACACACACACCCACACACACTTGCACTGCCAATAGAAGAGAATAGTCCCCATTCATAATCGATATTGCTGCGGCCTCGCTTCCAAGTCTGCGTATTGATCTGCCTGTGCTGCTAATTTAACATGTGCGTCTTTGTTTTGTTTCTTGTTCCCTCCTAAGGCTCTGCATCCCTCTGTTTCCCCTCTGTGTGTGATCATGGGTTTGAATATGACCACAGGTTGAGCGAGTGGGTGTGTGTTTGTTTGAATTTACATGTCAACTTGTGCACAGACGTCTTCTGGTGTTCTCAGCATCGGTGCCAAGAGATGATATATTTTTATGTTTCTTTTTGTGTGCACATACAGGTTGTCTGTGGGTGAACCATAATGATTAGTGACACCTTTTTTTCTAGTGTGTGCGTGTGTGTGTGTGGTGGGGGTCTCAGGCGCTCCTGTGGTGAGATTGCATTGACCGCTGTGTTATTGCTCTTTAATTATCAATTACACATCCTGGGCGGAGTGGGGGGGTGGAGGCGTATGTGGAGGTGATAATGAATACAGAGCTGCCATTAGGACAGTAACTGGGCTCTCTGTCTGGGGCTGTGGAGCCAGCCAGGAGGAGGAGGAGGAGGAGGAGGAGGAGCTGGCTGGTGTGCTAATGAAACAGGCTGCAGCTCAAGACAAAAGAAGAGCCGTGCACCATCCCTCCCTCTTCTTCGTCTCTTCTCCCTTCCCTCTGTCCCATCTTGATCCCTGCATCATCCCTTTTATCTCTCATATATTTTCTCAGTTTGCATCACGCCGCCTCAAACACGCACGTCGGCCGCAATCATCCCTATAGACACCATGCGCACACAAACACAGTCACAAGGCACTGAGGTCTCACAAACAAACAGTGTCTGTATTTACTGGGGGGGTCATCTTTGAAGCTCTCAGCTATTCCATTTGAAAGTGCGCCCGTTGTCTCACATCACATCAGTATTCTGAATATTTCCACATCTTGTTTTTGCTGTTGTTGTTTTTCTCTTCCTTTTATGGTCTTATTTTATTTCCACCGCTGTATGTTGATATTATAACTGCTGCAAAATTGAGGAAATGTGAAAAGTGTGTCAATAAATCTGAAAAAATAATGAATGTTGTGGAATAAATCATAGTTTATTTTTTATCTTAGTTCAATGTGTTGGCAGGTGTCCATAGAGCCAACTCTACGATAATAGTAAATAATTAAACTTAATTTCTATACCACAAGGTTACAAAGTGCTTTACATAATACATGGGTGTTAAACAACACAGGAAAAAACAAGGCATAACAAAAATAGAATAGATAACACAAAAAGAAAATATAACAAACAAACAAGCTCTGTTAAAACCAGTTAAAAGGCAGGCATTACAAGGCTTTCCAATTAAAAACATGTATTAAGCAATGATTTAAAAGTAAGTAACGTGCGCGCAAGATGATCTCCTAAGTCAAGGAATTCCAGAGCCCTGTCACCCTTTTACCTCTTTTACTCTGCAATGAGCGGGTGTACGCAGGTTTTTCCTAGTCATGTTCACCGTCACAAAAGCACCACAAACTGAGGCGCTCTCTGTCCTCACTGTCTTGCCAAATTAGCGCGTTAACCCAGGTGTCAGGTGTTTCCATCACAGCTGGTTGGAGTTGGAGCCGATAATAACCCGTGTCTACTGCAGTCATTTGACCCGGGAGTGAATCCATGCTCATTGCAGACAAAATCCAGATAGTTGTTTTTTTTTAACCATTGGAAAAGGGGCTTTAGTTACCCGCCTTGACTTAGGAACGACAGGCAAGTGTGCTTGTCTGTTGGTTATTCCAGGTGTTATTGGTGGGCGTCCTTTTATTCTCACAGAATTAAAGGTGGTTGGTAATGAGACAGGAGCTTTTAGTTAGCAAATTCTAACATCTTTAATAATATCTCATTATCATAAGAATGCTGTGCTAATGTTACATGACACAATAGAAGTGGTGGGAGTACACAGCACAGTACACAAGCTTCAAGCCTTAATAAGGGATACCTTTCTGCATAGGGATATTTAAATGAAAACAACAAGCTTTGATGTATTCATGTATGTTCAAAATCAAAGTGTTATTATTCCCCTACACGGAATAAAGATTTTACTGCGCTGCCTCTCAGGACAAACAGTCAATAAATCAGTGTGCCTGCCCACTGTGTCTATAACGAGCTGCCACATGACATTATGTCAGCACAGCTCACGTGTACATAGCCTGTTTTATTTGGCTGACATGTAAATGCCATCAGAGTAAAGCACAACGGGACAGACAGTGAGGGGCTTCCCTTTGTCCTTTCACTGCATGACGGATGAGAGATGCTTCTAAAATGCAGCCGGCAATCACATCCCATTTCCCTTTTAGAGGATGAGACACATTAAATGTCTCCTGGAGGGGAAGTATGAAAATAAACAGAAATAAGCGTGGCCTCTACACCAGTAAACAAGTATATTACCAAATCTAAAAAAAAGGCTTTAATAGCCACAGGGCAATAAATATGATGGCACGTTTTCATGTAGAGGCACATTTTCAGGGTGACACCAGCCAAGAAGTAATGAGCAGACAAAAACACACTCCTAAACGCTAAATGATGCTAAATCTTTGTTTTTAGGAACTGAGAAAATTGAATACTGGGACTGGAAACGGGACTGAGAGGCAGCTGCACAAGCTTTGTCACATGTTCCGTCAACCTGACTGGGCTCTGAGCCAGGCTGAAACATGCTGTTCCACCTGTTATAAATCTGCAGGGATACAGTGGCAGATAAAGAGGTGTGTAAACCCTGACCTCCAGTATGTGAAAATCATCATAACAAAAACACTGCCAGATAGAGATGACCTTGAAGATGTTTTAAAAGATAAAATGTATAGTATAGTACAGATTGTACCTTAAAGTAAATGCAGTACATTATGTGGAGGTTTGCCCGCAGGGTCCAAATCCCTAAATCCACCTCTGAGACTGAAGCAGTGAATTTCTGATCAATAGCTCAGATAATGCTCTGACCATTTCAGACCCCGTTAATGAACACACACTGGCTTGTTCCTTTTAATCATGAACCCATGTTTGTATAGTTAAGTTAACTATGTTAAGTTAACTCCGTGTGGGTGACAAAAGAACAATGATAATGATCGTTGAAAACTGTGCATTTCTCCAACTCTATAGCTGCTTTCAGTGTGAAAGGCAAACTCCGAACCCAATTGGCGGACATTCTGCAGAGTTGATGTCTGGAAGTGTGTGTGTGTGTGTGTGTGTGTGTAAAACTAACCTCTCTCCCTTTAATACATGTTTAATACCAGGTTTGGTTACATATCCCTGTTGCAGGAATTGTGAGTTATTTTTATAGCAATTGTTATGTACATCTAAGACCTTGGGGCCTGAAATGAAGCCGTGTGTTATTTCAATAGGCTTTATTCAGTTTTAGTTCAAAAGGATTCACAGCTGCCACATTATGAAACAGTAAATGACAAAGATATTCCCCAATCTCGCTCTGAGAATAAATGAGCTCTGTGGGTAAACTGGGTTAAGGTGGTTTTACCCTTCAATATGTATGAACTGAATTCATTTGCAGTATCTTTGTCAGTTGGGTATTCAGAGTATCGTAGTTTCTCCTGTGCAAATCAGCCACTTAGAGCCTTGGACCATTCACATTCCCACATCCTCGCGCTCCATTCAGGGGACAAAACACAAGGTTCCCGTCCGTGACTTTCCAGCTACTCAGGCTTCTTCCAGAGGAGATTAATTGACCTCAGGCTTTATAGAGGTCAGGTTGATTTTTGATTGAAGTCCACTCAAGTCTATAGAAGAGGAGAGAGATTATTAAATCACTTTACCCTGGTGGCAATTTTTATCTTCACCCTTTTTAAATTTGTCTGACTACCTATTTAAAGTGGATGTAAGCATGTCTCCTCTAAATTCTACCTTATTTGCTGTGTCTGTGCATTTCTTTTGAAAAACATTGATCCTAATTCATATTTAGTTTTTCACCTTGGTTATGAATTAGATTAAAAATATTTGCAATGTAGCTCTTTACAGATTTATTTAAAGGAAATTCCATTCTCGTTTAAATAAAGAAAATGTAATTACGGGACAGATTTAACTAAAAGCAAGAGGAATATGTGTTAAGATGTTTACATAAGAAAGCACACTTTTCCTTATGATAAGGAGTAATAGGAAGATATGGATCAATATGGATCAGGTTAAGGGACAGATCCAGGATTTTTTATTTTTATTTTTATTGTAAGATGTGGCATTTTTTTAACATTTGAAAGTAATGGATGGATCATGATGATGGGATTGTTTACTCTTGGCAGAGGTATCTCCAAGTGTTTGTTTGTATTGTTTTGTGAGGTGTGTTCTCCAACAGGGTGTTAGGGTGTGTGAGGGCGTATTCTTGACACCTTTGTTTTTATAGGTCAAACTTTGCGTGCAATAAGTTTCCTGTTGAGTCACCCGGAGGTTGCAGCATGTGAGGTGTCAGATTCACTCATCTCACAATCTCTATCACAGAGGTCAGAACTGTCTCTCATCAAGTGCAGTCAATGTTTGGGAAAAGTGTCTTAATGTGAAATGTCGGGGAAGTCGGTGCTGGCTCATGTGCTGCAAAAACAACAGTACACTTTGAAATGAAGGACATACAAATGATGTTTTGTGTCTGAAGTGTACGAGCATTTCAAAGGACAAAGGAGGAATGTGATTGTAGAAAGAAATGGGACAATAATACAACCCCTCATACCATTTTTGGCTTCCTAATTTAGCTTTCAAAAATAGAAACTCTTCAGGCTATGGAAGTCCACTGGGCTTTCAGTCAATGTGTTCTCTGATAACGGCAGCAGAAGATGCAGCCATGTTAAAGGTCATGTTTTCTCCTCTGAAAGCAAACCTTTCAAAAGCCTGCAAACAAAGACTAACAATCAGGCTTGGTGTACACTGGAGGATTTTCATATATTAACAGATTTTTATTGATTTTCTAAAATTTTTAATGTTTTAATCGCAAGAACAGACACACCAGACAGTTTTATAAGAACTTTGTGTTTTCTTTGTGTTCTGATTTCAGGGGAGTGACTCCAGTTTTACATGAAAAAAGATAACAAAATATATGTAGTAATGTAGTGGCTGCAGGACTGGTTCAGCATGGTTTACATGTTGCAGCCTGAGCTGGTAGTGAGTTGAAAATCAGTGGTGGAGGAAATACTTAAAATGTTACTCATTTAAAAATACAAAAAATAAACAAAAATTGAATTAAATAAAAATGAAAGGACCACAGTATATGTACTTGTCGAGTTAAGCCTATTACCTACTGCAACAGTCATCTATCATTAACTGTGTCAGTATATTTTGTTTAATACAAGAATAATACAGACTCTGTCATATATCTCTTTTATATACGACCATGGATGTCATATATCTAATAAGTCTTGGTTGTGCCCTCTTCAGAAACCATTTTAGTTGTTTCTTCATTAGTGATGCTGCTGCCGGTGCACTAATGTTAAATAGGGTCTAATGTTACCTGTCCACTCTGATTAGTTCAGTGGACCAGTACCCCTTCTCATCAATGATTACTTTTAAAAGTATAAAAAACTATGTGAACACGCCATGTATTGTAAAAATGTAGTCAAGTAGAATTTTTAAAGTACCTGAAAATAAATCTACTTAAATAAAGTACAGATACATGAAAAATGTACTTAGGTACAGTAATGAAATAAATGTACTTTGTTACATCCCACCACATTTTGACTGTTAGTACACAACATCCGTTTGATGACACGTGTCAGCTCGTTCTCATTTCTGCTCAATTCTCCATCACGGTTCCTCTCACACCACAGGATGTCAGGTTGTTGTGGTGAAAATTGAGGAGGGTCTGATCCAGTCGGTAACATGAAGATGATGAAGATGATTAGATTAGCAGTTCAGTTCAGGGACATCATCACCAGAATGAATCATTAATGGAGCATACTGTATGTATGATATTTTACAGAATGAAATCTCTCAATTTGTTTCGTCATGTTACTGTGGCAATAAAGAAAAAGACAAACACAGGTAAGCGAGGAAGCACCTGAGCTGCAGTGAGATTAGTTTCTCCTCATGGACCATTCCCTCCTCTGAGACCAGTACTCAACCTAAAAAAAAACTAAAACCACAACCACATTTAGTCTCCGCTGGGAGTTCAAATTGCACTGGAGGACCACTCAGAGGATGTTCGAGCTTATGTCCCAGCAACACCTAAATCCCACGCCAAGGCCCAGAAAGAGGTGCAGACAGGCAGATTGGACATCCAGGGGGAGAGGGGAGGGGACAGCGGTGTGTACGGAGAACCAGCGTCCTGCCAGACACAGCCAGCTGTGCAGAAAGAGGAGACCCACCCCTCCCCTGTCCCCATCTGTACGCCTCCATCTCCATCTATGCTGTCTGAAATCTTGTCTCTTTTCTATGCTGATTGATTAGCTGTTTATGTCTCTTTCTTGTGCAATCACCACACCCCAATTCCACATTGCTGCATCGTCTGCTTTTCCCTCTATAACCTACCTCCCTCTTTCTCTCTATCCACCCCTCCTCTGATTTCTCTCCTCCTCCTCCTTCCGTCTCACACAGGCAGACAACCCCCCCCCCCCCCCCCCCCCCCTTCCTCATACCCCCCCCCCTTCTTATCTGAGAAAAATAGACTGGATGCTCATGCTTGCCAAAGTGCCCGCGGAAAGCCTGGCCGGGGCTTTCACAGAGCTGTACCAGCAGTAATGGGCAGCCAGAGGAGGGGAGAAAAACACGGCCCAATTTGGTCCATGTGTCTTGTTTCAGGAAATTACATTTTAAAGGGCAGCAGGTCTTTTCTGCACTCAAGTGAAGGGTGAGAAACCTTCACCTACACTTGTTTGTTTGGGAATATCCTGTGTCTGTGTACATGTTATTACAGTGCATCCTTTTTTTTATTTTATGAAGGACGAGATTCTAAGATTAGACATTTGAAAAGATAACATCTCCAGACATTTGTAAATACCGAGCAGATGTTACACATACTCATCTCTCCCCTAAAGTCATGCTGGTACACACATTAATGTTATTTCACAGAGCCGTTTTGTTCTCCAGATTATCGCAGAGACGGTACTGTGGTTACAGTGTCACATACCGTTCCTGTTTTTGTGTGCTGATGCCCGTAAGGCACAAAGACAGAGAGAGATGAAAAAAGATGAAGAAAAACAGATTAACATGCAGCTAATTGTAACGGAAACGCCATCTCCCTCACACCATTGTCTCACCCTGCCCGCTAAAGATGCCACATAAAGACATAATTCCCCTAATGTTTGGTATTTGTAACGCTGGCTTTGTTGGCAGCGGCCGCCTTTGTTGGCAGCGGCGTATAACTCTACTGTGAGGAGCCTCTGCCAACCTCACACTATGCATCACCAGCAGAGATGCCAGGCAGGCCTCAGCACACATGATCCTATACTGAGGCAAAGGCCTGGTCCTCTTGGACGGTATCAGAGTGTGAGTGTGTGTGTGTGTGTGTGTGTGTGTGTGTGTGTGTGTGTGTGATTGTGTGTGTGTGTGTCTCATCTCATTGTCACTGTAAACAGCACTCTTTTTGTTCTCCCACAAGCCACAGTGGTGTGTATTTACAGGTCAGCCAGTGCTCAGTACTGTTGCAACTGAACCCATTTTTACATCATCACGTGTTCTTCAGTTTTCTTTAAAATGTATAATCCACCTAATAATTCCACAGAAATCTGTCTGTCTTTGTCTGTGGGGCGAGAATGTGTCTTCTTCTATGTCCTCGGATAAACTACAGCAGTATTTAATTTTGAAGAGTTGTGAACCTGGGTCTGAATATTGTGTCTCTGAAATAGCCGACATGCGATGCAAGAAAAATAACAGCAGTTCACTTAATCATTCTAACTTATATATGAACCACACACGTGAACAGTAATAAAGCAAATTCAGTTTCATTTGAAGAAAAACACTGACTATAACATTTTCACTGCAGATAAACCAGGTAGGATGAACACAAAGTTTTGTAACTCTGCACCATAGATCCACACAGACACAACATCCAGCACACAAATAATATAGTGACAGTATATTGTAGAACTGTTTGAGGAGAACTCACTAATGACAAGGAACAACACTGAGGTAGCTCCACAGCATTAACACAGGACAAGAGAAGAGAACATTCCGAACAGACAGGTTTACAACGGGCACTGCACGGATTTCTTAAAAACCTAAAGAGAACGTTTGCAGAAATGTTTCAGACAGCTGTTCAAATATTTAAAACAAAGATTTATCAGCTCCAACCTACACTTCCATCTTTTCTTTTCGCCTTTTATAGACAGTCTATCAAAAGCAATTTAATTCATAGCGAGGAAAACCTTAATTACTCGTATAAAACCCTACAAAAGAGTGTATTGTGTTGCATCACATTGTGAACAAAGCTCTGATCTTCAATTTTAACTGCGTCCGTCCTCTGAATGGCTCATTTAACCCAGCGCTGAGCTCACTGGCATTGTTCACATTTCTTGGCACCGTCCCACCGCAACTGGGTCCACAGAGTTCAGGGAGAGACGGGGTTAAGCCTGAAACACTTTAGTCATTCAGTGGCTCTGAAAGCAGTCAGACTCTGAGGCTGGCTCTGTGGTACTGCTGGATCAGCTTTTGTCGTCTGAAATCCTGTGAGAAATAGATCAGGAGCAGAGAGAGATGTCAAGACAAGTGAGGCAACTCCCTCGCAAAACCACACAATCAGAAAGTAGCACACATCGGCCTGGACGTGTCACTGACAAGCAACCATGTGCCTGTCTATGTTGCATTTGTTTACTGTGTCAACATCAGCTATAGATTTTCCTCCCTTCCTGCTCACTGCTGTCTGTGCCATAAATGCCAGCAGTCAGGAATTCATCTAATTCACAGCCCCAGCCGCAGTATTTCCCATCCCCCTGTCAAAACAGAGCTGAATCCAGACTCATGCACCTCCTTGTTTACTCTGCTGCTTTATTCTTCCTCCCTGGCGTACACATGCAGCCATGACTACAGTGGAGGCAAACACAAATCTGTGTGGAAACTCATTGTACTAAATAATTACACCTTTTTAATACTGAACTGACGCTTGGTCTCAGCTTCTACACTGGCTGCCAGTAAGCCACAGGATTGATTTTGAAGTTTTACTGGTCATTTTTAAATCTCTTAATGGAGCTGCTCCCAAATACATAACAGACATTGATAGTCCAATATAACCCTATGAGCCCTCTGAGATCACTGGGGAGTGGTCAGCAAGTGGTACCCAGGGCAAAGACTAAACCTGGCTTTAGTCACTATGCAGCACCGGATCCAACTGCCTGATGGTTTTAGGAATGCCCCATCCATTGCAAGGGCCTTTAACTAAACTATTTACAAGGTCATTGTATTTTATTCCATTTTTATTTTATTACTTTTATTTGTATTATTTTTCTCCTTTCTATTTTGCTTGGAACTGTTTCTGTACTGTATTTGATTTCTTTTAATTTGGTCTCTGTGTTGTTTTTAATGTCCCTGTACACCACCTTGTATCTACCACTGGGTATGAAATGTGCTTTGTAGATAAAACTGCCTTTTCTGGTTTTAATTCCAGTTAAGGCAAGATGCCTTTATCGTAAATAGTTTTTTCTATGGCATCAACGTCACAAATGCACCAAAAACCAAAAAGTGTTCTCTCACCTCGCTGTCTTGTCGAAATTAGCGCGTTGACCCTAATGTCTTGTTTTCATCACCACCGATAGAAGCCAGAGCTAAGATGTTGATTGTCTCCATTCCCATTGCAGACAAAAGCCAGATGTTGGTGGGTTTTTTGACCAGTGGTTAATTTATGAGTTTATATTTATACATTTTTTTCACCTGAACATCATTTTACTTATAGAAAACTTGTCATCAACTGACTTGACATTTTGCATCATTGAAAATTAAATACTGCTGAACCCAAAGGTAAAGATATTCGATTTTATTCGATCAAAATGAGACAAACTCTCTCTGGTTGCCTGAGACGTCTCGTCTCAGCCTTCAATTCTGCCTCTTCCCCAAAGGAAATTAACCGACGGATTCCTCCTGACAGACAGCTGTTCCTCCCACAGTGGGTCTTCTTCATAACCTGCACCTCCCCACGACACACGCACACACACACACACACACACACACACTATTCTGAGTTACTCCTTCCCAGGGGAATAAATCTGCAATCAACTGGGCCTATAAATAGCTATGGCACACTTCACTGCTGCTGAGGCCCCCCTGCTCCTGACACACACACACACACACACACACACACACACACACACACACACACACACACACACACACACACACACACACACACACACACACAGAGGCTCTCCACCACTAATCCAAAGCAGGGCACCCAGCCTTTCTTTGCTACTCTTTGCGGTTCCTCCAACTGACGTTATGTGCTAATATTTCTGCGAGCAAACACATTAACAGAGGCTAATTAAAGTAATTTGTCCTTCACATATCTGCACATTAGTTCTAATAGCTTTCAGGCAATTAAAAGCCTGAACCACCAGCCATATTAGCCATTCCATCTGAATCACTGTGCTTAAATCCTCGGAGAGAGCCGTTAACGCTACGCTGGGCTAACGCTAGTTATTGGTGGTGGAGGCTAATCACCTCATTAGTCAGCAGGATTAATGAGATGTGTTATTTAAGTAGATACTGTATCACAGGGCCGACCTGTTCCTCCTGAGCCAGTGTACAACAGAGAGGCAGAAAGAGATTTTTATCGTCATTAATCTCACACAAGCACACACACATTAATGGTTTCACAGAACAAAACTACAGAAATAGATTCATAATGAACAATTTCAGTAACTGTACAATCACAGTGTGAAAGTGTTCAAGCAGCAAAAAGCTCCACAGAGACACAACAATGAAAAGGTGACTAAGAATATAGAAACATTATATGGACGCTAAAGGCCGACATCCTACTGGTCATCATAGAATATTTAGCTTCACATTTCAATAGATTTTATTGTTTAATGTGTTTGAGACATAAATTGTAAACAATGAAAACCAGTGACCAGCTCCTTCCAGGCTCCTCTGCTCACTGCTGAAAGTCATATGTCTGGAACTTTGTCCATTTTAAATCGTTGCTGTGTTTTCCCTCAGGCGTGGTGAGGCAGGAGAGGGATTACCACTGTAAGTGGATGATTTCTCTGGGCTTCTGTTGACAAATTAAATCCTCATGACTTCAGAAATTGTGAATCTCTCTTGGTTGACCTCTTCTAATAGTGGAGATCAATCAATCACATTTGATTTGTATTGCCCACAAATCAAAATTTCTCCTCATAGTGCTTAACAAGGTGAAACATTTTCAACATCCATCTCATTTCCTAAAAATAAATAGGCTTCTAGCAATATTTGTATTACCTGCTGCTGTTCTGAAAAGTAAACTCCAGTCAAGTCCAAATTTGTAAACTAAAAATGATGACATACAGTATGTGTCTTCTTAATTTGTCAAAACAATTCCTAACATTCTTGCTTTGTACAAAGAAAGAAATGTGAGAGGTCATTTCTGGCACCTTGGATAAGAAAAAAGATTTTTTAGATATTCTAAAAACAATAAATGCGTATTAAATGTTTAAGATGAATTTTCATCTTAAACATTCACTTTCAACTAATTTCAAATTAGTTGAAAAAGGAACACGATGTCAGTAATTATCTTGCCTTTACTGAAAAAGTGAGATAACAAACGAGAGAATGAAAACACCTCAGAAAGGTCAAAGTGACTTACTGATGAACCGGGTTGATTACATCCGTCTACAACAGTTTGAACAAGGGATTATTTATTGATCAATCAAAACGCCACAGAGACGATTGTCTGCAGGTGCCCTGTGTGTGTGTGTGTGTGTGTGTGTGTGTGTGTGTGTGTGTGTGTGTGTGTGTGTGTGTGTGTGTGTGTGTGTGTGTGTGTGTCTGTGTGTGTGTGTGTCTGTGTGCATATGTGTGTACTGCTGTGCTGCTACCAGACCCCTGACCTTTCCATGTCCTGATAGGGTCCCTGGGGAAGGAGGGATGGAGGTAGAGGGTGAGCAGGGGGAATGTAAAGAGCAGAGGCCATACTGGAAATGTTAATGTCACTGTAACCAGAGCTTTGATCAAGCAAACAAGCAGCTTTTTTTTCTGTATCATGAACAGTTTAATGGGATACAATGTGTTTTTTTCCCCAGCACATTATTTTGAGTCAGACAACACGTTCTTTTGACCAGAGGGAAAATATGTTGGTGCCCCTGTCCAGGTTTTTGTGAGATTTGTTTTGCATTTTTAGAACATTTTTGACAAATTTCCCAGGGAATCGTTCATGGAGCGTGATGCAAAACATCAGGCACATTTAGGGAACTGATTTCTTTGAGAGCGTGGAATTCAGTGGAGTTTGAGTGGATTCAAGGAGACTGTTGGGCCTTGGCAGAGGTATGCGCACTACTTAGTGCCATTTTATTTTCTTAAAGTGGAAGCTGCAAACACAAACTGTTAACAAAGCCTGATGTTCTTCCTTTTTGACACAGACACACACCTCCATCAGAGGAGAAAGCATCGTGTGCAGTGAAAGCCATCCAGTGAGTTGATGCCGGATTTAATTGTCTGGGGCAAAGGCGAGTGTAAACTGCACACCTCGCAGGCAATAAGTGCTAGTGTTACCAGACTGCAGTGTTAATGGAGAAGCAGGCAGGGGAGGTCTAAGATGGGCTTTTTTTTCTTTTCTGGTGCTTCCGACCCGCGAATCACATCACCTCCTCCCTCCCTTCCTCGTACCCCCTTCATGCACCCACCATTTGTTCATCTATCACCATCGCCTCTCGCTCCCCTCTCCTCTCCATCTTCCATCACTCCACACAGCCAATTTAGTCCTCACTCATTTTTCTCTCCTCCACAGAGTGCCGTGCTTTTATCCTCCGTCCTAACCTCTCTTTCACTCATTTCCCTCACCAGCGTTCTCCTCTTTGTCGGTGTCTGGTCACAAAATTTGTCTCTTTTCGGAGAGGGCATTGAATGACACGTGAAAGTGTACGCGTGCTGTTGTGTCTTCCCTGTGCGCATGCAGTCTGTCAGTGGTGTGTTTTAATACATGTAAAAACTGAGTATGTGTGTACTGATGCAAGGTTTTGTATCTGGATTCTGTTGGTAACAAAAACCAATGACGACCAAAAAAAACTACACCCAAGCTTCGCCATCTGTCTCACCCTAAACCTGATACTCTTCTTTCTCTTTCTTTCTCCCTCTTTACATCACACACACCTGTCATACACACACACACACACACACACACACACACACACACACACACACACACACACACACACACACACACACACACCAAACACAAGCCATTTTCGAGGAGCATCCAAACCAAGAATTAGAGAGCATTAGTCATGACTGCAGGGTACAGCACCCTGGCTTCAGCCTATCATGTTAACACCATTCCTACAACAAACACACAAATATTATACCTCATACACACACACACACACACACACACACACACACACACACACACTGACACATACACCCCCCCACCCCCCGGTCCCCAGGCTCTCTTTGCCACTCATTAACCCTGTCACGTTTACGGTATGAATTAAATGATTCCAGCGATGCATCCCCACGCACCGAGGGAGCCACAGCCAGACCTGCCACCCCCCTCCAAGGCTGGAGGGACGGCCCGAGGCACCACTCTGCACCCTCATTATCACCAGCATGGTGGTCGCTATAGCTGCCACACTGTTGTTTCAGCATGGACACGTACCAGTCTGTTTACTCTGGTATAGTGTGCTGTGTCTGAATGGAGGCAGAGGCATCGAACCGTTTGTATTCAAACCTGTAAAAAAAAGTGATTGTAAAGTATATACTGTATATATATATATATATATATATATATATATATACAGTATATGGTTCCAGTCAAAGATAAAGCAACATCATGAAAAAATATTAATATGCAGAATTTTTACTTCAAAACCCTTTAACAATGTATATGTAGTTCATTAACGCTTTATGTCATCAGGTTCTTGCACACACAGAGGACGTGATGCATTCACTGTACTTTTCATATACTGATGTGATGATGTGAGAGACTCTACATTCTGTTGTATGATTTAAAAGATAAAAATGTCATTCCGGGAGACACAACAATGCCAACATGATCAAATTCCTTTTGCTTTATCCGTTAATGTCTGTCAAGTGTACTTGACATCTGCTTATGTGTGTGTTGACTTGTGAGCTGTGCATGTTCATTACTTTCTTGTGAATCTGTATTTATGATTGACACATGCATTTATAGCTGTCTTTTGTCTTTTTGTTCATTCTTATTTTGTACTGTGATCTTGCTTATATGAAAGCACCGTCCTTTAGGAAAATAAATATGGACAATGTTAGAAATTAAAAATAAAGGAAACCACAGGTATGAGATAATAAGTAAAACTCAGTGAGATCTTTGACTAAATAAAACAAATTCTGGACATGATGGTTTTTATTATATTCGCAAATTAAGATTATAAAACAATGAATAATGAATAGACTTTTTCAATCTATAAATAAGAGGATCAATTTAATGACTTAGTATCTCATAATTTGGATTTTGGGTTTCATTTTGTAATTATTACAAAATGAATATTTGTTGCTATCATTTCTAAATTTTCATGTCAGATTTTTTTTCCTTTTAGGCCTTCATATGTTGAATAAATTAACCTGCTTAGAGGCTACAGATAAAAATTAGGCTTGGCTTGGCTCAACCTGGCACACTGATGTTGATCAATGTGCCCTGTTCCTGATAAACAAATTCTTGTACATTGTTAATAAGCAGAACAAAAAACACTTTACATTAAAGATGTCACAAAAACCAAAACAGCAATAATCTGCTGATTAAAGCAGCATGTAAATCGCTCTATTGTTAAACAACCATGAACTTATATATTTTTGGCACAATGAACAAGTACAATGAATACAAAAATAAACTTGTTCACCAGCAAATTGTTGTTCTTTTTACAACCGAGCCACAATCGATCCAAATAAAAACACCACCCACCTTTCTCATTCACCCTCCCTATAACTGCTGAGGTGCGTGTGAGTGTGTATGTGTGTAGGTGTGTGTCCATGTATGTGTAAGTGCTGTCAAACGTGACCCTCTGCCTCCTTAGTAAAGCACCGCCTTGACACGTGTTCGGGTAATGGCCCTAATACACTCATAAATCGAACCCAACCGAGCTGTGTCAAATAAAAGAGAGCATGGAGTGTTTGTGTGTGTGTGTGTGTGTGTGTGTGTGTGTGTGTGTGTGTGTGTGTGTGTGTGTGTGTGTGTGTGTGTGTGTCAGTGAGTGTGGAAGGTTTCAGGCTGCCAACAGTCCTACAAGGCTTATCATCTGAATCATCTTGTCTGTTTGTGGCTTTAAGTTAACACACACACCTCCTTGATTTCTCTCTGATAACACACTGCTCTGCTGTGTGTGTGTGTGTGTGTGTGTGTGTGTGTGTGTGTGTGTGTGTGTGTGTGTGTGTGTGTGTGTGTGTGTGTGTTCACTTGCATTCATGAACATGTCAACTACACCCACTCAGACATCTCAGTGCTGTTAACCTGTGTGTCCTCCTCATTACGGCCTATATCCGTGTTGCTATGGACGATATGAGAGGAGGCAGATAAAGCAGAAGGAGGGATTTGCATGTTAAAGCCCCTTTCTCTCCCCCTCTCCCCCTGAAAGCCGAGTGGCTCACCTTGCACACACACACACACACACACTGTATCCCACTCTTTACCGTGCTCCTCTGGTTTGAAGCAGACCTGTTGTCCAACTACATGAGGCACCAGCTCGAAACACACAGATGAAAGCCTGCAGGGGGAGATTAAAATAAAGAGAATAGCAGCAGAGAGGAGACACTTGAGAAGGGGAATTTCTGCTGTAGGATGAGACGCTTTTATCTTCAATATCCTTTAAGGGATTAATAAATAACAGATTTAATTTCAGATTTATGACCATGCATTCTCAAAACTGTGTGATTGCTCTCACTGAGGCTTTCTGCCAAGACGTTGAAGCTCACTTTACCTAGTCAACATGTCAACCCTCAAGTAAAATAAACAAATGACTAGGCTTAAACGTTGTTGTTTAAATGGTGATCGCACCACGCATCAGCTATATGTCAGATTTAATTTGAGGTCGATGTCTGTGATAAATGAATATTTGCTGTGATGTATTTAATTAAAATGGTTTCCTCATTATGATTACCCCAACATTTTTTAGGTTTATGGTCAAACCCATGGCCTCTCGAGGGAATGTTGGCTGACTGTCTGGTGTTCATACGTGATCCGGCTTAGCGATCGCATGTTTTTCCACCAGAGTGCAGGTTTTTTTCATGCCTTAACAAAATCATGAAGCCAGATACTGCAGATAGTTTCAGGACGAAGTTTCCACGGTGGAAAATGTTCAGACCAAAGATTTCTGTAAAGTCATCTCTTAAAAATGGAAAAAATGTGCAGCGGAACAGCTGGTGCTCTGGTGCGAGTGTTTACCGTGCTGGCTGCAGTACAACCACTCAACTGTGGTCGACTGCACTCAGACAGAGTTAAAGTTTACACCTTCAGTCTGTCCGCTCGGTCGGAAAATGTTAAAATGCTTTAAAAAAAAAAAGGCCCAATGTTTTTTAAACACTTTTTTTTTAGGTTCGACTCATAAAAGTTGAGACGCAGAGGGAAAGTATTGACAGATTTGTAGAGGTGGAAGAGTTGTGTTATATTTTAGTCTAAAGGGGCAAAAGAGTGTTAGTGTCAGAACAATAAATACATTTTAGTAAGTTTTAACAAATAGTTAATATATTTTACATTTATATAACTGTCGCCAGGCTGTAAATCATACTCACTGAACGTACAGCCAGAACATGGAGGAGGCTTGCAGTGTCTTTGTGTGTGTTTGTGTGTGTGTGTGTGTGTGTGTGTGTGTGTGTGTGTGTGTGTGTACGTGTGCTGTGTATGCATGTGCTGTCTGCATGTGACTGTGTGTCTGTTTACTTTATGCAACAGCCTTTGGCAGCTCACTCCTCCAAAGCACTCCTCCCAACTTTAATTAACTACAAACACATACACACACACAGAGAGAGACTCACACATAGCTACACACAGACACACACACTCACACACACACAGACACTCACAGGCACAAAAACATACACAGTACCTCAGAGAGTCCGGGGAAGCAAAGGGAACCAGGGAAGGAAAACAAAAATATTTCTCTGACTGAAAAAGAGGACCCTGCTTCCAGTAAAAGGAAAGAGGAAAGAAGGGCCTTAAAGGTGTGTGTGTGTGTGTGTGTGTGTGTGTGTGTGTGTGTGTGTGTGTGTGTGTGTGTGTGTGTGTGTGTGTGTGTGTGTGTGTGTGTGTGTGTGTACGTGTGTTTGAGTGTGTGTACGTGTGTGTGTACGTGTGTGTGTGTACGTGTGTTTAGAATAAGACCTGGAGGACGCAGTGACTCACTGCTTCTCTGAGTCATCACTAACAATGATGGAGGGAGATGAGGACAAAATGTGATGTAGAGGAGAGAATAGTGGAGTCAAACACACGACTCTTCACACATCAGTGTGGGTTCAGAAAACAAGTCGAGCGTGAAAGTGCACATCTGATTCTGCACTGACCACAGTATGGAGGGTGTGTTTATGTGTTTGAGTGTGATTCCTAACTGAGCACGCACTGTGTGTTTGTGCAGTGCAGTGCCTCGGTGAGTAGGAAGACTGTCCTTCAACCCGATGTCTCATCAGTCTCGGTGTCACTGAGCAGTCGTGTGTTTACACAAAGTCCAAAAGTCATCTGCATTCATATGTTTTTCTTTCAATGGCAACTTAAACCTGAAAAGTAGAACCTTAGCCAGCTGGTGAATGAGAAAACTGAAGGACATGCAGAAAGAAAGGTTAAGATGCCGAAATTAATTTGTAAGATTAGTCACACCGACACACACACACATACACAGACTCATGTATCCATGACTTTGTAAGACATTACATTGACTTACATTGATTTCCTGACTTTCTAACCTGAACAATAGCTACTACTTGCCAAACCTTAACCTAAACTTAAACCTAACATCAACCTAACCCTAATCATAAGCATGTCCTCACCTTAAAGTGTCATAATTTATGCTCAGGGTATTTGCTTTTTGTGCCCATAAGGAAGACAAGTCCCCATAATTTGACTGTCTAAACAGATTTAGGTCCCCACAACATGAGTAATACCTGGACTACACACATTATTTGTTTTATATCATTTACAATAAAATGTAGCAGATGCAAAATAATAAAGAACATCACTTAAAATAGGTACAAACCAAGTTAAAAGGTTTGACATCATGGGCTTAAAGCGAGTTACCAACTCATGAATTATTAAGGTTCTTTGGAAAAGTGAATTCCAGGTGGTATTCATTACGAGCTCAGTATGAACTTGAGGGATATGGAGCGTAAAGCAGTGATTAGTTCCAGTGTAATGTGGTCCTGTGGCGCAAACTAACATGGAAGTACTATATGCAAACAGCTTCCAAATGAGGGCCTTATAAATAAACAAATACTCATGCAAATCACACTTCTCTGAGAGGGGGAGAGAGAGAAAGAGGGAGAGGACCAACAAGCCTTTTATACAGAATGAAATGACGAGTGTTTAGATAATCCCCAGTGAAGAACCTGAGAGCAGAGTCGTCAACAACATTACCTGGTTGTCTTTTGTCTGTGTTTGACTTCAACTTCTAAATCAGCAAAGCAATGATGGTTAAACTAATCAGCTGATGGTACAGTATTATTAAAATGAATATTTTGGGCCAAACATTATATTAAGATAAAAATTCACATCAGTGGGTATAGATAATTATAATAATAATAATTATCACGATAAATCTCACATGAATACTTTAATTTTCAAAAACCCTTATTTATGAGCAGAGAACACACTTGAAAACAGCAAAACATTTTACTGAGGTAGATCAAGTATTTGTTATATCGACTAGCTGTGCTTAAACAATGCATCAGAAATATGTTGATATATTTTTTATTGCTATTGATGGAAATAAGATTGTGAAAATTATTCATTTTGATTTACTGTCCAGCCTTGTGAATATGCAGAAACAATATCCTTTATATAAGAGTGAACAGAGCAGGTCATTTTCCTGTCGCCTCACATTGCTATCTATCCATGAGATAACTCTGGAACCAGTGGTATACAACTTAATCAAAAACTATATTTTGAGGTTTTTCGAAAGAGTTGCGCAGAGCCAACTGTATTGAATGCTTTTCAAAGTTCAGAGAGCTGTGCAGTGTTTCTTATTTTACAGAGTTGAAATAATGTCATTTTAAATCAAGAGTGGCAGCAGTGACCATGTTGTGCTTTCCGCCACAACCAGACTGGTGCGTACTAAAAGTAGAATAAGCTGAAATTAATATTTGAGTCAATCTTTTACCAGAGTTGTATTTTAGCGAGGCATGGCAATTTAAAGACAGTTGTCTCACTGCATTTATAAAATGGAGTCACATCAGAACCCTTCCATACTGTGGGAACTGCACCAGTTTATCAAGTAGCTGATTTTTTGTTATCTGCTACTAGCAAGGCATTGGTTACATTAAGAGAGAGAACTAGCATATAGGTTTCAGGAGTTTGTCTGGAGCTAGAAAAGGTTTCTCAAAAGCAACACAAATAGTGTTTATGATCCAATATTAAAGATCCTCCACCTGAAGTGAGGAAAGTGAAGTAGAGACTTCCAGAATTTTTATGGATTTTACGATGAATTGGGGAGTAAAATAAAAAAAAATGACATTCCTGTGCATCTGTTTCTAAGGAGTGAAAGTAAATCAGTGACCAGGCTCGTCAGAAATCATGGCAACTGCCCAGGTTTTAATTCTCAGACAGGAAGAGATGTCAGCTGAGCACACTTGCTTTTCTGTCCTATGTGCCTTTCACGATTTTCCACTACAAAGTTACCATTACGAATTTCGTCAAGAGTTCAGTCAACATTAGGGGTTTTAGTGTGAAGTGCCACGAATGTCCTTTTCACTTGGATCAGACAGGAAGGCGTGTTCAACAACATAGTTTAAATTCTTACTAATCACCATGTGAGGACATTGCGTTCTCATATTTTTATCAGATCACTAAAACCGAACTCCAACACACAGTTATTTTTGTCATTTCTGTTACACAAATGTCAGTCAGTCTTGTTTGGCCTTGTGGGATCAGTAAATAGCTGTGAGAGATAAAAATGTTCCACAGACTTCTTTTAGATAAACACAGTTCACCTAAAAGGATCATCTCTGAATTTGCATATGAAAATAAAACATCGGTGAGCTCAGGATGAAGCAGGTCCTTTCATTATTCCGTGGAAGATTCACTTTCACTGAAATTCTCATGAATTTTCAACTGTGACTAGTTTATGTGGACGTAAAAGATGCCCTTACATAAATGGCCACAGCACCTCCACGTGTGTTATAATGATCCATCGAGTCACTCACAGCACATTTAACCATGCTTCAGGTCAGACAGGATTTTCAGTTCGCTGAATATTGCTCCTAATATCTAATCGAGGGCAGCTCGGTGGTCAGCATTGTTGCCTCACAGCAATTCAGGTCAAATGCTGGTTCTTTCTCTGTGGAGTTTGTATGTCCCCCTGTGTGTGTGTATGTGCTTTTTCCAGATACTTCGGCTTCCTCCCACAGTCCAAACACATGCAGATTGGGTTAGGTTCATGGGACACTCTAAATTAACCCTGAGTGACTGTGAGTATGAATGGTTGTTTGTCTCTAAACACTGTATGCTGTTCAGGGTGAACCCCGCCTCTTGCCCAATGTCAGCTGGGATTGGCTCTAGCTCCCCCACAACCCTTAAAGGATAAGTGGTATAGATAATGGATGGATAGCTTATTGAATGAGATGTATAATTTACCATTCTGTAAGTCTGAAGGAGTAAGCATCATCATCATCATCATCATCATCATCATCATCATCATCATCATCATTTTTATTGTAGTCATCATCATCCAGCTTGCCAAGCTTGTCAAGCCACATTTCAACACTATGATAGCATGTTTGTTACACAAATGTGATATATTCATACGTGTGGTTTGTGGACATTTTAAATATGGAATATGAGTTAATGTATTTTTTACTCTTGTCAGCCTTCAGAGTCCAGTTTCTATCAATAGAGTAATAAAACCAGAATAGCACTCAGGAGAGCACATATGTGCCAAGGCCCATTAGTCCCCGTGAATTTAATCAGGCTGCACCACATTGCACACACTTGCACAAATCAGTCCCCTTAATATTCCTTTTTTCATCAAGATCCATGAATTATTCCCTGAAAAATCTCAGAATGTTTTTATCAGCTGATCCAAATCTGCAACATAATGTAATGGTTTCGTCCCCGACATCATTTTCCCAAGTTTTGTGGAAATCCCTCCAGTAGTTTTTGAGTAAACTTGTTAACATTCATATAAACCAACTGTTTAGACAGTAGTGGAAAACATACCTCCATGGCAAAATGAATAAGGTTCCATATATTCCAGGTATAGAATGTGTTCATATATGAATTTACCACATGGGAAATCCTGTTCCACATGTGATTTTACGACACAGGTGATGTCTCACATTATTGTGTCAAGTATCTGAAAATAATTACAATGCAGTAATAACATTTGAGAGATATCCCAAAATGTTTGAGAATGAAAGTAGAATTTTTCATCTGAATAATCATATAAATATGTGAATTCCACTGATGGAAAATAACTCTAAATAAGATGTCGTTTTATTTATTTTTGTGAAGTATGAATGCAGATTGATTCCGTGTGGACTTCAGAGACACTGCTGAGCCATCTGACGTGTGAAGTACCACATGAGGGTTTATTTTATTGTGTTAAATATAAACCCCACTGCTGTGTTGCTGTTCACCTTTATACCTCTGATAAGTGCTGTAAGCAGATCAGCTCACAGCATCAGGATGAGGTGTGGTCTGGATTAGTGATAAAACTCTTGTCGAAGCCAATTCGTTGAGATAAGAATCCGCTGCTGCGTGAGGTTCAGTCAATGTTGACTCGCTGTGGATTCCAACCAGCAGAGTCATGTGGCTCCAGCAATGTGGATGGTATGCTGTTCCACAGAGAGAAGTAAACAAAACAAAAAGGAAGGAGGGCGGGGGGGGCACATGTGAGAAGCGCACATAGGCGTTCCTGTAAACACGCACCAGCACACACGCACACACACACACACACACACACACACACGCACGCACACACACGCACACACACACACACACACACACACACACACACACACACACACACACACACACACACACACACACACACACACACACACGCACCTGTCCAGTGTTTTCCCCAGCTGTGAGTACAGTCTGTTTCTCCCAACGACTCCGACAGAGAGACGTTGAGTGCCACTCACACACAGTCAGACACACACATGTGCACGCTTTTCTCTGTGGTTTAGAGATGTCACGTCTGGCTAAGTTTGAAGTGTATCTGAGGGGCTATGATTATTATTCTCTACTACACACGCACACAGACACAGTCACAAACCACACACTCTTCTCTGGAGAGCCTCAGTGGAGCTGGGGACTCATCCAGTGTGAAGGCTGCAGTGGATGACTCTGCTCAGTGTGGTTTAACGTCGCCTCAAGTCATTTTGATCCAGACCTGGGCTCACTGTCTGTACGCTCCACTGATCGTTCTGCCTGCTGCCTTCACACATAAACAACAAGCTCTGTTCAAGCCCACCACTTCTACAACACTGGACATAAACACGAAAAACAGCACATGTTCTTTTACAGGATATAAATAACAACAATATATATATATATATATATATTGTTGTTATTTATAATCCATCCAGTAGATTATTCTTGATTGTTCTATCCTTCAATTAATGCTGCACTGTTTTGCACATATGTCATTTATGTGGGCCCCTCCCATATGTCTGTATTTTCTCTATGAAATAAAGTCACTGCAAAAGCTTCATGAGTTAAATCTTTAAATTTTCTTAATTTTTAATTGGAAGCCTTGTTTGTGCTTCTATAAAAACAACACAAATACTTTAGTTTGATATGCATTACATGAATCATTTGGGGCTTATAGTGCTGTTGTCTGCCTGACACATGAATAGGCCCCTGGTTTCTGCATGAAAGAAATTGACTCATTCACTTCATTTCCAGATAAAAAAGATATTTCAGTCAGACAACTCACGTTCAAACATTTATTAACAGTAGAACAGGTTAGTGTTTGGCGTCTAGGCTCCGACTTAATCACTCTCCCCAATATGATTACATAGATATGATGGGAGTGATGAGCAAATACTTGTAACTCCCCAAAACCACACAAATTCAGAGCCTGACGTTATGGATCAGTATCTTCTATGTGTGCGCCATTCACCACCGCAGTGTGGCCATTCTCCGTAGGGGCATTGGCCTGCAGGGGAGTGAGGGGTAAACCCACTGAGAAGAGGCGACTGAGCTTGCTTCTCTGTTTTTCAATCTAAAATCATAAATATATGATCGTATAGTTTGTCACCTAAATCATCCTAATAAAAAAAGGACCAAATGAACGTGAACTAGTTCGTTTTCATCTGTATGATCTGAACTTTGAACTTGTTCTTTGTAAATTTGAACTGGCACAACACAGGTCGTCAGCCTAAACCTGAATTACTTCCGTAGATGTGCTCATGGAATAGTCTATTGTAGTGGAGACTGAGGGGGGAGGGGGGTGCTGAGAAACTAGTTTCTCATGAATTATAGGAATTCTGATGCCACTTTAGCATATGGATTTTTAGAATGATATGATTAATTAATGAAGAGTAAATAAAAATCGGTGCCCAGGGCAATTGCCGACCTTTGACTTATGGTTATTTTTTAGTTGAACCTTCAATGTAGAGATGGTTTCTGCCTCCCAAACCCAAAGAGACACTGTCTTATCTCCACCCTAAATATCTGCATTCATTGTCACCAATAAAAACACATGTGAGTGAATTTCGTTTCCTGAAATTATCAAAGAAATGATCAAAGAAATGATCAAAGAAATGATCAAAGAAAGTATTTCAATATTTTCCTATGATTCCTTTGATGCTATAGATAAAAAAGTTACTATGAGTTGTAGAATGTTATGGAACAATGATATCAGCTATAGACAAACGTCATTTGCATCCACGATACTGAAGAAAAACAGCAGAAGCATATTAAGCTCTCCATGACTCTCAACGGAACTTGAGCCGAATTTGCTGACATGTTTCATTGAGAAGTAGATTTGCTCCGTTTGTCGACTATGCAGCACCAAAAAATTGTGACGAGCCTCAGAGCTGAACTCTTCCAAGCCAACAGTGAGATTAAGGCTATGAAAGAGGGGAACTTATCTCTACAGCAGCAGGTCGAGCAGCTCCAGGAGCAGCTGAAAGTAAGAGAGGATCTCTTACAAAAAGAGACCAAGAAAAGTGATACTCGCTTCAGGGCCTACGTGGACTGCCTGGCCCAGCTCACTAAGTGTCAGGTCAAGTGTGAGACCCTGGAGGACAGTCTGCAACAGGAGCCGGCTCAGCCTGAAACAAGCTGGAGCACACAGGTGGAGGTCGACGAGGAAAACCAGGCTCTGAAGGAGCAGGTCGACCTGCTCAAGATCGGACAGAGGAGGCTTGATGATGAGCTGAAAAAGAAGGATCAGCTCATCAGGACAGAAACCAAGAGACGGCTTATTCAAACCAACGCCTACCTTGACTGCCTGGCCATGCTCACGGTCAAAGAAAAGGAGGTCGAACAAGAGTCAGGCAGAGACACAGGAGGCGAGACTGCAGCAGGAGATGACTCAGACTGAGGATGTGAGCGGCAGAAAGGTGGAGGCCATTGAAAAAGAAAACAAGACTCTGAAGGAGCAAGTTCCCAAAATGAGCATGAGCTGGAGAATTTAGAGAGGAAGTGGAGGAGAAAAGTGGAGCAGCTGGAGACAGTGAAGGTGGAGGACCAAGATGAACTGCTGAACCAGGAGACAGATTATCCTCCAAAGAAGAGAGGAATGAGAGGACGTCTGCCCTGAAACCTCGTTCCCTTGACCCCTTCTTACCCCAACCACTCCCTACTACTGCCCTCCTACACTACTCTCTCACCCCTTTCCTACTCCCCAAAACAAACCCATCAATGCCCACCTCCAACCAATAATGCAAATAATGGTTATAATAATATAATACAATAATATCTGTATAACATCTACCTATGTGTGTGTGTGTGTTTTTCTGAATATAAATAAATGATTCATGATTCTAATCAAGAACTACAGTGTTGGTTTTGTTTCTTTTTATATTTAAATACTTCACAAGTCGACAATAGACGTTATGGATCAGTAACTTCTATGCCATTCATGCACGGTGTGGCCATTTTCCGCAGGCGCATTGGCCTGCAGGAGAATATACCACCTAGTGAGACTGCTATGTGTGGGCTTGGGACCCGGCTCAGTCAGCCATTCCCCATAGCTCCGCGGCCGTGGGGGGAAACTTACTACCTAGTGGGAATTTTCTCTGCTTAAATAGACCGCCTAAAAAGGTGGGTGTGTATTATAGATGATTGTGGAGAGTGAGGTATGTCACATGATTGGAGCAGCGCAGCTCGAGTTGGCAGCCTGAACTAGCTCGCAGGTGTCGCTCCATTCACTCTGTAACATGGGCAACCACAAATTTCCAAAGGCTAAAATGAGTTTCATAAACACTTTAACGGTGACTTAAGATGCGTGATAACCGGACATGAAAGCACATTCACCCGGGTGTTGTGTCTACTGCAGAGTCATTTGACATTTAACCTTTAATACTGATTGTATCCATTTTCATTGCAGACAAAATCCGTTGTTCGTGGGGTTCGTGATTAGCAAGTTGTATTTTGCTGGATAATCTGCATTGTGAGGCAAGAGAATTCAACATTAATATGCACTATGTAGAGATCTTGGCTAAAAGACTTGTTGTTGATTGGTTGTGAATGGAGAAGCTGCATACTGCTTCTCTCTTTGGCTGGCATGTAGCCACCATCTCTTCAATGTGTTTTGGTTCACAGACGCATGTCACAACCACAGCAACATGTGGATGTGTGTCAATTACTCTGTCCAAATTACTTTTGAATTGGCAGGGTGCACAATTGTGGACCAACACAATTTGTTTATATTTCAACGATTGTTTTGTATCCAAAAACGCATGAGCTTATTGATTGTATTTATCTGTAGAATTGAAGGCTTCTGTGCAGTTACACTGGAAGCGTGTTCTCATTGCAAACATCAATGCCACTCAAGTAATGTTTGTATTATGGTGATGGATAAAACAGTAAACAAAACTTTAAAGGCAAAAACAACAATTTCCAATTTAAATAGTGTTGATACTCAATTTTCTCAAAGTTATGTAAGATAGATGTAGAATCCAAATCGCTAAAGTTTTAAGTCATTTGGGTATTTTTTTCATTCTGTTTTTTATATGCTAATCTTGCACATTGTTATTTTATTCAATACAGTTTGTGGCAAGCAAATTGCCTTCTTTCTCTCTTTTTCTTCCATCTCATTGACAAACCTTTTTTATCCCCCTCCCCTACTTACTTTTTCCACCAATTTTACCGTCTATCATCGATCTATGAGCAAGATATCACATCACCTTTTACTGAAAGTTGCAGGATTGACACTTCTTGCACTGATCTCCCTTCATCCAAAACATAACTTTATCCATCTTGTCTTTATCTCATCTCCTCAGGCTTCAACATTCCTCTCTTCATCCTGAAAAGTCAGCTTTTTAAAGAAAACAACAACATGGCTCAGTTCAAATTTTTCATTCAATAACTCCAGATACTACAATGTACTGCTAGATGGCCCTTTATCTATAACCTGACCTTGGGTACTGCTTGGAGAGAAGGGAGTATCTGTAGAATGAGCTGATGTAAACTGTGAGGATGGTCAAAAATTCTCTCACATGCATGTGCACTCTTACCCAGATGATAGTTGAAGAAACACAGTTCTGCCAATGGTTTCCCATTAATTAAAAAATATTTAAGGACACATTTAGCACTGGAACTATATGAGAGTGTCTTGTTGTAGTTTAAACACTTGGCGTGAAAATACAGAGTGGATCTGGAACTAGTAATTTCACTATGACCTTATTCTGGGGACTCTTCCAAAACCAACCAAATATTTCATTTATAATCAATAATAGATTAATATTAAATCTTCAGATGTAATTTTCCAATTTAACTGAATCCATGAGCTGTGGCCTTCAGCAAAGACTAACTAAAGTATGCACTCACCCTTCAGACAGCTGTTAAGGACATAAAGGATCTGTGGGTTTCTGTGTGTGTGTGTGTGTGTGTGTGTGTGTGTGTGTGTGTGTGTGTGTGTGTGTGTGTGTGTGTGTGTGTGTGTGTGTGTGTGTGTGTGTGTGTGTGTGTGTGTCTGTGTATGTGTGTTTGTGTGTCTAGAGAATAACCTGCTGGGATCGAGTAGCAGTGACACCCTGATGTATTGCCAGGCCTCGAGTATGACCCTAAGGAGAGTCCTGTGTTTGTGTGTCTGCTTGGGCGTGTGTGTGTCTTTGGATGATGCAGTTGAAGAAAAGAATAATATCATAAAGAAAAGTGAAGGAGATGAGAACAACGGAGAAGAGAGGAATGTGTTTAGATTGGCAGTTAACATATGGCGCTAAATCTTATCAGTAAACGGTAACAGCTTTGGGGGTGTGTGTGTGTGTGTGTGTGTGTGTGTGTGTGTGTGTGTGTGTGTGTGTGTGTGTGTGTGTGTGTGTGTGTGTGTGTGTGTGTGTGTGTGTGTGTGTGTGTGTGTGAGAGGTTATCAGCTACCCACGTTTTACTGCTTGTGTTAAAGCGCTTTCACCAGAAAAATGTTTTGATCTGTTGCCACACATGGTTAAGCATTCACCACCTGACTCTGCTTCGTTTCACACGGCAGCCTGGGGGATAAAGACAGACAGAAGCAGCACAAGAGAAAGTCCAAGTTGTGGAAAAGGAGGGTTGAACTGGTCACACGTGCCTGCCCTTTAACTCCCTGCTCCTTCTCACCTGCCCCCGAAGCTCCCAAAAGCAAATATACAGGATCACTGTTTTCCATTCCAGGGTTTTTCTCTCGGTTCACCTTACACAGACATTTACTTTCTTTCCAGTATGCCACTGTTTCTGTCTCTCTCTTTCTTAACTTGCTTTCTTTCACTCATTCTCTGGTTTAACCTCTCTATCCCTCCCTCTCTCTCAGTTCCACACTCCTGCAGCAATGGGAAATCCTTCAAAATCCATAATTCATGCTTCACTGCTCCTCTCCCTCTCCCGTCTCCCACCATTTCTCCCTTTGTAAGCCACTGTGTGTGTGTGTGTGAGAGGGGGAGAGAGAGGGTACTGAATACAGATGAAAAATACCAACAAACATATGGTTCAGCCTTTACAAGCAGAAACACACACAAACCCACACACACACACACACACGAAATGACATCACACTCTTCCAAATACATGTCTTATTTACATGCACACACCACACATTACACTCTTATGCAAATTGTTGCTCATTTTAATGATTATGTATGCAAAGCATAAAAAAGCCATTTTAAGGATAAGGTATGCAAATTAGGGAAAGATTTCCATTGACACATGCTGCACATGAGAAATATCAAAGAGAAATCCATGGCACACAAATTAAAATGCATGTAATGAACAGCCTACTCCCTCCTAACCCGCTGGGTCTGCAGGTCATTTGGGATAAATTCACTGCACTAAACAATTCACAACAAGGCTCGACGAAAGTAGGTTTGTCAGAATGAGTTTTTCTGTAACGCAGAGTAGAGACTAATTTGCTGTTTAAATTCTCTTTATCTTTTACATGAAAAATTAATTCCCAGTTGTTAAATGAATACATGACCCTGAAACGGAATCATCTGAGCAGAATTCTGACATCTTTTTATCATTTATGACAGGTCAAAATGTCTGGAATGAAAAACATTATGTAAAAGCTACAATGGCACTCAGTTGAGTGGATACCTACACCAAGGTCCGCTTGAATTCATTCAAGCTGCATGGAATTCAACACAACTATCGATATCACTCCTCTAAATATTAAATATACCAATTTTTTTAAAGATCCGTGAATCTTTTCCTAGGAAATCAGTGAAAATGTAAAAAAAAAAGGCCCATCTTACAGTGTTAAAGAAAGTGAAAAAGAAATCCTGGATCAGCCCCCAGATCAAACTTGTTGGATCTGACAAAAATGTTATGGGTTCTTTGCTGACCCATACCACATCCTTCCACCAGGTTTTGTGGAGATCTGTCCTCTGGTTTTTGCGTAATCCTGCTAACTAACAAACAACAAACGCAAATGAAAACATAACCTCCTTGGCAGAGGTAATAAAGGTCAAGACTTTTCTCTGGACGTGAATAGCCATTTGTTACAAATTTGACTGTTGTGTGCAATTTAGAAGAACTGATAGAAATGATGGCCCAATCTGCAAGAATAAGAGCCATGTTATGATTGAGAGTTCACTCTTATAAAGAAAGATAATGTCACCTCAAGGTCCACTTGGTGTCTTTTCCAGAGCTTCCCACAGTCGTCATCAGTAGATGGAGTTGCCCAGTTGTAATGAACTGGTAGATGTTCAGATTTCTGGTTTTTCTCAGCACTTCAATGACTTCTTGACCATGAGGGCTTCAGAGTGAGAATCCATTTTTTTGTCAATACCTACAGTGTAATAAAGCAAAATTATCCTTTAAGACTGGTTTTCACAAGCCCTCAAAACTCACTACTCTTGGATATGACCAATAGAAGCAAACCGCCTGTTTGCCACGTCCTACATCATCGAACAATATTAAGAAGTAGGAGCATACCAGTGGCTGGTGAATTGCTATCATGGCAATAGTAATAAACATATTTTTAATGTTGAATGGTCACCATTTGGTTAGAGGTAATCATAAAATCTACTTTAGATTCAGGAAATTGGGTAAAATAGGTTCTTTCTTGAAGTCACAGCGCCTTTGTATTCATGGTTTATGAGTCATGGCCAAAAGAAAAAATGAAAATCTATTTCAGTAGCTGTGGTGCACACAAAGCATGTCACTCTCACGCACAACCGATTTAGATTGACAGGTACACAGGTAAAAGAGTGAAAGAGTTCTCACCTGAGAGAGAGAGAAATTCATTGCACACCACTTACGGGTACGTGCACAACTGCAGCTGAAACTAGGAGGTCTAACTATCTGCATGGACAGTAACAACTGGACAACAGAGCAAAATTTGTGAAACTATGGTGGTTACAAATTAGAATATGACGGGTTGCCACTCATTATATAATTTATGGGAAACACTGCAATATTAAATGCTCATATGCTCATATTCATAAGCAATATATATTAGAAACATGCATCAGAATCTGCAGTCCTGACTCTATGGAGGACAGCTTCTGAGCCAGATAGAACGTTCTCGAAAATATTGTTGTTACTAAGAGCTGGAAATAGTTGGTCTAGTACAACCTACTCTAGGATTTTTATTTGTAATGATCAGCAGAGCAGGATTGACTCTGTTTCTTCTTTAAGCAGTTTTGTTGGGATAATGTAATGATAAGCTGCTTTTACAGACCACCCTTGGACTCATTCATTAACAGTCTTATTGCTGTAAAGTCAAAGATGGAAATCCTCACCACTTTCCCCCTTAAATAAAGTAATGTACATAACATGTACTCTCCACTTTTGCATAATATATTTCTCTCAGTCACTCTCAAACAGCCTGAAATGCATACACACACACACACACACACACACACACACACACACACACAGTGATCCGACTCATAAATCAGCAGGCTCTCTTGAGAGGGCTGGAAACCCAAGGACAGCTCAGACACGTGGAGCAGACACAGCCAAGACCTCCTGGTCCCATGCCACCCACACTCCCCCACTCTGCATTTGTGTGTGTGTGTGTGTTTTGTGGGTTGGTCATTTTGGTCGGCCCTCACAACTTTAGTTTTTTAGTTATGATGGTTATGGTTAGCGGTATGTGCTGTGGAATGCATCACATCAATGAGAGTCCTCACAAAGATAATTAAAGTAGAGAAACCTGTGTTTGTGTGTGTGCGTGTGTGTGCGTTTATGTGCATGTGTGTGCGTGCGTGTGTTTCACTGCCAGATTGGCCTTTTGTCTCTCTCTCTCTCTCTATGGCTGTGTGGATTTGCGCAAGGTTATGAATTTGTGGGCAGCCCTCCCTCTCTGGCCCCCCACCAACTCTCTGCTTCCTCACTTTGCTCTGTACATGAACAGCATTCAGTTGTGTGTGTGTGTGTGTGTGTGTGTGTGTGTGTGTGTGTGTGTGTGTGTGTGTGTGTGTGTGTGTTGCTTGTGCATGTCCATATTTTTTTTAAATATTTTTTTTTGCTCTTATGTCTCTTCCTGGATGTTTACTGCTGACATTTTCTCCGTGCTCCTGCCATTTTTATGTTCCTCAACAAAACACACTCTAAACTCACACTTAACGAGCTTTTGAACCCCAATTGAGCCTGACCCCCATTAACGGCCACCTGTTTTAGGCCTATGGGGAACGTGTTGTAACCAAACACTGTGTTGTTTAACATGATTAACACACAACAATGCAGGGGGTGGAGGATGGAGTGCTATTGGTTTTTAATGATGTTTTTCAGACTCCACACAGCGGCACAGGGTAGAGAGCATTGAAATAAAAACAGCAGCAGGAGAGCGTCTTGTTGTCTTTTGTGTGGTGATGGGACTGTGAGTTATTTATAGGGTCTTAAACACACTGAGGGGACAGGGAGGAGGGCTGGAGAGGTGAGCAGAGGGTTGGGTGGAGAGGACGGCTCGCTCAACAGAGTTGCTGCCAAAGCAGGTCAGCTTTTCTCTGTCTCTTTTTTTCACATTTCCTTCACATCCTTACAGCCCCCCCCCCCACCCCCCCTCCTCCCTTTTTCATTTCATTTTTTTTTTTTCATTTCTCGCTCGCCCATACCCAATTCTTTCCACAGATCTGAGGGATAATTCAAATTTTTCCTCTACCATAGCCTCTGAATTAAATCTAATATCTCTCAGGTCCACTCGTGCTAATTTGGCATTAATGCTTCAACACAGTCTCTTTCTCCTCCACCTCTCTTATCTCCCCGCAGCTCTTTTTCCCAGAGTGAAATTCAAGTGTAATTTAAAAATCTTCCCCTGAATCAAATCTAATTTTTCTCACTGTCTCTCTCACTAATGTGTATTAGTGCTCTAATGCTCTGTTTTCTCTCTGGTGAGCTCTCTCTGGTTATGCTTCTCTTTTTTATCCATGTGTTCCTGTTTCTCGGACTTATAGTGTGAGCAGACTGAAAGAGAAGCATTCATTGTGTTGTAGAAGAAAAGGTTTCTTTTTGATTCTTTTTGACATTCTTGACATATTCAAAGGTTTAAAACATTTCCGTCTTATATTTTTTCACACTTTCCTCTCTTCTCTTGTTTCCTATCTCACTCCTTCTTTTCATCTCTCTCCCTCCTTTATGTCTCACCACCCCTCTCCCCCCATTCCTCTCCTCCAGAGTGTAACCAAGGGTGCGAGATGTCTGGTCAGAGAAAATGTTCCCACATATCAAAAGGCTCCATGGGTTCTGAGTGGAAGCGGCCAAGAGAAGGAAAAGGTCAAGTTGAATACAGTGGGTGAGGAGAGAGGGATGAGGGCCGAGCTGTGAAGAACAGTGATTAATACGAGCAGCAGAGAGGCGGTGGCGCTGAAAGGGCACCGAGAGTGGGAACTAATACCACAGCGCTCTGTCTTTTATTTCCACTTGGAAGTATCCATTCTAAGTACTTCTTTTATCACTTCTCATTCAGTCTTTGCATCTCCTTCATTCTAAATACACTTATGGATTAAATGCTGTAGCTCTAATAACGCACACAGAAATTGAAACAGGTATTTGATACAACACATCATTCAAACTGTTTTGAAAGTGTGTGTATTGGGGGGTATTATCACACACTTTCAAAGTATAGCAAGAGGTTTTAATGATTTTTATAAAGAAGCAATTTAAATTTACTAGTGGTGTCATTCTAAGATCAAGACCAAATGTCTATATGCTCTGCCCTTTAAAAACATTGATAGTTCCATTGTATTTGTATATTAAATAGAACGTTACATCTAAAAAATATATACTGTAATGTCTGAAACATGCTGGAAACCGCTGTGATCCCCGCGCCAACGCGACTCCAGAGGAGAATATCAGAGGACATTCAGGCTAAAAACATGGCACAGGAGCAGTGTGGAGGCATTTGGTGTGTTTTTCAGTTGTTTTTTACGTTTAAAGAATCGGTCACCATTTACTTCAATTGTATTGGATTTTGGCTGAAACAAGTGTTTTGTGGACTCAAACACTTCAACCACCCCTCCATCGGCATAGTGGTGAGTAGCTAATGAGTGAATTTTCATTTTTCTGTGAAGTATCCCTTTAAGATTTTTATTTTGAATTTTTTTTTTACTATTTATGAGCATACCCAGTTATTTGAGGAGAGTAAAATAACTATTTTCTTTTGCACTCGAGAGAAATGTTTCTATTGCTTTTATATTTTAACATTGCTCCATAACCTGGTCTGATGAAAACCCTTCTACGTATGTCTCTCCAGAGCCCCCTCAGTGGCAGCCATTTTCATTCCCTTTTTCAGTTTCTTTGTGTCGTTTCTTTCCTTCTTCTCCTCCTTCGCTTTCTTTTCAGTTCCCCACACCATGTAGCACCCTCCAAAAAAATAATAATTAAAATACAATCACAATAGACAAATTTGCTCCCCCACAGGACATTGAGTGGTGCAAGGTACTCCAATCAATGGCCTTGTTCCTCCAACACAGGCCCAGAGCTCGTAATTTGCATGACAGTGGACGAGTTAGCAGATCTCTCTCCCCTCTCTCTCTCTCTCTCTCTCTCTCTCTCTCTCTCCCTCTCCCTCTCCCTCTCTCACTTTCTCTCTCTTTCTCTCTAATGCCGTCTATTTCTCAAGAACAGCCACAAACACTATTGCATGCATATTATGATCACACACTTACTGCTCTCCATAACAGAGTAAAGACAAGGACATTCATACAGACACAATGCAGGCACACACAGGCTCTCTCACACCCACACACGCACACACACACACACACACACACACACACACACACACACACACACACACACACACACACACACACACACACACACACACACACACTGAGATGGAGAGAAAAATGCAGTAAAAGCAGAGGTGGGTTGTTCTTTAGGCACAACGTGTAGCTGTGAAGTTTCCTTTGCACATTAATCCAATTTACTGTGGCCCTGATGTGCTCTGGTTCCTGTCTGCTGCTGCTGCTGCTGCTGGTGGGCGGATGTTGGTTTGTTTATGGGAGCTGTGCAATTTACTGTTCATTAATCCTTCCCCCAAGAACCAACTGTCCATTTTTGTTTAGTGTCAGTAACTAGGCATAGCAGGTTAGTCAAGCGTTGGAGTCATCAACACAAGCGGTGTACATGGGCCTGTATTTAGAGCAGTGTTTAGCATACAAATAGTTTGGTATCTTCTATCCTTTCCATTGTCACAAGATGCAAAGTTTAAGAAATTAACTGAACAGTGTGTTCATATGCTCCAATGTAAGCAACTCACGTTAGCATGTTTAGCTAACTAGCTTAAAAATCACACTTGCAACCTAGTACCTATTCTGAGGTAATAATGACAATAACAATGATAATAAAATTGATAATGTACTTTTCCTAACACTGTTACACAGTGCTTTGCATAAAGACAAATAAAAGCATACTATGTAGATAAAGAAGAATAAATCAAAATAACATACATAAAATGTATTTGATTAAATAAATAGGAATAGTCTGTATAAATAAAAGCAGGTGTCACCAAAAGCTTTCATAAAATGAAAAGTTTTAAGAAGGGATTTAAAAGAAGCTATAGACTTTATAGGTTTTAAGCTCATTAGACGGAGATTTCGATAGCATGGGAGCTTAAGGGTCACAAGCAGTGACCCTGGAGTATACTAACTGGACAGTAACACATCATGGCGCATTGATGTGTCAGCCCATGATGGCACGTCAACATGCTTCCATAGGGTTCCATTTGGAGATTTTTCTGCAGGTGTTTGGATGTGTTTTATACTGCAGTCAAAGTTTCAATATAAAAATCTTCCTTTGGGACAGTTAAATTCACTGTGATGAATATCAGAGTTTAGAGTAATTGTCCTGCATGTTACTAATTCTGGAGGATTCGGCCAAGACCATTTGTTGTAACGAATTGGTTAGTTTTTGTTGAAAATAATCTAAAATATCAACAAAGCAAACATTTCATCTTTGTATTGCTTCTCCAGGTTCAAAAAAATAAATAATGGAATTGATAAATAGCGAACAACAGTTAATAGGATAACTCTACCAGCCACAGTAATTTCTGTCAATTAAATCAACAGTTGCTGTGTACGATTGATGAGTTTGCATGTGTCTGAAATCAAGGAGCCATTGTTTCCAATGTTACTTTAAATTTTAAGTGAAGAATCTGTCACTGTTGTCATTGTGAGCTGCATACATGCTGTTGAAGAGAAAGCTTGATGGGCGTAGCAACAGTAACTAAGGGAGTCAGGGCCTAATAAACACACACACACACACACACACACACACACACACACACACACACACACACACACACACACACACACACACACACACACACACACACACACACACACACACACACACACACACACACATATGCCTGTCTTCCCTTACAGTCTAGCAGGTGAAGAGCAGAGAATAGGTTTGTGCGTGCGGCAGCTAAGTGGCTCAATGTGCTATCGACTGGCTCACCGTGGCAACCTGCAGAATTCCACCGCCTCCCCACGAGCCTGGCAGACTGTTCTGATCTGTTCACCCTCCCTTCCCTCCTCCTTCCTTTCCTTCCTACCTCCCTCCCTTCCTCCCTTTTCCCCCTCTCTCCCATCCCCCACTCTAGCAGCAGCTCCAGGGAGGCAGTGACGTGAGGGCTCCCTTCTTCTGAGAACAGATCACGGACAGAGAGCCTGGTGTAGAGGGTGAGGGTGAGGCGAGAGAGAAACGACAAAAAAAAGGGAGAGGAAAAGAGCAGGAGAAGAGAAAAGATAAAGATCCTCCCCCTGCCAGCACTCGTTGACAATGACACTGGGAGAGTCATTTCGAAGCAATGAGCCAGAAAACGCAGAGCTGCCTCTGCCATTCATCCTCCTAAGCACGACACTCAGTCACCACCACGCCACAGACACATTCATCTCTGAGGGAGAAGCTCTGGCTAAATAAGATGTACAGCAGAATGCTCATATTATAAAAACAACCATTTTGAATGCAGTGACTCATATTCATGAAAAATAGCATGATGAATAATAGAGAGACGTGGATTGAGATTGTGCAGCACAGTGCACTCCTGCTCAGTATATTCAGTTTTAAGATATATTACAGTATTTGTGTTTATATAATTCTTTAACAAAAATCAAATAAGTAATATGTTGTGGATTGAATGGTTGATTGATTTACGTGTCCCCCACCACATTGTATCCAGCCTGTATGGCTTGCAAGACACTTGACAACAACAACCAAGATAACTCAGGAGAATACAATATGTCAAATTTTAAAATAATCTGATATGTCCTATCATGAAGAATACACACTCATATAAAATGTCAGACTTCTCATCTACATGTAGCTTTACATCATCATAAATACATTAGTAAAAAACATTGATAAGTAATATCCCCTTCATTTGAGATGCTGAATATAGAGATAGATAAGCTAGATAAACGCACCCATGTTCACAGCAGTGCAGTGTCACTTCACGTATTTTTCTCCAAGTAGGACATCTTGTAATTGCCTCAAGTGAATATTCATGTCCCAGCTCTACTCCACTGTCTCTCTCTCTCTCTGTCTCTCTCTCTCTCTCTCTCTCTCTCTCTCTCTCTCTCTATCTCTCTATCTCTCTCTCTCTCTCTCTCTCTCTGTGCAAATAATCAGAAACACCATTTCATTTCCACCAATCAGCCCCAGGTCATGTGCTGACGATGAGATGGAAAACACAGCGTGTCGTTAAGTTGCCAGCTAATCAGTGTTGGCTAGTAATCCACCACCCCCCACCCTTTCCATCATGTCTTCCAAACAGGCCCCTTCTCTCCCCCCAGCACCTCCACCGCTGCTGCTGCTGACTGCTGCTGTAGTCGGTCTGTGAGATGGATGGCACAGCACTAATCACCCCCTGCAGCGCACTGTCAGCATGGCTGCAGGCCACTCTTAACATTTACTCCACATGATCACGCTCGCACACAATAAACACAAGCCTATAAGTGAGAAAATCTACTTTCACTCCTCTCCTTCCCTCGCTCTCCTCCTCCAGCTCCCTCCCTCTGCCCAAGGCCCACTACACACCACCACTTCTCTCGCTGTCACCTTGGACAGATTCAGTAGGATGCAGCTATGTCCTGAGGGTTGAGGGGAGGTAGTTCTCCTCCTCCTTCTTCTCCTCTTCCTCCGCCTCCTCATACATTGCTTCCTGCCGTTATCTCCGGGCTGGAGCCTCATCAGCCTGCGTAAAGTAGCTTTGGCTTCTAGCTGTCTCACCAGCAGCCTCGACAGGGGAGAAGGCTGCCAGAGGAGCCGGGAGGGAGGCCGCTCCATTATCAGCATCCTCTATGTGGCCTGCTTCAAGGTTCCTCTCAGGCAAGCTGACAGTCAAGTCTACTTTACAGTGCACACACACACACACAGAAACACAGGAGTTGTCATTTTGTTTCTTGGTTGTATGTATTTTTTTATTCCAGTGCAAATACAATTTATTATTATTATTATTATTATTAATAATAATAATAATAATTACAATCATATTTATACAGCACCTCTCATACATAAAATGCAGCTCAAAGGGCTTTACAATAAAATCATATGACTGCATTCATTTTCTAACACTTTTAATATTAACCAGAAACATTGGGTTTATGTGTCAGTTCCTCTGAATCAGAGCTCCTGTCTACACAGTGACCTTCAGCAGTCATTTGGGGAGACATCAGTAAACAAGAGTCTGAGAAACCCACTCCTTCACTGAAGATGTTTTCAGACATGACCTCCGGAGGCACTGGGAGTCGGGTCTGGACTTTGTCCAGATGTTTCCTTTCACACATGCACAACGCAGCGGGAGGTTCTCGCTCAGTCGTGTTTAAAACAGAAACAAATCCTCTGAAGGATTCAGGTGAGGGGTCGTGCAGCAGGCAGAGGCAGAATGTATTGTTCAGTCACAAAGTCTCGCCATCTTCGTCTGAGGTTTTTTTAGAGTATGGCTCCTCTTTTTCATCTGGGCATATTTGCCTACTTTTTGTTTTTGTTTTGTTGTTTTCATTTTGGGGTCTGTTGCATGCTAGCAACTCCCCCACACACTCGCATTGAAACCTGCAGAGCATTTCTTGCTGTGTTCTCACGTGAGCTCACCCGGTTGTTCAACTCTGTTGCATCTCACTTGGACATTTGCATTCACACATACATCTCCAGAGGAGGATCTCTGGAGTTCAGTGCATGTCTGAAAGCAGCTTCAGAGTAGCCTGAAGTGACCATGCCCTGTATTTTTTGTCAGAGAGTGAAAATTTGAATGTAATTGAAAGATTAATGTAAAAATGCCTTAATATCTCTGCTGGTAAAAACAGGATGCCCCTGTGGAGGAAGACAAGTGGTTTATGACATTAAGTGCAAAGGAGTACATCTGTGAAATACAAAGAAATATTCACAAGATACTGAATAAACAGCTGAAACAGAGAGCATCAGGCATCGCTGAACACCAGATCAAGACCCACAGAAACCCAGGTCATCAATCAGGTGGATCTGGCCATGATTTTAGCTCGCAGACGAAAAATAGGTGACTGTTGGCTGCGTGTTGACTAGGACAGTGACAAGGACAGTCAATGAGAGTGGAATCCAAAGATCCAAAATGTTGCATTATGGGAATTCTATGATCCAGCATATGCAGATTTTGATTAACACTAGGGACTTAATAACAGAAAATCTGGACCCTTGTCATTCCAGAGGCGGCTCATTTAATTCTGCATCATCATCTTCTGCTGCTTCTCTCCGATCTTTTCCAAAGATGTCTTCAACCTTCTATTTTCTCTCTCTCTCCACCAAATTAGCTCTGGTTGTTGATCTGGTTCTGTTTAGGATTCTTGGAACCTGTGAGTGTTTGTACTGTTGTAAATATTTGTTGGTAGAACACTGCAGGCTTTTAAAAATAAATCGGACAATTTCTCACATTCTTAAATGTTGCGGTTTTTGTCATCTCTATGGATTACTGGTAGAAAATACGTCTACAGATGTTTGCTCTTAAAAATATATTTTGGTTCCAAATGGGAACCGGCTTTCCAGATCTGCACCAATTAACTTTTGATTGAAATGCCCCAAATGGTTCAAAACTATGTTGGTGAGAAAAGTATCAGCGTATCAGTGACCTTCAAGAGGATGAACTGTTCTTCTTTCATTTTCCTCACCTCTTTGATTTTCTGGCCTCTGTTCGTCTTCTCTCCCTCATCTCCTGTAAAGTCTTCATGCCCTCTGCCTCCTGCACTTCAGTTCTTCCCCCGGCCGTGAAGCGTTCCCTCTGAAGAATTTTATTTGGTGCAGTTGTTCAGTGGCCAAGTCCTGCATGGTTGTCTTATAGTCCTGTTAAAACAATAAAGAAGTCATGTCATGGCTAATATAATGACAGGGCCCAATTTCATTTAGATGGTTTTATGACATGACTGAGTGATAAAACTGTTTGAGTCTGTGTTTCTCTTGGCACTCCTCGGTGTAACTTCCTCATGTGCCTTTATTTTGTTTTCCATGACGTCTGCCAGTCAAACGTCTGCTCTCTCTGTGAGCGTGTGTGTCCTCCGTGTGTTTTTCTCCGTGGTTCATGTACATGTCTGCTCTGCTCTTGACCTGCTGACCTGCTCATCAAATGAAACCATGAGTCAACTCTACAGCCAGACCGTCTCTGTTCCAGCCTCCCCACCAGATACACAATTACGCTGCTTTCCTCTGGCACCATGAGCATCAGACCTAAAGTGAACAAAGAACCGGAGGTGCGATGTCACCACACAGCACCAGGAATCATTTGAGACGTTTTTAGACATGAACTCCAGAAAAACCCAATGGCTCCACAATTGGATCCAGAGTTTATCCAGAGGTTGACTTTCATTTATTCACTGGCATCAGCTCTGATCACAAAAAGCTCTCTTGACATCATCGTCGGGGTCTTCTGCGTGTTTGGCTCAGCTTTTTCATCCTGAGACATTTGTATTCCTTTTGTTTTTTGAAGTTGCTCCTGCCGCGTGTTTTTAATGTCATCAACACACCTTGCTGTGAGTCCTCCAGAGGATCTCCTGCTGGGATCTCACATGATAGGAACATGGATAGTATCCAGAGCTTTTACGAAGGGGCTGGCTGTGGAGCCTCTCAGTTGGACATTTGCGTTCTCACATACAGCCCCTGCAGAGAATGTCCAGAGATTATCTGGAGTTCAGTGAATGTGTCAAAGCAGCTTTGCTGCGATGTAAACAATAGAAGCCTGTTAAGCACCAGTTTGTGGTCACAACCTGTTGTTGTCCACTTGATTTCTTGTTTTCATTTTGTGTGCCAGGAGCTGAACTTGTAATGGAAACCACAGCCAGCTAACGTCATAAACCAAGCACTGAAGTCAATATTCACATCTATGAACCCATGTCATCCTGCACAGCTGATTGTGGGTGAGTCAGACAAAGGTGGGGGAGGTACTGTTGACTCCAGAATGACGGCATGTCAATGGAAAATTCATTTAGTGGTGAATAGTTTCAGTTTGTATGTGTCTGTATTATGTATAGAGACTGAAACCACGTCACTGCACAGGATTCATTATGTGGACCTTTCTGCTGTGAGTCACTGCTCAGACAGTCGTGACTGCTACCTGCCTCTGACGTACACACACTTACACACAGAACGTACACATCTTCATCAGTTACACATCTAAATGGGAGTGTGAGTCACTGCGCTGCCAGGGCACATCTTTTCTCCTCTCTGTCTAAATGCACAGGAGACGCAGGCAGCTTGTGTCGTGAGCGAGGACACTGCGGACGTAAGCAGACATTTGAAGCTAACCTCCCACCAGACTCATTTCCCCCATGACTCATGTGTGCCCATTAACTTCCACGTCAACACATTCCAGATTAAAACAAATCCTTCAATATTAGGACTGTGTCTTGGATCTCGAACTGCACGATGGTGATTTGTGAGGGTTTGATTTTTGTGCGTCTCTACAACCTTTTGAATTAGACTCAAAGGACGAGGTAATGAGCGGAACTTCATGAATCAAAAGACAAAAACATCCGTCACACCCCAGCACGCAGTGGGAAATTCCATTGTGTTTTCCTGTAATGCCTCATATAGAGAGACGGATCTCTGAGATGGTGAAATGTTAGAGGTGTGTGTTCATTTACCACTGCCGTTGTGTAAATGGTAAATAATCTGAATTTATATAGCAATTTTAGTCTCCTACAGTTTTTGCCATTCAAACACACAATCATGGTGCATCTATGTGCAGCGCTTTCTCTATAACAGCCGTCAGGGACAATTAGGGGTTCAGTATCTTGCCCAAGGACACTTCAGTGTGCGGAGACTGGAATTGAACTGCCGATATTCTCTTTGTAGTAATTGTGTCATTTACAACACAACAGTATGTATCACAGCTTTGTGCCATCAGTCATTTTAGAAACAATCAAATGGTAAAATGTGATCAAATAAATAAATGTGTATTGTGTAAAATATATTTTTTTTTCTCCTCCTGTCCATTTATTACCATCAAAACTGATAACGTTATCAGTTGTTGGTGCTTTGTAACCTGCCTGTGACAGTGGTGACTCACCTGTTGGATTTTCAGTCAAGTGGGAAACGGTTGTTGTGACTCTCGGCTGAAAACAGAGAGCAGTGACACATCAGAGTGGCGAAGATGACCGTTTTGGAAATTGTTCATCTGTGACGAGCGACAGAACCGGCATTGTTCGCATTATAACTAACCCCACTCAACTTCAACTCTCACATTATCACAACTGTCCTGTTCCCAGAAGAGACCTCAGGCACTTTGAGACTTTAACAGGTTTGAAAACATTTTCCTAAGACAACTGTGATCATGGGATCTTTCATCTTATGTTGAAATACTTGACTTATTTGGTTTATATAACCGGGTCCTTAATTCTTACTTTCAGGTCTGTCAGATTACCTGTGGTTAGCTGCTTTCCTGTCATGTTATGGACACTTAAAAGAAACTGTTCAGTTAATTAATTTAAAATCTCTGAGCACCAAGACATTTTCTTTACCGGTGCTTATTCAAATGCTGTCAGCAGCCACACTTTGCTGCACTTTGTACCCACTTGTGAGCAGGAACAATGCCCTGCAGGGGGTTATGATTGAACCTTGATAGCAAGAAAAATATTTTTTATTCAGGACCATTAAATTCCACTTCAATTAAATTCTGTTCTTATTGAATTCTGAAGGTCTGAAGACTCATTTATAGAAAAGCGAGACAATGTGAGTCTCTGTTTTTAGCTCTTGAAATGGAATTTCTGTAAAGAGTGCAGGTGATCTGAAACATCCCCTGTGGGTTTCTGCGTTTCTTTATGTTTTATGTTATTTGTCAAATCCTTTCCACTGGGCTCAAAGCTCCAGGTTCACGAGTCCTTGTCTCGCCTCCATCCTCCTGTTTTTCCTCCGCTGCCATTTGACCTGCAGACCGGTGCTGTGACGCATGTGGACCGTCATTTCTTCCTACATGGAGATGTCATCTCAATCAGATGTAGCCACTCACAAGAAAGGGCAGTGGAATCATCATATATTAATAGATCCAAGGGATGTCAGTCTAAACTCTCTTCGTTATCCCTATTTTTTCAAAAGTTTGGTTCAGTGTCAGTGTTTGGTGGTCAGTGTTTTGCTCAGTGCTCGCACGAGCATTTGTGAGGCAGCAAAAAGTCCCAATGTATCTTTGTGTGTGTCTCATGTTCACATCTCGTCCCAAACGTCTCCCCTCACTGTCCTGGCTACTGAAAAGAATCACATGTCTCCCTGACTGACGCACAGACATGATCAGTGATCATGTGCTGAAGTGACATAATGCTGACGTCACTGAGTTATCTGCCTTGTACAAGGTGCAGGTGTAAAGTTGACTTATTTCTAAGTGACTGTAAAAAGTCACCTGCTTTATCAGCCATGCCTTATGTTCTCACAGTGTTAATGACAGTGTGAGGATACATTGCATCCGTATGACAATAAAATGAGCTCATGTCACATGTTGCATTCACTGTGGGAAAGTCACGTCATAATCACCAGTGCGCATTACAATTAAAAAAGAATAATATCCAGTGGCCCCAAACGAATGAATGAAGACAGATAAGTAAGAAATGCGTTTTTATATCTTTTTTGTTCCTGAGAATTTGGCTGCAACTTCCCCGCGCTCCTGAAATAATATTTTACAGGAAGACGTGATGGATTTAGATGTAAAGATAGATCGGAAATGTTCATCAGACATCAGACCTGTTTGTCCGCGTCTGCCAGATGTTCTGCTGTGGATCTGAGGTCTTCTCTCACTTTTTCGTTCGTAATAAAAAAATGATGACGTGCGGAAGCGGGATCCGCGCGTGCTGCTGCTGCTGCTCAGGTGAACTTTCTGTGCGCGCGGCGCCATTAATAAAACGTGCACATGCGGCATCACATTGCCACAGCGCATGACGCACGTGGCATGTTCCAAATAGAAATTAAGAGTTTTCTTTTACACAAATGTCGCAGGAGCGCAGCTCGGGCATCATGAGACAGCCACGGCTTAAATCGAATATGTAATCGAACAGAATGGGCCTGTCATATCTGATCAATACAATGTGATGTGATCATGTGGTGTTTGGTGCAGGGGGGCAGCGGACAGGTGGCACGTGTCCTGATCGTCTGATAAACGCTTCGTGCACTCGAGCCTGTTTCTTTACACCAACACATTCCACCAAACCCCTCCAGCTCCCGATCGCGTCTCTGTCCCCGTCTCTCGTCGTTCATTTTGGGAATGACGCAGCTGAATCATGGCAGACAGTGCACGGCACTGCGCACGAGCCCGCGAACCGTGCCTCACACAGCAAAGACCGTGAACACCCATGGATGTGTAGACCCTCACTGTGCTTTAATCAAACGGTGTGTGAAGCGAACACACATGCGTGTCAATGTAGATTTCATGTGATATTTCTTGCGGTGTATTTGCGCTCATTGCCTTATAAGGACAGAGCATCGTGCCGCTCCGCAATAGGCCGAGAGCTGCAGCGCTGCTCTTTAACCCTCTCGCTGCTGAATTTTATTTGCTCCCACCGCCTGAAACAATGCGAGCACGGCACGTAGGCATGTGGGCATTTTTGATTCGAACGAAATGCACTGAAAACACATCCCCTGCTTTGGATCTGCATGTGCTAAAAGACAACAAACAGCTGGATACGCGCGCGCTAGTGGCAGTTTAACATCTGGATGTGTGATTAATCCCCATCTCTCTGTGCAGTTATACCCAATTATTTCAGTCTTCATTCAGCTGCTACCGTGGCGCTGCCATTTCCAGACAAATCCCCAGGTTTGGTGCCAGAGCTCTATGTCGGGCCTGCGCTGGCTTATTGCGTTCTCTGCGCGCTCTCCGTGCGTAACTGCCAAGTGATACGGGGGGCCGGCTGGTGCCTGTCCTGTCGGGGCTCCGCAGTCAGAAATAACCACGCTGGAGTTAACCCCGGCGGGGCAGAGCATGCTGACCTACATCGGTCCGCCACACAACCGGGGTGGGGGGGGTTTCCCTTAACACCGTGAAAATCCAGCAGAAAATCCCCGCCACACGGCGCCGTCTGAAATGTCTTCTCTCTGTGTGACCTTGACTCAAAAGGATATGGAAATCTATTCATTGTGATGCGCATAACAGCGGCCGATTTCACCTTCATCCTCATCCTGCGGCGGCTGAGGAGGCCTTGCGGTGATGGATCAGTGTCAGACACACGGTGCCTCTGACTGTGAGCTGGGCCTGTATGTGTGCAACATTTCGTTTTTAATATTAGTTGTGATTTAACTGCAAACAACCCAACAGAATCATGAGCCCTGATCATTCGGGGGGCTCTGTCGGTGAAGGACGCGGGGGGCGCACAGACTGAAAAGCCTCCACACACTAACACAGTCTGTGGCGGTTTGTCAGTGGAAATACAACATGAAGCGAAAGGCCCAAAGCTGCTGGATTCAGGTGTGTGAGCAGCACGTTTCAGGCCACAGCTCCGCAGAAAGACGCTCTCCTCCCCACCCTCCTCCTCCCTATTCCTCCTCCTGCAGTTGCACCTCGCTTCACATCCAGGGACACGGAGGCAGAGGTGATGCCTTCAGGGTCCCGTCTCAGCGCGTAGTTTTCACAAGCACATTTATTCCCCCAATTGTTTTTAAATATTCTTGCTTTCGATAGGACATTGTAAAGATTATATGATCATATAATGATTTACACATGTGTCGTAATGAGTGGTGCTGATAATATGGTGCCATGAAAACCATATTATTATATGGTTTCCTGTCCAATAGCACTCAACCAAAGAGAGGCCTTTTTCTAGTAGTTTCATGCTGGAATAGCTGAATAAAGCTATTGCACAATAGGTTTGGTTTTTGTTTTATGTTACGTTTTCCTCATTTAAGTTTCATATTTTCTTATATGTCACTGATTGACCATTGTTCACTATTTACACAGCCTTATACCTTCATGTTCACTTTTACCTCTGCGGTTCTTAAGCTTTTTTCTTTCCCTGTATGTGTTGTAAAGGCTCAGTGTGTACAATTTTGTGTTGAAGTTGCATGTTGCAGCTGAACACCCCTCAACTCATCCTCCCCTTTCAAACGTGAAGGAAAAAACTCAAAAGGTGTTTAGTTTGTCCAGTTTGGACTACTGTAAAAAAACATGCCGGCCTCCATAGAGCCGACCCGCTCCTTATGTAAATATAAAGTATTTGAATATAAATCATTTAAATATAAAGGGTCCATTCTAGGGTAAAGAAAACAACAACTAGTACAAATTAGATGATCACACGATAGTGCAAAAATCACTGGGATTATTTTATATTCAAGATCCCTTTCACCAAAATCTTACACACTGAACCTCTGCGCAACTGGATGCCTAAATTTCCTTTCGGATCCTTACAAAAAAAATGCAAAACGTTGCATGTCGTCTACATAAAAAGGCCCAACTATGAAATAGCCTACAGTGACAAAATCCATCAGAGGTTGTCATGGTTTCCATAATCCTGTTTTTTTTTTACACTTTAATTTATAATTTTCAACGTCCAACTCGAAGAATTCCCTCTTTTTTCCGACAGCGCCTGAAGTGAGCACGGGAACAACCCTCCTCCCCTCTGTCTCCGCCCCCCTCGTGTGACGTCACATCCAGGGCTATTTGCATGAAGTGTTTTGTTGCTGCAGCTTCAACTCGGCTGCAGAGCGGGTGTCTCCGAGGGGGAGCGCAGGGAAAAAACAGGAGGAGCGGGGGGCTCTTGTGTCTCACATCAGAGGAGCAGAGGACGAGGACGCGGCCTGGCAGAGAGGAGAACGTGTCCGATATTCCAACAGCGCAGCGAGGAGCGGGGAGACAAAAAAGGAAAAATAAACCCAGACGAGCCGCTTCTCTTCTCTTGGATCGGAAAATGGAACTACCCGCCGCGGGAGAGCACGTCTTTGCGGTGGAGAGCATCGAGAAGAAGCGCATCAGAAAGGTTGGTGTGCAGAGACAGCGAAGGACATGTTTAACACACACCGTGCACACGGAGATGAGGAGGGGGTTCTCTCCGGTGTGTCCTTGTCTGTTTATCTTTCACCAGGTCATATTTAGGATGACGGTGCGTTGCATTTTGCTGCGTAAAGTGACGTTAAGACGATAATCCCGTTTCTGTCCGTTCACAGGGGAGGTTCGAGTATCTGGTCAAGTGGCGAGGATGGTCTCCAAAGTAAGTGCCCACACACCCCATATAGCAAACATCACAACCACTAACGCAACATTCACAATACAAATATGTGTGCGTGTGTGTGTGTGTCGAACGTGGGCGCGCATATATGGGCGGCTGCGCGTCCTTGCCTTGGCCGCTCGATGCGTTTGGCCTCGATGATGGATGTAGTCTTCCAATGAATGCTATCCCCAGTGTTCCAATTAGAGGAAGACACGTCTGTAATTGAACCCAGTGTTTACGAAATGTGTCTCCAGTTGAGTCGAGGCTCGGCCGTTGCACCCACCTCCCCCCACCGCCGTGCGTAAAAGTTACTCATGATTTATTACACGCGCATCCTCAGGGAGTGCAAGTGTCTCCATTTGTTGTTTACACATGTAGAACACAGGACTGCAAATATGAGCCGTGGGAGAATTCTAATGATCATAGGGTGGGAGTCTGTTGAGGCTCGTTGTGCAGAAATCATCAGCCATTGTTTATGAAAGTCATCCGCTGCTGACAGGCAGGTGTGTCCTCACTGTCCACATGTTCCTCTCTGAATAGATACAACACGTGGGAACCAGAGGAAAACATCCTGGACCCAAGGCTGCTTGATGCTTTCCAAGACAGGTAAGTGCAGGGTTGGATAAACCAGCCTCAGGTGTGGTGAGATCCACACAATACCAAGACCAAACCGGTTTAAATTGCTCCACCTATTCACTTATGTCACTTTCAGTCAACTATAAGGAGGAACTCTTTGTGTGTCTATAGTGGGATCAAGGTGTATACCTTGATCCCACTATGTGGAAACTCCAATGTACACAATCAACTGTCCACACAATGTGACAGTCATATTCAGTGCCCAGAGGGGGTTTGGATTAGGATTAACACCGGGGACATCAGTGGGTCAGGTTAGGGTTAAACTCCGGTCAGGGTTACCAGAGCAAACAGTGACACTTTGTCCAGGATCAACTTTTTGTCACCTGATAGTTATTTGAGTGTCAGCATCAGGTTATCATGCTCTCCCACCATGTAGTCACCAGATGCTCCTGTGTCCTCTTCTACAGGAGGCAGCAACCAATCACAACACACAATAGGCCACATATTATGGATCATTCAAAATTCCAAAACAAAGGATCTGTGTGGCTAAATGTTCAGACTTTACTCATGTGCTCTGTTTTTGATACAAATTTGATGACCCCCTCTCAACATGTGAGGGCGTTTAAAAACAGGCAGTGTGTAATGATGTTTCTGAAATGAACTTTTTAAAGTTCAAAATTAAATAAGGACAAGATTGTGAATATTATCCCTTATATGTTTGAAGGTCTTCTGCACTAGCTAGATGTTAAATGGCTAACCGCCAGCAGAGGGTAGGGACACATGTTAGTGGAGAAAACTAAATCCACTTCTTTGTCTTCATTAAAAATCCAGATGCTTTAAAATGCAATTGCATATTTCAAAAGTTTAACTATTGAACGTCAGATGTCTCCTACTTCACTTTTAATTAACTTTTCAAGTCAAGTCAACTTTATTTATAAAGCACATTTTAAAAACAATCGCAGTTGACCAAAGTGCTGCACAAAAAAAGAAGGAAGTGCAAAATGCTAAAAACAAATGGCAAAATAGGACAAAAGTGTTAGGATGTAAATAAAACAAGTTAAGGGCACCCAAAAGCCTGCAAGAACAAAAGGGTCTTCAGTTTAGTCTAAAATGTGTCGACAGAAGGGGATCATTTATTTGTAAATGGCAGACTGTTCCAAAGCTTTGGGGCAGCTATACAGCAAACGCACAATCACCCTTTTAGCCTTTAACCTCGACCAAGGAAGAGCAAGGATCAACTGATCAGTGGATCTGAGAGATCCCTGAATGGAGAGGGGCCTGAGAAGCTTAGAGATGCATTTATGGGACAGGCCATTTAGTTCTCATTATAAATGTGTCAGAGGTGTCAAGTCTCCACATAAAACCTGTGGAAGTTGCATACAGGACCATGTTTGTGATGTCATAGAGTCATGATAGTACCTGCAGATTTTAACCTGAGATTTAAACTGAGCAGCTGATCCCTGCACACTCATCATCCTGCACGGTGAAGATCTAACCTCTGAGTGAAGGGACAGTAGGCGGAACACATTTTTGGAGTGGGATTTAAATTATGGTGCACATCTTTTCTGAAACTGCTTGTGATGTAGTGGAAAGGCATGAGGAAACGAAGATTTAGGTAAGCAGGGGACTAAATAGTAGCTTAGGAATCGCCATAAATCAGACGTTCATGCACCGTCTCAAACTCGAAGCCAGAGGAAATTCCTCATGTTTCTCATTAGTGAAGGGCCTTGTGTCCACAGTTTTCAAAGTGGGCTACCACGGTCAAATTAGCTGCCTAGCTAATTGCTAAATAGTCTATTGAGTGACTGAGCAGACAACTGCACATGAAATACACTGTAATTGAATTTCTTCAAAGCGCGGCGTGTTTAACTGTCACTGGCTTTTCTCAGCTCCTGCTTACAGAAACCTTTCAGGCGCAGGTCACACGTTAAAGCAAAACACGGCGTCGCTCTGCGTCTGTTTTTGCAATTACCCCTCTACCTCTAAAGAGGAGAGATTTTATTGAAACTAATTGCGTGTCTCTCCGGGGAGCCGAATCGTCTGAATGCCAGGCTATGAAAATACACGGAGTCGTCATTGTAATTAGATGTGATGGAGTAGGGTGGGGGAGGGGACTTACATCACTCCTGTCTGTGGTATTGAGTTACTGCCTCAGAGAGACTGTAGACTGAGGAAAGCTAAGGAAAAGTCAGAGAGGATGAGAGGCCTGTGTGTCCAACTGTGGACAGACATGTTACGAAATTATGAATTTTATTAGAGGAGGAAGGAAGAGCGAGTGTAATGTGATATTAAACAGTCGATGCTTTATAAACTAAAGGATCGAGAGAAAAGATAAATCCATGTTAATGAGAGAGAATGACTGCTCCTTTAATGCGCGTTGAATGACTGTCACGGTGCATCAGGGAGTGTAACTCCAACCTGTAACATGGGCTCAGTGTTTTCTAACTGATCCTGAGGAGGACACCCATGACGTTGTGTTGCCATGCAACGGCAACTCATCTCTGCGAGATGGTTTCACTGATTGGCTGCTGTTTTCCTGTCCCACAGAGAACGTCAGGAGCAGCTGATGGGATATCGCAAGAGAGGCCCCAAGCCCAAGCACCTTCTGGTCCAGGTAAGCAGTGATACTCAACAAGTCTCTTTGTTGTTGCACACACAGTTCCACCTGGAATCCCAGGAAATCCCAGGAAGCAATGTAGACAAAAATGAATTTCTCCAATAAGGCAGGTTTAATTAGACGCTCCAGATATTTAATATTGCAGGCCACAAGGGGGACTAAAAGACATGTCAAAATTAACCAGCGAAACGCCAAGTTAATATCCTGAGTTTTGGCTATAGTATTGATCAAGCTCTGAAAATGCTGGGTCCTACATTTCCCATAATGCAACTCAAAGTCATCTTTTGTTCGAAGTGATGTGACTGTTTTTACAGCCTGAGTAGATTAGATAACTAATCTTCATGATAGATCGGTGGCTTTCCTCTTAAATTTAGGAGTTGGAACTGCATGCACTTTGAAAACTAAAATATGTATTACAAACATACATTTTATTATCTACTTGGATTTTTTATATGGACAGTTCCCTGACCTAACACTTGTAGCTCAAAGACTGTGAATTGTACATTTAGTGCATCCATCACCCTTCCAAAAGGCCAGGGGACCACCTCAGAGGAGTGTTTTTGTTCCTCTCAGGAGGGTGTTGGTGCTAACGCGTGGGATAGAGTCAATGACAGGACACAAAGCAGCCAGTGACATTCCTCCAAGCTGAGGTCACAGCCACAGGAGACACTTGGAAATATCACTGTGGTGCCTGGGCCGGTGGCTGAAAGAGCTACACGGGACCTGTAGGAGGGCTGTGTGAACATAGACCAAGGCACCTGAAATAAACTGCTCCCGTCCAGGCCTCAGAAGGGCCCCTTCACACATTCCAAGCACAGCTCAACTCACGGGCCCCAGTGAACCATGGCTTTTTGTTCTAGCTTGACACAGACACATGTATAGATACTGTAGACAGTTTCGCTATTAATCAAATTCTCTGCCCAGAGGGACACCCTTTATTTTAAATACTCATCTACACACAAGAAATCCCATAATTTGTCATGTAATGTTCATTAATCTTTATTTTTAAGGTTTCTTAACACTAATCACTGTTTTGTTGCACAGGTCCCTTCATTTGCGCGGAGATCCAGCATTCTGGCTGACCTCCACGAGGCGTCCCTGGATGAGGACAGCTGCGAGAAGTCCAACCCCATCCAGATGCTCCGTCCCCAGGGCCAACAGTACCAGCTGAACAGCAAGAAGCACCACCAGTACCAGCCGCTGTGCCGGGAGCGCGAGGCCGAGCAGCAGACCAACGGCAAGAAATTATTCTATCAGCTCAACAGCAAGAAGCACCACCACTACCAGCCAGACCTCAAGGTGCACGAGCCCATGTTTGCCAAGCCCAGAGACGTCAGAGCCCCAGAGCTGCCCAACAAAGGGTACAATGTGCCCCCTGTGCTGCAGCAAAAGTGGGTTCGGGACAAAGACTCTGGCTGCCTGACCAAAGTGAAGGATATCACTATGGAGCTGAAGAATCTTCCAGCTGACCTCAACAACCACAAAGAGCCGGAGATGGTTAAACCTAAAGAGGATGCTTCTACACAGTCTAATGGTGTCAGCAGCAGCAAGCTAAAGATCGTGAAGAACAAAAACAAGAACGGCCGGATTGTTATCGTCATGAGTAAGTACATGGAAAATGGAATGAAGACAGCTAAAATAAAAACCGGTGAAACTGCAGAAAAGCCGGGGCAAGAAATGGACATCAGCACAGAGAACAACCTTGAAAAGATGAAACTTGTCAAGAAGCTCGGCCTCATGAACGGATTTGCGAAAAACCCCAAAGACAAACCCGCTATTCCAAGTACTGGATTTAACGTAGATCGCCGAAAAGAAAAGGAACAGTCCCCCAAAGTGGAGCCAACTGCGACGGAACAGGATAAACATGTCGAGGTCAGGGGTCGGGGGCAGCTTCCAGCGGATCAGCTTTTACTATTGACAACCAAGCCTAATCTGCTCTCCCTGCCTTTGGATAGGGGAGTTCCCTCTCCACTGGACAAAAGAGGAACCCAAGGTGGATTTCAAACTCTAAAGCGACACCTCTCTGATACAGACTGCGAGGAGCATGGGAGTACTAAGAGGTTTTTGAGTTCCAGCAGTATCAGCGTTCCTAACATGGTATCTTCACCCGCCCAAAACATCAGCTACGACCAAAACGGACACGGGGGCCACATCGGCCTGCAGGTCTGTGGGTACGCAGATCAAGACGAGCCTATTGACTTGAGCATTGACAAGTCCAGGCCTAAAGCTGCAGCGTCCACAGCGAGCCAGCCAGCAAAACACACACAAGCTGAAACTCTAGCGCACACACCGGAGGAAACGCACACACAAGCTGAAACACATACGATAACGGACTCGCAACCAGAAATGCAGCGCCAGACTGAAACCCAAAGCGCTGCAGAGAAGGTGAGAGTAGACTCATTGTCTGTTTCTAACAATGACGAGATAAAAGAGGAGACGTTTCCCTCCTTCCAGCCGTTCCTCGGGAATATAGTGATCACAGACATTACGACAAACTGCCTCACTGTTACATTCAAGGAATACATAACAGTGTGATCCCGCTGGATACCAACTGTGTAACTGTATAAATGTATATTAGAGAGATTTAATTTAAAGATGCTTGAATGTACAAATGAACCGTTGATGTTGTTTTCATTTTGTAAAGTTCAGATAAAATAACTGAACTTTTATTGCGTTATTTGCATATTGTCTTCTTATCTTATAAGCTCTATCTGTTGTTATTTCTGGAGATTCTATCACATGCAGTTTCTAATTTTACGCTCTTTCAAACGTAGTTAGAAAGCAAAATTAGATCATAAATAGATGCCGGATCTTTAATTAAAGATGCACTTAACCCTTGTACATACTTTTCACTTTTCTATGGATGTAATTTGATTTATACACTCAACTGTCTACATCTCATAAAAATGTAGGCTATATGGAGAGTTTTGTAAGGAAGAGAAATTATATTGAATCATGGTAAAATACACTGTGCGGGTGTATGTGCGTGCGAGTGTGTGTGCGTGCGAGTGTGTGTGTGTGTGTGCATGCGTGAACAAGTTGACAGGTTTAAACAAGGATAGATGCTGCTTGGACAGATTATGCCATTAGGCGTGCTTAAACAAGCAGATGAAAAAAAATGAAGCGTCTCTTTGTCAATAAATGTGATTTGTGTTGAAAGGGAAGAGGTGATTATTAACGGTTAACGTTTGATATATGCTCCTATTATTTGGTCTCCATTCAATGTGTTTTCTGGGTCACGCATCTCAAGATCTAATATTGAGCACAAGTCCCTTCCATTAACACAGTTGACGTACAACCATATATATTTTCATGTTTTGCAGCAGTGACTAAAATAAAAACAAAAAAATAATAATAATATGAATTATATCAGCCTAATCTAATCTAACAGATTAGTACCACCAGCTGGGGTTCCGTGATTCAGCTTTTTCCCATTCTCTCACACCCTGACACGTGTGACACAGATGGACAAAGTATAAAATAATTCATATTTTGTGTAACTAAACGTATGTAAAAGCACACGCAGGCTCTTGTCATGATCAGATCTGTTCCCTGAGTTCATTCATTCTTCTCCTTCCCTTTCAGCACTGTGTGGTATGAGGTGCATTGAACTGCTCTGTTGAAAACTGACCAGATGCACTTTTGATGTTTTCTCTGCAGACTAAAAAGTGAAGGCTTCCTATAATACGTTTTTGCAATAATAAAACTGTTTGCAAGTAAAATATGGAATGTGTCTCTTTCTTTATACTCAGTGGTGGAGGAAGCACTCTAAACATTTTACTATGTTAAAAGATAAAAAGATTAAAATTTATTCAAGTAAAAGTACCTCATTAACTTTTTTTTCTCAGTAACTACTTGCTTTTAAATACATTTGAAATATTAAAAGTAAAAGTACCCGCAGAGTGTAGCCTATTCCCTAATGCAATAGTCTACTACTTCATTAACTGTCAAGTGTATATTTTGTTAAAGACTAGAAAAATACAAACTGTTAATTACCTGTTAGCGATCGGACTTGATGAGTGGACAAATTCGCCTCTAATTATTGATTACTTTTATATATATAATAATATAATAAACAATGTGAAAAGGTAACATAATGCATTGTAAAAATGTAGTGGAGGAAACAGTACAGATATTTGCTGATATATGTAGTGGAGCAGGAGAGAAAAGTACCAGAAAATAAATCCACTTAAGTATAGTACAGATACATGAAAAATTTACTTAAGTGCGGAATGAAGCGAATGTGCTTTGTTACATCCCACCACTGTTTATACTTATATATGATCATAGGAGACCTCCCAGCTTGAGTCCTACATCATATGTGACCTTGGCCTCCTATAAGGAGCTAAAGATTTTAGAAGACGGCTGCTGTAATGATCTCACTAACCTTACTCCAGAAGTTGCTAAATCTGTACATGGCTCTATTTGTGGCTGTAGACTGCAGACCGTGAGGATTATTACAGAGCCTTACAGAGAGTTTATTTTCAGATAGGCATCATCTAGCCCTGCAGGCTGCCCAGGGCCAACTATTTGCCCCGTGTTTATACTGTAGCTACAGGTCAGTCCTGGTTTACTGCTACATATGGAGAGCAATGTGTTCCCATTCATTTAAACCCTGCACAACACATTAAATGGGGAAGCAGCTGTGCTACATGAATACATGTAGGTTTCATTGTGGCCTTCAACGCCACTGATCATCTTGTGAATGTAACATTAGAACCTCTTGTTGAGTAACTGTGACCTGCTACTTTTGAATTTGAGAATAACATGGTAAAGGTCTGACCACAGGCTGAAGAAATTCTGCTTCATGGTTGAACTAAGACTTAAACATGTCTGTGAGGTGGTTATTAGATCTTAGTCGACTCGGTTGAGGCTCATGGTTTTGACCCGAACAGCTGTTCATGTCAGATGAATAAATCCTCCTAACATACCAGGGGAGGCACAGCGGGAGACTGCGGGGCCTCTGTGTGCTTCACCTCCATGTTCATTTTAAAATGACATAACTCAGGATGTTGTCTCCATGTTTTAACGCTCTCCTGCCTCTTTTCTCACATTTCAACCCCAGATTTAATTTCACTTTCTGTTCCCCTGGATAATGTGAATGAAAGCCCAGTCATCTCCTGCTCTGGTTTTTACACACAATCTGAGTGTGGTAGAATGTTAACTTTGTTACTGCCCTTGGATACATTGTTCATGGATCTGTACTTTACTTAAGTACATTTATTTTGAAGAACTTATTACTTTTACTCCACCACTGATCCAATCAGAGCAGGCAGCAGCATCTAATGAAGAAACACCTGAAATGGATTCAGAAGAGGCCGAGGCTCAGCCATAATGATGTGGTAGACTGTTGCATTATCTATAAATATCACTTATTATTTTCATTATAACAATCAGTCTGACAGAGTTTAAAATTCACAGGTGCACAACTGTTCCTGTCTCTCTCTCTTTTCTCTGCCCCTCTTCTCTCCCCTCTTTTCCATTCACCTTCTTTCTCTTCCTCAGTTTCTCACTCACCCCAACTGGGCGAGGCAGAGGGCCTCCCAAACTAAGACTGGTTCTGCCAGAGGTTTCATCCTTCTAATGACAGAGTTTCTTCTCCCCATAGGTCTCGACCTATGTAATTATGTAATCTACTTTGTGATAATGTATTTTGTAATGTGGTAAACATGAATTAAATTGAACTGAATTGAATTAATGAGGGTATGGGCTTCCCTCTACACTCACTCACTTTTACTCAAGTTAATGTGGTACTTTTACTTTCACCTGAGTAATTTTGTTCCCTGTTTATTTGTAGGCCTACTTTTGGAGTACCTGTTGTCTGTTGTGGGAGCATATACACAGACTCTAGCTCTCTGGCTATTCCCGCCAATAAATGACATGAATGTGAGCACTGACAGAGAAAATGTCTCTCTTGTTTTGTAACACTGCTCTGTGAATCAGCCGTCAGTGGGAACCCCCCCCCCCCCCCCCCAGGACTACAGGCATTATTCTCAGTTTCATATGGTGTTAATAAACTGCCAGTCTGTGATTGAGCTACTTGTGTAATCCCTTGAAGTAACCAACATTTGTATAAAACCAGTTGATCCACCTTCCTTTCCTCATCCTCTTCTCTGCAGCTCATACTCAGTCTGTGCATGCATGGCTGAGTTATGGCCTGTTAATGTTTTCTGACACATTGGCTTTTACACCATAAACTCACAGGGACCATGCTTTTGATTTACAAAACCACACAGCTATTCATGGAATATACAGGCTGCTGGTTTCAGAGGGACATAATAGAAACTCTGAGCCATACAGTCCTCTACAGTAAAGGCCCTAATCACACCCGCACACACATTTATATGCACAGAATTATAAGAAAGGCCTAGACATGCCAGGCATGCAGATTTGAGCTCATAGCAGATTTCTAAATCCAGCCACACACCAGAGGAGTAGAGAAATATACAATCGATACAGCTGATTCCATGGCCTTTACCTCAGTGAAATGGTGGCAATGTACAAGTGCAAAAAGAAAACCTCCAAAATTGTGATCTCACATGTGTAAAACTCCTTAATATTGTTCCAATTAATTAATTCTGTAAAAGAAAAATGATCATATTTCACAAAATCACCATATATTTTCACCGTGTAAGTAGGTAAGGTAAATTTTCATAGCACTTTTTACAGAGAAGAGTCACAACCTACTTTACAGGGCTTAGGAAATATAATAATTAATCTTTTTTAAAGCAGGAAACAAACACACAGATACAAACTAAAATGACTAATATAGAGTCCAGTAAAGTCCATAAACTGACAGATGTGGTACACATAATTCGCATATGAGGAAATTATATAAAATAATGCATTAGTAAGCGGATCATTTACAGATTTATAGCTTTCCCTCTTTACTCTCGGTCTTTATAAAACCAGGTTAGGGAGTGTTGGGGCGTGAAAACAGCTGGATATGACAAACAGCTGCAGGGATCATGTTTCAGACCTGCTGGGCATCACGCAGCTTCATCCACTTCACCAACAAATCAACTGAGTAAACCTAAACTGACGCGGCGGTGACTGGTCCACGTGTGTGAGGACGCGGATGGGTCCACGCGTCAGGCCCAGGTCCATGTGTCTCAGCCACCGTGGAGTTAAATGGAGATGTGTCCTCACTGTCCATTCATTTACTGGACACACACACAGAGCTGTTGTCTGCGTCGATTGGACGTGGTTAGCCCTGGGAACCGGTAGATCATGTGGATGTCGGAATCCGAGGGAAGGAAGCCCATGCGTAAAACCAACTATATATATTTAGTTGCTTTACGGGATATTTGCAGATGGTTTTACGCATGGACGATGATGATCAGTACATGTATGACGGGAATCTGCTCTCACCTTTCCATTACGTCCTTATTTCCTTAGCCTGAGTGATAATAATATAACACAGACAAAGAAAAAAGGGGAATGTCCTTTAATATTGTAAAGCTTGTTTCTTAATTCATATGACGAACTCCACACAATTGACATTTAATGTCCCATTCCAACAACAAGCTATGTGGCTTCATGTGAACGGGGAATTTCTCCGACCTCGCTCCACCATCGTTGCATGTGTGGTGGTCGGTTTTTCCCGGTTTGAGCTCTCACCGGGATCCCGCTTCTTGCCCGGATACAAGGCAGCCAATAGTGTTGTACCGGCGGCAGCGGCGCTGCACTGCAGGCGCGCCGAGACCAATCGCATCCAGAGAGTGAGGAGCTGCACCCATCACACGCACAGTGTGTGCACCGAGGAAAGGATGCGCTGAGGAGAAATTAAAAGATGGAACATGAGTACAATATTATATATCTAACACACGTCTTCATTCATTAAGGATGGGTTTAAGAACAAATATGTAGAATTTGCAACATGCACCTTATCAGATAATTCAGGTGTTTTTCATGACAACCTGTACACCTTAAACTCACTATAAAACCTAACATGACATGTTTGGTCAGATGGATTCAATTTCTACTCATTGGCATTTCCACAGATTGAACTTCTGACTGACAAAAATATTTAGATTTGGCCGACAGTCTTCATATTGGAGGTCGTCTATAGTCGGTGATTTGTGCCGCAGTTTGAACTGATCCATCCTGACAGGAAACGAACATTAACATTAATATACTGAACCGTTCTACACAGAGTTCATTCATGACCACAGGTCCCAGCAAACGGCAAAGTATTTCCTATCATAAAGGTGGGTTATACCTTATAGGCTGATTTAATGGGATAAGTGGATTAAAAGATGGTTTGTGTAATAAATCATTTAATCTTTAATCTCACTGAGTCAATCCTCATGGTCTCTGTGGTATTTGTTCTGATCTGAATTGACTCAGAAGTCTGTTTAAACCGAGCTCGTCTTGCCACTGTCGCTTGTTCTTGTCTTGAATTACATGTAAAGGATTTAGTTTCGTCTGGCTAACGATTATATCATATCAGACACGTTTCACTGGTTCTCATTAAATGTGTGTTGCCACCCTCATCACGTACAGCTGTTCATTATTATATTACACCGTTCAGTTCATACGGCGGCACTGTGACTCTTCACTGTCACACGGACAACGGTTTCAAAAGACAGGTTTTAAACAGCATGTTCAAATAGGCTATATGCTTCATGTGTCTGCTTTTAAATTCATTTATTTTATATTCTAAATCTATCCATCTGCGCGATGAGTCTGTACGGGAATAACAACAACAACAATAATAATAATAATAATAATAATAATAATAATAATAATAATAATAATAATAATAATAATAATAATATAATAATAATAATAAGTTAGGACAGGTTTCTTGAATTAGTCAATTGGGTAGACTTGTTTTTTTTTCTATTACCTTCAACAGCTCTCCATAACGCTGACAAACGGATGCAACTGTCTATTTATTTTTATTTTGTTTAATAGACTATTCAATCCTTTATCACATAGAAAATTAAACGACTAGTAGGCTTACTGTCAGTCATTTGTTTTCTTATTTGTATTTTATTATATATATATTTATATCGTCACTGGAGCATTGTTCTGCCTTGAATATTATATTAACTAAAATTAATTTAAATAAACTGAAATGACTAAGGTGCCAGTTTTAATAAAATATAATTTAGGGACGCCAAATAATAATCGTAATAATAATAACAACAAAAATCATAATATTAATGTCAATAATTAAAATTATAATAATATGATGTTGTGACATATGTATCACTTTACTTACTAAAACATATATGCATGTTGTTTTATTACTAAATGTTTAAGTTATATATTTGTATTTATTTTTCCTCTGCATGTGAGTGGGTTGTGCACCTGAGGCCTGAGCAGTGACAGTGAGCAGAATCATGACGCTCACGCACGTCACTGTAAATATTTCTTTTTACTCCACAATAAAAGCTTAAGGAAAATAATTGGGTTTGTTTTATCTGATCTTGTGATATTTTTTGTTATGCTGTTGTGGGCTATTATGTAAAATCCCGATTTCAAGATGCTAATAAAATATTTCTGTTTCCCCGGTGTTTGGCTGTTGGTTATTTACCTTTAAACTTTGGTTGGTTAAAGAACATTGAAAAACAAAAGGCCCAATGAAAGCCCGTGCCGATAATTTCCGCATTCGCAGATCACTGTAGGTGAGAGGTGCCATGTTGCTTAAAAAAAGAAAAGAAAAGGCCGACATTAAAACAGCTCAGAGAACCAAAGCGCTGCTCCAAGATCCTGCTGTGATCTTGGAGGAAGAGGACAGGACGGATCCTTCACATAAAACGCAAAATATATGAAAAGATTTCACTCACATCAGCTGATCTCTTCTTTACTATTGTGGCGAATAACAACCACTTCATGTTATTAACATTTATGATTCACCTCATCGAACTGTTCCTCCACCTGACTACAGATACTTTTTTCTGTGGTGGATAACAGGTAGTTGTCTGTAAATCTGTAGCACGACGTTATGTATATATTTCAAACAACATGTCAGAAGTACAAATAAAAACAATGAAAATAAAATAACCAAATGACCAGAAATACCCTGACGGTGCTAGTTCACCGATCCTCGGTGTTTGGCCCGACAAACAAAAGTCAATAAATGTGTCACGAGATCACTGCCACAGCCTGTGGTCATAATAATATACTCTCTGTTCATATATTGTGCTGGTAGAGTTCAATGGAAACGAGGAACATCTTAATAAATAAATAAACAACCCGCGTTATTTTCTATATTCTAGTTTGTCTATTTGCGCGCCCACGCTGTCTCGTGCACCTATCTAGTCATTTTTCGTGACCACGTGCATCTTTTAATGTCTCACATAACTTGCGCGAGACGTGTCGGTCGTCGCGCGGGGAGAAGCGCCTCCATTTTCTCCCCCCGTAAAGAATCCACACAGGCGCACGCTCCTCCCCTCGCTTAGCAACCCGAGCACGTAGCAACGCCTGCACCAATGGGCGCTCTCCTGGAGGTTCCACCGACTGCGGTTCCCTAGCAACGCGGTGGAGAAAAAAAAAAAAATGCGCTGACGTCCATTCTGTTCGGGAGTATTATGGTCTGTCGGGAATCCAGAGCGGCTGGGACCGAAGAAAAATATCTGCTGTGCTAGCGTTAGCCACCGCAGAGCTAACTGTAGGTAGCACTGGAGTAAACATGGAGCTGTCCGCCGTCGGGGAGAGGGTGTTCGCTGCCGAGTCCATTATCAAGCGCAGGATACGGAAGGTTAGTGTGAGATGTAACCAGCCATTTTCCGGCAAGAGCCTGGAGTGTAAAGCGCACTCATGCAGTAGTGTTGCCCTGCAAGCTAACCAAGTGGTTTGTGTTTGTTTCTGATGGCACGCAGGGTCGCATGGAGTACCTAGTGAAATGGAAGGGCTGGTCTCCCAAGTAAGTGCAGCTTCCTTGTGTCTCCTGCCTGTTGTCAGCCCGCTGCGGTGCTGTCTCCGGTTGTGGGGACTGTCTCCACCGGGGCTGTCGTTAGCTCGCGCGAGCTAGCGACAGCCGGATTAAAAAATGAGGTGTAACAGCGCGATGGAGATCTTAGCTCGCAGGCTAACGCCGCGGCCATCCTCACACTGTTGTGTGTGTGTGTGTGTGTATATATATATATAAATGTGTGTGTGCGTGTGTCAGTGCTGAGTCTGACCGCTGGTTTCCATTCCCAGATACAGCACCTGGGAACCAGAGGAGAATATTCTGGACTCCCGGCTGTTCGCCGCTTTTGAGCAGAGGTAAGATGTCCGGGTTCGGCCTCCGCGGCCCGAGCCGCCGAATGTAAAACATGTCCAGTAAATACACGGTGGTCTCCGTGCACTTTGCTCCGCGACACCGAGCCCGACAGTGTGTTGCTGTGTGTTCCTCAGGGAGCGTGAGAGGGAGCTGTACGGCCCCAAGAAGAGAGGACCAAAACCCAAGACCTTCCTGCTCAAGGTAAACTCATCAGTGGTATTTAATGTTGTCACGAATTAGGTCCACGTCTATTTCCCGTGCATGTTTCCTTCTCTGTGTAATGTGTATTCTTCTCAAACTGTCCACCGACAGATCTGGTAAATTAACCACATTGTGTGTAGAAGTGCGCCCAAGTACTCTAATTACACATATTGGAAACAGCGCATTAGCGGGTGTGTATTCAGTTTGTGTATTAGCTAATGTGGAGATGTTGAAATATTAAAGCTTTAAAAACAGTCCGTCCTGTTCAGAAGCAGTTCTTCACAAAGTCTTTACTCTCTGTGTAAAATCCTCTTATTTATAATCAGCTCGTCATTGAACTCAGATCTTTCTGTCCTGTGGGTTAATGGTTTGCTTGAAGCCTGATGCAGTCAGCAAGAGGGTCCAGCTTCTCGGGACAATGAACCGTGAAAATTGCCAAATGAGCAACAGTTTGTCTTGAGCTAAATACCAGAATCTCCCTGCACAGGACTGTTGTTTAACAGGAGCAGCAGTGGAATCTCACTAATAAGTACTGAGGCCTGACAGGAGCTGTTTGCTGCTGCAGAGGTTAAAACCTACCAGTGTATGTTCTGTAATTACATTCCACTTATTATTCACATTTTAAAGTTTTATATAAACTGACTGTAATAGTTTCGGGCTTGAAACTATCATTAGGCCTTTTCTGGGAATTTATTTCGATGCATGAGAAGGGAAAGCAGAGGTGTAAATAAGACAACAAATTTTGAATTCCATTTATTAAGGAATACAAATTAAAGGGAGTTAAGGGATTAGTGTCATATTTTTTTTTTAGTATAATTTTGAATAAAATGTCCTTATAATTTTCTTATTTTCTAATAGGCTCAGGCAAAAGACAAAGCCAGGTCCTATGAGTTCAGGAGTGAAGCAGTGCGAGGGATGCACATCACCTATCCGGCTCCAGAACCCGTAGTCACCCCCAGAGCGAGAGAGGGCCTGAGAGCTGTCGTTCCCACCATCTTCCCACCCAGCACTGTCAACCGTGGAGAAAGCATACGCGTCCGCCCGCCAGAACTTAGCCCCCGCGAGCACCAGCCGTCCCTCCAGCAATCGAGTGTTGACGGACTCATCCACGCACCCAAAAAAAGGGGCCCGAAGCCTAAGCCCCGCTTTAAGGACAGTAGCTGCAGCCCTGAGGCCTCCGAGCCACACAAGAGGAGTACAGAGGAGGGGAGCCACAGCCCTCACAAACTGGCCAAGTACCACGGGGCAGAAGAGATGAGGCTGTTCAAAGTGTCCCACAGGCATCCAGAGAACCACGGTCACGGCCATAAACACCACCACCGACACCACCATCATCATCACCACCACCAACACAACAAGGAACTCTCTGGTGGAAGCTCCTACAAGCAGCTCTACTCAGACCGTAGCCTGCATCCTCACAGGATGGACACAGACACACAAAGGACAAAGGAGGGATCCACCTTCCTTGCACCTGCACATTTCAAGCACCAGTCCAAGATGAGCCAGAGCCTGAGTCGCCCTGCTGAGCTTCCACTCATGGAAAAGCCTTACTTCTTGGACAGGCCGTCCCCGACCCGGCTCAATGAAGACCTGGACGAAGTGTCATGGAGGCCCTCCCTCGGCAGCGTGGAAAAGGTCCTGGTGACAGACGTGACCACCAACTTCCTAACTGTGACCATCAAAGAGAGCAACACGTCTAAAGGCTTCTTCAAAGACAAAAGATGATTGATTGTTTCTTTGACTGCCTTTTTCTTTTTTTTACACCATGAGGCTTTGTTTTCTGTGATTTTCATAAGCATCATTACTAAGCAAAGTGTTTTTGTACGTAGTGTTTCGAGGCAGATTACATAATTTGCTGATGGCGGTAATGAACCTTGAAGTGGGTTGCCACCCGCCAATAAACCGAACAAAGAAGAAGAAGTACATAATGTGCATATGTGTATATATTACAAAGTTTGACATCTATTTAATGTATCGACCAAATCAAATGAAGTCCATTTTACTTCATGCATTGGTTAACATGAGTGAGTTGCATGTTTCCTTTGCAGCAGCTGGCTAATTTCTGTACAGAGCTTGTGAATTTGACTATTTTGCAAATATAACTAACTAGAATGTATTTTTTTCTCACTCGTATCGTTCAGCCCGAACTGGTGTTAGTAATCTGTGAGAAGTGAGGCCTGGATTTTAAATCCAGTCTCTGGATTAAATATTTCTCTATAATTTGAACTGATTAGACTGAAGTTACCTTGTTCGATTTCCTAAGGTTTATATTTAAAAAATGAATTTATCAAGCACTTTGAATTTAAAGTATTAGGAAAATAGCCTTTATTATTTGTTTGTGTTTATAGACCGTTTGTAATGTCTAACATTTCTAATTGTGAACTAAATTTATTCACCCAACACGGACACTTTAAGTTTTTCCCAAGGCTCATATTTACTACATTATATTTTGAATTTCATAGAAAACCTTTATGGAGCATTGATGTAATAAGAAAATAACAAAGCTGGTGTCGTTATGCTTTTTAGACGCTTTTCAATAAAAAAAACTTTGGATTTTCGCTTCTCGTTGTGTTCAAATTGTTTGTCTCCCTCCTCCTGCGCCGTCGGCCTTTTAAAGCCATAAGATAAATGAGTTTTATCCAACGCTATGACGCCGCCAGGCTTCTAGGCCTCCATCTAAATCAATAGATTTTATTTTTCTTAAAATTGTAATCACATTAATTTCTGTAATAGGTCAATGTATGGGGAAATGCGCTGTTTTGAAATAAATAAATAAAGTAAATCCCCGCTGTTTGAGCAGTAGAAGTGAGAGGCCTCAGGCTTGGTAAGAAACCATGAAACGAGTTAAAACGAAGGCCGCAACAAAACAGCCCATAGACCCGCTGACATTAACCTGTTTCATAACATGTTTAATGCAGCTCATGTCCGATCCTCACAGGCCACTTTAAATTCACTTCACGTTGCATAAATGAAACAAAATCTGCTCTCCACCGCCACGGGGCCATGTTCATTCTGTTCTGCCTGATCAGCTGCTATCCTTCAAGGAGACGCGTTCAATGTATGGATTCAATGAACCTACCCTGTTTGTTTCCAAATGAAAATAGGCTGCAGACAAAAATCCAATAGCCCACACCTATAACCCGAGCTGGTTTGCACTGGTCGCCCCTGCAGTGGGATTTTTTAAAACGCATTCAAGTTTCACCTTGTATTTGTCATGTGTGAATTAACACAGGGTCAAGATGGCGGGTCAGCACAGCGATAAGAGCAACAATTAAATCAAATCAAGATAAAAGAGCTCAGTAGAAAAACAAGTCAAATACAATCGGCCTATTATATGTAGTGACAAAGTGACACGTGTGTGCTGTGGAGGAATACGTTGCACATTTCCCAGAGGTGAGTAGACAGTGTTCTTCAGGCTGGTGGTGCGTGCAGCGCTGATCCCGAGTCAGAGAGAGAACAGTGTATGTGCTGGAAGCTGCGGTCCTGAATGATGCTGGTGCTGTATATGTCCTGGATGACCGCGGGTCTGGGAGCACATCGTTTCCCGCACCGGAGCGGGATGCAGCCGCTAGAGGTCCGTGAGGATCCCGGTGCTCGAACCAAATTTCACCTGTGTCCTAAGAAAATAAAGAGCCACTGACGAGCTTTCTTATGAGTCAGAGAATATTTGACCTTTCCTTTCTTATTATTCAGGAATACGGGTCTATTTCCCCTGATCTGCCACTTACTGCTCGGCCATTTTTATTTCTCTCCGACACATCAAGAGTATGAATTGATATCTTCAATTATAAAACATTAGAGAAATAAAACGCTTCCTGTGCTCCAGTCTTTCTGATGACAGACCTGGTCCTGGTCTCCACTGAGAAGTAAATCTGAAGTGATACACAAGCAAATAGAAGCACCAGGATGATCCACTCTTTCTTAAACATGTTGAATACATTATAATGAGTTAAATATGATCTTCATCTATTAATAGAATTAATAGAAAACGGGTAATGGAACAAATAAAATAAAACAGCATCACCTTTGTTACCCAGATTGAAGGCACTCATGCGTTCAGATTTATTTGTAATTGCATTCACTGTTCATTCATTCTGTTACACAACTTAGAGAATACATGTTGAAACTACTGGAGACAGCAAACTACACTGCTGCTATACAGTGAGGTTATATAAGCATGAAGACCATTTATTTAGCATTCATTCTGCACATGGTCATTTCATTTAAGGAGAAGGAGAGAGAGAGTCTCTCTGTCCTTCTGGTTGTCAAGGGTTTTCACTGATGCCATTGTTGAGTCCATGTTGTCACTTCTGGTCCTATATGGTCAAGAGAGAAAATTAGAAATTATCAGGGAAAGCCATAAATATATAAAGACAAGATAAAACAATGTAATGACAAATGTCTTACATCAGTTCTAGACATATTTGAAAGGAGTTATTATAAATCGGACTCATGCTCATTATTATGAAGATGAGTTCCTTATATTTATTATTTGGTATTACATAAATGATTAATTACATAAACTGTTTCCAGGATCTGAATCCTGCTTTATTAACCATCCACAGCGTCACATTCTACATAAACAGTGCTAACAAGTGATGATGAGACTCAAAACTACCTTAAAACATTGACTTAACTTTAATGTTGATGTCTATTCACGATATTGAATAATTATTATTTAAAACCTGTTTGTGCTTTGAATGATTTAAACAAGAAAAGTTAAAAGATATTACATGATGTGAGCCTGACTCTGAATTAGACAGGAGTCTATGGTGTGGCACTGTGGTGCTTAAAACAAAAATTTAAAAGTCTAACTTAATGAAAACAAATGGTTAGGTTGTCATGTTTGAACATTTTTACATCTATTGACATTTTGGGGTTTAAGGTGTTTGTCCAGAATTGAAGCGACCTTTGTCATCATCCTCAAACGGGGTGTCCGTAGTTCCTGTCACAGCGAGGGGGGCAGTGAGGATTGAGCCAGTACTCCATGTTGGTCTCCTGGGCCCTCTGATCCAGAGCCTGCATGTGCAGCAGATGCTCCTGCATGGGGACAGAGGTGCTTGGTTGAATAAAGAGGAGGGCAAAGACAGAATGAAAATACACCGAAAGAAACAAGACAAGAAAAGCTGAAGAACATAGAAACGGTTTGTGACTCACATTTGCACAAATGAAAATTAATTCTGAGCAGGGGAATCACAGAGTCAGAGTAAAACTCCACTGACTCAGAACTATTTGTTGCTCTGCTGTCATTGACACCATGGCAGCACAGCCAGAGTGAAATTACAGAGATGACTGGAGCTAAACATGCTTGGACTTGAACAATGACGAAGGGCTGCGCTCCTAGCATCACAGTGCCCACTGTCAGGTCAGAGCACAACAACCGAGTACAGTGATACAGTCAAATTAAATGAGGTGGTTCAGATCAGCAATCAATAAACACACATGATGAGTGTCTGGAATATTTTATCATGAGAGCGGAACAGTATTAGTTTGAGGTTGAGGCTGTGAGTTCATCTCCACAATGACACACTTTATGATAAATGAAACATGCAACTCATGCAGCTACCCCCCCGCCCCCCCCTCCACACACACACACACACCATAGTACCCATGGTGCATAACAGATATTACATCATTTAAAATATAATGTCAAATTATGAATGTGAAGGTTTTATCTTTGAAAGCTGTTCTGTGTTCACTATCTTTATGTTTATTAAAATTACCTTTACTGACTTATTTATGTATTATTCATTTTTGATTTGTCTTTCTGACTTTTTTGGTCATGTTGCTCTGAGCATTTGTTGATCTGATGTGGATTTTATTTCATAACTCATATCTAGAGAGTTACTCATTTATATAATAGAGTTCAATAAAATTCTAAAAAACAATAAGATACTGAACAAAATTCAAAAAAAATATTTTTGTTCGTTTCACTATTAATAAGCACTATAGAACACAATAAAGTTCTTATAATTTGTTATATCATAACTTGCTAAGCAAGCAGGATAGCATCATATATATAATTGTTAACAACAACATTAATTAACACTTTATATATCATGTTGATATAGTGCTTATGAATGCTACACAGAGTGGATTTGATAGGATCAGATGAATCTACATATATAAGATATCTGTGCTCTTTGCTCTGAATGAACCTTACCCTCATTGGCTCATCGGGATGGCCGGCCTTCAATGGCCGATCCTGCCTCTTGCTGCGGAGCAGCTGCTTAGCAAAGCTCTCCTTGATGATAGGATTGGCATCTGAGGTAGAGAGACAGATAAGAGTTCGACAAAGAGATAAAGTGTTTGCTCATACGTCTTGTGATACAGACATCCAATAGTGCTGGGGAGGACGATTCAATAGAGTTCACAGAATGAACATATCACTGATAGAAATTGTGTGTGTGTGTGTGTGTGTGTGTGTGTGTGTGTGTGTGTGTGTGTGTGTGTGTGTGTGTGTGTGTGTGTGTGTGTGTGTGTGTGTGTGTGTTGGCAGTTTCCTCTATTTTTACTTCCTCTTTACAAGAACTCTGCTTGAGTTATTTTGTTTTTGCTGCTAACACAACAGCCGTTTGCTTGGCAGCTGGGTATTGGCTAATCAGGATAACATTCCTCTCAGTGGAGGCTGTGTTCAGGCCCATGAATAAACCTCTTCTCTCCACTATCTGCTGCTGGTGGGCTGTGGCTAACCTGATCTGTTTAGCTTGTCCATGTGAGGCTGTTTACTCCACAAGGCCATGCGCAAGGAGGCTGCCCTCTCTCTCTCTCTCACACACACACATATGCACACACACACACACACACACACACACACACACACACACACACACACACACACACACACACACACACACACACAACACTGGACTATGCAGAGTGAGGACTCCTTCTCTGTCTCCCTCTCTCTAAACCCAGGCCTGTATTTGGAAGCATGGTATTTGGTGGAAGGTAACAAAGTGCCCATTCATCCTTCTCACTCCCTGGGGAGTAAGGCCTGTGCAGCACGTGACCCCAGTGAGCAGCAGGCTGCCTCGCTCTCCCTCTCCTGCCAGAGGGAGCTGCTGTGGAAATGAACCCAGATACAGACCAGAGCTGCTGCTGCTGCTGCTGCCTGGGCCCTCACAGCAACGTGGCAAAACACCTAACACAGTCTCCAGCTGTCTCATTTAGAAAAATAAGTCACTGTGAAGATCTGTGCAGTTTCAATTTGTGTCCAAAGCCAGAATGCATGCTGAAAAAGTTATGAGATTACAATGGCTGCAAAATGTAATATTGGTGCAAAAGAACAGAACCAAATGCAGCAATCATTAAAGTAAAATGAGTAATGAAAAACAATTTCATGATATATATATATTGTTGCATGGCTAATATATCATAGTTATATATATATATATATATATTACTGTTATTGTTTCACATTTCACCTTCTCCTCTTATTATCATTACTGTAATTTACACAGTGTCTGTTTAGACTAAACATTCATATCATTATCGTCTGTTGCATCTCAGCATTTACCAAAGTGCCTTTTATTGCAAGGCTGCACTCAAATCAGCTGCTTCAGCAGTTATGCAAAAACACTTTTATTTAGAGACTTTTAACAATGCAAAAAATAGTTATATTATATCATAATATAACTATGATATATTAGCCATGCAACAAAAGAAAGACACAGAGAATGAATGCAAAACTATCCTAAATGAGAGCATATAGTACCCTCATTATTCACTATTCCTCTTCGTCCTTTTCTGACCTAACAGAACATGTTGTTCTCGTCGGGCAGATCCCTGGGAGTTTTCCTACCTGTGTAAGCAGTCAGCAGGACCAGGCAGAGCAGAAACACCACCAGCTTCTTCATCTTCTACACTTGTTTTTCCTGCCTGAGCTTTCTCTGTACTGAGGTCCTGACCAGAGTCCAGTGGGGGTGAAGGGGAAAATTCTTCTCCTCCTCTTCCTCCTCCTGCTCCTCTTGCACGCCACCCACAAACTGTCCCATATACCTGCTCGTGTTACTGAGGACATATTAACAATAAAGCCATCAGTGACAATAAATTTCACTCACATATCTGTAATTAATCTAGATCTATATAAAACGTACTGGTTCATCTTCACAATCTGAAAAAAGGTTAGAAAATGTCTTTAACAATCACAAAGCAAAGACGGGGAAACAAAAAGAGAGTCCAAGTTGAGTTTTAATAAAGGCCAGAATTATAGCATCACCCATCTGCTTATTTTCCTCACATATCAGGTAATTTCAACTTGGTTTTACTACATATTTTTCCTCTGGTCACCCCCATGCAGTGGCTCTATGTTTCTCCTGGGGGCCCATCCCCCAGTTTAAAAACCACGAACCCACTGTATGAGGTTGGCTGAAGCAGGGAGCATGCTGTCCACTAGATGGCAGTGTAAACACACCGTTGTGAAATGGTTTGGTATCATGGGTAAACAAGGCGGTTTAAAAAATGCTTTGGGCTATAACAACACAGACTAATGTCAAACTTGGTGATGATGATGATGATGATTTTTATTATTATAACGTACGTTACAAAGTAAAATGTGGATTTGGGAGCTGTATCTACACTGAGACCAAATGTCAGTATATCTTAACGTTTGCTGCTTAATGACTATTCTTTTTCAATCTGCCAATTGGAGTCCCTCAGCTTGATGAGAATAAAACTACCGAAGTTACCCCTCTGATACTAATGGGCCAACAAATAAAATTCTTGGAAACAGCCTCTAAAAAGTCAGAGTAAAAGTAGTCAGCACAGAACATAAGAAAGAATTGAAATAATGAAAACACTTTCTGTGTTACCACATAAACTCTTCTACTAACACTACCAACACTATATATATATATATATACTAGCATTGTTTTCTTATTTTGTTTCATTAAAAACATAGACAATGACCAGATAGCATATAATATACAGTGGGAGGCAGACTGCCAGTTCAAATTTCACAAAATTAAAAACAATAACAAAAATGATAATAAGAATGACAATATCAAGATTAAAGCAAAATTGTACCACAGTCTGTGTTTAAATATGTATCTGTCAAAGTATAAATGTATACATTCATCTTTTCTTTTATCTCAGTCATGGTAATGGATTGGCTGCCTGCCAGTGACATGAGGGAAGACGTCACTGTGCGTCATTTTTTCCGTTTCCGCATCTTATCGAGCCTCGTGCACCATCACGCATGTCTCCTGCCCTCGTGCGGACTTTAATAATAATTTAGCTTCTTATTATCTGGAGCTTCAAAAGCTTTTATTCCCTCTTGCGATGATTAATGGGATAGCGAGGCAGCTCACGACGCATGCGCGCTGGAGACTGAACGTCAAACGATCAATATCCGAGATGATAAAAATAATGAGATTCATCTGTATTTACTTCCGTGTTCGCTGAACAAGTTTGGCTCTCTCTGATCTTCACAGTGGTTTTCATTTACAGAGAAAAAGCGACTCTGAGGTTTCAAACCTCCATTTGCTTACAGTGACTATTTGCTAACACTGTGTTTGATCTGTCTCCAGAAATTATTTATTTAGAATATAATCTCTAAAATTATAAGTGTACATGGCCCTTGTATTAGTGGTGGAAAGTAACTTAAATACATTTACTCAAGTACTGTCCACTATAGTGCAGTTCTAATGACTTTTGACATTTTTTAAAACTTAAATTATTATACAAACTCAAATAGTTATAATTCCACAGCATTATTGTGCACTTGCGAAATGAAGTTTATTGTTAAGTATGTACTCGTTTCATTATCATTTAAAATACTTTAATGAGTATTTCGTTTGTATATTTTCATGTGTAACATATCATTTGGTGCTGCACATCCACTTGTCAAGGAGTTGATCTAGCCAGCCATTGTTTCATCGGGACAAGTATGAGTGGAACATGGAGCAGCCTCATTCTAGAGTAGCGTGAGAGGCCCGTGTGAACCTCGTGAGAAATGCACTGTTTTGCTTTGTTGGTGTTTATTAAATGAAGACAGGAGAAGAATATAACTACATGTTTTAAGGAGCTGTAGCAACCTTGTTATTCACATTCCAGAAAACTGGAGGAAGCTATCAACCAAGAGAAGAGGGTTACACTGGTAAACAAACGGTGTGTCCCTGTCGTCCCTCGGGTGTTTGAATCTGTAAATAATGAAATAGTGTCAGAACTGTTTTAGTTCCCATGAATCATTCCGGCCCCTCAGATTGACCTCAGTGAAGTACAGGGATCAGAGCAGGGGCTGTAGTCACGTGGGTTCACCGCTGTGCGCATGTCCGTGTCCTGTGGCGACTCATCTTGACGTGTAAACACTCTCTGATGAAGCTAAGTTAGCGAGTAGCTCCCGTGTTCAGCTCCACCTCTCTGCTTTCCTCTCTGCTCACCGAGCCTCAACCATTTGTGTCCTGTCGGTGTGTGTGAACATGGAGGAGTCGTGCTGTGCGTCCTGTGTGCGGCCGCTGGTGTCTACAGAGCTCTCCTCCTCCACCTCCTCCCCCCCACAGGTCTCCTCTCGTTAGCATCCTCACCGTTCAGCAGCAGTGATGCACAGGGAGGGGGACGAGGCGCAGGACGACTGCGGCTCCCGGGAGGAGTGGACCCTGCTCTTCTGGACCTCTCTGGCCGTCATCGTCCCGGTCGTCATCACGCTGTGGTGCAGCACCCAGCGCTCCAAGCGGAGGACGCACATGAAGGATTTCTTCCGCAAGAGCAAGCACGGCTGGCACTACACCGACCTGTTCACCAAGCCCACCTACTGCTGCGTCTGCTCCCAGCACATCCTGCACGGGGCTTTCTGCGACTGCTGCGGCGTGTGCGCCGACGACCAGTGCCTGCGCCGGGCCGACCGGAGCCTGCCCTGCAAGGAGATCATGGGCCCCTGCAGCCCCGACGGAGCCATGGAGCACCGCTGGGTCCGCGGAAATGTGCCCCTCGCCAGTTACTGTGCTGCGTGCAAACAGCAGTGTGGAACCCAGCCGAAGCTCTGCGACTTCAGGTACAGATGTTGGCGCTGCAGCTGTGGTCTCATGTGTGGGGAGAGCGTGTGGATTTAAAGGGGCCACAACTTACTCAGAGGGGGCAATTAAATGTCCAACATCCATCACAGTTCCAGATTCAGTAAGGTGCACATTTAAAGTAGCAGTGTGTAGGATTCAGTGACATCTAGTGGTGAGGTAGCAGATGGAAACCAGCTGAATACGCCCTCCCCTCCCCCCTGCCTTTCTGAAGCCGCTTTCACACATGAACTCTGGAGGATGTCCCCAGTATTGGGTCCAGACTTTCTCTGGAGGTTGCCTCTCAGGTATGTCAGGCTGCTTTCAGACATGCACTGGACTCCGCAGCTCCTCTGTATTTTCTCCGCCTGACCTCCTAGTATAAAATCTGTAAAAATCCAGAAGAAGTCGATGTGTGAACACAGCAGGGGATCCCCCACTGGATTTACCGAGAGCGTTGATGACGCTTCTAACACGCGACACACACAAAAAATATATCTCCCGGGGAACAAGCGGTGACACACATGTACAAGATACAAAAAAAGATGTCAGGGTGCTGTTAACATGATCACGTGATCTCTGCGGCGGAGTTAATACTGTACATCACTCCCTGCCTCTGTCTGCTGCACCGTGCTGCTCCACCTCTCGCCTGAATAATGCAGAGGATTTGATGCTGTTGTGAACACGTCTGTAGAATACGTCAGAGAAATAATGAAGTTCCCTGAGTGAAAGGCTTCTGTTGTTTATAATGCTGCACAACCACCTTTCACGTGATTCTGTCTTTAATCTGCTCTAATGGACCGCTGCTCTCTGTGATGGCAGGCACAAGATGGTATAATCTGTCAGATAAATCCCTCTGCTAATCCTAACAGTGACCCTCTCCCACCGCCCACCTCTAGAGGTCAGAGGTCAGACCAGCACCCCTGCAGCTAGTGAAGACTCAGGGACTTGCTCCTTTTTTAGCAGGAAGTGCTTCTGTGTATTTTCTTTCTTCTCTGACAGATTGTCGCTCTGTCCCTCCTTCAGGTGTGTGTGGTGTCAGACCACGGTGCACGACGACTGCATGGACAGCCTGGCGGAGACAGACCTGTGTGACCTGGGCGAGTTTCACAGCCTGATCATCCCTCCTCACTACCTCCTCTGTGTCAACAAACTCCGCCGCAGGCAGCCCGAGGAGTACAGCAAGGTGCTGCAAAAGTGACGGGGAGCCTCAGCGTGCCCGTGCTGTGAGTGTTGTGCGATGTCACCAGAGCTGTTATAAGCAACGTGGGTGTTGTGTGCTTGTGTGTCCGTAGCTGGCGTCTTCCTGCGGCAGTGGCTGGACTCCAGTGTTGGTCTTGGCTAACACACGTAGCGGTAACAACATGGGGGAAGCTCTGCTGGGAGAATTTCGCTCCATCCTTAACCCAGTGCAGGTCAGTCTGCAGCGTGTGCAGCTTTTTCATTTGTCTGCACTAAACATGAGTGAAACCTGTATTTCCTCTCATCATCTCTCCAGGTGTTTGACCTTTCTGAGCTGAGTCCTTCTAAAGCCCTCCAGTTGTGCACCCTGCTGCCCCCCGGCAGCGTCCGGGTGCTGGTGGCTGGAGGTGATGGCACGGTGGGCTGGGTGCTGGATGCCATCGATACCATGAAACTAAAGGTGAGACGGGGCTAACAAGTATTCAAGTGGCTTCTCGTAATCACCACAAGGTTCAAGTGCCAGTGTTCAGGCATGTGGATGTTTATCAGAGCCCGCTACCTGGTGGTGGGCAAACAGACTCTAGCTGTTTTCAGACATGAACTCTGGAGAATGTCTACACAAAAGGGTCTGGACATTATCTGGGGTTTCCCTTTCACATATTAACAATGCAGCAGGAGATTCTCCAGTCAGCCCTTATCACCTAAAGCTCTCGAACCTTGTTATCTTACCAAGTTTCTCTTTGCCGGCATCTTCTAAATGTATGGCTCCTCTTTCATCCTGAGATATTTGTATTCTTTATTTATTTTCGGTAATGCGTCTGTCACGTGTTAGAAACGTCATCAACACGCCCACTCGCTCGCTGGGAGTCCTCCAGACATGGGCTCATTCAGACATTGTCCAGGGAAAGTCAAGAGCCTCCGACCTGACCATTAGTGTTCACACATGCAGCCCCTCTGGAGAATGTCCGAGTTCAGTTCATGTCTGAAAACAGCTTCAGTGTCTCCACCTGCAGTATTTATCACCACTTCTCTGCAAAGTGAATAATAAACCTGCTGCTCCTTTTGTTCTCATGTGTCAGGGCCAAGACCAGTTTGTCCCAAGGGTGACCATCCTGCCCCTGGGGACAGGAAATGACCTTTCCAACACTCTGGGCTGGGGCGCTGGGTATGCTGGAGAGATTCCGGTGGAACAGGTTCTCCGTAACATCCTTGATGCGGAGGTGGTCAAAATGGACAGGTGGGGGCTGTGCTTGTGCTTTGCTGTCGGGACAGGTGTTCCATTCTATTTCATCTGTCTCTGTGTTTTTAGAATGCAGTGTTTTTCAGTGAAGAAGCCGTGGAGGACCTTATGTTACGTCAACTGCTTTAGAGTGTTTTTTTGTGATTACATTTCTAGTGTTAAAATCTCTCATAAAGTCCAGTTGAATTTGAAGGAGCTTGTGTGCGCCCAGTATTCAGGCACTGTCACACAGACACGGACACAGGCAGACGTGGGTCAGAGTTCACCAGAGTTGAAGCCACGCTGAGAACTTGTTTCAGCAAAGGAAGCGAATGTTTTGTTCGCCTCTTCGCTTTCACAGATAGGAAGGGAACGGGAGGTGAAGGTTTGCCACTGATACATTCTGTGTGACTGTACGCTTAGTTTGTGTACGTTCATGTCATTTGTGCTCAGGGGTAGCAGCTAATATTTCAGATACATATTCTTCACTTTTGTCCTGGAATTAATATTATTGGGTCCAGTGGGATGTTCAACAATTTTGTGGTAATTTATACTTTTTCTTTGAATCAATATATTATAATTTATCTTCCTTCCCCAACCAGAATTGTATTCAAGTTAGATGGACAAGGCTTTTAATCAGCATTTAGACATAATTAATTTATAAAATTACATATGTATTTAATACAGTTACTGGCAGGGACTATGTGTTTTTATATTGTGTATCGTTTTTCTCTTGTTCTAATTACCTACATTATGGTTTTCAGATGGAAAGTGCAGGTGGCTTCAAAAGTCCTCTATTTTCGTAAACCAAAGGTGAGTCTGATCTCTGCCAATATTTTATTAAACTTAGAGGCAGACTGATGTCGATTTTTTGGGGGTCGAAATGTCCAATCCTGATAATCAGCAATGATGCCTAATATGCTTTTATTAAACCCTTATGAGAAAGAAATACAATTTTAGCTTGATATTTTACAGTTAAACCAGAAACTTTATTATAAATAACTATAAATTAAAAGGAAACACAAATACAACCAAATACATAAAATTGAAACATAAATGCACATCTTTTCTACATTGTTTATTCTATAAAATTAAAGTTTTCATGTTGATGTTTATCAGTAAAACATAAACATTGATATTGCTATGTCTATTAAAGACTCACATTGGTTGGTCTTTATCAGACAACTGATAAACTGGTCAGGCTCTAATTCTAATGTCACTGAAGCTCTGTGAGTTGGGTTTGCGGTGCAATAGATGACAGATGATCCACTGACACACTTAATATTACATGCAGTAAAACATGTCCTCCATGCCTCCCTTCAGGTTCTGTCCATGAACAACTACTTCTCTGTGGGGCCCGACGCTCTGATGGCTCTAAACTTTCACACACACCGGGAGAAAACACCTTCCTTCTTCTCCAGCCGCATCATCAACAAGGTCTGAACCACTTCATTGGAACATGTATATCATGTGCAAATTCTTTTTCTCCTGAATTTGAATATGAACACAAGGCATGGACTCAGAATATGTCACCTGTCTGTATTAATGTCTGCGCTTTTCTTTCCTCAGGCCGTATATTTCCTGTACGGCACCAAAGATTGTTTAGTGCAGGAATGTAAGGATCTGGATAAGAGGATTGAGGTACAGTAGCCTTGTTCATGTGCTGAAGCTTCATTCTAATTCAGTTTTTTACTTTTGCAAGAGATTCAAAAGCAATCAGCCAATGTTTTCACTCTTGGCTGAGAATCTCTTACAACACTGTATTCATATTTTCTATATGTTATGTCTCAAAGTGGTATTCACTGACAATCAGAGACAGTGTCTTGATGCCAAACTAAACCTAGCTAACACACATCTAGCTCTTAAACTGTGTGTGTGTGTGTGTGTGTGTGTGCGCGTGCGTGGATTTGTGACAGTATTGGCCTCATAAATCCACCCCCATTCATCAGCCTATAGTAAAACAAAGCAAACGTTTGTGTGTGTGTTCTTGTTGTAGTTGGAGCTGGATGGGGAGAGGGTGGCGCTGCCCAGTCTGGAGGGCATCATAGTCTGTAACATTGGCTACTGGGGTGGAGGCTGCAGACTCTGGGAGGGTATGGGGGATGAACCCTGCCCACCCACAAGGTGAGATGACTGTATAGTGTGAGAGTCTTTACAGTTTTTAGTCACATTACAAGTGACCCTCAGAGACAAGAATTAACCTCCAGTTATTGCCAAGACGCTTCTATTCTTACTGGAGGAGCTGCATCAAGTGCACCAGGTTACCATGGCAACCAAGAGTGAGCAGCACGGTTGTTTCCTGTCTCTTCCTGCAGATTGGATGATGGCCTGCTGGAGGTGGTGGGTGTCTTTGGCTCCTTCCATTGTGCTCAGATCCAGGTCAAGCTGGCCAACCCTGTGCGGCTGGGACAAGCCCACACTGTCAGGGTGAGGCAACAATACAAACACACACACACACACACACACACACACACACACACACACACACACACACACACACACACACACACACACACACACACACCGCTGTGCTGCACTGTTTTCTGTTTAGTGGGTATGGAGAAAGACAATGATGGCGGCAAATTAGTTTTCACTGCCATCTGCTTCCTCACAGCACTTGGGAATCTAATTTGAACTAATCTGATTATCTGATTAAGTGTATACCACTGAGCTCCTGCAGGGGCTCATATTCTTTGCTGGTTTTGACACCAATCTAAGCTCTTCATGTCATAATCTTAAGCTCTTTAGGAAAGAGTCCATCCTCGCACACTAAAAAGTGCAGTTAAAGCAATTATAAGTGAGAGGTTTCTGCTGCCATCTCTGCCATCTATTATCACCACTGTTGATATGATGGCCGTGTTTAAGGAGAGGGTTGCCACTGCCACATGAGTGTGATTGTAACACCCACAGCGAGTACAACAAGGAGAGGATGGAGGAAGTTTACTAGTATTTCAATACTTTACACAGGGAAAGAACATAAAGTGTTGCATAAGAGAACTATTTCATGTTGATATTTATATCAGATTAGCAAAAATGCTCTTCAAGCCCTTAATAATAATGTTATTTAAAATAATTAGACGTAAATTACTCTATTATTAAGGACCTAAATGACCTGGAAATTCTGTCTCGATTAGATTCATTGATAGACATCAAACAACAGCATACTGCCTGACTGAAGGTCAGTTTCAGGAGTCATTATCATTACACGTGTCACAAACATAATTAGAGGGGAGTATTTTGTGTTTAATTTTAGCACAGTGCTCAGAGGCAAAATCCAGGGCAGCAGTTTGTGAAATGAAACCCTTGTGAACCATTTGTTCTATTTTATCCAACAAAGCTTTTTATCAGTCCTGTGTTAATGCTCTGGACTTCAGAATTATTCCTCGTCATTAGTGGTTCCTCCTCAAACAGTTCTACAATAAACTGTGACTTTTTACTGTTTGTGTGCTGGACGTTGTGTGCAGAGCTTTTAATAAACAGTCTATGGTGCAGAGTGAATGTGGAAAACTTTGTGTTCATAGTGTTCAAGATTTTAAAGTCATGGTTTTTCCTAAAATGAAATTGAGTTTACTTTATTACCGTTAAGATAAAACTTAATTGATCCCATGGCGGGAAAATTCACTTGTTACAGTAGAAGAAAAATATTTAACAGCTGTTCATGTGTATGGTTTGTATGTAGTTTGAGTGATTTATTGAACTGCTGTTATTTTTTCATACTTTACACGTTGGCTATTTCAGATGCCGGTTTTATTGACACAATGTTAACACTCAAGTTCACTGGTCAACCAAGTAATGATGTGGCAATCTGTGTGTCGTACCTCTGTAGCTGGTTCTCAAGAGCTCCAAGATGCCCATGCAGGTGGATGGAGAGCCTTGGGCCCAGGGCCCCTGCACCATCACCATCACCCATAAGACCCAGGCCCTCATGCTGTATCACAGCAGCGAGCAGACGGACGATGACGACGACGAATCCAGCACCTCCGAGGCAGAGAGCCCCACCCCTCACGACTCGCCCCGGCCTACAGGGCCAGCCTCCGCTCGTGCATGACCCACACCGAACCTCACGTGATCTGAAGCTCTTCTTATCTTAAGTTTTTGTCTTCTGTCTTCAGCCCAGTTTGTATTAATCCCTCTTCTGCAAGGGCACTTGATTGACCCCCTCTAAGATCTTTGAAAAAGCTTTATCCTCGAATCATGTCGATGAGAATAGATGTTGTAAGTTTCCTGTGTCGTCATTTCCGATCTTTTCAGAGAGATTGCAGGTTTTAGAAAGATTTCTTTGTAAGTGGGCTGGTGCGAGTTATTTTTCAGTTCCATCCACACTCCATTTATCCTGTAACCCAGAGCTCAGGCAGTTCCTCTCCACAGGGGCAGTCAGTAGGAGGTGAATGTTACGGAGAAAGATTGCCATTTATTTGCACTGATCCCTTGTGCCATAGATATGTATAGTCAGCTATACTCTATTTATTATACTGTATTTACCATTGAATGCCCAGTGCAGTACTGCAGGTATCAGTAAGCCATTTTTAACAACTTATCCAGGTTGAATTGACAAATCCCCCTCAAAGCCATGTCTAATTCATCAGCAGCTGGTGGTCATATAGGAGACAGCAGTACTGTTATGTGGAGGATTTGCTGGAAGTAGCCTACATGCAAGTTATTGTACATTAATCATATTTTGTTACACAAAAAAAGCACAAACAACACAGTGTTCTAGTGGGTGATGAGTAAAACATCTGTTAAATTTGACTGACAGTCAATGTTTTTTAGTGTGTCCTGCATTTGTCACCCTGGGTAAGGCTTTGAAATGTGTCTGCAGGATAAGTTTTTAAATCCGGAACAATGGCTCTGTTCCACCTGTAATGTGTCAATCACTGGACATCCATCTTGGTTTGTTTACTTCATGATGCACTGTCTCAAGAAGCTCTCACCAAACTGCTGGATTACACTTCAGTCTTCAAACTATATCTCGCTTACCTGTAAGAGCCACAGCAAACAGGCCGACTTGTTGGGGTTTATTTTGAAAGTACTGCCAAGTAACTACTGTTCAGAGGATCCTCTTTGCCTCCATGTAAAAGCTTCTCCGCCTGTTGACATACTGTATTATGTTTTTATATCTGACACTGATAAATATCTTACACTGCTTAGAACGTAGGCACATACATGAAACCATACTGCTGACCTTATGTTTCTGCCGATAGTGATAACTGCTGATGAGATTATGCTGTGTCATGTTGTTTTACATTATTCAAGTCACACTCTTGTATTTCATTATTTGTGTTTTACCAAGTAGTCACCACAAGGTGGTGGGTTATTAAAAAAAAATATATAGAGATTAGAGTTGAGTTTTAGAATCAAACCTTTACGCTTCACTATTATTACACTGTTTGTAGGGCTGCACAATATATCTAAAATTCGCAATATCAACATGCACGATATACGTATTGCAAAAGACTTGAACTGCGATAAATGGTGTTCCATGTGTTCATGCGTTCATGCTCGCTCTCAGACTCAGCTGACGTCTATGACTCGCTACAGTTTCATCGTTGATAGGTTTGAAATGACCCACAATATCAACACTGATCACCACATACAGATCAATACTTTTCTTCAATTCGGTTGGCTGTGCGCACAGCGGATGATAGAGACACAGAGAGGAGCAGTAAATTACTGACTGAGCCGTTAACAACTCTAAATAATTTTTTTAACGTTCCAAACATGTATGAAAAGACCCCAAATGATCCCTGTAAGGACTTAGTGGAGCTGTGCATGGCTGTGGCCAGCCTGTGCACCCTCTCCCTCGGGCTGTGGAGCCGTAGCCAGGTGGAATGGAAATAATGCTTTTCATTTTTTTCAGTGTCTGCATAGGCTATTCACTGTATGGGGTCTATGTTAGCAGCGAACCCAAAGCAGAAAGACTTTTTATTGCAAGTCATGTTTTCCTAATATCGTGCAGCCCTACTTGTTTGTACTTTTCTGGGTTGTTCACATGACATAGCTCTTCTTGTTAAGTTTTATTGTTGCATCTGTCCTGTATTCCACATAATGTGTGGTTCAGTTTGTAAAACAGCCGTCCTGTAAGGAAAATAATTTTGCCATTCAAGGTGATCCTGTTTTTTGCAGAATGCCTGTTGCTCACAGCCATATGAGAAATGTTTCAGTATAATTTTTGTTTGTGTTTCTCAAGAACCTGGAGCCAACCTGCTGCTCATTGGGCTGAACAGGGATCAGTTATTAGCCGCGTGATGCCTATGCTTTTGGAATATGCACCTCTTTAGCAGGTAACCAAGTCCTGGTGTCATCCCCCTCAGTTTGTTTGGTGAATGTCTTCTCGCTCACAGACACCAGTTGGACCTCTTACCTGATCATCCATGTTTACCAGACATGCTTGTGATGTGTTATGTTGCTCAAATGTAACTGGGGTTTATTGGCAGGTTTTTAGCCACACCAGCAGCATGGCTCTAGCTGGAAACACGGTTTTAGAGTGAAATATCGCAATAACTGCAGGACCACGAGTGAGCACTAATATCTATACTTAAATTCAAACAATCTGGATGTAAGTATAGATATTGGTGGTCCTTGGAAATCGAATCCTTATGATGTTGTTTGATTTTTCTTTTCAAACACTTTTCAAACACGGTTCACGATACTTCAGAACTACTATCCACATTTCTCAGTCTCAGCTGTAGTGTGACACTGATGCTAGATAGCATACTAACAATGCTAAATATTAGCATAGTACATCCATACTTTGCACATGTCACATGACACACGTGACAGCGACATGCTAATCGTCCAGCTTTCAGCTCAAATCAGAGTTGGGCCTAAATACTGTGGTTCATAAAGTACAGCTTAAAATTGCGGGTATAATTTATGATTTTTGTGTAATGTGAAATGGGTTGTAATGGTTATTAACCTGAATAGAATTATCGCTAACTTTAAAGTTCCCCTCAGATTTATAGAGAGCTTTATTATCCTTCCCACAATTTAGCTGTTTTGGTTAAATCTCACCACTCTCAATAATCTTTTGTTTCCAGCAGCAGCAGACGCTGTTGTACGTAAAAAAGCTCTGATACACCCGCTGTACACCCATGCCTCAAACACAGAGTAGCTGGTCAGCGCCTGGCTTTGTGCGAGCTCAGTAGCTAAAGAGCAAGGAGGTGGTGGAGACCAAAACATAGTTAAAGTGTGGTGGATATTTGTTAGATATCCAGAAACGGGACTTCAAATCATTGCCAATACCACTGATAGTGCACATGCTCTTTGTTTGCTAACATATTTTCATATCACCTTTAATGTGTGTGGAGTAGGAAGCCAATAGAACAACTGAACAACACAGCTTTAAGCTGATGAATGATGACCCTTTGGATTTAAGTAATAACATGGCCTTCTCTCTGGCACTGGCAGAATTTATTAGCAGCAACATCAACAGCACCATCCAACACATGTGTTTTCTGATCCATAATGATGACACCAAGGGTTGCTAGTGTGGCTAATAACTGTCTGTTTAATATTATTTGTTAAAACTCAGTAAAACTGTGTCATATACAGTTGGGCTTCTGCATTCAAAAGTCAGTTGTTACTCATATTTTGCTTTGTTGTGCATAGCAAAATGTGTTCATTATTGTTAAAAGCTTTGTGCATGATTTAGGGGGATCTATTGGCTGAAATGAAATATAACATTCACAACTATGTTTTCTGTAGTGTAAAAATCCCCTGAAAGAAATTGTTGCCTATGCCCTCACCAATAGATGCCACTAAATCCTGCTCTATGAACCTTTAAATATTTGAATGTTTACTTTGTTACTGTCAAAATATCTAAAATAAGAGAATCTACAGTCTGATGAGAATGTGTAGAAAACATTTCATGATTTCATATGTTCTATGACATGGTCTTAAGAAGCGTGATGTGGCCTCTACTAAACACAGATGAAAATCCAGAGACACTGTCTGGGAAATGAGAAGCTTTTATTGGTAACAATCGTGTCAATCCAGCTGTTTACAAAGATGGTATAAGAGGGTTTACTGAATTTGCTAAATCACAGATTTTGAACTGAATGTAATGAAGCAGTCTTTTGAGTTTTAAGACATTCTCTTAAATATTTTCATATATAAGCCATGTGTGTCTGTGTTTTCATTAAATCAGATTCAAAACCATGACATTGTATTAGAATATGTTAATCAACCTCTGACAAGGACGTTATGTTTTCACTCTGTTAGATAGCAGGATAATGCAATAACTACTAGATGCATTTCCAGGAAATGATTCATGCATCTTGAAGGGAAAATATTTTATATATTTAGGAAGCTGATTTGTAGTGTGAGTGTGTGAAATTTGGTGCAGCTTGGGAAATGTTGGGCCTTGGTCCAGGTATGCATTACTGTGTGCCATTCTAGTTTGCCAATATAAGAAACACTTTGAATATTGGACGTTGAGTTCAACTGCCAACAACAACCACACTATATCAATCATTCATTAATTAAATACGCCATCATCTTCTCGCACAACAATCATTTATATCCATTATTTTAAGTAAAGCTAATAGTACACTTTGTTTAAGCAACACATCAGTATCATTCCCTGTTGTCTGAATCAGTGAGAATCTCCACATTTCTATGCTACAGAGAGGGTTCGTAGTGAGATGTGAGTACTACGACTGCAGAAGCAAATACATCTGCTGCTGCATGTAGTTATTGTTTTCAGACCGGCCATGGTGTCTAGTTGATTTCTCAGAAGGAGGATTGCTGTTGGGATCATCTTTCTTGGGGAATATCAGATCACGTCTGGCTTGTTTCCACCTGCAGCTCTGGGTTGGTCTTTGTCTTGATCTGAAGAAAAATATACAAATACTTTTGTAGTTTGCAGATAAAATGAATGCTTTGCCATCTGCCAACCAGATTAGAATTTTCAAAATTTGTATTCATTAAAATTTAATTTAATTCTGTCAAGTTTAATTCTAGCACCAAAACAAAAATTGAAAGAAACAACATAAAATTTAAAGCTTTGATTCTGACTCTGAAGAACACTCAAAGATTTTAGTATGTCAGCATTATAAGTCTTAGAAATGTGTAGTACAGGTGATAAATGTGCATGACAAAAAGATAACATTATGAAATCAATTCTCAAAAGAAAGTTTGCTAAAGAATATAAAAGCACATTTAAGCTGCTAGCAGCGTTGATGTGCCATCACACCTTTGTCCAAAGTGGGGGCTGGTGCAGATGCTGTTTATGATCTTTATGAGCAGACTGTCTTATTGTGTGTATGGATCATGCACATGTACATGTTGGACACGGGTTCTACTTCATAAAATAGGATTGCTTTGTAAATGGAGAACGAGACACTGGGCTACATTTCAACTAGAGTGACAGCTGATAGGATGGAAAGAGACAAAGTTCCTCCTGGCCAACAGTGAGGTAACAATGTCAGACAACACAGGTCTGTGGTGGTGTTGATTAATACATTGTCACTGGACATACAGTATGTGTGTGCGTGCGTGCGTGCGTGCATGCGTGGTGCATAAGAAAGATTTTACCAGTATAAGGAAAGTACTGATCATTATGTGGTGAACAGTGTTGATATTGTGGTGGTAACAAACAAATCAAGGAGAAGAGAAAAATACATTAGATTTATTCACTTTATTCACTGCTAAAAGAATGTGGACACGTGGCCCAGACCACCTCTGAATGTGGATCCGATTACGCCAGACCACATTCCGAGAACTATATCCAATCTGAGTGCGTTCACACCTTTACTTAGAGCAGTCCGCTTGAGATCGCATGTGTACTGGTCTCTCATACACACTCTCTCACATACACACGCGGATATGCACATACTGAGAGTGACAAAGGTTATGTTGGTTGTGTTCTCAAATCTTGGCAAAGGAACGCTGCATCTCATCTATAAGTCGTAATGTAAACACTATAAATGCAGACTGTGCAGATCCAGGCCCTTGGCACAGACGACAGCAGCATCTGGACTCAACGAGGCAAAAAAGGTTTTGTAAACTGAAATCTAAAGGCACGTATAGTAACTTTAACCCTCGGCCAATGGACGGTGCAAACTGTTTCAATAAATGTATTGTTTGCTTTAATGTATTCAGACAAGACTTAAACTTTGTGAGTTAATAAGGCAAACTGAAACTAGTTGAAAGTATCAGGATAACGAGCAAAAAGAAAAGATGGCTGCGGTACAGGCCTGAAGAATCGATCAGGAAGAATCTCCATCTCCAGATGCTTATATTGATGTGTACCCTCCTGTTATTTTTTCACAGTAGATGGTATCTACCTGGGTTCGAACTCAGTTGAGGTGCAGCCGAAAATTCCAAATCCAACAGGTTTTCCATCGATCGAGCTTGAATCCCTTTTCCCATCCTGCTTCTGGATTTTCTGGGTTGTTCTGAAGGAGAAAAAAAAACTAAGTTTGTCTTATAGCAACAATTAATGATAAGGCAGCAGTTGGCAGGTATTTGAAAATAGAGAGGCGAGAGTAAGAGAACATGAGAATTTGTGCCCGAGCAGTGATTGACACTCCTCACACACTCATCATCCCCTGTCTAAACCACCAATCAGAGTGGTTTAGACAGGGGAGCATTGGATTCTTCAAAATTGCATTACAAGCTGTAGGTGGAGCAAGATCTTTTCTAATATGATCTGCCTCATGTACTGCCAAGTTCCCTACTGCTCCTTTAAAGTTTTGAAAAACAGTCACAAAGACGGTGTGGGCGTGGCTTCATCAGATATGTCACCTGTCAACACACCTTAATTCAGATGTTACTAAAATGATCAGTGCACGGGAAGAGTGTCACATTTTCTTCCAATTTAGCCCCACAAGCTGATTGATTCCATATAAGATGTTGTGACATAAATGAAGAGATGTGTATTATAAGTTGAGTGCATACCTCGGCCAAGGCCCAACAGTCCCCTTATGAAACCACTTTTAAATTCACTAGATCTGGATTTTGATGTGGATCTGCACCGAATTGGTGAGAGATAGATCAGTCCCCTAAACATGTCTGATTTTTTCCATCAAGAGCCATGAATCCTTATTGAGGAAAATGTTGAATTGAATGGGTTCTTCCCGACCCACATCACATCCTTCCACCAGGTTTTGTGATAATCCGCCCAGTAGTTTTTGTGTAATGCTGCTAACTAACAGACAAACAGAAAACACAACCTCTTTGGCAGAGGTAATGTAATGAATGCCTCAATGTTGTCAATGTGCTGCTGTCAGGGTCAAATCATTGGGTCTCATTGCTGTCTGCTGCTTTATGAATTTCTTCATCATACTGTCATGATAAATACAACAGTTTGGTATTGAGTGTATAGTTTCAGATTTGTATCTGACTTACTTGTCTTTTGTGTTTGATTGATTGGCGGAGCCCAGTTAAAGCCTGGTGACATATTATATGGATACTGGGGGGCCCTCCAGCCTGTGTGGGGGCCCATATAGTTAAAGCCAGGTACAGGAGGTCGATAGAAGGGCCTGGGAGGCTCTGGTGGAACTGAAACACAAGAGTCATTATTAACACTAGAGGACATGATGACATGAAATCACTTTATTTACAGAGGACATAGAGCCCCTGAGCTTCAGCGGTCACAATTATGCTGCGTAGCTGCTTTTTAAATAGCAAACACATTATCTTTAAGGTTTAAGTGCTGTACATGACGAGGTCTATTTTTTCTCTGATTTCAAAACCAATTTGAAGTTAGATTTCTTGCTACAGTTCAGAGATGAAGATATCAGATTCTGGCGGGGATCCAGTTCTTGAGACAGTTGCTGCTTTTTCACCTGCCAATGGTGAATGGACGGTGAACATTTAAATTGATTTCAATTGAACACATGGCACAAACTCACCCACATGCAGCAATACTGGGACACAATTCGATTCATTATACTTTCACAATGAACCTCCAAATATAAAATGTCTCACTAAAAGTGCAACTTTTCTCTTTTCAGTCACCTGGTTTAATTATTGGTAGTCTGGCCTCAACAGGCAGTTTGAGGATCTCTGTCAGATGCATCTTCAATGCTCCAGCGAAGGTCTGAGTTAAAGTCACCTTCCTGGAGTCCAGGCTGATTCGAAGCACCTGAGGCTCAAACTTTACAGCCTTTGGCAAGTTAAATGGAGCCTAAGAGGAGCAAGGGAAACAAGTTGTGCACAACATGACTGTGGCAGGTGTATAGTGAAACAACATGCATTGCTCTACTTTTTGATGGTACCACTGGGGGGTCAAATTCAAAAAATGTTAAAATTATAGCTACAATGAAAGATTATTTTCAACTTTCTCAATTTACTGATATGCTGATAAAAAGTCAGAAAATAGTTGTGTCAGTCTGTGAGACAGCTCAAGCTTATAAAGTAAAATAATAATGTTTTTTTAATTCAACCAATTCAGTTGTACTTGTATAGTGGAAATCAGAACATGCATTATCTCATGCACTTCACATAGTAAGGTCGAGACCTTAAAATTATATAGAAACCCAACAGTTCCCACAACGTGCAAACACTAACTCCCACATTAACAGGAAGAAACCTCTAGAACCAGACTCAATGTGGCTTGACTGGTTTGGGACGGTGGAGAAAAATGGGGAAGAGCGAAGAGATGGGTGAAAAAAACAACAGTCAAAGAATTATCTGTAGATAATCTAAATGTGCACTGGGAGCACTCTACCTGGTATCCTAATTAAACTTAAGGATAAACTATGCATTCAAGCATATTAAATCATTTTAGTCTAGTTATTAGACCAAACATGTTAAAATATGCTAATTCTGATACTTTCACACTCAAGCCTTGATCGTGAACATAAAGTTGACAGCTAAAAATAATGGATTAATCCTGGAAGACGATTAATGAAGCACTTTACTCTTTATGAATGCAACACTGGCAGTTGTCCTCCCAATTCAAATTTGATCCAACAACATTCTGACCAGCCAATCGACTAGTCGAACAGGAAACTACAGACCGATCACTTACAGGCCACTTCTTCAATTTTTGGAACAGGGACCCTTTTAGGAAGATATTCCAAGAGTGTATACCATGATTTATTTCTCTACAGTCTATCCCATCTTAATGATATTTTCCCTCCCCACCACTTCATCAGTGTGACGATGATTTAGTTACCTTCAGAAAGGTCAGGGTTTGGGAGCGACCTAGCTGACAGCTCATAACTTCTTTGGCTTTTCTCATCTTTGCAGCGTTGTCAGTTAACTTCTTCATGAAATCCTGAAGTTTTGTCTGACCAATCTCCAGCTCGCGCTCCACCTCATTTTGGGCCTCGCATTCCTCTTGGACCAACATTTCCCGCATCTGCTGATACACAGTCGCCAATGCCTTCTTTTTTTGGGCTGCAGCATTCTTGGACAAGGAAACAGGGACAAGTAAACAGATGGAAAGACAAACTGACATTATTGGAGACGTTCCGATGCCAGCATCTGAAATGCCTCTGATACAGACCAAAATGCCAGATCAGACATCAGTGTGTACGCAGATCTATGTACTGATCCGATACCACGTCTTTACAGTGTATAAGTTTAGATACAATCTAATACAATTTTCTTTTCACTACAGTGGTGTGTAACATATGCACGATTATGTGGCAATCACACCGAATGCGACACAAATTTCCGCAACGCCCTGCACGCTGTGGGATCATTTGTGTTTATTTGCGTTAATCGCGCAAATCACACAACACTTGAATGAATGTTGTTTCCAGCGCTACCTGAGGCTGACCAGTGACCGGCTTGATCGCCCTCTAACTTTGGTCAGTGCCAGGACCGAGTCCGGCACTCAGTGCTCACAGGTCTCCGCGACACGAAAATTCAAACTTTTCAACTCTAGCGTTGGACACGAAATGATGCGATACGAAAGATATTTGAAAAATAATGTCTAATCGCATCTTTGCATTGACTTTGTATCTAATCTAGACATGTGTATTCCTCGATTTCTTTTATTTATCTGTGTTCTTTTTCAGTTTTAATTAACTAGATATAAATGAAGTTCTATTGCATTCATTCTCTGTATTGTGCAAGGGGTTTAACCTGAGCCAAGCCATACAGGGTGAATATAATACAGCTGTTAGAATGTTATATAAGTTGTTACACATTTTTTTTAATGCACTAGTATTGGAACAGAACTTAGAATCAGCTGACGAAAAGTCCAGGTAACGGAATCAGTATCAAGAAGGTAAAAATGGACAAATAATTCATTTGTTTCCTCTGGGTGAAGTAGTGAGTAAAAATTACCTTCAGCTTGCTGTGGTTGTCGTTCATTTGAGACAAAACAGTCTCAGTCGTCTTAATCTTCCCGTCCAGAAAACCCAACTTGCCCTCGAGTTCAGACTGAAAAGATATGTAAATAAACAATGATGGAGATTTAAAGATCCTGTTCAGGGTCGCATTAGAAATGCTAATGATTGTGTGGGTAACTGTGGATTATACAATTTATGGTAAATGAACTGAGTTATAATTGTCTAGTATTAAAATCTTGAATGACTCCATGTACCCCTGTCCGACTCCGTTTGTTGGTTGGTTTGGTTGGAAGAAAGATTACACAAAAACTACTGAAGAGACTATCACAAAACTTAGTGGAAGGATGTGGTATGGGTCAGGAAAGAACTCCAGGGTTTACTATTCACCCTCTTTAACATTGCGAGGTTTGGCATTTTTCAACATTTTCACCATTTTCTCAGGGAATAATTCATGGATCTAGGATTGATCAATCAATCAATCGATCAAATTTTATTTGTATAGCCCATATTCACAAATCACAATTTGTCTCATAGGGCTTTAACATGGTGTGACATCCTCTGCCCTTAACCCTCAACAAGAGTAAGGAAAAACTTTGATGATTGATGAAACACATCAGGCACATTTAGGGAACTGACATCTATGAGTGTGTGAAATTTGGTACTGTCTAAATTTAAGAGGACTCTTGGGCCTTGGCAGAGGTATGCCCTCTACTGAGTGCCTTTAGGGATGAGTTTATGTTTTAATGTTCTAGTTGTTAGTTACTCATTTCCTTAACATATAGATTAGGTTGAGCTGGTAGACACCTTAATGCACTAGTTTGTAATTTGGAAATAACATAAAAAACTGAAATCTCTCATGGTTACACAGTGAATATCTGTATTTGAACCTCTGTGGTCAAACCAGATATTTAAATTAGGCGTGCCCTGTATTCTCCTAATTATAATCACATTAAGTAGAAAACATGTTAGTTGTGTCCCTTATGAATGAAACTTTCTAAAATGTAAAGAATTTTAAGTTAACCCTTGTGTTGTTCCTGGGTCGGATTGACCCAGAGTGTGTGTGTGTGTGTCTGTGCGTGCGTGAGTGCGTGCGTGTGATCATACGCAAGCCCTGGCCGGTCAGGGTTAGGGTTAGGGTGACCCAAGGATTGTCATTATCCAATTCTCCTGGGGTAATTGAGACCAATGGATTGTCATTCTCGATTGTCATGGGGGGGGGGTCATTTAGACGCCCAGAGAGGGCGCTGTGGTGCTCTGTGGGGTCATTTAGACCCACACCTGATTCCAATTGAAATCAAGGGGGGTACATTAGACCCACATATAAGTCTCAGTTTGCCACTCTCTCACGGACCATGGCACGATGTCGCGTCAGGAGCGTTTCACCAGAGAACAGGTTCTCCAACAGCTATTCTCCCAGCAACCATCCTCTGAACCCGAAGAGGACGCGAAAGAGCCAGACCGAGAAGCGGACGGACAAGGAGATGGAGAAGCAGACAGAAAAGCAGACCGAGAAGAAGACAGAGAGGACGGAGATGGAGACGGAGACGACGGCAATGGCGACGGCGACGAAGACGACGACGACGACGGTGACTACGAAGACGACGACGGTGACGAAGACTACGACCCAGTGGGTGATGCTTCTGCAGATTCTTCATCCTTGGAAGAAGAAGAAGAAGAAGAAGGAGGACAAGACCATGGTGACACCACCACCACCGGACTCGTGGAAAGAGAGACCTTCCCGTCAAGAAACGGGGAAATAACATGGTCCTCGAGGGCGTACGGCCGAGAGGAGGGCCACTGCTCCTCCTCCTCCTCTTCCTCCTCCTCTGCTGCGGCTCAAAGCGGGGTCCCCCGGGGCCCCACGATCCACGCGACGTCCCTCACCGGTGACCTAGCCTCGATGTTCCGCCTGTTCATCACGCCGACGGTAGAGAACATCATCCTGGAGATGACGAATCGGGAGGGTCGTCGAAAATACGGCAATGAATGGAAAGGGATGGACGAGACCGACCTGCGCGCCTACGTAGGGCTGCTGATCTTAGCGGGCGTGTACAGGTCCCGGGGCGAGGCCGCCGCCAGCCTGTGGGACGTCGAGAGCGGCCGGGCGATATTTCGTGCCACGATGCCCCTAAAACTCTTCCACACGTACTCCAGACTGCTGCGCTTCGACGACCGCGAGACGAGACGCACGAGACGAGCCACGGACAAATTGGCGGCCGTGCGAGAGGTCTGGGACGCGTGGGTGTCGCGGCTACCGCACCTCTACAACCCGGGGCCCGAAGTGACCGTGGACGAGCAACTGGTTCCGTTCAGGCCTGCGATGCGAAATCAAGCTACGCTTGGAAGATGCAAGTGTACACCGGAAAGCCGAGCGGCGGACGCCCAGAACGGAACCAGGGGTTGCGGGTAGTGCTCGATGTAAGGGAGGGACTGCATGGTCGTAACGTCACGTGCGACAATTACTTCACCTCCTACGAACTCGTGCGGCAGCTCCTGGAGAGGAAGCTCACCGTGGTCCGCACTGTTCGGAAGAACAAGCCCGAGCTCCCGACCGGGCTGCTCACGGTCAAGGGAAGAGAGGTGTTCTCATCCAAGTTCGCATTCACGCTCACCGCCACTCTGGTGTCCTACATCCCAAAGAAAAACAGGAATGTGGTGCTCCTGAGCACACGGCACCCTGAGGCCGACATCAGCGACCGCGAGGACGGGAAACCGGTCATCGTCCTGGACTACAACCGCAACAAAGGTGGCGTGGACAACCTAGACAAGGTGATCAGAATGTACAGCTGCAGGAGGATGACCGCGCGCTGGCCCCTGGTCGTCTTTCACAACATTCTCGACGTCTCTTCCTACAACGCCTTTGTGATATGGAGAGAGATCAACCCAGACTGGATTCCGGGCAAGCGGAACAAGCGGAGGGTGTTCCTAGAGCAGCTGGGAAAGGCTCTCGTGACTCCGTTCATCGCACGAAGGGAGCGCATCCCCCGCACAGACGCGTCCGCCGCGGTTGTGAAGGCTGTAAAAGCCGCCGCCGCCGCCGCACAGAGAGCTCTTGACTACGACGCTCGACCCGAGTGTCCGGCCTCCTCCATAGCCCTAGCAGCAGCCCTGCTCGGGGCGAGTAAGAGGAAGAGGTGTCAGATATGCCCCAGGAAAAAGGACTGTAAAACTCACACCGTGTGCCGCAGGTGTAACAAATACATCTGCAAGGGCTGCTCACTTGTCTATTGCCCTACGTGTGCGTCCTAATATGGGGTGGGCTATGTGAGGGGGCCAACAGCCGGGGGAAGCAGGGACAACACAAGGGTTAAATAATATGATAGCGATTGATACATATGAGTTAAAGATAAACTTCAAAATTAAACCTTTGTGGTGTGTAATGCAGAGATTTTACAAAAGTAAAAGAACAATATTTGTACCACGGAATGACTTGATTTATACCTAGCCTGTAAAAACAAATCTGGCAATGACTGAGATTGTAATTCAACACTGTATTCTAAAATGTAGCTTTTTCACTGTACCAATGAAGAGAAAGTAAAGAACAACATAAGTCTGATTCAACTCCACATATCAGCAGCATCTATAAGGCTAAACCATTTACACCCTCTATTTGTTGAGTGAACAGAGCCAGACTAAGTTTTCATCAGTTTCGAGTCTTTAAACAAAGGTAAGTAGCTACTGGCCCTAATAATGACTCAGGGACAGTGGCCCCAGCTGAAATCTGACTGGTTGCTAAAGTGCCCCTGTCCGGTCAGTAGTCTTGTTTTAAACCCTCTTTGGAAGAACACAATTTGCTCCAACAAGGAACAATTTTCAAAATATATCAATGATGTGTGGCTTCACTCAAAGCTATAGAGCTAACAGTAAACAAAGAATGACTTAAATGTGCATCTTACTGAATCAGGAATTGTGCACCGATGTTGGACGTGTAATTGGACCCTATGTTTAAATTGTGGCCCCTTTATTCCCCTGATTAAGAAAAAGTGCAGATCTGCCACTGACTCCCAGTGACAAGGTAACACAGACCTCTTTGAGCTTCCTCTGCTCCTCATGAGAAGTGAAGAGGCAGCCTTTGTGGTTTTGCTGGAGACAGAGGCTGCAGATGGGGCGGACATGCTGGCTGCAGAAGAGATCCATCAGCTTGTGGTGGTCCGGGCACAAGTGCTCCGACAGGTCCCTGACTGGCTCAATCAGCTGGTGGAGACGGAACACCGGGTTCTCCCGGTGAGGACGCAGGTGCTCCTCGCAGAAAGAGGCCATGCAGGTGAGGCAGGTGTTGGCCGCCTCTGCTTCCATACAGGTGTCACAGCGTATGACAGCCTCTTCCTTGGCCTCTTCCTTGGTCTCTTCCTTGGTCTCTTCCTCCTCTGCTAACATGCTCACCTCGCTCCTGACCCTCCTCAGGTTTAAGGTCTCCACCACGGTGCTGAGGACCGTGTTTTTCTTCAGCTCGGGTTTGGTGTGGAAGAGGGTCCGACACTGGGGACATCTGTAGGGCTCCGTCCAGGTGGTGAGCAGGCAGCCCTGGCAGAAGTTGTGTCCGCAGGGGATGGTCACCGGACATTCAAAGGGGCTGAGACAGATGCTGCAGGTCAGCTCATCCTCCAGACTCATGAGAGACAAGTCACACTGCTCCAGCGCGGCCATGACGAGAGCTCAGAGCCGCTGCAGGGAGAAACGAAACTTAGAAGAGTGTGTGTGTGTGTGTGTGTGTGATAAACAGCACGCCCTTTTATATGGCCACAGATAAAGCAGTAATTCTAGTTACTGATACATACGACTCGTAAACGTCTCATGATATTATTCCTACTGTATTCTCTTCCAGTTCTTCATAGGGTAGTAGGGAACACTTTTACTATCCACATCATGGAGAAATGGTCACGTGATCACAGAGAGCATTAGACATCTGACAGACGAGCAGCAAGAATTCAAACTAACATCCTGTAAAATTCCCAATGACTATTTCGCATTGTAAAAGAAAGCATATGTAGTCAGGTAGGTGTCCATTAATACTGTATCTTCAGAGACGATCAAATGAGTAATCCAAGTTTTAAAAGAACAACTTTGTTATTGACACCAGGCATACTTTCCCTTTCATAGCACGGGACACGATCATTTAAAAAAGTAAATACTTATTCCTCTAACCTTCACTTGGCTTACCTTTAGTGCTAGCGCGGATCACTCCACCTCATTGGTACACAGTAGTCAGGTAGTCAGCAGGCGAATTAGACTTGTGACCATACTGACAAAACCTGTGTGGGCGTGTCTGTCTGTTACGAAAACACTTCCACATGAAAGACCAGTTAATCTGGGGACGTCTGTTTGTTCAATTGGGAACAATAGCTGTGTTAAATTCAGGGTTAGATTTAGGTTAAGGTAGACTCTAACTAAACCTTAACCTCGACCTGGTAGAGGTTAGGGGGTAGGATAGTAGAGAGGACCTACTCCCGATGTAAATTGTATTGTATTGAAAATATGTTTTTAAATATAAAGGGCTCAAGTTAAAGAAAACTTCAATTCGTACAATTTAGGTCATTACACGTGATGACACAAACATCGCTGGGATTATTTTATATTCCATTTCTGAAAATAGATCTTTCACCTAAATCTTACACACTGGCCCTTTAAAGGTGCAGAAGAAACATTCACAAGAATAGCATACGGATGGTAGAACAAGAACAAAAAAAATTGGACTCATCAGACTCCACCTACTGCTTGTAATGCAATTTGGAAGAATCCAAAGCTATTTCTAAACCACCAATAAGAGCCAGGTGGAGTTTCTCCATGTTGGTTTTTTTGTTGCTGTGGTTACCTGCCTGCTCTGCAGTGTAAGGAGTGGAAAGGGGAGGAGGGGCTTTGGAGACTGTGTGGGAGGGGCCTAGAAGTTGTATCTGTCATCTAATTCCAGAAATCTCTGAATGTGGCTTGCCTATCTTGACAACTGTTAAACTTATTGTCTTCACACTTGGCATGTGTATTGTTAATGGCTTGAGGAAGTGCAGTGTCGTACAGTATGAATACACTTTGAATAAACGGACAACCAGCGCTCTGTAGCAGTGATGGCTCAGTCTCAAAAACAGCTACAACTGATTCTCCAATTTGGGGTTTTGTGTGCCGAGTTGAATTCCACTGAACTTTGAATTAACAGGTTAACAGCTCTCTGTGCAGCAGCTTCAGAGTCCTGCAGCTGGTCTTTATGCCGTAGCTCAATTACTGCAGGTCACTTTTAGTTTCGGAAAGAAAACTGCTGCCAGCATCACCACAGGCCAAACAGACGATTACAAACAGACAGGTTTAGAAAGGACACTGCTCCAGTTCTAGATGGTTTTTATTTAAATTACAGTAGGTAGCCACAAAGTACCAGGAGCTCTGATTACAGATACTTTGTCGCACACTGCTTCAACTGATCATTTCTGTGAATGGTATATTTCTTCGACTGAATATTGATGATGTCATCTGTAGATAAGAAAGGAGCAAAACATATTTCCTAAAATGTAGGTCTGCTTCTTAAATCACTTTATTACAGAGAAAAGACCATGTTAGAGAGAAAAGAACATTTATTAATTTGTAACAAAAATGTTAATGAAAGTAAATGTGATACAATTCCTTTTTTGCATTTTAAGACTGTCATATACACAACTATATTTACTCTGATATGACTGTAGTTCATGAACCTGGACTTAACATTTTACCCGTTTCACAGACAGCGAGCACAGGGAAATTAAACATACAAGGATTACAGACAGGCCGATTCACTGTCCACTCAAACTGTGTGCTGTCTAAAGTTAAGTCCAGTACACTGGGACACATGTTGCAAACAAACAAACATAAGCCCCTCGATTCCCCTGATCCCCGACACCCATGCAATACATATTATTTTAGCTTGGTCCGAAGTGTCAACACAATATGAGGAGTTGAGTAAAGCTGTGGTAAAGCTCTCCATAGGTTGTCAAAGCCATCTGTACCATTGTGAAGACATGCCACAGCAAACAGTGCAGTGAGGCATGGAGCCTTTAATGTCGGCAGGTGACCCAATAAATAAAGGTCCATACCTGAAGTGCACTGGCACAATGCCTCACAGATCTTTTCAATTGACCAACAGTGAACTGACTGATTCACAACAGTGGCCATCATATCTGAACCTGGGCTCACTTATCAGTTCAATCAGACAATGCAGTCTTCAGCACCTATTTAGTGCAGAGAAGTTAGTACTTAGCCTGAACCATGTTCCAACCTCACTGCTCATGTGCTGCAGTAATGATGTGTATGTAGATGTCTACTGCTGATGCCAATTTTTGGTTTCACAGCATTTAGCATCAACAGGATGAACAAGCTTTGATTTCAAGTGATCCGTAGGCACAATGGCCAACCACTTTGGTGCCACAACAGGCAACAAGCCACTAAATGTCACCAGTGTTATAGGAGCCGGACACATCAGTGAAGGCTACATCTTGACCGACAGCCCCGATCAGCAAGCAGTTAAGAGATTCTCCATTTCTACCCATCCAGACTAAAACGCCATCCTGGAGTTTTCAGACTAAAACAGGCCAGCAGCGTTTCCAAACTTCTGTTTTAGCTGCTTAAACACTAGAGCAGTGTGGAAGCCAGATGTCTCCTTAACAGAGTGGAGGTGTTTTCAAACAACAACATAGTAGTATGGATGAAGCCTTTAAATCAACCCAAAAAATTATTCACCCATATGAAACTTAGACTGCCTCAGTCCAAAACTATCAATCCTTTCACCTGCAGACTTAATTTCACAACACTGGACTGACATGTGTGATGAATTCACTTCTTTATTCATCACCACTCTACAGTGTGTAATAATTAGTCTTCAGGGTTAACACAGACACAAGCACGCTGTACAGCAAGTGCACAGGAAGTTGTGTGTGTTCTGTTAAAGTTGTAAGAAACACTTAAGTGCATTAGTCACCTTGGACGCAGGACATGCACGTTATACTGATCCAATCTGATGTTTCTTAAACCAAAAAAGACAGACGCTCTGCCAGTTTAGAACCACAACTTCAGCTGGTGTAGGGTATGGTAACAGCTAATGACTTCAGCTATGGCATGCTATTGACTCCACACATCCATATCAGTTGTGACACTCCAAGTTCTGTAAACTACTGGAGAGTTACCACAACCATATATTCCTGTATTTCATTTGTTGAATGCAGAGCTAACCACAGTGTGTAGAGAGTGGTATGAGTGAGGCTAATCATCCTGGAACCTCACAATCACTTAAAGAATAACATTTCTCAATGGTTCTACTTTTAAGTTTGGAGGCTATTGAAGCATGTCGGCCTCTTACATTTGTTAATTATCAATTTTCTTTAACATACATTTATAGACAAACTGTTTAACGTAACTATTGTGATATTAATTTCAGTAATGACATCAAGGGGCTGATTGTGTGTGTGTGTGTGTGTAATTATGACAATATACTCCACATCCCTACAGCTTGCACAAAGTAATGGATGAACCACTGGAGAACATCCAGAAAGCTGGATACACTGCTTCAGCAAAAGGTAAGTCAAACGTGTGGAAGGGATATGCCCTGTCTGCCACGTTGAAGAATGTAGCCTTGCCCCCCTCACAATCTAACAGCACACCTACGAGCTTTGGATTGGGATCGCACAGCACGGTTTCATGGCTGTTATGCCAAGCGGACAGCTTGACGTTAAACCATTCGACACACCAGGACTGGGCGTTGCGGCCCAGGCGACTGGTGGGACCTTTACGGTCAATGCTGCTGTAAGCCAAGCCAATGCCGATAAAGTTGTTGCAGCTCAGTCGGACTTCCCAGTAGTGGCGCCCGCTCGAGAAACCCTTGGAGGCGAGTACTTGGGAGCAGAGGACGAAACGTTGAGGGCAGTTGGGGTAGTTTGCTTGCTCATCTGTCACAGAGGCCTTAGTAAACTCCTCAGTCAGCGTGATGCGTTTGTGGGCAGTCTTGCGGTCCAGTGTGAGTACTGAAGCATCTAAAAAGAAACAAAAGAAAGAACATTCAACCAACAAATAAGGTTGCTGCTGTCATATGACAGAAACATACTTACTACATTCATAAACTTACATTTCAGAAGTTCACTTCTTTTTTCTGCACATGCAAGGTTTGCGGGAATGTCTGAAGTTTCTACATTAGAGGAAGACAAAAATGTATTCGTTTTAGAATAATCACCTTGCAGTTACAAAGTTACAATCAAAAATACAACATTTCCATTTGAAAATGCATCAACTTTTCTAAAGATACATCTGGCGTCCAAATTACTGCAGAATTTTAGTCGCTAAAACGGAGAAGTTTGAAAACTCTGCGGCTGCATTTTACTCTTGACGAGCAGAAACTGAGATGTTTGGAAACTATGACGGAAAACTCACAACCGCATGCTGATTGGGTATTTTCGTCCATGTCTTTTGGGCAAGATACTCCACCCCAAATGGCCTCATAGTGAAAGTGCTGCACATAGATGCACTGTATGAATGTAAAACTGTACTGAAAAGCCCTTCAAGTGGTCATCAGGACCAGAAACCAGGACACACCCAACAACTTTGACATTGATTGGATGAGCAGTTGTTGAGTAAATTCAAATTTAAGTGGACACATTTCTGAACTTTTTATATAATAAATATCTACAATATTTACTCCAAAATAAACTACAACTGTTTTGATTAAAGCAATGTCAGTGTTAATTTCTGCAACCAAATTGAACACAACTGATTTCAGTATACTTTCTTAATGCATCTTCCAACTGTTAAATGCATATTCACCTGGTTTAATCAGCTGCAGTCTGGACTCAACAGGCTGTTTAAACAGCTCAGTCAGGTGCTCCTTTAAGGTCACAGCAAAGGCCTCGCTGGCTATCACCTTCTTGGAGTCCAGGCTGATTCGAGGGGTGTAAGGGTCAAAGTTCACAGCTGCAGGCAGGTTACATGACACCTGTGAGGAGAGGAACACAATGTGGTTTTCTTTGATGGACCCTAGCTTTTCTCCAAAAGGGTCAAGATTAAGCTATATTATTATATAATGTGGAAAATGACCCAGGCCTGGGTTGGAATTCATACACACAACAATATATGAAACTGACAAGTTTCTTCAGCTGTTTGACATGAACTCCGGATAATGTCTGCACAACGGGGTCTGCTTTTTCTACGGAGTTTGCCTTTTACACAAAGAATGCAGTAGATTCTGCATTCATACGTATTCACAAAAATCTACAGAGCATTAAGGTGAGGGGTGGGGCAGTAGGCCTAGGCAGGATTTCATGTATTTAGTCTGCTGCAGAAATCAGAAGATCTCGATTTGTTACGATTTCTGATTTGATTCACTCATTAAGGTAGGCCTCTCATGATAACACATTTTGTTGGATGATACATTGTCACAGAAATTGTGATAAATGGTATTAGTGTGTGTGTGTAAACTCCACACCCTGTCTGAGGAGTCTGGGAGCATATACACAAATTCTCGCTCACTCCGGGTATTTCATATGATGTCCTATACGATGATTCTTTCTTTTAAACAGTCAGGAGCCCTGAGTAACTTGAGTCACCCATAGCAATGTGTGGGTATCATGTTGGCTTTCACTGTCCTTGTTCGGTGTGAGAGGAAGTTTCTAAGTGTTTTAGAATACAGTGCGAGTGAAGGACCATAACCACTAAGCAGAAGGCTCCCCCCCCCCTCAATTCTTTGTTGGACTCCTATTCATTGTTTCTCTGCCATCCTGGCGAGTTCTATCCTTTTTGGGCTTTTTGTTTTTTGCAATGCATTCCGTTTCCTGAGTTATATTTTTGCATTATGAAGGGAGGACCTTTAATGATTTTTTCTCTTTTTGTGGACATTTTCCATAGACTGAGCGAGCTGCCTAAAGACATTTTTCCCCTTTGGATTTACCTTATTGATATTTAAGTGGACATTTATTTATTTTCTGTGACCCTAAGTTTGGGGGAGGGTTCTAAATAAATTTGGTGTTGGCATACATTTGAGTTTCTGTTTAATACTTTATAGTTAGCTGGGTTTAAAGACCCCTGACAACAACATTTTCTCACTTAACCAGGCCTTGATAAATAGTGTCACAATAGCTCCTGAATTGTTTTAGTAACAAGACTTAAAACTTAAGCTGATTGTTACAGTGTGGATCGTCTAACCTGCAAGAAGGCCAGTGTTTGCGACTGACTAAGCAGATTGTTGATATATTCTTTAGACCCACTCATGTGGTCGATGTTCTCAGCGAACTTCTTCATGAGAAGCTTCAATTTGGTTTCACCAGTCTCCACCTCTCGATCCACTGCATTCAGAGCAATGCTCTCCTCTTGAGTCAACAAGTCGTGCATCTCTTGATACTCGACTACCAACGCTTTCTTCTTGTTGGCGGCTGGGACCTAGAGGGGACCAAGATAGTATTCATGAACAGATCAGTAAGGAAAAAGGGCAAAACAGCAGTCAGACAAAATAAGGGGAATGCATATTCCATATTCTGTTACTTTAAACATGTGAGATACCGAGTTGAATTACTAATAATGGTATCTCTCAAGTAAGGCGCAGTATGTGTGAAGAGTCATCAAGCTCATGTTTATAGTATGTATATTATTGCAATAACTCCTGAAAAGAAACCAGGACGCTTCTGCACTTACAGTTGTAGTATTTACAGGCCTATTTCAAACATCGCAATCACAGGCAAGGTTATTTATAAAGTGGTTATTAGCCAAATCTATAACTACTTGAAGACACATGGTTTTTGTTAATACCACATTCACTGAAACTGTAATCCAAATTCACTGAAACTGTAATACTCCAATACTTACTATTTTTAATACTAAAAATACTTTTACATTACATTTCATTTAGCTGACGCTTTTATCCAAAGCGACTTACAATAAGTGCATTCAACCATGAGGGTACAAACCCAGAACAACAAGAATCAAGAAAGTACTATTTCTTCAAAAAAGCCAAACTACAAAGTGCTATAAGTAAGTGTCATTTAAGTGCTACTAAATTGTTAGTTTGAAAATTGTATTCAAGGTATAGTCGGAAGAGGTGTGTTTTTAGTTTGCGGCGGAAGATGTGTAAACTTTCTGATGTCCGGATGTCAATGGGGAGCTCATTCCACCATTTAGGAGCCAGGACAGCAAACTTCCATTTGGGACCAAGGACAGAAGGTTGGAACTTGGTGCCTACCTACTCTGGAGCATTTAAGACTTCAACCCATGCTAACAATCTCTGTGTTATTATGAATAGAGATTTTAATTACATTTTTTGACATTTCAAAACCATAGCTAAAGTGAGAGCTTTTGTGTCTAAAAGAGACATTTGGAAACTTATTCATGCATTTTATGCTCCAGACTTAACATTACAATGCTCTTCTCACTGGCCTCCCCCAAAAGACCAATAGACAGCTGCAACTGATTTAGAATGTTGTTTTCTAGAGTTCTAAATAAAATAAGAGAACATATTCCTCAAATTTCCAGGTGTGTTCACTGGCCTCCAGTTAGCTACAGGACTGTGTCTACAAGTCTTACTTATTTACCAAAAGACATTAAAGGGGACATTGTATGCCCATTTTACCACAAGTTGATCTGGTTCCTTGGGGTCTTAATGAAATGTCTGTAACATACTTTGGTCAAAATACCACAAGGATCATTTAAAACAGCACCCTTTTTACCCTGTATAAAACAGCCCTCCACAGAGTGACCGTTTTGAGTGCCTGTTCCTTTAAATGCTAGTGAGCCAGCTCCCCCCTCCCCCTCTCCCCCCATGATTTTAAACGATATAAATTACATATTTTATATGATATAAATTATCAAATATGCATCCCATACTTTGTATTCCCCTTCTGCTGTCCTGGAGTTTTAATTTTCCCAATCACATAATTAAATGTCCCCCTCTGCCCATCCACTACAAGCACACAAGCAGACAGACAGAGAGAGAAAGAGAGGGGTGGGGGGCTATGAAGACCATCATTTACCCCCGAACCCCGACATTCAACGGGTACAACAACAAGCGGAGAAAGCAGAATCGCGGGCTGACCTTATATATACAGTCTATGGGGCTGACCAGCGCGGAGAAATGCTCGTCCCGTGTGAACAGCCAGGCGGCTGCGTGCTGGAGAACGGCGCTGCGCTGCCTCGCAGCCTTGCTGCGTCCGGTGTAAACCCGGCGTAACGAGTGGGGGGGGGATGAGGTGGGGGGTGGGCCAAGGCCATGTAGGGAGACTTCCAGTGGATTGTGACGACACAGTACACAGGAAGCTCATTCCAGTCACTCAAGCATGACGTTTCTGACTTAGAGGAACCATTACAAAACGCGCGAGTGTTTTTTTTCCTGAGTTTTTGGGTTGGTAGACATGCCAGATACCCACATTAACGTGTAGAAGCACTAACAAAGTGGAATTTTCATGATATGTCCCCTTTAAATGCTCAGGGCCCAACCGCCGTTCCTAAAATATTCAATGTTTATAAACCTAAAAAGGTCTCTCAGACCAGCAGGAGCTAGTCAGCTAGAGTTGAAACAAAATGGGGTAATATTGCATTAGGAATGTGCTGCCCCCCTGCTGGAACAGCTCCCAATTGATATCAAATCTGCCCCAAGCATAACCTGCTTTAAAAAGGTACTCAAACACAGCTCTATTTTCCAGTGCCTTCACTAACTCACCCAATTACGTACTTAAATTATACATTATATGTTTTATCATTTGTTCTTTTGTTGCAATGTTTTTATGTTTTACAACTTTGAATGTGTTTTTAAGCTTCTGATCTGTACTTTTATTTCTTTAAAGTGCATTGAATGACCTCTGTTTATGATAAATTCTGAATATTGTTTACAGATGCTTATTTTGGGAAATATAACATTTAAGAAATTTAAAGTATAACAAACTTACTATATTTAACTTGCAAAAACTTGCTGAAAAGATGTGTTTCATCAACAAAGAATTTTAGCAAGATGAAATATAGTCTATATATAACCCTTGTGTTGTCCCTGCTTCCCCCGGCTGTTGGCCCCCTCACATAGCCCACCCCATATTAGGACGCACACGTAGCGCAATAGACAAGTGAGCAGCCCTTGCAGATGTATTTGTTACACCTGCGGCACATGGTGTGAGTTTTACAGTCCTTTTTCCTGGGGCATATCTGACACCTCTTCCTCTTACTCGCCCCGAGCGGGGCTGCTGCTAGGGCTATGGAGGAGGCCGGACACTCGGGTCGAGCGTCGTAGTCAACAGCTCTCTGTGCGGCGGCAGCGGCGGCTTTTTAGCCTTCACAACCGCGGTGGACGCGTCCGTGCGGGGGATGCGCTCCCTACATGCGATGAACGGAGTCACGAGAGCCTTTCCCAGCTGCTCTAGGAACACCCTCTGCTTGTTCCGCTTGCCCGGCATCCAGTCTGGGTTGATCTCTCTCCATATCACGAAGGCGTTGTAGGAAGAGACGTCGAGAATGTTGTGAAAGACGACCAGGGGCCAGCGCGCGGTCATCCTCCTGCAGCTGTACGTTCTGATCACCTTGTCTAGGTTGTCCACGCCACCTTTGTTGCGGTTGTAGTCCAGGACGATGACCGGTTTCCCGTCCTCGTGGTCGCTGATGTCGGCCTCAGGGTGCCGTGTGCTCAGGAGCACCATGTTCCTGTTTTTCTTTGGGATGTAGGACACAAGAGTGGCAGTGGGCGTGAATGCGAACTTGGATGAGAACACCTCTCTTCCCTTGACCGCGAGCAGCCCGGTCGGGAGCTCGGGCTTGTTCTTCCGAACAGTGCGGACCACGGTGAGCTTCCTCTCCAGGAGCTGCCGCACGAGTTCGTAGGAGGTGAAGTAATTGTCGCACGTGACGTTACGACCGTGCAGTCCCTCCGTTACATCGAGCACTACCCGCAATCCCTGGTTCCGTTCTGGGCGTCCGCCGCTCGGCTTTCCGGTGTACACTTGCATCTTCCAAGCGTAGCTTGATTTCGCATTGCAGGCCACCCACGACTTGATCCCGTATTTCGCCGGCTTGCTGGGCATGTACTGACGGAATGGACACCGGCCTAGGGAGAAAAACAGGAGGAGAAGAGATGAGAGGAGATGAGATGAGGACGAGGACTAGCAGCCGCTATCTACATAACATAACATAACATAACATAACTAACATAACATAACAAAATAATAATATTAAAAAAAAAAAAGACTAACCTCTGAACGGAACCAGTTGCTCGTCCACGGTCACTTCGGGCCCCGGGTTGTAGAGGTGCTGTAGCCGCGACACCCACGCATCCCAGACCTCTCGCACGGCCGCCAATTTGTCCGTGGCTCGTCTCGTGCGTCTCGTCTCGCAGTCGTCGAAGCGCAGCAGTCTGGAGTACGTGTGGAAGAGTTTTAGGGGCATCGTGGGACGAAATATCGCCCGGCCGCTCTCGGCGTCCCACAGGCTGGCGGCGGCCTCGCCCCGGGACCTGTACACGCCCGCTAAGATCAGCAGCCCTACGTAGGCGCGCAGGTCGGTCTCGTCCATCCCTTTCCATTCGTCACCGTATTTTCGACGACCCTCCCGATTCGTCATCTCCAGGATGATGTTCTCTACCGTCGGTGTGATGAACAGGTGGAATGTCGAAGCTAGGTCACCGGTGCGGGACGTCGCGTGGATCGTGGGGCCCCGGAGGACCCCGCTTTGAGCCGCAGCAGAGGAGGAGGAAGAGGAGGAGGAGGAGGAGGAGGAGCAGTGGCCCTCCTCTCGGCCATACGCCCTCGAGGACCATGTTATTTCCCCGTTTCTTGAGGGGAAGGTCTCTCTTTCCACGAGTCCGGTGGTGGTGGTGTCGCCGTGGTCTTGTCCTCCTTCTTCTTCTTCTTCAAAGGATGACGAATCTGCAGAAGCATCACACACTGGGTCTTCGTCTTCGTCACCGTCGTCGTCTTCGTAGTCGCCGTCATCGTCTTCGTCTTCTTCGCTATCGCCGTTGTCTCCGTCTCTGTCTCCGTCTCCGTCCTCTCTGTCTTCTTCTCGGTCTACTTTTCTGTCTGCTTCTCCATCTCCTTGTCCGTCCGCTTCTCGGTCTGGCTCTTTCGCGTCCTCTTCGGGTTCAGAGGATGGTTGCTGGGAGAATAGCTGTTGGAGAACCTGTTCTCTGGTGAAACGCTCCTGACGCGACATCGTGCCATGGTCCGTGAGAGAGTGGCAAACTGAGACTTATATGTGGGTCTAATGTACCCCCCCTTGATTTCAATTGGAATCAGGTGTGGGTCTAAATGACCCCACAGAGCACCACAGCGCCCTCTCTGGGGGTCTAAATGACCCCTCCCATGACAATCGAGAATGACAATCCATTGGTCTCAATTACCCCAGGAGAATTGGATAATGACAATCCTTGGGTCACCCTAACCCTAACCCTGACGGCCAGGGCTGCGTATGATCACACTCACGCACTCACGCACGCACGCACACACACACACACACACACACAGACACACACACACTCTGGGTCAATTCGACCCAGGAACAACACAAGGGTTAAAAACATACTGGAGTGAGTTTTGAAGGCAACATATACATACATAATTTGTTTAACGATCAAAAAGATCTGACAGCATTTGCATTAGAAACAAAGACATAATGTAACTATGTACCCTTTTGGACAATAAGGACACTAAATTCCTACAACATGTAACTGTTTTTAAAATAGTAAATTTCAAAACAAACATACCTTCAACATTCCCTCCATGTCCCTCATTTTATACATAATGGTCTCATTATGCACAATCTTTGTATTAAGAAACTCCAACTTGTCCTTCAGGTCCGACTACAAACAGAGAAACATTATATATTGATTTGACACACAAACACAGTTCACAAAGTGTCACTTTCCACTGACGGATTATTGGGTTAAGCACAAACTTTATAGTGTTAACGGAGTATCCCTTTCAGAATGTGTTTTTTTTCTTAAAAAGGACTAGAATGTTAATATTTGATATGAGAATTTTGGAGTTCCTCTGGAAAACAAGTTGAACTGATTTCCTTCAATGTTGTAACTAAACAAGCTTAACTTTATCAAATCAAATCAGAGTACTTGTGTTGCTGGATAACAGATAAATGAGAATTATTTAATAAGTGTTAAGGGCAGAGGAAGCCTCAATTTGTTAAAATGTTGATTTGTGAATATGGGCTATACAGATAAATTTGATTAGGTTGGGTAAGGTGGTCCCCAAGGGGAAAGTGAGACACACGCAGACCTCTTTGAGCTTCCTCTGCTCCTCATGAGAAGTGAAGAGGCAGCCTTTGTGGTTTTGCTGGAGACAGAGGCTGCAGATGGGGCGGACATGCTGGCTGCAGAAGAGATCCATCAGCTTGTGGTGGTCCGGGCACAAGTGCTCCAACAGGTCCCTGACTGGCTCAATCAGCTGGTGGAGACGGAACACCGGGTTCTCCCGGTGAGGACGCAGGTGCTCCTCGCAGAAAGAGGCCATGCAGGTGAGGCAGGTGTTGGCCGCCTCTGCTTCCATACAGGTGTCACAGCGTATGACAGCCTCTTCCTTGGCCTCTTCCTTGGTCTCTTCCTTGGTCTCTTCCTCCTCTGCTAACATGCTCACCTCGCTCCTGACCCTCCTCAGTTTAAGGGTCTCCACCACGGTGCTGAGGACCGTGTTTTTCTTCAGCTCGGGTTGGTGTGGAAGAGGGTCCGACACTGGGGACATCTGTAGGGCTCCGTCCAGGTGGTGAGCAGGCAGCCCTGGCAGAAGTTGTGTCCGCAGGGGATGGTCACCGGACATTCAAAGGGGCTGAGACAGATGCTGCAGGTCAGCTCATCCTCCAGACTCATGAGAGACAAGTCACACTGCTCCAGCGCGGCCATGACGAGAGCTCAGAGCCGCTGCAGGGAGAAACGAAACTTAGAAGAGTGTGTGTGTGTGTGTGTGTGTGTGTGTGTGTGTGTGTGTGTGTGTGTGTGTGTGTGTGTGTGTGTGTGTGTGTGATAAACAGCACGCCATTTGATATGGTCACAGATAAAGCAGTAATTCTAGTTACTGATACACACGACTCGTAAACGTCTCATGATATTATTCCTACTGTATTCTCTTCCAGTTCTTCATAGGGTAGTAGGGAACACTTTTACTATCCACATCATGGAGAAATGGTCACGTGATCACAGAGAGCATTAGACATCTGACAGACGAGCAGCAAGAATTCAAACTAACATCCTGTAAAATTCCCAATGACTATTTCGCATTGTAAAAGAAAGCATATGTAGTCAGGTAGGTGTCCATTAATACTGTATCTTCAGAGACGATCAAATGAGTAATCCAAGTTTTAAAAGAACAACTTTGTTATTGACACCAGGCATACTTTCCCTTTCATAGCACGGGACACGATCATTTAAAAAAGTAAATACTTATTCCTCTAACCTTCACTTGGCTTACCTTTAGTGCTAGCGCGGATCACTCCACCTCATTGGTACACAGTAGTCAGGTAGTCAGCAGGCGAATTAGACTTGTGACCATACTGACAAAACCTGTGTGGGCGTGTCTGTCTGTTAAGAAAACACTTCCACATGAAAGACCAGTTAATCTGGGGACGTCTGTTTGTTCAATTGGGAACAATAGCTGTGTTAAGTTCAGGGTTAGATTTAGGTTAAGGTAGACTCTAACTAAACCTTAACCTCGACCTGGTAGAGGTTAGGGGGTAGGATAGTAGAGAGGACCTGCTCCCGATGTAAATTGTATTGTATTGAAAACATGTTTTTAAATATAAAGGGCTCAAGTTAAAGAAAACTTCAATTCGTACAATTTAGGTCATTACACGTGATGACACAAACATCGCTGGGATTATTTTATATTCCATTTCTGAAAATACATCTTTCACCTAAATCTTACACACTGGCCCTTTAAAGGTGCAGAAGAAACATTCACAAGAATAGCATACGGATGGTAGAACAAGAACAAAAAAAAAAATGGACTCATCAGACTCCACCTACTGCTAGAAACTGGCATTTCTAGCAGTAGGTGGAATAAGAGCCAGGTGGAGTTTCTCCATGTTGTTTTTTTTGTTGCTGTGGTTACCTGCCTGCTCTGCAGTGTAAGGAGTGGAAAGGGGAGGAGGGGCTTTGGAGACTGTGTGGGAGGGGCCTGGACGTTGTATCTGTCATCTAATTCCAGAAATCTCTGAATGTGGCTTGCCTATCTTGACAACTGTTAAACTTATTGTCTTCACACTTGGCATGTGTATTGTTAATGGCTTGAGGAAGTGCAGTGTCGTACAGTATGAATACACTTTGAATAAACGGACAACCAGCGCTCTGTAGCAGTGATGGCTCAGTCTCAAAAACAGCTACAACTGACTCTCCAATTTGGGGTTTTGTGTGCCGAGTTGAATTCCACTGAACTTTGAATTAACAGGTTAACAGCTCTCTGTGCAGCAGCTTCAGAGTCCTGCAGCTGGTCTTTATGCCGTAGCTCAATTACTGCAGGTCACTTTTAGTTTCAGAAAGAAAACTGCTGCCAGCATCACCACAGGCCAAACAGACGATTACAAACAGACAGGTTTAGAAAGGACACTGCTCCAGTTCTAGATGTTTTTTATTTAAATTACAGTAGGTAGCCACAAAGTACCAGGAGCTCTGATTAAAGATACTTTGTCGCACACTGCTTCAACTGATCATTTCTGTGAATGGTATATTTCTTCGACTGAATATTGATGATGTCATCTGTAGATAAGAAAGGAGCAAAACATATTTCCTAAAATGTAGGTCTGTTTCTTAAATCACTTTATTACAGAGAAAAGACCATGTTAGAGAGAAAAGAACATTTATTAATTTGTAACAAAAATGTTAATGAAAGTAAATGTGATACAATTCCTTTTTTGCATTTTAAGACTGTCATATACACAACTATATTTACTCTGATATGACTGTAGTTCATGAACCTGGACTTAACATTTTACCCGTTTCACAGACAGCGAGCACAGGGAAATTAAACATACAAGGATTACAGACAGGCCGATTCACTGTCCACTCAAACTGTGTGCTGTCTAAAGTCCAGTACACTGGGACACATGTTGCAAACAAACAAACATAAGCCCCTCGATTCCCCTGATCCCCGACACCCATGCAATACATATTATTTTAGCTTGGTCCGAAGTGTCAACACAATATGAGGAGTTGAGTAAAGCTGTGGTAAAGCTCTCCATAGGTTGTCAAAGCCATCTGTACCATTGTGAAGACATGCCACAGCAAACAGTGCAGTGAGGCATGGAGCCTTTAATGTCGGCAGGTGACCCAATAAATAAAGGTCCATACCTGAAGTGCACTGGCACAATGCCTCACAGATCTTTTCAATTGACCAACAGTGAACTGACTGATTCACAACAGTGGCCATCATATCTGAACCTGGGCTCACTTATCAGTTCAATCAGACAATGCAGTCTTCAGCACCTATTTAGTGCAGAGAAGTTAGTACTTAGCCTGAACCATGTTCCAACCTCACTGCTCATGTGCTGCAGTAATGATGTGTATGTAGATGTCTACTGCTGATGCCAATTTTTGGTTTCACAACATTTAGCATCAACAGGATGAACAAGCTTTGATTTCAAGTGATCCGTAGGCACAATGGCCAACCACTTTGGTGCCACAACAGGCAACAAGCCACTAAATGTCACCAGTGTTATAGGAGCCGGACACATCAGTGAAGGCTACATCTTGACCGACAGCCCCGATCAGCAAGCAGTTAAGAGATTCTCCATTTCTACCCATCCAGACTAAAACGCCATCCTGGAGTTTTCAGACTAAAACAGGCCAGCAGCGTTTCCAAACTTCTGTTTTGGCTGCTTAAACACTAGAGCAGTGTGGAAGCCAGATGTCTCCTTAACAGAGTGGAGGTGTTTTCAAACAACAACATAGTAGTATGGATGAAGCCTTTAAATCAACCCAAAACATTATTCACCCATATGAAACTGAATGTCTTACCACCTCCCTGCCACATAACGAAAAGCCAAGAGAGCATTCTGACGTGCTTACCACAAAACAGTATAGCATTTAATTTCCATGGAGTAAACCACATCCAAAGTTTAAATCTAAACAAGGACCATTGCTGATTATCCCCTCCTCTCTCTCTCTCTCTCTCATTATTACCTAAATCAAACTCCACCAATGAAGGGAACCTGACATTAAAACAATTGAAAACCATAGGAGAGCTGTCAGAATGTAAAAACCAGAGTCTATGTGACTTCTGGTCTCATCAACCAAACAAGTCAGAGAGTTGAAGACGTGGGCAGATAGAGCCAGGGGATACAATATATCCACAACACATCTTAACTTTAACTTAACGGCTACGATGAAAAAAAATATATATATGAAAATCAACCACTTCAATATGCTGTCTGTAGATGGCTTGGGTACATCGGATCGCATCACAGAAACAGCTTTTTCTATCCAGTCACATGGCAGACCTATAGAAGACATGCTCAAAAATAGAGTTGAACACACATGATGTTCTGCTTTCAGTTGAATAAATGGAATACATGAGTGACACTCCAAGTTCTGTACACATTTGTAAGAATTTGTACTGACAAGTTGTAGTCTTTATCTTTTCCTATTTTGCAGTCCCACACAGATGTCATTTTCACAAACTGAATCCTTACGGTCGCTAGAAATGACTCAATATCGACTGATAGGGAAAAAAGTCAGTGTCACAAAATCTTTTGCTGCATGACCCAGACCTATAACTTAGACTGCCTCAGTCCAAAACTATCAATCCTTTCACCTGCAGACTTAATTTCACAACACTGGACTGACATGTGTGATGAATTCACTTCTTTATTCATCACCACTCTACAGTGTGTAATAATTAGTCTTCAGGGTTAACACAGGCACAAGCACGCTGTACAGCAAGTGCACAGGAAGTTGTGTGTGTTCTGTTAAAGTTGTAAGAAACACTTAAGTGCATTAGTCACCTTGGACGCAGGACATGCACGTTATACTGATCCAATCTGATGTTTCTTAAACCGAAAAAGACAGACGCTCTGCCAGTTTAGAACCACAACTTCAGCTGGTGTAGGGTATGGTAACAGCTAATGACTTCAGCTATGGCATGCTATTGACTCCACACATCCATATCAGTTGTGACACTCCAAGTTCTGTAAACTACTGGAGAGTTACCACAACCATATATTCCTGTATTTCATTTGTTGAATGCAGAGCTAACCACAGTGTGTAGAGAGTGGTATGAGTGAGGCTAATCATCCTGGAACCTCACAATCACTTAAAGAATAACATTTCTCAATGGTTCTACTTTTAAGTTTGGAGGCTATTGAAGCATGTCGGCCTCTTACATTTGTTAATTATCAATTTTCTTTAACATACATTTATAGACAAACTGTTTAACGTAACTATTGTGATATTAATTTCAGTAATGACATCAAGGGGCTGATTGTGTGTGTGTGTAATTATGACAATATACTCCACATCCCTACAGCTTGCACAAAGTAATGGATGAACCACTGGAGAACATCCAGAAAGCTGGATACACTGCTTCAGCAAAAGGTAAGTCAAACGTGTGGAAGGGATATGCCCTGTCTGCCACGTTGAAGAATGTAGCCTTGCCCCCCTCACAATCTAACAGCACACCTACGCGCTTTGGATTGGGATCGCACAGCACGGTTTCATGGCTGTTATGCCAAGCGGACAGCTTGACGTTAAACCATTCGACACACCAGGACTGGGCGTTGCGGCCCAGGCGACTGGTGGGACCTTTACGGTCAATGCTGCTGTAAGCCAAGCCAATGCCGATAAAGTTGTTGCAGCTCAGTCGGACTTCCCAGTAGTGGCGCCCGCTCGAGAAACCCTTGGAGGCGAGTACTTGGGAGCAGACGACGAAACGTTGAGGGCAGTTGGGGTAGTTTGCTTGCTCATCTGTCACAGAGGCCTTAGTAAACTCCTCAGTCAGCGTGATGCGTTTGTGGACAGTCTTGCGGTCCAGTGTGAGTACTGAAGCATCTAAAAAGAAACAAAAGAAAGAACATTCAACCAACAAATAAGGTTGCTGCTGTCATATGACAGAAACATACTTACTACATTCATAAACTTACATTTCAGAAGTTCACTTCTTTTTTCTGCACATGCAAGGTTTGCGGGAATGTCTGAAGTTTCTACATTAGAGGAAGACAAAAATGTATTCGTTTTAGAATAATCACCTTGCAGTTACAAAGTTACAATCAAAAATACAACATTTCCATTTGAAAATGCATCAACTTTTCTACAGATACATCTGGCGTCCAAATTACTGCAGAATTTTAGAGTCGCTAAAACGGAGAAGTTTGAAAACTCTGCGGCTGCATTTTACTCTTGACGAGCAGAAACTGAGATGTTTGGAAACTATGACCATCAGGACCAGAAAAGCGCGATATAAATACAGACCATTTACCATATGCATTTTCAGGCCTGTTAGTATGTAACGTAGCAGTATAGATATAGCCTTAGACTACTTTCATGAATGACTGACCTTTGACCACCAAAATCGAAATCTTTCCAAGCGAATATATCTCCCAAATTTTGAAGTTGGTGGTTCTAAATGGGCCTAGTTTGCACAAACTTTCCCAACTTAGCTCCACCACTAACTGTCACAGCTTGCATCAGCGTGAAGGCACAAAAATATGAGGGTATGCAGATTGAAGTGAGTTAAGTCTCTGAAGCTACAGGCTCAAGGCTATATTAGCATACTAGTATCACATACTCAAATCTCAGACGGAATTCTTGGCAGTCGGGTTGCTGTGTGGGTAACGCAAGCAAGTGTTTTTCACAAGGATAATAAACTGTATCCGGTTCTACCGCTTCAATTTTGATCCTTCATCAACTTCCATCATGGGTCCAAAGGTCATGGGAACGCAACGGAAGTCGGTGGAGAATATTTTAGGAAAAAAACCAAAGAAAGAAAATACAAATGCCATCTCCAGATGCTACTGTTGATGTGTATTGTGATGTGTTTGTATTCAGTGTAGATGGTGTCTACCTGTTTTCTGATTGGGTTGAAAAACAGGAGGACAACCTGGGGCTCTCCCACCAAACTCGGCGAAAGGATTATATCCCACCAGGTCTTCAGTGGATTGAGGTTTTTTGGTTTGTTCCGAAGCAGAAAAAAAAGTTGACTTCAAAAAAGCATTACAACCTTCAAGGACATGATATTTCTTTTCTTTGTGTAAATTAGATGTAAATTAAGTAGGTGTACCTAATAATCTAGTTTCTCAGTTTATGAGTCAAAAGAACTTTTTCTTACTTGAAGGCTTCTTCTTTGGGCCTGCTTTAGGCTGTGGACCTGGATCTGGACTTGGGCACTTGGGATATCCCGGATGTCCTAGAGGCTCTGAAATAGGAAGAGAAAGAGCTAGATGAAAGTGCATTTTGTTCTTGAACCGTCAGTTGTCTTGTGTTATAAAACTCTTGACACGCATCATAAAATATGTGCCGGAAATGTGTTCATGTGTTCATTAGGGCCCGAGCACCGACGGTGGGAGGCCCTATTGAAATTGAAAGGATTCTTCTTCTTCTTATTTTTCCGATAAAAGAAGGGGCTTTTTGAGGGCTTCAACATGCTCAAAAATATTCTAAACTTTGCAGTAAATTAGAAAGTGGTGAAAATGTACGTATTCTGGAGTATTTGGAAATGGGCGTGGCAAAATGGCTCAACAGCGCCACCTGGAACGCAGCCCCTAGGGTTCCCCTCGACCGATCTTCACCAAGATCGGTCGATCGGTGTGACCGTGGCGTGGCGTCAAAGTTTGATTACACGCCATCAAAACACGAGGTTCTGTATCTCGGACATACATGGTCCAATCGAGTCCAAACTAGACATGTAAGACAGGAGTCCCGGCCTGATGACATCGACACAGAAATCGTGACTTAAAATCACAGCGCCCCCTGGTGGCAACAGCAAATGTCTTGTTTTTTGCATGTCTTCCACTTGGATGTATTCCTCCTCATCCACTTACTGCAACCATGTCAACCTGTGTCAAATGGGTCTCAAGACCTTGATAATGAAGGCATAAGATTACTGTGACTTTTCATCAAACGCCATAATAGTGGCGTGGCGTCAAAGTTCATCAACTCGCCGTGACACACGAAATTGCTATAACTTCGGTGTTGGAGGTTCAACCTCCCTCAAACTACATTTGTGTATCAACACCCGCCCCCTGAAAATATTCATATGGTTTTAAGGAATGGGCGTGGCAAAATAACTGACTAGCGCCCCCTAAAGGGCAGCCCCGGCACCACGATTGGCCGATGTACAAAAATCGATGGGGACATGTGTCTTTTCATAACAAACAAATAAGTCTCTTGGATAGTTATGCTAGACCAAACAGGAAGCCCACCATTTTGGTTTTAGTGGCCATTTTGGCCATATTCCACATTTTTACTTTGAAGTACTTGTCCCAGGGCTTTCATCAGATCAACTTCAAATTGAGATGAGTGTCATCTAAACAAGATGGAGATATAAACTACCTTGGTATATTTGATTTCATCACACGGTGTGACCGTGGCGTGGCGCAGCATTTTGATGACACGCCATCAAAACATGAGGTTCTGTATCTCGGACATATTTTGTCCAATCGAGTGCAAACTAGACATGTAAGACAAGAATCCCAGCCTGATGACATCTACACAGAAATCATGGCTTAAAAACACAGCGCCACCTGCTGGCTACAGGAAGTGACATGTTTTATACTTTGATGCACTGCTCTTGGCTGCTTTACAATATACAGCTCAAATGAGCTCAGTCAAGTCATAGGATCATGGTCAGAATTGTGACATTTCCTCAAACCGTGGCAACATTGCGGTGCGGCGAAGGATCATCCTTCGCCAAAGGACACGATGTTGTCATAACTCCAGTGTGCATAGTCCTATCACTACCAAACTTCTGTCACATGATCAGAGTCCAAGCCTGAACAGCTCTATGTGTCAATATTTCCTCAGTCATAGCGCCACTTACTGATTCGCCATGAAACAGGAAGTACTTTGTAAATCCACTCTGCATTATCCAACCGGCTCCGAACTACTGACCTATGATCACAATCCTGACCTGAACACATCCATATATTAATATTAGTTCAGGGTCATAGCGCCACCTACTGATCAGTGTGAAAATTAAGTTGTTGTAACATTGTCCAATTGACACAAAATTGCTCACGCTACATCAGAGCCCCTACGTGAACAGATATATTAGTCTGTACATAATAATAGTGATTGCGCCACCTACTGGCAACAGGAAGTAAGCTTTGTTTTACAAATATCATTCGATTTACATCAAATTTTCACAGTGTGATCTGCAATTGATAGCGTGGACCGTAATGAGCAATTAGCAGGAAAGGATCGACATCGCGTGACGGACGCAGGAAGTGAAGCATTTATCCTTGCCGCAGTACGCAAAACGCATGCAACGTGGAGACGTGTGCTTGTTCAATGATCGCTCTCTCCACTGACCGCAACAGGCTTGAAAATGCCTGTGCTCGGGCCCGTCAGTGCTACAACGTAGCCCTAGTTATGATTGTCTTTGACTTTATTTTTATCCACATGACTTCAAACAGCTACCCTCATATCCAACCCCCACACAATTTGTCCAATTTAAGGAACTAGTGTGCTTTTGTAGATAAAAAAAGAGTTAATCTGCTCATCTAATAATAAAAATAAACTTCACAATTGTCACTGCACATAACACACCCAACCACTTTGACATTGATTGGATGAGCAGTTGTTGAGTAAATTCAAATTTAAGTGGACACATTTCTGAACTTTTTATATAATAAATATCTACAATATTTACTACAAAATAAACTACAATTGTTTTGATTAAAGCAATGTCAGTGTTAATTTCTGCAACCAAATTGTACACAACTGATTTCAGTATACTTTCTTAATGCATCTTCCAACTGTTAAATGCATATTCACCTGGTTTAATCAGCTGCAGTCTGGACTCAACAGGCTGTTTAAACAGCTCAGTCAGGTGCTCCTTTAAGGTCACAGCAAAGGCCTCGCTGGCTATCACCTTCTTGGAGTCCAGGCTGATTCGAGGGGTGTAAGGGTCAAAGTTAGCAGCTGCAGGCAGGTTACATGACACCTGTGAGGAGAGGAACACAATGTGGTTTTCTTTGATGGACCCTAGCTTTTCTCCAAAAGGGTCAAGATTAAGCTATATTATTATATAATGTGGAAAATGACCCAGGCCTGGGTTGGAATTCATACACACAACAATATATGAAACTGACAAGAGTTTCTTCAGATGTTTGACATGAACTCCGGATAATGTCTGCACAACGGGGTCTGCTTTTTCTATGGAGTTTGCCTTTTACACAAAGAATGCAGTAGATTCTGCATTCATACGCATTCACAAAAATCTACAGAGCATTAAGGTGAGGGGTGGGGCAGTAGGCCTAGGCAGGATTTCATGTATTTAGTCTGCTGCAGAAATCACATGCCTCCGGAGAAAGTACAGAGAAACTGCAGAGCCCAGTGCATTTCTGAAAGCAGCTTATGCCCCTCCTTCCCCTCCCTTTAGAGCACATCCTTCTGAGGACCACCGGGGCCTGGCACCTCTGACGGCCAACCCTTGTATTTGGGCATTCTAGCTCTTTTGCCCTGACTGAACCTCATCTGTACAGCCTCCTTGGCATCAAACTCCTCAGAGCAACTTATTCTAATCAGGTCCTCCACTGTGTCCACATGCAGGGACCCTCTGACATCAGATTTATACCTCATCTGTGCTGGGACTCCTGTCATGTATAAGTAGGTGCTGATTACGGCTGGGTATCGCCACTGATTTCACAAATTGATTTGATTCAGATTCACAAGATCTCGATTTGTTACGATTTCATATGATGTCCTATACGATGATTCTTTCTTTTAAACAGTCAGGAGCCCTGAGTAACTTGAGTCACCCATAGCAATGTGTGGGTATCATGTTGGCTTTCACTGTCCTTGTTCGGTGTGAGAGGAAGTTTCTAAGTGTTTTAGAATACAGTGCGAGTGAAGGACCATAACCACTAAGCAGAAGGCTTCCCCCCCCTCAACTCTTTGTTGGACTCCTATTCATTGTTTCTCTGCCATCCTGGCGAGTTCTATCCTTTTTGGGCTTTTTGTTTTTGCAATGCATTCCGTTTCCTGAGTTATATTTTTGCATTATGAAGGGAGGACCTTTAATGATTTTTTCTCTTTTTGTGGACATTTTCCATAGACTGAGCGAGCTGCCTAAAGACATTTTTCCCCTTTGGATTTACCTTATTGATATTTAAGTGGACATTTATTTATTTTCTGTGACCCTAAGTTTGGGGGAGGGTTCTAAATAAATTTGGTGTTGGCATACATTTGAGTTTCTGTTTAATACTTTACAGTTAGCTGGGTTTAAAGACCCCTGACAACAACATCTTCTCACTTAACCAGGCCTTGATAAATAGTGTCACAATAGCTCCTGAATTGTTTTAGCAACAAGACTTAAAACATAAGCTGATTGTTACAGTGTGGATCGTCTAACCTGCAAGAAGGCCAGTGTTTGCGACTGACTAAGCAGATTGTTGATATATTCTTTAGACCCACTCATGTGGTCGATGTTCTCAGCGAACTTCTTCATGATAAGCTTCAATTTGGTTTCACCAGTCTCCACCTCTCGATCCACTGCATTCAGAGCAATGCTCTCCTCTTGAGTCAACAAGTCGTGCATCTCTTGATACTCGACTACCAACGCTTTCTTCTTGTTGGCGGCTGAGACCTTGAGGGGACCAAGATAGTATTCATGAACAGATCAGTAAGGAAAAAGGGCAAAACAGCAGTCAGACAAAATAAGGGGAATGCATATTCCATATTCTGTTACTTTAAGCATGTGAGATACCGAGTTGAATTACTAATAATGGTATCTCTCAAGTAAGGCGCAGTATGTGTGAAGAGTCATCAAGCTCATGTTTATAGTATGTATATTATTGCAATAACTCCTGAAAAGAAACCAGGACGCTTCTGCACTTACAGTTGTAGTATTTACAGGCCTATTTCAAACATCGCAATCACAGGCAAGGTTATTTAGAAAGTGGTTATTAGTCAAATCTATAACTACTTGAAGACACATGGTTTTTGTTAATACCACATTCACTGAAACTGTAATACTCCAATACTTACTATTTTTAGTACTAAAAATACTTTTACATTACATTTCATTTAGCTGACGCTTTTATCCAAAGCGACTTACAATAAGTGCATTCAACCATGAGGGTACAAACCCAGAACAACAAGAATCAAGAAAGTACTATTTCTTCAAAACAGCCAAACTACAAAGTGCTATAAGTAAGTGTCATTTAAGTGCTACTAAATTGTTAGTTGAAAAATTGTATTCAAGGTATAGTCGGAAGAGGTGTGTTTTTAGTTTGCGGCGGAAGATGTGTAAACTTTCTGATGTCCGGATGTCAATGGGGAGCTCATTCCACCATTTAGGAGCCAGGACAGCAAACTTCCATTTGGGACCAAGGACAGAAGGTTGGAACTTGGTGCCTACCTACTCTGGAGCATTTAAGACTTCAACCCATGCTAACAATCTCTGTGTTATTATGAATAGAGATTTTAATTACATTTTTTGACATTTCAAAACCATAGCTAAAGTGAGAGCTTTTGTGTCTAAAAGAGACATTTGGAAACTTATTCATGAATTTTATGCTCCAGACTTAACATTACAATGCTCTTCTCACTGGCCTCCCCAAAAAGACCAATAGACAGCTGCAACTGATTTAGAATGTTGTTTTCTAGAGTTCTAAATAAAATAAAAGAGAACATATTCCTCAAATTTCCAGGTCTGTTCACTGGCCTCCAGTTAGCTACAGGACTGAATCTACAAGTCTTACTTATTTACCAAAAGACATTAAATGCTCAGGGCCCAACCGCCGTTCCTAAAATATTAGATGTTTATAAACCTAAAAAGGTCTCTCAGACCAGCAGGAGCTAGTCAGCTAGAGTTGAAACAAAATGGGGTAATATTGCATTAGGAATGTGCTGCCCCCTGCTGGAACAGCTCCCAATTGATATCAAATCTGGCCCAAGCATAACCTGCTTTAAAAAGGTAGTCAAACACAGCTCTATTTTCCAGTGCCTTCACTAAATCACCCAATTACGTACTTAAATTATACATTATCTGTTTTATCATTTGTTCTTTTGTTGCAATGTTTTTATGTTTTACAACTTTTAATGTGTTTTTAAGCTTCTGATCTGTACTTTTATTTCTTTAAAGTTTATTGAATGACCTCTGTTTATGATAAATTCTGAATATTGTTTACAGATGCTTATTTTAGGAAATATAACATTTAAGAAATTTAAAGTATAACAAACTTACTATATTTAACTTGCAAAAACTTGCTGAAGAGATGTGTTTCATCAACAAAGAATTTCAGCAAGATGAAATATAGTCTATATTTAAAAACATACTGGAGTGAGTTTTGAAGGCAACATAAACATACATAATTTGTTTAACGATCAAAAGATCTGACAGCATTTGCATTAGAAACAAAGACATAATGTAACTATGTACCCTTTTGGACAATAAGGACACTAAATTCCTACAACATGCAACTGTTTTTAAAATAGGGGGCAAGTAAATTTCAAAACAAACATACCTTCAACATTCCCTCCATGTCCCTCATTTTATACATAATGGTCTCATTATGCACAATCTTTGTATTAAGAAACTCCAACTTGTCCTTCAGGTCCGACTACAAACAGAGAAACATTATATATTGATTTGACACACAAACACAGTTCACAAAGTGTCACTTTCCACTGACGGATTATTGGGTTAAGCACAAACTTTATAGTGTTAACGGAGTATCCCTTTCAGAATGTGGGTTTTTTTCTTAAAAAGGACTAGAATGTTAATATTTGATATGAGAAATTTTGAGTTCCTCTGGAAAACAAGTTGAACTGATTTCCTTCAATGTTGTAACTAAACAAGCTTAACTTTATCAAATCAGAGTACTTGTGTTGCTGGATAACAGATAAATGAGAATTATTTAATAAGTGTTAAGGGCAGAGGAAGCCTCACTTTGTTAAAATGTTGATTTGTGAATATGGGCTATACAGATAAATTTGATTAGGTTGGGTAAGGTGGTCCCCAAGGGGAAAGTGAGACACACGCAGACCTCTTTGAGCTTCCTCTGCTCCTCATGAGAAGTGAAGAGGCAGCCTTTGTGGTTTTGCTGGAGACAGAGGCTGCAGATGGGGCGGACATGCTGGCTGCAGAAGAGATCCATCAGCTTGTGGTGGTCCGGGCACAAGTGCTCCAACAGGTCCCTGACTGGCTCAATCAGCTGGTGGAGACGGAACACCGGGTTCTCCCGGTGAGGACGCAGGTGCTCCTCGCAGAAAGAGGCCATGCAGGTGAGGCAGGTGTTGGCCGCCTCTGCTTCCATACAGGTGTCACAGCGTATGACAGCCTCTTCCTTGGCCTCTTCCTTGGTCTCTTCCTTGGTCTCTTCCTCCTCTGCTAACATGCTCACCTCGCTCCTGACCCTCCTCAGGTTTAAGGTCTCCACCACGGTGCTGAGGACCGTGTTTTTCTTCAGCTCGGGTTTGGTGTGGAAGAGGGTCCGACACTGGGGACATCTGTAGGGCTCCGTCCAGGTGGTGAGCAGGCAGCCCTGGCAGAAGTTGTGTCCGCAGGGGATGGTCACCGGACATTCAAAGGGGCTGAGACAGATGCTGCAGGTCAGCTCATCCTCCAGACTCATGAGAGACCAGTCACACTGCTCCAGCGCGGCCATGACGAGAGCTCAGAGCCGCTGCAGGGAGAAACGAAACTTAGAAGAGTGTGTGTGTGTGTGTGTGTGTGTGTGTGTGTGTGTGTGTGTGTGTGTGTGTGTGATAAACAGCACGCCATTTGATATGGTCACAGATAAAGCAGTAATTCTAGTTACTGATACACACGACTCGTAAACGTCTCATGATATTATTCCTACTGTATTCTCTTCCAGTTCTTCATAGGGTAGTAGGGAACACTTGTACTATCCACATCATGGAGAAATGGTCACGTGATCACAGAGAGCATTAGACATCTGACAGACGAGCAGCAAGAATTCAAACTAACATCCTGTAAAATTCCCAATGACTATTTCGCATTGTAAAAGAAAGCATATGTAGTCAGGTAGGTGTCCATTAATACTGTATCTTCAGAGACGATCAAATGAGTAATCCAAGTTTTAAAAGAACAACTTTGTTATTGACACCAGGCATACTTTCCCTTTCATAGCACGGGACACGATCATTTAAAAAAGTAAATACTTATTCCTCTAACCTTCACTTGGCTTACCTTTAGTGCTAGCGCGGATCACTCCACCTCATTGGTACACAGTAGTCAGGTAGTCAGCAGGCGAATTAGACTTGTGACCATACTGACAAAGCCTGTGTGGGCGTGTCTGTCTGTTTGTTCAATTGGGAACAATAGCTGTGTTAAATTCAGGGTTAGATTTAGGTTAAGGTAGACTCTAACTAAACCGTAACCTCGACCTGGTAGAGGTTAGGGGGTAGGATAGTAGAGAGGACCTGCTCCCGATGTAAATTGTATTGTATTGAAAACATGTTTTTAAATATAAAGGGCTCAAGTTAAAGAAAACTTCAATTCGTACAATTTAGGTCATTACACGTGATGACACAAACATCGCTGGGATTATTTTATATTCCATTTCTGAAAATACATCTTTCACCTAAATCTTACACACTGGCCCTTTAAAGGTGCAGAAGAAACATTCACAAGAATAGCATACGGATGGTAGAACAAGAACAAAAGAAAAATGGACTCATCAGACTCCACCTACTGCTAGAAACTGGCATTTCTAGCAGTAGGTGGAATAAGAGCCAGGTGGAGTTTCTCCATGTTGTTTTTTTTGTTGCTGTGGTTACCTGCCTGCTCTGCAGTGTAAGGAGTGGAAAGGGGAGGAGGGGCTTTGGAGACTGTGTGGGAGGGGCCTGTACGTTGTATCTGTCATCTAATTCCAGAAATCTCTGAATGTGGCTTGCCTATCTTGACAACTGTTAAACTTATTGTCTTCACACTTGGCATGTGTATTGTTAATGGCTCGAGGAAGTGCAGTGTCGTACAGTATGAATACACTTTGAATAAACGGACAACCAGCGCTCTGTAGCAGTGATGGCTCAGTCTCAAAAACAGCTACAACTGATTCTGCAATTTGGGGTTTTGTGTGCCGAGTTGAATTCCACTGAACTTTGAATTAACAGGTTAACAGCTCTCTGTGCAGCAGCTTCAGAGTCCTGCAGCTGGTCTTTATGCCGTAGCTCAATTACTGCAGGTCACTTTTAGTTTCAGAAAGAAAACTGCTGCCAGCATCACCACAGGCCAAACAGACGATTACAAACAGACAGGTTTAGAAAGGACACTGCTCCAGTTCTAGATGGTTTTTATTTAAATTACAGTAGGTAGCCACAAAGTACCAGGAGCTCTGATTACAGATACTTTGTCGCACACTGCTTCAACTGATCATTTCTGTGAATGGTATATTTCTTCGACTGAATATTGATGATGTCATCTGTAGATAAGAAAGGAGCAAAACATATTTCCTAAAATGTAGGTCTGCTTCTTAAATCACTTTATTACAGAGAAAAGACCATGTTAGAGAGAAAAGAACATTTATTAATTTGTAACAAAAATGTTAATGAAAGTAAATGTGATATATCATTTACATGTCATATACACAACTATATTTACTCTAACTCCTGTTGGGTCGACTTAATCAAATCACCACAGATATGACTGTAGTTCATGAACCTGGACTTAACATTTTACCCGTTTCACAGACAGCGAGCACAGGGAAATTAAACATACAAGGATTACAGACAGGCCGATTCACTGTCCACTCAAACTGTGTGCTGTCTAAAGTTAAGTCCAGTACACTGGGACACATGTTGCAAACAAACAAACAAACAAACAAACATAAGCCCCTCGATTCCCCTGATCCCAGACACCCATGCAATACATATTATTTTAGCTTGGTCCGAAGTGTCAACACAATATGAGGAGTTGAGTAAAGCTGTGGTAAAGCTCTCCATAGGTTGTCAAAGCCATCTGTACCATTGTGAAGACATGCCACAGCAAACAGTGCAGTGAGGCATGGAGCCTTTAATGTCGGCAGGTGACCCAATAAATAAAGGTCCATACCTGAAGTGCACTGGCACAATGCCTCACAGATCTTTTCAATTGACCAACAGTGAACTGACTGATTCACAACAGTGGCCATCATATCTGAACCTGGGCTCACTTATCAGTTCAATCAGACAATGCAGTCTTCAGCACCTATTTAGTGCAGAGAAGTTAGTACTTAGCCTGAACCATGTTCCAACCTCACTGCTCATGTGCTGCAGTAATGATGTGTATGTAGATGTCTACTGCTGATGCCAATTTTTGGTTTCACAACATTTAGCATCAACAGGATGAACAAGCTTTGATTTCAAGTGATCCGTAGGCACAATGGCCAACCACTTTGGTGCCACAACAGGCAACAAGCCACTAAATGTCACCAGTGTTATAGGAGCCGGACACATCAGTGAAGGCTACATCTTGACCGACAGCCCCGATCAGCAAGCAGTTAAGAGATTCTCCATTTCTACCCATCCAGACTAAAACGCCATCCTGGAGTTTTCAGACTAAAACAGGCCAGCAGCGTTTCCAAACTTCTGTTTTGGCTGCTTAAACACTAGAGCAGTGTGGAAGCCAGATGTCTCCTTAACAGAGTGGAGGTGTTTTCAAACAACAACATAGTAGTATGGATGAAGCCTTTAAATCAACCCAAAACATTATTCACCCATATGAAACTGAATGTCTTACCACCTCCCTGCCACATAACGAAAAGCCAAGAGAGCATTCTGACGTGCTTACCACAAAACAGTATAGCATTTAATTTCCATGGAGTAAACCACATCCAAAGTTTAAATCTAAACAAGGACCATTGCTGATTATCCCCTCCTCTCTCTCTCTCTCTCTCTCTCATTATTACCTAAATCAAACTCCACCAATGAAGGGAACCTGACATTAAAACAATTGAAAACCATAGGAGAGCTGTCAGAATGTAAAAACCAGAGTCTATGTGACTTCTGGTCTCATCAACCAAACAAGTCAGAGAGTTGAAGACGTGGGCAGATAGAGCCAGGGGATACAATATATCCACAACACATCTTAACTTTAACTTAACGGCTACGATGAAAAAAAATATATATATGAAAATCAACCACTTCAATATGCTGTCTGTAGATGGCTTGGGTACATCGGATCGCATCACAGAAACAGCTTTTTCTATCCAGTCACATGGCAGACCTATAGAAGACATGCTCAAAAATAGAGTTGAACACACATGATGTTCTGCTTTCAGTTGAATAAATGGAATACATGAGTGACACTCCAAGTTCTGTACACATTTGTAAGAATTTGTACTGACAAGTTGTAGTCTTTATCTTTTCCTATTTTGCAGTCCACACAGATGTCATTTTCACAAACTGAATCCTTACGGTCGCTAGAAATGACTCAATATCGACTGATAGGGAAAAAAGTCAGTGTCACAAAATCTTTTGCTGCATGACCCAGACCTATAACTTAGACTGCCTCAGTCCAAAACTATCAATCCTTTCACCTGCAGACTTAATTTCACAACACTGGACTGACATGTGTGATGAATTCACTTCTTTATTCATCACCACTCTACAGTGTGTAATAATTAGTCTTCAGGGTTAACACAGACACAAGCACGCTGTACAGCAAGTGCACAGGAAGTTGTGTGTGTTCTGTTAAAGTTGTAAGAAACACTTAAGTGCATTAGTCACCTTGGACGCAGGACATGCAAGTTATACTGATCCAATCTGATGTTTCTTAAACTGAAAAAGACAGACGCTCTGCCAGTTTAGAACCACAACTTCAGCTGGTGTAGGGTATGGTAACAGCTAATGACTTCAGCTATGGCATGCTATTGACTCCACACATCCATATCAGTTGTGACACTCCAAGTTCTGTAAACTACTGGAGAGTTACCACAACCATACATTCCTGTATTTCATTTGTTAAATGCAGAGCTAACCACAGTGTGTAGAGAGTGGTATGAGTGAGGCTAATCATCCTGGAACCTCACAATCACTTAAAGAATAACATTTCTCAATGGTTCTACTTTTAAGTTTGGAGGCTATTGAAGCATGTCGGCCTCTTACATTTGTTAATTATCAATTTTCTTTAACATACATTTATAGACAAACTGTTTAACGTAACTATTGTGATATTAATTTCAGTAATGACATCAAGGGGCTGATTGTGTGTGTGTGTAATTATGACAATATACTCCACATCCCTACAGCTTGCACAAAGTAATGGATGAACCACTGGAGAACATCCAGAAAGCTGGATACACTGCTTCAGCAAAAGGTAAGTCAAACGTGTGGAAGGGATATGCCCTGTCTGCCACGTTGAAGAATGTAGCCTTGCCCCCCTCACAATCTAACAGCACACCTACGCGCTTTGGATTGGGATTGCACAGCACGGTTTCATGGCTGTTATGCCAAGCGGACAGCTTGACGTTAAACCATTCGACACACCAGGACTGGGCGTTGCGGCCCAGGCGACTGGTGGGACCTTTACGGTCAATGCTGCTGTAAGCCAAGCCAATGCCGATAAAGTTGTTGCAGCTCAGTCGGACTTCCCAGTAGTGGCGCCCGCTCGAGAAACCCTTGGAGGCGAGTACTTGGGAGCAGACGACGAAACGTTGAGAGCAGTTGGGGTAGTTTGCTTGCTCATCTGTCACAGAGGCCTTAGTAAACTCCTCAGTCAGCGTGATGCGTTTGTGGACAGTCTTGCGGTCCAGCTTGAGTACTGAAGCATCTAAAAAGAAACAAAAGAAAGAACATTCAACCAACAAATAAGGTTGCTGCTGTCATATGACAGAAACATACTTACTACATTCATAAACTTACATTTCAGAAGTTCACTTCTTTTTTCTGCACATGCAAGGTTTGCGGGAATGTCTGAAGTTTCTACATTAGAGGAAGACAAAAATGTATTCGTTTTAGAATAATCACCTTGCAGTTACAAAGTTACAATCAAAAATACAACATTTCCATTTGAAAATGCATCAACTTTTCTACAGATACATCTGGCGTCCAAATTACTGCAGAATTTTAGTCGCTAAAACGGAGAAGTTTGAAAACTCTGCGGCTGCATTTTACTCTTGACGAGCAGAAACTGAGATGTTTGGAAACTATGACGGAAAACTCACAACCGCATGCTGATTGGGTATTTTCGTCCATGTCTTTTAGGCAAGATACTCCACCCCAAATGACCTCATAGTGAAAGTGCTGCACATAGATGCACTGTATGAATGTAAAACTGTACTGAAAAGCCCTTCAAGTGGTCATCAGGACCAGAAAAGCGCGATATAAATACAGACCATTTACCATATGCATTTTCAGGCCTGTTAGTATGTAACGTAGCAGTATAGATATAGCCTTAGACTACTTTCATGAATGACTGACCTTTGACCACCAAAATCGAAATCTTTCCAAGCGAATATATCTCCCAAATTTTGAAGTTGGTGGTTCTAAATGGGCCTAGTTTGCACAAACTTTCCCAACTTAGCTCCACCACTAACTGTCACAGCTCGCATCAGCGTGAAGGCACAAAAATATGAGGGTATGCAGATTGAAGTGAGTTAAGTCTCTGAAGCTACAGGCTCAAGGCTATATTAGCATACTAGTATCACATACTCAAATCTCAGACGGAATTCTTGGCAGTCGGGTTGCTGTGTGGGTAACGCAAGCAAGTGTTTTTCACAAGGATAATAAACTGTATCCGGTTCTACCGCTTCAATTTTGATCCTTCATCAACTTCCATCATGGGTCCAAAGGTCATGGGAACGCAACGGAAGTCGGTGGAGAATATTTTAGGAAAAAAACAAAAGAAAGAAAATACAAATGCCATCTCCAGATGCTACTGTTGATGTGTATTGTGATGTGTTTGTATTCAGTGTAGATGGTGTCTACCTGTTTTCTGATTGGGTTGAAAAACAGGAGGACAACCTGGGGCTCTCCCACCAAACTCGGCGAAAGGATTATATCCCACCAGGTCTTCAGTGGATTGAGGTTTTTTGGTTTGTTCTGAAGTAGAAAAAAAAGTTGTCTTCAAAAAAGCATTACAACCTTCAAGGACATGATATTTCTTTTCTTTGTGTGAATTAGATGTAAATTAAGTAGGTGTACCTAATAATCTAGTTTCTCAGTTTATGAGTCAAAAGAACTTTTTCTTACTTGAAGGCTTCTTCTTTGGGCCTGCTTTAGGCTGTGGACCTGGATCTGGACTTGGGCACTTGGGATATCCCGGATGTCCTAGAGGCTCTGAAATAGGAAGAGAAAGAGCTAGATGAAAGTGCATTTTGTTCTTGAACCGTCAGTTGTCTTGTGTTATAAAACTCTTGACACGCATCATAAAATATGTGCCGGAAAGATGAACATGCCAGGTTCCTTGGAAGTTTCCAAGGGAAGAGATGAAAACCCTGAGGCAGAAGCTGCTGTTGTACCTGAGAACATGTGAGATCATTTTCATTATGATTGTCTTTGACTTTATTTGTCTCCACGTGACTTCAAACAGCTACCCTCATATCCAACCCCCACACAATTTGTCCAATTTAAGGAACTAGTGTGCTTTTGTAGATAAAAAGAGTTAATCTGCTCATCTAATAATAAAAATAAACTTCACAATTGTCACTGCACATAACACACCCAACTCTCAGTAACACACCCAACAACTTTGACATTGATTGGATGAGCAGTTGTTGAGTAAATTCAAATTTAAGTGGACACATTTCTGAACTTTTTATATAATAAATATCTACAATATTTACTCCAAAATAAACTACAATTGTTTTGATTAAAGCAATGTCAGTGTTAATTTCTGCAACCAAATTGTACACAACTGATTTCAGTATACTTTCTTAATGCATCTTCCAACTGTTAAATGCATATTCACCTGGTTTAATCAGCTGCAGTCTGGACTCAACAGGCTGTTTAAACAGCTCAGTCAGGTGCTCCTTTAAGGTCACAGCAAAGGCCTCGCTGGCTATCACCTTCTTGGAGTCCAGGTGGATTCGAGGGGTGTAAGGGTCAGAGTTAGCAGCTGCAGGCAGGTTACATGACACCTGTGAGGAGAGGAACACAATGTGGTTTTCTTTGATGGACCCTAGCTTTTCTCCAAAAGGGTCAAGATTAAGCTATATTATTATATAATGTGGAAAATGACCCAGGCCTGGGTTGGAATTCATACACACAACAATATATGAAACTGACAAGAGTTTCTTCAGATGTTTGACATGAACTCCGGATAATGTCTGCACAACGGGGTCTGCTTTTTCTATGGAGTTTGCCTTTTACACAAAGAATGCAGTAGATTCTGCATTCATACGTATTCACAAAAATCTACAGAGCATTAAGGTGAGGGGTGGGGCAGTAGGCCTAGGCAGGATTTCATGTATTTAGTCTGCTGCAGAAATCACATGCCTCCGGAGAAAGTACAGAGAAACTGCAGAGCCCAGTGCATTTCTGAAAGCAGCTTATGCCCCTCCTTCCCCTCCCTTTAGAGCACATCCTTCTGAGGACCACCGGGGCCTGGCACCTCTGACGGCCAACCCTTGTATTTGGGCATTCCAGCTCTTTTGCCCTGACTGAACCTCATCTGTACAGCCTCCTTGGCATCAAACTCCTCAGAGCGACTTCTTCTAATCAGGTCCTCCACTGTGTCCACATGCAGGGACCCTCTGACATCAGATTTCTACCTCATCTGTGCTGGGACTCCTGTCATGTAGAAGTAGGTGCTGATTACGGCTGGGTATCGCCACTGATTTCACAAATTGATTTGATTCAGATTCACAAGATCTCGATTTGTTACGATTTCTGATTTGATTCACTCATTAAGGTAGGCCTCTCATGATAACACATTTTGTTGGATGATACATTGTCACAGAAATTGTGATAAATGGTATTAGTGTGTGTGTGTAAACTCCACACCCTGTCTGAGGAGTCTGGGAGCATATACACAAATTCTCGCTCACTCCGGGTATTTCATATGATGTCCTATACGATGATTCTTTCTTTTAAACAGTCAGGAGCCCTGAGTAACTTGAGTCACCCATAGCAATGTGTGGGTATCATGTTGGCTTTCACTGTCCTTGTTCGGTGTGAGAGGAAGTTTCTAAGTGTTTTAGAATACAGTGCGAGTGAAGGACCATAACCACTAAGCAGAAGGCTTCCCCCCCCCTCAACTCTTTGTTGGACTCCTATTCATTGTTTCTCTGCCATCCTGGCGAGTTCTATCCTTTTTTGGGCTTTTTGTTTTTGCAATGCATTCCGTTTCCTGAGTTATATTTTTGCATTATGAAGGGAGGACCTTTAATGATTTTTTCTCTTTTTGTGGACATTTTCCATAGACTGAGCGAGCTGCCTAAAGACATTTTTCCCCTTTGGATTTACCTTATTGATATTTAAGTGGACATTTATTTATTTTCTGTGACCCTAAGTTTGGGGGAGGGTTCTAAATAAATTTGGTGTTGGCATACATTTGAGTTTCTGTTTAATACTTTACAGTTAGCTGGGTTTAAAGACCCCTGACAACAACATCTTCTCACTTAACCAGGCCTTGATAAATAGTGTCACAATAGCTCCTGAATTGTTTAGTAACTTAAAACTTAAGCTGATTGTTACAGTGTGGATCGTCTAACCTGCAAGAAGGCCAGTGTTTGCGACTGACTAAGCAGATTGTTGATATATTCTTTAGACCCACTCATGTGGTCGATGTTCTCAGCGAACTTCTTCATGAGAAGCTTCAATTTGGTTTCACCAGTCTCCACCTCTCGATCCACTGCATTCAGAGCAATGCTCTCCTCTTGAGTCAACAAGTCGTGCATCTCTTGATACTCGACTACCAATGCCTTCTTCTTGTTGGCAGCTGAGACCTTGAGGGGACCAAGATAGTATTCATGAACAGATCAGTAAGGAAAAAGGGCAAAACAGCAGTCAGACAAAATAAGGGGAATGCATATTCCATATTCTGTTACTTTAAGCATGTGAGATACCGAGTTGAATTACTAATAATGGTATCTCTCAAGTAAGGCGCAGTATGTGTGAAGAGTCATCAAGCTCATGTTTATAGTATGTATATTATTGCAATAACTCCTGAAAAGAAACCAGGACGCTTCTGCACTTACAGTTGTAGTATTTACAGGCCTATTTCAAACATCGCAATCACAGGCAAGTTTATTTAGAAAGTGTTTTGCCAAATCTATAACTACTTGAAGACACATGGTTTTTGTTAATACCACATTCACTGAAACTGTAATACTCCAATACTTACTATTTTTAGTACTAAAAATACTTTTACATTACATTACATTTAGCTGATGCTTTTATCCAAAGCGACTTACAATAAGTGCATTCAACCATGAGGGTACAAACCCAGAACAACAAGAATCAAGAAAGTACTATTTCTTCAAAACAGCCAAACTACAAAGTGCTATAAGTAAGTGTCATTTAAGTGCTACTAAATTGTTAGTTGAAAAATTGTATTCAAGGTATAGTCGGAAGAGGTGTGTTTTTAGTTTGCGGCGGAAGATGTGTAAACTTTCTGATGTCCGGATGTCAATGGGGAGCTCATTCCACCATTTAGGAGCCAGGACAGCAAACTTCCATTTGGGACCAAGGACAGAAGGTTGGAACTTGGTGCCTACCTACTCTGGAGCATTTAAGACTTCAACCCATGCTAACAATCTCTGTGTTATTATGAATAGAGATTTTAATTACATTTTTTGACATTTCAAAACCATAGCTAAAGTGAGAGCTTTTGTGTCTAAAAGAGACATTTGGAAACTTATTCATGCATTTTATGCTCCAGACTTAACATTACAATGCTCTTCTCACTGGCCTCCCCCAAAAGACCAATAGACAGCTGCAACTGATTTAGAATGTTGTTTGCTAGAGTTCTAAATAAAATAAGAGAACATATTCCTCAAATTTCCAGGTGTGTTCACTGGCCTCCAGTTAGCTAGAGGACTGAATCTACAAGTCTTACTCATTTACCAAAAGACATTAAATGCTCAGGGCCCAACCGCCGTTCCTAAAATATTCGATGTTTATAAACCTAAAAAGGTCTCTCAGACCAGCAGGAGCTAGTCAGCTAGAGTTGAAACAAAATGGGGTAATATTGCATTAGGAATGTGCTGCCCCCTGCTGGAACAGCTCCCAATTGATATCAAATCTGCCCCAAGCATAACCTGCTTTAAAAAGGTAGTCAAACACAGCTCTATTTTCCAGTGCCTTCACTAAATCACCCAATTACGTACTTAAATTATACATTATCTGTTTTATCATTTGTTCTTTTGTTGCAATGTTTTTATGTTTTACTACTTTTAATGTGTTTTTAAGCTTCTGATCTGTACTTTTATTTCTTTAAAGTGCATTGAATGACCTCTGTTTATGATAAATTCTGAATATTGTTTACAGATGCTTATTTTGGGAAATATAACATTTAAGAAATTTTAAGTATAACAAACTTACTATATTTTACTTGCAAAAACTTGCTGAAAAGATGTGTTTCATCAAAAAAGAATTTTAGCAAGATGAAATATAGTCTATATTTAAAAACATACTGGAGTGAGTTTTGAAGGCAACATAAACATACATAATTTGTTTAACGATCAAAAGATCTGACAGCATTTGCATTAGAAACAAAGACATAATGTAACTATGTACCCTTTTGGACAATAAGGACACTAAATTCCTACAACATGCAACTGTTTTTAAAATAGTAAATTTCAAAACAAACATACCTTCAACATTTCCTCCATGTCCCTCATTTTATACATAATGGTCTCATTATGCACAATCTTTGTATTAAGAAACTCCAACTTGTCCTTCAGGTCCAACTACAAACAGAGAAACATTATATATTGATTTGACACACAAACACAGTTCACAAAGTGTCACTTTCCACTGACGGATTATTGGGTTAAGCACAAACTTTATAGTGTTAACGGAGTATCCCTTTCAGAATGTGGGTTTTTTTCTTAAAAAGGACTAGAATGTTAATATTTGATATGAGAAATTTTGAGTTCCTCTGGAAAACAAGTTGAACTGATTTCCTTCAATGTTGTAACTAAACAAGCTTAACTTTATCAAATCAGAGTACTTGTGTTGCTGGATAACAGATAAATGAGAATTATTTAATAAGCGTTAAGGGCAGAGGAAGCCTCACTTTGTTAAAATGTTGATTTGTGAATATGGGCTATACAGATAAATTTGATTAGGTTGGGTAAGGTGGTCCCCAAGGGGAAAGTGAGACACACGCAGACCTCTTTGAGCTTCCTCTGCTCCTCATGAGAAGTGAAGAGGCAGCCTTTGTGGTTTTGCTGGAGACAGAGGCTGCAGATGGGGCGGACATGCTGGCTGCAGAAGAGATCCATCAGCTTGTGGTGGTCCGGGCACAAGTGCTCCAACAGGTCCCTGACTGGCTCAATCAGCTGGTGGAGACGGAACACCGGGTTCTCCCGGTGAGGACGCAGGTGCTCCTCGCAGAAAGAGGCCATGCAGGTGAGGCAGGTGTTGGCCGCCTCTGCTTCCATACAGGTGTCACAGCGTATGACAGCCTCTTCCTTGGCCTCTTCCTTGGTCTCTTCCTTGGTCTCTTCCTTGGTCTCTTCCTCCTCTGCTAACATGCTCACCTCGCTCCTGACCCTCCTCAGGTTTAAGGTCTCCACCACGGTGCTGAGGACCGTGTTTTTCTTCAGCTCGGGTTTGGTGTGGAAGAGGGTCCGACACTGGGGACATCTGTAGGGCTCCGTCCAGGTGGTGAGCAGGCAGCCCTGGCAGAAGTTGTGTCCGCAGGGGATGGTCACCGGACATTCAAAGGGGCTGAGACAGATGCTGCAGGTCAGCTCATCCTCCAGACTCATGAGAGACAAGTCACACTGCTCCAGCGCGGCCATGACGAGAGCTCAGAGCCGCTGCAGGGAGAAACGAAACTTAACTTTAGAGGAGCGTGAAAACGAAAGTAAAGAGGCTCGATTCATTTTCAATGTAAAATGTAATCAGAGTAACGGCACTTTCCTTCTAACACGGTGCATTTATACATCAAACAACAGTGTTAAATGTCGACAAACATTCAGCGCGACGTCGAGACTGGCGTTCAATTGGTGATTCACACACTCAAATACACGGAACTCAGCGAGTAAAAAGCCACAGTGTATTTATAATGAATGTCCCACAATGGCCTTTACCTTTAGTTCCCAAATGTGCAGCGAGTCCAGGAGAAAACAGTCGACAACAAGCAACCGACGCTGCTTCAAGCCCAGCTGCGTTCAAAGAGAAGGTGCCAAGCGCAATGACGCAGCAAGAAAATGGAGCCGTCCCACTGGGTTGTGTGCGTGTGTGTGTGGGCGGGGGTGCGTTTTATCACAACTATTATTATTCATGGTCTGAAAGATATTTTTTATATTATGAGTCAAATGTATTCTAATTATGTCAGATATTATACGTGAAGAAGTGGCAAACACCTTTTCCTGGTAGGTTGGTTTCTTCCAAAAAATTTGATGCCGTCTCCAGCGAACATGTCTGCCATGTTAAAGAGATAGCTCACCCAAAAATGAAAATTCACTCATTGTCAATTTACCACTATGCCGATGGATTTTTTGGCAGAAAGCTCGTGGCACGGAGGCTTGTCAGTGGGGTGTCCGACCATGGTGCTGTTGCAACACCATGGTCGGTACATATCCGGTCATGCAATTTAAGGGAGCTCTCACAAAATGCTGGACTGACCCTTTCAGCTTGTGCTTTTTTAACACACAATACCAGTTAAAACGTTTATAGACATTAAAGACACATATTTGTGAGAACTTCTGAAACAATTTTGGTACAAATGTTCTTATATTTGATTTGACCAAAACTTGATTTGGGGTGTTTGGTTGCTTAGTGAGTTTAAATGAATAGATTCAATTTAGTTCAACCAAAAGACTCTCAATTATTGCATCAAACAAACAGCTTGTTGCTCCCTCACTGTGAGCTAAACACTCAACAAAACACACGACAGTTTGCTGTCCTGGCTCCTAAATGGTGGAACGAGCTCCCCAATGACATCAGCACAGCACAAAGTCTACACATCTTCCGCCGCAAACTAAAAACACAATTCTTCAAATAATATTAAAATAAAATAAAAAGTAGCGCTTTAGTAGCACTTATATTGCACTTACTTATAGCACTTTGTAGTTTGGCTTTCTTGATGAAATTTTTACTTTCTTGATTCTTGTTGTTCTGGGTTTGTACCCTCATGGTTGAATGCACTTATTGTAAGTCGCTTTGGATAAAAGCATCAGCTATATGAAATGTAATGTGCATTTATTTAAAAGCTGGAAAACTGAGGTTTTATAAAACCTTTGTCTGTGGTGTATTTTCGCCCACGGTTGCACTTGTATGAATTAGTGCAGAAGGCAAAGAGAGAAACACTTCAGGTTGTATTTATTTTATTCATCAGAAAATGTATTAAACTCAAACAGCTGTAGCTTACATACAGTAAAAGCTGAAATGCAGAGAAATTCTGTCGGTTTCATTTACTCCTGAGTCAGAGTTTGCCCACTCGCACCCTATTTGAATATCTTCATAGAATTAACTTACATCTCATCAGGGAATCAAAATTGCGACTTCATGCAGTGGTTTCTAGATGAACTCTATATACTGCATGTATTTATACGAAACTGCGAAACTGAGCTATTTGGGTTCAGTTGCTGTTGATGTGTGGCTTTTCAGGATGCTGTATGTTGTTTTGGCCACTGTTAGAGGCCTCGCTGAGCCGTTGAAGGTCCCTGAGCAGGCCTGCAAACTGTTCCTCCTGTGAGCACATAGAAAACAGACATCAATATGATTTATTCATCTCATGCACACACTATGTAAGCAACTGAACTGCTGTGTACTGTTAATGAATGGGTCTCTGCCACAACATCAAGACAACATCACATGAAGACAAGTCTGTAAAACTGGGTTTGAAGCAGTTATTTACAGGAAGTCACTGATCCTTAGAGCCTTATCTCTACAGGCAGGTTGTATCAATGATGAGGGGCCCTGATGGCAAAAGCATGGCCATCTTTAGACTTTGAAACAGCCAGAAGGGCCTCACCTGAGGTTCTTCTCGTCACCTCAAAACTGCAAAAATGTCAGCTTCAAGATGAATTGATAAAATGTGAGTTGGGAGGTGAACTACTCCTTTAACGAAACTATAAAAGTGAATTTCACTTCAACCCTGCTTGTAGATAATTGGTTGTCTCTTCTTTTCTTACCAGTACGTTCATTCGCTCAGCTGCTGCAACAGCGACATTCAGCTTCCTCTCATCTTCCTCTCTTTCTTCCTCAATCACACCCAGCCTGTGACACACAGAAACAGAAGGGGGGGGGGGGGGGGGGGGGGGGGGGGGTGCTGAGAAAAATTCTACATAATAACGTCACATTAAATGCAGTGTCGCAACATTTTAGTATAAATTTTTATGGCCAATGACATTTTACAACAGCTTTAGAATACTTTACACAGACACCTCAACAAACACAATCACCCAGTTACTGTATGTCAAAGCAGCATACCGTAGTACCATGTTAAGCTATGGACAGTTCACATGGATTACAGGTTTGCTCTTCATCAGAACTCATATGGGGTCACTATGACCTTTGACCTTTGACCACTGCAATCTAATAGATATAGAGATATCATGTGTAAGAGGCCATAAATATGTTTTGTTAGGCCATGTGAACCATCAGCTGTCGTATCCACTGTGGTATAAAAATGCTACTATGCTACAATTAAAACAAAAAACTTTCAAAGTAAACTTTTTTTTTTGCCTCGCAGTTACACACCTTGCCCATAGGGGGTGCTGCTACCCCCTCAGAACCATACTTCTATCGTACTTGATACAATTAAAAATGCAGACAAAATAAAAAAATCTAATATATTTTATACTGAATACATGCTGACAAATGGAGCATGCACATTACAGTTATACTACACAATGTTACCTGAAGGTGGCGCTGGCAAGCTGCTCATCCCGCACCGCCAACAGATTCTGGAGCTCGTTCACCTCAGCCTGCAGCATTGAATTCTGGTCCTGGCTCTGGCTGATGAAGTCTTCCAGGCGCTTTGCCATGTCCAGCTCTCGCTCTGTCACCTGATCTATCCCCAAACGAAGCTCTGACAGCTCTTGAGCATGCTGGTGTGTCAATCACAAATTCGTATTTTAAGAAATGTGGTAATGAAAAAATACACATATAGGTACAACCAGTATACGGTCAGTTAAAGTGAGTTGCACGTTTTTCATACCCTGTCGAGTAAGTTGAACTCCTCATTCTCAGCCTTCATCTCACTTGACTCTTTGTTGTGGCTGTTTTTGATCCAGGGAACAGGTGCATGTGTACGTTTGACACTGGCACTCTGACACAAGATGAGAGATTGTCAACATGATTCTGTCTAATAAAACAGGCAAAGCTATACTATTTAAAATATAAATATATCTATTTTGCCTCCTAGAAAAAGTATCTGAGCACATGATCTGCTTAGAAAAGCAGCTTGGCTCAGAGTTCCTCTTTGTACTCACAGTATTAGGTGGAGAGATAAGTGGCTGGTTGGCCTCCAGCTCCTGATCAGGGTCAGATATTGGCAGAGCTTCAGAACTTGTCTGCCTCTTCAAGCCATGTTTTGCATGACCGGGACGTCGGTGAGGAGCACTCTGAGTTCTGGCGACCGGCTTCCTCTCTCTTGTACTCCTCCGAGTTCTACCATCCCTTTTAAATACAAGAACAAAGGTATTCAGTATTAAATTAATACCTTTGTATCAAATGGCATTTGGAAAATCTGTTGATCATGTTAGCATGTTAAACACCCCAACAGAGCTCAACAGCATGGTTACAGAAGTACGTTTTCTGAATTGAGATTCAGATTTTTGACCATAATATTGTAACTATCCAAGATAAACTTACCACAAGCTACGAGATTGTGAAACAATGTTATATTCTCCTGTAGAAGCCACAAGTCTGTGTGATATTAACTAAATTTCAAGAAAAATGTGTTTTAATCCCAATGTCAAGAAGAAGTAGCCACATGGTGTAATCACTTTGTCACTGATTGGTTAGGGTTAGGGTTTTTTTCTGTGTCTCCAAATGTTTTTTTGCTGTGAATCAAATGTTTTATGGTCATGATTTTTCTCGTAGCTGGTCGATTATATTTAACATATCTTCATGCTTGCCTGTCTGGAGAGGCCTTATTTCGCAGTTGATCTACGTCAAACCTCTATGCATTGTCATGACCTCAGGGTAGTGACAGAAAGAATACAACAGTTGACATATGTCACTGTACAGGATGAAGAAATCAGAATACAAACATCCAGAATAAGCTTGCAGTGGAGCCACTCCTTGGCATTGAGAAGAACCCTGACAGTTCCTTTTGGTGGTATTCTGGGAATGTCCAACTGATTGGAGACTTGCTAGACGGATTATATATCTCAGCTATTTCGGGAGTACCTCTGGATTTACCAAAAGGAACACACCTGGATGTCTAACATCATGGTAGCCACTGGGTGACTATTTGAAAAGAACTGCATGACTGGATAGATCATTGGTACACATATTGTGGGTCAGCCCAAAAACACCCTTCATGACTATTGTCATCCAAAAAGCACAAATACAATGTCAGGGGTATAATACCCTTCTCGTAGGCCTTTGGAGTCCACAGGAAGCTGCTGGAGGGATGGCTGGTGAGGGCTGTACTTGTCCAAGTCTTTAGGAGGAATATACACCGGCTTGGCTTGTCCCATTTGGCTGAAAGAGAAAGCAAACTTCAGTAAATGTATCAACACTATGTTCAAGTTGTTAATCGCTCACATGTTGTAGGCCTGTTTAAGGCCTTTTAACATACCTACTGACTATGATCCGATGTGCTTCAGGTCCGACTGACTCTGTTATCTGGTTAAGAATCGTTGGCAGAGGGTGCAGCTTGTCGATTGTGTCCTGAGGAGGAAATAATGTTAGACCGCATTCAAAGAAAGTCATTTAACATGTCAGCAGCATCGTGATACTTTGTATGGATAAGAAAATAATTATTATCGAAAGCTGAACATGCAAACGTCAATCAGAATTTCACAAACTGTGCCAGACTGCAATTGAAGCTAGTCTGGCAGGTTGAAAAGAAAATGAAATTTTCTTGACAAGTAGGTCTTTATTTGAAAATATGTAGATTTAGGGGATATGGGTGATGGGGCACATAGCACAGAACCTAGATGAAACTGGCTACCGGCATTTTCTATGGCCTTTGAAGGGCACTTCTTTTAATGGTCTACCATTCCAGATGAATGATGATATGCAACTCTACAGTGAATTAAAGAATGTTTTTTGATCAGGATTGGGATGTTATGAACAAGGTGAATACATTTTGATAACATGATCATTTCAGCTGGCTACAGACAGCGGGAGGTTCATACACCTAGCCTTTTTCTTTTTTACATTTTTTAATGGGTCTTAGACATAGAAAATAACATTGTCTGTATAGCGATATTGTGTGTAACCCTTTGTGTGTAACGCCCCCTCGATCTATACCTAGGTTATTGTCCGATTATTTAAGAGCAATGGCTAGAGGCTCAATCGCAATGGAGAACAGTAAAGGGGATAAGTTGCAACCCTGTGTGTGTCTACAATGACCACCCATTTTTAGTCTACCTTGAAGTGTGGCTTTTTCCAATGTGGTTAGACAACATGTACAAATTTGTTGTTTTCTAGCATAAGCAGACCCTAAGGGCTAGGAAGCACAGCAGCTGAGCCATAAGTTATTAGGGTTACGGTATACAGCGAATGGCTCAAGGACTCAAGACACTAGACAACACACAAGTCTAAAATAGTCTAAAATGTATTAATCTGAATGTTGGGCCTTAAAAAGTCTTATGTGCTATATATTATTTTAAAACATTTAGGTAGGTCTTGAATATATTAATGTTTATTTCGCTACTTCTGTAGCACTGTAAAATTAGTTTGTTTTTCAAAGCCATTTTCATGGGTCTTACATTTCAGTCTTAAATTTAACTTGTTGAAACCTGCAGAAACCCTGTATAAACTATGACCAAACAGTTTGCTGTTGCACAGGCTTCAACATCAGGTACAAACAGATGATAAATACTGTGGGCGTAGCAGACCATGGTCTTCCATCCTACCTGGCCCCTCTGATAGATGATGTCTACTAGCAGGCCATGGAGCACGGCCAGGCGCAGAGGCAGATCCACATAGCCGTCAAAAGAAGTCATTGGGATTTCGTTGACATGACTGGACACTGTTTGTAGAAAACTTCTCATTCCATTCCAGTGTTGCTGCAAGAATTCATTCATAAAAAGCATGTACTCTTCCTTATCACCAAACCTGGAACAGAATGAAAGATTTAATTTACTTAAAATCCACTTCAGGTTTAGTATGATTATCAGTTGTCAGTTTAAAAGTTATTATTATCTTTCTCATTCCCAGAAAATATATTTTTCATCTTGTCAAAAGATGTTTTTGCTCAAATATTGTATTAGACTTCCAAGCCAGATGAGAGGCTACTCACAAGGTGAAGTTGGCCAAATTCTGGATGACTTTGGCAGTTAAGGTGAGGGTACGCAGGGTGTTTGGCTCTGGATAAGGCTGCATGAGACCAAAAAGAGAAGGACTGAGGATAGCGGGGCATAAGAAGCGAAGGAAGAGGGAAGCAGAGATAAGACGCTGGCCGATCTCTGGTTTGCCCTGGTCTTCGCACAGCTCCACCCAGCTGGAGAAGATCTTGTGTAACTCTTCAGGAAAGGTTCTGAGAGGACAGGAAACATGTTAAACATCAGCCCACGGAATTCTGCTCAAACATTACTGCTGGCCTAAAAATGTATCATTTGTTTTTCTCTGACTTTTCCATGATGAGCTGAGTTCTGATCTCACCCATGGAGGTCAATAATCTTCATCACCACCTCCTCACAGGCCTCCTTCAAGTGTTTCTGGTTGTTTGACAGTTCAGAGGCGGGGCATTTAAGAGGATCGACTTCACAGTTCTCCACCGAGTCATAAAGACGGGTGATAAAGTCTCCTGTAGTGAAAAAGAAAATTGAGAAAGAGAGAGAGAGAGGGGGGAGAGAGAGACCAGGAACAGTTGTGTACTGTCAATTTGAGCTCTGTCAGACTGGTTGTTATAATAAAAATAATAATAATAATCTTCAATTGATCCTACCTAGTGTATCAATGAGGTACTTCTGGCCAACAAGCTTCATATATTCATCAATGGCTTTAGTGGCCAGTGTGTTCTCTCTGAAGATCAGTGCCTCCCTCTCTCCAAGACGCTCCACCTCTGCACCACCCAAGTCAATGAGGAACTCCTGAAACATGCATTCAGTTAAGAAAACAAGTTATTATTCCTTATTATTATAATTATTGCTTTTTGTGGGGTTATTTCAGATTGTGTTTTAGTAATATTTCCCCACTGTGAGATTTCAAAATTATGATTTCTTTAGCTCATTATTTACCTTAGCTTTGCCAATACTCTGCAGTACATGGACCAGAGCTCCTGCCAGCTCTTCCTTCTCCTTAACATTCAGAAGTGGCTCCAGACTTCTGCACATTTCCACATAATCCACTGTCACATACTCGGCAAACTCTTTGTATTTCTCCATGGGCAACACCTTCAAATTCTGGAAACGGGCTTTAATACGTAATGACGCCTGTGGTCCCAGGAGCTCTTTGGACCCTGCTGTGCCTGAGGCCTTGTATGGAGTGATCGGATACCATTTCTCCTGATAGGTCCTCCCTCGGATATCAGCTAAAGGTATAGCCACACTGCCCAGTGGGTGCAGGCTGGACTCCTCTCTGGAGTGACGCTTTTTCTTGGGGTCCTCCTCGCGGAAGAGGTGCAAGGTGATTTGGGAGACGCAGGGCAGGTTGTCAAGCTCAAAAAATTCACCCCAGAATAGTTGACACCCTCCAACCACACCTCCACTGGCCCCCAGGCCTCCTGAGGACCCAGAGGGGCTGTCCCCTGCCAGGCTGGAGCGGTTCAATGGCTTGCCAACAGCTCGACTGCTGGAGCGGGCAAACAAGGTCCCATCTAGGTGTACCTCACAGTAATAACGCCTTTTGGGTGGCAGATCCTTGGCTTCATTTATCCACAGACTCAGGGAGTTCTCTGTGCGCTCAATGTTATCCTGGGAAAATTGATAAACTTAGATGTTTTATTTAGAATTTAGATTTTCTATGACACATTTTAACAACAGATGTTTAGTAATTCATACCTTATTGGGCTGAGCAGCCCGTCTCAGGTCCTCAATCCAACGGTCACGTTCGGCAGCTGAGGAGCAGCCGAAACAGTGGGTGCTCTCAGAGTTTATCACCTGTAAGTACATTGAAACCAGAAGGAGCCTGTTAGTGTTTCTTTTTTTGACACAGGCACCATATGATTCTCCCTCAGGAACCTGAAGGAACAAACACAAAGTCAAGGTTTACCTCAAAGCAGTACTTCTCCCCCAAAATGGAGCTGTGGACCGGCCTGATGACAGTGCTGGTGTCTGCACTCAGATCTAGACTCCCCACTGCATTGACTGGAATTGACACAGACTCCCGGGAACTATAATGTCTTAAATAAGAGCAAAGATTTAGCCATCGTAAAAATGATAAAATGTTAGGTGTCAAATATCATGCTGGTGACTGCTGGTATCATGAAAGGTTACATGAGGACATGAGATAAATACATACTGATAGATAAGAATCTCTGTAATTAAAATAGATGCCCTGTAGACAATACAATTATTTCCATGATTTTTTGTGCTGATCCCCTGGCTTTACCTCATGTGCCACCATCCATTCAGAGACTATTCAGAGACCCCAAACATTTTGTTACAATCATTTATAACGATGATTTGAAATAAGTTTTTGAATCCTTCAATTTTTTGAATTATCCAATACTAAGATGTAAGACAAAATTCAGTTCTCAGAAAACTCAAGACATTTAACATGCTAAACTAGGATTATGAACATGTTAATGCTGTGATTATGAGCATGCTGACGTTAGCATTTAGCTCAGCCCCACAGAGATGCCAGTGTGGCAGTAGACTCTTAATTTACTTATTGATTCTAATTGGCCCCCCAATTGATTTCAAATCCAATATTGTGGAGTACACATAAAGTATCAGTTATTGTGGACTGCACTGTGTTTTGCTTTACAGAAACAGTGTAGTGTACCTGCTTCCTTTGTTTAGCCCCAACGGGTTTAGTTGGGTGTTGCTATTCCTCTTGGCCTTGTTCTCCAGACGTCTCTTGATCAGTGCCTGAGGGTGAAGAACGCAAGCATGGTGTTTGAGGCCAATTATACATGGTATCAACAGGAAAAGTGGAGCAGCAGAAAGATTGTTATCTGTTATGTCTAAAATACTCACCCTCACACCACCATCTTGGTTCTTTGGTCGCGGGCCACCTGACAGGCCCACATGGTCAGGACTGCATTCTAAGAGTCAGGCCAAAACAAAGCCATTGATATTGACAATGAACTGAAAGCTTATTTTTATACCCATGTTTTTGCAATATCCCATCACACTTTCCGTTTAAGGTTTGTCGACAACATTTTGTCTTTTTATAAAATGTTTCATTCATTTGTTTGATTGACACCCCCTGTCTTCAAACCCTTTGCTCATGTCTGAAAGATTAAACCCTCAGAACATTAGCCAAGAAAATTATATTAGCAAATACAAAGAGATGAGCCCACACAGGATGTGGTTTTCAGCCAAGGCTGCAACAATTTGATTAAAGTCTACTATCGCACTCTACACACTTGGCTTGCAGACATTCTTATATGTGAAAAGCTATTTAGAACTATGCAGATAATAAAATTAGAAACAAATCATATTCTGCCAGGATTCTGCCTCATTTGTCGTTTCAGTATCGCTGTTTTTAATCCTTCAGTTACTAGGGAAAAACATCTTTAAAGTCACAAGTTTACAACACAATTCATAACACGTAATGTCTTACCCAGTGCCCCACCACAGACAAACCAGCGTCTGAATCCCATCATTTAGTCTGCAGGTGTCACACAGTCTTGTTACTTCGATCTCTGTCTGTGCAACATTTCCCTCATCTCTTCATTAACATCTGTTGATGGTGACAGCGAGCACCAGCCAAGCAGCCAAAATTTAGTACAAGACCAGTCACTTCCAGTGCGCAGCCTCTGAATCGAAGCAGACACTGACTGTGCTCTCTCTCCCTCTCTTTACAAGCTCTCATTGGACTGGTAGAACCCACAGGCACGATGCTATCTTCCCCAAAAACGTAGAGGAAGCAATTTGACAGTTGCACGCATAAACATTCAGCTATTTCCTCTGTGACTGTCTGCAGAGCCATTAGTGTGGACATGTTGTCAGAAGCTGTTATGGCGGTCATGTTTTTTCAGTTTCATGACGGTTTTACTCAGGGTTCACTGCATTTTATTTAATGCACATATTTGTTCTATATTTTGCTTAATTTATATACATGGGGGGGGGGGGGGGGGGTGACTGGTCTTATTGGGACAAGTCCTCATAACGTAAATCATTACATATTAAGGTGAAGTCATGTTAAGGTTAAGGTTGGGTTTAGGTGTAGGTCAGGGTTAGACAAGTAGTATTCAGATCAGTTAGGTTAGGATGAGGATGAGCGTGAGTCTTTACTGTGACTTCCTCTGTGTGTGTGTGTGTGTGTGTGTGTGTGTGTGTGTGTGTGTGTGTGTGTGTGTGTGTGTGTGTGTGTGTGTGTGTGTGTGTGTGTGTGTGTGTGTGTGTGTGTGTGTGTGTGTGTGTGTGTGTGTGTGTGTGTGTGTGGTGTATGAACCTGTGTCGATATCTGCAAGGTTCCGCATGCTGATGTTGGACAGGCAGCTGCTGACACGGTTTCGAGTCCACATCGTTGGCTGAAAAAAACACACAGACACAATTCTTTGTGGTCTTTTCAGTTGGAAGTATCGTCTTGAGTTGACATTTTTCCATCGTACCTCCAGGTGTAATAGACTAAGTTAAGTTAGTTATGAGTTAGTTCAACTTCAACTTTATTCATTTAGCACTTTAAACACAACATTGTGGATCCACAACACACATACAGTAGTATATTTCCCCCTGTAATTGCCTAAACTTACTGACACAATAAATACTGACGTATTGCTGAAAACCTCCATCTGGTACCACAGTAGCACAAGTACTGAAGAATTTACATAATTCAGATGATAGAAAGTGTCGTTTAGCTTTGGAATGACTGGAGCACAATAGTGCTGCAGACTTTAAAAGTCATTCAGTTTAATTTAAAAGAAAGTGCTGAAATCTCCGAATATAAGGAATTGTGCCTAAGCTTCAGCTAATATGAATAAAAATATTTGTGTGTGTGTGTGTGTGTGTGTGTGTGTGTGTGTGTGTGTGTGTGTGTGTGAGTGTGAGTGTTTGTGAGTGTTTGTACCTCCTCCTCTGGGGATATGAGAATTTGTCCATCTTCAAGGTTGCAGTTGCTGATGTCCCATAGGGGGACCTCTTGAGGTGGGGCCCATTGTAGTCGTGGCAGTTCAGTCGCTCCCACATCTGCCACACAAGAGCACATGTGCACACTCATACCCATATTCTATACTATTCTATACTAATGCACAGCTTAAAACGAGACATGAACCTGCTGTAATTGCTTTTTTCAGAAAATGTAAATGCATACTAAACATATTCTACAAAATAGATAAACAGAATGGTTTGTCTGCCTTTGGAGAACCAACTGTATCCTTAATATCCTGTATATATTATGGACATTGCAGAGGCGTAATTGGAGCCACATGCTGGCTCTTGTTTGTTTCTTTTATTTTTGGTAATTATGGCACGTTATCTCCCACAGCACTTGGTCACTCCCATTTGAGGACCTACTGGGGCTTCAGATGATATCGCTCTCATGACACACCAGGATGAGCTGCGCACATCCTGTGGTTTCTCTGTAGTTTTTGTCTTGACGTATTTTCATGTTGCTATAGGTTTAACTTTCTTAACTGGCATATTATTTCATGTGTTTGCAGAAAAATGTATAGATTAGCTCAGTAGAAAAAGTGTTAAGAGAAATAGATATAATAGATAATAATGCCGCAATTTTTGTTTGCAACGAGTGTGGCAGGAGGTGACATTTTCTCCTTGATTTCACTTGTTTATCAGTTTTTAAAATCTCTGATCTTCTGTGGGCAGTCATGACTGCCTCTCTCACTCTTTTAGAGCTGACACTCAAGTATGTCGCAAACATTTATTGTGGACATGATCTTTGGCCAGGTGTGCTGCTCTGAAGCTGGTCAGACGTTTGCTGGGGTTTCTAATGTCACTAGATGAAAGGTCATTCAGCCTCTGTATCTGCCGACTGAGGAAACTCCTTTTTTTCAATTATTTTAACTGGTAGACAACAAGGATGGACATACTGAAAAGCAAGTAATATTGAATGAATGTCTTTTTTTCTTTATAAATGGAAGAACTCATTTTAAACAATCATTTAGGTATCGAGAGCCACAGGCCTTGGTGCCCCTAAAGCCCAGTTGGTTTAAGAATAAACTATAGTTATTACTTAATACTAATACAGCTTCCTTCTCTGCAGAGCAGTTTCCTGTAGCAGTGTTTTGTAAATCTTAAGGTAAATGTGGGGAAAGGCATGTTTTTCCTCACTTAGAGCATCATTCAATTTTTGGTCTTGAATTTTATTTTGGAAGGTGATTATGGTCCTTGTTATGTTTACCATGAATACGTGACAGTACTGCATAAAACACAAAAATAATGTGACAAAACTAAGCAGATTAATGTATTTCGGATTTGTTTTGCTCATTATTGTTCCATTAAATATCAGGGGAATGGGGTAAAAAGAATCATATACACAATTCTATAAATCTAAGTAGTTCCTTGATGCTACCACTGATCCAGATTCTTTTGTGGGGACTTCAAACTCAGATTTGTCTCTTCAACATAATGAACTACCAAAACGTTTTTAAGATTCCATTTGAATAGTTTTCAAGCTCTAATTCATTGAAAGGGTAACTAAATTATTTGATTTTAATTTTTTTTATGTAACTTTCAAAGTTCTTATAATTTGTATGTAATCTGCTCTTTTGCATAGTTTTCCATTTATCGCCAATTTGAACATACATGCTACATATGAATAAATATATTCCACTCTTTCCAGAATTCAACCCAGAGATATTGTTACAGATAATGTTCCTTTTTGATCTTTTATTTTTGATACCTTTTACGACTGTATGTTCTTGTTTAATGTCGTCTTGAGTTTGTCAGCTTCTCTTTTAATCACTTCGTTCATCTACTAACATATACATCACACATACCTCACCTACTCGACTGTGTCACTGATCCTACGTACAAACCACATAGGACGACCATTTTGATAAATGAAAACAAAATGTTGCCTTGTGCGTCTTGCACATTGGTCTACACCTATTATCATATTTATTTATAATATAAAAATGTGTCATTACGAGTAAGAAAAGAATTCCCATATTCCCAACTCCCGTGCTTAACCTCAAACATGAAATTGAAAGACTGTTGAAATACTCTTTAAATAGGTTGAGTATGTATTATAAGTTGAGTATGTATTATGTATTTCATTACCTTGTAGTAATGTCTGGGTGCTGCTCCGACTTTGCAGCTTGGGCCTCTTGAGCTTCTGGGAAACAGTCCTCAGGTACTTTTTAAAGAGCGCCCCTCCGCCTCCCTTCTGTGAAGGGTCTGTGGAGGAGACCCCTGGGGCCTCTGCAGCAGCTGAGCATGAAGCTGCGTCGGCTGAGCCACCTGCGCTGGAGGAATGGGCCGCAAACAGGGACCCCGGAGGCTCAGACAGGGCCCTTCTGAAGGGGTTCTTTCTGGTTCCACTGGCACCTTTATCCAGCTTGGCTCCCTCTCCACCTTTCCCACCAGGTTCCTCACTCAGGGCCTTGCGCCAGTTCTGCATCTTGCTCCATTTGTTGGAGGAGGCCTTCTGGATCTTGTCGAGTGTAGATGTAGAAGAAGCTGCTCCTCCTTCTCCTCGATCTTTCACATCATCGAGCGCCCCTTTGCCGGTTTGCCAACTGTATGTATTGATGGTGTCGGTGGTGTCAGATATTTGTCCTGCTGGAGGCTCCACAGGAGATTCCTTCTCCGTCTCTGGTGATCCATGCTCCTTTGGTTGTTGAGCTGCAGGCTCTGAATCTTTCTCCTCAGTGCCCATGTCAGATTTTAAGGGTGTGTGACTCAAATGTTCTCTTCTCTTAAAGATGCATCAAACAAAATTCAAATACCTTCTCGGGAGACGTGTTTCTGATTTACCACTAACTTGGACACTGCTGTCTGTGTTAATGATGACAAAGTTTACCGTGCCTGCACCAGCTCAGTCCCTCTGCTTCTCTCGTTTCCTGTCTTGCAGAACGTTATCCGGCAGCAACATATGACTGTAGTCTTTCTGTGGTTGCTTTGCTGCAGTGCACAACTCCTCTTACCCACGAACTGTTTGCTTCCTCATAAAATGACAGAGAAGTTCATCCCTTTACAGAAATCTGTTCTTCTCTGCTCTTTGTGTTTTCATTTGATACTTCCTTTCTTTCTCACTTCCTGTTCTGATGTATAGTTATCATTCCTCCACCTTCACCTCAGAGGACACCTGTTCTTATAGCAGTTATTATCTGTTGCATTATGAGTGTGAGAAGCCTTATTTCATTTATCGAGATACTTATTGATTAACAGAATTTCATGAATCAATTATTAAAATGCAGTATTGTGTTAAATTAGGATGAGATCATCTTTAGGATAACATCTCTTTTTGTATTCTCTATTACTAATATTGCATAGAAGGGTGTAGACCCAGTTTGACTTTGAATAAGACCATGATGAATAAAGCAGTCTGACAGTATCCATGTGTTATCAGCTACCTGAGCGAGTATGGACTGTTGACTGTTAATATCAGTTTCCTGTCACAGGGAGGTTGCACTTCCTGCTGAGATCCTCTTTTCAGACTCTGAAAACCACATCCTGCGCTCAAGCTGCTCTCTACTCAGCTGCAGGAGATTTCTGCGTCCAAGTGGGGCGAGATGTACGCACTAATGTTAGTAGGTGCCTGATGTTAAAATATAAGTGGGCAGTGGGTTACTGATGCCACTGTAGCACTGTACATATAACAATTTGAACTGTTAAATATTGTATTGTTTAAAGATTCAGGATGTCAGATTTGTGTCTTGTTCTATCGAGGCCCTCTGCTGGCTGTGTTTTGAATATTGTCAATGGCAATGGAATTCAACTTTAATGAAAATGTGTGTGAGGTGTTAACTGAAGAGCTGCAATGAATTGGGTCAATAAATTGATTAGTTGATAGAAAATTTATCAGCCACTATTTTGATACTTGAGTAGATGTTTTGAAGGAAAAACTATAGATGACATTTACATTTTTGTGATTTCTTTTTGCCATTTATGACTCAAATTAAAAAGCTTTGGATTCTTGGACTGTTTGTCATTTGAAGATGTCACCTTGAGCTTTGTGAAACTGTTTTGAATATTTTCTATCATTTTATAATCAATCAATCAATCAATCAAATTGTATTTGTATAGCCCATATTCACAAATCACCATTTGTCTCATAGGGCTTCTTTAACTTAACAGTTAAATAATGAATAAAGGAGATTACCTGCTATAGTTAACATAGTTATCAGCTGTGTTCCTGTTGACAGCAGACTGTGAATGTTGAATGATTCAGGTCCAAATCTTGACATCAACAAGTGTTTGAATTCAACACTTTTTGTTGTGAATATGCATAGTGACTGCCCTCTACTGGTTAAAACCCAACTATTGCGATTGAATTTTGCTATTGGTTGATCTGGAAGCAGGTGATATATGTGGAGGCAGTTTCCATCATCAATCCCCTCCTCATATATAAATCAAAAAGTGTGATCTAGTCTCTACCTTTGCTACCTCCCTAATCTTTGTCTGAGGGAGACAGGCGACTGCAGCGCGTGCACACACACCTGTCAGGACAGAAAGGACATTATTGGTGGGGATGGCAGTGTGTCGCTTTTGATTTGTTGGACAATTTGTGTAAGAGCTACAAAGATATTCAGTAGTTACATAGCTTTAAAACCTATTGGAACGTTCACTAACATCGGCCTTCTAATTAATGGGACATGACCACTCAGAGATGGCCTCTTGCACTTGAACTGCCTCAGCCTTCAGGCGTAACTGGGGCTGGAGCCAACAACTGGAACTGATACAGCTGGAGACCACTATGGTCTTCCACCACACTAATGCCCATTTCAGGGGATTCTGGAGGAAAAAAGTCCTCCACTTCTAAAGAGCGCTCTGTGGCATAGGTGCCTTCACTCTCCATTGTGTTACGGCCTGAAGACGTCACTGACACTGACATCAAGCCCTGCCTTCCTCGCTCCCTCCGTCCCCTGCCCAGTTTTTAAAAATTCTAAATCATGCAGTGGGTGGAATTGGGCTCATACCAGGCAGTGAAGTTACATTTTAATGAGATATTTCAGTCTGGAGTGATGTGGAGGACTGATTGCCAAACACAGAGCATTCCTGGAGCCCAGTCACTTAAATAATAATTTGGTTGGTCAGCTTAGCCTGAGAGACAAAAGGCCACCTGTTTTATTTCTCACCTTTATTGTCACTACTGTTGGATATGAGTGCACACAAAGAAATCTCAGCCCCAGTTAGTTAGGAAAGTGAATATGCTGAGACATCTCAGCTAATAGGAAAAGTTATTTGTTCTACTGTGGAAAGAAATTGTTAGTTCATTGTAAAGAAGCCCTGCCAACTCTAACATAGGAATGTTCTTATGTTCTGTACTTGTAATACAGAGGATTTGAGATGTGGCCTTGATAAATCTTTTCAAAAGACCATAAAAATTGTTTGCTTTGCTTTATTTAATGCAGTTGTTAATCTCATTAATATAATTTTGTTTATCTAATAACGCTGGCTCCAAATAATGTGCTGTAATGAATGCAATGTTGTTGTGTATAACCCCATTTTTGTAATGCATTTAAATCAGGAGAGTTGGTTTATATTTGACCCCATCATGGCTCATTTGCTGCATTTGGGAGTCTATCTTCGGGGCTTTATGCCTGTGCCTGTGGATAACATTGTGAAAGAGTCTACTTCAACCCAAACTATGATCTTTTCCTGAAACTAAACAAATAGTTTTTTCGGCTAAACCTAAACAAACTACAGCTGAAACGTGAGAAAGCACTGACGCCTTCTTTCAACAGTCCATTTCCCTCTTAGATTTCAATGAGTTGTAATTGCAGCTATTGCCCTTTAGAGGTCCCTGCACATCCATTGAAACTGTTGTCAAGCCATAAAGTAGCCCTTATCCTTTTGTGTTTAAACAGTATTTTATGTGATCTACTCCTCAGTTATTGATCCAATGTGGCATATCACTATGTACCTCAGATGCATGATCAATGGACCACATGCTCTTGATCACACTGCTGGATTTGAATCTAGGACATCACAGTTACCCGGTATTTGCTTTCAGCCTGGCGAGCCCACTACACACCCAACTTAATGGTGTCTTTGTTCTGTTATCACTCAAGGAAGGTGACATTCGCATGCTGATCCACTGAACAACACACAACACGATGACCTTTTGCAGTGACCTGGATTGAATCTCAACCAAAGCAGCTGTATTCACTGCTGAATCCTGTTTTCATGCTAAATCAGGGAATGGTGTATTACTTTGCTGCTATGGATTCACAATAGACCACATTCTCCATAAGCAAATTCTCCAGCCGATCATTATATGAACATACAATGACATGTGTTTGTATTTTTAATGAAACTGTTGTTCTTTCACATTTGCCGTAGGGACAGACCTTGGTGTAAGCCATGAATTCAACTAGCCTGCCCTTTGAAACACAATCGCCTTAATGCTATCATCCACCGCCATCGCTGCTAAACCTCTTACATAATTAGGATGTGAGTGTATTTAACTCTGAGAACTAAACAGAAGCTTATAGGCCACAGAAGTCCGGACATGTGAGTCAACAAAGAAACACACATGTCCGAAACATATGAGCTGGAAAGATAATTTGTCAAAAATGTAATAATTATGTGCAAGAATCACTTACTTAGGTTTATTAAAATGTGTTTTTTTCCCTTTATTACCTCCACCAAGGATTACACAAAAAGTCCTGGACGGATAACCATGAAACTTAGTAGAAGAAGAATGCAGTATATGTTGCGCCCTGGAAAGGGGAGATATTAATAAAGTTGCTCGGACACGATGTTTCCTCTGTGGCAGCTTCATTCAGAATGCTTTATAATTAGTAATTTACAACAGTACATCAGTATACAATATTTAAACAATGTTATGCCTTTTCTTATTATTTACAGTTGCTGTAGAAATGAATACACAAATACATTTGTACTTATTCACACCCATAAACATAGTGAAAATAATCCACACACATACACATTAACAACCTCATACTCGGTTTGTGTGTTTTACTAAACTAAACACGGTCACAATGCTCACAACATCTGTTGCACTTGCGCTAACCTTGTGCCGCTCCGTGCCGGCCACTGGAAGAACGGAGTTTAGCTAGCTGCATAACAGTATGGTTTAACTAGCTACATAACAGTATACAATTATGGATCCAACGATCAAAATAATAGTAACATGGCAACAAAACAACTTAGCAAACATGTTCCAATGTTCACAGAGCATAAACATTCATTCTGTACCTGGAAAGGGGAGATATTAATAAAGTTGCTCGGACACGATGTTTCCTCTGTGGCAGCTTCATTCAGAATGGCACCGTGGCCGAGAGCTCCCCTATCCGGCCTCTACAGGTATGACTAATCAATCACCAAATTGAGAATCTTTAACAGGCTATACTAGTCGATCACAGATTAGCTCATCTAGGTGGAAATCCTTATTCTTCTAACAAAAAGGTTTTTAACTCTGTTAACCCTTTTTGTTTAACACTTTAGCCTTTTTCACAGGACTTTGGTTCTTATAGTTTAAACATTTTAACCCTTTGTTCGACAATAAATGAATTCCATTTGCTTTTATGTCCCTATAACTGCTTTTATGGCCTATTGAATTTATATCAATAATCAGCTTCCTAATAAAATCAATCTATCACACACTCCCCTGCAAAATTAGATGTCGTCCCGACATTACAGCGTTTATGAACTAAGGGTTCCCAACTTGGTATGTTTTAGTTATCTTCACTGTGTCTTGAGGGTGATAGCAATGTAGTGACTGTTTTTGGCCTAACGATAAATATGCATGTACTGCCTATACATGACTCTACTATGTCTAGTGATCTTTTCTTTTTAGTCAAACAGTCCCTCTATGTACTGAACAGCCTAGATCTGTTTTATACTTAGTATCACTGCATGAATAAAGGTTGGTAAACTTGCAATGGGTTCGTCCACATGGTCACTGGTTGAACTTCTCTATATAGTATGGGCTGATACTGGTAGAGCGTTTCATTTGCACGTGCTGCACTATAGCATGCTGGAGTCCCGAGTTGGTCATAGGTGAAGAATTTAGGGGCTCGTCTTTCTCTCCTCCCTAAGTAATGTCCTTGTTCTCTGTCATCCTCGCCTGAATCTGAATACGGAAGATCCTGGATCTCGTCCTGTGCTTCTCCAACTGGTTGTGCATTTTCACTCTGATTATCATCTTCCAGTAGCTCATTCTCTTGCTGTGTCTCAGACTCATTTGTGTTTGTTGTGGACCTTTCTTCAACCACTGGCTCATCAGAGTTTAACACTGGTGTCTCTCGATCCCTGTCCTCTTGTGTGTCAGCATGTTCAGTGGCCCTGTCCACACTGGGCACTTGAGGCTGTACTACTGGCTTGTAATAGTACCCACATTCATCTTCGTCATCTTCTTGATTTGCATTTTCTGCAGCTGTTTCCGGCATCCTTTTCTTTTGCTTAGACGCTGCTTTTGGCTGTAATTCCAAGGGTAAGTGATCACACGGTAGCAACAGGTTGCGATGTAAGATTCTTGATCTTCCTCTTCCCTGCTCAGGCTTCACTTCATAGACTGGAATGTCTTCTCCAACCTGGCGGATCACAACATGGATATTCTCTTCCCAATGATTACGGAGCTTTCCAGTGCCTCCTCTAGGTGTCATATTTCTAACAAGGACACGATCACCAGCATGCAACACTGAGCTTCTCACTTTTCCGTCATAATGTCTTTTACTTCTCTCTGTTGACTTCTTTGCATTCTCTTGTACTATGCCATATGCCTCCTGCATTTCTCGTTTCCATTTCTCCATGTATGTTCGATGGTCTGCTTTCCCTGTTTCAGAGGTGATGCCAAACAGGAGATCAATCGGTAACCTTGGTGACCTTCCGAATAGAAGGTAAAAAGGGGAGAAACCTGTTACCTCGCATCGTGTGCAGTTATATGCATAGAGCAGCTTGTTCAAGGATTCTTTCCAGTTTGTCTTCTGTTTATCGGTAAGTGTCTTTAGCATTTGCAGCAATGTTCGGTTGAAGCGCTCGACCTGCCCATTTCCTTGCGGGTGATAAGGTGTCGTTCGCGATCCTAGTACACCACAGTTCTTTTTCAGCTGGGCGAAGAGCTGGTTCTCAAATTCGCCGCCTTGATCGTGGTGTATCCGTGTCGGCAGTCCAAACTTCAGGGCATAATCATTGAAGATTCGATCCGCGACTGTTTTGGCAGACTTTGAGGTGGTGGCGTAAGCCTGTGCAAAACGAGTGAAGTGATCAATGATTACCAATATATACTCGTATCCACCTTGACATTTGTCCAAGTGAAGAAAATCTATCGACACAAGTTCAAAGGGTTGCGTTGTGACGATACTGGTAAGGGGTGCCCGTGTTTCTTTGCATGGTGTCTTTTGTTTCAGGCAAGTACAAGTCCTTGCCACATAATGTTCAATTTCTTTTTGCATGTAAGGCCAAAAGAACCTATCTCTTATCAGTGATGTTGTTCGATCAATGCCTTGATGGCCCATCTCATCATGCAACTCTTTCAGTACAGTGGTCTTATAGCTCTCAGGTAATACCAGCTGTGTTTTGTTTGTTGTCTTCCTGCGGAGAATGCCATCTTCATCAATATGAAGTCTTTCCCATCCACGCAGTAGACACTTGCTTTGCATACTGAAGCTGTTCAGTCCACGTCCTGTTGGTTTTTGGTCCCTCAACTTGCACTGCATTACTGGACCAATGTTCTTGTCATCTTGCTGTGCTTGTCGAATCTCAGCCCCTGAAAATGGTTTGTGCGTCTCTTCACTCACTGCTGTACATTGGAGAGAGGTAAGTACTGGACAGACCCATGGTGAGCTGGAGTCTTGAGTCTCAACAGCTTGAGTTGTCGCTGCCACACAATCTGATGCCAACTCTTCGGTACACTGTCCCATTATCATCTCGATATTTACGGGCATTCTTGACAGACTGTCAGCATCCACATTTTCTTTTCCTGGCCGATATCGGATGGTAAAATGGAAATCTGCAAGCTCCGCTACCCATCTGCATCCGGTTGCGTTGAGCTTGGCGCTTGACAGGACATAAGTGAGCGGATTATTATCGCTAAACACAGTGAAAGTAGGTGCATAATACAGGTAATCTCTGAATTTTTCTGTGACTGCCCATTTTAAAGCGAGAAATTCCAGTTTTCCTGAGTGGAGATGGTAATTCCGTTCAGAGGCAGTCAGTGTCCGGGAACCGTAGGCTATCACACGGAGTTTATCATCCTGTCGTTGATATAGAACTGCCCCGAGCCCTTGGTTTGAGGCATCGGTATGGAGGACGAATGGCAGTGAAAAGTCTGGGAACCCGAGAACTGGTGGTTCGACCAGACAGTCTAATAGCCGTTCCAATATGTGTTGATGCTCTTCAGTCCACACAATTGGTTTGTTTGATGGCACTCCTTTACTCTTCACTGTAACTCGTCTTGTGTTTATCCTGTTTTGTGGCACATTGTTGTCTTCTGTTGTCCCTTTCAGCAGGTTGTACAGTGGCCCCGCGATACGGGAGAAGTCCTGTATGTATTGCCTGTAATAACTTAACAAGCCCATGATAGCTCTGAGTTCTCCTACGTTGCTAGGTCTCTTCTCTTTCAAGGCTCTCACAGCTATGGTGTCGGCTGGATCGATTTTGCTGCCTTCAGCTGACACAACTCTTCCCAGATAGCGGACCTCATGTTTAAATAATGAACACTTGCTGGGTTTTAGTTTGATCCCGTATTTCCTCAACAGCTGAAGCACTTTTCTGACATGATTTACATGATTCTCAAATGATTGACTATACACCAGTGTGTCATCCAAGTAGGGGATGCAGATGTTGTCTCGTACATCTTCCAAACACTCCTCCATACAGCGTTGAAAGGCTGCGGGTGCGTTCATTAGCCCAAATGGAATCCTTATCCATTCATACAGGCCCCATGGAGTCACAAATGCGGTCAAAGGCCGGCTGTCTTCATCCATAAAGCCCTGATGGTAGGCCTTTCCTTGGTCTAGCAACGAAAACCACGAGTGGCCACCAAGACTGTCAAGGATGTCCTGTACTCGAGGAATCGGTTGTCTATCAGGGTGAGTCTTTTTGTTTAGCTGTCGGTAATCTATGCAAAGGCGTAGGCTGCCATCTTTTTTTCTAACACAGACAACCGGTGAGGCATAAGGTGAGTTGGATTTCGTCACCCATCCTTGCGCAATAACATTGTGCAGATAGTCTTTCATCTCTTTATATAGCGGCTTCGGCACCGACAGGTAAGTGCGCGCTACAGGATCCATATCCTTTAACGATATGCTTAACTTCAGCTTCTTGATACATCCGATGTCATCATCTGATTTAGAAAAAGAGGAGCATTCTTCACGAAGCATGTTCTGTACTACTACTCTTTCAGGTTCATTTAGATGGCTCAGGTCAATTGGTGGATTCCATGGAGTGTCAGTAACTTGCTCACTCTCTGTATTCACTTGACTCACTGACACTGGAGGGCTATTACTAGGTTTCTCAAAAATGGTAGCTGGGTACACAGCCTGAACTTGTTGTAAGGTACCCACGACAGTTCTTCCTGACAACTCAATATCATGATCAGTGGGATTTTGCACATCCAGCACAATGTAAGGTGAAACACCACTGCTGAGCTTTACCAACGTCTCACAAAACTCAAGGCCTTCAGTCCACTGTGGGTTTATGTCTGGCTCAAAAAGAAGGGTAATGTCTTTCTTCAGTGGCCGTATCTGCGCCTTACAGTCAATCTGAACAGAGGTGTGTTTAGGTACGATGACCTTCTCTTTTATCGTTTTCACAACATAGCCACATGACTGCTCGACAGTCACCAGATCAATGAAGCCGGTAACATCTTCTTTCTCAAGGCTAGGGAAAGCCACTCTTAATGTCTCATGCAACTGCTCTCTACCCGTAGCATCCAGTTGTTCTGTAGCGCTGTTTTTTAATATTTGCTCAATGACATTAAAGCCTAGGATTGGCTGTGAGAGACTTCCACCTCTCATCACTAGTATGGGGACAACAAGTTCTTTGGGGTCAGCTCCCTCTGCAGCTAATCCAAAAGTGACCTCAACGAAACCCTTATAAGGCATGCTCTGTCCGTTAGCAGCTGTGATTTTCAAATCGTCGGTTGTGTCAAGTAACTCAGAGACATCTCTTAATTTCTCACATGGCAAATGTCTCCTTTTCCACTTTTCATCAACAATACAGACTTGAGAGCCTGTATCCCATAATGCTTGAGTCCTACGGCCTTGTATGTAGCACTCAACCATACATCGTTTCCCTACCAGAGCAACAAGGCGAGAATGACAGTCCTTCTTGGTGCGGGTGGCATTTGCCCTTGGGTGGGAGAGCTGGTTTACTTGTGGGTCAGGGTGCTGGTTGCATCGTTTTCTATGTTTTGGCCAATGTTCAGCTTGACAGATTTTAGAACAGTAAGTGTCTTTTTTACAGGATGCACATGTTTTGAGTCTTTGGTCTTTCCTTTGGACACCACAGTGGGAGCAATGCTGTTGGGACATTCCACTGTTACCGGTTACTCCCTGTCCCGTGGGGGTAACCCTCTTCCGTTTAACGGAACATCATTTTCTTGTCTGGTCCCTCTCACCCTGCAACCTGCGAGAAAGTGTTCGCTACTACCGCATCTGTAGCAATGATTGCAATATTCACTTCCACTTTGCTGACAGCCACTACATTTTCTCAGGCGTGCACGATTCGTAGCAGGATACTGGTGCTGTGGTAAGAAGCTTTGTTGATATTGAGCTGTATCTCTCCTTCGTCCTGGTCCTGGGGGAGGCCAGTAGCTTTGTGGTGCATTCTGGAACTGGGGAGGGGGAATGCATTCCTGCGCCACAGGTGAGGCCAGATACTGTGTCTGTGCGGAGTTAGGCTGTCGAATTGACTCTCTGATTTGTGCAACCTCAGCGCTTAGATTTTTCAATAATGCCATGTCAGAACGCATTTCTTTTAATTCATTTAGTACATCAGGCTGGATTTTGCTGGTGTGTTCCGAATTTGGGTTTTTTCCTTTTTTATCTGCAGGTATGTCATTAGACTGAGCTGAGTGCACAGTGGTTGGCCGCTGTTGGGTAAGTAGTTTCTTTTTGTTTTGTCTCTCTGCTTCGTTTGCGCAAGCAATATTGAGTTTCTCGAGGAGTAGCTCATCACTTGTTGCCGTTTGTTGCAGGTAGGGCTGGAGGTCGCTTCTAATACTATCATTTTGCAGGCCTGTCAGAACGGTATGGAGAAACATACTCTGTACGAGGACGGGATCATATCTTAGACCAGATTCTGTTTCCTGTGAAGCAAACAAGATTTTTTGTCTCAAATCTAAGGCACGGATCAGGAAGTTTTGTGGGGTTTCCTTACTACTTTGGACCTCTGAGGTGAGCTGTTTATACAGGTCTGTTGCGCCCTTTTCTTGGTAATGGGATCTGAGAATCCTCCTCAAGGTAGGTAAGGTAAGGTTGCTTTTTCCCTCCAGGTAGCTGCGTAACTGCAAGCCTGGTGCGATTGCCCTAATCACTGCATCAACTATTTCTATTTCAGGAAATCCCTTGCTGATGCCTTGTTCGATTTGGTGTGCTAAACTGGAGAAGGTAAGTTTGTCCTTTTGCCCTGGCTCACCAACCTGACCTGATATTTTGAATTCTCTGCTCCACTGTAAGGAGAGACGAGGTTGTGGGGTCTGTTGAGCTGAGACATGTTCTTGTTTAGCACTATTATCTTCCCCACTCACTGACTTTTTGGCTCCACCGGTTTGATTTGGTCTCTCCTGTTGTGATAATGCTAATGCTAATTGTAGTCTCTGTATCTCTTTTTGCAACCGCTCTCCTTCTGAAGGCTGAACGACTTGCTCTTGCGCCATATCTGTCTGTTTTGCATCTAAGGCTACCTGTTCTAGTGCGCCATTTTGGGCAGCCTGTTGCAACTCGACAATTTTATCTCTCAAAATCAGTAGCTCTGCCATACCCTCATCCTCAAGTTCATCCAACTCTTCTCTCTCTAAGTGCCTTGTGACATGTAAGATAAGAGAGGGGCGACTTTTGCCGGATACCTCTTTAAATTCTGAACCCGCAATAGTTAGAAAATCACAAACTTCAATCAATGCATCTCTTGTCAATGTGTACAGGGCACTACCAACTTCTATTTTCAAGTCCTCTCGCTCCGAAGAATCCATTTCAGTCTCTGATCCGTGGACAATATCAGTGTGATGCAGAACTTTCTCTTTGCAGAATAGACAACGCAGTTCTCCTGGCACCAGTGGTTGACCTCAGATTGCATGCAAGTCTCTCTACGCAGTTGTTGAACCACCACACGCTATCGTCCACCTTGGCTGTAGATGTGAAGGGTTGAATGATGATCGGGACGTCTATCTGGGATAGCTGGCCCTCGTCACATTCATCCCAGCGGTGCCTCCAAAATGTTGCGCCCTGGAAAGGGGAGATATTAATAAAGTTGCTCGGACACGATGTTTCCTCTGTGGCAGCTTCATTCAGAATGCTTTATAATTAGTAATTTACAACAGTACATCAGTATACAATATTTAAACAATGTTATGCCTTTTCTTATTATTTACAGTTGCTGTAGAAATGAATACACAAATACATTTGTACTTATTCACACCCATAAACATAGTGAAAATAATCCACACACATACACATTAACAACCTCATACTCGGTTTGTGTGTTTTACTAAACTAAACACGGTCACAATGCTCACAACATCTGTTGCACTTGCGCTAACCTTGTGCCGCTCCGTGCCGGCCACTGGAAGAACGGAGTTTAGCTAGCTGCATAACAGTATGGTTTAACTAGCTACATAACAGTATACAATTATGGATCCAACGATCAAAATAATAGTAACATGGCAACAAAACAACTTAGCAAACATGTTCCAATGTTCACAGAGCATAAACATTCATTCTGTACCTGGAAAGGGGAGATATTAATAAAGTTGCTCGGACACGATGTTTCCTCTGTGGCAGCTTCATTCAGAATGGCACCGTGGCCGAGAGCTCCCCTATCCGGCCTCTACAGGTATGACTAATCAATCACCAAATTGAGAATCTTTAACAGGCTATACTAGTCGATCACAGATTAGCTCATCTAGGTGGAAATCCTTATTCTTCTAACAAAAAGGTTTTTAACTCTGTTAACCCTTTTTGTTTAACACTTTAGCCTTTTTCACAGGACTTTGGTTCTTATAGTTTAAACATTTTAACCCTTTGTTCGACAATAAATGAATTCCATTTGCTTTTATGTCCCTATAACTGCTTTTATGGCCTATTGAATTTATATCAATAATCAGCTTCCTAATAAAATCAATCTATCACATATAGGTCAGGAGTTGACCAACACAATTTTGGTGCAGATCTGGATCAGGGGGCAGATCCAGGATCTTCTTCCTATTCTGTCCCATTTTTGGAGTCAGAGTCTCTTGAAAAGACTTTCAAAAGGATTCATCGATGTTATGACACAAACACGACATTAAAGTGGACTGCTCTCTCTGTCATCTGGCTCCAGAAGATATTTGTCTTTTTTTTTGGTCTTGTCTCCACTAATTTTGCTTTGGCAAGATATTTGTTTTATTTCCCGGCATATCGAATCTCCAACAAATCAAAGTAAAATTATATAATTATTTGGACTATGCCACTTGCTAAATCATATATTCACAAATCTAAATATTGTAATAAGTAATTAATGATTATCTTTGAGAATGAAATCTAATTGGTACTTGGAGTTGTGCGACATTATAAATGACCACCATACTCCCCAGTGACCAGGTCTACTCATCGATCAATAACCAAATACCCCTGTGTGTGTGCGCAGAGGCTTTGAATAAGCAGGATCAGTTCAAATCATCCCCATTTACTGTTAATGCACAAACTGATAGTGTATGTATCTGCTCTCCATTGCAACATATTTAGTCTCTGCTGACAGGAAGAATGTAGGCATCTGTTACCTCAGGCACAACAGACACACAACACTGCACTGGAAACATGTGACAATCATCTGGTTTCGTTTAAAAAAACAAACATTACAAATAAGATTTGCACTGTGTCATGTATGACTGCATTGGAATTCACAGGAAATAATTTGTCTGTTTTGACATGACTCATATCATTGCTCACTGTCCCCTGGTGTTCGTCGTTCACTGAGCAGATGTGGTCAGTGAACGCAGCACTGCGCTGCTCTGGGAGGTGGAAAAGAACTGAGCTGGGGGAACTGGAGGAGGAGCGACGGCGTCACAGGCGCGATGACCCGGCGAGAGAGGAGGAGGTGACAGGCAGAGGGACGCAGTCCTCCTCCGGCGACACTGCTCCTGTGTGTGTGTGTGTGTGTGAGATTACACGGTGAACGGTTCTGGATATTCCGGTTATCCCTCTTACTATGCCTGTTATCGCCGGACTGTGAGGCTTCTGCGACGGTTAGCTTTGTAGCTACATGGCCAGCTAGCACGGCAACGCTAACTGTTGTTAGCAGCTGGCTTCAGCTCAACACACGGACCTGGCGAAGTGAAGAGCCGAGGAGGTGGAATGGCCAGAGTTCCCTCGGACACCTCTTTCAGAAGACACAGCGACTAAGCAGACGGAACAGATCCACATTTCTTTAGAGGTCCGAGTCACCGGTAAGCACGATTTGTTCAATTTAGGTCAACTTAACAGCGATCTGTAAAGTTAGCGCTAGCATGCTGGCTAGTCTCCGCTAGCCACTGTTGTCTAAGCTAACGTTAACAAGTCGGCGTGGCAAATGTTACTCACTAGGTGTTTGTGTTAAAACAACAACAAGCTGTTGGGTTTTCATTTTGAACTAGCAACTTAACACCTGCTGACACCTGCTGACAAAAAAATGTGTGATATTCCTCAGCTGTGGCTCAGTTAACACTGTTACCACATCCTGTTCCATGGACACCAAACCAGAAAAAGACCACAACAAATGCTAGAAATGAAAGCATTCAAAACATTAGCTGATAGCTACCCGGTCCAGTGGAAACACTAACACAGACATTATGTATAGACGTTGGAGAGGATAACCCGATGTGATACTTTAATAGTTGTAGTCAATCACTTAGACTTGGAGAGACACAGAAAGAGAGAGAGAGAGAGAGAGAGAGAGACTGCTGAGTGGTGTGTTTGAAACTGTGTCATCCTCAGTCTCTTGATGAAGTAATTGTTTTTGCTTTGACGTGTCTTTGTTGACGTTGCGGACAGATCCTGAAGCATGGCGGTAATTATGTGTTTATAAATGTGTTGTTTAGTTATCAACACTGTGGCGACCTGTTTGTGTTCTGTCTGTGGATCCTACAGCCCGGTTATTATTAGTCCGCCTGCCCTGATCCCTCTGAAAGTAGTGCAGCCATGTTCCCACGGCATAGCAGTGGTTAGAAACGTGTATCAGCATGCTGACTGGAGATGAAGTTCAAGCCAGTTCAAGGAGTGTTTGCTTCATGAAAACACATGAACATTTGTCTTTTACAACTGGCACCTTTCAAACGACCAGAAGACTCCTTTCATTCTGCTTTCAGCTCAGATGCTTCACTGGATCACTTCTTGTATGATTACATGAAGTGACTTGTGTATACCTGTGACCTGAGCTCCTGCAGTGACGGTAGTTGGACTTAGTGTAATAAATCCCCAGTAGTTTGTAGTGAAAGGCCCTTGCAGTGGTACAGTCCCTGATAAATGAGCAGGTAGAACATTGAGATCCTCATCCATGGCTCCAAACACCCCCCTCGCTGCTCATCACTATTCATGCTTTTCTTGTTCTTAGGGCTGCTAGCCAACACACATACACACACATACACACACACACACACACACACCCCTGTACCTGGCATCATACAAACATCAAGTCAGCCAAAACACACCTTTACTTAATTACACGCAGAGACACCTATAATGGTGTAGTTCTGGCACTCACTCACTCAGCAGCAGCACACAGTTCTTGTGATGATGCCAAATGAACTGCAGCCCTAGATCAGGTTTGATTTATTACACAAAGATCATAACTCTTTCTTCTCTGATTTGATTTATTCTTCAGGTTGTTGGTGTCACTCTAATCCCCATCATGGTGCAGAAGTACCAGTCCCCTGTGCGGGTGTACAAGCAACCCTTTGAGCTGGTGATGGAGGTAAGTGTCTCTACCTGTACGCGGGTCAGCCCTGTATTGCACGCCATAGATTAGGAATGGGTGAGAATTGTCAAATACATAAAAATTCAAACAATTAATCCAATTATTGTCTGCGAATGGTCAGTTTCTCAGTTATTATCAAATGGTGTCGCTGCTAGCATCCTTATCACAGATGCAGAGTTATGTAATGCTGGTGGGTGGGCGCTTCAGAGGTCACCCTCAGAGGGTAGTCATTGAATTACACACCTTGCTTGTCATTTGTTCACATAATCAAAATGCTGTTGCTTAAGCTAGACTGCAGTGCAGGCAGTTTACTGCCAATGTTTCTGCATCACCATTACACTGAGAGTGCTTTCTGAGCAGTTCTGTCAGCATAAATTTTGAATCAAATAAAACAGCCATCACAACTAATGCGTTGAATTATAGGAACAGAGTTGAAGCTGATTTAGTGTGAACTGTGAACACACTCACCGTAGTGCTCTACTTGCTAGAGTGAGGTTATACCTCTACAACATACACCACACTCTTATGTCATGTGGGTTACTCTTCACACACCCTGCCATGTGTTTTTAGCCCACCAAGCTCCAGTTGATCTTTTCTTTAAATGGACATCAGCTTTGCACACCAGCACAGAAGAAGAACACGGTTGCACTGACCCCATACAGTTCCCTGTCATCTTGAGGTTTAAGATGTCTTCAATGTTAACTGCAGTGTTGAGCCATCATGCTATACATCGTGCATGCATACTCAGCATCTGACTATAGAGCAAAACTGTGCTGTTATGTCTGACAGAGGTTCCAATGCAGACCTGGAGGTGGTAGTCCATTTGCAGCGTAAAAAATTCAGTGGCTACCATGGCTTTTAGCAAATGACTGCCATGCTGCATGTTTTTGTTCACTTTCAGGCATGAGTGCCATGTTTAGTGCAGAGAGAGTGTGAATTTGAATGTACCTCTCTGTTTGCTTTGGTGTTTCTGGTGACATCTATGCTTTCTGTATGTGCATTTTTCCACTTATGGAAAATTTTTATTTTATTTTATGTGCAGCTTCCAGTTAGTCTTTGGATGTCAGAGAAGCTGCACTGACTAAAAGCTTCAGAAGTTGCACATAGAACACATTAAGCAACTGATTCTCTGTCGGGTCACATCTGTGAGATCTGCTTTCTTTAAAAATGATTGAAAAAGAAGCTACAGCGTACTATACTAGGACCTATAATCAGGTCACACAGCGGATGGACGGTTTACTCAGTAATGATTTGACCTCAGCTGCTTATTGTTGGTAATGTGGTGATGGTGCATGTCTGCAGTCTTGGCCTTATTACGCAACTGTCTATTTTAGCCAAACATTTGAACTAGCCAGAGGTGCATTATTTTTGTGCTGTTTCTTTCTCTGCTTCACTTGTTTAAATGACGTCCAATGAGGAAATTAGAGGGCAATTCCTGTATTTTTTACATTATGTTACTTTTAGCTCTGCAGGTTCCAGACAGGTGCCGTTTTCTTTAAATGGAAATCAGCTTTCTACACCAGCCTGAAGGAGGGTGCAGAAGTCTAAATCTCCTTAGCACAGACTGGATTGAGCACTGGGGAAACCGATGGCTATAAATAGAGGGCTGGTGCTGACACCTGGGTCTACACATGCAGTCAAAGGGGGGAATATTAATAATACCAAATCCGACCTGCATGGGCTTTATGGGACAGGGTTACTTTTGAGAAAACCACTGGAGTAGCTCTGGGTGCTTTAAACGAGGACAGCAACAATACAGTGTATGTTAGTTTCTGTTGTAGAAATAAAGGTTTCCTTTGTATTGTATGACATTATGGGTAGGACACGAGCAACATGGTCAGAATCTATTGTTTTAAAAAAAATTACATTTCAGTTTGTTTGGTGCGTTCTGATCATTTCCCCTTTTTGTGACTTTCCTCCGCAGTGAGTATTTTTGCAGACACTGCAGAGCAGACTTAATGGTGCGTCACAACACTTGCTGGCTCTTTCTATTGAAAATCCAGCGAAATCTCTTCCCTCTCGCTTCCTCTAAAGCAGGTCTTTCATCATTGCAGCATAGTCGTGTAACAACATTCTGCGTACTGTTTCTGTTGTGTTAAAAAGAACCAGCTTCTTTCAGCTAGTCATTTTGTAGAGTAGTTTAAAAGAAATGCACATGGCTATATGTGTAGTTCAGCCATGTTATTTCTCTCTGCAGAGCCTCTGTCAGTGGTGTCTGAAATATCTGTCAGCAATGGCTTCTCCCTTTCGTCTGTTGGGGGATTATATTTGACATTTTGCTTTGAGGAATTTGGTTTTCTCTCTCTACTTGACTCTGTTGTTTGGATACTGTCAGTTCTTTTAAATACCAATTTATTCTGGTGAGGGTTAACTCCAAGGCTCTACATTCCTCTGTTAAAGCCTTAACTGCATTCCTTTAGTGTAGTTTAAATACAGCCTCTCCTCACTTTGCCTCAAGGAGCCACTCGGCTCACTGACAGGTGCAATCAAAGTATTTCAACCTCTCGTTAAAACTGCTGTGGCTTGCATGTACGGTTACATAAGGCAGGCCTGGATCTCAGATCCCCTTCAGCTGTTTTTGTTCTGCAGTGTTTATTGTACCCACAATTGAAAATGTTATAATCTGTATTGTCTGTGTTGATAGCTTTTTGGCAGATTTGACCCTCTTCTTGTGAATTGAATTGAAAAGAATCCAATATGATGGTTTTACAATCTGTAAAAACAATTATGACATAACTGCTTTAGAAAAGAATGTACTAATATAGCTCTGATTTAAATGATAATCAAGTTTGTGTTTGAGAATGGATAATCTGGCCCAACTGTTAAGGGAAGATATCTATCGTTGGGTGTTGTAGTTTTCTTAGTATTTGGGCATATGGCTTTTGTGAAGAGCTTTTAGATTGCAACACTTATGAAGAGCTGTGCATGTAATCTGAACAGGACTCGACTTGACTCTTAATTGAAGACTAAATGTGATGATGTTCCACAAAGTGATTTATTGCAGAAACAATGTCAACTGAAGATTGCATGTCACGGACGCCAACTCCTCAAAATACTGACAAGATACCAACGGTGCCAGAGTGAAAGACACCACGTCACCTTCAGTGTGTGCTCCACTAGGCAACTTCCTTTGTAGAACGACTATATGTTAGAAAAGTAAACAACACAGCAACACTCTCATCCTTAACGACAGCTACAGGTGTAGTATTGAGTAGCTTGGTAGCCTTCTTATCGCTGCACAAAGTTGGCTTGTTTTTGTTGAGGATCCCTTACCTTTTTTGTTATATCATCTTCGGCCACAACGGTCCCTTGAGTCAACTGCGACATATCAATAACAGGAAATGTATTTGATGCTGTTGCTGATGTTATCGCAGCAGCTCAGTCTCAAAGCCCCTAGTCTATCCTTAGGGAGTGAGAGGAATGTCTAAAGCAAAACACAATACCCCCTCCTGTTGTTGTTGTTTCAGGCCTAAAGGGACAGTTGCATCTGGCACATATCCAATAAAGAAGAATGACTTCAGTAGTCACCAGAGGACTAAAACCCTGACCGACCCTGTGATTGAAAATAACTGCTAACTTGACGCTGTCTGTCATAGTTGATCTTGAAAGACAATGGCTATCCCTAAAGTCCCCCAACTCTCAGATTAGCACAAATTCTTCAGAGAGAGGGTATTAAGTGAGCCAAAGCCCAGCCCGCTCCATGGAAACGTACAGGTCTGTGGCTAATCCATGTGGACAAAGTGCTTCAGTCCTGCCCCTGTCCCAGTAGAGTTTTTAGGAAGGAACAGGATGTGCCATGCTAATGTAATGCCACCATCAGGGAATGTTTCCTTTGTGATTAGATCCTCTATATCACTGGCAGCTACACGAATAAAAACATACTTTATATAATATATATTAATGTTAATATAAATAGATACTTAATATATTGAAAGAGTAATCCAAAATGTGTCATGTGTTTGAAACAATGTGTGATGTTGCCTTGTAAAAACATTTCAAACATATGGTGCAGTAAAACAACAAAGAGTGAATGAGTGACATATTCTTTCACACTTCAAGACAGTGGTGGACTGAAACCTGTTGCTTATTTAAAGGCTCATTTACCTTTTCCACTCCCCCCAACTTTTGAGTAATCATGCCCAAAACTCCTTACCAAAATTAAGATGGCTGAATACATATATGAGTAAGATCTTGCCAGACAGAAAACTCCTAAAGATTTTTCATGAAAGGGTCATATATATGAGTAGTTGACTGCAGTAGGTAAAGGACAGTATTAGGCCTTAGCCACACTATTAGTAAACCCCTGTCTCAAATTTGAAGAAGTTAGCATAAAGTATAGCCATTCTACAGGGTTTTTTCATGACATAATCCAGTCAGAGCTTCAAAAATAATATTTGGAGACTCCAAATGGCTTAGCCAGATGCTAAAGCTACGTAAAGCTTTTGCCATCGAAATATGGCCATATCTGACCTTTCTGGGTTTAGGCTGATCTTTTTCAAAATACATAAGAAATGATAGAAAACCAATGCTATTTCTGCAAAGACGAGAACTTTCTGAATCTGTTGATTGTGACATCTTCTGTCCACACACCATGTGGGAGTGGCTGCAGGGAATTTTTCATTCTGAGCTTCCATTGTGCAAAACAGAAACAAGAGCGTTTTATTCCAAAAGGTACACATGCAGTAGATGCATATCTGTTTTGCGTGTCAGTAAGTTTGGTAACGGCACCAAAACCCAACTGTTCAAGATATCAGTGGTCACATTATTCATCCTTCAAACATTAGAGTTTAAGAAATTAGGTCATTCATACTTGAACTCAAACTTGAATGACTCAAAACAGCTGTTTTTACAACAGTCCGGAGCACTAATGAACCAAGTTACACACATTACTGGGTCTTCAAGTGTCTAAAACCAAACCCAGTTTCTCTTTATTCAACCTTTCCTGTATAAAGATGACCTGGTTGACCTAGTCTTCTCAGTTAAGGTCTCTTCTCTACTGTACATATTGTATATGTACAAGTTGTTTTGACTGGTGAATGAAATGGGCATTTAAGTGCTTGAACAGTGTTCAGTCAGCCTAATCCCACAAGTAATCTTCACATGCATATAGTAACAATTGACAGAGAGCCTCATATTTGAAATTTGTTTACATCACCAGCTCTGTATCATTTGATCCTTATCAAAAGTATTTCCCATCCTTCTGCTCTGACCTACATTGAACATTGTTCTGAACTGGTTCATGTGTCTCCTATCAACATGCCATGTGAAAGTGGCTCTCGCACTGGATCTCGACGAACAACTGGAAATGTTTTAGAGTCAATTTAAGCTTACGTTGGGCCAAATAGAAAAAATAAAATTTTATTAAAAGAAGTAGATCAGTGTCCGTCTTGCCTGATGGGTATTGAGGTAACAGCACAAAAGCCCAGCAGTTCAAGAGCTGCATTCATGCTACAAACGCTAAAGAGTTGAAGGGAAAAAAAATAGTTAGGTTTGGTTTTCTAGTAGGAAGTAATGTAATGTTGCTGCAGTTCATATCCTGTGGTCTGTTAATTGTGTTATCTTTTGCACACTTAACTACTTAAAGTTCCTTGCTCATCCTCTAACTGTTTGTATGTGGGTCACCCTTAACAAGTTTGTCGAAGTGTCAGATTGCTAACACATTGTTTTTGTGCCTATTTAGTGCAGCGCTAGTGTTTCTAAACGTGGCTCATCCCTCTTCTCCATGTCTAGCCTGGCCTCAGTGAAAAGCAGCCTTGCCAGGGTGACATCCTGTCCCACCATGTCCTGACCCACTTATGGCCAGGTCTGGTTAAGGCTTCGGCAGCCCAGTTCTCTAGCGCCTAACCATCACAGACTTACTATTTTAATCCGTCTGTGTCTCAGGCTGTGTTTAAAATTAACTTTTTGATCCATCTGCCAATGAATGTAAAAATTGTATGAAAGATTCATGACAGCTATTTGAATTCACATATTTCATTGATTTATTTTACATAGCAAGTTTGTGTGTGGTACAACCAAGTCTTGGGTCCAGGGATGTTAGCCCAATCTGGGTCCCATCCAGACTTCCAAAGTTCTCTCTCATTTCGTCTGTCTTACACTGAGCTCCAACTTTTATTCCAAATTCATATTTTCTCTCCGTCTATGGAGGTATACAAAACAATGTTGCAAATTAATACAGGTTAATTATTTTATAGTGACAGTCCACTGAAAAATAACTAACCTATATTATGAGTCTGTAGCGGTGTGTGAGATAACCTTTTGGGGCAGCCACAGATAAGTGTATATCCCATTAGTGGTAGTCATGTTACTTTAGTCAGCCATGAAGTGTGTGCTGAGCTCAGGATAAGAGCTAAGTTAACCCAGTTTGGACCTAAGAGAGTGAGGAGAGAGAGGTGTACTTAATGTCTGCACAGGCTCACCAAAGCGTTGGATTAGATTAATGTTGTATACGCTGCAGACACACTGATAAGATACCGTTAATGTGCCGCCACATACTTACAGAATCTCTTAGCACTTAGCGCTTATTGATAGCCTTAGCTCAACACAGTTTCCCCAGTTCTGAAAATGACATCATCACATCTCTTGTGGCATACCATAGTGACAGTGAACAGTGAGGGTCAGATAAAGAATTGTGAAAACTAGTGTCACCAGTATACTTGTAGTTGTTGAAGATTTTTTGACCATCCTCACACATTACTGTTTATGCCACTGTATATTATGGATATAATGTATATTACACTATATCTGTACAGGAGAATAGAGCCTGTCTAGTTCCACAGATACTCCCTTCTCTCTCCAAGCAGTACCCAAGGTCAGGTTATAGATTAATGACCAACCAACAGTACATTGTGTCTACGCTCATTGACTTTCATATCTAACTCAGATGCTCCAGACAGAGAGGCCCCAACTTGAACGCTTTTACATATTTCACCAGTGGCAAGATGTAAGGACACAACGTGATTTAGGAATGCATATTTAGACTTAACTATCCAATAGGATGTGAACACCTACATGTAACATAGAGAGTGACAGCAATTCTAGCCTTTCATGGATGTGCTGTTTGGGTGATACAAGTAGAGGGAGATATACTGGGAAGCTGTGGGAGACATCTTCAGACTTGGGGGTGACAATTGCTCAAGTTACTCTGTTTCACCTTCTGGTCTCCTTGATGCATCAAGTCTACATTAAAACCTTCTGCCTAAGACATCAGCTGCTGCCTGAGTTCTCCTTTCACCAGCTTCCAGAAAACTTCCATAACAGTAGTGATGAAAGTTATTAGGGAAGTAGGCCTATTTCAGCAACCGACCAATGGTCACTGACCTCATTTGTTGCACGCTAACACATTTTGTGTTGTTATGGTAATGTTTCCATTGAAAAATAGTGCGTTCAGGTTTAGTGTGCCTGCTCCAGTGACAGGTTTTCCGATTTAGCGGTTCATGTTTGCTTTCCCAGTACTGTACCTGTCTGTAGTGGTTCAGAACATTTTCATCCACTCTTCTGAATGAATCTGTCAGAGTTGTGCCTGCAGTGACTAATTCACTTACTCAGCTAGATGCTTTCTGCTAAAAACAATGAAGAGTAACAGCCTTGGGCGAGGAGCTTATCGTCCGGCGTGCTGCTTTTAAAGGAGGACTGTACTGCCAGCACCACGTGACTTTGGGGGCCTGTGAGAAAATTCTGGAGCTGATTTCATTCACCGATCACCAGTACATTCATTCAGTCCCTTTGCTGCTGCTGCAAGGTCGAGATGCTGCCCCAATAGCTCCCCTCCCCCACTCAGCTCTGCTCTGCAAGACACAGATGAATGTGTACGCACATACTCGCCCACAATGACCCTTTAGTGCATTTTAGCCTGCAATCATGCTGCAGTGGATAGTGACTCAGACCTATGCAGCAGCTATGTGACGTTCATAGGAACATGTGCAGTATATTGTAACAGTCTTAACATGTGTTTTTATGTTTGCCATTGCATTTTGCTGCCAATACGTGGCTGCATTTGTTGTTGGTTGATTCTTTCTTTTCATCCTCAGCTTTAGTATTTTGAAATGAGTAGCAAGATAACATTGGTCTGATTTTGAGCGCAATTAATGTAAAAACATTGATCACCCTGCAGTCCAGTTTTAATACAGTTCTGTGTGAAGCTTTATTATCCTTCCCTGTTACATATCTGTGTCTTTTCTCTTCCCATTTGTATGCATTCTCACATGCATGCCTTAGTCAAACACAGAAGCGTTCATTAATCTCTCAAGAGCAGTGATCAGAAATCACCAGACACTCTGTCCCCCTCTTCCCACAGCTTTCAGCTGCAAGAAATCAGATACTAGGGAAGTTTCAGCAGCATTTACTATAACCATGTAATTAGATCTTCATCACAGTTGATAAAATATCTGGACTTTGTATTAGTGGTGGTAGAGCAAGCAACACAACATGCTTTGCCAGTTCCTCTCTTTGCAGGATGTCGGTAATGCTGCAGTTTTCTGTAACTTGTTGCTCATGAGGAACTACAGGAATTCATACTGTCATTCATTGTCTCAGCAGTTTTATGTATTATAATAACCTGAGTTTAAGCTTCGACAGTCATGTCTTAGTAAGCCTTATAGCAATGGAAATGTGTCTAATCCAGCATTTCTTGTTCTTACTCTGATGACTTTTTGATGGCTGACAGATGGCCATCCTGCTGCCTTCAGTTCCCTAATGTGCACACGTATCCAGTCATTCATACATAACCAAGTAGGCAAGCACTACAGTTAAGCATTTTGCACAGCCTACCAAATATTTAGGACATGACATTTATATAAGGTCTGTGCACAATGCAGATTGTCCCCCTCCTCTTGAAGGGGGGTCATTGGAAGGAGAGAAGTGGGTGGTATGGCATGCAGAGACCAAAGGCTCTATTGTTGTTTCTTTTCAATCTGGAGATTGTTCTCTATCTTACCCCACATCTAGTCTACACCTAAGCTCAGATGCTTTTGGAGCTGAGGGTGGAGAAACTTTGGCCAGTCTTGAGGTAGTGTTGCTATTACCCTCGTTGACACTTCGTATCACATTCAAATGTATAGTTCTCTTTCTGTAGAAAAGAACAAAAAGGAAGCACATATTTCTGGGTGAAAGATCGGTGTCACACATGTAGAAGACACCAACAAAGATGTGTCGAGAGTCCCTTTAGGGTAACGTCCTGCCTCCGCCTGCTGCACCACCCTTCACCTAAATCCTGGTTCATTATTAAAATAATTGCTCTGGTTTTGGTGTTAGGTTTCCCGAGAAGGTGCAGTAATCAGGTAAATACAATACAAGGAAATAAAAATAAACACATTACTTCACTTCTCTCATTTTGGCATCAAAGATGAGGGAGTTTCCATTATTATCTATCACCACTATTACCCTGATAAATGTCTGAAATGAAACCTGTTACTTCTCATGTAAAGGAGTTAGGGGAAACACAGAATTTTCAAGCGGCCTTCTCAGTAGCCTCCCTGCCTCTCCCCCCTGTCATCATCAGTGACCTAGGTTGGAGTTTATAGCCTTGCTGTCAGAAAAGAAAACCAGGAGGAATTTTCTTGTCCATTCGCTAAAGCTCATTCTCTATAACCTATTCACCTCACATTATGTAAACGGATGCCAGCAAGGTGTTGTGTGCGTCAGGCCGTTATTGTCAGAAGTGGGTTGTGTGTCAATGACAACCGTGCTCATTAATGCATGTGACATCTTCTGTCATTTGATATTCAACTAGTGTCCAGTGATAGCCTGGGGTGAATCATTAATATGTGGGGCTAGTAATCTCAAAAGTTGTTGTGACTTTGATTGTCCATCACGCAGCATCCTCACATCCATTCAAGCCATATAGTTGTTGTCATTCACATGGTCAACAATGCCCAACATAGATCCAAATAGGTGACTGGCCAGCGTGTGATCTCAACCCCTTTAGTGACGTCCTCAACAGGTCCCAGGATTGCCCGAGGAGGTATGTGGTAACTCGTAATGATTTCTGTCAACTAACATTGGCTAAGTGACGTCATACCCTTGTCAGTTGTCCTCACTCAGAGCCATGTTTTGTTTGTTTGTGATGTCAAGGCTGGTGTATAGTCATTAGACAATTTGTTTTGGGTCTTGGAGGGCACATCAGACTGAAGTGTGGCAGCCCTCTGGATTCTATTGCCTGTTGTCAGTTGTCTGACTATAGGCCTCATTTATCAGTGTGACACACGTGTGAGACACAGAAAGGTACTGAAATGGTAGAAGGAAAGTGTTTGTCTCTCAGGCAGCACTTGCTTACACATGCTGGTTATCCTTTTGTGTATTATACAGTTTGTGTATGCTCCTGGTTTCTGAGACAAAATGTCAGACTCATTTGTGTGTTAGGCAAACAACAGGCACAGTTTGCTATTTACACATTACAATGAGCGAACCCATGAATAGAACATCTCAACTCTTTATCATACTGCACTGTTAGTCATTCTTCTTCTGTGAGTACTTAGATAACTCAGCCAGATCGTTTTGCTGCATCCTGCCTTTGTGCACTCCGGGTGTTTTCGCTTCATCTCTAAGCTTTCGTCATCAAATATCTTAATCTTAAGTGCACCCTACCAAAATGTTCCCATTTGCCCAGCCAGCAGGCTGTCGTCTCTATTACACAACAATTTGCATAAGCTCAAAAGACGTGATCCTACCACTGAGGAAGTTACAAGTGTTCTCCCCTCAGAGTTTTTCACCCTGGAGACCTACAGGCCAAGGATTTTCAACTTCATCTCAGGAGACTGACCTTTCTCTCACTTTCAGGTAGACTAGCTAAGCAAACAGCCCATTAAAGATCTAATGCCTCTAAATAGTTCTGCTCCCGTGTAACAAAAGCTTGTGGGATTTTGCCCTTGGCTGTACTGAATTTCCTGTGAAGGCTTCGTAAAACTTGTTTTATCAGAACATCTACGATCAAGTCTGTTGATGTCTTTCACAAGTTGCAACTCGATCTATTTCTTGTGAACAGCTGTAGATAAAAACAAACATTTCATCAGAGAGTGCATCAGTTGCTATGTTACAATGGCTTTGCCCTTGGGGTTTTCTTACTTTCCTTCCAGGCAGGTGATACTGTTTTGTGTCAACATATGTGCACTCTGGAGCCCTGAAGGTACACATATAGTTAATGAGTCATGCACAAATATTCATATAAGCTAAGTATATGTACACACAAAAAAGAGTGTGTACAAGCAGTGTTTTACTGGCCATTGGGCACTGCCAGAATCGCTTGGCTCTTCTTTTCAGTCACGAAAAGAGAAAATCCCTTGGCCTCGTGTGACCCCAACGGTTCTAATGACATTATTGTTAAAGGCCGGGAGCAGTGAATACAATTTATGATAGTTTTGTTTACATGTTGGTGCTGTACGTAAATTTGTAGAGGAGATACTAGCTCATCAACCAGTACTAATTCTTAGGAAGCAGCGCCAAAGCTCAGTGCAAATGTCCTGTGTTTGTTAATGTTAATATGCACTTGTGACTACATAGTCACATTGAAATGGCTCACTTGTCAGGTAGGAGGGCCCATGAGCAGAACTTGGTTTAAGGCCCCAAAGAGGTCAGGACTGACACCTGGCATGTCCCAACAATTCCTGTTGCAACATCGATAGGCCAGTTGAACCTAAAAATGTAGGTAAAGGGATAGTTCACAGAAAAATTCAAATTTGCTCATTATCCACTAACGGTTAGTGGATAATAAGTGAATTTTCATTTGGGGTGGATGAAGTGTTGGAGTCCACAAAACACTTTTGGAGTCTCAGGGATAAACAGTGTTGCAGCCAAATCCAATACAATTGAAGTAAATGGAACCCCTTCTTCAGACATAGATAACAACAGAAAGCCTAATTTTCCTCTGATATCCTCCTTGTTCTCACAGACACAACAGATGATGAGTGTCGGGGCTTTTGATGATGTTTTCAGTAACATGTGGCATCTATTGCACTTCTGTCCGTCCTGGGAGAGGGATCCCTGCCATGTGGGCTCTCTGAGGTTTCTACGTTTTTTCCCCTGTTAAAACGTTTTTTTGGTAGTTTTTCCTTACTCTTGTTGAGGGTTAAGGGCAGAGGATGTCAAACTGTGTTAAGCCCTATGAGAAAAATTGTGATTTGTCAATATAGGCATCCAACTTTATGTGCTATGTCCTAGTTAGCTTTTCCTGAATTTGTTTGCAGGTTTGTTATGCTTTAAGATCAAGATGGATAATGACTGGGCTGTCTGCCATCATTCCAGTAAATTAAAGGCGTATACATGCATCTTGTAGTCCTTTGTATTCCGAAAGTGTTTTATGTATCCCCTCGGAGCTACTGGATTTCCTGAATCTCCCTTCCTGAGCAGAAAAAGATCTTAGTTTTCATACCTATGCCCTTGTCCACACTGCCTGTGTTCCAAGGGGAAAATGTTTTGTGTTTGCAGGAAGGGTTTACGAAACCATGCATTGCTTTTGTATTTTCTCTTGTGTGACCCTGGAAAGCACGTAAAATCTCCAGCCAAAATTCCAGGACCATTACACATGGATTGACATGTTAAATGTGTCCTAACTTATCTTATCACCATGGTGTCCAGAAGACTCGGTTCTCCTGGTCTTTCTTATTCACGCACTGGGTTTTGAGCAAGTCTGGAAACTGGGAATTCTTTTGGTACATTTGTTTTTATTTTTTCACTGGGCTGAAGTGTTCCAGCAAAGAGTTGAAGCAGGGGACAAATAATATTTATTGTGATGGAGCTTGGTTACCATGGCGGTTGGCCTTGATATGCCGTCAATGCTTGCTCCTTTTCCCAAAGACGGTCTAAATGAAAGGGCGGTGTCATGTCTGCACATGATTGTTTGCTGTTAAAATTATGCTTTGGGTGCCTACTGAGAATTCCCATCTTGCATTGTTTAAATGAAAGATGGATGGAAATTGAACATCCTGGTGTCAGATTCATAGTGTATTGTTGTGAAGCTCTAGTTTTGTTTATTTTCAGCACACCTGACTTGTAATGTTGGATCCATTACCTGTTGAATTCAATAGATTCAGCAGCAGGTTCAAGGGCTGTATCGCATCTTTGCAGTTATCTCTCTGTAATATTAGGGACAATTAGAAAACAATGAAGAAAAAAGACTTGTGAAGTGTAATACACTTCAACACTGTTTACAAGAATACAGCCGTAGCATAGGTCAGTTTAGACTACTAATTATCTGGGTAAATACCAGATGACCTGGATATTGACATAGTGTCATTTAATTGACTTTAAGCTGTGTATTTTGAGTAATGCCTGCAGAGGACTTCAAAACATGATGACAGGTGACTGAAAGAGGTTCTCTGTGTCAGATGACATGAATGTAAACACGACATACTGGAAAGACGAGCTTTCCAGGTATAACTAGATGCAACAGACCCTGAAATGCTTCATAACTGTGTTACTTTGCTAAATTCAGTACAAGTCTGATGTTATAAAAATCTGTATAATGGAGTGTATGCTAATTGATAATGGACCTACTTCCTCCAATTTTCAATATTACTATCATGTGTTGTGCAAAAGTCTTATTATATTTATCCTGATCGCAAGCATCAAATTCACAGTTCATTCACAGTAAAACTTTGTTGATTAATGTTTTGGTCTCATAATGGGCAGAACTTTCAGTGTTTTAGAGACTTTATTGGTGAAAGCTCCTCAGATGTGACCAGATTGTGTCTCTCTGTGTTTTAAAAAACCCAGCAGCAGCAGCATGGCCTTACTGACCTCCCTCTTTTCAACACTAAAACAGTCAGGCTGTTTTCTGTGCACAAGGGACAGCTAAACATTGTGCTGTGTGTTTAGTCTGTTTTTCTCAAGCACAACATTACTCTAGTTTTTTTGTTGTTCATATAGTGGTGGATTATGACTGTTGCTGTATGCAAGTCTATTGTGTGAGTGAAAAGTAATGTTGTTTTTGACAGGACCTGGCATTCGTGGTTGAGTTTTTTTGTTGAGGTACGGTTGTTTTTAATGGGTGAAACTAATGTTTACAGTCATTGCTGTTGTGCTGACGGCAGGACAAAGCCTGGACCACAGTGTTCCAGAGCATCAGGGCTGAAAAACGGTATTCACAATTCACTCAGTCAGTGGACAGTAGGCAGCTGAGTGATTCAGTGGCCCTGGTAGTGTGGTATGCCAGGAGCTGTTGAACCCTACTGACTGCCTACTCGGACACAAAACAAACCAGTCTGAACCTACCCTCGTGCTTGTTTCTTTATGTGAACATGTTCTGAATGTGGCCGGTTTATTCACACTAGTCGTATAGATGAACCATTCATATTGACAGTACATGCAAATTGATCGGTAATTACAAATGGCTGTGATTAAGGACAAATAATTGAATTTCAAGCCTCATCTTATTTCACACACTCGCCTGTTCTCGTGGTTTTCACAGGACCTCAGACATATGGTGTGTCCTATGCTCCACAGAACACAGCGCTTTTATCAGCAAGGTTCAGCTGCCACAAATTCAGCCAACGGCAAAAGTCTGTCCCCGCTCTGGCTTGCACTTAAATCTCAATTGGCCCCCTTATTTTCAGGCATACTGTATATCTGCGGTCTATGTCCCCGCTGATGAAGTGGTAGATTAGCAGCTGATAGCAATACACCATTTCCTACACTACTTCCTGTCTTCTTTTTCTTTCTTTATTTAATGTCTTTGCTTCCCTGATTTTATTTTAATATAAAAATCATTCACTCATAAATGCATTCCTTCACTTCCTGGAGACTCAAATTTTAGGGTTGATTGTCAAATGAGAAAATATGGGTTTTTACAGCAAGTTCCATGACGTAAAAGTCTCAGACTAGCTAAGTGTTATGACTACCTCTTATCACAGGCATCATTCAGTGTTTGAACTTGCCAGTTATGTAACCATGCCAGTCCGATCTAAGATGGGAGACTGGTGGCGATGAAGAAAAGGGGTTGAAAATAGGTGCTGCTGCACATTGTACCAGCCACGACCCTGTTGCATAACTGCGGGCCGGCTGTTTTACAAGAGCTGAGTTTGCCTATGTTTTGCATTTGTGACAAAACGTAATTTAGAGACACACAGCTGAGCCTATTGTGTGTGGATCCCTTTGTTGTAAAAAAAATTATAGTTCTTCTACTGTGGCTTAACTGAAGTGAGAATTTTAGAACTGTGCAAAGGAGAGTTTGTTTGGCGTCTCACTTGTTTGGCTGCACTGTATTCAAAGATTGTGTTAGTTACCAGTACAAGACCCATTGTAGTTATGTGATTTTATTTAACTCATTTACCCTGAACTTTTCAGTCATTTTTATTGAAATAAAGCTAAGTTTAGTAGTGGAGCTATAGCCTGACTGATATATATCAGCCGATATCCACATTACATAAAATATTCTCAATGATTCCTAAGATGATGTTTTCAAACCCTAATGACACAGAAAAAGTAATTGAGGCTTGATATTGTAAAGATTAACCATAATTTTTATCATAAATAGAAAACACAAAAAAAACTAAATATAAAGAAGTTGAAACAAGAATATCAACTTTATTTGTTGTATCTATTCTGCATAGTTTATTCAGTAAGCTTTCATGTAGTTGCATATCTGCAAACAAACGCCAACACCAATATATCTGTAAAAAACTTTTATCAGACATTATCTTTGACATATTAGGCTGGCTTTACTGGAAATCTCACTACACAAGAATTATGTGTTGAGGATACAGTTTAATAAAGTCTATGGTTCTCATGGGAAATGAGCAGCCATATGATGAAGTATAGTCACCAGCCAGTTAGTTTTTTTTTCTTCAACCAAACGTTTCCCCACAAAGTGTAAACTTAATACTACTGTGACTCTCTGAAGAGAAGATGGAAACTTTTATAAGAACCACTGTGTTAACTGACAATTCTCTTTCTCTTTCAGGCCTATGAGCGCAGATTCCCCACCTGTCACCTCATCCCCATGTTTGTGGCGAGTGACGTGATGGTTGAGGAGACCAGCGAAGACGGGTCAACCAACAGAGTTGAGCGCCGCTGTGCCCTGGACGTGGACGCTCCACGCCTCCTCAAAAGGGTATGTTGTTCATTAGATTATGTGCATCTCATGTTCAGTGCCTTATGGTTATTATGGTTCCCTCCTGCTTCAGAGGATTAAATCGTTTTTAACTATAACTAAATACGATTAAGTAGTTTTTTCATTTGTTTACAACCTTTCTTACACATACACGATAGGGCTGCAACTAATGATTATTTTGAAAATTGATTATTAATCAGGTAAAAAGACCTTTCTAGCAGTTTATTCGAAAAGCAACTTCATATTCTGGTACAATGCTGTTTTTATATGTATTATAGACATCTGCAACTTAATAATGAGGATAATTCCAGATTCAGATATCTACAATTGAATTATGACTAGTCATAATCGAAGTTCAACGTATCTTTAATTTTCCTCAATTTATGATGCCTTAAAGTAAGTTTGAACCTGTCAGAATGATGTTGTATATGTCATGAACTTGAATTATGAATAGTCAGAATTCAATTGTAGATATATAAAACTGGAATAAAAATGTTGATATAATGTAATATACTATAATATAATAATTTAACTGAATTGTAGATATCTATAATGAAAAATTAGGAGTTTGCAGCTACAGTCTCTGAAGGCTTTAATGTAAAATGATCCCACACTTGTGACGACTTGTCTCTGCCATTTCTCAAATGTTTACTCCATAGAGGAGTCACATGAGCTAAGCAAGGCACAGGATTGGCTGGTTTACTGCCCCACCTCAGGAGATGTGTGTGTGCCAGGCATTATAACTGACCAGACTAATCGATTACCGAATTAGTTGCCAACTATTTTAATAATCGATTACAACCGATTAAGTTAGTTTGTTAGTTAGTTGTTGCAACCCTAATACACAATGTAATATCTTTGGGTGTGTTCATATTCAAGCTAATGTTAAAATGTTCTGCCTCATGTCAGTTTAGTTTCTTGTAACATGTGTTGTTGTGTGTGTGGTTTGCAGATCGCTGGTGTGGACTACGTCTACTTCAGCCAGAAAAACACTCTGAACAGAAAGGAGAGGACGCTGCACATTGAGTCCCATAATGAGACCTTCTCCAACAGGGTCATCATTCATGAGACCTGCTGTTATTCGGTCAGTAGAATACATTCCACCACATAGCTTTTAACACATGCGTGTGGGTTTATTTTTTTATAGCACAGGTGAATGCAAAGTGAAAATCAAAATCAACCCATTGTGTTTTACTCAATTGCTTATCTACACACACAAACAAGTAAACACATTTTGTGAAGCTGTTCAGCTGCTGAATGATGAGCTGCTGCCAGCACACCAATCTTAATATTTGTGCTTCCTCTAATCTCTGCCGTGCCTCCCTGCAGAATAAGCCAAGTTTAGACCAGCACTGAGCATATGGCGAGCTATCACATATCATTGGGGCAAAGATGTTATTAAATACAAAAAGGGAGACTAAGTTCTCTGTTTGTCCTTCATGGTGGAGGTATGTGCTGTCCGAGCAGCCTTCTAGTTTAGTAAAAGTTAAAGTAAGAAATGTTTCCTTCAATCATAGATTTCATGTTAAAAATATGTCTCATTATATTTTGTGTCTCGGGAAGAGACAACGCAGATGAGCCATAGAATCATTTAAAAAAAATAATTGTTACATTAATCTACTAATCTAACAAATATTTGAAAAATACTCTTGATTGCAGCCTTGAATTACTCATTCATCTTCATTCTGTCTAAATGCTTTTAAATACTGATCTGAAACCATCACCAGCTTTACTTCAGAGCTCTGCATTCATATCCAGCAATTCATGAATGGATGTGCTCTGAGTTAATGAGGTCAAGCACATTGAATTAGCCTCCAACCAACTAGCGTGCTAAATTTAGGTCCAAGGCCACACAAGCTCTTATTGTGTGCTTAAGCACACTGTGCTAACAGTAACTGGGATGGACAGCTCAGTTGGACTGAGCTAATGGACCTGGCTAAAGCTGAAATATTTTGGTAGCCACGGGTAACGAAGTTACCAGTACACTGCCCTGAGGAAAAATTTAGCTTTTGACTTCTTTTCAAAGCCTGAATGAAAAATAATTTAACTTTGTGGTATAGAGTGAGCTCTATATGGTCCAATAACAGTGAACATCTTTCTATGATGATTTTTATTTACCCCATCTTGATCACAACTCCTGTAGAGCTGCCATCGCAGTGCTAAAATCAGCTGGAAGATGGATAGAAAATAATTGTGCTCAATAGTGAAGGATACTGACCAGCGAATCCTGATGATTTGATCTGATTTGACTCTGTTCTGTGTTTTTGATTGATTGACTGTCAAAACCTTTGTACCATTTACCAGTAGCCTGTGTGTTCTTGTATGTTAGCAAGGTGTTAGTTTTACTGGGAAATGCTGATATGTAAAGGACTGGCTAATTTTATATGGACCGAATGACACACACTCCCACTGGCAGTGCACAGTGTGAAAATTGTTCTCTGTGTTAGTCATCGTTGAATGACGCTGGGTGTGTGGTGACCATAGAAACATGCATGTGCATACAGTATAAAATATACTAAAAACATTTTGTATGATTGCACAGGTTCATCCGGAGAATGAGGAGTGGACGTGCTTCGAGCAGACCGCCAGTCTGGACATCAAGTCATTCTTTGGCTTTGAGAGCACGGTGGAAAAGATTGCTATGAAGCAGTACGCCAGCAGTATCAACAAGGTGTGTGTGTTTCGGTTGTTACACCTAATTAATGATATGTACCGACCAAATTGGTTAAGGTAAGGAGAAGCATAAGTTAACAGCATAATGGGTCCTGCATGGATAAAACAGAACACACATCAGTGTATTATGTAACTTTGGTATCAAGGGGTTTCTGCAGCACAAGTCTGTCAGTCCATCTCATGCTGTAATAGCAGAAATAAGCTTGTATAATCTCTTTAGCCATTTTCATATATGAGCGCTGCAAAATGTCTGTATAATTGGGCCCAGACTTTCTGTTGACCTCATCGTGTGTTAGAAACGTCATCAATGTGCATCTCATTCAGACGATATTACCAGGGGGCTGGCAGGAGAAACTCATAATCTCAGCAGCAACTGACTCCGACATCTGCGTTCTCACATACAGCCCCTCTGGAGAGGGTTATTATTCGGTTCAATACAGGTCTGAATGCAGCTTTAGAGTGTACAGGAGTCCACAGATATAGTATCATGATTACTGTTAGCCCTTTCTCCCAAATTCCACTGTTAATGTTCATTTCCTTGAATTCACATCCTCTCCTGCTATTCCTCACAGGGAAAAGAAATAATCGAGTACTACCTGAAGGAGCTAGAAGATGAGGGGATCACTCGCATACCCCGCTGGAGTTCCTCCTCCCATTCCCTGTCTCCCCCCAGGCCGACCAGACTAATTACCAGCCCGCCTGACCCCCCCAAGCTCGTGGTCACACCTGCTGTTTCAATTCCACTGCCCGCCAACGCCAAAGACAGCTCCTCCCAAGACACCAAGCAGGACAGCACCCCGCTTCAGGCAGACAGCCTAACTGAGATTCTGGCCAGTACATCTGAAGGTCTGTTCCTGCAGATGCTTGAAAAATGAATGCTACTTATCTTATATACACAAGTTATAATGGTGACAATCTTTGTAGCAAGTCAACATTTAAAAGTTATCTATTAAAGGCAAAGAAATGGACAAATAAAGAAGATGTAATGACTTTGGTTTCAGTGAAGCTGTGTGTCACATTACCTTTGCTTGAACAATTTTAATCAGAGCTGTTGTGATTTTGTGTTGCAGACAAGCTGGATGCAGACTATATCAAACGTTACCTAGGCGACCTGACCCCCCTGCAGGAGAGCTGTCTGATCAGACTTCGTAAATGGCTGCAGGAGTCACACAAGGGAAAGGTGATTAACAATTTTCCCACTCTCATATTAAATTATTGTCATGGACCTCTTACAGAGGAGTAGAACACAAAAAGTTAAGTAGATCAAAAATTCGGACTCAGATGATTTTATTCGGACAGCTATCAACTACGTGTTACGTGTAACTCAGCAGCCAGTTTAAAATGATTTAAACTAGCAAACTTGCGGTGACACTGATAGTTATAGAAAATTATTGTGATTTTGTTTGTTTTCTCACAAAATAAACTACAGCTTAACACTCTCCCCTTACTCCCTAGATCCCTAAGGACGAGCACATCCTGCGTTTCTTGCGGGCGAGGGACTTCAACATAGACAAGGCCCGTGAGATCCTGTGTCAGTCGCTGACCTGGAGGAAGCAGCACCAGGTGGACTATCTGCTGGAGACCTGGAGTTCACCACAGGTCCTGCAGGACTACTACACCGGGGGCTGGCACCACCATGACAGAGGTTGGTTTGCATCTGCAAACACACTCAAACACAGTTGATCAAGTTTACGTGCTGCAGCCTCACGTGTGCAAGCATATGCAAACACATGTTCACGTTTGATTTATGTTGACCGTCTTGGAGTTGGCTATGTTTGCACTGTCAACAGTTCTCCAGTTTCTCCCATTCTCAAGTTGCATGCAGGCAGGCACACTAGAGTCATTCTCAGCAACCCACAGCCTTTAGCCATGGACTTGAATTAAATATGAAGCCAATTTGTTGGCTCAACTTTGTTACCCAAATAGCTTACAGAGTCACACACTCGCACATAGTCTCACACGCACACACACACACAGTCTCACACACACACACAGTTACATTTAAGTAGCTTTAAAGGATAGTTCCTCCAAAAATTTAAATGCACTCATTATCTACTCACCGCTATGCTGATGGGAGGGGTGAAGTGTTTGAGTCCACAAAACCGTATGTATTTGTTCCAGATCAACAGGGGCAAAACATGAAAGTATTTCCCATTGTACACAGTCACTTACTGCTTTACGTAACAGAAGAACAGACATGCACATAATGCAGGCCTTTCCACTTAACTTTCAGCCTCGCAGAATGTAAACAGTGTGATGGATCATGTAAATATTTGTTTTGTTTGTCTAGATGGTCGTCCATTGTACATCCTAAGGCTTGGCCAGATGGACACTAAAGGACTGGTCCGTGCTCTGGGAGAGGAGTCTCTACTCAGACATGTACGTAACACAAGCTGCAACACACTCTGAGTTTGCATGTTTCAGTATGGGTTTATAGGACAGGCAGTAGGTAGTTGGATTACACGGAATGAGTGTGCAGTGGCATGTCCTGACTGGTGTATTAACAACAGGATGTATACAGTACAGGCCATGTATAAATAGTCTGCTTATTTATAAAGCTGCTTGAACTGTACGTTGCTCTGGTTACCGACATGTAAAAACACAGAGCAATGAGTGTATATCGTGTCATTGTAGGTGCTGTCTATCAATGAGGAGGGTCTGAGACGCTGTGAGGAGAACACCAAGGTGTTTGGTCGACCCATCAGGTAAACCTTCAGCACTGATCAAAGTCCATCAAGTTATCTGGCAAAATGTCAACTTTCTCTAGTTGTTTTTTTCCTCAGATTTGTGCATTTGCTATTTTACAAAGTAAAATATATTTGTAAATTGAATCTCTTTCGATTTTTTGAGTGTTGGTTTACTACAAACAAGCAATTCAAAAATATCTGACTCCTGGAATGCGTGATGGGCATTTTGTAAAAGAAAAGTATCATAAGGTTGTATAATTCAGGCGAAATGCAGAATTACATTGTCTTAAGACTGTGATATAAAGACCAGAGTGCAATTAAGACTACAAAGTGGACTAAGTAAAAAAACTGACAATTAACAATGATTAATCCTAAAAAAGATAACATATCCAGCAAATGATAAGGGAAATCAGAGCTAATTGCTCAAAAGTATATGAAAAGCTTCTTTTTTTTTTTAAATCACCAAACAACTCAAGCTGTCTGGATTCAGTTCAGTAGTTGCAGCCTTGATAGTACACACACAATCATTCACACAACGCATGAGTCAGTCCAGAGGAGTATTATCACTACCAAAATGGAAAGAATGCATGAGGCCCGTCTCTGAGTGCACTGATTCAAATGGCGATGGAGAGACAGGGTGAGAGTGAGGGAACAGAGATGGAATCTGTCATCTGTCAGCCCTCTAAAACAGGAGGAGGTGGCTAGGATAAGAGCCTCACAGGAAAGCATGTGAAGCATGAATGGCTGGCACATCACAGTTCTCAGCTGGAGCGCATGGAGGGAAGACAAAAGTTGTGGAGATGGAGGAAGCATGGGGAGGGGCGAGAGGAGATCCCAAATTAGCAAGCATTGCCTTCACCACTTAAGCTTCACTGAAGGGTGACGGGTGCTAAGTGGTCAGAGAGAGGCTGTAACCCAGTTGTGTGTGTGTGTGTGTGTGTGTGTGTGTGTGTGTGTGTGTGTGTGTGTGTGTACACTTATGCACACTCTAATCCTCTCACTTCCTCCTCTGTAGCTGTTGGACTTGTCTGGTAGATCTGGAGGGACTGAACATGCGTCACCTGTGGCGTCCGGGAGTCAAGGCGCTGCTGAGGATCATCGAGGTTGTGGAGGCCAACTACCCAGAGACTCTGGGACGGCTGCTTATACTAAGAGCTCCCAGGGTCTTCCCTGTCTTATGGACACTGGTGAGAACCAGGACAGAGTCACAGTAACTCGAAAAATAGAGTAGGAGGAAACAACCTAAACATCACCATATCACAGCTACACAAAAACAAGTATTGCCTTAAACATAACTAACTCTGTTAGAAAATGCAAGTTTTACAAACTGATAACTCCAAACAACACGTGCACACATTCTGCTCTGCTTTTGTTGTTGCTGTAAATTCACACGTTTTGCCACAACCAATTTTGCCACAACCAATTTGATAAAACCACTTCTGCCCCTGGCCTTAGGTGAGTCCATTCATTGATGAAAACACCCGAAAGAAGTTCCTCATCTATGCAGGCAATGACTACCAGGGTCCTGGAGGTCTGGTCGACTACATCGACAAAGAGATCATCCCCGACTTCCTGGGAGGAGAGTGTATGGTGAGAGTCTGATGAAGATTTTAACTTGTTAGATGTTTTTTTTTTATCAAAATAATTAAATTCTGAAGCTGAACTTTCTGGGACACGACACTATCTGAGATCTCAGGTGGTGTCGGGAGCAGATCCCTCAGATATGCTGACCCAGTTCCATGTGTGCTTCTGTCTCTGCATGTGTGAACATGCATTGCTTTTTCTCTGCAGTGCGAGGTACCAGAAGGCGGCCTGGTTCCCAAATCCATGTACCGCACAGCCGAGGAGGTGGAGAGTGAGGACATCCGCCTGTGGACAGAGACAATCTACCAAAGCGCCAGCATCTTCAAGGGAGCACCGCACGAGGTGAGGCTGAACACAGAGCACCGACGTGAGAAGTAAAGATGATAATCCTGTGATGATGTTTTACGTGAATGTAGGGCAGGACAATGTAGATCTGCATTAGGTCACAGATGCAAGTTTTGTTGAAAGTTCTGCCACCTAGTGGCTGTTACATGTAGATTACTTCTTAATGGTTTCTGAGTTCAGATGTGGACCAAATGTTGAATCATAATCTGCTGTTACTGTCCCATTATATAATTTATTCCAAAGGGAGGGATGCATCGTCAGGCATAATCAGCCTTCTGGAAGCAGTTTAGATTTCATGGTGATGAGCCTGTGACCATCACACACAGATGTCCACTGATTCCTCTATTTTTTTTTCTTATTTTGGTAAGAATCTCAGATATGGAGCAACATGAACGAAGAGAACAGTATGAGATTCATTTCTTTCTCGCAGCGCAGCGCTGCCTTTAATAGCAGTAAAAAAGAATGTGAGAAAAATAAGAAACGAGAACTAGAGAGAGTTGTAAAATGTTTCTCATTGGTTTTGTTTGGTCCTTTTCTTTCTTTCCTGAGACATCACTGAATCACTTCTCTCCCTCTTCTCTTTCCTCCAACTAGCTGCTGATAGAAATCATCGACGCCTCCTCAGTCATTACCTGGGACTTTGACGTGTGCAAGGGCGACGTCGTTTTCAACATCTTCCACTCCAAGCGAGCCCCCCAGGCGCCACGCAAAGAGGCCTTGGTGGCCCACGGCATCACTTCTCCAGTCGTCAACAACGTCCAGCTTATCGACAAGTCGTGGACGCTGGGGCAAGATTACAGCATGGTGGAGTCCCCACTTACCTGTAAGGAGGGGGAGAGTGTACAGGTGAGCATCCAGGATCATGAATAACATTTTAACATTGACAAACCATAAATGTTAACGTTTCTTTGCTTGTTGGTCATTGGCGTTATCTGTATTCTGTCTTTAGGGCTCCCATATAACGCGATGGCCAGGTTTCTACATCCTCCAATGGAAGTTCCACAACATGCCGGCCTGCTCGGCCACTAACCTGCCCCGAGTGGACGATGTGCTGGCCACCTTGCAGGTCTCCTCGCACAAGTGTAAAGTCATGTACTACACCGAAGTGTTGGGATCTGAGGACTTCAGGTTTGTGAATGTGTGAGTGATTGACAGAAAAAAACATAATTTTGTGTCCATTTTATATACATGTAGTTTGTATGTGTCCATATTTTTGCAGTTTTTCAGATGTTTAACCATGATGTATAGTCTTGATTTCAAACTTTTACTTTCCTTTATGTTTTCTCATTTCTCACTCCTGTCCTCTTTACGTTTTCCTTCTCTACAACCTAGTACACATTTAATCTGTCATGTTCCTATAATGACCTTTATGAAGTGCCTCAAGAGCATCAGGATTGTTTTGGCCCAGAGTTTTAAAATGAGGATACTTCTCTCCCTTGGAAACTCTGTTAATCTTTTTCTGTCCAATCCACTCCTTTTTTGTCCCTCACAACCCCATCTTCGTCCTCCTCCTACCCCTTCTCTTCCTCTTCCTCCTCCTCGTCCTCCTCCTGCTCTGTCTTCTTACAATGAAGAACCGCTTGCTGTGATGTGCAGAGTTTGTAAGTGGCTCAGTGTTTGCCCCTTTTCCTGAAGCACTAGATCCTCATCCTCATTGCTGCTGCTTTTGGCTGCTAATCTGAATGCTCCTCAGTGGGAGTCAAGATTCTAATGCAGCAAAGAGATGCTTGATCGCATCTGTTTTTGCTCAAAATTTAGAATTTGTTAGCGCTGGCTAACAGGACTTTGCTGCTTTATTCTCGCTGGAGAAAGTGTCCTTGCACGGAGACTACAGTTTAATTCACTGGCTTCAGTCACCCTGCTTGCATGACTAACAATATCAGGAATCTTAGTTAAGTTCAGACTTGTTGTCAGTTTCGGTGTATCCAATCGCCCACACAACATTTTTTATCCACATGCAAATTCATTTCCTGTTATTTGTTATTCAATACTCATTCATGTTTACTACCCAACCTACTGAACCTCACTTTGCTTTCAGTTTCCCTGTTTTTTCATTTGACCTTGCCGTCTAAAACTGACTTGAGATCACCATCTAACTCATTGTAGTGGTATTTAACAGGATGCTTTTCTAATGGTTTACACATTTGGTTGAGATTTACGTATGAAATTCAACCTAAACTAAGTGAATATGAAATTTAGGTAATATTTTACGCATAGCTACATACGAAAATAAATTTGGGAATCGTGTTTTTTGCTTGTGATGCAGTGACCCTTGACTTTAAAAGGTCAACATTACTATAGAATTGACATATTTTATGTACATTTTAAAGATGTTTATGTAAGCACCTGGCAAACCGTTGGTTGCTCCTGGCCCCAAGGTTAGAATCGCTCCAATAGGATGGATGATAAGAACAAAGCATTACAAAAGTGATCACAATACTACAACAAATTCATGTCATTTGTCAGAAGCAGTTGATAGTTTAAGTCATCTATGAAGCAAAAGTGTGATTCGTGGCTCCAGCTTTAATATCGTTTTCAATGGAAACCGCCTGAGTCGTCCTGCAGTGGTTTCATGTTGGGTTCTGACCCGGCCCTTTGCTGCATGTTTTCCCACACTCTCTCTCTCCTTGTTTTATGCTTGCACTCGCCTTTAACACTTAATGTCTTTTTAAGTTAAGATACAAAAAACATATTACACTATTATACAATATTATACTAGTAAAAAATGAAAATTGTCATATTTGACTTTTTTTTTATTGTATGAATATTTCCTTTCAGCTGTTAATGCAAGTCATTCTATTGGATTATAATGTGTTATGAAGGTTTACATACAGTTGTAATTCAGGTTATAATGTACAGTTTCAAGAGAGTAGTTCATTGAACTTAACAATCATGCGGCGGCTGTAGTCGCTGGCGCTGGTGAACTGTGTTCCATTGTGCAGAGAGGTCTTTGTGTTATTTAGCCTGTCCTCCGTAGTATCACAGGGTAGGACGAAATAATAGCAACACTTGTCTGTACAATTTAGTACAATTCAACAACACCATGAACTGCAGCAGACTATTTGACTGCATTAGTTTTAACTAGGTGCAGTAGAATGTAAAAGATAAACGAGTAAACTGAGTTCATAGAAACTTAATGACTCTTTGATCCAAACAAAAGCATCAAGCAGCTTCCTGCTGCATATACTTTGAATGTAAGGTCTTTATTTAAAACATGTTTTGATATATTTATGCAGAATTTAATGCAAAAAATACAAAAAATAAATAAAAGTTAAGCCACAAAAGAGTTTTGATTCTGTCCTCAATGAAACTCACTGAAGTTAAGCAAAACCTTTCCCCACAAAGGTATTTTTTTATGTCCTCTAACACATCCTCATTGGTTGTTGCAGCCTTTTGTGGAACCTTAGCGTTTGGTGTTTAACACTGTGGGTACATTTCCCTCCAGAAGGTGCAAGTTGTCCGCATGGTTCTGCATCATGAGCACGAGTTGTGCACACAGACTGCTTTCAGTTAGTCACAGGCAGACTGGGGGCTGCTTAGGTGCTGCATAAAGCAGCTGAAATGAGCATCTCCTCACATGTTATCTGTCTCTGTCTCTTCTCTCAGGGGTTCGATGACCAGCCTGGAGTCGAGCCACAGCGGCTTCTCTCAGCTCAGCGCCGCCACCACCTCCTCCAGCCAATCACAATCCAGCTCGATGATCTCCAGGTAGAAAATGGAAGCAGAGGACTTCAATCCCCATAATCCCCCCCCCTGATTGACCTTACCATCAACATCGAAGCCAACCCCCCACCCCCCCACCCCCCCACCCCACACCTTCTTGTTTTGGACTCTGTTCCTATTGCACAGCCAGTCTCTATAGAACTGAAGCATGCAAGCTTGCACAAACAGAAGACAAAGAATACAAATAAATCTGAAGCAAAAAGAAAAAAAGGAGACTGTGCAAATTAAAGGGCTGATTTTTGCACAAAGGTCAAATATTTATTGTGCCTGGCGTCTCTGCTAGGCAGCAGCTAGAATCAGTATATTAGCGGTATGTTTGTTTGCATCACGTGCAGGGTGGGAAGGTTAAAAGTCAAGAATTGGGTCGAGGGGCCTTTGTGGCACCGGAAGCGGGAAGAAGCAATATTCTCATTCTGGGAACGACGAGACGGGACGACGACACTGGAGGCGCTGTTACATATATGCACTTACTTATGTGTACATTCACATACACAGCACTGAGATGAGGAAGAGCTAATTCCTGTGCGGTGGCTGAAAAGCCTGGATGTGCTGCTACATACATTAAACAACACCAACATGTCAACATACAAAATGGACGTTTGATGCAAAAAAAATGTTTGCCATATTGTTACCAGAGAGGTTTGTTTAATCTGGTGAACTGTTTATAGGTCAAGTGTGGGTGCTGTAAACTCTTAACTAGACCTGGGTCGAATTTCAGCTGCATATAATGTTGTTTCTTTTTAAACAGTGTGGAGTTAACAGAGTGGGTGGAGCTCAGTGAATCATGACAATACAGATGGAGTAAGCACAGTCTCCACTTGACAGGAAAGTGTACAAACGTTTTCCTGCATCTTTTTGGCGTCCATTGTATTGTCACATGACGCAAAGCTCACGCATCTGTCTCACGAGGGCTTTATCACACTTTGAAAAGCAGACTATTTGACCCGGGTCTGACTCTCAGCGAAGTAATCCACTAGAAGCAATAACAGGAGTTTGACTTTCTACTGTGTGAAAAGTTTCTATTTATCATTTTGAGGTTTGTGGAGGATCATGGGTGCCGATTGCAGATGACCCTCTTGCTGTGGACAGGCAGACAGACAGGCAAACTGAGCCAGTGAACAGCTAAACTCTGGCATCAGCATTATCACTTGTTGTCTCTGTTACCATTATGTCAGGAGAGAAGCAAAAAAAAAAAAAAAACATGTCTTCCCAGATTTTCTCCTGGGCACCTTTTTATTATCCTTTTATTTCTGTAAACGTTACCTGGAAATGTCCATTGTTAGTTTGATTTATGTTCATTCTGTGCACAGTTGAGGAATGAGTCAGAATCAGGTCGTCAAGGTGATGCCTTGTCACTGATTTGTGAATGTGCTACTGATTGGTCAGCACTCGCGAACCAATGAAATGCCTGAATTTGGAAGGTTCTTGTGTCATTGGGCAGCACTGCCGTCATTCGATATTTGTTTTTCCAGAGAGGTGTAGATTTCAGTGTGCATTAGGGGTGAATGTTACTTTGTGATTATCATTTGGAGGCATGTCGACATGTTGAAACTGTACATGTGCTCGTGTTGGTTGGAGCTAAAAATGTTACTGATATTTTGGGATGAGTTTTTGATGAGGTGAAGCAGTGTGGTGTTTTTGCTGCATGGTCACGTGGTGATTGGGTTTACAGATGTATTATTTAAAAGTTAAGAAATAGCCATTTTAAGAGCCATGTGTCAATAAATACCATTTTAGCCTTTGTAAGCATCACTTAGAAACGTACCTGCTTTTTTTTCAAGGTCATCACTGTAATACATGAGCGATTGTGAATTAAGAAACATTTCTAAATGCAACACATCCATGCAACAGTTTTTTAAATACACTATTTGGTTAATGAGCACTGATGACTTCACATAGATCCGACTGCCCGCAGAGGGCAGAAACGATCACCATTGCCAGGAGTCATCAGGTGCTGTTGCCATGGTAACCGAGTGCAGCTCACAGCAAAAAGAAACAAACGAAAAAAAAACCCGAGATGGAGGCTTCCTCCTGAAACTCCTGGCTCTGCCTGTTGTCGTTTTTGATACATGCTTGTTTGAAACTGTAAATGAAAGGTCAAGGGTTAACGTGTGATAACTATGTCATAACTGCAATAACATGAAATGCTTTAGTGAGAAAAAGGACCTCCTCAGACTGAGGGATATTAGGTGTGAATAGTTGTGTAAAGGAGTAAAGGTTATGAACGGTGGCTTTTAAGAGATGCCTGTAAAATGTGTGTAAACTCTGACTCGGCTGCACAGAGCAAGTGTGTTTCCACTCACGAGTCTGGAGGAGCATGTCTCAATCACACAACTAACCTTCCTTTACCTGATATTTCTTCAGGAGACTAGATTTCCATTCCTTCAACGGTTCAACTGATGAAACAAGTAGCATCAGTTCAATTAACTACTCATATTTCCCTTTCTCCCTCTTTGTCTCTTGTACACTCCAGTTTTACAGTTTTGCTTTCTAACACTCCATGGTGTGTATCTATAGAAATCAGAGTGGACCTTTTGATTGAAGCCATAGGCATAAACACTGAACCTGTTCATCAAGATCTCAATGACAAGTGAGGGCTATAACTGTTTGTCTTGACTGTTCAACACATTTGTCTGTCTCTGCTTCTTTTTCTGACATCGTTGCATATCTTCTCTTTATCTTCATGTGAGAAATAATGTAAAAAGTACATATTTGGATTAATGAGAATATGGCGCCTTTACATGTTTTAAAAACATTAAACTTGAACTATGAGCAAGTACATGTGTCAAATTCATTTGTTTGTCCTGTGGCTGTGCTAGTTTTCATTGTGATCACGGAGTATGGTTACATTGTACGTAAAGCTATCGTGCTAAAAAACACGTGACTTGGGGAATGAGCATGAGCATCTTTAATTGTTTGCAGTGTTTATTGCAGCAAACTTGGTCAGTGTGTCTCCTGACCCTTTGTATTCACTGTGCCACTGACTGCATTCATTTTTTAATGACTTTAATTATTGAGAATCATAAAAATGGGTTTCATAAATACTCACTGACTTTAATAATGATATGTCCCCATTAACCTTAATTTCCTGATTGCACACCACTATTTTCCAGTCTGAATCTTTCTCTCAGGTACTGTTAGAGCAGCTGTAGGTAAGCGATTAATAACCAACATCTCTGATTTGCCAGAGGCAGGAATTTTCATGAGACAGATTTTCTAGCAGATAGGTAAGAAGCCTTGGATTCATGTTATTGTTGTGATTATGAATAGCGTCAGTTTAGCATTAAACTCATTCTATAAGCCAAGAGATTACTTAAAAAGAAAAGCAGGGGGCTGAGAACAGCCTTGACATACACCATATTTCCTATAAAATTGAGAAAATATACAATAAAAGTTCCACAGGCAAATTAAGTTCTGCTTTTGTAGCATTTTTTTATTCAGTTGAGTCTGTTTCCAGTTACTGCACTGGATGTGGAGGATGAGATCATATTTCTGTGATCCATCACACTGCAATGTGTTGCATGTGGTCTTCTTGTGGGAACTGTTGGGATTCTCTATACATTTTAAGGTCTTGACTTTATTATGTTATGATTTGACGTTTTAAATTGTACTGATTTGATTACCTTTTATTTCAGTTTATTCAGCTTTTTGCCATGGATTTTTGTGAAGCACTTTGTAACCTTGTTTAGATAAGTGCTATACAAATAAAGTTATTATTATTATTTTATATATTTATGTAATTTTCCCTTTATGCCACTAGATGGCAGCGTTTGCCCAGATAACACCACATCACCGATTCTCGTCATAGGCTCCGCCTCCCAGTGACGTCGCTACACGGAAGCAAAACAGCCTGTCCAGTCCTCACGTTGTTTGTGTTGGTTGAATTGTTCTGTATACGTTTTCCTATATATCATTCATAGACATATTCAAACAAACGAAGATGTCTGCTCCGCCAGCAGAGGAGCTGGTCACACAGTGGGAGAGGTGAGTCACACACCTGGATTTACACTGCATGTGTTTCTACTGACCTGAGGCAGGAGCCTGTTAAAGAGCCGGCTGCTCCATGAGCTGTAGATAGATGTTACTACAGTTTACTGCCTGTTGTTAGAGTCTGACACTGTCACCAGCAGCTCTGGACCTGAGCCCCCTCCTCAGCAACCAGGGCTTTGTGGGTTTGAAATGAGTCTGTCTGTCTGTCTGTCTGTCTGTCTGTCTGTCTGTCTCTGTCTCTGTCTGTCTGTCTGTCTATCTGTCTCTATCTCTATCTGTCTCTATCTGTCTCTGTCTGTCTGTCTGTCTGTCTGTCTCTCTCTCTCTCTCTCTCTGTGTGTGTTTTCAATCTTTAAAAAAAACAACTCAGACCTAAAAACTACTGGAAGAAAGTTTTGACCAGCCATATACCAAACTGTACAAGAATGCTCCGAATGAGAAAGCTCTTTTTTCATTATTCATTTTGATTCGTTTCTCTATATTTAGGTGTAAGTATAATGAATAAAATACTAAAGGCTTTTTTCTTGATTTGTTTTATACAAACTAGTGCCTGCCTGTTCTCTTGTCCTGTGTTAATGCTCTGGAGCTACTTCAGAATTATTCCTTGACATTAGTGAGTCCTCTTCAAACAGTTCTACAATATACTGTCACTTTTTATTGTTTATGTTCTGGATGTTGTGTGGAAAGATTTGTATAAACAGTCTATGGTGCAGAGTGAAGTTAGAAAACGTTGTGTTCATCATTCACCATTTGTGTCAGCTATTTCAGAGGTCTGTTAATATACCGACACAATCTTCAGAACCAATTTCACAGCTTTTCAAGATAAAAGCTCTGTAATTTAGCTTGATATAAAGCACTGTTGCATCAAAACAAACGTTGCGCTTTTACTTTCAATACAGATAAGGCAAAAAACAAAAGTCTAGAATCCAAAAACACAAGCAAAGGTCACACACAGCGATGAAACACCAGGAAAAACACTGAAATGAATGAACACAAGGAAAACAGTGGACATGGAATGAGCAGCCTATATCCAGAGGTTTATAGGCAGGAAAAACAGGGATAGGAAAGTGAACAGCTAATATTGATGTGTGTATGTGTAGTAGTGAATTGACCGGGAACTAGAAAGAAAGGATATGTTAGTAATGCAGAAAATGAAAGAGGAAGTGGAGAAACTTAATGGGATGTAACAGCTACAGTATGTTTTACTTATTATTAAATAAAATCTACATGAAGTTTCTTTTTCAGTGGATTATATAACTAATATTACAAATGCAAACAAATCTCAATATTGGCATGTCCTAAAATATGGACAGTTTACTGGAGAGACTGTCTAAAGGAGTAAAAACTCAATGATTTGCATGAGAGGGGTAATTATGTCATATTAGAATTTGCTAAATAAATATAAGCTTGTAAGTAAAGAGGTCGTGTGGAAATATTTACAAATGAGACATTATATTTGAAGTATTTTTAAAGATGATAAGCTGCTGTGTAACTCTGTAACCAAGTACTTAGCATTACCTCTGAACATTTTAAAAGCCTGGTTTTGTTTTATAAACACAATTCCAGTGGTGACTCCTGTAATTGCACATGATCCAGGAGGGTTACCGACACAAACCCTATTCTGGTGTGAAATATCTGAAATATTGGTGAATTTGCAGGTTCAGCTCTACCATCACACCCATGATTTTCTCTCCTCCATTATTGGACAAATCAATAACACCCAATGCAAGGATTAGCAAATTCAGTTATAGCTGCAACACTCATTTACAAAACTGGAAAAATCCTACATGTCCCATGGCAAAAGAATTAAATGATTAACATTTGTAAGGTAAAATGAATATTGGGGAAATATAACTGAGACGTAGAAATATTTCTGTCTTCATGTCAAGTTGAGTCTAAAATGTATTCAAATATGTTAATTAATAGCTACATATCCTTAGTGCCCACGGTTTATTGTATTTTATTTTATTCTATGGCGTGTCAACCTCTTCTGTGTGAATGATCTGTACTGAATCTCCTACTTCGTATGCTGCAGTATTTTGTTGGAAAAAAAAAAAAAAAGAAGCATTTGAATTACAAAAAGATATTCTCACATGTGTGTGTATCGGCCTCTGTTGAGGCTTCACAGCTCCACTGAGTGATGGTCTCTCTGTGCAGTGAGCAGGCTCGTCTGAGACAGCAGGTGGTGGAGGAGGACACTGAAGACTGGCAGATGACTCCAGGCTACTCTGGCCTGGAGAGAGTCGGTGGAGTGGACCTCTCCTTCATCAAAGGGGACGACGTCAACGCCTGTGCCCAGCTTGTAGTGCTCAGCTACCCCGACCTGGAGGTGAGCTGTCCCCTCGCTACGCCCAATGATCACAGGGGAACGTAGGAATCTCTGAGCTTTGTTGACCTCTAGTTGTGACGGTGGGAACAGCAGCAGTGTCTGTAGCGCAGCCTCCCACCTCTCACAAAGCTCCACTTATTAGAAAAAGTCACAGCTAATTTTATTCAAGCTCTCGATGACCTCTGATGTCAGAGAAACACAGACAGATGAGCTCTGATGTCACAGAAACACAGACAGATGAGCTCTGATGTCACAGAAACACAGACAGGTGAGCTCTGATGTCAGAGAAACACAGACAGATGAGCTTTGATGTCAGAGAAACACAGACAGATGAGCTTTGATGTCACAGAAACACAGACAGGTGAGCTCTGATGTCAGAGAAACACAGACAGATGAGCTTTGATGTCACAGAAACACAGACAGGTGAGCTCTGATGTCAGAGAAACACAGACAGATGAGCTTTGATGTCACAGAAACACAGACAGGTGAGCTCTGATGTCACAGAAACACAGACAGGTGAGCTCTGATGTCCCAGAAACACAGACAGATGAGCTCTGATGTCAGAGAAACACAGACAGATGAGCTTTGATGTCACAGAAACACAGACAGATGAGCTCTGATGTCAGAGAAACACAGACAGATGAGCTCTGATGTCACAGAAACACAGACAGGTGAGCTCTGATGTCAGAGAAACACAGACAGATGAGCTTTGATGTCACAGAAACACAGACAGGTGAGCTCTGATGTCACAGAAACACAGACAGATGAGCTCTGATGTCCTATAGTCCATAATTTCCTGACCTGACTGACAATGATGCATTTTAAAGATCACCTATGAACACTGATGTGTCTCTGTCATCAAACTATTGAGTTGTTGATAAACATCAGTTTTCATGAAAGTTCTAAGGATATGAATTATTGACTTGCGAGCGGTTGCTTTACTACGTGTTTTTTATAGGATACACAACAGGACACACAACTTTAAAATTAGACGTATTACACACTTACTTGTTCTATATATTGAATGAGTTACTGTTTTTGTCTGTCCTTCAGCGAGTGTGAACCAAAAAAGTTACAGCAAAAGCTCCGTAGAGCTGAAGGTATTTGCAAAATTGAGTGACACCTTTCACATTATGCCTGGTCAACTTGTATTTTGCCACTGAATGAAAGGATCTTGTAGTATTAGGATATAGAAATACACAGTATGTCCCGTACAATATAATGAAGGGATACAAATACTGCTAAATGATCTGTGAAATGTGGGAAATATGTTATTTCTCAAACCTTTCAAAAGAACATGAAAATTTAAAAGGGGTTTTGAATGTTATTGATTCATTTTGTGAAATGATCTTCTAATCACTAACCTGTTCCTTGTCCAATAACTGCAATGGTCTTGAACATTCTTTACCAACACAATGATGGACATCAGATCTTAATGAACATTTTCAATACAACCTAAGCAGCCTGTTTAATTATAGAAAGCAACATGAATAAACGGCAGGGCTTTGGTTTAATAAACAGCTCGAGGTTGAGTCCTGTTAAACCCAACATTGTTAGAATGACCTTCAAAGTGCCTATTTTCGCTTCAATTACTTTTCCATGCAGCCTCTCACAGGCTCTCTCCTCTCCTGCTGTTGATCTCTGCATTAATAACGGCTGCCGTCACCTTCCCTACATACAGCCCATTATGATTAATGACATTTTGCAGTGTACGTTGTTGATACATGGTCCCAACAAGGCTAATGAAATGTGGCTCAGAAATGCTGTCCAATAACGAGACCATGTTCCCTCTAAACCTGCAAAACTGCCCCCCGAAGGCCATTTGTGACGCAAAATATGACGAGTATCATGATGCACAGTGAAACCACTGCTGCTGAGTTTATTTATTTTTATTGTGAAGGTTGCATTTAAATAAGTTTAGTCTAAAACAGAAGATCAACATATCACACAACATACAAAGAACAAGTATCTTTTAAATTTTAAACAGCTTCAGTTGTTGACAGACTATTTTTATTATTGGTGTAGGGGAATGAAGGTCACTGCTGTCAAGACATATCCTGAAAGGGAGCTGACATTTCTGATGTGACATTTCTATTCAGATGACATTGTTGTGTCAAGGAACCGTGGAATCATCATGGGAGATATGTTCACCTGCCATTGTGTTGCTCAAAATAGATCAGTGTAAGATAGAGAGATGCCCGAAGCCTGCCAGTGTGTACTAACTGTAAAGAAACACATTACTGTAAATGTCAGTTTGATTGCACTTACAAGCTTACTAGACCCTGACGGATGCATTGACATCAGTTGGTATCAGCCTTTCACATGTATACTTGTGTATATGTTGCCCTACTTGTGCAGAAATGACATTTTTTTGCAGAACATAATGTAAAAAACTTGGATTATTCTGACTTTTGCTCAATCAAATTTGTTTTCAACCAGAAGATTGTAGCTTGTAAAACCATGAGCACGCCATACCATTGGTCTGTGTCTTATCAATTAAGCAATCAGATGATAAGATTAGAAAATGGCCGTAGATATTTATTCTATATTTTAATGTTTGAAAATCTTCTGCACTAGTTTGTTGATAAGTTTCCAACCATCAGTGGATATCAGGGATCACCAGCAGATATCAGGGACCACCAGCAGATATCAGGGCTAACCATCAGATATCAGGGATCACCAGCAGATATCCGGTACAACCATCAGATATCAGGGACCACCAGGGGATGTTTAAGACATGTTGTCGGTTGTGTACCTTTGCGTCATTGGGTATTGTGACTTTTAATCATCACAAGACACCCTCTTCTAATGCAGGCTAGTCACAGGTTGATCAGACCTGGGTGTGTGTCTTTAACATCTTGGGGCCCAGTTGGGATTTTTCCTCCTAGTCCAGAGCCATTGGCTGCAGCGTTCCGCAGTTCCTGATGTTTCTTTAATGATCTGGCGCAGGGCAACTGGAAGGTGGATGTTGCAATAAAGCTCCTGCAGACAGCCTCCACTGGTGGACTTTTGCTCTGCAGCCTTGTTGTTCTGCCTCAGATGCCATTTCCCATCCTCCCAGGTTCTATGAAGTAGACAACACGCAGGGTTTGGGACCAAAGTACAGGATATGGTTCTAGGGTGGTGGTGACAAATTGTGATGGGACTACATGCCACTGGCCTATATTCACCAGCATTTCCCAGTCTCAGGCTCACTCCAACTGAACACTACTGGTCAGTGGAGGAGGCCCTCTCTGTCCCTGTTCCCCTTCTCGGACAAATGGTGTCCTTGGAACTGTGCTCGGTGTTCTGGAGGGCAAGATATTGGTAGCAGTTCTCTTGGTTTCGATTGTTGCTTCCAGGCATCTCAGTTCTTGGTTGTGTCTCCATGTGTACCTACCTCGGGACTACAACCAGTGAGGATGTGTCTGAGTGTAGCTGGAGTTGAGCATCGCAGGCAGGTTGAATCTTTATTGAGCCACAGCTGGAGGTTTGGGAGGAAGGCTGTAGTGACTTTGACAACTTATTTGCAGTCAAAAATAGTATCAAAATAGATTTTAAATGTGTTGTGAATATTTAGTAAATTTCTAAAAGGAAATAAAGAATAGATTGAAAATAGATTAAATTACAGAAGCGCTCCTTTAGCCCTAAAGCACCTCAGTGAGTGAGGTCATTGTGTGTGTGTGATTGACAGCTGAGCAGGCGGCGGTATGAAGGCACAATGGAATAAAACTTGTGTTGATTAACTGTAGCTTTATTTTAGCATCAGTGGTGTTGAATGAAAATGACCACAGCCATCAGCATCACTGAACATCTAAACGGACTCATGTTGATGTTTGCAGAATAGCTGTTCCCTGTGGTAACGAGTTCAGAACGCTGAGGTGTAACTCGAGCGGTGTGTGTCCCTGCTTTCAGATGAGGAGACATGTTTATGCTGTAGCAGGCAAAAAGCTGTTTTATTGTGAATCTGTATAACCTTGATTTAACAGAATCCAGTTCCTACACAGCAGGTAAATCATGTATGAAAACTGTATGCAGTGTTCAGAATATGTTCAGAGCCATTAAACAACAAGAAGTAGCAGATGTTTCATCTTGTACCAGATGGGGGATGTTAGGGATCATCTTGCACAGCTTGTGTGTGTGACTGTGGAGTGTGGACTCACACATACACTGGGCTGCACACGTTATTATCTCTGAAGCCTGCAGATCCTGAACCCTGACAGTGTGACTGTCTGAGCTCCATTCAACGACACACATTTTTCAGACTCAGAATCAGAAGTGCACTACTTTATTGATCCTCCGGTGAAATTGGGTTTTGTTCCAGTTGCTCCAACCAAGAATAGAAATATGTACAGATGCACAGAATCAGAATATGAATGAAAGTATGTAAAAAAAATTTGAACTATATAATAAAATATATGCATTATACTACAATACAATTAAATATATTTGTAATTTGATTAAATTAAAGATAATATAAACAGCTGACACACTAATGATATTATACTTAAGAGAGAGGAGAGACTACGTGGCCTTTTTTAGCCATGGAGCTTAGGTGATCCAGTGAAGAGCCTGACTCTGTACAAAGTCCCATAATCCAGATCAAGATTCCATGTCCATGACAGTTTGTGAACACAGGAGACTTCAACCCCAAATAGTCGACAACAGGTTGGTCAAATCTACAAAGAATGTGTAATCCTCTATTCCTTTGATCTGTTAAAGATTGACCACTGCAGATACTCACAACATGAAGAACTGAGATTTCTTAATCTCTGTTATATACTTTGTAACAAGCCCCCCCCCCCCCCCCCCCCCCTCTTCTTACACACATCTAGAAGAAGGGTTAAACACACATACATGAGCTACACAGGCAGCATTCACTCTTTTGTTCTGTTTGAGCGGCTGTGGCTCAGGAGGTAGATCGGGTTGTCCTCTTACCAGAAGGTCAGCAGTTTGATCCCCATCTTGGGCAAGATACTGGACCCCAAATTGCCCCTGATGTCGGCAGCGTATGAATGATGTGTGATAGAGTAAGTGCTGCACATAGAAACATATAAATACAGCCCATTTACCATTTATTTACTGCTGTTATTCATTACATCATACCGGATGTATTGCAAATCAGCACTCTAGTGGTTACATGATGTAATGGTTCAATCACTCAACACCATCCATCCATTATCTTAACCACTTATCCTTTGAGGGTGACATCATGGGAGAGGCGGGGCACAGCCTGGACAGGTCACCAGCGTATCTTAGAGCCAACAAACAACCATTCACATTCACACCTACTGTTATTAGAGTCTCCAGTTAACCTAACCTCAATCTGCATGTGATTGGACTGTGGGAGGAGCCGGAGTACCCGGAGAAAACCCACACATACATGGGGAGAACATGCAAAGTCCATGCAGGAAGACCCCAACAGAATCAGGATCCTCTAGGCGATAGTGCTAACCCCTGCACTACTGTGCTGCTCCCACAAAGCAGCACAGTAGTGAGACCTCTGTGTATAGATTTTTAATAAAGGCTGAGGGAAAGAACATTCAACATTGTCCATACAGGAGCCTCAGGCAATGATCAGACATAGGGATCTCAACTCCTCTTGACAATAGATGAGACTAAATGTTGATAATGTACAGTATAAATATAGTATTGATGCAGAGTAGTGCACAAGTCAGTAATTTTTACATCATGTGTCCAATCCCAGTGCTGTTATATTACAACTGTGGATTGACCCGTGGATGGACCAGCTCTTTGTACACCTGAGTTTACAATCACGCAGCCACTGTGCTGCCCTGAAAGAGTCACAAACAAAAGTCACAGTTTCACCCCCTCCTGCCAGGTGCTGTATGAGGACAGTCAGATGGTGACTCTGACAGCCCCCTACATAGCTGGTTTCCTGGCCTTCAGAGAAACCCCCTTCCTCCTGGAGGCTCTGCAGCGGCTGCAGAGGAAGCAGCCCACACTTCTCCCTCAGGTCAGCTTCTACACACACACACACAGGTAAAGGCCGTTTCTCACAGCAGACATTTTCAAAGGAGACATATGATGCTTTTTTTGTTTTTCTTTTCCTTAAGTGTCTGATGTCGCTCTGTCTGTGTGTGTGTGTGTGTGTGTGTGTGTGTGTGTGTGTGTGTGTGTGTGTGTGTGTGTGTGTGTGTGTGTGCGTGTGTGTGTGCGCGTGTGCGCGTGTGTGTGACTGCCAGCATGAGTGAACAAAAGAGAGGTAGAGACACGAGTCAGGAGAGCCTGAATGAATCTCGTGCAGCTGTGAAGAAAGATCTTAACAATTTAAGGAAAGTATTGATATGAGTTTTGATCAGTGTTAATAAGGACGTCAGTAGGAGGTCCCCAGGACGGATTTGTGTTCACACCGCTAAAAGAATGTGGACACATGTGGACCAGACCACCTCCAAATGTTCTATCCTATCTGAGTGCGTTCACACCTGTATCATACGGGCCTCAGTTTTCGGTGTGTGCGTGATGTCGAACATGACGCACAGGGGGAAAAAAAATTGGCAGATCGCTACTAGCAATGGGAAAGGAGTTTTACCTGCGTAAACCTGCTAATTGTTGTGTAAAATATGTATAAGCCATGGAAGTGTGACAGTGGACTGCATGCACAACACCACAACTCTGAAAATGAAACAGATAAATGGAATTGAGCCATCATTACACTTGTGCTTTTCCTACTGTGGCATGTCAAAATATCTGTTTTGAAACGGGCCTATAAGAAACATTTCTCTATATTACACCCGTCATCTGTTCCCATGTGAATCCTTGTACCATAGCTGTCATGATCTTCCCCCAGAGAGACTTCTTGACCAGACTCTGTTAAAGGTTTCCTGTTTTTTTTTAGAATTACCTTCCTCAAATGTCTAATGATATTTGACCTCCCCAGTGTGTTAACTTACCTTCTCCGCCCTGATGTCTTACACCCGTGCCTCACTTCCTCTGCCCCCTGTGTGTATTTAGTCACGTGTTCTCCCTCACTCTGTAGATTCGTCGGTTCCGCTCCCCTGTGTTACCCTGTGCTTTTGCTCAGGTCCCTTGTGTTTGGATCACCTGTTTTGCATCCTGTTTGGAATCTCCCTGCCAGAGCATCTGAAGCCCTAGATATTAGAATATCTTCACTGCTCCTATCTGCCTTCGCCTGTGTCTCTGTCTGGGTCCCTAAATCCTTAATGATGTTGCCCTCTTGTTTTATTTGCAGCAAAGTTCTTTTTAAATGTCAAAATATTTAAATATGGTTTTGAGTCTTTTTTCTGTTTTATTTTTGCATTTATTTTTACATTTACCCAAAGGAAGCCACACTAAGCTGGAATTCTTATTACATATATATGAATTAAAATAACTTGTTATTACTCTAAATTCAAGTTTTGGAAAATGTACGAATTTGCTGTCTTTCCGAGAATGAAATAAGAAGATTAATATTCTTATGTCTTTGCATAAACCTATAGCATTAAGACTGGAGGCAAGGAGAGCGAGCCTGGCTCTGTCACAAAAATCTCTTAAGCTATTTATTATGTTTTTATTGTTGCTTCACAGTACTGGATGAACAGATGTTGGCTCCCTGACAGAGCACCCCCAAAAATAACCATGAATTACTTTTTTTATAAGATTGTTTGTTTTTTGTTAAAAAAACTAAACGAAAGCCAGTTTTTGGAGTAAGTATATTTTTTACACTTAAGATTAAGCCAGACTAACTGTCTATGCTAAGTAAAAAATGGCACCAAAAATAGGCCCTGTTGTGTACTACTGTATATCAAGGGAGATTTGTTGCGTTAAAAAAGATTGCAGGTTCTATTGTCGTACTTAAAATTACGCAATTGTACTCATTAGCCTTCAGTCAAGCTTGGCTCTTTTGTTCTTTGATTTCAATGCTAAAGGCAGCATGCTAACACACTTATGTTAGAATTAGTCATTATTATATGCTAACATAGAAGAGCGGTGTTGAATTTGGTATGATGTGAACATGCCATATGTTCAATATTAGTAAACTTTGAATAAACAGGCGACCAGCGCTCTGTAGCAGTCAGTGGGGGCGGGGCAGTGTGCCTTCAGTCGGCAGCCCAAGTTGAAAGAGTTTTCTTCCACTTCCTCAGAAGTACAGTAGCTCTGTGGGGATTACCACAGGCGACACAAACAGCTCACATCAAGCAGGCAGGTTTAAAACTGGCATTGCACTTGTTAATCTGTGGCAGTTATGGAGCGAGTTGAGTTCTAGATAATTAATGTTGTGAACCTTCCCTCACTTCATGCACGTTAAAAAACCCTGAATGAGTTTTAGTTTCTGGGACAAAGCTCCTGTGTTCCATCTCTCACTGTTTCTCCAAACTTCGCCTCTGTTTCCTCCTCAGCCGCACAGTCGTGTTTGTTTCAGCCCACGTCCTCCCCTCACTCTGACTGTCTCTCTGTCAAAGGAACACATGCAAACTCACTTTTGCACACGCACATTTTTACCTCCACTACAGTCCCTTAATATGCTTATATCTTACTGTTCACTACAGCAAAAAAAAAGGTTTTGAGTTTTAAGAATGTATTGGTGTGTTGGAGCTGGAGAAAGGAGAATGTTGCTTTGAGGATCTTGTCTCTTTTCTAACTTTAATCTTTTGAAGCTCAGGATGAAGATGCTCTGCTTCCTCGCTCCACATCTGACAGTGTATCAGACAGTAGCTGCAGTTGGGACCAAAGAATATAGATCCTCATAATAAGAAGTTTCTCGGCAGGCATCTTGAACTTGTCATGTGAGAGGGTGCAGTTGGAACTAATAACATTAACAATGCCTCTGCTCTGCATTGTGTGTGTAGCATTACTCACTGTACCTGTGCTTTTACTGCTTGACAAAATGTCTGAGGCACTTAAGACCTAGAAAACGTTTTTTTTTTAAAAACTATTTTTGATGTGATTCATATTTTACTTGACATTTATGGTGTTTTAGAAATGAAACAGTATCAGCTGTAGTTTGTGTTGATCTCACACTGACAGAAGAAAATTGTTTACCAGCTTCAAACAATTACAAATGAATTGAGTTCTATCTTGATTTGAAGAAACATTAAAACAAACAACTGTTACCAGTTGAAGTATTTTCTGGTAAATGTTGGTTGTGAATGTGTTGTGTCTTGTCTGCAGGTGGTGTTTGTGGATGGGAACGGTCTCTTCCACTACAGAGGTACGTCTACATGGTTTATTCTGCCCCGGTCAAAGTATTTCTTCCCCTGCCTGTGCTTTCTTTTTGATTTATGGATGGATATGTTTCGGTGAGACCTTAAAATGAAGTTCACATTCTTTTTTTCGTCCATCAAACTCCCGTCACACCTGTGCTTTTCCTCTTCCCCACACGTCAAAATGTCTGCTGTGAAGGAGGTTTACTGCCTTCAGATCAACAGAGTGATTTATGGCAGGAGTTCACACTGTGTTAACAACCCTTGTGGCCCAGACAGTGGTCCTTTTTATTTTGAGAAATGCACTCATTTGCTTTGTTTCCGGGAGCGAGATGAAAAGATCAATATTAATCTCATGTCTTTGTGTTAAGAACAGAGCTGGAGTTACTTAGCTTAAAGCCTGAGGAAAGACTCCCACACTTCAACTCCCTCTACAATCACAATGTGTTAGTTTACCTTTTCCCTTAAGTTAAAAGGATATAACAGAGTGGAGGTGTAGAGGTTTCCTGTCTTCATGCTAATCGAATCTAACTGTGTCCTAACTTGAACTCTGTACTTACATCAATAAATGTATAAATAAATAGATACAGAAATAGCATTTTTCATGGCAAACTGTATTTATCTATTTATTCATTCATGTAATTGTTCTGTCACTTTTGTCCTTCTTATAAAAACCCACTTGTTATTTTGAGTCAATCCCACATTGCTTCTGTGCCAGAGATCCTCACTAGAGCACAATGTGTATTAATGGGCAGCTGAAAATAGTCCCCAAGGAATTCACATCTGTTGTAGTTTAATCATTTTGACCAATCAAACTATAAACTTCAGTGAAATGAAGTCTGAATGTATTTAGAGACAGAGTAATGCAAATTAGGATTTACTAATAACTCTCAAAATGTTGAGCTTTTCCTTTAAACAGTTTTCCAACAAGGAGACTTTTTGCCTGTGACTGAACAGTGATGTAATTACATTAATTCCCACATTGAAATGCAGGTCACCCCAGCTTGTTGAAATACTCACAAGATACAGCATGACACTACAAGGACCTAAATTGTTGGATCAGGATAACGTGATTTTTTATGCATGAGTGAAGAACACATTTAAAAATGTAATATCACAGTCGATCATATGGTTGACAGCGGCTGAGGGGGTAGACCGCTCTACCCGGTCAAACTCTAACCAGAAGATCGGCGGTTCGACTCCCATTTTCCCCATCCTCATGCCAAAGTGTCCTTGGGCAAGATACTGAACCCAAATTTGCCCCTCATAGAGAAAGTGCTGCCCACAGATGCACTGATTGTGTGTGTGAATGGCAATAACCTGTTCCGTAAAGCACTTTGAGTGGACATCTAGACTAGAAAAGCGCTATATAAATACAGACCATTTACTTTGGTTACCTAACATCCTATGTATAATTTTTACCTCACTAGCTGAAATTATATCAAATTTAACATTGCATTAGGTTTGGAACAATACTGATTCATCAATTATGCTTCAGAATGAGATTTATTATGCTCTGTAAATTCTGTGCTTTTGAAGTTGTACCTCCATGACCCCATACAATGGGCTATTTGGGGCTTTATAAAGGGAAACAGAGATGCAGCTCGTATTCACTCGAACCACCATTACTCCTCAGCAGGGACATTTTGATCTCATTAAGTTTTTTCCCATAGAAATTGTCGTATTTTTCTCATTTAAACAATATTTTCATTTTTAATATATCTGCCCTTGCTCTCAAAGATAAAGGTGCAGTTGTCCATCGTTTTACATCATCTTTTTAAATCATCTTTTCCATGGTTCATAGTGACCTTGAACGATTGGATTTGACAATTATTATTTATTATTGGTCCAAGTATATTTCATTCCTTCATCTTTCCAGAGGTAAGGGACTGAGCCTAATTAAACTGAACAAGTAGAATCTTTCATAGCTTCACTTATATTCCAGTTTATGTTATATTCTCAAAATGAACCAAATTGTTTGATTATATCCAGCACCTTCACATAGAGGTCAGAGGATCGGATAGTGCCAATAACATCGACTTCTAAATTCATTTTGAACCGATGTCTGCCCACTGAGGTGGTGAATATTTCTGGATATACATGAATGACACAGGCTAAAATAAATATGAAGGATATTGGGCCTCCTGCTGTGCCCCCCTATAGAGAAGGCAAGGGTCAGAAATAATGTAATTGCTTCTGACTGTGGAGCCTGTGGTCACCCTATCCTGTCAAAGGCTTTCTCTGCATCCAGTGCTTATTTCATCACGGGTTGAGGATAAAGCCACGAAGAGCTGACATGACCTGAAACAGCCTCTTCATATTATGAGGTGAATGACACAAAGCTTTGAATCCCACCTGTTCCACATTCATTAGAGACGGAATAACTTTCTCCAGACAGAGAGGAATGACCTAACCCCCTGGAGTCCAGTGTTTTCAAATCATGGGATGTGTCTTGTGTGTATTTGAGTATATAATTGTCTGATCATGTCTGCAAAGTTTTACGGATAAATTAATTTCAAAACTTTAGGCGAGTTAAACATTTTTAATGTGATATGTATGGGCAATTTCAAACAATAAAAAAAAATCCCTTATAGCCTTGGACTCCTAAGAGTTAAGTTTGAAAATTTGCTGGTTTTTGAAGACACATTATTGTGGCGGCACAACTTAACCAGCAGTGGAGACAGCATTTCCATTTATAAGATTTGATATTGAAGCTGTCATGTCTCATGTGGGTCATCAGGTACAATGGGAGTTCCAAGAAATTATCCAAGCTATAGTTTTTAACTGTGCAAACGTTGGATATATGGTTAGTAACTTTGGGACCAACCTTGCCCTCAGTAGAGTAGAGTAAGCAGAGTCTACATTGATGATTCAATTCATTTGTTTCTTTTCAACTCAGGAGATAAAAGTATTGATTTAAGCTGAATTATTCAGTCTTCATTCTTTAGAGTAGTGTCTGTAAGGAATTATTTGGTGAAAAGTAATTGACAAGGGGTCATGATCTGATATTACTATACAATATGTTTCAGTGTTAAATACATGTTCAATAAGAGGGTCAGATGTTAAGAGGCACCAACTTGCACCAACTAATAAAATGTATATTCAGTAGTGGGGTGAATCTAGGCACCTTTCGTCACTTGTTATATAACATTGAAGTTAAAAAACTCTGCGTTGTGTGGTAATCTGCTGGAAGTGCTTCTCTCCCTTCTGCAGCCTGTGTGTGTGTCTGCCCATCTCTGTCACTCGCAAAAACTGATAACCACATGTATTCAGTTATTAATCGATGGTAGTCGTTCCAGTCACTTTAACCCTGATGTCCAGACTGTGCCTGACTTGTGTTGTGTGTAGCTGGTGAACTTGTACGCGTGTTTAAATACATTCCTCATAAACTCTAAAGCGAATCAACAAACGCAAAGTAAACGTCAGTAATGTTCAGGTCCAGCTCCAGATTAGTGTTGGTGTTTATAGCTAAAACATCGCTAAAAAAATGTATTAGTTGAAAACCTGAATCGATTATGTTCTGTCTCTGCATCGATGCAGAGTCGTCCACTTTAGCACCACGATGCATTGGAAGAAACGATTAATTTCCCCACCTCTCAGATTCAGTAGAGTGAAATGATGAGTGACCAGGTCTAAATGTGGAAATAAACTTGTTTGCTGCAGTTTGTGATGTGCTGCTCGGCTATTATTGTATATTTTACCACCAACAAACTACACCATCGGAAACATTTGGGACGACCAGACGGTTTTACAATCGGCCTGTGAAAATGCCAGCAAATATAAACCTTTATCTTTGTCTTTATCCTCAGGAACATTCAGATATTTTTGATAAGAATACAGCGTAGAATCACCAGAGAGAGAAGGCTGAGACATGCTGCCCTCTCTCCTCTTGCCATTTCTCTTCTTGCAAGCATAATGCATGATGGCATATATTGCTTGGGTCGTGACCTTGACCATCGGTTGTACACAACTTTTCAGCATGCATTGTGGGATACATTGAATCCACTTTATATGGTGTAAAAAAATGTCACTAAACATGCGGATACCACTACAAAATGGCAAACTCAAAACGTAGTGGACTAAAGAAGATCAAATAATCCTTTATTAGTCCCACAGTGGGGAATTTTGCAATGTTACAGCAGCAAGAGGTAGAGTAGTAAATAACATGCAATACTTATAATGTAAGGAGATATACAAAATATATAAAGGAGTCAAAACTAATATTTACAGTGTAAACAATATATGTATAGTGTGAACATATCAACTGGACTTGGTTGAGTTTCTTGAAGACGTTTCTAACTGGGAGTCCCAGCGGTCACTTAGAACTGAAGAAGCCTCTGGGATGAGAGGTGAAACGTCTTCCAGAAACTCTGGACCTGTTTTTTAGCACTTGGATATATAACATGACCTGCATGACTAAGAATCTCCACAGACAGTGTGAACATATGTTCAGTGAAATGGATTGCACACAAGGCATTGACTTTCACAGACAGAAATGAATATTACACAGTTAAAAAGTCCGTAGGTGTGTGTGGTTGACTGGGAGCAGAGCTGGTTGTGCAGTCTTACTGCTGCAGGAAGGAACGACCTGCGATACCTCTCCGTCAGACACTTAGGGTGGATCAGTCTGTCGCTGAAGGAGCTGCCCTGTGCTGTGATGGTGTCCTGCAGGGGGGGGGGGACTGTTGTCCATGAGAGAAGACATTGTGGTGGCAATTTCTGTGACGCAAGCACAAAGTCAAACATTTGTCTTTCTGTAAGTTTAATTCAGCATCTGCAGATGGACTCACAGTACAATCACAGAGGTGAGGTCTGTGTTCTTATAACCAACAGCCCCCTCCCATTAGGTATGTAAAGGTATTTATTACCCTCCTGGTGTCGTATCAGTAAGACATTCTGCCTTCACGTCTCTGTGGACGACCCCAGATGTGAGATCCCAACCATATACAAAGAGATACCATAATGTTGAGGCTTCAAAGAGGCCTTAAAGTTAAAATCTCTGAGCAATAACTGTAAACCTAAAGTTGCCCTTTTAGATAATCTATTTGTTCAATCCTCCACGTACAAGTCTGCTCATGCAATATCACAGACACAAAAGACAACATTTCCATTACAACATGTCCGCCATCATCCTCCTCTGTCCCACCACCTCCACTGGGTCAAAGGGTTATCCCAGGACTGAGCTGGCCCTCCTTATCAGTCTATCCAGTCTCTTCCTGTCAGCAGTTGAAATGCTCACAGCGCCTGCAGAAACCTGCCCCGCGTTGATCTGGAGGCCGCGTCCCACGTCTGTCCTCTGTATTCTGTTAAAATGGGGGAAAAAATCTCTAACTGAGCTAGAGCTGCTGTAACAGGCTGCCCCTAGGGATGCACCATCTTACCAACTGTATGGTGATTAGTAAATGTGAGTTTCAAAATAAAATGGGCAACCATAACTCAGGTCTTGTCACTGTTTGCACCCTGCAGAGTTTGGCCTGGCGTGTCATCTGGGAGTGCTGTCAGGGCTGCCGTGTGTGGGCGTGGCCAAGAACCTGCTGCAGGTGCAGGGTGTGAACAAGAATGAGGCGCACCAGTCGCAGGTGAGATTTTGCCCCTTTAAAGGTTTTATATATAATGTATAGGTGATGTAAGAGCAAGCGCAGCCTCATAATTTTAAAACTACACATTTGGGTTGGCTGTTGCTCAGGAGTTATAGCGGGTCGTTCACTAATCAGAACCAGGCCGGTTTGATCCCTGACTCCTCCATTCTGCGTGCCATGATACTGGCAAGATACAGAACCCCAAGTTACTCCTGACCGCTGTGCCGGCAGTGTTTGAGTGTATGACAGAGGAAGTGCTGGTTATTTAGTGACTTATAGGTCTACACCATCTTCATTTCCCCCCCCACGCCTTGACAACTAGGACAGGGGGCCACCTGTTACTCTCCTAGTCCACAAGCTCAATGGTTTAGCTGATATTGACCTTCAGGTGACTGTCGTTGCACCATGTGATAAAGATCTACGTGAAGAAAACAAATTCATTTCCACCAAAAATGTACTTAATATCTTATATATTAAATTCCAGAAGTCAAGGAGAACTCTTAACTACATATATTAAAAGACAGGTGGCAATTCTAGTTACAATTTCCTTTGAATGTGTACATATGCCTCCCTTGTAGAGGAGTTGCCAAATCGAGTCCATAGATGTTTTATTTGAGTTTTTCAAAGTGAAAGTCACTATTTGTTGTTGTGTTTACAGCTCACTGCATTCTAAAAAAAAACAAATGTCAGAGGGACGAAGGACAGAATCCTCAATTGCTTTTCAATGTGCGTCTGTGCGTGCATGTGAACTCACACTTGCAAGTCTATTTGTATGCTTGTGCACGTGTGCGTTGGTGTCTACAGTGTGACTTTTAATACAAGCCAAGGCCTCCTTGTGTAGCTAATGCTAAGGTGACTTCTTGAATACAAATCAAGCTGGAACAAATGGCTGTTGGTCAAAGTATACCTGCGGGACAGCAGCATGTGGATGTCATTAATATGCAAATGTTCACTTTGTTCCTCAGTTACCTGTTGAGGACAGAACCAAAACAAGCTGAAGTTGCTGAGGTCATCACTTACAAACCATTTAACATAATTTTACTATCAGCTCTCAATAGAAGCTTTAATTGTTAAGTTTTAAACTTTTGTCACTTGCAAACTGTGTGTTCCTCTCTCACAAGCTTCCTATATCAAAATGTTTAGCCTATACAGTCATGTTCATGATTAATGTGCATACGTTTGAAATCATAATATGCATATGCCCCGTCTGATCCTTCTCTGCTCTTATTTATAATGCAAATATTTGAAAGAGGTGTCAATGTGATGTTTAAAAGCTCTTAACGCATTAATAATACACATTTTGTTTACATCGTGAAATAGGACCGTCTGAGGTGTTTTTATTACATGTCATCCCCATGGGTGGTGGTTGAAACGGGATCCTCAGTGTTTCAGGGAGCACAACCTGTTTCAAACCAAAACAGACATGACAAGAACACGCAGAGCTCTGATGTGACAGTGATAATAAATGAGCTTTCTCTTTGGGGAAAATGTCAAGATGCAAATTCTCCGTAGATGATGTTGATCTGTGTCAGATCAGCGACGGGCATTTCCTGTAATGCTGCCGACAAGTGCTTTTCAAAATGGAACCTGAGTGCACGGCTGTAGCACTCGTCTGCTATAATGTTAACTCAGTTATCTGGCAATACTCTGTTTATAACCTCAGCCGTCCTCACGTAGTAGTGCGACATGCTAATCCAATTCTCTGGAGGAGCATATCGATCTCCCTCAATTAGTGTTAGTGGCGTTAAGAGTCCAGAAAACGTTGGTTTGTATCTGCTGTGGGAAGCACAGCCACCTCCTGAGTACGCAGTCACACACATCTTCTGATACAATCTGTGGCTCGGACATGTTCATTTTACGTATCAGGTATCATCACGCCCATGCCGCCGCGTCTTTTGGCTCAAGCGATTAGCTTTGGTTCAGTGGCTGTGCAGGAAATTTTAGATCTCCCCTCCCGTCCATACTGATGTAATTGTCACTCTCTGGGGCTCGGTCTAATTTGTCTACAGGCACGTACATTATTGTGAGGCCTTGAGTCAACACCAGCTTTGCCGTTTCATCGCTTGGTGGGAAATTAGCTTTGAAGTAATCTGTGAAACACGAGCCATATCAGGCTCCCGACCAAACTTCAGAAAATTAGCCATTAAGAAATACGATTAGCCATTACTGGCTCTATACTATCACCGCCATGTACCATTGACAAGCAATATGCTGCCATACTCAATTAAATGTTATAGAGCGTGTCCAAAAACATTTCCAGCACTCTGAGAGCTTTCAACAAGCAATATGCAGTTTGAGAAGTGTCTCTGAAGGTTCCAGACAGAACTCTGTCTCTGTTACACAACTTAAATCTGCAGGTCTTGTCTGTGTGTGTGTGTGTGTGTGTTAGACGCAGGTGCAAAGATACTAAATATGAAAATAAAATACTTTAGCAAAAGTTTTATGTGGTTATATATATTTCAAATACACAATTTGTTACAGGATGTAGTTAGATTGTAACAGATACATAATAATCATAACTGCTAGTTTACACACTAAACCTTTAAGAGCTTAAAGGAATCACTCAGCATTATGAGAAATGTCCTCTTTATCTTGCTGAGGAAGAGAAGATTCATATCACCTTTCATAGTTGTGTGTTACTTGTTCAAAGAGTGAAAATAATAAAATTCAGAGATCAAGTATCTGTCATGTTTTTGCAGTTAGTAAACCTGGAGTAAGGATATATTTGTGCATTCACATGGGGTCGTAATACTCCCCCAAAAAGTAGTTCCCAACTCGGAAAATTCCTGTGCACACCAGCTCAAGGCGGTAGGTTTCTTTGTGTTTAAAGTTTGATCCGAAACAACTTTGTTGTTGCACAAAACTGTCCTGACTTTGGAATATACAAGCTTCTCTACCTCCCCTGCAGACCAAATTAATGCATCTTGTGATATTACAAATTGGGAGCATTTTATTAATAGTGACTGTAACTAGTTTCTTTTAAATGAGCTGAATTAGTTGTATTGGTATTAATATTGCATTTTATTTAAATGTAGCTGTCCCTTCATTTTGCTGAAACTCTTCGCTAAATGGTAAATAATGAAACTGTTAAAATTTGCTAATAATTGTGACTTGTTTTCCCAACTTGGTCTGCTCTTTATTACTTATAATAATAAAGTCATAGTAAACCTTTAAATCAAGAAAAAAAATCAAGCAGTAGTATGAGAACTTTGTTATTCCAGTCTGTTATAGAAATGATTGTCCCAATGATTTGTTTAGTTGAGAGTCTTTGCAGTGTAGTCCCCTCAGTAGTCCATTAAAAGACATTCTATACACGCATCCTGTTGACGTGTTGTTGAACAAAACCCTCCATCGCTCCCTGCTCTCTAGCTGCTCTGTTGCTTGCAGCTGAGTTTCCACAGGATGTAACAATGTGTCTGTGCTCGAACAGAACCAGGGGAGTGCGGTGTGTTCTTATCAGAAACAAGACATATGAGAGAGGAGAGAAAATGTTTCCTTTCTCCTGTTTTGTCCTTGATTCACTTTTGGAAAATGATATCCTTGTCGGAAGTTCCCCGTTGCTCAGCTCTCTTCTGATCTCACCTCTCTCTCTACCTCCAGCTTTGCTCGCCTCCTCTCTTACTCCGTCCCCTTTTGTCCCCTTTCCTCCCTTCTCATCTCCTTTACTTCTCCCCCCCTCTTTGTCTCTGTTTTTTTTTCCACATTGATAGCCTGGCTGTAACTCAAACTAGTGTGTTATTGATGACTCACACTGTCTTTCTGCTGCACTTGCTCCGTAAGGGCCAAATCTCTTGCACACACACACACACACACACACACACACACACACACACACACACACACACACACACACACACACACACACACACACGCCGCTGGCCACATCCCAGCTGGGATTGGAGGCCCTGTGTGGCCCCTCCTGTCTCCCTGCTGGCTGCTTGCTGTAATCATTCATAGTAGAGTGGACACCCCATCCATCATGGTGGCTAAGCTCCCTTCATGGCCCTGGCCCATAACCCACCACACACCTGTCAACAACAGACAACATCACTGTGTCTGACTTTGCTCCGTCTCCTCGACTGTGAGAGCAAAACTTTAGTTTCTATGAAGCAAAATGAGGACGTTGTTTTTAAAATGCAGTTACCCTGATGTCTTCCTCCACAAATCTCCACTAACCTATTAGATATCAAAGTCTGTGCATCGAGTTTTATTATACTGATATATTGTGTAGGTTATTTTTCTTTGTATGGTTTTAATACCAGATTAATATATGAACCCACTGATGTTAGAAGAGAGCCAAAAACGTAGGAGTCGGTGTGGATAATCACCAGATATTTATGGATGGCTAATGGCTTATTATAGAGATTAATTACAATGAGTCAGAGTCTGCCATAGATATTGTGTCTATAGAGTTTAAAGATATAAGATATATATATATATGTATTTATATAGTGATGGAAATCTGGAAATACACAAGTCTGGAATACCAAATTATAGAAACAATGTATGTGATCTTTTCAAGTCATATGAAACTGTTAATTTCCAAAAACAGGACATTGGAATCTGAATGAAGCTATAAACATTTAAAAAAAAATATTTCCCCCGTTCGGATAAAATTGCAGATCCTGAAGGAAGGCAGTCATACAACTTATACATATAGTAAAATCACATATACTGTATTTCTGGGTTCGCAATGATGTAATCTCTGTGGAGAGAAATGGAATTGGTGAAGAAAATTGTAATTGACTTCTGTGTGTCTGTAGGATTCACACAGTGGCTGACAAACTTTACACAAGTTTAGGTCTGACTCCCACCTCTGTCTGTATTGATGTAAACATGGGGGACCTCCATCCATCCACGACAGTCATGGAAGAGAAGCAGCTATTACCCTCACACTGTTCCTCTTCAGTCATTAATGACTAAGTGTGTGTACATGACCAATGGCATCAGGAAGTTGTACATGTACATATAGACTTGGTTGTTTTTCATCAAGATATTTCACCTCTCATCCAGGAGGTTTCTTCAGTTCTGTCTGATTAATGTGACGTTTCAGGTATTTGTTAGGTTAGAAATAAGAACCCTTTATTACATGATCTCATACAAGAGGCTTGTGGAATGAATATATGTTGAATACCGTCATTATTAACTTAAGTTTAGTAGTAAAAGTAAAATTATTATTGAGTATATTTGAGTAACTTTGCTCTTCTTCAGCTGGTTTATTCATGGTTTTAAATCATTGCAGTCATCTTGTTTTCTTTAGTGTGGCACTGTTTATCATCACGTTGTGTTCTTTTTTTTTTATCCATATTGTTGCACTCAGCATGATCAGTTTTTGGTTAATCTTTATTTCTACCCTGACTTATTTACACTCTGACTTTGTGTTGAGACGCCAAACAGAACAGTAATTTAACAAAAATAATGTCAAAAAATTATGAAAACTTGATAATTTGCTTTAATTGATTCTTACCCCTCCCCCCAAAGAAAAACTTTTTCATCAGCCACAGGAAAATGTGCTGATAATTTTTCCCTTTTGTTTTTAATTAGTCAGTGAAATCAATCAAAACTGATGGGTCTCACTTACACCTTTGTAACACTCTTCAAAAACTAGAGCATGCATATGCATGTAGAAAAATCCATTTTAATCATCCTGTCCTCAAGCTTTACTTTGATGTAAGACACACAGCTGCTGTTTTATTTGAAGAGTTGTTGTACAATCTGATAAACTTCACTGATGCTACATGTTCACCATGTTGAAGGCGTGAGTCACACTTAAAGACGCTTTTGTGCAACTTTATTCTCGAAATATTTTTTTGCTCAGTGAGTGTTCAGGCAGTGAATTAGACTCTGGACTTTTCATTGACAGAAGTATTTTTTTTTTTTTTTATATTTAGTTTGATAGAATCTTGAAATGGCTTCAATTGGACATGAAAGCCAAGACACTGAGGTTACAGATAAAGCTTGTGAATCCTCTCCAGAGGGTTAATAGTTTGTCTCAGTTTGCTGCAGTTTGCTCTGGCATGCTGTACATCCTTCTCTGACTTTGATTTTTGTTCCTTTGCCTCCGCAGATCGCTGCTCTGCAGAAAGGAGGAGACAGCTTCCCACTCACTGCTGCCTCAGGCAAAGTGCTCGGAAAGGTGCGGCGAAGGACACATGCACAGTGATAGAAACAAATAGTTTTCGCCAAGGTGTTGTTTTTCTGCTGCTGCCTTCAAAGAACACACACCCTGCTAAAAGTCAAACTCAACAAAGTGTGTATGACGACCACAGTCATGAAGAGAGGTGAATGTTGAACAGTAACTCTCTGTGCAGGCGCTGCGTAGCTCTGATAAGAGCTCCAAGCCAGTTTACGTGTCCGTGGGCCACAAGATCAGCCTGGACACAGCTGTACGCCTCACACACTCCTGCTGCCGCTACCGGGTCCCCGAGCCCATCAGACAGGTACACACACAGACACGCTAGCATGCACGCACGCAAACACACACGCACGCACTCATGCACGCACGCACGCACGCACGCAAGCATGCACGCACGCACGCACGCACGCACGCACGCACGCACGCACGCACACACACACACGCACACACACACACACACACACACACAGTCAATAGTGAATTCTGTAGCAGAGTGACTGAAAAGAAGTCCTGGAGGAAAGGCAAATTCAGAAGATGTGTGACAGCGTCCTGCTGTGAGACAGAGATGTTGATTATCATGCTGTGTTTGCTTTGGGGCCTGCGAGAAATAGAGGGAATAATGAATGCAGCCAAATTAGGTCTCCATGCACCAACTTTTTAGGATGACTTTTTTCCCAGAACCAATGTAGATGTCAATGCAAATAATTTCAGTGAATAACATAATGCTACCACGACTCTTCCAATATGAAAGTGAAGATGTTTTTAGCTCCCACACTGTAGCTGTAGCATTCAAGATGAAGTCTTGTGTTAATTAAAGGTTTCAAATGCTTGAATTCGCTTGAGAAGTTGGTGTAATTATTTTTCTCTTGTATACTTTTCTCACAAATGAAAAACCCCAAATCACCAAGTATACATTGCCTTGAGTATTGGTTGGTGTGCATTGTCCATGGTATGCACTTGGGCATACGATGTCAGATCCACAGCATTCCTAAAATTCAAGTCCATGTTGAGCAGAAAGATGTTTCAGCATTCTGCTAGTTTCTCTTCCATTCTATAGACATTATCATTATCTTTCTTGGGACTATCTTCCTCTTTCCAGTTGCCAGTTTCCAGAAGCGTAGAGGCATCAGTTTGATGTCATTTTGCAATGTGCGACATTGACAGAAGGAATCGATAAACTTGGAGGTATTGGATTTCAATGGTTTAGACATCTTGGAACCAGTCCTCAGGTGGAACTGGTCGATTCTCATAACTACAAATACATATCCATACACATCATAAAAGGTAACTGATACAATTTGATCAATTTTATAAAATCGCAACAGGTCTTAGGGGAGTAGAACTGCATGTGTGACAAAATCTGTATAAAGCCAGTTGTGTCTAATAAATGTCTTCAAGTGATGTCACTTGGGGCTGGAGTTGATACGTTTTTAAAGCCACTGCTACTATTACACCTGAACCTTGCATTGTGGGTAATGTGAACACCAGGTTTTGACAAGATAGAAGAGTAGAAAAGATATTTGCATCAGTTTTTCATTCTTTAAAACAAAACAAAACGTTTGACAGGTTTAAAGAAGTGCTTTGCATAATTGGTGGAATTCTCTTTTAATAGGAATTAATGTGAAAACAGGTGTAAGTGGAGGGTGGATGAGAAGGTTTTTCTTAAACCTTTAAGTAACTGACTTTGAATAAAACAAAATGGAGAAGAGACTGTATCCTTACATGGGTTATTGATTATGTTGATAATCACATCTCATGAACATGCACCCCCTCATGCTCAAACCTTATAACAAAGCACAGAAATGTAAGAGGTTTAGTGAACAAATATTGTGTTGTTCATCCAGTATTTATTTGTGTTTCTACCTGTCAGTGCTCATTATATCATCCTCTGCATTAGACAATATAATAAACTGAATGAAATCTTTGCCCAGAGATGGTGATTAAGATCACTATTAATTACCAGGATAAGTGGGCAAAGGAAATAAATGTCCCAGAAGGTTATTTTTACAGCTTTAATGAGTCCTGTCATATAGTAATAGTTATAGTTTTGACTGCATTCTGCATTTTCTGTTGAAAAAAGGGTCATAAAAAGTTCAGTCTTAAATCATAAAAACACCCACTGACTGTCATTTTGGGGAAGAAAGGAAGACAAAAAACCTGACCTGAATTGATCCCTCCTCCTCCCTCAGGCTCTTTTTCTTTCTGCCACTAGGCTGTGCTGTGCTTCTGCTGCTCAGCATGATTTCACCTTCGCTGAACAGAAAACACACTTTCAGACCCACAAGCGCACACACGCCTCTCAAAATCAGTTTTTCACCAAGAGAGCTGCAGTTGCAGCGGCTTACTCATCCCCTCCTGTGTGTGTGTTTATTTCATCAAAGTGTGAATGTGATGTGTTTAGCTGGTGAGAGGAGGAGGAAGCAGCAGGGACTGGGTGTGGACATCAGACAGAACCAGGGACACTCTCACCTTCCTCCGTCCAATCGCTGACACCTCTGTCTCACTGTCCAACCTTTCTCTGAAGTCCACGTTCCCCTTTTTTCTGTCTGTCTCTTGCTTTCGCCTTGTGTTCTCTATCTCTGTCTGTCCCACAGATATTTTCTATTCTGTTTACTGCTGACATCACAGAAAGCAGCCCCTCACAGATCCAGTTCTGGAGAGTTTCATGTTCAGAGCTGAACCCAGATGATAGAAGTCAAGCTGCTCTATCCTCTCCTCTGTCAGACACGTGCATTGGACAACAAGACGGCCGAAACAGGCCACACAGATGTCAAATTATTGGTTTGAAAATATGTAATTTGTCCAGACTCTTGTATATCAATATCAATGTCGGTAGTACATGCTTAGCCGGACTCAGCAGCTAAAGGTTGCCAGTGTCTCTGTGGCAGATCTCGAGCTGTGGTTCATTCAGAGCAGTGTTGGGGTTCGCCAGAAAAGGGCACAGTCTATGTTTATATTCAGGAGAGAAACATTGTTAACTGGCATCAGTAGCATATTGGAGGAGCAGGTTGTGGAGCAGATTTGACAAGAAGTTGGACAGATGGGTAGAGAACAGAATATATCTACCTACTAATTCCACAAACGTCTGTCTTTATGTGGAACACATATCTCACAAATAGGTCATCTAATCAACTTCACACTAGGCATGTTTATTGTAAATTACCTGAGAAATTGCAGTGCCAAGTTTGGTGCTATTTTAACACGCAATTTGTTAAATAGTTAAACAATGTTATAAATAGGCAACCGGCGCTGTGTAGCAGTTATAAGGGGCCGGGCAGTGGACAGAGTTGAACATCTCACTTCTTCTATGTCATTATTTTTATTTCACCATATTGGACTGACACATTCACCGGAGTCCTGGGTGCTGATCTCTGTCATGCCAACAACATTCAAAGAATCACTTCCTCTTCATCTAGTCGTCAAAGTAAAAGCAAAATGTTTGTTTTGTTGCTGTAATGCTTTCTATCGAGCTGAATTACAGAGCTTTTATTATGAAAAGTTGTGAACTTGGGTCTGAAGGTTGTGTCGATGGCCACAGACCTTTTAAAATAGTGGACATGTAATGTATGAAACAATGACAGCAGTTCAAGAAATCATTCAAACTTATAACTTATATAAAACTCAAATATAACTTATGGAATGACAAGGAATAATTCTGAAGTAGCTCTGCATCAATTAGTTTTTCACAGTGCTCGTGTTTGTTTGAGGAGCTGAGCTGATACAGGCTTCATGTACAGACGAGTGACAAATTAAATTAAAGAGTAACTGGAGCAGTTCATGTTGAAAATGAGCCTGTCATTAGGGCTAATTGCTCGGTCTGCATTAATCCAGCTACTCCCCTTCTCACGGGCATCAACCAAAAGACACTTCACTTCCCTGCAGGGTCTTGAGCAAATATACCTGTCGTGACACAGCTGTGTCCTCCTGAGTCCTCCTGAGTCCTCCATTTGTCACAATTTGTGGTTTCACAGTGCAACTTTATATAATGTCACTGCTGATGTGACATTGTCATTCTTTATGGTGTCACAGTGCAATATTTCATAATGTCAAACTCCTCAGACACAATCCATGACAAGATAGTGATTTCATTGAACCCTCTCAGTTTGATGGTTGCGTAGGGTTTATACCGATTTTTTAGTGTTAGCAGAAATACACAAAAGCTGGAAGACAGATTACCTCAAAACTTGAAAGAATGTGTTATGTGTCAGGAAAGAACTTGTTAAATTTTGGTTCAGATCAAGATCAGGGTTCAGCTTCAGGGTTATTTTCTTCACTCTAACATTGCAAGATAGAAAGTGTATCCACTTTTTCATTGATTTCTCAGAGTTGAATTTGTGGATCATGATGAAAATAATCAGGCCTGTTTAGGGGACTTATATTTATGAATGTGTGCTATTTGGTGTAGATCCAAATAAGAATAGCATCTAGTGAATTTACATTTTTGTTATAAGGGGACTGTTGGGCCTTGGTGGAGGTATGCTCTCTACGCCCGGCTTTGGCTGAGGGGGTAGAGAAGCAAGATGCTAAGCCCTGAATGGCCCCTCATAGATGTTGAATGCACTAATTGGAAGTCGCTTTGGATACAAAGCGTCAGTTAAATGACATGGAATATAATGTAACTATATTATTATATTGTTTTTTAAAATTGTCTCTGTGGAGGTGAGGGGGCTGGGAGAGCACCCTCACCTGCACCACAGAGGATCAATCAGTGCAGGTGAGAGCTGTTAGCTGATTGGTCCTCGTGCTTAAGAGGCAGCATCGGAGCTGCCTCAGGGGGAACTCAGAGACTCAGACACTGGAGAGACGCCCGGACTGAGCTGCAAAGCCAGTCTGCTTTATGTTTGATTTAAGTTTATGTTTGGTGATTTAATAAAGATGTTTAAAAGCAACATGTCTGTCTCTGGCTGTGTGTGGGAGAGCCCCGTGGCAAGGTCGAATGCCACAGTCTCGATGAGTGCTCCCCAAAAATCCTTGGCTCCTCACTGGCTGCACAATCTTAGTGATGCTGTTTTCCGCAGTCATGAACCTTCCGGTTAGGTCAGCAGAGAAGTTGCGTCGAGGTGCAGTTCTGGCAAGCGGCATCCAACAGACATTTAATCCGGTGTCAGGGCATTTATGAACGATTTCACCACCACAGCTAAATCATAACCTGAAGGGAGATGGATTTTGGAGGACTTGGTCGAGCCACCGATTGGGCAAGGATAGAGTTCAAACCTGCAGAATCCAGAAGCCTGGTACTGAAGAGGGGCCTTGTCCAGGATTGGTTCTATTTTAAAATCGGAGAGGGCATCATCCTAACTGTCCAAGGGTCCCGTGAAGAGTTTGGGGAAGTGGTACACGGCCAAACTCAATGACAAGCAGAGTGTGAAAGAGATGCTCATGCAAGCTGAAACCCGGATGACATTGCTCGTTTACAAGGTACCCGTCTCCACTGTTGAAGGGCTGGAGAGGAGATGGCTAGGCGTCCCGAGAAGTTTCTGCTCCATTGGCCTATACTGCACAGGCAGCGAGGTGCTGCTGGCAGGAACATCTGTGGTTGAGGAGTATAAGGCAACAAAAACACAGCAGTCCATGATGTTGTGAGACGGTAAAGATAGAAAAGTACGCCAGGCAGACATCAAGGTCAGCCAGCAGAGCGCTGAGGGAGGCTGAGGATCGCCTACATCATGCTGAGGGTCGTCTGGTCAGTAGCCCAGAGCAGGCTAGGTCTGGGTTGCTCCACCAGGACAAGCTGGAACAAAACTAGACCAAAAGAGCAGCATGGCATGGTGCCGAGGGAGGTCCACAAGGCAGTGGAGGAAAACGGACACGTAAAGGCTGTAGCCATGAACAAGCTGCGCTGCTGAACAAGTTGGGAAGCTGTGCAAGGAGGGCACTGACCTGGCATGGAAGGACACCGGATCCTGCCTTCTCCATCAAACTTCCACACAAGGGTTAGCAGAGAGCCCCACCTGCACGCACTGCCAAAGGCCTGCCAACCTTGAGCCTGTCCTCTCCTCATGTTGATCAAGTTCGGCAGATGGTGGCAACACGACCAGATCCTAGCACAGTTGGATGACTGTGTGAATGTGAAGCAGGCAAGAAAGAAGGCAAGACAGCTTCCTAATTGCCCTTGTTTCATCCACTTTCTCAGGCCAGGGGAGAGTGCAACAACAGAGATGAGTAGCAAAGGGGTCCTGGCCGCAGCAAGTGATTGGGAAATGCAGGAAGACCTTAAGATGAAGCTCAAATTCTCTGAAGAGATAGCCCATAGTAGCTCAGGAGACCTGATATCGCCATATGGTCTAACGTTAACAAGCAGGTGGTGCTTATCGAGCTAAGAGTACCCTGGGAAGAGAGGATATAGCAGGCACATGAACGAAAGCTAAAGAAATATCAGGACCTCATCCTTGAGAGCCAACGCAATGGATAGAAGGCCTGGAACCTGCCAGTGGAAGTCGGCTCTAGAGCTTTGCAGGGCAGTAACTCTGGAGAGCCCTTGGAATGCTTGGGCTGGAAGGTCCAGCTAAAAGGCGGCTAGTAGCCACTATTACCAAGCCGGCAGAGGCGGCATCACCTTTGGATCTGGAAGGAGTGGTGGCAGAGCCAAACTGGTAACGGGCCAATAATATCACAGGGTTGAGTGGTGGAAGCAGGCATAGTACCAGGACACTGGTGCTACCGTTGAGCTCCCGGAGATGTCATGGGCTTAAATTGATGAACCATTGAGAAAGGGGGGTGCCCATTTGAAAACCTCCAGAAGCCACTCAACTGAGGCCCAGTTTGGAGAGAGGTGCATTGAGGAAGGAAATTAAGGAGATAGTGATGCTGCTGTCTCACAGATGGTGCATGGGCGGTTACCTGTAAAGCTGAGCCAGTTGCAATAACCCCTATTGTATTTTGCATATTGTATAGAGCAAAATCCTGTTTTTAAAGGTACACATAATGAATTGGATTAACACAGGATGTCAGTGTTTCTTGCAGTTTTAAAACTTGTGATCAAGTGTCTCCTCAGTGTCTCAGCACTAAAAATGAACCCTTCACTCTGCTGTTTATTTTTCTCATATCCTCCACCTGTAAGATCCTCTTACTTTATATGATAAGTAAAATAAACCTCTCCATCCACAGTTTGAAATTCCAAGAGAGGAAGATGAAAGGTGACATCATGTTTGGCTCCTGCAATGAAGGCTGATGTGTGAATGCACTGACGCAGAATCTTATGTCCCACAATGACATAGTCACATACATAGTCTCTCTCATACACATATATATATATATACACACACACACACACACACAAGCACACCATTATATTTTCACCCTCATGTATCCCACGCCTATTGAGTTTCTTTCCCATCTTTAGTAAGGAGCGTGCACTTTCATTTAGAGTGCATTATTTCTTCATTTCACATTTTGTTATATCGAAGCTTTTCCTATAACCTCTCTAAAATACCCCCTACTCACATGTAAATCTGCTCCTTCTGAAAACTGTTTTTCTGCTCTCAGATGTAAAGTTTCTGCTCATGTTTTTCAGTTTCAGTCCTGCTCCTCACACTCATGAAACTTTTTTCTATTTGTCCAAACTAGAGTGGCACTCACTAGAGTGTATACCTCCACCAATACTCCTAATGAAACCACATCAAAATTTGTACACACTCATAAATAACAGTCCCCTAAATACTCCTCATTTTTTCCTTCAAGATCCAAGAATTATTCTCAACGAAAATGTTGAAAAATGCTCTGTTCAGATCCACACAAAAATTGTATGACTTCTTGATTCTTGCTGATCGATACCACATCCTTCCACCAAGTTTTCTGGTAAACCATTTAGGTAATTTTTTGCGTAAAACTGCTAACTAACAGACAAACAAAGAGACTAAAACATAACTTCCTCTGCGCAATGTAATAAGCTTAATACAATTCCCCAGACAGAGTTAATGTTGACAACACAATATCACTTTACTACGTCTATGCTGGTTTGTTTAACAATGTTCAGAGGATCACACTCCAGCATGGAACATATTTTATTTTACTAGCCCCATTACTCTATTCAGATTTGATTGGTTATGTCCCATTTGTACATGGGAGTAAATGCATGTACTGATATTTGTGTATTTATTGCTGATTTTCCATGTGACAGGTCGAACAGTTCTCTCACTGACAACTCCATCTGCTATGTCACTGCATCCATTGAGATTACTTCTCGAGTCAACATGAAGTGAAGATAATCGAGGCCTGAATCCTGTGCCTCACTGTGTGGATGATGTTTTCTGTTGGTGTTCATTGTCAATCAGTCACTTCGGTCCAAAAAACATTTTCCCAGTTGCTCTATGGAATATGAAGGTGCTCCTTGGCAAACTTATGTTGTGTTTTTTTTCTTCTTTTTTTGGAGAGCTGCAACTTCCTCCTCCCTCCTGCCACGGACACCATGCACCATGATTTGTGTATGATCAGCTGATGAGTAGGGTTGGGAACCGAAACTCGGTTCCAAATTAGAACCGAATCCAAAATATAGAATTTCGGTTCTGCTTATTGGACCCTAAACTGCAAGGATGCCGTATGTGTCTGCCAGGACCTGTATACGTGACTCTGTCACACACCAAGCAACAGCCTGTCCATTTGTTTAGACACAGCCTAGTATGCATGGCTAACGTGGCTAAGATGAGCCGCGATAAACAGTCAAAAGTCAGGTTGCATATCCAAACTCACCAAACATTGAAGGCAGCACGGCGTCGATCTGAAAGACTGCACAGCATTTAATGTTCTGCAGTCTCGAGTGTGTCATCTTCAGCTAGCACCAGTAGCACCTCGCTAGCACCTCCAGTAGAGCCAGGCAGAGCGAGCTGCGATGGCAGCGACACACCGTTCTCACTGGCATTCAAGGGAACGCTGACTAACATGACTTGTATGAATTATGTCAGTAGGTTTACTATAAATGAGACGTACAACAAGCAGCTCAAACCGTTATTATCCACAAATGGTTCAACTGATTTCCACTGTGTTGTTATGGAACACAAGGTTAATTTAAAGGCAAAAAGTTTCAACATTGCCTCTATCTCAGTTACTACTAATTTACACAGTTGAGTTAAAGACATTGAGCATGTCTGATAAGGCTCTGAGATGAGTTGTGTGGGTTTTCTTTTGTAATGTTGCCTGTCTACCACAAGGCGTTACTACTGCTGCCCCGGTGTAACATGAAGCACAGCTACTGTGCATCTGTCCAGTCCAATAAAGATAGTTTTGTTATCCAAACATTTGACCTCTTTTTTTTACCATTTTGGAATCGAAGTGGGAAAATCGATAAGAACCGGAACCGATAAGCAGAATCATAATCGTAATCGATAAAATTTAAACGATACCCAACCCAACTGATGAGGAGATGTTAATCTGGTTCAATGATTCCTCAAAGCCTTTAACTGCTACTCTGGGATTCTTTGCTACATTACTGATCATTGTGCTCTTTACATTTGTACTCTTCTTAACTTGGCACAAATCTCAGAGTTAATTCTTGGAGATGATAGAGGAGGTATCTCCCCATATCATCATCTCCAAGATATGGACTTATTGACATGAACAGGAAAGGTAGCATAGACAGTCGATGCAAAATCTCAGTCTAACAGTCTGAGTTGAGAGGATAAGCAACTCAGCAGAAGTGGTACTGTGATATAATAAACACTCAAATATTTCAGTTTGAAAGATGAATAAATGTGTGACATGCCCATTCATACTGTGGTGCCTCATGTTCAACCAAGTCCAGCTAAAGGCAAAGTAAAATAAGTCATTCCAAATCTGAACATATAATGAAACAAAAAGTATCTCAAAATGAAAGACCACGCTTTTAACAGCTTCAGAGAACATTTGATGTGAAGTAGTCTGACATCTTCCTCGAGTCATCGTCTCTGTTTTTACTTTGCGGTCACTGTGACAGTGAGAGAGTGACAAGCAGAGGTCAGAGAGCGGAAGCTGACTCATCCGGAAGATGTTGCATTAGTGACCAGACCATACATCCATTAGCTTTACCACTTATTCTTTTGAGGGTCGTGGGGGGCTGGAGCCAATTCCAGCTGACAGTGGAGTACACACTGGACAGGTCACCGGTCTAACACACAGAGACAAATCTAACCCCTGTAGAAACATTTAGTTGATTTTAGTTCATTGTCTCAGAACTCTGCAGTTACTGAGTCATCTGTGTTTTTACTGGCATCCTGCCATCATGTGAGGTGGGACTGACTCTGGTTTTGATTGATACCAATTCTGTTTAGAAAAGTTGACTTCAACATTGAAGCAGTGTTATAACCTCATATTAGCAGATACGAGCCCCAAATGAAAAAAACAGCAGGAAAACTACAAGAAAGTTAATGACATACTCAGAGTTCCATATGCGAGTGGAGTATAAAGCTAGGATGATCAGTCGGTATGTACAGTAAATTGCCACCCATTTTCATTGATGCTGTAGATCAGATATTAGGTATTAGATGTTTTACAAACCAACATCCAAAATATTGGGTCATAGCTTCTCTAATTTAAAGAGAAGTGTAAACTAAATATCTTTGGGTTTGGGTCAACATAACAAGGCGGCGGCCTATTAGGAAGAGATCAGCAGATTAATGTGTAATACAAAAAATGCTAGTCCCAGTGGGGTTGTTGCGTTTGTGAAAAACAGAGAATGCATACGTTAAATGGTAAATTGTGGTCGATTCAGTGACCTTATGTCTCATCTAATTCTTTGACTTTGGGGTTTCTGGGATTGTTTTATGGGCATTGTGTATTTCACACCAGCTTTTCTTTTTCTCATGTTTTAGTCTTGGAAAGAAATTCCTGTACTGAGCCCAATACTTTGGACCATACTACATTACAGCTCAGAATTTTGTATGTGTTTCCTCTTTTAATCAGTCATAACTTTTCCTTGGGAAGTTACGGGAATTAATCTGGAATCAGAAAAGAATAGATGGGAATCAAACCTTTCACTCCCACATGTAGCCCTCTGGTTAGAAGCTCCCTCCTCTGACCTCTCAACTCACACTGTAGCCTGCATGAAAAACCTTGAAAATTCAAACTTGTGGAAACTTATATTTCAAAGCTTTGACATTTTGATAAACCTATAAGGCTTCATGCATGAGTGACAAAACACCATCAAGAACAGGAAATTATGTGGCCTCTGAATCATCACCTATACAACCTGTCATCTGTCATTATATATATATGTATGTATATATCATGCTGGTTTTCACTCAACAGGTTTGGGTATATATTGTTGTTTCATGTGTGTAGTCTTGGCCCACATTTGGTCCATTGGTCATTATCTCCAGGCTAAAATCCATTACTCACTATAGTCAACCCCCTAAACCTCATCCTCCACATACACTAATGGGAAGACATCCACTGGTAATGGGACTCCGAGGAGCAGGCTGAGACGTACAGTAACAGCTTATCTCCAGACCTCTCCTCTCTGTCTGAGTGCTCTGCACCGAGCGGAAGTCACTAATTATGATCCCTCTCTTATTGCAGTCACCTGTACACCGCTGACTCTCCCAGTTCATACAGGACTGTAAAACATTAGTGTGTCGTCTAAAGTTTATCTGTTTGTTTTCTGGCAAATACTTTCCTGGAAGTATCAGAGGGGTTGAACTTGTATTTCAGGTTTCCTGACATTCAACTCTTGCTACATAAAAGGGTATCCTCAGAGCACCTATACTAAAACATCCTCCTTTACACCATGAGGCTCTTTGGATAACGGATCTATACAATTTTCGTATTAAGGGGCAATAAATGTGAATCCTCGCTCCACTCTCCATTTTGGGTTTCCATACATCCCTCCGCTGTGCCGGGCAGGAAGACGGGAAATGTAAAAGCTGTACAGCTGCAGTCCCAGATTGCAAAAACAGATGGAATTTCAATGTGAGTGATAGGCGGTGGGGAGGCTGCATGCATAGAATAAAAGAGATTGAGAGAGGCTTTGTGCGTTTGTGGGTACAGGGGAGAGGGCATGCAGTGTGTTTGTGTGTGTGTGCCACAGAGAGAGACAGAGAGAGATGTGTGTGTTTTTTATGCGGATTTTGAAGGCAAGGATGTATTTATGTAAGAAGCAAGATTTCTTTTTTTTACAGTCTCCAGGTTCAAGAATTCATCCAGAGCAAACCATAACAAAACGTGTGTGTGTGTGTGTGTGTGTGTGTGTGTGTGTGTGTGTGTGTGTGTGTGTGTGTGTGTGTGTGTGTGTGTGTGTGTGTGTGTGTGTGTGTATGTGTGTGTGTGTGTGATCTGTGTTATGTCACCAGCCTGTGTTTCAGGTGTGTGTGTGTGTGCATGTAGTCTGTGTTATGTCACCAGCCTGTGTTTCAGGTGTGTGTGTGTGTGTGTGTGTGTGTCTTGCATTTGATGAGGCCCCACTCCGACTTTTTCAACTTTCTCCTTTAACTCTCATCCTCCTTGGTCTCCTCGACTTTATTCGTCCTAACTGTACTGTTATTTTTTTTTTACTCTTCTCTCTCCGACGTCTTTCATCCATCCATCTATCTCCTCCCCCACCCCCCACTGCGTCTTCTCCACTCTGTGAATAATTCAGGCCTGCAGTGCTCGTATATTTTTGGTTGTTGTCACCTCTACAGTAACACAAACACAACCCATACCAGTGAGCATGCACGCATACACACACACACACACACAGCCAACCAACCAACGAAGCTCTTTGACGACACCAAAATAGCAGCAGAGACTGAGACTCGCCAACTACGAACAATTATCCTGACAGGGTCTTTACACCATCTGTCATGTTCAACAGTCATTTTATCCTTTGTTAAAATAAAGACATTGATCAGTGCAGTTTAAAGAAATCACTGAATACAACAAATATAATCCATCAACTGACTATAATGCTTATCGCTGACATAAAGAGACAAACAACCATTCTCGCTCACGTTTACACCAACGGCTCAGTCTCCAGTTAAATAATCCAGTCGGAAACACACAAGCCACTTGGTTTTCGTTTTTGTTTTTCCGACAACAAAGCAGCAGCAGCATGTCATCAGCACTTTAACCTTTAAATACACGCTAACCTTTGCAGCATGCTCATATATAATCAATCAATCTGTGATATAGTCCACATATTTTCATATTGTACTTGTTTTTTGATAGGTTTTTTGTTTTTGTATATGTAATCTCTGTTGTTTTTCTTAAATTGCAATGTTGACATGCTGATGTTTAGCCATTGTGTTTATTGTGTTCACCATCTTACTTTACCAAATATATCAGGTGAACAATTGGTTAATAGCTGTAATCACAAAGTAAAGCTACGGCTGCTTGGATTGTCATTAATTTGGCTCCAACAGTTTGGCTCCAAAGTAAAGTATTGATCAAACTTGGATCTGCTGGAAAAAACTGCAGAATGGTCAAGAGATCAAAGTCATTATGATTCTTCTGTCGACCAGATTTCATGCTGATTCATGCAATATTAATGGAGATATTTCAGTCTGGAGCTTGGTGCTGGAGCCACTGTTTGGCTGACCGACATGGCCCTAGGCTCTGTAATGTGAGGATGCACATACATCTTTTCTCTCTTTGTTAATCTAACATCTTTGGGTTTTAGATTGTTGGTCAGATGAAAAGAAAGTAAAATGTAAACGTGATTTCTAAATTTTTCACTCTCAAGATTTTATAATCAAAACAATCAACAGATAAATGAATAATATGAATAACTGCAAACCACATGGATAGCAATGGCACACATCAATTCCCCATTTGTTCCTCTTTTCAAACCAAATCCTCTGTGGAGCAGCTAGAATATCACTTTGATGGAAACAATGTGTTTCATTGAGTTTGAAAGGAATAGATGAGAGAAAGAGAAGCTTACACAGCCATAAAACAGTCATGTTGGACAAGTGGCAGGGTGAAACATCTGTGAGGGAGACACCAGTGCTCCGCTGGTGGCCGCCAGTGGAACTTTTCTGCAAGTGTCGAGAGGCTGTGACTGATTTAAAGTGGAGCTCCCCTCTGGGGCTCGGGGCTGTCTAAATGTTAATATATGTCTCTCTGACATTCTGCTGCTGCAGCCACTGGACTCTGGACCTCCACCGAGAGATTGGTGTAGAGAGAGATGGAGGAGCTGCCCTGAGGTGGATATGAAAGAGAAGTGTAGATGAGAGGTGAAACAGAGGTTTGAGGAGAGTAAGGGAGGGAGGGAGATCTGGAGGAAAACCGTTTAATAATCAGAGTGATAAAAAGGATTTTAAGTGAGGGAAAGTGGATTCCAGGGAGAAGGAGAAATATAAAGATGGTTTTGAAAAAAGAAAGGAGGGATGTAGAAAGGAAGAATGGGTAGAGCAGACTGGCATAGCTGCAGGGCTTCAGGGGCTTTGGGGGACCAGAGGATAAGAACCTGCCCCGGGCCACTGGACCAAAGCCAGGACTCTGACACCTCTGTGTGTGTGTCATTGTGTGTTTGTGTGTCCCCAGCAGAGAGCCAGCAGGCCACATCTGTTCACCTGTGCAGTCCCACCCTGGCAGGGACTGTGGCGAGAGAAAACCAGCTCTGAACTGATAGAAATTCAGGCGCGTGGGTTTCTTTGCTCCGCAGCAACACAGCTGTCACAATCTCTTCAGTGTCCCTCAGTCACTCTCCCTCCTCTTTCTCTTCTTCTGGTGCGCACGGTGTGATCACTTGTGGGGCTTAAAAACCAGAGTGGAAAAATTGCATTTTCAAATGGTTTGTTTATAGGTTCATGCCAACTAATTATAAATTAATTCTCAAACCATTAATGTTGGTTTGTAAAAAAAACGTTCGGGAGCTGAGAAGTAGATGGTTAATTGGACAGATTTGTGTCACTCTGCCAGGTTTGAGTATCAGTGACACGATGAGTCTAAACACTTGGGTTTTAAGTTTTGGGATTTTTCTTGTTAATGGCCCGGTGAAGTGCAGAATTGAATTTGGGGCGATTTGGACATACGACCAGAGCTCTGTAGCAGCCGCGGCTGGGACTCATCAACGTGAGTAACTTTGTCCATCACGGCGAGGACTGAGTCGAACTTGTCCAAGCTTCGTATAAACATGTGAACAGCTCTTTGTGCAGCAGTAGCTTCAGGGTTCTGTGGACTGAGTCCTCCAGCAGGTCAAAGATTAATTACTGCTGATCACTTTTACAGTTTCAGGAAGAAAACTGCAAACATCATTCACACAAAGCAAGCAAGCAAAAAAGACATAACAATGGGGGTGTTTACTGTAATTTTAGGGTAGGTCTAAGCTATAAAACAACATTACAAACAGAAATGCATTAATATACTGTAGATATAACTGCAGGAGAAGTCAGACATTGTGGGGAACAAAATCTTGATATAAACCTAGTTGAGACTAAGCGGTAAGGTAATTGTCCATTTGCTGGAGCCTCTCCAAAGCTTTGAAAACAATTTACCATTTAGAATGAAGTGTTCACCTTCTGTATACATTTTTAAAGGTGAGTTGAAACCCCACTTGTTTCCTCAAGCTTTTTAATGTCCTAAAGGTATTATAAACTTTTTAGCTTTTATTTGAATTGATTTCATTTATTATTTTTCTTGTCTTTGATATAAATGCACTTTAAGAATAAACTTGACTGAATTAGTTTTGGGGGATATTTTTCATTTGGTCATAAACCTGTGTTAAATTACATTTCATCACTGGGGCTATAACAATCCTGAGGGAACATGACTCTCTACAATATGTCATTTCATCCGGTCGACCTAATGATGAAGGCCCTGGGGTGCTGTTGTTATATCTGGTCTGCTTTTTGTGTGTCTGCATTTGAGTGCAGCTCAAGCATCTATAAAGAATTGTTCTGTGTGGTTCTATTTAAATGTAGAGTGTCAAACATGATGTTCTGTTCTGTTCCTTTTTGGGTTTTCAACATTTCTGGATGTGCCTCTCAACTAAAGTTGCCTATTTTTACTCACTAGGCAGGAAGCAGCGATCTGAGCAGGCACACAAGACACTACAGCAAGTTAGCCACTGCAGAAATAAGTTTGCAACAACAACTCAGATCCCAACAGATACTTCATTTGAAGAAGCATGGAAGAAATAGACTGCATAATAAATATTATTGAAAATGTTTAGAAGAGCTGATGCTTTGTTTGTTTTTTCAAGCTTACAGCTTTAAGAAGCTGTATATTAGACTCAGAGCAATACACACACACACACACACACACACACACACACACACACACACACACACACACACACACACAGGCCCTTCCTGGCCATTCACACATTCATGGCATGACTGGTATCAGATGACTGTTCAGAGTAGATGGATCCAGTTAAGTCATTTTGCATCACCAACAATTAGATGGTGAATTCGTGGAACAGGCAAGTGCAACAGGCCTAATCAAAATGGCTCGGTGTTAATGAGAATATTCTCAGTAGAAATAGAAAATGAAATGTTTTGTTCTGTAAAGCGTGATATTCCAATTACCGGTACTCAAAGAAAATACTGTATTATTCTTTAATGTGTAGCAGATGTCTGAAAAACAATATCTTCACTGTGACTCCAACTGCACATAAAGCTAATTATTGATGAGCCACCCTCCTACACATTCTACACTGAGAGGGATCTCAGTCTTATTCAAATTTATCAGAAACTTACTGCAATAAAAGGTGTACAACACTGATCAGTTTCTTACCCCTGTATTACCCCTGTATGAGTGATATATCTTAAGATGTAATTTCCGTTCTCTGCCACAAAATGTTTCACGTCATCAAATGAGAGAATAATACATTTCTCAATGAATAGTACTACATAGACTAAATGTGCCCTGGAAGCTGTGTAATTTAATTGCCAGATTATATGGTGATGACAGGAAAAAGACCAGAGGTGGATGATGTGGAATAAAGTTGAAATATACATGAAATAAAATGTATTTAAATAAATTAGCAATTAAAAGACGAGTGCCATCGGGGGCAGCCGTGGATATCTGCTGGCCGATGTCGACAAAGGTTCCAGGAACGTCAAAGCTGCTTTATTTTTAATCTATAAAGAATCAGGGAAGCCCTTGTGTTGAGCCTTGAGGCACCCCACAAATGAAGCTTAATGTAAGTTCAATCAGGAAGTCTACCTGTGTGTCCAATTCATTCACTACTCTGCCTGCTTCTCTCTGCTTCTTCTTATCAGATGACTGCTGAGTGTTTATGGTAATCCAATCCGATTTTGCCATGATCTCAATCAGCCAGTCACGTTGTTGCTGTTAATTTTAAATCTGTTCATCAGCTGTCATTTCAGCATTTTACTGCAACCCTCCTCCTCCCCAGTTACCTCCACTTTCCTTATTCCGTGTCCACTCATCTCATTCAGATCATTATTTAGATCCCTTCAACCACCACCAGTGTCTACATTTCTAACCTTAATGACACCACGAGCGGTCTAATGGACTCTCATGTATATCACTTTCATCTCTTTCTGTGCACGGAAAGACATTTGGCTCACTTTTCAATTGCAGTCTCTCCTGATTGAAATGTCCTTATGCTCTGACATTGTCCCAGCCCCACAATCCACGAATAATGGTACAAATCAAAATTGTAGTAAGTTCTTGAGATGTCAGCTGATAGGATTAAAAAACACCAAATGAACAGGGGAAGGGTTCATGTGAGTAGTTTACCTGATTAAACTACATTTTGTCACATCCACCATCTCAACTTTTGTGTCACGTTGCCTTTATGGAGCCTCACAATTTTTTATTTGTAATGAACAGGGACATTGCCTGGAGGAAGGAGCAGCACGATAAATAAGTGGTGGATTTCTGTCATTTGTGGAGCTTAAGAGGACATCATAAAAAATAATACTTAAATGATGGGACCTGAGAAGCAGTGCTGTAATTTCCTAATGATGTTTAGATGGATATGCTGCCTCAGAGACATTTGTACAACAACTGATTTGTCAGATCATGATTTATGTTGTTATTCAGATTTGGCAACAAACACACAGGCTCAGTTTGCTCAGTGTGTGAAGTCAGCATCAAGGCACTTAATATTAATTTCAAACTTCAGACGAACGTGTTTGGTGATCAAGGACATTCCTGCTCACCTCTGAGAAGCTGACAAATTTCAAACGCTGTGTGGAAACTTGTTAAATGTGGAATCTCTCCCTCTTTTTCTCTTCTTTTTTCTCTCTCCCCCTCCACCTGTGTTCCTCCTCTCCTCTTCCACAGGCTGACTGTCGCTCCAGAGAATACCTTCGCATACACTTCTCAGCTGCAGACACAGAAATCAAAGAATGAGGTAAGTGACAAAATCTTTATCATACACGTCTGTGTTCTCACTTTCCAGTGCGCACATTCACACGTGCAACTTTTTTGTGTGTTACCTTGGCGCATGTTGAGAGGAGTAATTTATACAGTCTTAAAATAGGATTAAAAGCCACAGCAAGTGAGTCACTGAAGAATTTCCCCTAATCCTACAGTAAACCCAGGTTGTTAAAAAGCCCAAACAGTCTCATCTACTTTGCTGTTTAAATTAAACTAATTTGGTGTCGAGGAGGATAAATTATGGTGTCATCAGAAAACTGTTAAATGTACACAAGAAGAATTCATGCTCAATTTGCACAAGATTAGATTAAACCCATGAAATTAAAGATATACTATATGTAACAATTCTTTATATAAAATGTTCAAAAACAGGTACACGTATGTTGTACATTTTGATGACTTCTGTATTTACATTATCCAAAATGATTCCATCAATGTTCAAACCCAAGGAAATCCTGAATTGTATTTAAGGTAACAAGCCATTTACTTTTGGCTCCGTCTCTGCAATCACTTTGACGTATGACAAAGGAAAAACACACATTGGTCACTCATAATGGATCATGGTAAATGGTGTGTATTAAAGAGCTCTTCTTGATGACTGCTCAAAGCGCTTTACAGTAAAGTTTTTGCCATTCACCCATTCACACAGTGCATCTATCACTTTTCTCTATGGGGGGAGTTCACTTTGGCATGTGGAACGGGGAAGATGGGGATCGAACCACCGACCTTCTGGTTAGAGGACGACCACTCTAACAATGATCCACAGCCCCATCATGATGATGTATTGTTCTTTCTTCCGTAACATGACCAAAACTTGTGTTGTGTTGGCGTCGTCATTTCATGTTCTCTGTCAACAGGGAGGTCAGAGGTCAGAGGTCATGTAAAAACAACCATGTAGCTGCTTGAGACTTACTGTTGTTTTAAGATGGGGGCTTGAACCCTGGCTTCCTGTTTCGGTGACAGTGTACAACTCTATTCTGCAGCAAGAGAGGTGGAAAGTTTGGGAGTTTAATCTCCTTTGACAGGTGCTCTGTATTTTGGGAGGGATGAGCATGGGGCAGAGGTGAGGCAAGGACGCTGGAGGTTAGGCAGAGATGCAAAGGCAGAGAGAGAGAGAAGCAGCGACGAGGGGAGAAACACGGCTTTGATCCTGTGACTCTCATCTGAAATAACAGGCAGCGCCGCTCGGTTCGGACCAGCCTTCCTCATTACCGATCAAAGCTGAGGACCGTTAGCACGCTCAGATACTTCGAAAACCCAATCATCATTCACAGTATTTTCAAACATGCACAGAATTGCACATTCGGGATCCAAGTGCAGCTCCTCATCTTCACTCACACTCATATGTTTATATGTTCACTCACACTTGTTCTCACGAGGATGTGTGCACACTCGCATCCCTCAGCTTGCACCACTGGGAAGCATAATGGGGTGTCCATGTTGATCCGCTCAGCAGCTCCCTGATGTGGTGACTCCTCTGAGTGCACCGCTCGCTTTGATCAGCCTCTCCACAAAGAGACTGAGACAGGAAGAGAGGCTTTGTGCTGAGTAGGCAGGGCTGCAGCAGGTTCCTCCAGGCCCTGACCCAGCACTACCCTCTCACTCACTCCCTCACTCAACAGGCTGCACACACTTTGGAGCAGATGTCCTGTACAGTAGCAACAGGAGCATGTGGGCTATACTTTTACCACATGTGATCCTGTGATTTCTCATACTAGCGCAGTGCCTGCTCTAAACCTGCCATCCCCCCATTCACACACACATGCATACAGTGCAGCACTGTGCCAGCAGCGATTGCTGGCCCATTGATGTTCTGTTTGAATTTATATTTGTTACTTGATGAAGAATAAAATGCTGAAAAGCAACTGGTTTATCTCTGGCTGTGTTTGGGAGACCCCAGTGGCATCGTCTATTGCCACAAAAACGTTGTGTTCATCCTACCTGGTTTATCTGAAACTAAGTTTTCATAGTCAGTGTTTTTTTTATGAAAGTGAGTTTGCTTTATTTTTATTACGTGGGTGGTTTCTGTCCAAACTTTCACTGAAATTCAAGTTCGTAGGTTATTGTGCTTAATTTCTTGACTTGTAACTATTGAAACTTGAAGAACCTTGCAGTAAATCAACATGCTTTTGGTCATGAAATAAAAAAAATACAAATAAATGTAATTCAAGGTGGAGGCAAAAAAGTAAACGCTTCACACTGTCAGAATGTGAGGGAACTTGTTGTACGTGTTTTAATCATCCAAAACTGCAGGATTATTAAATTCTTTAAAATTTAACATAATTATTGTTATTTAATTAATAAAAGAGGCTCTACACAGAAAGGTAAATATTACACAGTGTTAATCATACCACACACAGACCTGTCAGCTAATGAACCAGAGTGGTGAGTACTTGTGTTTGTACTGGGATGGTTCGGTTCAGATCTGTGTAATACTGGAATCAGCTCAACACAAAGATCAAAGATCACAGATCTATAGAATCTACACCAGTCATCATCATGGGACAGGAAATCTTTGTGATCGCTGAACACTTGTTTCCTCCAAATCCCTCCATTCACGCACTCCTATCAGTGTCACTGCATCCATCACGCAGCAGTAGCACGAGTGTCACCGCAGTATTTATATATTCAGAGCAATTGGACCGATTACTTCACACATCGGTGGATCCTAACCTCCACTCTGGGATATTATTTGGAAATGGAAGTTTTAAAGTGAATAGTCTTTCCTTATTTTTTGTGAGTGATCTCCAGTGCGCTCTGTGCGCCTGGTGGCACAGTCACACACAGTCACACACACAAACAAACTGTATGAAAACTAAAGTCGGACTTGATGATACACTAACAGTGTTAGAAGATATTATTTAAAAACTATTAATGACTGTAACTCTGCTGTTTAATGGAACCTGAACGTAATTTGCTGTAAATTGTTTTATATCTTTTTCAATTTAAGTTTCATATGGAACAGTTATGTCTCGCGAGCACAACTAACCCTGTTGTTTAATGTTAATGATGAAGTGGATCAAGAATCTGGCTTCAGTTCCCCACCTCACGTCTGCATCGTCTTTTTACCGTCTCCAAAATGTTCGTACGCTTGGGTCAGAGTTACAACAAGTTTGTTTTTATCCCAACGTTTACGTGATAAGTGGCGTACGCAACAGTTATAAATGAGGCCCCTGATGTCCTTGCCGTAGAATTACAAAACATGAGGATGATATCAACAGTGCTTCTGCTTGTTGCTCATAATTGTGATAATCAATGAGTCATGACATGAATGTAGTAAAATCCCTGGACAGGATTTTAGATATTTTCCAAACATTAGTTATTCTCAGCTAATCAGAGCGTTTTTCCATTTATCCCTGAATATATATTCTTCACGCAGGTCCATATTCACTTCCAGATTAAATGTTTCTCAACATTTTCTTTTATTAAAGCTTTGTGTGTTGTGTGGCCTTGACGGAGCCATGCGTCTGAATGCTTTTTAGTCTTCATGTATTGTTGTGGTGGTGATGTTTTTAGAGATGTTCAAGCCTCCAGCACCCGAAGAAAAGGAGTTTGTTACAAAAGGAGTGAAATGATTTTTAAGGGACGATATTGGAGAGTCACCTCATTACATTCCTGATGGGGTTTGGAAAATAGCTTTGCAAGGTCACACAGTTTTCTATGAAAACTGTGTGACCTTTGTTTTCTTTGTAAATCATTTAAATGTTTCTGAAAATCCATCAAATGTCTTTTGCTTCGGAGTTTCCTCCTGAGCTCTCTATATGCTACCAGGTAATGATTGTTGACGTGTCAATACACAAATTGTTGTGTCTCTTCAAGGTGGCTTTAATGAAGTCCCTGTTTTTGGAAACACTCTCCACCAAGAGATGCATCTAGTCAGACAGAATAGGAAAGTCAGCCTCCAGCTGCAAGCTCTCCTGTTTGTGGCCGAGCTCTTCCCAGTGTTCACCTGCACACAGGCCCGGGGGGGTCGAGCGGCTCCACAGCGGACTGTGGTCTGTGTCCCAGGGTGGCAGATTCTCTGTCTCTGTCAAAGAAAGAGGAGGAAGACATGAAAGATGGAGCAGCAGGAGAGGAGATGAAGAGATCCGAACAGAGGAAGGAATCAACAGGGGTGCGGAGGGAGGAAGGGAACGAGCAACGAGCATGGAAAAATCAATGCCTGTGAGAAAGAGAAAAAAGAGGAGTGAAGGCATCAGTGGTTAGTGACAGAGTGATATGCTGCTCGTTCCTGGATTTAATGGCTGCAAAAGTCATTTTGCTGTAAAAATAACAATTTCAAATTACCTCTTAAAAAGCAAAGAAATCATTTGAATCAACAGATTTAATTTAATACCACAATAGAAATGCAATATTAAATTGTTGTCAAGGCGCATTTATCAACAAAGTATTTCTAACAGAAAGTGTCATTTCTTCTCTTTTGTATTTTAAAACAACTATTTGTGGTATTCATATGTCACTGTGACCTTTGACCACTGAAATGAAATGACTTTATCTTTGAGTCCAACTGATCAAATGTTGAAGAAATTATCTTAAGCCGTCTTGAGGTATCACATTCAAGAGACCAGAAACAAGTTTTTTGAGGCCACCTTGACCTTTGCCCACCGAAATCTGATACATTAATCACTGAGTCCAAGTGAACGTGTGCCAAATTTAAAACAAGTGACCACCAAATTCTATTCAGGTCTTCAAGTCAAATTTAATTTTGCCAGATGTAATGATATTCCTTATGGGCAGTCAATATATATAACATTCACGGGAACATGAGGTCACACTGACCTTAACCTTTGACCTAAAATCCAAGTTCAAGTGAATCTTTGTGCCAAATGTGAAAGGATTGCCTCAAGGCGTTACGTAGTTATCGCATTCACATGATACAGAATGTGCTTTGTGAAGTCACAGTGTCCTTGACCTTTGATTTCGACCTCCAAATTCAATTTAGATCATCCTTGGGTCCAAATGAATGTTTGTGCCACGTAATGAAATTCTCTTTGGGAATTCCTGATATAACGAGATCAAAACAACGCAAGGTCATGTGACGTTGACCTTTTTACCTTTGACCACCAAGATGGTATCAGTTCATCTTTGAGTCTAAGTAAATGTTTGTACCAAATTTGAAGACATTCCCTCAAGCTGATCTTAAGATATCACAGGCTTGACCTTTGGCCACCAAAATCTAATCACTGGCTGTTGTGGAGGCATAAACAGTAATGCAGAAGGGCAGGATGCTGATCTTATATAAGATCCTCACATTAACTTCAATTCTCCCTTTCTTAACAATTATCAATGTCATTGAGTGTGAGTTGTCTTCATGGTTTATTGTGGCAGATCTTTAAATACCATATTAACACAGTAATCTCAAACCATCAAGTAACCATCCAGTTTCAAATATGGGGATTGTATTAATTCAATTCATGCTGTTGTACAAACTTTACTGCCCTTTTCAAAAAACATTTCTAAAATGTCATGGAACATGTTGTGGAGGCAGTCGGGCCAAGGTTGGACCAATGAGCTCTGTCGGGAGCAGCGGCTCTCATTAAAAAGTAATAGTGGTACAAGGACATTGCTTGTTGCTGTAGGAACTACTCAGCCTCAGTATTAACTGATAGACTGAGGTGCAGTCCATGTTTCATCTCCTTCCTGTGTCTCATTCTTCCACCTCAGAAACACCATATCCAGTGTCAGCCTGACATTTATAAATACCATCACCTCACCTCGATTTGGACCGATTCAGATGAACCTGTTAAGGTTGAATTATCTACAAATCGGGGGGGGGGGGGGGCTGTACCTTCAGTCTGAGGAATCTTCTTCTACGTCCTCGGATTAACTACAGCAGCAGTCTGTGGCCAATAATATCTGTCATACCAACTCATTTAGATAATTCCATTATTTCTATTTCGACAGACTGTTTATAAAAAGCTCTGTCCACAACATCCAGCACACAAACAATAAAAAGTTACAGTATATTGTAGAACAGTTTGAGGAGGACTCACTACTTCTGAATTAGCTCCGGAGCATTAACACAAGGCAAGAGAACAGTCTGAGGAACGGGCGGGTTTATTTAAATTTGAATCGGGATACCGTTAGTGTTCCCAGGTAACCTTTGCTGCACAGTGACACTTGTGGCTAGAAGTGTTGAATCCGATGCTGCTAAAAGTTAAAATGTGGTTCAACATCAGCACAGTAAGAGTCATAAAGTCAGAGAACTCACTCAGCAGGGTTATACCCATACGAGACAAGGTAAGACTGTAGCAGTAAAACCCCTGAGTGTGATGAATTAAGCAAAGGGTCCATTTTATTACACCCCATGCATATAAAACAGGGGGATAGTGATCAGCATGGCTGTCTGTCTGTAATCATTTAGTTTCAGAAATTTGCAGTTGTGGTGATCGGGCACTAACGTTTAGCCTTTTGATCGTTAGTTGAAAATTAGTTTTTTTTACCATGACAATGAATTTAACTTGCGAAAATTGAGAGGAAGCTTTTAACTCTGCTGTTTCCCCAATAGAACAGAAAGATGGTTAGGCTGTCCACATTCAATGGAAGACATTGCAAAGTCCTTACAAGGATAGCTGCACAATCCTGCGTGTGTGTGTGTGTCTGTGTGTGTGTGTGTGTGTGTGTGTCTGTGTCTGTGTGTGTGTGTGTGTCTGTGTGTGTGTGTGTGTGTGTGTGTGTGTGTCCTGAAGGACTGCAGCCCTTGGCAGTGTGTACCAGGTGCTCGCCCCAGACTGACCCAGACCGTGAAGTAAACAGTTCTGATGCCAACTCTGCTTCTAAGGGACGACAAATAAAACATGTTAAGGTGACTCAGGGGCACAAAGCTTTAATGATATAATTTTTCCCTCTCAGTCTGTCTCCAGCGCTCTGTCCCTCTGTTCTACGCTCTTGTTTTTCTCTCTCATGCAGACACACAAAGTGAAATCAGGAAATAAGTTGTGAAATATGATATGTAAGATTCCTTCTATCTTCTAGTGCATTTACACTGACCTCTGTGACTTTGCATTTTGTTTAGTATTTTACTACTAAAGAATAACACCATGTTATTTACTGAGTTCTGGGAACAAGGCAACAGAATAAAAGCAACACAAGCGTTCAGCCAATCAGCCCAAGTTTTACACAAAGCCCAGGTTAGCCAGACTCACTTGGAAACAAAAGGTGTGTAACTGACTCCTGCTGGATGTATACACAGCCAACTGTTTGCTTACATGCTAGCCAAAACAGCTTTATATGCCATAAAATGACATGTGTGTGTGTGTGTGTGTGTGTGTGTGTGTGTGTGTGTGTGTGTGTGTGTGTGTGTGTGTGTGTGTGTGTGTGTGTGTGGTCACCTGTGTTTTCTGCATGCAGCCAGAAACACAGAATAACACTGCTTTAAACAAAGATGTAAACAAAGACAAGTGTTTAGATGCGTCTTCGCCCTCTCCTCCTCATCCTCCCTCATCTTCCACTGTTCAATAGTTGTTGAAATTATGGCTGCATTTATGATTAAGACATTCTCCTCCACTTAACAATCCCCCAGGGTGTTTCTTCTATTTTTCTCATGTTTACTCTTATTGGTCCTTGTTTCACCATCTTCACCTATTGTTTCCTCACTTGTTCCAGTTTTACTGGCTCAGCTCCACAGCGATCACATGAAGAGTGTGTGTGTGTGTGTGTGTGTGTGTGTGTGTGTGTGTGTGTGTGTGTGTGTGTGTACTGTATCTGTGTGTACTGTATGTGTGTGTGTGTGTGTGTACTGTATCTGTATTTGTGTGTTTATGCATTAATAGATAGGAGGGAAGGAGATAAATTGCGAAAAGGTCAGAAAGTGTTATTGTCAAGGGGCTTGTGCGTAGGTGTGTGTGTGCACCTGTCTTTCTGTCGTTGTGAGGACAAAGTTTGATTCAAAGAACATTTTGGGGCGTTTGGACCAGTCAGTACTTTTTATCTTTGGGTTAGGGAATGCATTATGCCCATTAGCATTCTCTTGTGCGTGTGTGTGTGTGTGTGTGTGTGTGTGTGTGTGTGTGTGTGTGTGTGTGTGTGTGTGTGTGTGTGTTAACATGCTGATTCAGGGGGTAGGGAGCAGAGATGACAGGGAGGGAGATAAATCAAGTTAAAGGGTGGGTGGGAGCAGGAGGAGAGGAGTTGCAGATATGGCATCATTGGACTGTGAAAGAGTTTTTCTCTCTTTTCATTCAGTTTTTATTGGTATTCTTTCATCTGTTTCCATGCCAACAGAGATACAAATTGCATAGGAATAAGACAAAGGTAAAAAGTGCACGTTGCACATTTATAGAGCACACCTTTGAAGACTGCCTGAGAGGAGGAAGGTGCTGATGGGGATGATGTGGAGGGAGTTGCAGGGGGAGAAAAGCCGCTGCTTGATGTGGAGGCCTGCAGAGAAAAGACCATTCCCTCTTCCCTCCCCTCCCCCTTTCTCCTCCTCTCTTTATCCATCCTCCCTGCTGTCTGTCTGATGCAGCGGAGGAGAAACCGCATCCATTTCATCATGCCCGGCCTCACACTGAAAAACCTTCAGTGTCGCGTTAAGCGCCGCCTCGCCTCTCTCTGCCAGAACGCCACCAAGCGCTGCTCAAGTGTTGATGAATTGCCACCACCTGCCTCATTTTTCACCACTGCCACCTCGTCATCAAACACACTGACACAAAACCCTGTGCACTCCTCAGCGATAACAAGAACAATCGCTGAGCCCCAGGAATGAGAGATGGGAAGACAGAGGGAAAGGGCAAATGAGCGGGGGATATGTGGATGGGGTCTGGGGAGGGGGCAGATGCAGAAAACAAGCTGTAGCAAACATCTCTCCATTTAGCTTTTGATCGACAGGGAGGGCCACAGTTTGCCAATGACACAAAACAATGTTCTAAAGAGCAAGACTTTTTGAGTTAAACACAAGCACTGTTAAAATGTTCCCATTGTCACTTGGCTGTTCTGAATCCCCACCACATACTCTCATTGCTTCAGGAGGATTCGGAGAAGCACTGAGTCAGTGTGTTAGAAAAATCCCTTTCGCTGCTCAGCAGCTGTGAATCTTAACAGTGTCACTGCATCAGGATGCTCACAAACAATTTAGTTACCCACCAACACCCTGTCGTAACGAAATACTGTCCATTACAGCAGCTGCGTGACTGTAAATCACAGCCTGAGCCGGTTGACTTGGAGAGGTTGAGCCGCGCCACAGACTGATGCAGCAAACTGCTGCGTTCAGAGACGCTACAGCAGAAGAACGGACCGGAGGCTGTGGAAAGACACATTTAGACGATTTAATCAATAGAATATTCACTTGTCTGTTTCTCTTTGCTCTTGTTATGCTTGACCTTTTCCTGTGACTGCGTGTACTCCTGGTAGATTATGTTAGTGAGTGGTCTGGAGCTTTACACATTGAACTGGGTGGAAAGAGCTTGTTTGTATGTTTCGTAGTAAAAGCATGAAGGCAGGAGCATTTTTACTTGATATGTTTCAACCAGCTTGTGCACATTTTCAAGCTGAACCCCAAAAAACCAAGGGATAAATAAGATGGAAGATTGCAAAGTCTTTACGCCTGGCTGAGATGGAAGATGAGATAACATAAATATACACCTTGGTGTTTCGGTCCATGCTTCTGCCTCCTGCACCGCAGACACATCCTTCATGTCGTCCTGTCACTCACTGTTACCTGCCTTCACTCGTACAGAGAGTGCTGACAGTAAAGAATCAAATACAAACACAGGTTCTCTCACGTCAGCTGTGTCTGTAAGATAGTAGCTGACAAGAGCAATACACAAAGTGACCAAATCATTAAACCAAACACAAATGGATTGTCTTGATGAATCAGAGTTAGTTTTTTATGTCACTTCTTGAAAACGATTGTTAAAAGAAAAGTTGATAGAAATCCACAGATTTGCTGACATTAAGCACGTACATGTAAACCTAACTAAAGAAAACATGAACATGACAAAGTCAGTTTAATTGTGGTATGATTATTGTGTCAAGTTTAAGGCTGTAAGTAAAGATTCTTTTTTATAAGCAATTAAAGGTTCTGTGTAGGATTTAGTGAAACCTAGTGGTGATGTTTGATATTACAACCAACCCACACCCTCCCTTTCCTATGGTGGCCTGGAGGTAAACTTTAAATTACCCTTACTGGAGCTGGTGTTTGGTCTACATGCTCCTCATTATATGTAGATATAAAGGTTCAATATTAGCTAACTAAAATACAATGATTTTTACTTCCAGGTCATTACACACTACTGAAAACATTATTAGAATTGTTACATTTTTGCTAAAATATCCTGTACATCTGACACACTGGTCCTTTAATTTGTAAATTACTGTCTTGATTTGCTTGTTTATATAATAAGGTGAGGTCATGAAATGAAATGTGTTTTGTCTGTCCCAGTCTAAATCCTAAAATCATTCAATCAATTATAACGATAAACCAAGAATATTTCTAAGGAGCTTAATGACCTATTGTTAAAATGTAAGCCAATTATTTTTCTGACAGTCAACTAACTACTAAATCATTTACAGTTTATTTAATCTTCAGAAGGTTCATTTCATGTAAATAGTTCTGCGTTATGAAGTACATTTAAAGCAATATTTACCCATTAGTTAAATAAATACAACGGCCCAGCTGTTGTTTACTATGCAAATTGCAGTTTACATGGACATAGATGTAAAAAAAAAGATTTTTTAATGAAAGTTATTAAATGTATTTTGGCGTAATAGACCTTGAACCTTGACCTCATAAAAAATCGAATCCGTTCATCCTTGAGTCAGAGTTAATATGTTTCCCTCAGACAGACGAAAGCATCATGCCTCTGGCCACTACTGTGGCAAGTATAGAGACATAAAAACACAATTTTCTGGGAAACTGGCCCCTCTGATTTTAAAGGTCATTTTCTTGCCACGGAAAGTCCTTCTCAGGCTGTGGACGTAGTGTCTCCTGATATGATGTCATCAGAGTTATCTTGAGTCAGGATTAAAGGTAGGGTTGGTAATCCAGGAAAAAAGATAGCAAAAGCAGGCTACATTTTGAAAAATGCAACTGATGAATACCACCCATGCACTGACTGACAACTGCTGGAAGCCGACGTTTCTGTGAGGCGGTCGCTAACTTGTGTCTTTCGTCTCTGCTTCAGTGGTGTGTGCCTCCCCAGACATGGGCAGGGATCACACAGGCAGGCAGGTCAGTTAGTGACAGACAGGTATGCCAGACAATCATTTGGATAAAGAGTGTTTCAGAAACAAATTACCAACCCTTTAGTCATACATTGTCTCTTAGTCCTTAAAGTGTTCAAACACTGACAGAAAACCTGTATTTTGAACTGAGTTTGATTATTGAGGACATTTTAGAGCCAGGGAAGTTCTAATGAAACTTTACATCAAGTTGCATTACAGGAATTGTTGGATTCAGGATTTTGAAGCTTGACTCATACCCTTCAAATTTGTAATTTTTTCATTTTCTCTCACTGTGGATCTTAAATACAAGCTTTTTAAAGCATTAATTCACATTTTAGTTTTTGGACAATTGTAATTAGTAACTTTGATTGTAGTGTTAAGAGGTGCTGTTGTTGTTCAATATCAAGTCACCCTGGTCAAAAGAATCAGCTCATTGAAAATGTAAACTGAATCGCATTCACAGAAGAATAGTGTGATTTCACTTTTGTAAGTTTTTCATGCTGACAAACAGTGTCCCTGTGGTGATGTGGCTTAACTTTACCACAGACAGCAGCCTCATTGCCTCATTGTGTGTGTGTGTGTGTGTGTGTGTGTGTGTGGGTGTGTGTGTGTGTGTGTGGGTGGGTGTGGGTGTGTGGGTGGGTGTGGGTGGGTGGGTGGGTGGGTGAGAGAGATTGATAGATGAGTGGACCAACATCTCTTGGCACTTGAGTTAAAATGACAGGTGAGCTGCTGCAGTATCAGACAAATGTCCTTGTTTATCTCCTGTAGAAGCGCTGGCACGGAGCACACACATTCACACACACACACACACACACACACTCACTCACTCACTCACACCTCATCCCACGAACACGCCTGTACGATCTACCTTGGCACACACTCACGCGTACATGCCGTCCAGGTGTCTTGCCTTCCATTTCACCCCATGCACAAACTTTTCCCATGCCTCTGCTGTAAACCAGAAAATCAATTCGGCCTCTTTTTTTCCCTGAGGCTTCTAAAGACAAATCAATTGAGGCCAATCTATTGTAATAAGGATGCGTCAGCCTTGGACGAGGCGGAGGAGATGCTGCGAACATCGGTTATTAGATTTTCCGGCAAGGGGAAGAGAGGTTTAGCAGACAGGGCCGGGCTTTTGTTTTCATTGAGTGGCTGTTATGTGAAGTCCACCCCTGTTTAGCAACTCCATGGTCGCTGCCAGCGGGCCGCTGTGCTCCCCCTTGTAAGGTTCTTCAGTCAGCAGCAAGGCTCGACTTCGTCAGGAGTGGGATTAACGCTCTCAGAAGCCTTTCCCACTGACTGCAGCCTTTAGACATTAATGAGATTCTCACCTGAACTCTGTTGTGTAGCAATGAACTGTGTGTTAAAGTATTCAGGAATCTTTACCACATGTCCAGTGGGACTTTATTGCCCATTTTACATTGTGTTTGCTGTTTTTTTGTGTTTTTTTCATAAACATTTACAAGAACAGTCATTTATCCCATACACACACACACACACACACACACACACACACACACACACACACACACACACACACACACACACACACACCCATGGAGACACCACTCAAGGAACTTTGCCATTCACCAATTCACACACACATTCATACAGTGCATCGGTGCGCAGCACTTTCTCTATCACATGTCTATCACGCACTGCCATCAGGGGCAATTTGGGGTTCAGTATCTCGGCCAAGGACACTTGGTAAGTGGACGCACTACTTCCGCACAAGAGCTACAAATTATGAACAGAAGTTTGTCTCAAGAACAGATAATATTTAATAACATATGAATACAAATGTGGTTAATCAAGGTATTTAAAAAAGGACTCAGTTTGAGTGCAACCTGCTCAATGTTTTGGGTTACATCAATTTGTCCCATTGGCTGGTTCAGTCCACTAGGGGGTGTGTGCGAAGAAATGAACATTTTAAATTATTCAGACATGTTGCATGTTGTGCTCAGGCTTCTTCATAATCAAGTTTACTCCCCTTTCTTTTCTTCTTTTAAATCAATCAGCTTCTCCTTTAATGTCAAAGGCTGTGAGAGTGTAGAGATCTCAAGTAATAGAACCTGGAAAAATTAAGTTTTATTGTTTGTTAAACTGAGCATACAGTTGAGTCTCATTGTGTATTTGGCGCAATTGTTGGCAGATGCTGATAAATATTAATAATCTGAGTGAGAGTGTTGGATAGACAGTGCTCAGAGCATCTCATCACGATGAACTCAGCCAAGCATCACTCACTGAATGGACTGAATCTGTTTGTCTATTCTTCTGGCTGCTGAGATTTCAGTCCGTCTCTCAGAGCAGTCAGGGCTTTACCTCCGACTCCATTAATCAGTTGACTTCTTCAAACATGAGTTGTGCTGTGGGAAGGATTCAGTTACTTGTGGAATAAAGGATTTGTACCCAACATCAATAGATCGACAGTAGTTATTGTTACACAGCGAATAAAGGCCTGTAGACAAGACATATTTTCTATTACCTTTATTACAATATCACCTCACTCATCACTGTTTATCAGGTAACCTTTTCAGCATGAACTTTATTTTCTGCGACGCTCACTGCTTCACAAAAATAAAGAAGAAGCTGCTGGTGCTAAACAACACTTTTTCTTCCTTGTGGATGTAGTGAGATTGCAGGTAAAGTTAGCTAATAAATGACTCACTTTATCACAAAAACAAATTTAAACCTTTTTCAGCGCTTATTGTTTGGACGGTCGAATAAAGAGAAGGATTGTTGTTGTACAGCATTGTGAAGGAGAGCAGGTCCGAAACCAACCAGGACTAAATAGTCAGTTTTCCACGAGAGTTTTAAAAAATATCTCTGAACGATGTTGACTAGTGACTTTCGATGACTCACAGGATCCTGATTGGTCCGAACCACTGTGGTCCGGCCACATGCAAATATCTTAGAGCCTGGCAAGATGGATTCTCTGCTTTGCAAGGTTAATGAAAGTTATGCTGAATGAAAGATTGCATAGCAGAAGCAGGTGGAATAGAGGCTATAGCCCAGACGTGATGTCATGACATCCATCTGACTGGGTCTGCACAGCTATTATTTAAATCTGTCAGGCCGTAGCGACATTTGAGGACACTGAGCAGGTCATGGTTTTTTAGGGTTTTAGCAACAACGGGCAGTTGACATTCCTCATTAATTCACAGGCTTATTCCAGTATTAGCCATATTTTGTAGTATTGATGAATAATATATATAAATAATTACATACAAATATACATAAATTGTGTTATAGTCAGAGGAAGAAGTAAAAAGGGACTCAGTGTACCCTGGGGTTCCTTGCCAGAATTGTATTCCTGACTGTGCTGAAGGTTTAGAATTTATAAGGCTGAATGGGCATTAAAACAATATCAATAATCATCACAACGTTAATTTCATCAATAGCAATATAACAAAAGTCCAATCCAATATATATTAATATAATGCTTCTGCATCGTGTAAGCACATTGGGGAGACATAACACAGTATTGATGGACCTCAGATTTGTAAAATGTTTTGCTGTTTATCAAGTGTTTGTCATTCTCTGCTCATAAACAAGACTTTAAAACCACAACCTTCACTCAGGAGAAAAAAAATTCAACAAATAATGCGACATTTATTGTGATAATTATCGATATTGACTGAAGTTTTGTTGTTTTATTTTGATATACGACCATATCTCCCAGCACTACTTGAAAACATCACTTGTGACCTTGTTGGGAAATTAAACCGAAGTTAACTATGTAGATAAAGAATAATGTTTTTCAATATTGTATTTGTGGTGTCTGGTCAGGACCTGCAAGAGCTGAACTCATGATTCATAAGAAGACATTGCTGCATTGTCCAACTGTCTAGCTCTTCAATAAACCTGTGTGTTGTATTAATTCACAGATTCACCCACACACTTTTCCCGCATACATTGTTTCTTTTTATTATTCATACATGCACACACTTATGCTCAAAAGCACTCGTCATAAACCCTGAGGAAATAATGGACGCAGCTCACAGGTTCAAGTCCCTGAGATAATCACATGCTGATCTGAAGCATCAGCCTCTCATCTCAGCCCTGACATCTCCTCAGCAGCTCCAGTGTCGTTAACCCTCTCACGTGTGCGCCTACTCGCTCACATTTCACTCTGCTCCCCGGAGATCCTCTCTGCATGCTACTCTCTGTGTTTGTGCTCACGACTTTGTGGCTTTTTCATATTCGTAATATGCCATCAAGCCCTCTCGTTACCGGGGGAAAACCGTCAACTCCTACGCACAAACACCATGCACACAGCACGCGCACTCACACACATCATTACTCACTATAAAGAACCCGTGGCCTATGGGCTCTTTCACCGCAGCCCACGGTAAAGCCTCGTCTCCCGGGCCATTCATAAGCCGTATAACGTACATGTTGGTGTTGGAGTAGATCAACATGATGGTTGGCGGCTTGTATCGGCTGAAGACACCACATCCACGTCCATGCATCACAGCCACTACAGCTCATTTGCATCAGGGTGTAATGTGGTGTTTTTACTGCAGGCGAGGCAACAGTGTGATTTGTTGGCGAGATGAGCAGTGAATCAATGATGTTGATATTTGGCTTCAGCTCAAATGTCACAGGAGTGTATGTGTTTTTTCTCCGTGCACACATTTGCTATAGGTTTATGAATTTATTAATGACATGCAGGCATAGTGCTACATAGTTGCAGAACATGTAGTACCCAGGGAGCGTGGTGGTAAATCATGGCTGTTGAAGGGCAGTGGTGCAGATTGTTAGCTACAGATTGTACTATTCGTTATGTCAATTCTCCTCTCTGACGGAGAGTAACAGAGACCCCTCATTCCTCCTCCCCATCCTACCCCTCAGTGTCAAACCTCAGCTGCCTTGTAGCCGACACCCTGAGCTTTAATATCAGACATGCGGCTTTAAACATCCTGTCTTTTTCTCACCCTGGTCTCTGAGCATTCCTATTTTCTACCTTTCCATTCTCCTCTCTTCCTCTTCACCATTTTCTGTTCTCACACCTCGCTCTTTTTTTGTATTCATCTGTCTCGAGCTCCCTCTTCCTCATCTCTCCCACCTAGGCCGTCTCTCTGACTCTGCCTCCCCTCCATCAACACGGTCTCTGGTGCACAGCTGTCAGACATTGCAGTGCATCTTATCACACTGACCCAATCAGAATTCAGCATAGCGGGGCATCTCTTCAAAGCGACTGCTGGCCATTGGTAAGCAGCTGCTTTGGAGCTGAAACCAAGGCGAGACAGACTGGCAGACAGACAGGCAGAGAAGACAGACAGAGAGAGAAGGACAAATATCATGTCTCGACTTCTCACGTTTCAGATTTTTTTTATCTCTGATGCTGTAGGCGTTTGTAACGGAGCGGTTCACTCAAATGAAACGGGCCTACTGTGAAATATGTGGATGTCATTGATGAAATTTCTCATTGATGAAAAATGCTTGACAGCAGGAGGATAATGTTCTGCAAAGATTCACATCAAGGCTCAGATAGTATGAACCTCTGGAAACATCCATGATATTACTTACTGACTTACCACTAGTGCACCAGTTTTACACCCACTACCATTGAGCAAATTCTCTTGTGCTGAATGCAATGAGATGCATCTGTCACGTTCCAGCAGGAGGACCTCAATGCAGGCAAAATGCAATCAAAAGCTGGTGAAGGACAATTTAAAACAAACAAACACAAAACAGGCGTACAGTGGCAGAAGGGATACAAAAAAAGGAGCACACAAGACTGGACCGCCGACCTGACAAAGACAAAGGGAAACACAGAGACTCGAGCTGTGTCTCAGTTCAGATGCCGCATTTTTCAGAGGCTGCGTTTGAAGATCGATTGCAACTCGAAGGCTCCATTAAATCCTCCTTCTCTCCCCGAGAAACGAAGGCTCCAGCAGGTGGACCCTTCTTGGCCCAACATATCCCATTCATTGCGCTTCAGTCATGAACCGTTTTTCAAAGTGGTAATGGCACCGGTGAGCGACCGGAAGTCCAATGCTTGAGTATCACGCTCAACCGAACAGCTAATGGTACCAAAAAAAAAACAATTCAAGGGGCATTAAACTATCTTGGCGTATCGAACAGCAGCTTTGTTGCTAGACAACAGTAACAACTGGTTACCAGCTGTTGGCGGCGATCACAGAAATCCACTGTAGACCAGACCATCTCATTTAGGTTTGTCCTTCGTGGTCTTCCTGGCCCATGAAGGAGACGGCGTTCGTGGGCCGTGTTGGAGGAGGCAGCCTCCGAATTGAGACAAAGCTTATATACACAAGGGAGGCAGGAATAACTTTGGATAACTTTGGATAACACAGGTGAAACACACTAGGAAAGGTGGAGGAAAAAAGTTTCAAAATAAGACAGGAAACAGAGAACTCAAAGTACAAACAAATAACTAAACACAGGTCACAAATCTAGAAACCAAAATACAAGGAGAACAAGTTAAACGACCATAATATAAGTCCATACAACAGAAAATCTTTTAAAAAAGGTCCATAACATAAACCCTCTTTCCAATCCTCTGACTCTTCCTCTTGTGAAACAATGAAATTGATCATTTATGTATAAATATCTCAGGTTGACGCACACATTCATGACGGGAGACTAAATTCTAGAACCAACACAATTTGACACAATATTGTCCAACAGCAGCACAAACCTTTAAAATCTCTGTGTCAACTTCCTCAAATTAGCTAAATATTATCCCTTACTTATCTCACTGTAAGTTAAGGTAGATTAATCTTAAACAGGGCATCATATAAGATCATGTGTTTTTTTTATATAAATTATGAATGTATAAAAAAAGTAATTGCTATATGCAGTTGTATAAATTGCTCAAAAATAAAATACACAAATAAGTAAACTATAGGTATCTGCTACAGAAATAAGGTTGTACTTCTATTGCTAACACTAATATCACTCTGACTATAAGTGTCTGTCATAAATATCTGGTAAAAATGTCACCCTCTATGAAATATGCTGTGGATGACATTTTGAATCATGAAGGCACACCTCTGATCTTGAGTTGCAGCCCGTCACTGCAGTGCAGATCTCGCCCCCATAAATTTAGGTGATTCTGTTTTGGTTTAGAAGTCGGTCAGCAGTTTACGTAGGCAGTGAACATCTCCTGGGGACAAGCAGCAGGTGTCTCTGTCACAGTGCCATGTCCTCATCCGTCAGGTCACTGCTAACGTCACACAGTGTAGCTCTGAGGCCTGATAATGCTACATCTCATATACTTCAACTACTGTTGTATTATAGATGACCTCTCGCGAGTTCCCTGCGTTTTATCTGCATCCAGTTATTTCAAAGGTGTGACCAATCCAGAGTATTCAGCACTCGGCCTCCTCACACAGTCATGAATAAACCAACATTATGTTTGATGTTGTTCAGAGACCCAACTAAGATAAAACATTTTTTTTACATATGTGGGAAAGTATAATTTTCAGACCAAAGGAGCCATCTGCATTTTTTCTGTTTCATCAGACAACGCCACGAGAGAATAGTGAGCACAGGAGGAACTAAGCGGGAGTTTGGTTAATGGTAATAATGTGATTAGTTAAAGGTTGAATAACAAAACGTGGAAACTTTGATTATGGAAAGCTTTTGGAGTTATGTAAACTACAAAGACCTTGAAGCCAAATCTTGTTGTATGTGCACATTTTAGAGGTTTAGATGAAATAAGGCTCATTCAGGCACATGAATGCAAATATGCATCTGCACAAAAATCAACCTCCAGTTAAAAATGAGCCCAGATGCACTAACAATGTTCATGTGAAGCAGAACCACGGTTTGGTTTATATGCTTATTGAGCGTGGCCCATTAAACCTGTCATGCTGTTCATGTGAAAAGTAACAAGAGGTGATAGGAAAACAGTTGTAATGCTCTTTATTCCTTTCTGATGGAACACATGCATCTATATCTTCAACATGAATAGCTTTTTAATATTTTTAGTAGTAGATTTGTGCTGTTGAGACTTTTCCACTTCCTTAGATATGATATTCTTTAAATTGTATATATATTTTTAGCAGCTGTTCTGTTTGTGCTCTGGGCGATGCAACAAAACATGCAGGTAAAGGTACTGTACAGATCTGAGAGTGGCATCAATCTTCTTTTGGAACTCTCAGCAAAAATGTAAATAAGCATATTTCCCGAAATACCAAACTATTCTTTCCTGCTGTTTACTGTAGTTCTACCCCAAAAAATATTGTTATGATTTCATATATGTAAATAAATCATCTGTTCTGGAAATGGGAAGAATGAGGGTGACAGAGACCACAATATTTATAAAAATGTCCACTAATTAATCTATGTATATTTGTGTCAGGCTCTCAGCTCAGCACCTTTTATCTGCCGACTATATCTGAACAGGATCCTTGGCCCCCCTCTGCCCCTGTGAACACACACACACACACACACACACACACACACACACACACACACACACACACACACACACACAAACATACATACATACATGCGCACACACCAAAAGAGCGTAACAGCCAGCCTTCACGTGGCATATCAATGCCTCCTTGCCTCTCCCACACACACTGACCCCATCCACCATGATTCATCTCCCTGGCAGAGTGAAGTGTAAAGAAGATTATTACTAGTGAAGGGCTCAGCCCCCTGAAAGATCTACTGCTTTCCCGTCTGCCCTGCAGAGGAAATGGGAAAATATTGCTAATGTTTACAGCCCTGAGAACGTGTGTGTGTGTGTGTGTGTGTGTGTGTGTGTGTTCATGTTATGTGCACTAGTAATGCCTGAAGCCTGACCAGCATGGCTAAGCAGCTCCCAGCCTTGTTTACCATCTATAAATGTGCTGACTTCAGGAGGTTTTGTGTGAGCAAATGTTTCTGTATGCGCTTGCAGAAGTACCTGTGAGTGTGTGTGTGTGTGTGTGTGGCCATAGGAATGTCATTGTGCGTTAATGTATATATTTTTGCACAGCAGTAAACCCAGGAGCCAGCTGTTGTTGCAGCCTGTACAGTATGTTGTACAGTGTTGTATAGTGTTGTACAGTGTTTCTTTCTTCATCTTTCTCTTTTTCTGTTCTGACCAGAACAGGACAGAGGCCTGTTAAACTGTACAGTCCCAAACAGGTACACCATCATGATACTCTGATCAGTAGCTCTGATTAGTGCATGGAAGCTGACTCATATGCAAGTCAAAAAGAAAACCTATTAGCACACATCATGTAAATTATAGGTCAGTCTCATTATTTCTTAATGATTTGTAGGGTGGGGGCACCTATATATCCAGACTGCGCCCCAGTTCACCCAGCTCCTTGAATTAGCATAGATATATTGAACCAGGTACCCAGAGCAGTTGCCATGATTGCAGTGTGTGTGCATGCAAATGGTGAAATCAGGGATGTGCAGAGTGCTCGCTTCCAGGGCGTTAATGTCACAGATTTCCATAAATTCTTAAAGATGAAATCTGATGCACTTAAAGCACCAAAAATGTGGAAGTCTCCCTCCTAATGAAATCTTACTGAATACAGAAATTAATGGGACATCCCCTTTTTACCAGCTGCATAGCGATAGGAGAATTTAACTGTAAAATTTGATTTGTGTCATAGTGACCATATATAAAAAAACATTAAAAAAATAATTCAACAACAAAACATAAACAAAATTAAATAAGACTTTGAGGCTAAACTTTGAGCTAAATGGTAACAGTTATATGATTGGTGCAAGGTGTTAAGGTTCTGATTTATAGTTGAGGGTGGGACCTCATGTGATGTTTATGATCAGGCTGCGTCAGGATTTATATTCCCCCTGTGGAAGCTGATTTTACATTTTTCATTTAGCCCGTGATGCAGAGCAATGGTGAGCTACACACAAATGTATATACCTTGAGTTACATGCAGGTAGCTTACTGTCGTATTTTACTGCGCCTCATTACAGAATAGGAGGCTACCACTACTGTGATAGCTTTTGTTCTTTCTTTCTCACAGTGAGCACATTGCTTTGTTGGTGAAAAGAAGATGATTACTCTCTATGAGAGTCTGTCTTTAACTTTAACAACTCGTTTTTATTCTCCTCAAACTCCAACGGTGTCTGAAACATCCTGGGAAAGCACAAGTAGCCTTAAAGCGTCACAATGCAAGATTTGCTCTCTACTATACTCGCGCTCCCCCTACAGGTGGGATACATACTTCACTGTTGTAAATATAAGTTACCGTTTGACCCTCCCCATGAACACAGCTGCACACACCTGTGTTTGTTGATGAGCTGACGGAGAAAAAAATGGCAACCTCATAAGCCAAAGATTTTACACTAGTACGACAGTTTTATTTGTTGAGACATTAGAAATGAAAAGCAATATAACAAAGAGAATGAGAGGAATTACAGTGTTTAAGTTCATCTGAAACACAGCAAGCAAGCAGCCGAGACAGTTACCGACGTCTGAGCATGATGTGTATCAAATCACATAACATAGTTTGGCTAACTCGCTAATCCTCTATTGAAACAGGTTGAAAACTAAGAAGTACTTAATGTAGCTTTAACACAGGAGTACAACTCCAGGATTATGTTCACCGAAATGGCAAAAATCAACAAAGTCAGTCGGATTCATCCTGTGGGAACCATGAATGTACAGTGTTCGGAGCCTGTCCATCCAACAGGGTATTGACTGTATTTCAGTCTGGACCAAAGCATTGGACTGACTTCACCACTCCTACATCCATGCACAAAGATAAAGATAAAAGATTAAACTTAGGGGGAAAAAAGGATTAAAAAAGGCTCAATATATATGTATATAATATATGTATTTATTTATATTTATTATGTTATTGTGAACCAAAACATAAATAAAAGAAGCATTTTAAAGTCTTAAGTCTTAAAGTAACTCTTTCTTATGGAACAGATCCCCCTTGCTCTCTCGCTTCCTGCCCCTCGCTCTCTGTTATATGTTCACGTTGGGTGTCTGACAGACAGCTTGACTGTGGCAGGCCAATGAAAGCAGCACAGACCTTGGCTGTCGAGCACAGACACTCAGGTCAGACAGGTTAGCCGAGATGATGGTTCACCTTGCTGCTCAAGGTCGAAGGTCAGTCCATTCATCTTTTTCTCTCCCTCCCAGAGAGACTTCAGAATAACTAAACAGAGGTTAGATCTAATCCTCCAAGTATCTGTTAACACTACCTTTTAATATACAATTATTAATATAAAATAAAGCTTTAGTAGATTTATGAAACACCATAATACAAATGCAACTCAAAGTGCATCAGAGGGCAAAAAATACTAGAACAAAAAGAGTAGAACCCAGGCAACAGAATAATCACAAGAAGTTACAACACAAGAAACAATTCATTTAATAAAAAGGATCATTTAAAAAAAAAACAAATTTGACATAAGACAAAATGAAAAGCTCTGTGGAGGACAGATCTGAGCCCAGTGTTTGATTGGGACAAAGTTAACCGGCAAATTCATTGCAATTTAATACACAAGTATAGTGCCTATTATCTTGGAAGCTTTATTCAATGAAAACAATTGCTGACCCTACTTCTACTTTTGTTCCTTGAAAGCAACTGGTAGTTATTATCACAACCTCTCCAAGGTGTTTGAAATCACACTGCCCCGCCCCCTCCGTTACACTCATTGGGCCTCATTCACCATCCGCACACACCCAACCTGACAGGCGTTCAGTTTTTTGTGTGCGCTGCCGAACCCGATGCAGTAAATGTAGCTGCAATGAGTTTGTGTTCCTGCCACGTAGTCTCACCATTACAGACATGTGCAGTGTAAAAACATCAGCCCAGTGAATGTGACCGATCCGAACCCAAACATTATTTAAAACATTTTGTCTGAACCCCGCCCGGCTTGTCAAGTCCTGTCAGGCTCAGGTCAAGTATCCACAGATGCTCAGCTGAGGGTTCACCTGCAGTGCTGAGCTTCCAATGATGCGCTGCTCCAGCTCAGTCTGTCCCCCTACTTTCACTTTTTCTTACCCCTCTCTCTTCAGACAATATTTCTTTAGTTTTAAAATTTTAGATCAAACTATGTTTTTTTACTTTAACTGTGTGACTTTTTCCTGTTACAGCTTTCACTGAATGTGTGACTGCATATCGTCGGCATTTTATATCCACTACTGACACTATAAAAAACTGTTTAATGGTTTGAGTCCGGTGTGCCACCATCTTTAGATTTTTCTTTAGACTTTCTTGACTTCTTAAATTTTCTTTTCAGTTTCTGTGATTTTGTCTCTACACACAGGACTGCAGTTTAATGCCCTTTTATGGTCATTGATGGGGCGTTTACCTATGCTAATTAGGAACTTACAAAGACATGGCATTCTTCAATACAGGAACATAGGTACGAACCATTCTGCAGTTTAAGAACGCTTCATTAATCTGATGTAGTGTTTTCTTAAGGAACTTCTTTAGAACCAATTTAAGAAAATTCTTAAGAAGATAATGGTGAATGAGGCCCATTGTGATTGATTTATCAACGAGCACTGTTAACTGGAAATACAGCAACGAAAAAATGGTTTGCCACGTATTTGAAGCTTCGCAATTGCCTCTCTTTTCATGTTTGTGCTCCGATGTATTTGGGCACAGTATACTAAGAGTTATCAACTGCTTGGAGGTAAGGAATACATGATGGGGGACGGCCTTTTTTGTGTATGAGCATTTGTTTATATTTTCATATTTCTTTAATAAATGAACAAAGAAGTATCACAAAAAATGTAAGACAAAATAAAATATACACTGTACTCCAGGCCTGCTTTTTTATGGTCTCCATCCACAGGGGAGAGACTCCTACTCCTCATACACAGAACTGGAAGCAAACTAATTTGAGCCTTTGAAACGGCTCTCCTTGAGAAAATGGGAGACATGAGGCATTTAAATAATGCCTGTTGAATTCTCACTGTTTGAGGTGTATCAATGCTAAGTGTTCTCACCAGATTTGGAGAAAGCTCCTTGTGCCTTGAGATGTCTGACAGGTTTGAAATAAAAGAACGTCCGACCTGTGGTGCAGAGACAGATCATTAAGAGCTTTGGACACAATGAAGAGGATCTTAAATTTAATTGCATTCTGAACACGGAAAGTAACAAGTAGCTCACCCAGGTGTCTGAGAATAACTCTAAATGAGCTGCAGCCAATAAGTGGTTTCAGTTGGAAAACCAATAAAGACGAAATGCAGCCTATTCATTACAGGCATTGTGCTTTCAGCCAGACGAGAAGAGAAAACATGAAAACCTCTGATCTTTTGAAATGTCTCTTGTCGGCGATGCTGTTAATGTGATTATAAGAGTTCAGTTCAGCATTCATACCAGATGTGACATTTTTGAGGGGTGAGGGGTTACCCATCATCCCTGTTTGTTACCATCCAGCGTCTGAAACAGCAACCAGAGATGTGTTAGTTGATCGGAGTCTGTGGGATTTTTGTCAGTATGAGACAGCAAAAAGAAAAGTTGAATGATGTCAGCAGAGTAAGCAAGTGTAGCCAAGCGTTAGCACGTTTGTTGAAGTTTTTTAGTGTATCAGTCAAACTTCAGTATTCTTTGGCGTCCTGGCAGTTTGTCATAGTCAGGCAGTGTGGCGGTGATTCCAGACCTGCTCTTCAAAACTGAGGTGTTTCTGTCACTGATGACGTCCCCACCGACCCTCTCACTACTGCCCCGGCCTTTATGTGCGTATTGCAACTTGCATATGCATAGTGTTAACTTTGAGGTCGGCACAACCTGCGCACCAAACGGATGCAGGATATGCGAAGCAGCCATCTACGCTTAGTTGACAGCTGGTGTTCTGATCCTATGTTTCTATGGGTGTTGGCATCAACAGCTGCTGAATCCAGTGCAGAACGCTCCCTGCAGCGAGTGTGCAGCATCACATCATATTTATCAGAATAAAAGTCAAGTTTGATGATGAAGTTCCATCGAGACTTTGGGGTAAAGAAAATAAAGCCGACTCCTTTCATATAAGCCTGTTTCCTTCCACTTTTCAAATGAAGCTTGGCATTTTACTGGTGATTGTGTTCTTTTTTTCTTTTTGATTTATTAGGCAGAGAACATTTTGCTCTACAGCTTTTTGTTTTGTTGCAAATGAATCAACCGTAACAAAGCTGCGGGTTGAAGATTAGCCAATTTAGAGGGAGTTTTGCATTATTGGAGCTCTGCCACAACTATGTGGCCCAGCTGTTTGGTATGTTTCCATCACTCATTCACTCTGAGGTTTTATTTCATTTTGAACTTCACCTGTACCTTCAATAATTCTGGACTCAGTAGATTTCTGCTGACATCCTTCAAAGATCCAGGGGATGTCCTTTTTGAAGGAGACACACAGCTCATGGCCAGTTTGACAGCAGAGCGAGTGGGACAGGGAGCAGAGAAACCTCCGAATCTGAACACCAGTCACTTTGTAACCGAAAGACACCTCAGTGTAACTCACACTCATGTTTGTGGGTTTGTATATACACACTGTTTGGAAATATTTATTTAAATTGAAATGTTCCCTTTTTATAATTAGTGCTACATCCCTGTAATTTCCCCCTCATGTATCATCATGTCTTATATCTAATTAGAAAAGATGCATAAAAGCCTTTTAGAGTAACATTACCCAACTCTAACTGCCTGAGTCATAAGCCATCGAAGCCCCACTGAGCATTATCAAAAGGAGTTACTTCCACAGAATAACACTCATCATGTGTCTTTTATCTGCAAAAACCTTTTAGCAGAAACACACAATGACAACATGTGCTGCAGTGTGTTCAGAAGAATGAGGCCATACTCGACAGTGAGGATATTTTTAATGTGTGTATTTTAAGAAAGACCAGATGGGAAAATGAAAGAAGAAATGGGAATGGATGGTTTTTTATGTTTTCCCACTTCTCAGAGTCATTATCTAGACTGCACATTAAGAAGCACTGATTTGCAACATGGCATGCCTGGTCTGTTGCAACAGTTCTCACCTGTGTTCACATAGTGGTTCAACAGGCTACTCAATTAATCCTGTTCCATCGTAATATCTACGTACATTCATTATCCTGTTGACTCTGTTATCAGAGGAAGAGCAGGGAATGCTCCTCAGTACCTCATCCTCTCATTACTGATAATAAACTCTCAAGCCAGTTAAATATTATATTAAGACCTCTGAAGATATTCACCTTTTTATAACATTTAATATGAATTACTAAATAGGATCAATTATTTTTCAACTATTTGCAGATGATGTGATTCTTTTGGCTTTTCAGGCCGAGGTTTGCAGCTCTGACTGAAATTGGTGGATTGCTCTTGGGTTGGGATGGAGAGAGATTCTGCCCAGAATTCAGTTAAACTCAATTTTATTTGTATAGCGCCAAATCATAATATACATTGTCTCAGGGCACTTTACATAGAAGTTTGAGACCAAAAAGAAGGCAAAGCTCTCAATGTATCTTCCTTCCGACCCTCATCTATGGCCCTGAGCCTTGGGTAGTAGCTGAGCTCAGTCTGGGTAAGGAGCTCTGATATCTAAGGGGAGCTCAGAGCTAAGCTGCTTTGAGGAAAGGAATCAGTTAAGTTGTGTCGAGCATCTGATTAAGCCTCCTGGGCACCTTCAGCTGGAGGTTTTATGGGCACATCCAACTCGGAGGAGACCCCCGGGTAGACTCAGCGCATGCTGGAGATATTACATATCTCATATTTTCTAAAATTGCCTCAGGATTCCCCGAAGGGAGGTGGTAAACATTGCTAGGCAGAGGGACATTTGGACTACTTTGCTTGACATGGTGCCACTACAAACTGACCCTGGATAAGTCATAATAATGGATGGATATATAGAGTTAAAATGTGGATGAGACATCAAAATCTCACTTAAATGTTTTCATCAGGACTGTGTGGGAGTGGTCTAATCAGTGGCGGCTGGTTAATACAAAGCGCTGGCGCTAAAACATCTCTCTGAAAAATACAACCCCTGCCCCCTGTATATCTGAACAGTGCCCTCTTCAAATCAGTCAGAAGCACACATTTAAAACATACAGTAAATAAAAATGACACCAAGAAGCACACATTTAAAACATACAGTAAATAAAAATGACACCATATATCTCATACGAAATACCCCAAACTTTTGCTCAGAACAAGTTGAATAAGAACATTTTTAAGTGCCTTCGTTAAGAAGTCCAGTCTAATCAGTTTGCAAGAAGAAGCTCGTCAAACGTGTGCTCTATTTATAATCTGCCCGACCGTCTGCTCATGTTTCTTGCCCCATCTGATTTCCACATTTAACACATCTGATTAGTTACCCTTAGTACCTTCATTATTACTGATAGAATTAGAAAGCTACAAAATTAAGACCCAGGTTGCACTAAAACAGAATTATCCTTTCATCCTGGCACTGATAGTACCCAGATCTACCTACTGAGCTGCATGGTAACACAAGGCAAGATAAAAGAGTAGTAATTACAATTCTTGTTGAAAACTTTATTGTTTTTCCCTGAAGGGCTACTTCTGAACAAAAGAGGAGAAACAAGCCCTCCTACTTCATGTTGTGTGCCCAGGGGTGCTGTGTGTGTTTAATAGATGTCCACCCGCAAACACAGTTACAGAAAACAATATGGATGCTTGAGTCATCAAACACACACACACACACACACACACACACACACACACTCACATGCACATTAAATCCCACTAATAAAACTAATGATAGCTCTGTTTACACACCGGCTGTGACATAATGTCTACATAATATGTGCTGCAGTATATTAACCTCAGGTCCACTGAGTGGGTATATAATGTGTTCAGTACTGAGTGGTATGGTAGTATTATGTGTTCAGTACTGAGTGCTATGGTAGTAGTATGTGTTCAGTACTGAGTGGTATGGTAGTATTATGTGTTCAGTACTGAGTGCTATGGTAGTAGTATGTGTTCAGTACTGAGTGGTATGGTAGTAGTATGTGTTCAGTGTAAACTCACCTGTTAACTAATTTCCCTTCATTACCATCTGGATGTTTTGCCAGCAATGGATCAGGGTCTGTGTTTCAGAGTAGGAATCCCTGCTGGTCCTCTTTTAGGAATTGAGGTAAAAGGATTTTATCAACTTTTTTTAATGTTCTCATCGATCATATCTCTGCGGATATTTAGTTGCACTCCTGAAGTTTTCTAACCTGTTAGGAGATTTCATTAGATTGTGTTCTGGCAAGAGGGGAAAGGCATTTTGTGAGTACTTGATGAAAGAAAAGCTTATTGAATCAACACTTTCACAAAAAGTGAATCATAATAATCATAATAATTTCCCCCCGGCTGGATGTCAGCTGCATAATGATATCTCCACCTAATTATAACAGGAAAACTATTTTTAAAAGATATAATATCTTATTATTTGTTATGGAGGCTGATCCAAGTAACAGCTCAGGCTAGGATGCACTGTAGAAATATGTTTCTATTGTTATGGTGCATCACCCCAGAATGACTTTACAGAAAACATCTAATTATCCCCTAATGCACATGCCAGGCATATAGTTAACAAGGGATGTAGCTGAGAGGGGAATTGTAGAAAATACGATGTTCATGGACCAGTGTGCCACAGTACACGGAGGATTTGCAACATGCCTGTGGAAGAGAACAGAGTGGAATTATCTAATAACTATTAATGTTTAACTTCAAAGATGACACTTTCTTAAAGCCACTCGTGTCTTTGTTGACATGGTGATTTGGAAATATCATCCTCAAATTATTCCTGGCATCATATTTTTGCATATAGAACCTTGGTAGGCCACCTTACATGTAAAACATTCACATACTAGAATAGTGCTCATTCTCTCATTGTCTCAATTTGACCACTGTCCAATTTGTAGCTCACCTTAGCTGTCAGAGAACCACACGTCCTAATACTTTCTACTTTTGAGCTCTGAGTGTTGTAAAAAAACAATGTCCCCCCCCCCTCTCTCAGAGGAGTAGTACTGACAGTAAGTGTAGGGCATTACTCTCTGAGGTAAGAGTGTTGTTTGTCCAGGGTGAAGTTTCAATGCAAATCCGAGGAGTGACTCCGAGATGCCTGATGAATATACGTAGACTCAGGCTGGATGTTGTGTATCTCTGGTGTTTTGATCTGTTTGGGCCGAGAGCCGCTGCTGAATGTGAATGCCATATTATTTAAACCATCTTTTGTCTCTTCTGCTCTTGTTACAGGTTGATGACGGAGAGGATCTCAAGAACGTTAACACCAGCATCTGCAGCAGCTTTGTGAAGCTTCCATTAGTGTGTGTAGGTTTGGGTTAGGGTAGGGGTTAGGGTTAGACATTTAGATGGGATGGTTAAGGTTTGGGTAAGGGGCTAGTGAATGCATAATGCCAATAAGTGTACTCACTAAGATAGAAGTACAAACATTTGTGTGTATGTGGCGTGTGTTTGCGTGTGTGAGACAGAAAAGGTGCTTTGTCGTTCATGTACTTTTAAAACCACTGCTGTTTTAGTCGGGGCCAGAAGACACTATCAGATTAATTGAACCTTTTTAAGCACTCGCCCCATATTTAAACTGGATATGGGTCAGATTGGCTCTTTTTATATACTGTTCTCATTACATTTTTGGGTCACTCAGCTTTTTACACTGGGAGCCTTGTGAATAAATCATAATTGTCCCTGACCTGCTTCAGAGTGGTCGTCTGTTAATATCCGAGAGGTGTGTGAGTTCTGCTTTTTGTTCTATTATACAGAGAGCTTTTCCCATGTGGCTCGATGTGGGAACAGCAAACACAGTAACACAAAATCAGTCACGGGCCTTGTGTAAGATGTGTCACTGCGTGTGTCTCTTTAAAATGAGTCAGACCTAGCAGCAGGTACTGCTGTGCCAGGCTGGTCCCGGCGAGGCGGCGAGCGGAAGAGAAGAGCAGGGGGTAAGGGGGCTGACTCTGCACGATGGTGTCCAGGAATAGAAGTGGTCAGATGGGGCAGTATTGATCAGCAGGAGGGGTCAGAAGATCAGCTGGTGCAGACCGCAGGCTGATCTCACGTCAGAGCGATGTACAGCGTGGGACACGAGGAACATAATGTATTTACAGTATGAACAGATTGTGACAATTGGGAAGAGAGTGCAGGTTATTACTCATTCCATAAATCAGGGTTTTGTTAGTGCTCAACCAATCAGGAGTCAGTGTCAGGGGTCAAACATGATGTTTCCCCCTGTTTTTACTGCATCAGTAATTAACAACATTTTCATCAGAGTAATGAACACTGGAACATACATCAGTGTGATAAGAACTAATAAGAAGAAGTATAAGAAGTCCTTTATTAGTCCCGCAATGGGGAAATTTGCAATGTTACAGCAGCAGAAGACATCACATAAGTAGCATGCAGTACTTGGGTGAAGGAATATAAAGAAATACAAATATACAACAATATATGGAAAAAATTTACATGTTATTAAACCAATTGTGATTAAACTACCTAATAGGACAAAACCCATCTTTGAAAAATGTACTTAACATTTATTTTGACTTTATTTATTTTGACTAACATGGAGGGGCCAGGGCTTAAAGACCAAAACTGCAGCCAGCCACTAGGAGGCGACTGGGATATTTTGGTTTCTTGCAGGGTGCTCTTCCATGTCGTCCATCTTTATATACACTTTAAATCTTCCAGGAGTGAGCCAAAAGTTTGTTTTTTGGGGGGTTTTCAAGATACAATTTCATAATTTGAATGGAAGTTAAATTGTCAAAACTCACTTTCATACCTGTACTTATCTTTAAGTTGCAGGTCCTATCTCCACCCACCACAAGTCACGAAAAGCTCATCATTAAGAAGTATTAATGTCACCGGATTTTACATAGTGATATATAACCTCTTCATTAGACCTCTGCTTTAATAATGTCTGTGAAGAACTGACTCAAACAAAGAATCTGACGGCTTCCTCCTCTGCTGTTTTCCCATCGTGTGATCCCTCCATCTTCTCTTCCATCTCCGCTCTCACTCTCTGAGTCTCAGTTGCCCTGAGCAGTAAAATCTTGGTGGACATCTTTGCTCCTTCGTTATTTCGAGGCTGAAGACTTTGACAGAGGGCAGTGATCCTGCCGTCCTCTCCCACAGCTCGGCCACTGTTCTCTCGGGTCTCCTCCATTCTCTCCCTCGTTATTTTAGTTTGTCTCAGCTTTAACATTTGATTTTTTGCTCATTGTGTCCCTGATCTCCGTCACTTGCTGTGAAACCCACTAAGCTAATTCCATTCTGCATTAGGTCAGAGATTTGACATAGAGACACAAGAAAAGAAAAATACACAAGACACAGAAACAAAGACGTTTGCTGTTTTCAAGAAAAAATTGTTATTGAGAGAAGCAATGAAGTTTCTGAAGGCACATACACATGCACTTCTCTGTAAGGTGGGGAGCAGTGACATCTCCTCCAAAACCATCATGAGTGAAAACCAAATGTGAATGTCTTAACGAGGAATAAAAAAATAAAAAGCGTAAATCTTTGTGTCAAACTCTACTGACACAGAACTGAAATGAAGCCAAACAAAGGAGGGTGAGCAAGGCAGTGGTGACAGGCAGCTGTGTTCATCTGTAAAGAGACGTGTTCATGTCTCTTTTGATTTGATTCGACCACTTCCACAGTCTGCAGAGGCCAAGTCTGACCAACGGGATGTAGGCTACAGGTACACAAGCCTGCCATCGATCACGTCTCACCCCACACTCTCCTCCCCTTCTGCTTTGTGGCCTGTCAACTCTTCCGTAATCCCCTTCGCTACTGGAATCTAAAACATCTGAGCGAGCAACCTACTCTCTGCAAATGGATAGACAAAGATTTAGATTGTTCAATCACACGGTCGATATATGTCTGTTACTGTTTCGCCGTTAGATAAATACAACGGTAACGTGTGCAGCCAGACCGCTCTTACACAACGATGTGGAGGTAGATCTGTGATTCAATACTCTTTGAAAATAAACACGAAGGAGAGGTTAAAAGAAATCCTCCACAAAGGTGAATTGCCTGAAGTTATATTGGAATCAATTTTTTCACTTTACTTACTTTGTGTATTAACGTCATCTATTCCTGCATCAGCCTTACATTTCCCACAATGTACTGAAAGTTAGTTCAGAAACATATTGGTAATGTGTATCTACAACAGCACACCACAAATGCAACAATTTCATATTCAAGTTAAGATGCGTCTCATATTGTTTGTTATGCTTGTTACCACAGGGGTTCATGTTCGTGTTAATCAGAGCCACTGAAACTTGTCTGCACTTTGGGTCTCTATTTTGTTCCTCATTAATGTCAAATTTCTTTTAAATGATATCAATAAGGATTTGTATAATTTATCACCAAAATGAATTGCAGTCAAATCTGAATTCAAATCCCATCAGTTCAAGTCAAGTCCAAAGTCAATAGACAGAAGTTGGAGTTGAGTCCAGTTGTAAGTCAGTAAGTTGTCAATGGACACTATATTTGACTATGGTTTCCATTTGCCTCTGGAACACCAAGGTAGTTGTAGCTGTCCTCAACATCTGCCAAGGTGAGTTCTGGTTCAGTTGGGATCATCTTGCCAACTTGTAGCATTCCAACAGTTCCCTGAATGTTGTGTTCTAGTAGCTCACTTCTCCTCAGGTTGCCCTGGTTCCCCAGCTCCTGACACGGACCCCATGTTGAGCTGATCTGACTCTTTATTTGCCTTAATATAAAGGGCTCACACTAGAACCTCGGCCTATTGTAGCTGTGCAAAACTGTGCCTGCGTGTGCCTGTACATGCATGTGTGTGTGTGTGTGTGTGTGTGTGTGTGTGTGTGTGTGTGTGTGTGTGTGTGTGTGTGTGTATGTGTGTGTACCTCACTAAAATGTAATTCAAGTTTGAGTCTCTATAGTTTCTGTTTAACACAATGCCAAACATTCAAGCCTTTTGTATTGTGCAGCGTTTGGGATTTTGCTGTTTGTCACTTGGTTTAACATGTTTGTACAGAACACAAACAAACAGGGCACCCTTGACATGTTGGTGAGTATAAACACACTCTGTCACAGATGCTTGACTGCACAGAAACACAGGGACTGGGTACAGATTTACTCTCCGCTTGTACTGTGGTCCACAACGATCTTCCATTCTCTCAGATGAATGACTTCCAAGAGAAAGAAGTGATAATGTTCTTTCAGTCGCTTTTATCCTGGGGGTTTCATCCCGCTGATTTCTCACTACTTGGTTTAACCATCAAACGGTGTTTCATGTGGTCCCTAGCTCGTTGTGAGCCGAAGATTCTCTGCAGACATCAAATATTAAGTGCCTGTCTGTCTGTGTCTCCCTCCTGGAGTAGCTACAGTATACCTACGCTTCGTGGTGGTTTTCAGCTGGCTGGAGATTAAAGGGGCCGAGACAGAAATCATGTCATTCACAGCTACAGAGAAGATGAAGAGAGAGAACACGCCTCGTCCCTTTTGTGCGTTCTTGACTGAAGGTAACACTTTCATGAATTAGGCACATGTTGTACTTCTGTGCGGGTAAACTTGTGTTTGTATGTGTAAGTGTGTGTGTGCGTGCTGGCAGCAAGGTAGCGTGCAGGAGGAAATTCTGATTTGGTTTAGTTTCCTCTACACTGGGCTGACTCTGTCCTCTACCTGCCAGTGTCCTGGTGGTCTCCTGCTTCACCTCGGTGCCTCTGCCATGCTGATGATAGAGCAGAACTAGTGTTTGTAAATACCACTGTGGTCATTTATTATAATTATTTATTCGCTAATTCAAAAAGTAGTGTCTGACCAACTGCAACAAGTCCTCGTCATTTGGAAATGCCCTCTGATGCCTTAGTTGGAAGGACAATATATTTTACCCTGCCCAGTATCATTAGTAATGATATCCATATTGAGTTCTGCACCTCATGATTTGTGCCAACACAAAGTGTCAAGAGAGGAAGTGGTCTGTCCTTTATGTGGTGGAGGTAAGAATGTGGAGCTCAGGATGGTGAGTGGAGCTCTAGCACATCTGAGTTTAATGTTTGTATTCTGTCACAAACCTGCAAATTACAATCACATTTTGTTCTCATAACAACAGCCTGGTACTAATCTGAACTTGACAAGCTTTGTAAAGTTTCAGAAACATAATGAGCTAAATTTGACTGGTAAGTTTTTCTCCTATTTTTATTTGTGGATATCATTTTGTCTATTTATCACCTCTATATGTTTATTGAGATGTTTCACATACATAATATCTAATATCATCCTTGACTTGTTTTTATCCTGCTTTCTTATTGCACATATTACTTAGTGTTTGTCTTTCTTGGGGATCATGCACGCTCCACTAATTTCTGCTGCTCTGCTCTGAGCGCATTCAGCTGCAAAGTACATTTTCTCTGCCAACACAGTGCATGACAATGTGTCTCAAAGTGAGGTGAATACCTTCATGAGGAGCCTGTGTTGCTGTTCATCCTTGTGAAGGTCAGTCTGGGGCCCAGTTAAGTGGAAAAAGGACAAGAGAAGATCTCAGAAGTCTCTTAGGGGAGAAGTACACATGAAAGAAGACTAGAGCAAGGGTTTTTAATGAGCCTGTGAGCTACCTGTGTGTGGTTAGAGGGAGGCGAGGGATTTTTAGAGCTCGAGGTGTCTTTCTTTGGGACATCGGAGCAGCAATTGGTGAGGGTGACTGGGATAAACCATCAGGGAATTGTTGGCTCTTACTCCACCTGGCGCTGTCTCCAGTTCACAAGGTCATATTCAGCTGCAGGACTTCCACACACGTCCTCGTTCCCTAAAGGACAACCGCAACATGACTGGATGCTTTTGCTCTTTTTTACGTTTCTGGTGCATTTTAACCTGAACTGAGTTCTTGCAACACAAACAAACATCGGTTCCTACTGAAGATGGAAATATTTTTATAGGATTTATGTTTTTTTATGTAAATCTCATAAGATAATTTATTTTTCACAATTATAAAAAACATTTTGAGTGCTAAATATTAAGAATTCTAGTGTGACTGCTCACCATAGTCCCGATATAACCAATATATTCCATATATAGACATTATCAAATGGTTCCCAAATGAATTTTGAATATAATATATAATATTGGCCACTCAAAGTCCCATTCACACACATTCACACAGCCCTTTTTCTATCACACATGCAGCAGGAGGTTCTGTGTCTTGCCTAAATTACACTCCGGAATGTGAACAGAGGAGAGCAGAGGATCAAACCCCCGACCTTCTGGTTAGTAGACGACCCACCGAACCTCCTGAGCCACAGCCAACTGAATGTGTATTCACTGTGTAACTAAGTGGTGAGTTTTAGTAGTTTTTAATTAATAAACTCTCTGGCACAAAGGAGTTAGTTATATCAGTCATTCATCGTTTTATTGTTGTTTTGGTCTTTTCACAAGATTTGTTGAGCAGAAAATCTATTGTGATGTTCACATTTAGCTTGATGTTGTGGTTAGGACAGTGGAATACAAAGGGATCAGGATGAAGGGCTTTGATAGATGCAGGAAAAAACTGTAAATATACCACTGAATGACACAGGCATCTTGAAATCAATATACTTTAGCTACAGTGATGTATCTGTAAAGAATTAGGGGAATATAGCAAACCTCTCTGTAATAGTCCTGTAATCATTTCTCTTTCCATCACTGGATTGATTAATGGTCTCGTGGCTTCTCTCTTTGCTAAAATCCACGAAACACATCATATGGATTATCTTGTCTTGTATTCTCCTTCTTTGACTCTGCTCTTCTCTCCCTCTTCCTCATCCCTGCGCTCCTCATCTTCTCTCAGTCTCTCAGCATTAAACTCATCAGTCGGAGGTGAATCCAGGTCCTTTTTGTCCTGCTTGCCTTTGAAATGTTCCTCTCCCTCTGCCCTGTCATCGTCAGCCTCACAGCCACATGGCCTCTGCTTGGCCTTCGCTCAGTTGCTGAATCATCACTTTTATTCCCATCTTTGTGTCAGTCTCGCTCCGTCATCTGCCAGATCTCCGTCCCCTGCCGCAGATACAAGAAAAAGTTGCTCTGTGTTCGCTTATGTAATTCAAACTTATTTATATGTTATGTTATGTAATGTAATTGTTCTAGTAGCCTAATTCAAAACACTAACTGTGCCAGTAAGGCTTAATGCAGACATGAATCGTGTTGAACTAAACAGTGTAGCAGTGACTAATTAGTGGCAATGTGTCGGTTATTACCATGCAGACGTTAGTTCAGCTCTCTTGGACTTTGCTGTCTTGATTTAACTTTGCCCGTATGCACTCAGAATTTTAGCAAAGCTCATTCAGCCGCTGACATTTTGCCTAATTATTGGCTCTGCATTACCATTAAAAAACAACAGATGCAGCCACGATGTTGCTGCACAGTTTAATGCTGCACCTCCTGTTCAGCCAGGGTTCCTATGCAGTAAAATAATAAAAAAAACAATCTGACTTAGTGTAATGTCGGATTACTTCATGTACTAAAGTCTGGACCAGTGTGGAAGAGGAAAAAAGAAACGAAATTATGGAAAAATACTTTTTATTTCCAGATGCATCTATTCTGTTTTCTAAAATATACACTTCAGAATGTCTAAAAATACATATAGGGTTTTTTTTAGGGGTTGGGTTGAAGACACCTTTAGAGCAGCTAAAATATTTACCACTGTGTGAGAGAGCACAGGCCAGAGAGGTGGATGCTTTTTGCAGAGCAAAGTCAATTGACTTTAGTTCTCTTGTCCAGGTCTCTGGTGAATTGTACATGAACATCCCCTCCGTCACTGTGGGGTTGAAGGAGCAGTTATTTAAGTTGAATGACTGAAGAGCCGTGCAGCTTCAACAGATCACTGTGTGTTCAATGTGTCCAGCTTTGGTGTTAATTTATTTGTATAAACCCAAGCATCGATACAATCTTTCGGAGACATATTATTGGCGACACACAGTAAAAACATACATAACGTCACAGCTCTGGCCCTGAACATAAGTTGTCATGTGTGAGAGAAACCAGGTCCAAATATACACCAAGAATTCATTAGAAATATGTCCACCTGCTGATTTTCAGATTTGGCAACAAAAGATAGTTTGTTAGTGTCATTAAATCAATTCATCCGTCCAACATCTATACAGCTTATCCTTTGCCGTTAGCCAATCCCCAAATTTCACAGTGGTCCAGAGGCCGGGTTCACATACGGCAGATTATCACAGGGCGGACGTAAGTAAAGAGACACTTTAATAAAGTCCTTTCAAAAAGAATTGTAATATCTGTTTTGATGCCTTGACTTTACATTTTGTGCCATCATCAGGTCAAATTTAGAATTTATCCAAAATACGTGCAAAGCTATTGACATTCACATAAATTCTGCTGTACGTATTTACTGAATTAAACTGTGGCCATGGTAAACCCGTTACAGCTTGTTAGTGCAGTCACTGGGAGCGTGATCGGGTTTAATGTTAGCTTAAAGAACAGCCACTAACATGGAAGTCGACTCTTACACTATGAGAGCAGCACAGATGAATCACTGATATCTTTCCCCTGCAAGGCCACAACTTTAAGGAGGTGTTGTTCTAAATAGTTTTTAACCTTTTAAGACTTGTGGGCCACATTTTCTTTTCAGTGTGTGTTTGTGTGTGTGTGTGTTTGTCTGTTTGTCTGTTTGTGTACTGCATACCTGTAAATATGCATCAAACAATACACAGTTGACCCAATTACTCTGAACATCCGTTGGCAGTGTTCCCAGATGGAGGTAAGGCGAGTGGGCAGGTGTGTGACTGTGTGTGTTTGTGCGAGAGAGAGAGAAGGAACTAGCTTAATATGTCACTTATGTTCCTTCTCTCCTGGGGGGGCCACATGGAGGGGCGAGGAACCGGCCCCACTGAATGGCAGATTTGGGCCAATTAGGCTGGAACTGGAGCATTTGTCACAAATATATAGACACACAAAAACACGGACACACACAAACACATGCTATAGCTCGAACTCTGGCCCGACCTGACATCATCCTGTGTGTACACCATCCTCCTCTTTCACACACATACACACATTTTTCCCTTCGGTTCCACAGCTCAGGTACTCAGCCTGTTTAATGTCCACACACACACAGACACACACACACACAAACAGTGCAGCCCTCCCGTCTCCTCTTTCCTCTCACATACAACACACACAGAAACCCATCTACTGCAGTATACTTCTTACTTTTGTCCTCATGTGTTGTTTTTTTTTCCCAAGGGGAAAATGGCTTGAACCCATCCTGCACACATTCCCTTCCAGTAGAAATCTGAGCGGGAATATTCCTATCAAACGTTGCCGGTTCGGTCTCGCCTTCAGGCTCTGAGTCTGAACATCAGCTCAGTGTCATACAAGGCTCTGAAAGGCTCCAGTACATCTGTAGCTGAATATTCTGCTTTACTTAAATCCCCACTGTGAGATGGCGAACACGGGCTACTTATTCCAAATGCAAGTTCTAACCTTGTGCATGAAGACAGTGTGTGTGTTCTTGTGTCTTCAAGGGTACTCTCACATTTATATACTGACGCAAACAAGACGGTCAGTCATTGTGTTTGTGTTTGTGTTTGTGCTTGTGGGTGTTGTTTTGTTTTTGTCATGAACGCCTGCCTGCAGCAGCAGCGGACACAACCGCAACAGAAATTCTCAATCCCGATTCAGGCTTGTTCAATTATTCATAGTGCTATTGCGGTGCTCTGGCACAGAGAGAGAGGGAGGGAGAGGGATGGAGGAGAGAGGCAGCGAAGGAAGGAGGGAGGGAGGGAGGGAGGGAGGGAGGGAGGGAGAGAGAAAGAGAGTGAAGTGAGGGGTGGGGAGTTGGTGTTAAGAAAAGCAGCTTCAGAGATGGAATATGTATAGTATGTATACCCAGTTGCAGCATCTCCTCTGTTTCACTGTCGTCAGCCTCGTCCAGCTTTGCCTCTCATCCCCCCTCCTATCTCTTCTTTCTTCTCCTTGTCTTTACATCCTCCTCTTTTTGCTCCATTTGATCCGTCTTTCTCTTTCACATCTCCTTGTTCTTTCTCTCCTCCTTGTTCTTTCTCTCCTCCCCTCGCAGTCTCTTTCCTGTTCACCTCATCTGTCGCTCTCTATCTACTTTGTTTCCAGCTCCCTCTTCCTCCTTGTGACACTGTATCTTCCATCCCTCCTCAAGGCCATGATCCCAGGATAAGTCCCACCATTAGAGCCACCAAAACTCAAGGGAGAGCTGCGGTGATAATCTCCGTCAGGATGCAAACTCCCGCTCATATAGCTGACCTTGAATATGCGATCACTCCATATACTTAACCCCCTGTGGGAGGTAACATCATCCCATTTACAGGTCACCCTACACTGCACTGGCCCCTGTGGAGGGGACCTACTGATGACAAGTCCAGGGCCTATATTTGGCCTCAATGGTTTTTCAAACCTTGTGACCCTCTCGTCTCCTGGTGACTAATTTCCTTCCTATTTTCCTCCTCTTGTCCTCTTCTGTTTCATCCCTCCCATGATCTTCTTGCCCACTCATCTTTTGAGCACCCTCCCCCCTTTGTGGAAATCACTGGCCTCCTCTGGTGGATGTCCTGTTTCTGAGAGATGTGGGCTGTAACTGCTTCCCCAGAGAGAACGAGAGAAAGAGAACGTGGGGAGAGAGAGTAAAAAGAACTTGAGGGAGGGTGAACATGCAGGAAGGGTAAAATGAGTTAAGAGCATACGGCTGCTAGTTGAGTTCAGAGAAATGAAAATGATGAAGGAGGCGGAGGAGGAGAAGACTGGAGGGGGAAAACGAGAGCTACGGGCATATAAACTCTGAGAGTACAAGGAACCAACAGCACTGTCAGTGGACTCATTACACTTTTAATTTAAAGTTCCTGTAACACATTCAAATAAGCCACCAAAACAAATCCAATTCTTTATTCGTTAATGATCCTTTGCTCATTCTTTTTGGATCAGTTATAAGCTTTTGTAGCCCCTCGGACATAGTTTTAAATCTATGTCATGAGGGTGTATGGAGGTAGATAAATATCATCATAAGCAACATTTATCTAGCTTTGTCAGACAATACACTTGCTTGAAAATATGTTTTCAGGGCCTTTGTTATGAGCAACTATTTGGGTTGCCAAGTTGTGCAGAATTAGGTTTCTATCTTTTTTATATAGAATAGAGTAGAGTAGAGTAGAGTAAAATAGAATACAATAGAATGCCTTAAAGGGTCTACTTCTGGAAAATTGCAAATTTATAAAAAGCTGTTTGAAATCCGACAAATGACACAAAACCAATAAATATAAGACTAATACTTAAAAGTACTGTTTAATTATCTAGTGTATACACAATACAAAATAAATGCATATCAAGTTTTTGGTAAAACATCAGACTTGCTGATATGAAAAGAAGACACTCATATCCTGTATGTCTAATGACTTCCTAAATAGCAGTGTTGATTCAATTACTAGAAAAACTACTTCTTTATACAAAGGTTGCTCTCATTAATGGTTCATATGTAACAAAAAGCAAACAATCTATATCCATTGTTAACAACATATTAATGCTAACTATATAAAAATGGGATATGGTTGAAAGCCCTTGTGTTGGAGTGTCTAATGTCTAAGCTCTGGGGCTCCACTTTCAAATCAACAGTTGGTGAGAAGAAAAAAGTGTGTTGACTCTGTCTTTTACTTTGAATGCACCTTGTTGTGGAGTTTAGATCAGACCATTCAACATGAGCAGTGGACAAAACACAGTAACTTTACACATTAACACATTAGGTACAAATAAACACAGATTGACTATCATTGTCACTTATGCAAAATACACACAAAATATCTAATTTAAACTTTGTTGTGGACAATACAAATTGAACTGAATGCATATGGATATTCATCAATATTCTTGCCATTATCCTGAAATTTGTTTTATATTCCTTTCCTGTTACTCATGTGATGTGTAATAATGTTTGTTTGCAGAATAATTCACTTAGTTTATTAATTATGTCTATTGATCAAAAAATAAAGTCTATACAAAATGTATTTTTTATTTACTATAAGATTGTTGTATTAATTTATATAATCACAATATTATTCATTATTTATTATAATAAGTCAATATATATATAATTTGCATCTATTATTTATTATATACATTTTTTTTTACTTTTTTTAACTTAGTAACTGTATTCGGTTTTATTTGATATCGACACCATGATAGATTCTATCAATGATGTCATACACAACTTTTTGCCTTAACACATGAGCACGAGACGTCAATAGTTACCGATCTTCTACTGAGAATCAGTGCTGATGTACAGAACTGTGTTTGAATGGCTCTGCTGCAAGTTTTGTTCCATTATCTCTTCCTTAGTTGCTGCAGGCTGGCACACAAAAAAGGTTGAGGCCCAAATTCTTCTAATAATTTCCAGAAAGATCAATTTATAGGCAGTGTCTCAGGGAAACTGATAAAGTAGAGTATTCATCTGTTTTCATTTGATTTGGAGAAAAAAACAATCCAATGCAAACCAGCTCTGTATCTGTCTCCTGCTCTGATAAATCCCTGCTCTGTCATTTTCATCTGCCTCACAGATTCTCATTTCCATGGGGGAGTTCAACTGAGACGACCTTTTAAATGAGATCAGGACTCCTGGTGATGACGACTCCTCCCCTTGTACCCTCCCCAATGTGCCTCCAGCTTCCTGCTTGACTTCCTGTTGTCGTGCGTCAGACATTCATATTTCATTGAGGATTCAGCAGGGGGTAAGTGGTAGTAGGTTAGGGCTAGGCACATTAATAAATCAAAGCAGATCGGAAGTGGAATGGTGGGAGTGAGACTGAGTATGATTGAGATTTTACTCATGTATGTTTGTTTTATGAATCTTAAACATGAAAATAAACCTGAAGAAAATGTCAATATTCATGGATATACACAGAGGTCCACAGGAAACCTGGGATCACCTGGGAGAAAGTCATCGCAAACAGAAGGAGGAAACACCTGAGAGGCCCCAGAACCACAGGCGAGAGAATCCATCTGTTGAGAGCTCAGATCAAACGCACACTTCAAAAGGCTTCTGCCTCTCAAACAACAGCCCGATTGTCAGGGTTGTCCGGCCTCGTTTGGGATTTAGACAAGCTCCCACAGACACTGACTAGGGTTGAGGGTTCGTGGGCAATGGGTTGTTACATGAGAGAGGCTAGGACAATCCCTAACACTGGAATGAAATGTGTTACAGAGCAAAAACACAATCAACTTGATACAATAATGTTTTAAATGACATTTTGAAACATCAGTGTGTGTCCCACTGTTAAGCCTCTGCTCTGATCACTACCTCCTCCAGAGAATGCTTCTTTGCCTCATGGTATTGTACGTCAGACGAGCATTTGTCAGTCTTTACCCTGTTTGCTATGGCTCTTGTTTTTAGTGTGTCGGCAGCCGCTCCACTCACCCTGCCTCTTATTACCTGCTCTGCTCTGTCGCACTCAGCCAACTTCATCAGCCGCACAGTTCCCTTTAGTCCCCAATACACACTTGTGTTTTGTAGTTTGGGTCTGTTGTGGTTTGACACATTACACGTATATGCACATTTGTTTGTGTGTTCATATACTCCGATTTCTTGTGGTTACAAAAATGGCATTCGGTAGAGTACCTCTTTCAAGGCCCAATTTTAATCAAGCTGCATCCAATTGCATAAACATATCATTTCCCTGAATATGTCAGTTTTTTTTTTTAATAAGATCCATTAATTACTCCCTGGGAAATCTGTGAAAATATATAAACGCCCTTTGTCGCAATGTTAAAGAAAGTTATGAAAACATTCCTGATACAGATCCGCACCACAATTTAATGGGTACTTCCCTGACCCATACCGCATTCGTCCACAGGTTTCGTGGTGACCCATCCAGTAGTTTTTGCATAATCTTGCTTATAAACAAACAAACAGACAGGGGTGAAAACATAATCTCTTTGGCAGAGGTGTCTAAAGTAGCTAGTTCTAGGTTTTTACTCCAAATTTCCACAAAACACTGCTTGGGTTTGGACTGTCCTGTTATGGTGTCAGATCAGTGCTACATTTGTGCTGCAAATAATGTGAAACAAGGGCTTTTCAGGCCTTTAAAGGATGTGGGCTCTTTGCCCAATTGGTAACCCAGCCTTGGGGACGAGTGTGTTTTTTTTAATCGAATGAAAGCAGAGTTCTAGGTGTTAAATGTCGGAGGTTTATTGGGCAACAACAGATACAGTGAGTGCTCAGCAAACTAATGAGCCTAAGGCAATCATTCAGTCTTTGCTCTCACTCTTATTCGTCATAACAGTGGATGAGACAAGACAATCAATGGAATCTAATGGGACAGTAGAGGCTGATTATCTGATTCCCATCTCTTTTAACACACACACCCACACACACACTGTTCAGTACTTTTACTACTTCTACCCAAAGGCATCAGCTCATTCTCATGTGAAGAGAATCATTTGGGTCACTGTTGATTTGAATTAAGCACAGCAAATTACTCACAGGTATTAGCTCAGAGGTATATCACCTTCAAAGAGAGCCTGCAGCCTTCAGATGTCTATGCTTTAAATCTGGGATCATCTATTAATGGACCTGTTGCTGTTTTTAAAGTGCCACTTCAAAAGCAGCAACCCTTTCATATTAACAGTGGATTACATGAATACTTGTAACTAAAAGGAATAATAAGCCCATTGATCCACTCTGCTCCATCAAGCATTTTAGCATCTTTTAGCCCATTGTTTTGATTTCATGACCTTTATAACTTTTCTGTGTTGTAGGGTTATCGTCAGCACTGACTCCAGGCACAGCTTGTAGCTGTATTCAGTGAAGCACCATATACCTGCCTAACATCAGACGACACACAGCTTGTGAACGTGAGCATCCAGCAGCTTATGAGACAGATCTTTTCTTCAGTAGTTTGTGGACAAAAAAAACAGAGCAAAAAGGAATTCATGGAAATAATATTGGACCTAACCCAACTTGCATGATCGAATAATAGTGCTCTGTATCTGCTTATTGGGAAAATAAGAATATGTAAATAAGTATTTGCTGACATGTTTGCCATATCAATTTAAAACCTTTTTAATTTATAAACATCCTTTGTGATTAACATTCAATTATTAAAAACATGTCACACTAACCTCTATGATACAATGGCTAGAAATGCTTCTCTCTTATTGGCGAGGTGTCAGATGGTATTGATGATGGTGCTACCCACAGCTGGTTTTAACAACCTAATCCCATTCATGAAAATGAGTTTAACGGTATTTGTTATGTCGGTTGTTTCATCCTAGACCAGAACAATTAAGACAATTCTAGCAATGTTCCTTAATATCATGAGCCATAACAGGAATCTGCTTTGTGGCAGTTTATCGTGACATTTCTACATTGTTCGGTTAACAGCAGCAACAAGACAAAAATTCTCCTTCAGTTTCAGGTTGTAAGCCATTGTCAGAATGTGGTCATTATACAGTAGTGGGCTTATTAGGGTTAGGGTTAGATTGCATACTGTTGCCATTTGTAAATCTATTAAAATTAGTTTCTGTTCTCTGCAATCACCTCTTCCCACCTTTAGTTTCTCCTGGATCAGAGGAGATGATTTCTCTCTTTGATTTGTTTCTCTCAGGACGTCACACAAATGTGCTGAGCTAATTTTAGAGGGAAATTTGTCTTTGTCATCTTTAGGTCGAGAACTGTTTCTGTTGTGTGTCTGTGAAGCCCACTGAGACGTGTATGATATTCAGGCTATATATAGAGAGGAATAAAAGCTTAGTTTTTCAAAGTAGCTGGCTGAAACGGAGTGGGTCGTCTCCACAAGTCTTCATTTAGTGGAGAGTTTTGTCCCACAGTGAGTCCTGACCAGTAAAGCAGACTCCTGGCGTGGCCTACATCCACCTTGATCCCAGTCTGCACAGGATGCCTCATTATCCTCCCTGCAGCCTTCCTGGAAGCTTCTGCTGATCAGTAAATGCCACGAGTCTCACTCCCTGCTGTCTCTCTGAGCTCTCACCAGCAGAACGAAGAGGAGGAGAAAAGAAAAAGAGGACAAGGTGCCCGTTCTCTCTGTCTCCCAACCTTGTGAGGAGAAAGAGAGAAATGTTGGCACTCCACTTTGAGGCCACTACTGCGAGTCAAATCCCTCAGACCGTTTCAAATCTTGAAGCTCAACATGAAATCGCTCCACAGCAGAAATAAGCAGGTTGTCAATTTTGTCGAACACTTCACCATTTTGCTGCTATTTGAAGGAACACAGCAGACATTATTTGTAGTTTTATTTGTTGAGCACAGCGCCCCCAAAACTCTCATTACATGGCACCACTTTTGTCACCCCAATATTAACAAGAGGAATTGCTGCAGTTCTGAAACGAAGCATTATTCCTGTCTTGCCTCTGCCATGGGGGACAGCTTATGAATTAATGAGATGTCAGCAGAGATGTCACGTCTTTATCCACTCAATCTCTCCAAAAGAAAAAACAACCTCCATGGAGGAATTGATATAATACAGCACCATGAATCTTGTCTGTCTCAGGTTGCTTGACTCAGGGGGCCTCATCTTTAAAAATGCTGCATGGCTCCTTCTATTTTATTATGACAGGTTTACGTTTTTACTCAAATAAAATGGACTAAATCAATGGAACACACTCATTTTGGCTCAGAAATCCAATTAATCACTGATTCAGACTGGATTTGATATAATATGTATTTGTGCAACATCTCATTATATAGTTGTTTATGACTTGTGTTGTAATTTCAGCCATGATCAGCAGGTGTACAGCATTGGTTGTTTTTGTGAGTGCTGCATGGTGTGTTTGTGTGATTGGTGGTCCCAAGGTCAGCAGCAAGACCGGCCTGGCTCTGTCCTAAAATAAATGAAAGTCTTTATCAGCATCTCTAAAGCACATTCATTCATTCATTCATTCATTTGTACAAAAAAACACATCTTTTTCATTTTTAAACTGGTGTTTGTAGAAATCAAGATACTATATGCTAGTTAATAACAGATTAAACAATTAATTGAGGGTCAGTTTTTGCTACAATGCAACACAATGTGACCGAGTAAGGTGCTATATTGGCCAATCAAATAGGAGCATCATTTAGAAACTATAGCCTAATCTGTACCTAACAACCATCACCATCAAGTAGTTGTTTTTACCTTTTAAATGCTTCAATGTATTTCTCCAACTGGACTTCTATCCATCCATCCATCTATCCATCCATCCATTCATGCATTGTCTTCGACTCATCCAGGCTGAGGATGCAGAGGTAACCAGCCAAGTAGGGTATCCTAGACAACCCTTTCCCTAGCCACACTTTCCAGCTATTCCTAGAGGGTCCCCAAGGTGTTCCCAGGCCAGATGGGATGCATAATCCCTCCAGTGATTTCTAGGTTTTGCCTGGGGTCTTCTCACTGGCCAACCTCGCTCGGAATAGGAAAATATCGGCCCTTCCTGAAACCAGACCTGGGAGGGGAGGTCTCTGGCGAGCGTGTGGTGGCTGGGATCTTGGCCCATTGGGCCCACCAACACGTGGACCAGCCACTTGCCTGGAAGGGCATTGGAGAACGGTGCTGTGTAAGCTGGGTAGAAGGCAGAAGTAGGAGCCTGGACATGCTTACCCCCAGTATTGCAGACAAGCTAACGCCAACTGGACTTCCTGAATCATATATTCAGTGGTAATGTGTTCTTAGACAACACATTACCACTAACACAGCCCCTGCTCTGTTTAAACACAGGGTGGTTTTAGGTCTGAATTGTGCATATTCTGAACATGATATATTCCCTAAAGGTACGTTTTTGAAAAGCACTTTACCAAAAGAGACAAACTGGTCTTTAAAAGTAAAGTAGGCCACCTTTTCATCTCCTACTGTACATGAGGCATCTATTTACATTGCCAGGTGAGGAGGTGCCCTAGAATATGCGCTTCACCAGCAAAACATTTTGTAATGTACTGTACCTTCGAAGTAGAAAATGACTTACAACACTTCAGAAGTTGTACACATCGTCCTCAAGTCATGTGGCGTCCTCAGTCCTCATGTGGAGGGAAGGTAGGTGTTAGGCTGTCGGCACAGCCCTTTCATCATGTAATGCTGTTAATGCTGAGATTGAGTTCATGTAAGAGGTGGCTTGATCATTGTGTCTTATGTATACAAGGTGTAAGATCATCTGCCTGGATCTATTTTAGTCCATCCGCTTTCAATTCTGCACAAAGCTGAAGCACAAATGCAATTGCACTGCAGAGCTGTGTTCTGTCGGCACTTAGCAGCATCACCCCCAAAGGGTATTAGCTGAGTGTAGTCAGCAGACCCAGTGTGTATGATTCTGGGCCCATTGATGGGTGCTGTGTGTGGCATTAAGCATCCCCTTATTATTTAGTAACACTACATAACATTCATCAAAACACCTGAACATAAAAGTCTTGTTTACTGTGTTCTTTCCTAAAAACTTTTAGTGAGTATTCTCGTTTCCAATGAAGGGGGCAAACTTCCAGCGAAATCTCGTATATGGTTGGAAAGTTGTTCCACAGTGACAGCCACTTTGGCCAGTGCCCAGTCATCTTTTAGCAGCCTGGTATTTTCTATAAATGTAATTGGCTGATAAACCCGAGTGTTTTGGGATCCATCTGTCAGTGTGGCTAAGGGACAGCATAAATTGTTTTCTGCCCTGTGTGTATGTGTGTGTGTGTGTGTGTGTGTGTATGTTTAATGTTGCGACAGGGAAATGCTGCTTGTATTAATGCCTTGTCATTGTTTTCACAGGTTCTTGACCCTGGCTTATAGCTGCCGTGCGTCATGGGAGATTAAAGGTGATGCAGATTCTCTCTCAGCTCAAGAAAATCCACTTGAAGGTCAAGGTTGAGACAAATATTTATTGAACAAAAATCCCTCTAAGGACCTACAAGTTTGTCTTTCTGCAATAATGTTTCAGTCAAGGCTTGATGAATTCATTCATGAGTTTACGCCACACTGAGGATTGAAACTTCAAACCGCTGAAGGGCTGTTGATGTTTGTTAGCATACAAACCTGCCATTTTACCTCCTACTAGAAAGCTTGCCTTTTTTCTGAATAGATAATAATTTGTCTGCATATGTAATCTGTTGGCACATGGTGGTAGTATCTTAGCCACACAACATCAGCATCTTCTGCTTGTCTGCTATCACTAAAATAATGATCTCTTCTATGGAGAGCTGGTGAGAGATGGAAATGGAGGCGCAAGAGGCAGCCATTCAGCCAGAGTGTATCAGCAGTATTAAGATGAGCTCTGTGAACGAGGATGTTATTCAGAGGACTATGTCAGAGTTTATCTGGTTCACATGTACAAGCGAGGAGAATTTTCAGAAATACATTTATTTTTTTGTATTTGTCATTGCATAACTGCCTTGTCGCAGTGTTGAACCAACCTCAGTCCTGGGTTTGTTTTAGATACTTTTCAGACATATATGCCTTTGACTTTTGATGAGTTTGGGCCCCTGGGCATCCTCTGCACATCCTATTTTTAAAGCTTGTAAAAATATATTTTGGTTAATTATCTAAGTTTGAGGAGGACTGAAGAGTTCTGAGCTGAGCAGAGATGCCATTTGAACGGATGTTGATGTGTAGATGCTTATGTTAGTTGAAGTGTTGAATAATCAGTTGAACACATTTTAAAAGTTAGTAAGGTGATGCTTACATATAGGTTTTCTTAGAGGTTCAAGCTTAAAGGCACTTTAAACAGTGAAAGTGTTGGCTGAATTTAAAGCCTTGAAAAGGTTTGAGGTGTAAAGAGTTGAATGTCATCTCTAGTCAAATTTTAATTTGGAGTTTAAGCCATGTAGTCCGATGAGACTTCCGTTTGTATGTAGGACAAGCTTGAGAAAGTCTCCTTTAATGTAAAGCTGGACCTGAAATGATTCAACTTATGACATGTTGAAGAAAAATAACAGCTGTCCTCTGTGAAGAGCTTCTCAGAACTGTCTCATGGTGGTTTGATAAAACAAATGTTAGTCTGATGTATCACTTTCACCACTTGACGCAGAAGTAACAGATGAAGTGTCTACTTGAAATGCAGTCACTGTCACCAGCGGCGTCTCTTCACTTTAAATGTTTGGAGCTACAGCAACAGGTCATCTGAGTGAATCCATAATCAAAGTCAAGCCTCTAGTGCTGCAGTCTGAGCTTAGGCTGCACTCACTTGAACTCAGCCACTGAAAGGCTGATATGACGAGGCACTTTTACCCCCTCCGAGAGCCTTGCTGTCTTTAGTGCCGGCACCGCATCTCACAGCAGGGAAAAAGCAGCGAGTGGGTTATCCTCTGCAGTCAACTTAAATAGAAACACACAGACACCCACACAGTTTCATTTCTTGTCTGAAGCCCTGTGTTGGTGACCTTGCCTGCCTTTGGATATTTCAGTTATCCTGCGAGTAGCTTCCCCAGCTCTTCACTCTGCGTGACATGGTAGAAAAGTTAGATTAGATCAGCGATTCTCTCGCCTTCCCTCACACTCCTCGTGTTCCCACCTTCTGATGCATGTAAGCAAAGGCAGGAGTGCACTGTGACATTAAGTATCACAATTTTATTACAAAAATTAAATTCTTCATCTCTCAGTTTTGCCATGCTTGGAGCATATAACAATACAGTAAAAAACCCGGACCCAGAGAAGATAGTAAAGCAGATTTCAACAATGCTTTCACAGCACTCTGTCATTCATGCTGTTACTATACAGAAACTGTAACATTCCTAATACAGAGTAGTACAAACACCTGCCGAAACACATCATGTCAGATAACAAACTGTAATTAAATTACATTTACCAGAGGAACAACAAACTCAAACCAGCTCAGGGAAACAGAATAAAACAGAAACACTGAAATTGCAACTGAAAACATACTGAATGTGCTGAATACTTTTACCAGCCCAAGGCACCCAGGCTTTGTAGCAATGTTGGCAAGTTAACGACATTCTTACAGAATCACTTGAAGCGAAACAATGATTACAAATTGTACCACAGTCTTGACTTTGCAGTGTCCTTCAGCGTACCCTCCTCTCCTGGCGTTCCTTTTCGTCAGTCACAGTGCAAGTTCCGGAGGGTTGGGGGCAGAGTGGGTGGGGGAGGTGGAGGTGGTGGGGGAGGGTGGGAGGTCGGGGCTCGCAGGGAGCTGTACCGCATCAGACAACACTTCACGGCGCCAAACACGGACAAGAATTGGATGGACAGCATAATCTCCCGCTCTCCAGGGGGAAAGGGGTGGGGGCGGGTATGTAATTCCTCTCTTGGATTGTGAATTGTCCAAACATAAGGCGCAGATTGCCAGCTGCCAGTCCAAAGGCAAAATAAGCCAAAACGAAAAGCTTAGGTGTGCTTTTTTAATGAACGTCCGTGGGGAGTGAAAAAAAAAAAAGGAGCAACGGATACCAATACTTTCTCTGAGGTTCCCAAGACGAGTAAGATTTTTTTTTCCTCAAGATGAAAAGTGTTGTTTTGCACATAAATACTTAAGAATGATAGAAATCCCAGATTTAAGCTTACCAACAACTCAAGTAGTCTCTAACAAACTTCAAATGAAGACAAGAACGACAAAAGCTCAGAAATACAGAGAGGCCTTTTTTTGAACGGTGAAGTTGCAGAGTTCAGTTGAGGGAGCGACAAGGCTCAAAGGTCCATTTGGTCGCTCCGCCAAATATTTCAATGTTGCTCTCCGTCCAGGAGAAGACGTTGCCAGCCGGTGCTTTGCTGTTGCAGGTCGCCAAGTTGTAGATCTCAGCAATGGAAAGTTTCCTATTCCAGATATTTAAGTTTGCCAGCTCTCCAACAAAGGCTTGTGTTGCATCGAAGCCTCCTCCCAGAGTGTCCTGTGGAATGAGACAGTGTTCAACATCAGTGTTAAATGAGAACAATGAAGTTTGTGTTGAAGTGAAGCTCACAATCCCATTTGTCTGATTGGATAAAATATTTATAAGGTGAAATACAAAATCAAATTTTTCCTGTGAAGATAAAATGTATATGTCCTTTGAGCATAAGATCACATGTGATAAGAGAAAGAATTTTATCTGACAGGACTGTTGATATTTTATTCTTATACATTCATCCTGAACATAGTCAGCTGTTAAAAAATTGCGATCATGCAAACATGCGACAGAGAAGCAATGATTTACTTTCTGTAAGCATGATGACGTGATCTAAAAGTCATTTGGCCATGTTGGGTCTCTTTATATTGGATTTATGAATCTAGCTCTAGCCATACTACTTAACCTCCATTTCATAAAGATATCAACCGTTAATCTTTGTCTAAAATAAAAGCCATAATTGGCCAAGATTATTTCAAAGTGCAGTATGGTTGCGGTCAGTTATTTTAAACTGTGCACCCACCTGCTCTTGTCCCAGGACCAGCACTCCCTCTGGTTTGATGGGGTGGTATGGTGCCAGATTTTCCCCGCTGCCCCGCATCACTCCATCCTGGAAGGCCTCCCACATCCCATCGCGGGTGGTCCACGTGATGCAGAGGTGATGCCATTTTCCATCGTTGATGAGGAACGGCAGCTTTGCGACCTGCAGCAGCAGCAGAGTTGTTCATAAGTCGTGTCTTTCTCTCCACTCAACAATCCCCTTTTTACACCTTAGAAGCAGAGTCACTCCCCACACCTTCTCTTCTTCCTGCTGAATCACTTCCTCCATCACATATCTGTTGCTCTATAAAAAGACCTTCTGCTGCTCGCATTAGCACCTATTTTTATTCCATTTCCAGTTCTGGCACTGAAGAGATGTTAGGTCAAAATAGATTCACTCTTTCCTATTGTTTAAATCACTGCAAGTTCTTTCACATGGTTAGATGATGTATATGAATGCAAAAAGGCCACAGATAAGCACCTAAGATATAAAATATGAGTTATACTGTTGACTTTGTCATTACCTTGTCATTAATGAGAATTTCCATGGGGTTGTTCCCCCACTCGATTAAGACCAGCTCGTTGGCCTGACCCGGCACAGCATAGGAGAAGGGTGTTCCCACTCCAGGGGAGGCGTTGGACTTGATCCACAGACACACACTGAACGTGTACATCTCAGGAAGGCTCCTCTTGGCTTTGGCGTACATGTAGTTGGTTCTCAGAGGGAAGGTGAGCTGGAACTTATCTGTTGGCCGGGTCTCTTTACCTGTGAATGAAATGCATGTACGTGTTTTTTTTCTGCCCAATTCAGATAAATCAATACATAGTGAGTATTTTCCAGCATTGTGTACATATATTGAGGCATTACCTGCAGGGTGACAAACCTTCATTTACTTAACATCCATGAACTTGTAATACAGAGGAAGGCATTTATATCTATTTCCCATCTGATCGTGTATGAAAAGCTGTTTTAATAATCGTCTTCTATCTGTTACCTTTGTGTAGGAGGACTCTCTTCCCTTCTCTCTCTCTCCCATGCATCATCCGCACGCTCATTTGCACGTGTTGAAGAGAAGAACAAGCATTCGATATTTGCTCCAAAACGCGCCAGAGCGGTGCGCAACCTGCAAACTTCCCCCTGCACCTGACCTCTCCCAAAAAGCAACGACCCTTTGCACACTCTAATGACAGAGGGGCAGTCCTGGTTTGGTTGTGAGAAACACAAAACTGAGAAGAGCAAAAGTGCTGCGAGCTGTGGAAATATGCAAAGCAATGCAGCTCTCCCCTCCGCGTTCACACTGTCTGTGCGCAACGAGATGGATGCGGCACCGTGAGCGCTTTCACATCGGAGCTTTAATACCGAAACATTTTCTTTCTCTAAAGGCGGAGGCACCCTCGGGTTTTAAATAAAACAATTAAATCACACACAAATAATCGTTGCGGAATTTCCACAGAGACACACTGAAAGCCACACGGAGCCGCTCTGTGCTTTGGCGCTCCGTGCTCCAGACGCACCTTTCTCCAGGTCGGTAATCCGGTGGTGCAGAGAGGTGAGCGTGGTCTCCACTCGGTTCCGCTGGTCGGTGTCGTTCCTGGAGCCCGGCTTGGGCTCCTCCAACGTGTTGACCCGGGACAGCACCTGCTTCTCCATGTCATCTATCTTGTTCTGCAGCAGGTCCTTCAGGCTGTTGGCTTGCACGGTGTTGTTCCCTCGGCTGTACTGCTGCATCGGACAGAGGGAGACAGACACTGGGTTAGAGGGGGGGGGGACATGGGACACTTTCTCTGGTGCTAAACTCTGGGCACATGTTCCCTCTGCCCTGCCCAAACGGCTGCCCCGCTGTGTATGTTTAAAAGTCAGCTATCTTCAACTTGGTTTACTTCTCTGGCTGCCATTTCAAAAAGATGCAGGCTTCTAAAACACATGTGGCCTCAGCAGAGACTGCACAGAATAACACTGCAGCACTTTATTCAAGCTCTAACACTCATCCTGAAAAATGACCACATCAGCCCATCTACTTAACTTGCCCCTCGCTCTCCTGCGCTCCTTGCCTACCTCTAGATTCTCCAGTCTCTGTTTGAGCGTCTGTAAAGTCTGTCCCAGCTGTGCCAGAGTGTCCGTGGTTCCCCGGGATACATCCCCCATCGTGTTCTTCGACCCCGGCCGCCTCCCGCCGGGTCCCGCCGCCGCGGGGAGGCTCTGGCTCTCGCAGCGGCTCAACTTGGAGGTGAGCTCCCTGATGGTCTCCTTCTGGTTCATGATGGTCTCCTTCTGCTGCAGCACGGTCTCCCGCAGCTGCATGACCGTGGTCTTCAGGTCCTCCGCCGGCCCGCTGTTCTGCATCGAGGCCGAGCACAAGTCCATATCCTTGGGCACCGACGTGCAAATAAACTGCGTCTGTCCGAAGTCTTGCGCGCAGCCCTCCATAACAACCAGGCAGGAAAGTAGAAAAAGTTTCCCCGAGAAGCCGTCCATGGTTCCAGTCATCGCGCGGCCGGAGAGCGGGTGAGTGGAAGTGGGGGAGCGGTGTCTCTGAGGTGTCAGCACCACGGAGCTGTGCGCGCTGGTCGCTCGGAGCTCTTTATATAGAGGAGACAGGCGGCACATCCTCTGCATCAGTGAGGGAGGCAGCGCTTCTGCGGAGCGCACAGCCCTGCCCCTTAGTTAAGGTCGTACGTCACTCGTACCGGAGCGAAGCGCGCGTGGACACTCGACAGTTCGAGGAAAGAGTGGACTGTAAGATGATGCCTGGCATGATCAGATCACCTCTCTGTAGCATGTGTGTGACTCGTTTCAGCTCAGATCGTTGTCCTCAGTAAGGCACCACCAATGTTACAAGAAAAGGTCCTCACAAATCAACATCAGCCAGTCGTCTGTCAGTGTTAACCGAAATAGTTTTTCCGTTAGGCCGAGTCAATTTTTTCAAGACATTGACACAACTGAGAAGATTTTCCATCTTTACACTGTACAGTATTTTCTCTGTGTATCATATAAGGACTCAAGAGTAAAAACAACTCGACAAGAGGTATTTTTCACTTAAAGATGCATAATATTTGAGAAGCTGATGGTGCTTTTTAAATATATACATATATGCAGATTCCCGATTCAGCTTTATTTGCCATGTCATAATATAACCCTGTTACATCATACGGAATGAGATACTCCACAAATCAGGGTGCAGATCACATTTAAATAAACAATAAGACACTCTAATACACATTATCCATGTAAAAAAAAAAAAAAGCGACAACACAGCAGGTAGTTGTCACATAAAGAAGTGAATTAAAAACAAAGCATTTCCATTTGAAAAGTAGTGGAGTAGAAGAAGCCCTATTAGGGAACACACATATTTAAATAAAGCCAAAATCACAATGTGTGAAAGACAACACATTTTACAAATTAAAATGTTATTATCGATCAGTTCAGGACAATCTATGGCCTCATGTCATGTGATCTGGTATGACCAGCAGCTTATGGCAGCGAATGGCAGCTAACATGGATGAAATCTGTGTAGATATTGTTCTGTTGTTGAGTTAGTTCTTTGACTTCATAAGACTCTTATTGTGCTGCTACTGTCGTGTCTTATCACCATTTATTCACCATCAACCCAACAGAGAGAAACCACACTTTGAAGTAGCCTGTAAGCCACAACAGTCCATTTTATGAACCATTGAGTCAAGTTGGGTTTATAATACTCTCTTATGCATAAGGCCGAGATTTGGAGCATTTTTAAAGCAAAGATTCGGTCCACCTTAAATGAAAGCTTCTCTCCAGTCTTCAGAGGAGTGGGTCCCACAGTTAGGAGTCCCCAACACCACCTCTAATTTCCCCTCCCACTCTTTTTCTCTCTGGCTCTCACAACTTAATCATACACGCTCGTGCTGGAAATGTGGTTGACAGTGGGTCAGGCTGCTCATCACAGAGCCTCTACAACAGGATGTTGTCCTGATGTAGATTAGAACCTCTTCTTCAATGGGGAAGGCTCGTGTTTGGATGTTTCCTGGAGGCAGCAGTGACGAGAAACAGGCGCAAGTGTCGATGAAGCAGCTCAGCATGAAGAGTCAGTGCCGCAGTAGGACAGAGTCGGATGGAGATGCTTATTGGCCCCTCTGATGTGCTGATCCCGCCGCCACCATGAGACAGAGGCGCTAAAAGTAAAGTGAAATGTTTACAAATAATTGAACAGACAGTTATGTAACTAAACCCCTGTGGCTCTGGCATGAATAAATAAGATACACAGCTCAGGGAAGAGCTACAACACTCTGACACAGATCAAGATTGGATAACAAGTGACAACTGGGAGCAAACAGCTTGACCCGAACTGACTCCAACTGTACTGCCCTTTCCAACTTTTTACAGCATTAAGCTGGAAAAACTGTTCCATATCAATGGGTAATTATCTCTAAAATAACTTGCCGGAGGGACCAAAGTTTCCCCTCTAAGCAACGCATCAGAATAATAACAATACAATAAACTTATTTCTGTAAACAAGTCGTTTCCACCCCAAGTTTTGGTGAATCCTTTGTGAAATGCTTGACAGTTTACTTCTTCAAGGCTTCTGAGCTGTTAAACCGAAAACAACGTGGGAAGGAGTCAACACAAATTATTCATTGTGAAGCTCCACTTTGAACTCGAAAACTGCAAGGAAATATGTGGCATCTTTTTCTTTTCAACCGCAGCTCAGTCTTTCCAACTTGGCACATGGAGAGACATTTCCTAATAGAAGAAGGCCTGGATGTAGCAGAGGTCCATGGTTTGTTAGAAACCCTGCTCTGATTATAAAAGTCTTGTAGTCGAAGGTGCTGCATAAAGTGTGTGTATATGTGCTGTATGTCAGCGTGAGACAGAGATTTATTTGAAAATGTCAGCAGTTACAATTCAGTTCATTTTGATGTGTATTCTTCTTACTTAACCTTCACCACATAAGTGCTGCATGTGGACTGTAGGATTCACACCACATCCACACTACCACGTTTTAGTTTGAAACCACATCGACTCTGGTACGGATTCGCCTGGCGACCACACGACTGCAGAGCTTTAGAGCCGCTAAAACAGATCAGTTTACTGCTGGCCGAAACAAGCATGCCCAGTGTATGTGAGTGGGAACCATAGTGGTAACCTGACATGCGTGTTCCGGCGTGTTAGTGTGGACGGGGATTAAAACTGACACAGAGCCTAAATGCTTGAGTGAACAGAGTTTGTTTTAATTTGTAAAGAACGTTTTCAAACAAAAACGTAGTATTGATGTAGCCTTAGCCTCTCAAGCTTCAGCCTCACCCACTAATGGGAAGTGGACCACACTGTCTTTTTCCAACCTCTCATCAGGCGGAATATCGCAGGGAGGAATAGAGACTTCAAGCGCATGCTGAAGAATTACCGCCTGCTCTGAACTAAATGACTTCTCCCTCTCTGTCGCCTCAGCGTGGCGAGGCGCTGTGTAAAACTGTGCCATCACACAACAAAGAGTTAATTAATCTTGGTCTGTTGCATTTCAACAGGCTCGGTTTTTCTATTTCAGACTCGCTCATGACGTCTCAGCAGCAGCTGGCTGAGATGGGATGAAAATTGACCTTGCAGTCCGATTTAATTTGTTTAATTAGGCTATTGATCCAACGCGTTGTAATCAGCAAGGTGCCAAGCTGTAGGCGAGAAACAGCAGATATAACAAATGGTCAATGGCAGAGTCTAATTGCAGGGGCCCAGGATAGGCATGGAGCGAGTTCTCCTTACCTCAGCACATCCACTTTAAAGACCAGGCACTGCTCGCTATTAGAGCCGTGAGTGTGAGCGGCTGAATGGATCAACAAGTAACGCTCCATTCATCCTCAACAGACCAGCAGCAACACATTACTCGTTTACTCAATGGTAGCAAATAGAGACGATTACAATTTTTTGATGTGCAAAGTGTAATGTTAATGATGGAGCTGAGCTCCTGCTGAGAGACAGTCCACCTATACAGTCGGGTTACAGTAAGCAATGAGCAGCTTGCCACTTAAATCTATTCAATATTCATCTCCTATCCCACGCATAAAAAAGTGCTGCAGCACCATATGTTCCGCCATGTTTTCTCTTATTCTCACCATGTGCCTGCCACTTAGTCTGCTGTATCACTGAGTGAAATTACATTAGATGTCATTCAGACTTCATGGAGCTTTCCAGAGAGTGAAACTAATCTCATTTGTTGCCAGGAACTTTGGAAACTGTAGCAGTCATGCAGACTTATTGGTCATGCAAGGTCAACTTTTTTATTTTACTGAGCCATTCTGTCTTTCTGGAAGCAAAGTATGCTGGTGAGACTTGATGTCTTGCAGTCAGATTTTGGTGCGTTCTTCTGGTTTGGCTGATAATAAGCACAGTCTGGGGTTGACCCCGTCCCCCTTACCACTCCAGCAGTCCAGAGTGTTCACAGCACAAGGTCATAAATGCGCATGCATCAGCCGGCAGGCCGAGTTGGACCCCAGGGGCTGTGTGGAAAAGGGCTGAAATCCATAATGATCAGTCTTTCAGGCACACTGAATAATGCAAAGCTTTATAATAGAACCCACTCTCTAATGGCAGAGATAGATAAGAACCATTTCACACACTGGCAGCAAAATGCTTGCTTATTTATCCAGCATCTGCAGCAGTAGAGAGAGAGGATGTATAAGGGGGGGGGGGGGGGGGGGGGGGGACTGTAAAACTGACAGTACAACACAAATAATACATGAAAGCAAGAGGTGTTATTGTAGTGAGGGCAGGGGCAACATGTTGGAGCTGATAGACTTTGTCTTGAGATAAAAAACTTGTTTTGTTGTTTTTTTATCTGCACTTCTGTAGCACATTTCAACCCACTGCGCTGCTTTTGTCTCATAACAACCCCTGTTGTTATCTTTTCACAGCTCAAGGGAACTGCAAATTTAACTGGTAACTCACTCTCTGTGTTTGTTCTGTCCAGACTCCTCAAAGTAAGCTTTACCTTCCCTCTGTGCACACTCCACTGCTTCACGTCTGACTGCCGAGAATTAAGACCTGCTGCCAGGTAACTGAAGCCGCCGAGCAGCAGCTCCGCTGTCTCTGCCGCACTGACATCTCCATTTCCACCATCCCACAGAGAGGGGAGATGAAGGGGGAGTCAGGGGGGAGCCGCCGTCCAATGGGACGCATGCACAGTGGAGCACTCTACTGCCGTGCATGCATTCCCACTGGGGGAAGAGTGGGAAGAGTGGAGGAATGGAGCAAAGGACAGAAAAAATGCACACAGACTTCACACAGACTGTCTTCCACACACACACACACACACGCACGCACGCACGCACACACACACGCACACACACACACACACACCCACACACCCACACACACACACACACACACACACACACACACACACACACACACACTAAACGTTTCCCCATTAATTCTTTCTCTGTGTCCATGTATGTAGATTAGTCACTGGCCTCGACCTTCAGCTCGATTCGCCAATTGCTCATAAGTTGTCAGACAGGAACATAGTTTTATTGATTCCAGCCACACCACAGAGTCTTTCAGTAACTTATTTCCTTCTTATTAAAACCCAAAGTGACACAAACAAATACTGGTGGTATTATGCGCTCCACTAGGCTCGAAGCTAACCTCATCATAATTCTCCAAAGCCTACACATTAACGCTTTTGCTCCGACAGCACTGTTCATCAAGCGGCTCGTGTTGGCCTTGTTGGAGTCCCTCCAGAAACAACATTTTCCCCATTAGGCCTTCTCCTCGAGAATTCTGTGGCCAAAATGTGTCCAGAAGAGGAAGTGGTTTTAGTCTGTCTGACTGAAATGATGATTCTGTTTTTCAGCGGGCTCGTGTGAAAGATATGTGGGAAAAAAAGGAAGTTTTAGTCGCCGGAAGCACTTATGTTTACTATGCTTAATATTTAGGGAAGAGGAATAACAGTGTGTCATGTTCTTAGATTTATGATGTCGAAGGAGTCAGATAGTATCTACTACAGGTCTGATTATAGTAAAGGTCTCAGTGTGCCTCAAACAAATTAGGTCCTAATGGGTCTATTGTTTGACCATTAGTAAACAGCAATGTCAGGGAAAAGTTAGTTGAAAAATGTTATCAATTATTCACTGAAACAGTAATCACATTACGTTACTAATTATGCAAAAGGAAAAAAGCTATTAGGTCTCTTGTTACTGTACTTTCATTACTCATCTCATACATGCACACGCCACATCTGCTGTATTTAACATACAGAAGTACACATCGTATTTTAGTGTCACTAACTCTGTGTTTTTTCTCATAGCTCTCTCTCTCTTTCTCTCTCTTTCTCTTTCCATCTCCCCCCCTCTGTCCCGCGGGACAGAGAAATCATTTCTTGATTATTTTTGGATTATTTTCACTGTGTTGTTATTCTGGCTGGTTATTCTGGTTTTCTGCTTTCTGCTTTTGTTTTCTTATTGGTGTCTCCTGAGCCCTATTGGGCTGGGCATGTTTAATGCATGACACAATAAAACAATCAAAGGTATCTCTGACTCCAAAGCTGCAGGATCAAGATCTGACACTAGTCAACAACAACTACAAGATTTATTATTATGTTTGCTTTCATTAATAACATCATCACATCTACAGATATCACCCTAATCATTTTTATTATTAAAAACAGTCTTAAATATGACGGTTAAACAAAATTGTTCCTGGTCTCTCTCTGTTCTCTCCCCCTCTCTTCCGTCTTCCCCCCATCTCTCTCGTCTCTCCCCTCTTTTCCACGCACCTCTCCTTTCTTTCCCATTTTGTTTCCGCTCATCGCAACCGATCGAGGCAGATGTCCCCGCCCACATTGAGTCTGGTTCTGCCAGAGGTTTCTTCATTGTCTCTAAGTCTTGTAGGAACAGTTGGGTTTCTCTATAATTTTTTAAGGTTTCAACCTTCCAATGTAAAGTGCCTTGAGATAATGCAATTTATATAATAATCCAATTTAATTGGATTGAATCACACAGGAAGACAAATTCTACACCTGGCCATAAACAAAAGGTAATGGAAGTCCCATGGAGAACCAAACAGAGGAGATAAAGCCTTACTAATATACTCGCCTGTACAATAGCTGCAAAAGTGTTCAAGGTTGTTAGATTGTCTGTTTGAAAAAGTTCCAAAAAAACACCCAACACCACAAGAAGTAGGTTTCAGACACTGTAAAATGATCCAACAAGCTCTTCATATGAAGCACGCACACTTTAGACTAACTGCTGACACATCACTTACTTTTATTAGTATAATTAACTCCCTATGGTTTTCATCGTTTTCATGTTATGTAGATCCTTACATGACTGAACAGGGATTATAGAACTCTATAGATATTTAGTTTTATTGCAATGATGCTTTCTTTCATCAAAATAATTATTCTTCAAAGCAGCACCATGAGGATGGTTTGCAGCTTCAGCATAATTTTCATATATTTATTATTTGTATTTGTAAGGAACATAAAGTAAGGAGAAACACTGACAGGTTGTAGAAACAAATGATTTACAGTACATAAGCTAATTTCCAACACCAATCCTTTAATGGGTCAAGCGATCATTAAAATTATGTATTGCACTTTAAAACCAGTGTCTATCAGTATCAGTGCATATAAAATCATTCCATATAGTAATAGAAACAAGCTCAAATGTTTAAAGATGGGCCCTAACACTTTCACCAAACCTTTTGATATAGTCCAAGACAATCCTGTACTCGTCTTCTACCCTCACTTTAAAAGTGGTTGTGATCTGGAAAAGCACATAGAGACAGTTTTGTTTAACATTCATTGTGAGACAGGAAGTGCCAAGCCCGTGTGATACCTTGCCTATGCAGTGTGTTAGTACGGCTGCAGAAACAGAAGGTGTTTGTGCTGCCACAAATAAAACTGTGTTGTCAGAGGGTTGTAGCCCAATTCTTGTGCGACACTCAACAACATCTTAAGTAAACAAAAGGCTACACAACAATGGTGCAAGAACTAATCCTTGTAGAATGCCCATATTCAGATTACAGTAGACTGACTTTAGGTGTAGGTGAGGTGTTGACTCCTGTTTCCCAGGCCTAAATATGAATAAAATCATGTTTTTACTTGAGAAGAAAATAAGAATTTGATTACTGTGGACTGTGAGATATCATGATTTACACTATCAAATATCTCCTTGAGGCCAAAAAAGACACCACCAATTACACTGCCGCCTGTTCAAAAGCCATGTGCAAGATATCACTAAGTATGTCATGAACGTATTAGAAGGCTTTGAAAAAATGGCACTGTAATTTGTAGGCAGGTTAATTGCATCTCACTTGAGAATATCAGAGCCGGGGCATTTTTTCCAGTGACGAGGGAATCTTTCTGAAGCTTAAATTGACAGTTCACCCAAAAATGAAAATGTACTCATTATCTACTCACCACTATGCTGATGGAGGGGTGGGTGAAGTGTTTGAGTCTACAAACGGTTTGGAGTCTCAGGGGTAAACAGTGTAGCAGCCGGATCCAATACGATTGACGACTCCTTCTTCAGCCGTAATAAAACAACAGGAAAAAAACATAAAATGCCTCAATACTGCTCCTGTGGTGTCGTCCAATCGTCTGGAAGCCATTCATTTACACCATGTTTTTGACCTCAGATCAGAATTAAATATGAATTCACTAAATTGGTGGCGTCTTATTTGGTTAGTTTTCAAAAAAACAATTAGATGTGATCAAATTCAGTTTTTATTACACTTAAATCGATCATGGTCTGAGCATTTCTAGACATTTCTTGTTGGAGCAGTGACCATTTATTTCAGATTTCAACCTTAATATTAAAATCATCAACAAGATATATTTCTTATTGATGATCTTACTTTGTGAACCATAGTGAAATCATTGCAGGATTTTTCCTGTGAGAGAGGTTATCAGTCAATAGATTTAATTTGATCCAAACAGCCCATATTCACAAATCCCAATTTGCCTCATAGAGCTTAACAAGGTGGGACATTCTCTGCCCTTAACCCTCAGCAAGAGTGAGGAAAAAACTACCAAAAAAACATATTAACAGGGGGGAAATAAGTAGAAACCTCAGAGAGAGCCACATGTGAGGGATCCCTCTACCAGGACGGACAGAAGTGCAATAAAAATTCATACGTCACAGAGAACATCAACAACATTTAGAACATTCATGAGAAAAGATAGTGTCGAACATAAATGTAGAGGTGTGTCAATGTTTGAAGTATTTATACAAAAGAAAATGTCAGACAGCGATAAAGGGAGCAGCAATGACAAATGCAATGATAGCAGTATTGCCAGTAATGATGGTATATGTGAGTAGGCATATTGTATATCTAAACAATCTAGTTGTGATCATAATCCATCACGATCCACGACCACGAATTCGCAGGAGCGATCCTGGATCTGCAACGGTAAAGCACAAGGACTCCGGGGAAGAAGTCAAGTCAATAACATGTATTGATGAGAGATTAATGTGATGAAGAGGAAGAGGAGGAAAGAGAAGCACCATTTGTCATGTGTCCCTCGACAATCACAGCTTAAAGCAGCATATCTACAGAGCCGGTCCAAGACGAACCTGAACCAGCACTAACCATGAGCTTTATCAGAAAGGAAGGTTTTAAGTCTTCTCTTAAAGGTAGAGGTACAACAGAGGTATGTGTGAGGCAGGTTTGTTTAGTATTCATTATTATTGTCAATGTTGCATCTGAAATGTCAACTTCCTCTCCGCCTGTGAAAATGTCACCATATGTGCTGACTACACGTGGCTCAGAAACTCTTAAATCTGACCCATGCCGAGGTGTATTAGTGCATCGTCTTGAGAGAAATAAACATTAAGCCTTCTAAAATTTTATACAGTGCTATAATGGAGCAACAGTTCCCACAGAGCCTGCGGTCTTAAAGACAAGCCGCAGCACTTAGTGTTTAGTGGCAGAGCGAGGCCGTCGCACCGTGGGAGCAGGTGTGTTTTAGGACTCAATAACGCTGTGAAGATGAAACCCTGTAAAGCAGGGGGGGTCTGGAGTGGAGGAGAGTGATAGGGAGAGTGAGCTCTCTGCACATCCCCTCTCAATTACCTCAAGTGACCAGAGCGTCTCCTTGTAAAAATACTACTTCCTCTGCTGCAGTCCTCCTTTGTGGTGGCTTATCTCTCCCAAAAGGAGATTACGTTTTGACTGAGGTTTGGAGTGAATTGAGTTTACAGGGAATGGGGAAAAGGATGTTTCAACAACACTTCAGATCTTTTCTATTTGCAATTGAATGAAACACGGGGAAACATGTTGTTCCTGTTCTTATTTGATTGTTTTTAAATTCTTGGCTAGTGACTGTCATGTTGTTTGTGTCATAAATTAGGCTGCTGCAGGTGCAGTGTTTTGAAGGATATTTTTTAAAGATGTCACATTATTTATACAATGTCATGTACATTTTACTACATAATTTATTAAGTTGGAGCAAAGAGATCTCAGTCTATTTACATACACTAAACAAAGAGCAACGATGAACGGCATATGAATAATATAGAGGCACAGGGTTTCTTGATGAGTGTTGTTGGGAGTTATGAGCATGAATGGGCTCACACACCCTCTGCTTAATAACCAGAGTGTCGTTTTATTCTCAATATTAATAAAGTGAGGTCCCCTGATGCTGTTGCTCTGATCAGAATCACACCTTTAGGGGCCGTAACAAGCCAGAATGTGCCGGCACCACTGAGACAACTTCAGTAACACAGGCAGAGAGATCCCAGATGAAGACTCTGAAGTGAGGAATCTTTGATGAAAATGAAACAGGCTTACAGGTAGATGAGCAGATAATCAGGCAGAGAGGTTGTCTGGCTGGCAGCAGGGATGTTACTGCTGAGCTCTGAGGCGTGCGTCAACACAAATGAAACAATGAAGCTTCATATTGAGGCTTGATTTGTTTTGACATCAGAAGCTTCTTTTCACAAACACCTGCATGTTTTTAAATCAGATTTAAAAATGTGTCATGGCTTGTCTTTGTTTGTGTGTGTGTGTGTGTGTGTGTGTGTGTGTGTGTGTGTGTGTGTGTGTGTGTGTGTGTGGGTGTGTGTGTGTGTGTGTGTGTGTGTGTGTGTGTGTGTGTGTGTGTGTGTGTGTGTGTGAGTGTGTACGCATAAACACTGACCCTAACCCTAACCCAGCCCTAATGCGACAAAATTTATTTCTGAGGTACTGGTTCAGGTTAGGGGCAAGATGTGAATTGCGGTTAGGTTAAGGTTAGGGATGAGGTTCTAGTGAGGCTGTGCACAATGGATAGAAGTGAATGAAAAATCCTAATTCGATGGTAAATTGTCAATGGACGTCTTGTCAATGTGGATATGAAAGAGAAGAAGGAAAGAATAGAGGCTGGAGACGTAAGTGTGTGTGTGTGTGTGTGTGTGTGTGTGTGTGTGTGTGTGTGTGTGTGTGTGTGTGTGTGTGTGTGTGTGTGTGTGTGTGGGTGGGTGGGGGTGGGGGGGGGTGTGGGTGTGGGTGTGTGGAAGACAGTCTGTGTGAAGTCTGTGTGCATTTTTTCTGTCCTTTGCTCCATTCCTCCACTCTTCCCACTCTTCCCCCAGTGGGAATGCATGCACGGCAGTAGAGTGCTCCACTGTGCATGCGTCCCATTGGACAGCGGCTCCCTCCTGACTCCCCCTTCATCTCCCCTCTCTGTGGGATGGTGGAAATGGAGATGTCAGTGCGGCAGAGACAGCGGAGCTGCTGCTCGGCGGCTTCAGTTACCTGGCAGCAGGTCTTAATTCTCGGCAGTCAGACGTGAAGCAGTGGAGTGTGGAGGTTCTAGTGAGGCTGTGCACAATGGATAGAAGTGAATGAAAAATCCTAATTAGATGGTAAATTGTCAATTGTCTTGTCGATGTGGATATGAAAGAGAAGAAGGAAAGAATAGAGGCTGGAGACGTGTGTGTGTGTGTGTGTGTGTGTGTGTGTGTGTGTGTGTGTGTGTGTGTGTGTGTGTGTGCACGTGTGTGTAGGGCGGGTGGGGTCAAGGGGGACCAGTCTTAGCAGATCATGACAACTACATTCAATTTCTCACATTTCTCACAGCCTGCCCTGCCGGATCCCTCTAAACTTAGCTGCGTTTTCTGCATGTGTGAGCATTTAAAACTCTGAGCAGCAACAAGTGAGTGAGTGAAATTTGAATTTCAGATCAATTTCTTTAAATCCGCCTGAGACGGAGCCTTTAAAGTCTCACTTTGATGTCATGCACAAGGCCACTTGAGACTCTGCCAGTGTCTTTACAAGGGGCTCTCTCTGAAGTACAGAGCACAGCTGACTCTGCTGCTTTGTTACACCCATGTCTCATTAATCTTTACTGTTGTCAAGCAGAGATTACTCCTTTGCAATTTAATTGCACTCAGTTACAGTGGTGTCATTCTTCCATCCCTGTAGATATCTAGTAAATGAGCTGGCTAGTTAGTTAGTAGTTTCTATAACCAGTATACGATTGAAAATCAGGTATTAACTACAAAAGATCCCATTCTTCATTAGCAGAGCATTTAAATGAAATCCTAACTTTTACTTAAGCAGCCCATGAGAAAACAAATCCCCTGCCTCTTTCTTCTTCAACTCACTCCTCACAGCCTTCAGGGACATGATATTATAAAAAAGAGATATGACATATAAATCGTATATCCTATATATTTCTTACAAATTCTGATATTAACATTATCTTAAAGAACCCCAACCTTAAGGACACTGTGCAAAATAAATAGATTCATAGAAAAAAGAGACTAAAATAAAAAGATACATGTTTTTTCCACTGCTTTGCTCAGAAATATATAATATAATAATGACACAGGCTCTACCTACCGTCCCTACCTTTACCTACCTAACTTCCTCCCTACCTGCCTCCCTAAACACCTCCCTCCCTCCCTATCTACCTCCCAATACCTACCAACCTACCCACCTACCTCCCTCCCTACTTACCTACCTACCTACCCAACCACCTACCTCCCTACCTCTTTACCTACCCACCGACCTACCTACCTACGTAACTACCCACCCACCTACCTATCTACCTGTCCACCCACCCACCTACCTACCAACCTACCTGCCTACCTACCTACCTACCTACCTACCTACCTACCTACCTACCAACCTGCCTACCTACCTACCTACCTACCTACCTACCAACCTGCCTACCTACCTACCTACCTACCTACCTACCTACCTACCTACCTACCTACCTACCAACCTGCCTACCTACCTACCTACCTACCTACCTATCTCTCATTCTCTCTCTTCCTCTCATTCATGTGTGAGCTTGAGTCCTCCATTCATTGAATGAATGCAAGGAGATTATGAAATAAATTACATGTTTTCCCAAGGTAAAATGTCACACAACATGCTAACTGGTTTCCCTGAGAAGATGATGCACAATATAGAAACCTACATTCATGGGTAAATGGAGCCATGTCTAGAGAATGTGTGCTGCGTGATGCCTGGATGGTCATGAATGAATTGGTACTTCTGTAAATGGTCATCGATTTACTTGTCAGGAGGAGCTGCTGGCAATTACAAAAGAATTGCAGGAACACAGAGGCAATTTGCATATCTCTCAAATCTAATTATTGACAAAGTGTTTTAATAAGCACGCTGCTGTCAGATATAGTTATGATGCATTCGAGCACTTCTGTTGCTCCACCACACACCTCTGCAGGCTGTAAAATCTTCCACAATACAACAGCAAACTCAGGATGGAGCACAACATGTGTTTGTGTTATTGTGTTTTATAAAAATAGTTATAGTTAACATCTTTGAGCTTAATTAATAATTGTACCAATATACCAAAAACTTTTAGTCATTGACATGGACAAGTTCCTCATGTGGAATACTAGAATGGTGGTCTCTCGACTGATACCTCCGCCAAGGCTTACGCCCCATCTCGCCATGTCAAAGCAGCGTTTCCCATTAATTATCTAGATCGTGGCTGCCTGCCATTTTAGAATTGATCCTGCCGCGGTTTCATAACAGGCCAATTTCTTTACATTTCTCATAATAACATGAGAGATCTCTGAAGCTGCTTTCTGACATGCACTGAACTGAATGTCCCCTCCGGAGATCCTGCAGACATTCATTCACTGTAGTTCTCTCTCCCACGCAAGAACCTGTCTTCACTTTTTAGTCTGTGTACCTATTCAATCAGAATCTGTTGTGTGTTAGAGGGACGTTTGTGTGTGTGCATGTGCAACCATAGAGAGAATTACTTCTGTGGGAAACGCTGCAAAGAAAGTGTAAAAAAAGTTCCTGAATTCAATGGGTTCTTCTTTGGGGTATGTCCCACCCCTCCATGTAATTTCAAGGGAAATCAGTTCAGCAGTTTTGCGTAATCCTGCTAACTAAATAACAAATGCTGATGAAAGCATAGCCCCCTTGGCAGAAGTGATAAATTATGATTAAGGATGAATTATTTTTTATTTTATAACTGATTTTATAACCTGAAGGTCAGGTGCTTCCATGATCTTTACTCCAGCCACCTGGGCCCTTAACCGCTGTAGCCTGTTTCTGATGCACTTCCAGGTCCTGTCCTCAATTTTTATTTAGCATCTAGGATCAGCTTCCACCTCAGCCTTTGCCTGAACACGTGAACAGTTCTAGGAAATCCAGTGACAGCACTTCCTTCCACCTAAAACGTCCAGTGACCGATTGCAGCACCAGCCTGTGCCTACTGGCCCTGACAGCTGCAGCGTCAACTCAACATCAACCTGTTAACCATCTGCAGTCGCACATCCAACCCTACCTGCACCTAACAGTCACCTCCCTGGCCTCAGAAGGTCATATAAGAACATAAATGAAACATAAATACTTTTAACACTCCAACTGTATTTGTTTAACTTTGTTTCTGTAGAGTCACAGAATACACCTACATCGTGTTTCAGCTCACATTGACTAAGTCCTCTGTATTAATGTCCCATCAGCCAACTGCAGCCTCCACCTGCTCCTGCTTCCCCAGTCTCAGCCGCAACCATCAGCTTCCGCCTGCAGCCGGAGTCCTTCCTTCTAAAGATTATCTTGTCTTCTATTAATAAGAAGATAACAAAACTCAAAAAAGAACAAGACAGACTGAACAGTAGAATAGTGCAGATACATGAACAGTTGTCTCTGGCCAGTCTGGCTGAGCTTGAATGTGACAGTTATACAACTGTTCCTGGTCTCTGTCTTCTCTCTCTTTTTGCAAGGTCTCAGCCTCACTATACAAAGTGCCTTGAAATAATTTGTGTTATAATTTGCACTGTACAAATACAATTGAATTGGCCTCCAGCTGCAGCCACATCCTTTGTCTGTCTTTTGGGGGTGACCACATTAAGCCTCCATGTTCAGCTTCAGGATCCATAGAGGCAACTAAAAAATAAATAAAATCTATCAGTTTGTTATGTAAAAAAGTATTACGTATTAAATTTTACCTAAGGTCATGTAAGATAAATTGTTTACACTGTTCATGCATGAAGGAGAGTTTCTTTAACTACAGAATGAACAACACGTTGATATAAGACTGTGTCCGCTATAGGTCTCCATTTTAAAACACAAATTAACACAAAAACTGGATTTCACTTTATAAAATTAACTTTGAATTTAACTTTAAAACAGTGGTGGAGGAAGTACTCAGACATTTAACGAAAGAAAAAGTACAAATAAATGTACCACATTAACTTTTCTATTGGGGGAAAGTAGTATTTGCAGATTAATGAAAGTCTTCATTAATCAGTAAAAGTACTTGCTGATTGTATCATATTCCCTAATTCAAAAGTCTTCTACATCATTATGGTAAGTCTCAGCAGTGACCTTCTCTGAATCCATTTCAGGTGTTTCTTTGATGCTGCTGCAGGAGGCGGGGTCTGCTGTTACCTGCCTGCTCTGATTGGAACGGTGGATCCGTTCCATCTACCTATTGATTGCTTAAAGGGGACATAGCATGCCCATTTTACCACAAGTTGATATGGTTCCTTGGGGTCTTAATGAAATGTCTGTAACATACTTTGGTCAAAATACCACAAGGATCATATAAAACAGCACCCTTTTTACCCTGTATAAAACAGCCCTCCACAGAGTGACCTGTTTTGAGTGCCTGTTCCTTTAAATGCTAATGAGCCAGCTCCCCCCTCCCTCCTCTCCCCCCATGATTTTAAACGATATAAATTACATATTTTATATGATATAAATTATCAAATATGCATCCCATACTTTGTATTCCCCTTCTGTTGTCCTGGAGTTTTAATTTTCCCAATCACATAATTAAATGTCCCCCTCTGCCCATCCACTACAAGCACACAAGCAGACAGACAGAGAGAGAAAGAGAGGTGGGGGGGGCTATGAAGACCATCATTTACCCCCGAACCCCGACATTCAACGGGTACAACAACAAGCGGAGAAAGCAGAATCGCGGGCTGACCTTATATATACAGTCTATGGGGCTGACCGCGGGCTGACCGCGGAGAAATGCTCGTCCCGTGTGAACAGCCAGGCGGCTGCGCGCTGGAGAACGGCGCTGCGCTGCCTCGCTGCGGCGCTTCCGTGTCCGGTGTACCCCGGCGTAACTACTGTAACCCGGCGTAACTACTGTAACCCGGCGTAACTACTGTAACCCGGCGTACAGTAGAGCTGAACACTGCGGAAGTCTTCCACACAGCTGGCAGTGTGGAAGACCGCTGCGAGGCAGCGCAGCGCCGTTCTCAAGCGCGCAGCCGCCTGGCTGTTCACACGGGACGAGCATTTCTCCGCGGTCAGCCCGCGGTCAGCCCCATAGACTGTATATATAAGGTCAGCCCGCGATTCTGCTTTCTCCGCTTGTTGTTGTACCCGTTGAATGTCGGGGTTCGGGGGTTACAGTAGCGCTGAACACTGCGGAAGTCTTCCACACTGCTGGCTGTGTGGCGCTGACACAAATTCCAGCTCACGCACGGGAGAGCGAGCGGTCGCTCCCGAGCAGCTGCTGCAGCCTCCCAGTCCCAACGATCCAGACAAATGCCACATGTGAGTGAATCGCGGGCTGACCAGCGGAGAAATGCTCGTCCCGTGTGAACAGCCCGGCTGCGTGCTTGGGAACGGCGCTGCGCTGCCTCGCAGCCTCGCTGCCTCCGGTGTAAACCCGGCGTAGCGAGTGTGGGGGGACGGGGGGGGGGGATGAGGTGGGGGGTGGGCCAAGACCATGTAGGGAGACTTCCAGTTCCTTGTTACGACACAAAACCCAGGAAGCGCAATCGAGTCGCTCAAGCATGACGTTTCTGACTTAGAGGAACTATAACAAAACGCGCGAGTGTTTTTTCCCCAGAGTTTTTGGGTTGGTAGACATGCCAGATACCCACATTAACCTGTAGAAGCACTAACAAAGTGGAATTTGCATGCTATGTCCCCTTTAAAACATTTTTTTTTAAATGTAACCCAGTACATTGTAAGAAATGTAATGAGGCAAAAACTGATTTTAGTTGATATATGTAGTGGAATAAAAAAAAAGGGTAAAATCAAAAGTAAGGTACAGATACATGACATCCCTCCACTGATTTTAAGAATTGAGAATGTAATTGAGCTCTGTGGGTCTTCCAGAATAACAAGCACTTTGATTTTCTAAAGAAACTCTTAATGTTACGAATTTATGTTTCAGTGCTTTGAGATTAAATTCACTTCATATACACTGGATTGGGTTGTTGAGCGGCCGGGCTGATCCACAGCTTCCTTCTTTAGCCACAGCCTTCACAATAAAAGCTCCAGCACCAGCGATCATCTGCAGGACTTTCTGCCTGCACCCTTTGCAAACCATTGTCATCGACCCCAGTGTTCAACCTGCAGCCCATGCAGCTCCTGACTGGAACTGCAACTGTTAGCAGCTTCGTCAATGAAAATAAACTATTTTGATAATTTCTCACTCTTATTATGCCTTTTATCCTCTATTTTCAATGAGCAATATTCATAGTTTTACCGATAAATATAAAATGCTTATTGGTCATTTAAGAAAAAAATTGTTAGTTGCAGCTCTACTCATTACGATGAATTTCAGACACTGGCACAGCACCCTCTCTAAAATCTAGCTACCTTCTATGATAGCCATTCCCAACAGTCTTCATTCATTGTGTAACTATCACACGTTAGCTGCAGCCCCATGATCCAACTCAAACCTGCAGTATTTGTGTGTCACCCACAGCCCACTGTCTTCCCACTGCAGCTTCTGGCAGTGGGTGAAACTAATATTCTGTCCATCTAAACATAAATATAATTTTAGGCACACACTGCAGCAATCATCCTCTCACAGATTTCATTCTGGCACTTGATGGATTTACAATTCATATCTTCAGTCAACCCTGAGTGTGAGTTATGAAGGTTGAGGCTTTCACTGGAGCTGCCACCTCTGGAGCAGTAAACACTAATCACCAATATGTAATGGAGCATTAGTGTAAGTAATGTATTTATCGACACACCGTAAGCCTGGCTTGAAAACAGCAATGAGGGCATGAATAAGGTGGACAGAGAATCTGGCCTTTAATGTGGACAAGAAAACTCAGGATAACCTTTATCCTCCTGGAAAGTTCCTCACGTAGGTTTAAATGTCTCTGAGTTTTAGAGGATTTGCTTATCGTATTGACCAATGAAATATTTAAAATGTTGTTGAACTTGATTCAAGACAGTGGAGAGTGAAAATAATGGGGCGGGGGAAACCACTCCTGTAAAATGTGTATCTTTATGACAAATGAGAGCACCAGAGAAAGGGATTAATGCTCCATTTCAACTCTGTGTCCACAGTTTCCTTCTGGGGGAGTCACTGATCTGTTGGTGCTGGTGGAGGATCACATGATAGCACAGCTTCTACTCATGAAGCCCTCTCTCCCGTGAATTCGTCCATCCATCAGTGTCTTTTCTCTCTCGCTCTTTCTCACGCCTTGGTACAATCAATCCTTGCGAACAGGGTGTTTAGCCTTTTCCTCCCCCTGACTTATTTGGCTCCAACTACCATGATTCAGCCCAGTTGATCATGTCACCTTGTTCCCTACATGACAGAGGAGAGGGGGAAAAAAAGTAGCCTAATCTTCTCTTTCCTCTCCCCTCTGTTAGCTATCAGTTACCGCAGGTTCCCAACCTCCATCACACCGAGAAGATTGGATTGTTTCCCCCCTGCAGTGGACACCAGGACCAGGAGGCAAGAGGAACAAATTTGTTTGGCTGTACCTGTGTTTCTTGCTCACCAGATTGCTCCTGCACCGTTAGCGTAGCCAAGCCCAGAGGCTGCACAGATGATTGCTGCACGGGCGAATACAGTGAGAGGAATATTTTCATGTTCCATCCATCTGGTGTAGCACTTTCATGGTTTCTGATGAGCCAACAGCCCCCCAAAAAACTGATACTCATCTCAGCACAGTGTTGTCCTTTGAGCCTGAGAGACGTGTCGGGTTTGAATAAAGTCATCAAGGCCTGAGAGCAAATCTCTTTGTTGACCAAGAACAAACTGGTAATCATGTTGATTCTAGTCTTCCAATTAAAGGCCTCTCAGTGATGCAGTGCCTGCCTGTGTGGGACACACACTCTGGTGTAGGAGAGTCAAAAGACTCTGAGACAGATTGGGCAGCTTTTTCTCTCCATGCCCCTTCTTTCAAAAACAAACCTTTAGCTCCTGCTGTTTGAGAAATGAGTGTGAAGCCTGACAGCAAAGGATGTTGGGGACGGATCACATGGAGCCTCATACACTTTGTTCACTTGACTCATGCAGGTGGGAGCTGGGCTGTGCACAGCAAACATCACCATAATGGTTAACAATAACACACACAACACATGTAATTGTATCATGCAAATGATCCAGTTTCGGTTTTAAAGACACATTTAAAGTGGCTGTAATCAATATTTCCTCAACAAAATCAAATGACAATATAAATAGACTGTGATAATGATCAGTAAACCTGCAGAGGATCATCACCTGAATCAGCAGCCAATGAATTTCAGCTCATTGCAAGTTAACAGTGGAAGGGAGTGTATTTGACTTGTTTGCCAGGTAGCCACAAGCCTACCATCACATGAAGGACTAGGATGATGTGTAACTTCTGCATCTGTAAGCACAAGCCTTGAAATTCGGTTTCCATACAACTTAACTGCAACAGCAAATACTATTTAGGAGACATAACTGTGACCAGATGTGCAAATGTTTACAGTAACCACATTTGGTTTATAGGAAAGGAGTATTGAACGGTTTCATGCAAAAGAAGTTCATAGTGACTTCAGACACCCCCCAACCTTAACCACAATTGTGCAATTTGGACACCCCATCATCCATTCATTTCTCCATTCACCCATTCATTCATCCATCCATTCAATCATTCATTTAAAACATTGCCTCTGAATGTGAACCAAGTAGCAATTACATTTCCTTCTAAACGTATTTGCTGTTGCAGTTTGGTTACACAGGTGCAGTGCCTGCTCAAAATGTGTCTGTCGGTAGGGGCAGATTAATCGGCTTGCATTGATCCAGTCTCAGTAGTATCATATCAAATGTATAGGGATGTAGGGGGGAATAGATGTGTAAATGTTTAGCCTCTGGATTAAAAAATCTGTGCGAATTATTAATCATTTCGTCTGTGCCATTAGATTTTTTCAGACAACGTTATTTATTGATGGCTATCGGGAGACGTGAAAAGGATTGCAACAAATAAGATTTTAAAAAAGCATTTCAGAAGAAAATTACCAACCTTACCTTCTTGTGGTTCTCATGGGACTTAGAAAAAACACATATCAAACAATGAATACATCAAAAATGCAGTTGTAATATTTAATTATGTGGACATTAACGGTCATACTGTACACATTTCAATTGTAAATATCTTGTTTTTCATTGCTCAATTCTCTTCTACTTTTTACAACAAGTTGCACAATCTCTTTCCTAGTGTTTATAATATTTTTTATATTTTATATTGTTTGTTATTTTTTACATTGTTAAATTCCTGGTTGCACCAAACACACCCCTGCAAATCCCTTGGCAATAAACCCTGATTAAGTTTAAAAGTAGTTTGTATGTAAGTTTAAAGACTTTTAAGGTGAAAGAAAAACTGATAAAACCTTTATTTATCAAAGCAGCATTTGTCAATTAAAAAATATATAAAATAAGACAATTATATTCACAATAGAATGTATTTTGGAGTCATGTGCACGTCTTCACTTTCACATAAAAAATAATTAAAATACAAGAAATGAAAGAGTAGCTCCATGTGAAAATATAAATACATATTTAATATTGGGTTTAATAATGGATTCTCTTTTTTTCTTATTATTATCAGTCACAGTGTTTTAATCATGTGGTTTTGTACAGTTAGTTGGATGGTTTGTATAATGCACATGAATTACCCATAAATATTGGTAATTACATTGGATCATTTCATTTTATTTCCTTGAAATAAAATGAAATGATCCTTGAAAAAAGTGGCAATAGGGACAACAGATGAAAATGAGTTTACACAGCTAACTCAGGTTTATTTACAGAATAATGAGCACTATCCAATAAATAAAAAGATGGAATTAAAAAAAGTTGTTTTTAATAATTTATCTCTAATTTTCCACGGTTGCTGTGTGTGCGTGTTGTTTAATTGTGTTTGCGTGTGCGTGTGTACACTCTGCTGTCTGACAGGAGCGGTGACGTTTCACGACAGCCCCGCCGCACCAACAGTGCATTCTGGGTCCAACCCAAGATGGCTGCGCCCTTGCAGAAGTGCTGAAGAAGTGCCTCTCCGGAGAAACTGTCGGGATTACGTGGGATTTCCGCGAGCACCGTCGCGCCAAATCAGCTCCGAGGGTCGCTGGCTCGTAGAAGGAGACCGCAGGAGCCCAGTCGTCGATAAGAACGGCCGGGGCTTCGCGTGGCTGTGGCAGACTGTCCGTGTGAAGATGGGCCTCGTCTCCAGGTCCTTCCCATAGCGAAGAGCCGTGGGGAGAGGAGCCGCGGATTCCCCTGCAAACACGCACCCGTCCAGCTCGGCTTTGACGGGTTTGACATACTGTACCGGCTGTGGACGCTGCCCTACAACTTTCTCACCAGGATTGTTTGTGCCACAGTGTCCGTCATCGTCCGCAGGCGCAGAGCTTCCTCAGCCCGGGTAGATAACCCCACATCACCGAGGTCTGCAGCTACACGCTTCGCTACCACCACCAGCGCCATTTCCACACATCTGCTCTCACTCACATGGCTCCGTGTTCAGGTTGTTTCCAACATGACGGGAGTAAACTCCTTTATCAACGCTCGCTCCTCACGCAGTTCTGACAGCTAGCTGCATGGGAGCTGTCAAGTGAGCCACGCTAGCTGAGCTAAGTAGGCTAGCTGACCGGCGTGTGTGTGTGTGTGTTAGCGGGGGAGGCGGCTGTGGTGTTGACACAGGCGGAGTAGTGTGAACGTGAATGTCTACACACGCGCACGCACACGCAGCTCCTCACCCGTGGCTCAGCCTGTGTGCACATGACCTCATCCAGGTGTTGAGAAAGCCAGGCAGCTGCTCAGCTCACAGTGAGTGTGTGTGTGTGGGGCTTCTGGTGTTGTTGTGGTTTTCATTCACTACACATGACCCACAGCCACCATCCCATAAACCAAGGGAAGTTTGTTTTTTAATGTTGACGGTCATAAAGTGTAACTCAGCAGCTGTTGAGTTTTCCTAAACTCTCCCTTCCCTTTCGATTGTCTTTTTTTTGTCAGCCGGTCGGTGCTCAGCTTTCAACTGAAAGATCTGCTTGCAGCATCACAGTATTTGAGGGTTCTTAAATGTTAATGCCCCTTTTTTTGTATACTCCTGCAAATAGGAAACTGCACCTATTAATAGTCCTTACCCCTGAGGATCAGAAACGTCTTTCAAAAGAAGTCCTCAAATGTTGAGGAATGTCACAACACAAGCATTCAAAGAACAACTTTGTTTGCATAAACTAAAATTTTGATTTAATTCAGGAACTACGTGATCAAAGAATGAATGAATAAGATTATCAGGAGCCTGACCATAAACTGTGCCTTCAATCTCACATCCGTCCATTTGTCAATCTGTCCCATCTCAACTCAACTCAACTCAGTTAAATTAATTTAAATTCATTCAACATTTATTCAATGCTTATCCTTTAAGGGTTGAAGGGGAGCTGCAGCCAATCCCACCTGACATTGGATAAAAGTCGACGTACACCTTTTCTCTCTAATGGATTATTTTTGCTCCATAGTTTCCACTATCAACATTCTTTTTACTTGACAAGATTAGTCGTATCACCTTCAGAAGAGCCGACGCGTTTGCAAACACCCCTTACAGATGACTTTGCTTTGAGAAATGTCTTGACTGCATAGTTTAACCACTGCCACACTGCTGGCATGGAGTCATCTTCTGGCAGCAGCTCCTCATCCACCATGCAGCTAGCTCACATTGAATTGTTTTTCAAATAAGTAATGGACGAATGACCCCATAGAGAAACATGATAATCGGCCAATGAGCACAGATATGTCGTAGAGTAGGCTTTAATTCTGTTGGTTTGTGAATGTAGCGTGGATCCACATTATTGGGGTGGACAAAGTGTAAATGTCATAATATTATAACAATCTCTATGATTTTCTTGACAAGTCATCTTGGAACTCATGCTGATGAAGGGAAAATGACTAAAATGTCTCATCAAAGTGTTTACAGTACAGAATCAACACAAATCTCTCAGCTTTAACATCCTAATAAACCTAAATAGTAACTTGATCGGGCTGATTTGAGTTTGCTGATGACAGATTTTGATCTTTAGGGGAAACTCAGCCATTTTCATTGTCGTGAAATAAGAGAACCAGCCACAGCTATGATCATGTAGACCACACTGTTAGAAAGAACAGAAATCAGTTACATCTTTTTTCGTTTTCACTAACGTAACCGCTTCCCCTGCAGAGCCCTGATGAAAATGGACTCAGACCTGCTTCATTCCCCAGCCGTGGGCCTCGCTGAGGAAGAGGAGGCCGACATGAATGACTGGAAGCTTCCCTTGGCCTTCATGAAGAAACGCCACTCGGAGAAGATCGAGGGCTCCAAGGCGTTAGCGCAGAGCTGGAGGATGAAGGACAGGGTAAGTTCTCTGCTCATGTACGTCAGGATGCTCCTTTGTGCCGAGATGGGGCTCGAGATTGTAGGGGCTCCACCCTATGTCATTCTGTAGCCAAGCGTAAACTGCGTGAACTCATTCAGATTCACTTTTAGGTACAGTGTGGACACTAGACAGGTTTGATAGTTATGTAGTAGGCACATTTTCATTGTCATATAGCTCTGAACCCATGTTCATTTTCATGGGAAGAAGTAATTGCAGAGTAGGCCAATGAAAGTTTATCATAATGAATGACAGAACTGTTGCTATATATCGCAGGGGATGTTTTATTTCAAATTTTTAACTGAAGGATTGTTAGACAAGTATTGTTTGGAATTGGGATAAGGACACAATGCAATTCTGTATTTTGAATTGAATGTATCTTTAGAGCTGCAGTTATACAGTAAGATGGCATTATGATAGTCACTAGGCTACTCTACTATGTCACAGCTGTTTCCCAATATTTTGCAGTCTTTATGCTAAGCTAAGTTAGCCGGCTCTAGCTTTGTATTTACAGTGCAAACATGAAAGTGATATCAGACTTCTCATATAACTCTTTTAAAGAAAACAGAAGTGGTTTTGTTAAAGTAGGCATTCTTCAGTTGAGACAGCGTGGAAAGTTGACGGAGGTTGTCCGTTATTAAGCATAGCTGCTATTTGTGCTCTTAAAGAAAGGTCGGTGCTTAGGATTGGCCTGTCCATTATACCAGATCTCAAACTTTCAATCCACAAAAGACACAAATTAAATGCACCAGTGCTACACACAATGCTTCCAGAGGACATCAGTCTTTATACAGCCAGGACAAATTACTGGCAAATTACTGGCTACCCTCGTGTTTATTATAGTACCAATTCATTTTATACTGCTGGAGGCTAGCCATGCTGCGCTTTGACAGGAGAAACTCAAAGCTTTCCCTCATGAATGGCCACAGTGCGTTTCAACTCTCATAAAGCTGTCGTTTCGTCCACTGCAGTGTTACCGACCTGATTATTTGCCCCATGGCTATGGTGGCCAGTGTCATGTAGTCATACATAACCCTGACAAAGTCATCACCTATTGCAGAAATTCACCCAAGTAAAAATTGAACACCTCGCTGCTGTTAGGACATCAGAAGAGTTACGCCGCAGCGGCTACTGAAGTGTCGCGCTGCAGGGAAACGTTGAATGAGAGAACATCATTAAACGTGAGGCAGCTATTGATTTGAAAGAGGTGATAGGGTTCGGCTGGTGTGGGCATTCCTGTCAGAAAGTCGAGCTTAATCGACTGTAACATTTTATTTTTCATTTTTAAAGCCATAGACCGTCATTTGTACGTTTGTAAGAAGAATGTGTCCTTTCACATTTCTGCTTTCAGAGAGCTGGGATTAAAGAGAGCTTTATTGTGTTTCATGCAGGATTGAGAATTTGGAATTTGGCTTCAAATGTAACTTGGGTTTAAATCAATCATTTAAAATGGCAGTAATTGAAAAATGATGGATTTTAATCTGTTTTTTTTTCCTGCAGCTTCATGCATTTTTCTTTTCAGTAGTTTATGGCTGATCACACACAGCGCTGGCCTTCTAATTGTGTCAGCTGATTTAAGCTGATGGACAGTATCTGTAGCAGTTAAGATATTGAGCGAATCGACATGCAAAGCTTTAAGCCTGGAGAGAGTGTGAGGCTTAGAGCCGACCGTAAATGATGCTTGGCACTGTGGGAAATCAGAGGTCCTGCTCTAGGAGGCATGAAGACACACAAACACAAATGCACAGGCATGCACATGTACATGCACACTCACAATCAGTAAGAAGACATGAGAAGAGAGAAAGGCTGTTCAGTTACAAGGCTCATTGGTCAAACTGGGGTGTTTATTCTTCATTTGGGTAATGACAGCTATTAAATTGTGTATATGTGTGTTTTAGTTTTTTTTTTTTTCTGCTTGAGGCATGATTGTGTGTATGTGTTGCCGCACCTGCCAAGTGGAATCATGATAACAGTTTTCAGATACACTGTACAGATGCCTGTATTATTCTACTGTAAAGTTCAAGATCTAGACTACTTAAGAGTGGATCTGTCTAGTGAATTAAAAGCTGCCTGTAGAAGAGAAAATGTAGGAATATATTCTTTTACAGTAATGTTAATTTAAGTAAAAAGATAAAATCAGAAGATGGGGCAAGTATTGTGTTTTTTTCCCTGGACTGTCAGTTTGATAGGGACTACATGAATGGAATTAGGTCTGTGATATTTTCACATGAGTTTGAGTGGCTTCTAGCAAAATCTAAACAGATTCCAATTAGTTTTAATGAGCTGATGCCACGACTGTTTTCTGTTGATAATCACTCCCAGTGAACACGGAACATGACGTATGTGTGTTGATAACAAGCACACTTGAACCTGGACCTGATGAGATGAGTCAGTGCAGCACAGGCTTTGTCATTGACGGTTTGTTCTGAGTCTGCTAGCTCTCACACACATCACCTGAAATCATCAAAGTCTGAAACAAAAGCAAAAACAGGAATTAGATGGTAACACACTCGATGTGACTTATATCAATATTGTATTACACTGTTGAAGGATGCATAATACATTATAACTGTAGACTGCTTTATTTTGTATTTTGATTGAGAGGTTGAGAGACCTTTGGAACCCATTCGAGTTTGGGCCACGAGCCTCATCTTGGTCTTGTTGAGTTGAAGGAGTTTGCAAATAGGGAGAATAAGGATGTAGTGAAATGGTGGAATTCTAAGCATTGTAATGCTTGACCTTGTAAAGTATCATAGTACATATAATGCTGTTTTACTACATTATGAGGGCTTATAGCAATCGGAAAGATGCAAAATGCTCATTTGAAAACAGAAAACAAATGTCAGGGCCATTCCAGGCATATTTCAGTCGATCAAATCGGCTAAAATAACTCAGCTTCTAATCAGATCCATTCAAGATTGTTTTGTCCTCTTCACACTGCGGCATTTTCCCGCTGCGTACGCCCGTGAAAATTAGCCTGTGAAAGTGAAATATTAATTAGGCACAGCAGTGACTGACCCTGAGTTCACACACTGAGGTTGGAAGGATGCACAGGTTCACTACGCTCTGACGATAATAATTATTAGAAGAGCTGGATAAAAACTCCCATTTTATTTGGCCCTGCAGGGCATCACTCTCACCAGTTAAAAAGACAAACGTCTGCTCTTACCAATTACTGTGAATTCTGTCAGTAAGTTAATGATATGCCTAAATTAGAGCTGACAGTTATTGGCTTGTATTCCCTCTGTGCGGCTGTCAGTATGCGTCAAAGATACAGTAGTTTGTGAGGGGGGGACCTCCACTCCGTAACACCACTGTAAAACCACAAACGATAATTTACGAGATTAATTTAGACATGATCTTTTTAAAATATGACCTTCCATTTTTTTGAATCAAGAGACGCTCATAAAAAATACGGTATGTGAGATTAACTAGCCGGCAGCTGTGTTATGTCAGTGTGTCAGTTACATTACCATTTAGGTGAAGTAAATTATGTTCAGAAACAGACTCCGTGTGAGTGGATACCTAATATTAAAAGACTTGAATCAGATGGGGACATCACCAATGCTTAAAATACCTAAAATCATTAACGGTCTAACATTGTTAGACAGACAACCTGTCTCTTACCTTGCATGCACAGAAACGTGTCTGTCCCCAGTTATTATTCTTCACAATCCTCTGGAGCTGTAAGCTGTGTGACGTCGGAATTGCTTGACTCAAGCGTAATGCAAACTTAATGCCCACCCCTTAGCCTCTTTAACAAACCCTTGCCGCATGCAAGTGCACAGAACGTCATCGTAAAGAGTGATTTGTTATAGTTGTGTGGCAATAAGGTTGATGGTTAGAGCAAATTCTTGGAGATGACGCACAGGTTTTTCTCCGGGAGGAGGGTTGAATTCATACACCTGAGCCTCAGTTGAGACACTTTAATACAGTGCTGTGTCAATGCTCATTCTTAGTATGCTTTAATCAGTGAAGAAATCAACACAGATTAAGAAATGCACAGAGTTGATATATCTCTCTATAGTGTAACACAAACAACACATGAGACATAACTCATGTGGCACCATAGCTTGTTTCTTTCCTTACATAGGCATAGAATGCAGGGAAAGTATTAGACTCAGTATGAGGCATCTGAAGGTCCAGTAACTGTGACCTGGGTCCTGACATGTATCCTTAAATCATCTTCTATGGGTCAAACATGTCAGTAATGATGAATGTCAGACATATGGCCATGACCAAGAATGTGTGCATAGATTGTCAATGCCAAAATCTCATTAACAAAGGTAATATGGTATCTTCCAGTATGAGCAATGTGTCTGTTTCAATGCTCTCATGAAAAATCCTGCTACTCTGCTAAAGACTTAGAAGACAGCATCCCCTCCAAAGCCAATGAGGTTATGTTTTCACTAGGGTTGGATGTGGAAAGCCGGTGTCAATCAGGCACCGATTCCTACACGGCAGGTACCTGCCAGACTGAATCACAACCCAGATTTCGGTGCCTCATCTCAGTGCCTGAGCTATGTACTAAAATAGCTCTGCTTCAGGCAACATAAACATCACCACACGTGTCTAGTTAACATGGCAATTAACTCGACAACACACTCTACACAAAATGATAACCTATAGTTAGCTAGTAGCTACCTCAAACTCGAGTCAACATGATGACACAATGGCTAAAGCTTGACAGTTGAAAGTGTGGCTGAATTTCATTAGGAAAGGTTTCTGACACCGGGACGTCCAGCAAATAGCGTAATATCCGAGAGTTGTGAACCGACAGCTGGCAGCAAACAACTTGTAGAGTTGGTGGTGGTATGCACCTTGTTGTTTTTGATCCACCAGTAAACCCAGAATAGAATGAAGGGAGAAACATGACAAACTAAATGATACATTTAAAAGCAGATGGATGCACCATGTTTGACTGCTTGTGTATCGGTTCTCGCACTGTGTATTTGCAAAAACCCTAACGATGCCCAACCTTAGTTTTCACCCCTGTTTGTTTGTTGGTTTGTACTTTTGGTTGTTTACCCATTACATTTTTACTTTCTTTAACATTGTGAGCAAGGGTGTTTTTCAACATTTTCACTGTTTCCTCAGAGAATAATCCATGAATCTTGATGAAAAATATCAGTCACATTTAAGGAACAGATATCTATGAAATTTGATGCAGTTTGACTGAATTTAAAGGGACTGCTGGGCTTTGGTGGAGGTTTGTGCTCTTCTGAGTGCCATTCTAGTTTGATTTGCTTTTCCGATTCTCATGGTGGATTGTAAAATTAGAACATGCGTCATGTTTGTGCGGTTACATGAAAATATGAATAAACTTATTAGCTCAAAGTGCCTCACAACATAGAAATTACACACATAAAAATAGACTAAATTAAAATTGAAGTAGCAAAAAGACGAAAATCATAGTTGAACTGCACTGCAAATTGGATACCAGCCAACCCTCATTTATGTACAAGTAAATCAATAGAACTATAATATAATATTTTTATTATAATATAATTATTTTGGAATAAGTGTGGCTGACTGAGGACATGTTTCTTGTTTCTTGCACCTTTCTGGAAAGACACACACACACACACACACACACACACACACACACACACACACGAACGACCCATTTAAAATTGTCCCATCTTCCTCCCTACTTGTTTTCACACATGCGCTGCCTGCTGTGTGTTTTCACTTAGGAGTAATGAAATCAATAAGTCATCAATACCCAAACACATTGTAATAATGTGGAAATGAGACAGGCTGTCTGTGCTGCTTTATCTTCTGCATCATTAGTTGTATTCAATCAATGTACTCCGCTCATTAGGCAGCACATAGACTTTCAGCCACACAAGCTTGAAAAATGTTTGTAAATATCCATGATAGGTATTTGTATACATTTCTTGAATTATGGCGGTGATCTCACCATACTGTGAACATATGGGAAATGCCCTTTGGCCAACAAATGTACATTCAAAGTTCCCACCCTGTTGATGTGTCTTTTAGATAGATGAATACTCGACAAAGCCGTAGATAATGAAGCATCATACAGATTGGACTGTGCACGCGTCACATGCGCATTTTATCTCTTGATCATTTGCTTTTGATATAGATTCTTATACACTTCTGGATCTCCAAGAAGTTTCCTGCATCTTCACAAAGAATGGTTTTATTGAGCTCATTAGTTGCAAGGATACAACTCTGTCTCAGTAAACAGTATCTTTTATTTCCTTTCCTGCATCATTGTAATTAGTGGAAGGATAATGCCGGTGGTTTTTATTGGGAATCGAGATTAATGAGCAGTAGCACTCCTTCTCGTCTCATAAAAATGGATGTAGAGACATCATGGAGAAATCTGTGAGCTTTTCTAGCTGGTAGGAGGTGCTGAATGTGGCTGTACATTGTCCTAACAGACCACCTGTATCGCAGTCTTGTGCTTTTATTTAAGATGATCAGTACAGTCTGTACAATGCCTTAGCAGAGTTATCCTTTAGCTTTTCAAATGCTATTAAATCTATATTTATTTTTCATGAGTAAAGGGAGCAGAAGTGGCTCATAACCTCTGCAGTTGTATTAATCCATGACTGCATTTCTTCCCACCGCGGCGTCTTTTTTAGATTCATAGAGTAAAGTGCAGCGTCACCTTGAGCATAGGGGAGATGTTAAAATGTTTAACGGAGCAACGGTTTTGCTGATTTTCTCTGTATTTAATATATTTAATGCATGTATGTGTGTGACAAAGGGGCAGAGTGTTGCTGGAGAAATGTCCCTACCTGATAATATAAAGATTACTTATGCAGACGGAGGACAAATATTGTATACAGTACAGTATTTCTCAAGAATGTCCTCAGTGCCTGCTTGTGCACTTACTGTACAGGCTATTATCAGTGGGTTCCAAACACATCCAATGGTTCTTCACATGGGAACTTGACAGCAGTTTTCATGTTCTTCTTTTTCTTTTCTCGTACACATGCAAAAACCTAGGCAGCTAAAGTGCACGTCAAAACATTTAAGTGTTAAACTTTCCAAAACAGAATACTTGATAATCGTTCTTTTACAGCAAATGTCCAATGTGTGTAGAGGTGAGAAATTACACAGAGTTTTAACTTTTTTTCCCCCTCATTCAGCTACTCTTGTCACTTTTGGCAGCATAAATGCCTTTGTCAGGAAGGAATTTACCCATTTGTACAATTCATTGTGTTTGTAACAAAGGACATGGAGAAAAGCTCATTCTACAGGAGGAGACTGTGCTTGTTGGCTCTTAGCCCAAATTATGAGCATGGCCATTTTTTTTACATACTAAGGCCTATGTAAAAAGCTGTATTTGGCTCTTTGGCAAGAAATGTTTGCCATGTATTTTTTATTTATTATTTATTATTTTTTCAGATATACCAAAAACACATTTTGTATTTTAAGAGCAAGTCACATACACAACTCTGCTGAAGTGTCCATATCATGACCTGTTGCTACATGACCGTAGGAGATCAATGGTCTCCACCATTTTAATAACCTTTATTTATTGTTGGCCTAACAAATGTAATAAATAGGGGCCATTGATCGTCGCATTGACCAGAGCTGCGGGGCTGTATCGGAGTCTTAAAAGGGCATGGGGGGGAAAAAGCTGGGAAGTCCCCTGGAGTCCTGTGCCGCTATTAATGAGAGGAGGACGGCAACCAATTATGTGCATAGGCCAAAACAGGGAGATGCACGCACACATGCTAACTCGTCACCATGACTTCAGAGGACAATACATTGACTTGCATTCGAATCCTGATTACTCACTTTAACTTAAACTTCCCTCACCCTAACTTTAATACACATCTTCTCCTTTAAATCTTGCTTACTTTTTGTCCTCTTAATGAAGACAAGTCCACATAATGTGTGGACACACACACACACACACACACGTAATTTGAATATTTATCCTCCTTCCCATTTGCTTTTCTGATTCCCTCTTCTGTTCTTTCGGCTCCCCTACTCCTCATTTCTCTCCCTTCGCCTCACAAAGAAAAAGACTTAATGAGGTTATTGGAAATCCATGAGGGTCAGAGCATACCTGTATTAAAATCTCATTTTGTTTAGGCTGTCCTCTCAGGTTAGTACTTATAGTCAAATTAACAGGCTGAAGCCTCCGCTTTGATCAAGAGCTACATTATCTTGTTATGGGTCAAAAGGTGCTCAGGTCACACAGGGAATCCTCACTCATCCCCCCCCCCTTCTCTCCACTCATTTCTTCTTAGCACTGTCTTTAACACATCTGCGATAACAGTCCTGCTGTTTCCATTTGTGTTTTCCTTTGGCTGGAACCAACTATTATTTTCATTGTCCACTGATCTATTCTTTTCTTTACAAGCGATCAAAACAGAGCCGAAGGTGATTTTCTACTTTACAAATCAATAATGGTTAAAAGATTATCAGTTATTACATTTTTTTTTTGTCAATTGCAGCCCTTTAAAAAAAATTCTTTAGTTTCCTACTATCTCCAATTGATGGGTGGATCTTATCCAACTCAATTCAAATGAATGAGATTTAAATCACTTTTACCTAAAATTCCTGTTTTACCCTTTTACTTGGATGAGTTAACAATTTATTCTGCATCATACAAACAGTTAATGTTGTTAAATTGATATGACAGCAGACTTTGTAAAATGTTGTTGAATCCACTGTGCAGATGCAAATATCAATTATTTAAGATGTGTAACTATGATGATTTGCAGGAAGTGACAAATCCAAAGTGCTCAGAAGTTTACAGAAAAATAATAAATATGGTAACAACATGTTAAGCCCAACTCAAGCTTCTGCGTCGAAGCTACGCTGTAGCCTATGAGTGGATGTGTACGCCACATAGAGCCATACTCCGTGCCCTGACCTGCACCGCCCCAAAAATGTAACTATGTGTCAGAGATGCAGACTGTAGGAGCTGTGATTGGTCCACTTGGTAGCATCGCATTTCCAGCAGACTTGCCACCAGTTTTTAATTGAGTTAAAGGAACAAACAAGGATGACGTCTTCCTTTTCTTCATTGCAGTTCTTTAAGAAAAAGTAATTGCTCTTCAACATCTCTCAACTCCAACTCCAACATGATCCGCTTCGTAACACTCAACATTGTTCTGAAGTAAACAGAGACGCCGGACAATTTGTAAATAAGTGGACCAGAAACCGGAAGACACTCCACCAGCATAGAAACTCTACCGCTTCTAGTGTTTCGGCGGTGTTGTTGCAGCGCGACTCACACACACCTACACCCAACATGAATGCTCAGCCCTGTGCATAGGTGCTTACCTACAGTGTAGCTTCGACGCGGAAGCATGAATTGGGCTTTAGATGTGGAATGTGTTGCACACCAATGTGCTTTTAAAACGAGTATAACCTGAATTCAAGAAAAGAAAATCTAATTCCTTGCCTTGGAAATAATTGTTTGCTGGGCTGACAAAATGTCGCAGTAATAAGTTCATGAATTAATTACTCAGTCAACAGAAAATTGGCATGGAGTATAAATTGATACTTTTTAGCCCAAATTGACTACTTTACCGTTTCCAGCCTCTGCAGTGAGCACATTTCCTGGTTTTGTTCATCGTCTTTTATGAACTGAAAACAAAACAAAATATTTGAAGAGGTCACTTTATGAAAATGTTTCTTGCATTTACAGACCAATCCATAAATCTATTAATCAAGAAAATAAATGACTTATAATGCTATGATGAAAATAATTACTTAGTTGCAGGCCTCACACCAAGTGAGATAAGTAGGCCAATTTAGAAACCGAACGTTTGACATAAAAGTGTGTGTGTGAGAGAGATTTGGTTTCTACACTGACCTGCCTATCACATTAAAAAGAGTTTACTCATCACAGTCTTTCTTGTATTTTAATGTATCACATATCTCACATATACTTTAACTGGGGCTTACATAGAAACATTTTTACTTTCAGCTTCTCCACATCTGTAAGAGGACGAGACAGTGCATTCAAGTGCTGGGCACGCTGCCCCTCTGCAGTTTTTAGTCAGAGGCTTAACTGACAGACAGGCACTTTGAGATAAATAAGGACTTTTAAAAAAGTGTGAATCATGAAAAGCTGCTCAGTGGAGACTCGGAATTAAAATATAGAGATGGAAATGCGCATAATAGGTCCCCTTAAATATCTTAACGAGCACTACACTCACAGCTTAACCATTTTAACAGCGTCTAAGGGAGCAACTACGTTATTGCTATAAGCCCTGCAGATACCTACATTGCTGCCCAATAGATATAAAAAATCTCTTTTGATCAATTATTTACAAGCTTGGTTAAATGAACTACCTGTTCTTGTTTTCACTGAGTGTGAGGTAATGTGGAACAAACAAGCGGATAAATCAGTGAGAATAATGTGGACCACACCCGTGAGGCATCATACTCAAATGTCATGTTGCATCGTAATGATGATTGTGAAAAGAAACACTGTGCCTCATTCGTCTTTGTTATTCTTATGAATATCAAGGTCAAATCTGTTGTAAATTACCTGCATTGGACGATGGACAGAAACAAATAATTTCATCAGGGATGCTCGTTTTGGGATGGTTATTATATCATCAACTGGAACCACTTAAGTATAACCATGATTAACTCCAAAGTGATACCATTGTTGCGGTGGCAGTAGTGTCTCCTGTCCTCATTGCACCTTGGGTGATGAGTTTGACTTCTATCTGCTGAAGTACCTGTTTCTGTATCTCTTGTATATTTGTATGCTGGTCCATGTTGAGGTAAAAAAAAATGATATGATAGTTTACCGTCTCTTGAGAGCCAACAGTTTTTCTTGACATTTAACCTGCCGTGGCAGTAACATCTTTTCTCTCTCCCACTGGAATTTGCATTAATAGTGTGCTGTCACTTCTGCTGTTGTATTTTAAAGGCCAAACCTGCCCCGGTTCCTCCCAGTTGAGGCTGTGTCTTTGTAATATGTTTTAGATGTACAGGCCACCTTCCTATTCAAGTGGTCTCAGACTTTTGGACGCTGTCAGTGTCTTTTCCCAGGATAATGGTGTAGATCTTTTGCAGCCCCTGCAGAGTTGACAGGGAACAGGCACATTTGCCTACATATTAGCAGTAAAATCATCTTATTGAGGCTGTTGACCTCCATCTCTTTCATTTTTTAACTGTGCACAATTTCTTTTTATTCAATTGACTTGTCTATTGGGTGAGGAGGGCACATTTCAGAATAAAATGACTTAAAATATGGTGTTCTTATTGGTCAAAGGATCTGCGTACTGACACCTTCCTTTTAATATGTGTGAAGGAAAAAGGCACACATTTCGTAGACAAGATAATGTGAACCACATCGTAGTGCAAACTAAAAGAATATCAGTAAAGAAGTAAAAGTGCTTAATAAGCAGTAAAACCAGCCTCTAGCTCCCAAACAGCTTGAATCTTCATTGACTTTTCTGTCATTTGAGTGAAAGCTGTGTGTCAGGGGACATTGGATCATTCTTGACAGAAAGCCTCCAGTTCTTTGAAGGATAAAGGAAGAGAAGAAATGTGTCCCATGAAACCTGATGGACTTTTAGATCGTGTGGCTGGGGAGACAATCTTAGACTTCTAGCCGCTTTCCGGTGTTCATGAAAACACTTGAGCTATCCTTAGATTTAAAGATACCATTTCTGATCCAAAAGTTGAGAATAGACAAAAATTATATTTAAAGCATCATCCGAAATCTTCTGAAAAAGCTGTTTTTCTTTGTTAATTGGTAATAAAATGTGATATAATCTTCACAAGTCACGAGGATAGACAAACATTGTGTGCTTTTGCTAAAACACAAACATTTATAATTTGTGTCTTTATTGAATACACCCACAAAACATTGTTAGTGCTGGTGGGAAATAAGTGAATCCTTGGATTCAATAACTGTCCGAACCTCCTTTTGGCAGCAATTACCTCAAACAAAGACTTATTTTAGCTGTGGATCTGACCTGCACAACATTCAGGAGGAATGACATCATCAGGTATATTCTGATGATGTCTGCTATGTGACCTCCTCTCTCGTAGTCCGAACTCAGCATTGGTTTAAGGTCTGAGCTCTGATTGGGCCACCCCAAACTGTGGATTTTCTTAGTTTAGACCCCATGTCGGGTGATTGTCCTGCTGCATCACCCATCTTCTGCTGGTGCCCAGCCATCTGACAAATCAACCTTGTGTCTTCAGCCCACAAAACATTTTACCATTAGTGTGTTGGAGATTGAAGCTCCTCTTGGTAAACTTGTGCAGTAAGGTTTTTGTGGAGAGCAGAGGCTTGTCTGGGGCTTGAATGGAGCCATGCATTTGCGTATGATTTACTCATGAAGAATGATGTAAACCTGCTCCAATAATTCATCTAATGTTACTTTGGGTTTCTTTTCTTTAAACCGCATTGAGCCTCCATCTACAACTCCACCTGGTTTCATTGACAGGACTTCATATTTACAAACAAGAAGATGTCATTTAAGCCTGACAGCAATACTAATATGGATAATGGAAATGCATATTGATACCAGGTGTAAATATAATCAGGTTAAAATCATAATTACATAGAATCTGGGAACAAGATGAATTTCAATGTCAGGTGTAATAGAGTGTGATGGTGAGCTTCATAAAAATATGTACTAAACCTCAGTATGACATTGTCACTGTGGGCATATTAGCAAGGCTAAAGATTGCATTTATTTAAAAGCAACACTATCCATAACTGCATTCACATGGTGCATGGAAGGTCCCATTTCCAGAGTTGTGAACTCGTTGTTCCTACTTGTGTCTGGAAGTTGAAAACGTGCGTGGACGCTGTAAAAGGTGGTGATGAAGTCAGCGATTTAGCAACTCCTGTGCCAAAAGTTTCACCCACTTTCCGATTTGTTCACTAGAACTCATGTTTTCGTTAGTTATCCTAGTCGGGAACAAATCTTCGATTATTCCTGACACCACGTGACCACACAATAAGTACAGCTCAACAGAGCCCCTAGACCCTCAGTCGTGTCTGGACCTTTCATGCAAGAGTAAACTGTGTAAATTCCAATATGAATCTGTCAGGACTAAATGGAGTTTTTACCAAGCATGCAGGTGGGAGAAGGTTGAGGGGTGAGGAGGTCAGGTGGACATGATTGAGGTGATATGCTGCAGTGTGACTGCATGTGTGCGGATGCTGTGCAAGTTGAGTCTTGTCCTGCCCAGTCCCACTAGCACACTGACCTTTTCCTCTATCGGTGGGAGAGGATGAGGGCACCTTAATTACCCTCTCAACAACAGCCTTCCTAACGCTGCTCAGCCAGGGGAGGTCACGAAACCCACTGTACTCAAACACAACACATGCTCTATAGGTTTACATTACCCACAGAGAGTTATCCGGCACTACCTGGAAAAGGTCACTTGGCACTATTACATTGACTTACGTGGAAGTGTTGTACGTGTGTAAACTATTGAATGACTTAGCTCTGAACAAATGTGTTCTCATGCAGCTCTCTCTTGCCACTCACACGGACACACGTGGAACGGCAGGGCAGGGAGGGCGAGGAGGAGAATGTGACATCAAGTGAAGGGAAACATAAACCTATTATTCAAGTTGACAGCAGCTCTGCTCATTAATGCATGTGCAATAAAACCGTAGCCAATACGAGTAATTTATCAAAACACCCATTAAACTTTCAGAAGTGATATTTACAGTTTGTCCTGCAGTCTCCCATCCACCAGTGGTCTAATGTGTTTAAGCCATAGCAAATTGTCATTTTATAGCTAGTTGTTATGAGAAAGCTAAAACAAAAATGGGCTGTATGTTAAAAGTGGACATTGATGACTGCAAACTTTTTTTGGACAAGTGGTTTCTCTAAAACACTGGGCGACGCATCCACCTGACCTATGTAAAAACGTCCCTGAACATTGGGACACCATAGCGCTGGTATATAGTGACTAGTGAGTGATTTCAGACACAGCCACTGTCTTTTCTCATCAATGTTGTAAATATTGTTATTTTGTTGATAACTTGCTCTGTTACACGGGACATCTGTTACACTGTCCATCCTCGTAGAGGGATCCCTTCTTTTTGGTAGTTTTTTCCTCACTCTCACTCAGGGTTAGGGGGAGAGGATCTCACACCTTGTTTAGCCCTATGAGGCAACTTGTGATTTTTGAATATGGCTATACAAATATAATCTGAAAAATTGAATGGACAACATATAAGGAACAATTATTTCCCATTGTATTTTAAGTATAAAAAAATATATTATTTTGTATTGTCAATGGTGTAATAATGACTTTGAGATTAAGAAGACAAAGAAGTGTTTCCTCAGCTGCACAACATATGTGCTGTCAGGGGTTGTCTTCTCTGCAGTATTCAAGTGCGAGTTTTATCAAGCAGACCTCAGGCAGCTGATCAGGCAGCTTTTGTTGGCACTTCCTTGATTTCAGTTCATTGTGTCAGTGTCCTCTTTAATTGGAGCTACAAGTTGGGGCGACAGGGCGTCACCGCGGCTGACGTCTGCTCCGCTGCACAACGGAATGTTTCTGAAGTGCTGATGGTGCTGAAGTGCTCACTGCTACTTCTGTGTGTAATTTGCACTGTTGGAGACCTGTGCTGCCTGAACAGGTCGCTCTCTGTGTGTGTGTGTTTGTCAGGATTTTCCACATAACCCATGGATCAATGGTTATTCTATTTCGATGGCCTATGTATTTTTCCCCTCACTTCGGGCCACAGTGGACTTTAGTGTTAGGTCTCATTTCCTGGTGTGACATCAGTCTGTTGTTACGATGCTCCTGTCCCATTTTCATTTGGAAGAAGAAACACCCACACACTATCTACACTGGCTCAAAAAAACAAACATTGTTTTATCAAATGTTTTTTCATTAAGCAGGTGTTTTTACTCTTTCTTGTGTGTCAGGTCTGCTTATGCACTTTTCATAAAGATCATTAAGGTTTTTGATTATTTATTTATTCAATGAGCCTTTGCTTTATCTGCACCTCTCTGTTTTATATTCATACTTTACAGTTTCAGGTTAGAGCCCTTAGTATAATGACAGAACTAGTTATTCTTCTAGCTGTAGAAAACTGAAGCCGTTTTTTAGACATGAACTCCGGAAAAAGTAGGTCTGGTTTTTCTCTAGGATTTTTCTTTCTCATATGAAGAACGCAGCAGGAAATTATCTGGAAGTTATGCCATCCCTAGAGGGGTGGCGTCTGGGTAGAGAATGCAGGAGGCAAGACATAATGTATAAATCCTGCTGCAGAAAGTTTGCAATTTTGCAGCACATCAACACTGGCGTCTGCCCTTATTATCAAAAACTCTTGAATCTCATTGTCTGTCCAGCTTGACATATTTGTCTGCATCAGTTTTGTGTCTGTTGCGTGTTTCAAATCATCATCAACTCGTCTACTCACTCCATGGAAAGTCTGGAGCCTCTCCCTCGGACATTAGGGTACTCACACAGAGCCCCACTGGATCATTTCAGGAGAATATTCTGGGCTCAGTGCATGTCTGACAGCAGCAATATAGTGAGCTCTATTTCTATAGTTGAAGTCCCTGGATCAAGTGGAAAAATGTGGAAGTGAATAAATCTTCTTTCTCAGTAACTATTGTGGAGTTCCCCCCTGGGTGAGACACTTAACTTTTACTGCTTCACTGGATTGTCATTGGCCAGGAGCAGCAGAATGTGGTTTACTAGAAAAACGTCCCTGAAGGGACCTGAACACAAGCATGCTCAGTCCAGTTACTCAGATGAATACAGATTTAATGTGCTTTTGAAAAACTTTAACAATGATGTGAGCACTGATGAGTGATGTGAAGATAATGTTGTGTCCTGTGTCTTCTCTCCCAGATGAAGACGGTCAGTGTAGCGCTGGTGTTGTGTCTCAATGTTGGAGTGGACCCCCCCGATGTGGTCAAGACCTCACCCTGCGCCAGACTGGAGTGCTGGATAGGTGAGTGAGTCTGTAACATGAAAATGAATGAACATGCTCTTACAATGTAACTTTTTTTTCAATGACGCTCTTTTAGAAAATACACATTATCACTGACAGTCAAGCTGATGCCATTTCTGAGTAGTCCGTTTTATCCTGAAAACACCATTTATAACAAACCATGACAGTAAAAGTTTAGCTTTTACTTTGCAGCATTTAGCGACATTCTTAGTCTCTCCCAGAGCTGAATTCATAAGTGCTTTGTCAACAAAAGATGAATTAGTCGAGAGAACCACAACACGTAACACAGAACAAAGACAAAGGAACCACCTCCATTGAATGGAAACCTCAAAACCACTGTTTGCCTCCCCTGAGACTCCTTTACTCTTCGAGGAGTGAGGGAGGCACATTAAAGTGTGAACACAGCTCTTAAAGTTTCTTAACTCTCTGAGTGCCTCCTGACACTGTGAAGACCTGCCGCTTGGTTCTAGAGATGGCGAACTTTCAGAGGTAAAGGCAGGGGTGATGTCCTGAAATACACCAGAGTAGAATATATGGAATCTGATGCATCTATTTGCAAATAGATCGACACACATCAGCTTTTCTTTTGCTATGGTGTGTGTGTGTGTGGTTGTCAGAAAACTTATTTTACACAGTGGCACCAGTACAGGAAATTGTGTAATCCTATAGGGACTTGGGAGAGATCTTGGTGTTTCAATATGCACTTTCACCATAGGTTTCTTGAAAGTCACTATTTTATTATTCATTTTACTTCACATTTCTCCAAAGTCTATAAGTTTGAGAAAAAAATACAGTGTCTCAAGAGTCTAGATAATAATAAATTAAAAAAAGGAATTGTGTATTTTGAAATTTCTTATTATTCCAAGAAAAGTATATATTATTTCTTTAAAATGACACACACACAGAAGTTATTATTTGAACCATCAAACACAATCATTTAGTTGTGATAGTGCGACAAAGCCTCATTCATCACAAGAGCAGTGGATAACTTCTCTGCATAAGCGCATCAGTATCTCCTGCAAACTTGCCAATACATTAGTCTCTGCCTGCTGCGCACAATTTGATCTGTCCTCAATCTATATTTTGCTATTCTTCTTGCCATATTGATGCACTCTCATCAATATTTCAACCTGAGGCTGCTGATATTTTTCCAAACACTGCTTTTGATTTGATAAGAAATTTTCCTTTGATGCTGAAAGGACGAACTTGCCTTTGTCATCATAGTTCTGTTGTATCTTTTTCATGAATATTAAACAACATTTGCTGTTTTGTTACATTGGTTTTGGTAAAACTGTCAGCTAAAAATCTGACACTTTACAATCATGGCTGCTTTATCACCTTCGATTGAATGAGTATAGTTTTACTGTGCCGTGTGTGTGTGTGTGTGTGTGTGTGTGTGTGTGTGTGTGTGTGTGTGTGTGTGTGTGTGTGTGTGTGTGTGTGTGTGTGTGTGTGTGTGTGTGTGTGTGTGTGTGTGTGTGTGTGTGTGTGTGTGTGTGTGTGTGTGTGTGTGTACGCGTACGCAGTGTATTTTACTCTCTGTGTTTGCTTGCCAGATCCTCTGTCGATGAGTCCACAGAAAGCTCTGGAGACCATCGGAGCCAACCTGCAGAAGCAATATGAAAACTGGCAACCCAGGGTAAGTGGGTTCACATGAACCAGCCCCACTCTTTCTCTTAAATGTTCTTGTAATGACACAAACACACACACACACACTCTCACAGCTATTGCACATTACAGTACATACACACTCGGATGAAATGCATCAAATAAAACAATGAAGAATCATCCGCCCTCCAAGATCTGACTTTGGTCATATCATATCATCAGTGATTGATTTAGCATCCAATAACCCATATGGTACGTTCACAGCTAACGGGAAACTATTATGATGCGTTCCCACAGAATGCGTCACAAATTTTATTCTGGTTAATAAAAACAACCTTCTTTCAGATTTTTGCCAAATCTGTGAATGAAACGGGTAGTGGTGGTAGTTTTTGTGTGAGAAGAGGCTTTCTGGAGAATGTATTTTTCTCCAGGTATTACTTAGTGGACATTTTAAATGTATTATTTTACCCTCATCAATCTATAAGGTTGTCGCTACGGATGTTGAGCAGTTCTTCCACTTACCAGAATGTCAGTGGTTTGATTCCTTGCTCCAGCGAATGAATATGTGGGTGAATGGTCGATGAACGGTCGATGAAACCAGAGCAGCGCTGTAGAAAATACAGTCCACCCATTTACATTTTCTCATTGGCATGTACAAAAGTGATCAACGTGGTTCTAGTCTGGATGAAACCTGAATGAAACTGTGACATCTTGCACTTATCTGCTTTTAGTGTGTGAATTCAAAAAAACTAAACTCCTGCAGTTGTCATTGTAACTCTATGGCCCATAATTCAGCCCGTTTCCTCTCAGTGATCATTTGATGGTTGAATGGTTTTATTTTTAATATCTCTTTGTATCATCACTTATACTCTTCTGTGTTCAACGTTCCAACAAACACCCACCTGCTCTTGACAGTGATTCTTATTTCTTTTTCTTTAAACAGATGCATCACGTGGTCTTGTAAATTCCGCTGTTATAAGTGTATGTGTGTGTGTTCATGGATTCATATCATTGCTAGCAGCTGCACTTCCTCTTGGCTCCCAGCTGTAAGCGAGGTCGGTATTTTCTCAGAGGCTCCTCAGTCGAGCTCTCCCTTGGCCTCCGAGCATCGCAGCCTCTGTGCTGGAGCAGATGGTAGAGGCAGCTTTTCCATCACTCCTAAACACAGATGAAGCGAGATAAGTGAAGGTTAAGAAAACAAAATGGATGTTAGGGTGTGAGGACAAGCGGAGATGGAGATATGCACTGGAGTAGATGAAAGATGCTCAAGAAAAGACTGATTTGTGATCAGTAACCTGCTTTCACAATGTTTGGACAGAGAGAGCAGGAAATGGTAAGGAGAGAACTGTGCTTAGGCAACAGGAAATCTGATCCATGCGACTGACTGTACCCAGTCTTAGTAGACAGTGTTTACAAAACGTGACGGGATTTTCTGTCATTTAACCATTCATTCATGTTTTCAGTGAGGTGTGGTTCTCCATTGGCAACAGCTCAAATTGTCAAAGGTCTAGTTTGATGATTTAGTTTGTCTGAGGAAGATGTTGAAGCTGCTGATCAGTTTCTCATTTCATGATCAGTTGAGTTTGTAGATGACTGACTAAATAAAAAACATTAAGTCATTACATTTTCTCTAGGCCCCCTCTCTTCTCCAAAAAGTTTAATTTCAGATAATTGTAGTAAACAACATATTCTGGGAAAAACTGTATTGTAAGGTGGGTCTTTAGGACAGTGACAGCTGTAACTGAGATCAGAGGTGTTGAATGAAGCGGTTTCATGCTCTTTATGTGCTGCTGACATTTCTGCATTTGATGTAAATTTGAAGAAAGATTACATCTTGTGATTACCATGTGGATGGTAAATAAGCACTAAAAAGTCTTATTTCAACTATATTTTATTTGAAAGTCTGCACCAGATGACAACAGTGTATGATGCTGCATACATTTGTACACTCCTTTATATATTTCTCTCTGTGCCTCTTGCTATGTCAGACATGTATCCTGTGAAAGAAATAAGCAGACACTTGAAATTTGATGGGAATGGTTGAGCAGAGCTGCATTTGCAGATCTTGGATTTGAACTGCATTTCAAACCACCTGCGAATATGATTTAGACGACTCAATTTGATCAGGCCTTTTTTCTTGTGAGACTTTGTAACAAAAGGTCTGTTTATTGGATGTGTGAAAGAAATCAGACCTCAGGTGTCTGCTGAGAGCAATAGGGATATGGGATGTTTTGGGCCAGGTGGAGTGGAGGAGCTGAAAGACTAAGAAAAAGGTAAAATAGAGACCGTAGCTGCTGAGCCTTGTTAGTCGGAGCTTTGGCATCCTACATGTCCACCAAAAACCTTATATCTTGAGTAGGTAAAATTAAAAATAACATTGTGTGGCTGTTTTGTAAGATGCCACAGAAGTGACACACAAGAGGGGGTGAAGGAAGAGACATCCTAAGAGAGAGCAGTTGAAGGAATGTGGGCTTGAGCTCTGCTGACCTCTGAGGTCAGGTGGTAGGAGTGCAGGAGGAGGAGTGGGAGGCTGAGAAAGCTGTGCCTTTTTTCTTTCTTTTTTTTCTTTCTCCAGCTCTGCGGCACCACCACAGAGCAGCGTTCGCCAACACACCTTATATAAACGGTTGATAAAGCAGTCAATTACACCGCAGCTATTTACCTGCTCTTTCACCGTGACGAGAAACCTGGTAGTAAGGTAATTTCGGATGAAGCCAGTTGGTAAATATTAGACCAAATAGCAGATCTGAAACCCGTTCAGTCACTTATCCCACTGGTGTTGGTGTGTACGAGCTGTGTTCATAGCAGTGGAGCTGCTCAGAGAGTTTAGCTGTGCCAGCCTGCCGTCACAAATTCCCTTCTCTGTTTGCTGCTGTACTCTAACATTAACACTCATGGCCAGAAAATACAGAGAGAAAGGCAAACACTGTCTTGGCTGCTGCCCACTCGCTTTCTCTCCCAACACTCCCTCTCACTCTTTTTTAAGAGTTTTTTTGTATTTCTTTCTCTGACCTTTCTTCATCATCTTTTTCCACGCCACATCAAAGTTATATATTTTCTTCTGTCCTTGCCTCCTTTACATCTGCGTATTTTCACCAGTCTTCTTTGTCTGTGTTTGTTTTTACAATCGAGTAAAGAAAAGATCTGATACCTCTCTGCCTCTAGGAGCTTGGAGCTGAGATCTAATGCAGCACAGGCAGATTACATCACATTCTTTATCCTACTGTTCTTCTGCAACTGATTTTTTCAGTCAATCAGGACTGATTTGCTCCATAATAGTTCATTTTAGTGGTTCACTGTCTACTGGAAGGAATGCTCGTAGTGGATTGTGATGCAACAGCAAATACAAAAGATAACATTTTATCATCATTCCAGTTTAACCATTTCAAGCAACATTGTCCGTTTGTTTGGTGGTTGGATGGTTCATTATTCTGTCTTTTTGATTATCAGCAAGATTATGCAAAAATGAATTTATTCATAAAACATGGTTGAAGGATGTTTACGTGGTATTGTTTTTTTGGTACATTTTCGCCAACCATCCCCCAAAAGTCAGTCATATTAGTGGACTTATACCTACTGATGTGTGCAATTTCTTGTTGCTCTCTACTGTTCGTCTACATTTTTGTTTGTCTGTCTTGTCAGCAGGACTCAAAACCTACCTTACGAATTTCCATGAAAGCTTGTGGAAGCCCATTAAATTCTGGAAGGGATCTGATAAATGGGCAGATCCAAAACATTTTTCATCTTCTTTAACATGGCGAAATAGCCACGCGTTAGCCTCGGTAGAGGTATGGCTGCCCCAAGTTCTCACTGATCCACTGTGTAAACGAGGGAGGGCCGACACCCTTTAGTGTAATGAGTGTAGCTGCTCCTGGCATGCATGCTGTTATCAGCGATGAACTGAGCTGTTGCCACATCAACCAATATCTGAAGGATTTTGATTCAAAGCAACTTCATTGACCTTTTTAACAAACATGGTCAAGGCTGCTGAAAAACCTTTGGGAGTTGTCTTTATTACTTTGGGACTGAACCTTCACAGCGGTGCAGGAAATTGTTATCATTGTCATTATGGCTAAATCTATCGACACAGTTTCCCAACATCCAAATCATGAAAGCACAACAAATATGAAAAAGGAATGGTAAAAACTGTCTGGAGACTCAGTTGGTGTCTTAAAATTAATATGTCGACTACTTTAGTTAAAGTTTTTAAATCCCCTCTGTGCTTTCTTGCCTTCTGTATGTATAACTCCCCCACACAGATTCTGTTTTTTGTTACGTGTATGATTCCTAACCTGCAGAATTAGCATAGCCTGCTAGCAGCAGTCACTGATAAAGAAGTTAAGGGAAGGAGACACCTGACGACTGTCAGTAGAGCTGATGTGATTGCTGTCAGCTGTGGGCACACACCCTGCTTATGTCCTCATATTCTGACACTTAAATGTGATGCTGCCTCATAATAGTGCAACTTCTCAGACTCAGGTTTAATAACTTTAGGCATGTTTTTCTCCCAAACCATGAACCTGGTTGGTTATGTTTTTTTTATTTTGGACTTTCAGTCCTCATGGTACTTTAACCTGAATGGGTCAGGATTTGTTTCGTAGTTTGGGTGTCATTTAGCCTCATAAAAAAGCTGCCAGATGTATCCAGTGTTTCATTTGTGAACTGATATAAGGCATCACATTCCTTTTGAATAATTAGTAAAGTTGTGCATGTGGTTTAATTTGTGTGTGCCAGATGACTGTAGCTGCAAATGGTAAATCATAATTTGTGACACAGTGGTCAGCAGGTTGGGAACTAGACCCTTGTGTTGGCGATAATGGCAGCGTTATTATAGTTTTCCTGCCCTGACCCCACTCACAAACTCTCAGCACTCTAATTGTTCTTTTGTACAGCAGATGGTATTGTACATTCCACACCATCGTTCTTTTGTTTGTCAGACATTGTTGTTGTTTAACTTCATCCTTGTTCTGCAGTGTTTTTATTGAGTGCGTCTGTATTGTGTTGTATTTGAGTCCAGACTATATTCAACCGTGGACTGCCTTTGTTTCATGCAGAGGCATCACGAAGCTATGTTAGTGAGATACCTTCCTTCACTTTCAATTTCTCTTTGAGTTTTCCAGCTCAACATGTCTCCTGTGCTCTGCTATTCTCTTTCATGCCTCACTTGTTCTCTTTCATTTTCTTTCTGCATGTCACTCCTTTTCTCTTTCTCTCCCTCTCCTCCGTTACAAGTTTTGAAGTCTAGTTTAAAATTCTACCACCTTGCCTACTAGATGTTTGGTAGTTACTGAGGTGAAATGCACCCTACATGTGGTAGTCTTGTCCTATGGCCAGTGCAGCATGGCTTACATCGCTGAACATGTACACCAGATTTACTGGTCTCTGTCCAATATCATCGTCTTTTCTCTTTAGGTCTGTTTTTTTATCCGTCTGTGTGCTGTCATCCCTCTCTCCCTGGATCTCCCTCTACTGCTTGCTTGCACTCTGTAACCCCCTTGCTGTTCACTCTACGAACTTTCTTTGCATAATTTATCAATGAGCTGCAGCTAAAACTCTCTGCTTTTCATTTGTTTTGAGTTTTTTTTTCTCTTATCACCCTGGAACAGCCAAACAGCAGAGAAATAATTCCTAACGTGAAATGATCAATGAATACATGATTGCAGCACCCATTGTCAGAACCATAATACCAACAATTGGGCAATTAGGAACGGCTGCCAATTTAAATATGGTTCTCGGCAGCTATTCCTGCGACAGTCACTGTGCCCATCTAAAAATGAACCCATTTTCCACCTAACAGACAGAACTGACAGCATTAGACTAGATGCCCCAACCATCTCAACTGTCCCCTTTTGGCATGGAGGAGCAGTGGTTCTAATACGGATGAACTCCTCATCCTTTTTCTAAAGCTGAGCCCAGCCACCGGACTTAAAAACTAATTTCGACAGCTTGTATTTGCGAAGTCAACACGTCTACAGTAGAAATGTTATATAGAGAATGTATGAGCCTTAAGTGTTATGAATGTATTGTCTGAACAGTGCAATCAGTCAGTTTTCGACGACATTGATTTGCCAGTGGGCCAGTGACAGTGTGAAACTAGGGAGGGATAAGGATGATTCTTCTTTGCAAGAAATTTGCTTTTTCACATGCTTTGTTAATATAAACCATGACTCAAACATCCTGTATATCAGGGGAACTTCCACCATGTGAGTTGAGGTAACCCCCTGTCAAGTAGAGTTTGTAAAGCTGCCCTTGTGACTCGTTGACAACAAGTTAAGTTGAGTGCTAAAAGGAACATACCTTGGTGTATGATAGTACATCAGATGGCAAAAAAATCACTGGAGGATGATAAAACAACCAAATCATGCGATAACAGTGTTGGTTCTTGTGAAGCTGCTGTGTGGCCGGCAGAAGGGCAATGTGCTTTGGTCACATTCATTGTGTTAGTGTGTGCCGATTAAGCATAAAGCTAAGTGTAGGAATGACATGCACTGTCACGAAACTAACCCAAATTCAAAAAAGGTATTGGAAAATATGGATCACTTCTAACATTCTTATTTCTGTTGTAAATCTTGGACAAGAAAAGAAAAAAATATTTTAATTTCCTGCCTATGCTGGTTATAAGGCATCAGTATTTCCTGTCCACGTGTCCAACTCAGTAACCAGCACCACTACATGATTCCCTTTGAGGACCCCTCACAGCTGCCAAATCATTGAAATCCCATTTGAGTTCACTGAAAACCAGTGTGTGCCGGAACCTGCAGAGTGAATAACGCGATGCGGAAACCATCTTAATGATCTGCCCTCGCCTCTCCTCATGCACCAGTCCAATAGGAGCCACAGAGAAAACCATTAGCCCACTGTAAGACATAAAGACATTCCACCAATACATCTATAAACAATGTACTTATGAGGAAGGCTACAGTTCTCTAGTGGGACAGGAAGAGTGGGGGGGAGGGGTTAGTGATCAGTCCTCTCACTGATGCAGATCACCTTGTTAACATCTCAGTTAACGACAGTTTGAAAACCTCCATCTTGTGTTGATGATTGGATGGAGATTAACTCCAAATTACTGTATGGATAGGTGTTGTATAATGGCTAGTATTTATCATCAATTGTAGTAATGCATTGCTAAAGTAAGAGAAACATGGCTGCTCCCTAAAAGTGAAGCCAAAGTGTCTCAATTGCCTCCCTCTCTCTGTTAGTGGATGGGAAATGGGCCAAGTAAAAAGTCCAAATACATGGCAAATTTTTCTCAGAGATTGGTTACTGTCATTTTAGGAAGTTCTTATCACACTGATATATGTTCAAATGTGAAAAGGTCATGAGACCGACTCTCGATTGGTCCCACGGCTCCAATCACCGATCGCTATACTGCATAGACTGGCTCCAAATGAAATCTGTGTTGAAAGATGGTGGTGTGCATATCTTGGATATTTTGGCTTAATTACTGAATATTGGGAAGAAGAGGACACACTTCATCCATCAGTCTATGGTTGAAACCCAAATGGGGCTTGGGTTTTGTGTATCCTCATACCAGTGGAGCTGTAATCTTATGATCATTGCTCCAAGGGCATTCATTCTTTGTAAGATGGAGTCTGCCTTCATTCCTCCATTTAATTCTGATAAGGGGAAGAACAAGCTCTGAGATGACCCTAAGATTTTCTGGGGTATTTTTGCTCATGATGTGTGTGAAATGCACATCATTGTGGTTAATTTAAATCACCTTCTTAGCTGAGTCATGCCAAGTTTGTGAGAAACCTGGGTGTCAGGTTTAATGACCAGCTCTCTCTCTCGATACCTAACCCATAGCCTGACACTGATTGGACGTTTCATAGGGAAAGGTAAATTAAATTAATCTTTCTGAGAAGAAGATGGAAAAATTCTCTCACAACCATGTTGTGTCCGTCTCCCAGTTGTGCCACTTCGCACTACAACATAATCAAATCAGGCCTTACCCAACTCAGAATGCCATCCATCAGCGGAGGGGCATTCCTATCTATGTTCAAGAATGTCTTGAAGACCCATCTTTTCTGAGAGCACGTCCTTTCATACCTCTTACACCCTTAGACATACCTAACAAGCACTTACTGTGAATTTTCAGTGTACTTCTTTACCTGATGTCCTACACTTAAACTCTCGATTAACAGATTTAGCACTTAGTGCTGACTTAAAGGTATCCTATTCTTCCAAAGCTTAGGTTTTGTCCCTGAATTGTACGCTGCTTTGGATAAAAGCATCAGCCAAATGACTGAATGGTAATTAATGGTTGTAAATGGAGTGTTGTCATACAGGACATTAACATCTTTCTGAAGTGTTTTGATCACAAGTGGAGGTCTAGTGTGAACACACCTAAGAAAGATGTGATTGAGATCTAATTGCTCAGTCTGGGATGCATATGGCCATTTTCTTATTGCAAATGTGTCCTGGGCCACATTGAACTGATGATTTTCAGCTGTGATGGATGATGCCCTGGATGTGCAGCATGACAAATGCATAATAAAGTGAGTGGATGAAAACTCTGAGCCAACAGCATTATGCCAAATTAGAATATTTGGTTAATTATATCTTCTTTTTGGACCAGTTTCGGCTGGTTGAGTGTGTACCATGTGTGCACTGGATGGAGTAAAGAGACTTATCGTCTCATTCTCTGTCACTGATCAATTGTTAAAGTGATCCCATAATTTAATTTTAAGTCACCATAATCTACTTGTCATACCGGGCCAAGTGAAGGCAGTGCACTGAAATGACCTCATGAATGTGTTTTCTTTCATATTGTTATGAAAGAAAACACATTCTTCCCCTTACATTCTCTGTTTTTCAAAGTTCACACTGACGACACCTATATAGTTATGACAAACATGTTACCAACAAATTCATCTTTATACAGCCAGCACTCATTGAATATCATTATCATTCACATTGAGGTGTGTCTCTTGAGCTTTGGACGAACGTTGGTCCAATATTCACTCCAGTTTTAACTGTGTTTAACCTACTCCTGAGGGGAAAAGCTGGCTCTTTGGCTGCTTAATGCTTCAGTCTCTCCACCACCCTGTCACCGACTCTGTCTGTCTGCTGTTTGGATCTGTGCTGTTGTCATACAGTCATACAAGAGCTTATTAAATGTGAGTGCATGTGTTGGCATGAATTTTGTAAGAGGATGCAGAGCAGGAGGGGACAACAAGGGAGGCCAGGATGTGACTCAGTGGATGGAGATTAAAGATAGATGCACCTTTCATTCTGCCATTATTAACACATTTAGCCATGTGTAAAAAATGTGTCACGGTGACTGCGTGCCCACGCCAATCCAACAAGCCTCCAGTTGAGCATTGCATGGGAACCGGGGCATGTGTGTTTAAGGAAAATGGTAAAAATGCGGAATGGATCCAATCAGCATAGGACTCTGTGAATCTGAACTGTGGAGGAACAGAGGGATGACAGAAGACGCTCATCCGTGAAGACAATTTTGTGTCTTTGCAAGTCATTGGAGAGACACTTCACTGCCTGCCACCAAGCTTTTTCTTTGCACACTGATCATCCAGAGTGTATGGGCTACATGTTACTGTCTTATTACTAACAAAGCTCTACCCACCCAGCTGTAGCTGCACTATTGAATTCAATTGCTCTTTTCTTCTGTGCTTTGAGTCTAAGTGTCTCTTAAATTGTCCTGCCAGGCAAATGGCCAATTAAACGCAGATTTTTTAAAATGTCTTACAGCGCACAATTGGCACAGCTTTCATTTGTGTAAGATTATTTTAAAAAATGAATGTTCTTTAGTGGTATATTAAAGCTTTAACTTCAAGGTAAAACTTGTCATTATAATGAACTACAAAAAAGACATAATTCCTCACACCATCTACCTAATAACTCCACAAACAGCTATCCGTCTGTCTGGTTGGGCATTTGGACGTGTATATACCGTCTATTCGTGATTAGCTGAGCCCAGCCCAGATTTTTTTTTGGGGGGGGGGGGGGGGGGGGTGTTTGGCCGATTTGTTATTTTATTTTGCTAATATAATGGGCTACTTCCCAGAATTCATTCAACTGTACAGATGAACCTGCGAAGTGGTACATTATATAAAATAGTAAATTTTATATATTCATTCATTCATTCAGTCCATCCTGACTCCTCTGACTCACTTCTCTCTCTCTGACACCATATCCGCTGACGTCTCTGACTCGCTACAATTTAAACATGGATTTTGTTTGCACCCGCCAACACATTATCAACACTGATCATCACATTATGATTGATACTTTTTTGAAATGAGTAAAATCACTCTTTATAGCTTCGCACATTCATTCTTTTAAACTGCTCCACAAATGAGGTTGGATTTCTTCACAGTTAAGAGATAGGATCCAACGCTAAAGAAGACAGAGGTGGGCCGCACTCAATGGAAAGAAGTCCTCGTAAAGGACTTCTTGTTATTGAGTGCATTGGAAACTCAATAAAGGAGTCAATGGCACAAATAAATGTTGAATAAACCTTGTGATCTTATTGACCGTCTAGCTTGGAGCACTATTCTGATTTATTAGTACTAGCATTTTCCTGGTTGGCTCACATGTTAGCGGTTATCAATGAACTGAAGCAGTTAGTGTGTTACCAAGCTTCTAGCACTACCTATTTCACAAGGCCCTGTGGAAACATTTTACTGTACCAGTTTTTGATTACTATCGATCCAATGCCTGGACATTCTGAAATTTAAAACACTGGAATTTCATGGCAAAAAAGCATTCCAGTGGATTCACCATCGGCGGTCCCACTAGTGATAAGTGACGAAGCCAAACTAACCAGCTAATAAATTTGCGAATCTCCCCTCAGCACATTTGTTAGCTCAGAGAGGTTAGCGTTTCCTCTTCAATATTTCGTTTTATTGAAATGTGTGCAGTGAACAAAACAGAATAGGTAAGGGAAAATAGAGAAATTTGTCCTTCCCTTCCCAAGGAACAGAGGATCCAACGAGTGGATCTTTCTTGTGCAGACCTTTACGATTCATTGCGCGGCGGTGATGAAGCTAACCAGCTACCTATCTGGCTAAAAACCTGGTGTAAATGATGCCGTTGTGAGTCAAATTTGAATGCCAGCGCTTATGGGCACTTGGATGACACAACAGGAGCAGTATGCAGGCATTTTATATTTTCTACTGTTGTTTTTTTACGTTTGAAGAAGTGGTCCCCAGTTACTTCAATTTTATTGGATTCGGCTGCAGTGCTGTTCATCCTTGAAACTCCAAAAGTACAAATTTGGACACAGCTTACATCACCAAGATTCTGCTCCCACCTAATTTCTTTAGACAAATAAATGTGACCTAGTCTTGAGAAGAGGTGTATAGTATTTTGTGGTTGTGTGGTGTAAGCTGCAAGTTCTTTTGGTTAAGTATTTCTAAAGAGGTGAGATATCTGTCACTCACTTCCTTCTTTTCTTCTGCCTGAGCTGTGCAATACTTTAAATGAATGGCAACATAGCATTCATCTAAGCCTTTGAATACAGTCTTGCCTACCTTGAGGTAACACCTGTGTACCTCTTGAGAGTCTGATTTCTCTATGAAATGATTCCCTTTTCTCCAACAGTACAGTTGTTCTTCTTACCAACAAGGCATGCTATTACAGACTAATGTCGTTGAATCAGTTACTCTGATATTCTGATGTTCTTCTAATTATGCACTCAGCAGATTGTGATATCAGTCTTCACATCCCCACTGTCACAAGTGAAGAGTGGAAAGTAACAACACTGAGACGTAGCTGCTCTGTCAGCTGTTACCCAGCATCCTTTACTCTAAATTGTCTCCCACTGTCAGTCAAGTTCATTGTCCTTCATTTTGGCCTTGATGCCTCTGAATGCTAGAACCCGCACCTCTCAATTTGCAGTAATTAGTAAGACGGCTGTCTGTATTGACCATTACTGTCCCCCTCTGCTCCTTCAGTCTTCAGCTAATGGCTCCCCTGGCCCCCCTTCTCTTTCTCTAATGGCCTGCTCTCCTCACACTGGTTTCTGTCTGTCTCAAGGCAGTGTGGGATGTCTGTATCAACGACCTGACCAGTGGTGGCCTTTTAATGGGCTCATTTTATAACATGATGTCTGCCTCGCTGTCCAACCTTAAATGTAATCACACTTAACCCCGAAATAAAACAGCTTTTTTCCCAATGGCAGATGGCCACTGCTTGTTAGGAGTACTGCAGATGATGTGGGGCAGATTTCATTACCTTTTCCAAGAGGGTAATCAAACACCCATCTGGGAGATGTTGAATTAAATGACAGGTCTGCTGTTGTGCCGTGCTGATACTCTATGTCTGTGTGTGTTTTTCATTATCATTTTGACGGCACCACACATCTTGAATGCTGGTTCTTTGTATTCTTATGTGTCTGGTGTGGATTCAAGGGTAATCTACTGGTTTACATGTAGGTGCTCTGTATACGTTGACAAAGCAGTAAATATTGCTAATATTTTTGCAATCACAGTAAGATATTCTATATAGAAACTGTCCCGAGTGAAAAAGGTAGGATCATGGCCACCAAAATTATCAAGCTCAGTAATTTGGCTCATATGTTTTGTTGTAAAGTGATGCATCTTCTGACCTCATGTATTCCTACTCTAAAGGTCTTTTGACATCACCATTGTATTTGCCGGACGGAAGTTTGAAATTATCTGAAAACATTGTAATATTGATAAATGACAAACACATTTTAAGAATTTCTTTGTGAGAAATACTTGAGTGTGTCCTAAGTTTGTTTACATTGTGCATGAGGACACAACACACATTCCTATAGGGTTCTCACTTTTTCAAATAGTAACATTTTAATAAACTTGCTAATTATATTTTTTTGAATTAACGCAAATTGTATCTACATGGTGTTATTCTTGACACCTCCACTGTACATCCAAAAACCTCCAAACATTTATTCTGAGATGTCACATGCTGAGTTGTGTTGTGATCATCTGATTAGCATGGCTTCGCTAGCTAGTGTCCATCTCCGTTTTAAGTAATAGTTTAATTTAGCTATGGGTCAATAGGACAGCAACAGGTCAAGCTGACAGTGAATTTAAAGAGCGCCCTCTGCTGGACCACAAGTCAAGTTAATTCAAAGGCTCCGCAGTGCTTAATAGACTACAACATTTAAAATTGAAGAAGTTCAGTTTATCAAAATATCTGGCATTTCACGCTACTCTGCTGATTGACAGTTTGTGGCACTGGAAAATGTAGTGAATAACACTGCTCACAGGTAAACATTAATGAAAACAAATCAATTTCGTAGATGTTGCAAAGGGAGTTGTTTAGGACAATTGTGTTTGTTATACCTCAAGGATGCACACAAACTGATTCAGTGCAAGGGCACCTCAATGTCACTTCTGAAAAGTTGAATAGGTGTTTTTTTTTTTTAGACAGAGTGAAATACAGCAGTGAAAGACTCGACTTCATTCTTTGTTCTTTTTGTATTATTGTTGTGCATGGCCTTGATTCTCCAGCCGCTCTACAGGAGCAGATCTAATCCCCCGCTTGGACTATCTCGCCATGATAGCGTGTGAGTTATTCTTTTTGTGGATATTATGCTGATTATTTACTGAATTAAATGCAATAAGTTCACACCATAACACCTAAGGTCTCTGATATGATTTGGAGCCCAAACTTATAGTATGTGTGCCTTAATATTTTTTGTCCTAACATGAGAGAGTCAAGAGAATCCTCCAGGAACCATGAAGTTCAGCCGTGTGGAGTTTGGCAGGGTTTCCTTCTTCTTTCTTGTCCCTCAGCATCATTAAATGGAAGGGAGAGTCTTTTCAGGATTAGAGGGGTTTGTACACTGCCATAGGCTATGGACAATTGATCATTATACATCTCTGCACTCCACTTCTCCACTCTCCCTCCTCCTTTACTCGCTGTGCTTTTCTTTTAGACCATGTCCACACTAAAGCTCTAATCTCTCTCTCTCCCCCCCCCCCCCTCTCATCCTCATCTCTTTCCTCTCCTCGCCTATTCCCTCTTCTCTTTTTGTCTCCTCATCTCATTCTCATCTCATCTTCCCTCCATTTTGTGTTACTGTACCATGTATCCCTATCTCTCAGAGCAGAAAAACACATCTCACAGGGTAAAGATTGTGTGTAAAATAAGAAAAATGGCTTCCTGAGATTTTTAAGTGACATTGTTTTGTGAGAATTTATTCAGTTTGATTGGAAATCACTTGTGAGGAGAAAGGATGTTGGGTGTGTTAATGTTTGGCATACGATAATATTGTATCAAACAGTCCAGCGCCTCCTAAACCTTTTTTGTTCACACTAATATTGTGAGTGTTATATATTAGGGTGGAATTGATAATTATTACAATTAGAGGACAACTCTCTCTCTGTCTGTTGAGCGATAGGAAAAAAACAACAGGAAACTCGATTGTTTCTGTACGAAGTATTTTATAGACCTCGTGTCACACTGAAAACCAGCACCAACATTTGTCAAAGTCAAACACTTTTTTTCTCTCCTGACACTGTTAATCATTGCTTGCTTTCAGTATGGAGGTGCCCACATATACAACAGCCCCTCTGGAAAGAAATCACTAATGTCTAGAAGCTTTTTTTTTTGTCTTGAGACTGGTTCACTGCAGTTTCTAGATCTCCAGTTTGTTGAGACGGGCTCAAGTCAAACTGTCAACTACAAACTACAAAATGTACTTAGCTGATTTGAAAATGTGTTGGAGCCATTCCTCTTCTTCTCCCGGGTTACTGGTGGATCGTAAACAACTTTAAGGTTCACACCATAGTGATGTTGTGCTGCTGTTTCATGAGAGAAATCAGCTTTACACAGGTTTTCTTTAAAACAACAAAGAGAGCAGTGTTGGTCAAGATACCTATAGGCTGAATGAAGAGAGGGAGCGCCGATAACACAAAGCAGTAAAATAAGTTGTTGGTTTCACAGTGGTTATATCCTAAAGCACAAAAACAACCTGCTGGAAGATATTCTACTGTTTAGTTGGACAGGAAATCAGTCTCCTGTGAGTGACCGAGACTGTAACAGACTCACCTCTGGTCGCAGACACATTCAGCGGGACAAGCTGTTTTTTTCTTTTTTACCAAGTTTGATTATCCAGAATTAACTTTACAATATCATCAACGTAGTTTTGACTTTAACTGTAAGTAGTAAGAATTTGTGTCTATATATATAAAAACATCATTCTGACTTGTTAAAACAATATCATTCATTGTTTATACTCAAAACTCAAATTTTCTATATCAGTAATTACATAGTAAGATTCAAACTACTTTACTTTTTTCTACTTTACGTCATTCATGTGTGTTTGGTTTCTCATTATAAATATCTACAATTTAGTTGAATTATTATTCTATTATGAATAGACAGATTAATCGATCATCACTATAATAGTTAGTTGCCGCCCAAAGAAAGACCATTTCATTAAGCCATATTTCTATGACCCTGAGTATCCTTGGTGTTATGCGACACTGTATTGATCCACTTGGAGAAATTCTATTTTGTTTTTTTCTCCCTTTCACAGGGAGGTCAGAGGTCAGGGTCAGGTACACTTTAGTGTCTCAGGAGCTGACAGGGATTAATTGTCTCAATGCGGATAACGGAGAATAGCAAGACATTTAATTTCTTGTTGGCTCAGGGAGATGCTCTGTGGTGACCCTTTGTTCAGCCCTCAATATGGAAACTTGGAAAAGACAACTTTCCCCTTGTGGTATAAATAATATAAAAACACAAGGTGATGTTTTGAGTCAAGATGACCTACATTACTTCCAGTCTGGTATTTTTATCAGGAAGTTAATGGTTTCAACTGAATCTCTTTTCAGTGAATTACAGTACATCTCTGCAAAACGTTCACATCAGCTTTGGTGACCTTTTTACATGTCATTTGAAATTATCTTTACGCTGACCTTGTGGCTGAGCAAAAGCTACCGAAACCAAAGCAGAGGAAGCTGTCATCGCGTATTAAGTTGGACAAGCATACGGTTGTCAGCAGGCAGGCAGACGTTTTCCTACCAAGCTACTGCCATAGATTGAATCCAATTCTGTTGGAAACATTGGGACACGTGGAGATGTTTGCATGGCTGTGTTGTTTGTACTTGTTTGCAGTATCCGTGTTGGTTGGTTTCATGTGAGCCTCTGAAAACGTCTCTACGTAGGTCTGAAGATTAGGTTTGTGTATCTTCCAAGAAGTATATACCTCGTTTTAGCTGGGTTGCTAACCATCAGTTAGCAAAGTACTCTCTTAAAGGACTACTGTGATTGACAACCAGCGGAACATTTCTGTCTGGGTAGCTTTTTATCAGTTTGTTTGCCGGATGGTGCCAACTAACTGTTTACTTCCTATGTCACCAAACTTCTAGCACCACCTGTTTTGCAAAGAAGCACAGATTGACCTTTCTGAGCCACTTTTTCCTTTGACTATATCATTACTCTGGTTTTAACCATATTTACAACTTTGTTGGTTAACCTGGTATCAATATCCTTGTGTACATGATCTTAACATTACCTCGGCCATTTCTGTGCCAACTGAGATACCCCAGTACTTAAGGATGAACACATCACTAGCACTCTTATGGGTTTGGCTGCACTCTGTCAGATTACCAGTAATTGGAGATGTAACAGTTCCTGGAGTTTATGGTGCTGATGGAAGTTGTTTATCAGAAACCTGAATAAGATTCATCTGGTGATGCACTCCAGCTATTTCCAGCATCCATGTTTCTTAAACCAATACAAGGGCTTATCCATCTTATTGAACCGCAATGATGCTGAAATGTTCTAGTAAAGTAGCCTGGAGATAAGTGCACACATGAAACAACATAGATTTTAGAATGAAGGGAAACATACTGTCAATGCATCAATGGGTATATTTATAGGATGTATGATTCAGCCTACTTGAAAGCAGATCACTTCAGTGTTCAACCTTTTTGTCATTGTGCTCTTATGGCCTATATAACGATAGGATTCAAACATTGTCTGGGCACAGATATCTGTATTCTGTAAAATATTTAATTGGTGGCATATAAATAATGCCACCAATTAAATAAATTGGGGATGCGGTGGTTATGAAAATCTGGACTTTTACTTTTGTTTAATTTGACAATTTGGCTCATAGCCATCATACCAATGGAATTTTTTGAAATGTATTTATTCATGCCTTTGGGCCAGGGCATCAAAGAAATATTCATTATTTTCATTAAAATTAACCAAACATTTGTAACAGCTTCCGGTCTTTCATCACATTATCTCTCAATTTGTCTTTGAATGAGCACGCATTCAATCAGACACGTTTATTTTAAAGTTTGTTTACCTGCTCAATGAGAAAAAAAAAGTGTCACTTAGCTATCACCAAATTCCCTATTACTAAAAAAACTTGAAGTAGGTTGGTACCTTTGGCTGAACAGGGGCCTCTTTACGAAACAGAAAATTACAGCTTAGGGAAAAATATTACTTTTAATATTTGGAAGTCCTCTGAATATTAATGATGAAACAAAATCAACTCCATTGCCTAATTCTTAAGCTTCTTTCAGACACGCACTGAACTCAGGAGATCCTACGCAGTTTCTCCGAAATGAGGTTTATTTGTGAAAGCAAATGTCTGAGTGAGAGGCTCCTGACTTTCTCCACCTGGCCCCCTAGTATAAAGTTTGCAGGAAGTTCACAGAACTCGATGTGAGAACACGGTAGGAGATCCCCTGCTGGGTTCACCGAGAGCGAGTCGGGGGCGATGGCGCTTCTAACTCGGGGAAAGGGGGAAAAAATCTCTGTGTGAAAAAGTGGTGTCACACACGTAGAAGACACAGACGGAGATGTCAAGAGAGTTTGTGGTGATAAGAGCAGATGCCGTTGTCAATGTGCTGTAAACAAAATCATGTGATCTCCGCAGTGGAAGTAATACATACACTTTCTGCCTCTGCCTGCTGCACCTCGCCTCTCCTAAATCCTGTGGTGAATGTGTCGCTGTTGTCAACACGTCTGGGCAGAGAACCTCTGCTGGACATGTCTGAAAACAACTTTAGTTAGATGCATGTTTTACTTTATTAAAATAAGCTCCTGAGCCTTTTCTGCAGCTCATTCAATTTCTCTACTCATCCAAGATGTTAGATAAAGAGCTGAGCAGGAAATAAAATTCTACTACTTTGAGTAATAACAATTGAATACACTAACAGGAAAATTAGGCAAATATTGTCTCGACTTCGAGCTATCTACAACTTTGACCATCTGTGATCATCTGTGTGTCTGTACAACCCCAGTAATTGTTAGTATTTTGTTGCATTGGAGTGTAATTCCTCTGCCAAAAGTCTGATAAAACACACAATCTTATCATTATCGTGAAACAAATAATGGCCACTATAATCTTGAAGTAAAAATCTGAGGTTGTGACAGCACTAATTCTGCATTAACATTTCATTCTGCCAGTGTGGGCCATTTAATTTGCATGAGCATTTTTATTTTTGACATTGGTTTCACGTTTAGCAGCTCAACACTTTCTCGTTTCTGTGTTTTTTCCCCCCTTGTTGTTGTGAGTCATGTAATATGAAGTGAAGGAAACATTGAGGAATGCATGATGTTGTCAGTCTCCTGAGAAATATCAAACAAATGTACATTATGCACATATTAAGTGATTATTTTTAATGCTGCGGCACTGCGTTTGTTATTTGTTTATTATTGATGTTCTCCCATGAGTAATTCAGACTCCCAGATGCTTGACAATATGAAATAAAGGACATATTTTTTCCCAACCAGATTTCTTATAAGTGCATCATAACAGCCCTGCAAATATGGGAAACTGAACTAGTTGTCCTGAGGGATGTCATGGATTTCCTGTGAATGCTTTTAGGCGGCCTACCCCTTTCTTTTCCCTGACATAACATACTGCCAATCTAATAAAGCCATCTTGAGCTTCTTTCTCAATGTCATTACGCTAAATGCGATATGAATGGAGCCTCTTGTGCAACCATTACTCCCTTCAATGGAGAGAGATGCTCTCTTACTCATTGCTTAAACGCCATAGCCACATCCAAAAAGGCTATTAGATTGGATGATGTGGGAGCTATTCTTAGTGACAAATGCCTTACTGAGTTTTCCAGGAATGAGGCAGGAGGGCAGAAAATACTCTGCAATGTCCATTTCCCAGCTGGAAGGCCTGGGGGGAGGAGGAGGAGGAGGAAGAAGGAAGGGTGGTGGGGTTTAGTCCTCAAATTGTCCACACACACACACACACACACAGACCATGCATGCACAATGTGTGGCCCCAAGGGCTGCAGTCGCAACTGCACACACACAGACACACAAAGCTAGTTTATTAATCATGGCAACGAGGGCTCACCTGACATCCACATGCTTCCATCTCTCTTTCACGTAAACACAGTACACACACTCATATATTTCTCACTAAGCAGGAACAAGGACACCTCAATCAGAAGTGTTATTTTAAACCCCCCACTGAATATGTGGTTATCGTGGCATTGCTGTGAGCTGTACCAAACACGCCCCAATATCACACTTGCTGAGCAAATGCAGATTTTGTTCTTTTTCAAGGTTTTTCTTTTGTTACTTTGCGCGTGAGCCCTAATTCTAAAAAAATTATACTCTTGATGGTTTTTAAGAAATATAGAGGCATGTAAAAATGCAGAGGTAAAAAAAACCAACTTAAAATTCATAACCACTCTGTTCTTTGATCAAAAACTATATTTGTGAAAATAACCTTTTAATATTCAGATAATGCAGGTCATTATCATTCTCATTCCAGCCGTTTTTTTTTCAAATGCAATTTTGTACTAGTGGCTATAGTTTTATCATATTTTAGACTGTTAATCAATGAAACAAATAGAGTTTGTGTATGTGTATGCTTTTGTAAAGTAAGATCCAGTGTTTTCTTCTAAGGTAAGGATTTTTTAATATATTGAACCTGGATTCCGGCGAGTAAACCCACAAGAAAAACAGCTTATTGGCTACGGTTCAGGTCTTTGGTTTTTCCTTAGGTCATGATGCTTGTGAGCTATTGACACTCGGGGTATTGCAGCACTAATGAGGAGACACAACACATGCAGGAACACAAGCATCAATGCACATGCATAATACAAAATACTGAAAAAAGTAACAAATACACACACAAGCATAGACCCAGATATACAGACATTTGAACACAGAGGTAATGTGTTGGATCCAGCTTGGTTTTATATAGATTCATTGATCCAGTTATAAATATGTTTGTGGAACCACTCAGCGCTCCTGCCGAGTTATTATAAGGAACAAATGCGGTCGATACAGACTTGGAAATTAGGAGCTATTGAGAGATGCTCAGTTGTGTGTATTGCTCTGTATGTGTGTGTATGATTGTGTGTGCGGGTCACTCTCTCAACCCTCTGGGATTGAGAAGACAATTCCTTTTGCTGGAGCACCGACCTGGCAGACATCCTGTGTGTTACTCAAATAACATGAATATGTTTGTGGTGGATCCCGGTTGTTTTTGTACAGAGTTACCTGCTATTTCTGAAGTGAAGTGGATTGATTACATCCCATCCAAGCAGCGCTCTGTTTTAGTGTCAGATTACCCTACTGCTCCAGATTCCAAAATTAACCCCAAAACCCCAAACCCATCTTTATTCTCTCTAATCACATTCTTTTGTCGTATCTATGGCTTGAACTAATTTTATTTTATTTCGTTTTACTTTTTCTCAAACACCAAGGAGATTTTTTCTGCCCAACATCAGTCAAAAACTGATGAAAAGATTTTAATTTAGAAAAATCGGAAAAGCAACAAATCCTTACATTTGAAAAACTAGAACCAAAAATCGTTATTGTGAGCCAATTGACAAAATTCTCCCGTAGACTAAATCTCTCATTTGTGGAAACCCACAAATCTGTGGTTTCAAGTATGTGGGTTGTAGTGGTTTTGTTTTATCTACCTGCTTTCATCTTCTTTTGCCTCTAATTGTTAATTCTTCCTTGTCAGACTCACAATGAGGGTTAAAGAAAAGATGAAAACAAACTCACCAGAAGTGGAGATAATGTCTTTTTCATAAATCCATGCTTCTTCCTTGTCGAAATCTGGTGCCTACACTGCAACTCAGGAACGAGCGTTCAGTCACAGACGGCTGTGTTATGCTTGTTAAGGTGAAAATAACCTTGAACCTTTAGAGGAGCAGATTGTTCATTTTGGCGTCTTCAGCGCCAACTGACACTGGCCTAAGTGACCTCGCTTGGGGCAACTTATCAGGCCTTAAAGCTTTGTACAACTACAAGGGAAAGTGTTCTGCTTTAATACAAAATAAAAAATAACAAAGCAGGGTTTTTCCCCCGTAACATGAGCTTGAATATATTTCACCAGACACATATCCCTGATTTCCTTTTTCCATTTGTAAACGACAAAATTAATATGACAGATTGTTGTTTCTTTACTTTGTTTGTTACGCAGGCATTACGCAGAATTATTTAGGGTCTCACAGCACAAATGACATTGATATGTTTGTTTGGGCTCCAGATCAATACTAATTCTAGCTAATTGCTCTGCTGCTGCAGTCGTTTCTCAGAGGAAGTGGCAGTGAGCAAACACTGACGTCACAAGGTTATGAAAACAAGTGACTAACACTTATTATTACAATGTGTTGCTTTGTGACATTGGTCCTTTTGACCTATTCCCTAAACTATAACCTCTTAGTTTATTCATCTCTGTGAGGGAGAAGTGATACAGGCCACTGGATGCTGAGCTGTTTGATGTCAGAACTGTAGGAGATGATGGAAAGAAAACTCCAATTTGACTTTGAGTAGATTCACTGACTGGAGTTACACAGACACACACACACACGGTCAGGACATCACACAGAGTCTTAGACAGCAGCAGTCCCAAAGCGCCGTCTCTGGGCTAATGGTTTGTGGCAATCTTGCCCGCCCCAATCGCTCCTCAATCACATACTGGTGTAACTCTCCCTGCAGGTGGCTGGAAATGAGGGCAGCAGTTGATTAGAGCAGTGGAGAGTGCTGTAATAGGTAGCCAGCTGCTTTGGTTAAGAATAGCTGCTCGGACGCATCTGTCGCACCACAGGTCACTGTGACTTACTGATGCTTTCAGTGTATTTAAAGGAAACTTCAGGACAGTTTTAACATCTAATATTTGGCTTTTTAAAGGGAAATAGAACAAAGAAACCATATTTAATAAAATCCTGTAGAGTTTGGATCTGTAGACAACCCTGTCCTCACAAGCCTTTCCTATGTCATATTTCCATCGCCGCTGTCCGAGCTGGAGCTGATTTAAAGAGTCATTTGTCCAGAGTGAATGCTTATTGTATCTATTCACATTGCAGACTAAATTCACATGTGACTGGGTGTTTGTGGGTTTTTTGACCAGTGGAAAAGTGGCTTTAACTACAACACTTAATATTGAGTGCATCAAACCTGTGACTTTCTGGTTATATAATTTAATACAGTCTCTTTTAATTCTAAACTTAAGAGAGTTTAAGCAGTTTAATACCAAATGGATCTCCGACGAATTGCTGACTGTCCTTCAACTTTATTTATTTATTTATCTCCACCTTTTTCAGACAGCAAGGTTTTTAATGAGTTATAATTCTACACTCCAACATATTCACTGAAAAAGAAAAATATGAGTTTCTGCTGTTTTTTTAGCTTTTCCGAGGTCAAGTGAGAGTCTAGACTGGTGAAGAACATTCCACTGTTTCAATCTTTGTGTAGCTCAGTTGTTCCACCTTTTCTATTCACCTCAGACATACTTAAAACTGAAGTTTTAATCTTTTTGAGCTCATAGTTGTACTGTAAAGACAATAGAAGAGGCGACACTGTGGAAATACATACAGACTTCAATCACTTTAATCTTAATAGATTGCGTCAAGATTTTAAGGTTTTAGCTTTCATCACATTTCTGCCCCCGTATAAGGTATAATGACTGAATTACAAATATGTACTCACACGCATACACAGAAACAACACAGACTTCTGAGAGCTTCTCAGAACTCAGCTTTTAATTGGATTGGTACTTAAGAGGTCTCTCTGCCCCTTCTCTATCAAAACAGACACACATAACATTGATATTCACTGAGGTGTTTATATAATGCACCCTATTGAAGCTTCCTGAATGTTTCAGTAAATCATGTATGCTAAATGTGAACATGCTTGAGGGTCCTTTTTGCGTTTTACCACATTAGATGTCTGCTGAACAACTGAAATGCTTGTGTAAAACAATCAGTTATTGTGTTTTTTACTTTTAATTCGACAGTTGAATAATAAGATTTAAATTACCATAATATTTTTATCATTTTGATCTTAAAAAGACAGATAAAGTTTTCAGTGCACATTATAATTTTTTTAAACGAACACACAGAATATTTGACCTATACTGCAAAAGATAATGCTTTTTAAACATGAACATGTTGAAGAGAAGAATATTTAGTAACAAATATATTCACCCATCTTTAGGTTTTACACACTGGTGTTTATATATTAAATGTGTCACATAGTTCCATTTTTCTCCTCATGTCCTATATGGGGTTTTTGACTTCAACTCTTGAAATGTCCAATTGTCCAATCCTCGTAGTTCGTAGTTTTGAGAAATGGCAGCGTGGTCTCAACAGGAGGTGTTTGCTGGCAGGATTGGTAGGTGATGTGTCATCTCTCCCTCCCCTTCATCCGACCTGCTGTGAACTGACTCAGCCTGGACACACTGGCCCCAGCAGGACTGCTGTCACTGGGGAAGTGACTACCACCACACAGACCCGCTCACCCGAGTGCCAGGTTCTAGCTGCTATTTAGCTGAATGCACTTTCTCAGCTAAATTTGAATAAGTATACTTTATTGATCCCAGTTAGGATAGTGTCCATTTGCTTTTCCTCTTCCTAGTTTAAATGGCATTGCTGGTTTCAGATCTTTACTGTTGGAATATGTAGGGTTTCCCTTTTCCCTTGCTATCAGAAATCACCAACCCCATTCACTTTTGTAATCCTATTGAACAAATGTAGAAAGAGAACATCTCTATATCCAGCTGTTCTTATAGATTAAACTCTTAATTTCAATATACTTCCATAATCACACCATTGCCTGTAGTGGAGAAGGGATATTATGACAAGAAACTGCTGTGATTAGGACATTATTTTAAAACAAAGGATCACCAAGCGAGCATATGAAAATCTATTCATTCATCCTTTCCCCCCCCCCCTCTTATGTGGGTCTGGGTCTTCGTGGTAGTGAGCTACAGCAGGGCTCAAACATTTGTCAACATAACTATGTCATTCATTTCTTTTCGGGGGATCCTTGGGGTGTGGCCATACCAGATGGCTACTGTGTTTCCTCCAGCATGTTCCACATCTGCCGTGTGGTCTTCTGTCAACTGGACCTGCCTGGAATACCTCTGAGGAGGCCTCCTTTGCCCAAATCACCTCTGCTGACCCTTTGATGCAAAAAAAAACAGCAGTTCTATTTAAGGCTTCATCTGAATGTCTGAGCTGGTTATCCTACTTCTAAGGATGACCCCAGCCACCCCCAAAATAAATTTGACCTTAAAGGGGACATAGCATGCCCATTTTACCACAAGTTGATATGGTTCCTTGGGGTCTTAATGAAATGTCTGTAACATACTTTGGTCAAAATACCACAAGGATCATTTAAAACAGCACCCTTTTTACCCTGTATAAAACAGCCCTCCACAGAGTGACCTGTTTTGAGTGCCTGTTCCTTTAAATGCTAATGAGCCAGCTCCCCCCTCCCCCCTCTCCCCCCATGATTTTAAACGATATAAATTACATATTTTATATGATATAAATTATCAAATATGCATCCCATACTTTATATTCCCCTTCTGTTGTCCTGGAGTTTTAATTTTCCCAATCACATAATTAAATGTCCCCCTCTGCCCATCCACTACAAGCACACAAGCAGACAGACAGAGAGAGAAAGAGAGGTGGGGGGGGTGGGGGGGCTATGAAGACCATCATTTACCCCCGAACCCCGACATTCAACGGGTACAACAACAAGCGGAGAAAGCAGAATCGCGGGCTGACCTTATATATACAGTCTATGGGGCTGACCAGCGCGGAGAAATGCACATCCCGTGTGAACAGCCAGGCGGCTGCGTGCTTGAGAACGGCGCTGCGCTACCTCGCAGCGGCGCTTCCGCGTCCGGTGTAAACCCGGCGTAACGAGTGGGGGGGCTCTGTGTGTTTGTGCCAGTGTTACAGTAGTGCTGAACACTGCGGAAGTCTTCCACACTGCTGGCTGTGTGGCGCTGACACAAATTCCAGCTCACGCATGGGAGAGCGAGCGGTCGCGCCCGAGCAGCTGCTGCAGCCTCCCAGTCCCAACGATCCAGACAAATGCCACATGTGAGTTAATCGCGGGCTGACCAGCGGAGAAATGCTCGTCCCATATGAACAGCCAGGCGGCTGCGCGCTTGGGAACGGCGCTGCGCTGCCTCTCAGCCTCGCTGCCTCCGGTGTAAACACGGCGTGACGGGTGGGGGGTGGGCCAAGACCATGTAGGGAGACTTCCAGTTCCTTGTTACGACACAAAACCCAGGAAGCTCAATCGAGTCGCTCAAGCATGACGTTTCTGACTTAGAGGAACTATAACAAAACGCTCGAGTGTTTTTTTCCCAGAGTTTTTGGGTTGGTAGACATGCCAGATACCCACATTAACCTGTAGAAGCACTAACAAAGTGGAATTTGCATGCTATGTCCCCTTTAAACATCTGTGCACATTATTTCATTCTTGCAGTCAAAGCCAAAGCTCGGAATGCATGTAATATAGGTCAACAAGACGGAGCCTCATCTTCTGTCTCATCTCTCTTTTTACCACGCATCACTGCAGGTGATGCAACAGTTCAAAAGTGCATCTGTAGCTTTATCTTAACCACTTCTTGTAAACATAACCCCCAAGATATTTGGACCCTTTTAACTTGAAGCAACTCCGTCCCAACCTGAAGAGAGCAATCCACTATTTTCCAGCACGGTCTCAGGGTTAGAGGTGTTGCCCCAGCCTTTGCCATGTCTTCTTCAAAAAGTCGACACTCTCACACCAGACACTACATATATCATATGTGCCTTGAGTTCTGTCCATGTCAGTCACACACAAACAGTTGGTCCACAATGACTGTATAAAAGCATAGCAGGATTCAAAGTGTTTAGAGAGTGAGCAGTAATAACCTGCAATACAGCTGCCTGTCTGTCTAGTTGCTTATATCACCACCAGTGTTGTGCTGCTTAAGACTTTATATTCCTGGACTTGAAATAGACTGTCTCACATGATGTCATCATTGACGTCATGTCATTGACTTTTATACTTTACTATATGCTACATTACACTTTTATGTGTCTGTGCGATTGTGAAAGAGAGACCGGAATTACTGCCTCTGTGTTGGAGCTGTTCAGTATAGGGGAGAGAATGGAGACTTACTGTTTAACCTCTATGATAGGTTGTGTAATATGTCCTGTACATATTTTGACAATAGCCCTGTGAGAATAATGAGTGATTGATAGGCTTACGTGAGGCAGTGTGGCTTGAAGATGTCATACTTAAGGTTTCTCCACTCTCAAGCCCATATATTACTGACGGAGTAAGTGAACCTGTTGAACTAAGTCGTAAATTACACCTAAATGTTACTGTGGCATGAACAAACTGTGTCCTTTAGTGTTAAAGCACTGTTCCCTACCAAAGGCAATAATTCTTGTAGCTTTTTGTACTATATCCTTGGAGAAAAGAGTCAATGTACTCTAACACATTGATGAGTGTCTATCCAATATATCGGCTGTAATGGCCTCATACAACGAAAGATATTAAAGGAATAAGTGCCACTGTGCCACAAAATCTTACCATATACTCTATATTGTCTTTTTGCCTAACTCTGTTGCTGAGGCTCAGTCCTATTTTCCAAGAAAAAGTTGAACCACAGCATTATGTGAAATATATATATTTATGTATGAAACTAAAATATATCTATCTATATATCTATATATATATCTATCTATCTATCTATCTATATAGATATATAGATATATATATATATCAATCATTTTTTTACCGATCATTGTAATTGTTTCCTCTATGTTTTGGATATGGCCATATTTTCTCCTTCATTCTGATCCTATTACTCTTTTGAAAGTCCATGTGATCATATTTCAGCTTTGTTTCACCAATAATAATAATAATAATTGTTCAGTGTCGTCTTTTCTTTGGGGCTTGACAACAGAGGGAAGATCTTTAAAAAAGTCATTCTCGAGATCTGAGCACAGTTGTAGTTTCAGTGGTTTACGGTTTTGGTTTGTTAGGATTTTATCACATGCAAATAAAGTATGGAATCTTTTTATGGGAAACATAACCTTTTGAATCCCTCATCAAACATAATAAGGTTTAGTTTTCACCGTAGGAAAGTAACTAAAGCTCTAAATATTTACAACTCAGCTATTCAATTTAGATCTCTAATCCCATTTTGATGGCTGAGAAGGCAGAATCCCTACTGCTTCAAGTGGTTACCTAATTAATGTTCACAACCCTTAGCCACAAGGTGACGTTTTAATGAGCAGAAGAAGATATGATTTTCATCCATCTGACACCCTATTTTCCTCAAGCAACACGCATCAAATATTGAACACACAAACGACAGTGGAGGAAATGGATGTCATACGATCAACCCATTTTTTTTGTCGAGGAGAGTCACCTCTTTGCTGGTCTTTTTAAATGACAGTGACCGAGTGAAGCTTTGGACAGCACCAGCTTCAAGAGTACACATTAATCATTTCGCCACTATGCAATTAATAACATTGCATTACATAATTATTATTAATTAGCGTCAGCACTGATTTTTAGCATTTTAATGTAGAGAACTGAACAGGCAGCGAAAAATCCGATGCCTGCTAACTTTGCTTGAAAGTTTTTTTCTGTAGATAGATAAAAAGTTTATTAAAGCAAGTTTCATGTGGCAGGGTCCTGTGTGCTGATTAGTACTGGCAAAGTCTGACCCCTTGATATTTAGATCAGCTCAGATCAGGTGTAAGAAAAACATTAGAACAAAGAAACAAGTCACTGATGAGGGTTTTCATGGCTGTAGTGATCTAACAGAGGAGATTAGGCTTTGAAGCACCTCTAATCTTTCTACTCCCTCTGTTTTTCTATAGTTTTTTGCCCCTGTCTTTCATTTGTCTCTCTTCCTTTAGTATACTTCACATCTAACTAAGCCCGGTGTTTCTCACATATTGACTGGTGATTGAAAGGACATAGGTTGACTTTTCCCATTTCCTGTCTCTGACAACAAGCGTCTGCTGCTTTCACAGGCGACCAACTTGACGTCCTTGGGTTTCTTAACTCTTGAGTAAATAGCCTCTTTTACCTGAATAGATGAATAGCTGGCATTTCATTCAGCTGTAACTCATTTTATTAAACTGTATACATTTATATAAATATATCAAATACTCATTTGTTTATAAGTTCAATGTATTTTATACTTTATATACCCATTGGTGCTGAATCATGATGATAATTTAAAAAGTTTCTAGAACTTTACAACTTGTATCTTTTTGTTTCCTGTCACGAAAGCCAGAGAGGCTCCCACTGCTCTGTACAGCTTTAACTGCCTGTAGTTTAATTGCATCCTGAATGCTTACAGTACTTTGAAAAGGTCGCCTGGTCTCAGGAAGTGACACGATGATAAATGGTGACTCAGCCAGCACTGAGCACACCTTTAAGAGTTTGTTTCTTGTGGCCTTGATGCATATAATTGAGGTGTTTTACAGGGTTGTGTGAGGGGAAGAAAGAGACAAACAGCTGCAGTTTAGGAGAGAGAGTCGGTCTCCACAGGAGGCTGGAGCCCCCCCTCCAGGCCGAGGACGCACGCACGCACGCACGCACGCACGCACGCACGCACGCACGCACACAAGGATATATCCCAATTACTCCAGAAGACATTGCATTGACTTACATTCATTTCCTTTAACCTTACTCATAAATACAGGAATTAAAGTGTGTATGCTCGGTTTTGCTAGATTACGCTGCCAGTGCGCAGTGTGAATGATAGAGACACAGAAAGGAGCAGTAAATTACTGACAGAGCCAATAGAAACTGTAAAAAATTACTTCTTCAAAAATGCGTGAAAGATGTATGAAAAGACCCAAAATGAAGATTATATTGTAATGATTCTGTCCGAATCCATTCTGTCCATTTTGTTACTGTAATGTCTTCACTTGGTGAAATTACTATAGTATGTGTATCAGTAATTTTTTACACCACATTTGATAATACCGCCATAATAATGATAACCGTGATCATTTTGTCCACTATAATTGTGATACAAAATTTTCACACGGTTTAATTTTTAGCCCGGACTTGGTCGTCAATCCAGAAAGGACCAACATATAAAAACAAACAACTGTTCACACTCACAACTGTACGGGTTATTTAGAGTTTCCAGTTAACCTAGGCTGCATGTCACTGGACTGTTAGGGAGCTGGAGTACGGAAAACCCCCTAGAGACACAACATGCAAAATCCAAACACAGAAAGGCCCTGAGCGGCTGTCAAGTTTAAACTCCTGAACCCTTAAAACCTGACACCACTGTGCTGCACTAACGTGTCAAATTTGGTTATTTAAAGCACACAGACTTCTTAAATATACACAAACACACCCCTCTCTTTCTGCCACAAAATTCTGATTTGTATGTTTAATTTGACTCTCAGAGCCACTTGCTTTTAATTTGCTCGGCTGTCATGAATTTAAATGCACAGCTTTGCGTAAGCATCTAAATACGATTGGGAATAATCTGAAGTCATATCTACAAGAAGGTGTAAACGCTTGTCCCTCCTGCCTCTCTCTCCCTCTCATTCTTCCTCCTTTCCTCATTTGATTCAGCACTTTACTCCAGAGTTAAATCTCCTCTAGACCTCCTCTCTGATACCAAATCTGATTTCAGGCCTTGTACCGCCATCACTGCAGGTCCCTCACTAACACTATTTTGCCATTCAGATACCACTTGGTATCGTCGGGATGAGTGCAGCGCCTCTCAGCATTCAGGCACTCTTATCTGATTACACCCAAATTGTATCAGACTGCGATCGCTGCTATCACACTGCAATTCATCCAGATGCGGGAAGCAGAAATGTGGCACCTTGGATCAAGGGGTGTTCCGTTTGGCCTCTGTGGGATACGTGATGTGATGAACAATGAGCATGTGGTAGTTTTATTCTGCGAATCTACAAATCACTATTAATAATTAGGATTACAGCATTTAGCACCGTTTAAATACGGATCACTGCATTTAGCACCGTTTAAATAAGGATTACAACAAATTTAACCTAATTTAAATATTAATGATGTCACAACTCTAGCTTTTGAAGCAGCAGGGATCGTGAATTACTGTAAAGCTCCAAGAGTCATAAATACAGCATACATGCATACAGCTTTCAGGTCCGTGCTCTGTTAGAAATACTGTTCACTTATCTCCAGTCACTTCAACTTTGCAGTTTTGTCAATTGTCGTTAAGTTATCGTTGTGAGATTGAGATGAGTTAATAAAGTAAATTGTATTGAGAAAGCGAGATGTAGGACAGATGTGACATATCATTGTAGGAAGAGTCTCACAGATGATAATAGTAACAGCGATTGGAAGAAATAAAATCAGCTGGATGTCAGTTGAAATATTGAAAACAGTCTTTCTGTTAGTGCAGAGAAGCTTGTAGCAGCGGGGTGGTGAGTTTGACACAACTCGGTCGGTCTGATGAAATTAGGGCTGAAAAAAAGTACATCATATAAAATTTGTCAAGACAGCAAATAAACATCAAGGAAAGTTTGAGTTTGCACTAAAGTTACAGTAACAGGATTGGGGGCAACTGGATCCGCAACAAATTTTAATGGACACTGACCCAGACATCATCTTTTCACCAAGTTTCGTGGTAATCTGTCAAGTTGTGTTTTGTGTAATGGTGATAACTAATAGAGAAACAAACAAACACAGATTTCTTTTTGTATTTAACACCTCTTCTTGACAGCAGCCAAAATGGGCAACCGCAGAAACACAAATACACAAAATACATGTAATAAACTAATAAATAAAAATTAGAATTTCAGCGAAGGGGTTCAGGGTCATAGCACGATGGAGAATATAGCAAATACAAGTAAAAGAGCTGTAACCTGATTTTGAGAGGATTCAAGGGCTTTTAATTTGACTTAGGTACTTGCGCCATTGATAGTCATTTCATTGTTTTCAAGTAGTTCAGTCCTACAGTCCTGTTTCTCTTTGCTTGGTTGGCCGTTCACGTCTAACACAGTCTGAAGAGCGTTGTTTTTTTTGTCCAGTTTCAGTTGTTGGAAGTTTTGTAAGAAGTTGTGGTTACAATAAGGCTCCTCCTGTGATTCAGAGCGATTTGACAGGAGGCAGGCTGTTTGGTAAAAGGCATGTAGTTGTATAACAGAAGGGCCCTGGTGAGTGTGATTATGATTCAGACGAGTTGAACCGGGTGCTTTTCTGTTGCATAACTAGTTGACACCTCTGTGTCCCTTCCATCCATGCACACTCACACACATTATTTGATAAACTGAAGAAGCACGAACAATCCACATGTCCGCTCTTTCTCCTGCCGCTACTCCTTTTAAAGTTTCTGAAGCAGCCTTTCCACCCTATGTATACAGACTCATGGGCCAGCATCACGCTGACCTCACTCTTACAAAATTCCTCACACTGGTGAAGCATGATTGAAAGTAAGCAACAGGTGGCAACAGGAAATGCATCGACTGCAGTGTTTTGTGTTCTTTTTTGAGCCTTTCTCTATTTTTCTGTACTGCGAAGCTTGTAAAACAGCATTACACAAGACTTGTACTTGTTTTATCTCTTATCGTCTTTCAACATCTTGTTTAAAACACGTTTGTTAAACCCGAAAAAAGCTTTCCTTTTTTATTCCCACAGCAAATCCTTGTGGTTTTACATCTACAAGTTTTTAGTTCAAATCAATGTTGTTCAATTATATGAAAGGGCTCTCATAGATCTGACATAATGTGTGAGTCATTATAATATTAGATCAGTGCAAACCAAATGTCTCAGATTTGTCAGCTTGCTGATTCAGGGCCTTATTCCTTGGCTGCACAAACAATACCTTACAACCTATCAATACATGTGAAAAAATATTTTAAATGACTCGGCCATATGGAAGAAATTATATCAATAGAAAAATGTTCCTATCTGTCGATGTCGTTAAATATTAATAGATAGATAGGTAGATAGATAGATAGATAGATATATTGTAGCAAAAGTATGACACACTGTCAAATTTGAATTAATATCATCAAACATGGTTAAAGGTATTGGGAAGTTGAAACGACAGAGTTGGAATTGAATAATAGAATAGAACAACTTTTCAGTTTGATCTGTTAATTTCATTTGTGCAGGAGGAAATAGTGTATAGTATATTGTCTGTTTAGTTTTAAATGTCAATACTCTGCTTCTGTATTAACCCCCCCCCAAAAAAAACCCACAGAAAAAACAAAATAAATTATGAAATCAATAGTGAAGTAATTATTTTGACTATTTCACATCAGTACACTACAGCTTGTGTGGTGAAAAACTCAGATTATAGCCTTTACTGTATCCAGGTGGCCCCTCTTGGCAGTGCTGCAAAATGTGTTTTGCATTTTAGTCCCCTGGTGTTTCCTTGAGATTTTAGATAAATATCTTCTTTCCTACTTAAGCGCATGTAGGTCAGCTTAACATGTCAAGTTGTTTCCTCAAATGGCTATTAACCTCATGTGGTTCCTTTCAGCTTGTTAAAATATAAATAATGTGACATGCCATATTTGAGAAATGTTTCCAATTAAGATAAACAGCAGTAAACCTCAGGTTGTGTCTCACACCAAGGCCTGTGATGCACACAACATGAAAAAAATCAGTAATGAAAACCAGCAGGACAATCCCCCTCATGGCTGTTCAGCCTAGTTTCTCAAAGATGTACATCTCCATACAGTCTTACATCTCTCTCTCTCTCTCTCTCTCTCTCTCTCTCTCTCTCTCTCTCTCTCTCTCTCTCTCTCTCGCTCTCTCCCTCTCTCCCCCCCCCCCTCCCCCTCTCTCTCTCCCCCTCTCTCCCGAGAACAATGTTTGCAGTATGATACTAATTAATTCATACCCCACCAATACCAGCAGATATTGCGTCACTTAACATGATTCATAGGGATGTAATGATAAATCTGCTGCGCTCTGAGCATCTTCTAAGATTTACAGGCATGTCAAGTGTTGAACATGATATCGTGTAGTGTGATTTTATGTGTTAAGTGATCTGTCTTAGTGAGCTTTCCCAGCTTCCTTGTTTGGTCTGGACCCTCTGACTTTTCATTGTAGTCCGATTCTAAATAATAGGTGTGAAAGGCGCCTCGAACCAGGTTCTGGGCCAACTGACATAAGAGGTGGTCTCAGTCTAGATCAAACTGCACCAAGGTTTGTTTGTTTGCAGTGTGAAGTTGGTACTTTAGACTTGCAGACCAACTGCAGGAAGTTAAGACAGTATAATACAATAGAAGAAGAAAAAGAAGCGGCTCGCAAGATAGCTTGCTGTCTTGGCCTCCAACAAAGACAATATAATGTTAATAATAATGAAAAGGAAGTTCATTTGGTGCATTCATACTGTCAATTACTGGTGATGCTGGGAGTAATACCCTAATGATATTACAGTGACAACTAAATCAACTGGTTCATTAATTTCATCCGTTCAAATGGATTAACTACTACCCACCAAAATGACAACACGCCAATGTCAGACGCACTCCTTTCTACAAACCAATCAATGTCATGTATAGGTAGATACAGCCCATGCAGGCAATGATGACAGGATGTATGTATGTCATACAACTCAGATCAAATGTAAACAATGTAGCAAACACATGAACCTTGGTTTAGACTTTCACATGTGAGTATGTCCTTAGTCTTTAAAATGCCTGAGTCATGACATTTTCCTCACTTTATTCCTGTCTTTTAGGCACGTTACAAACAGAGTCTGGACCCCACAGTGGATGAGGTGAAGAAGCTTTGCACGTCACTGAGGCGTAACGCCAAGGAGGAGCGAGTCCTCTTCCACTACAACGGTCACGGGGTGCCACGACCTACAGTCAACGGGGAGATCTGGGTCTTTAATAAGGTATCACACACCAACACGACATTTTTCCCCACCTTCACGCACTCACTCTACAGCTCTTAACCTTTGCTGGAACGAGGTCCCAAGATAGCCTGATTATGTGTTGTTGTAATGTCATAGGCTGATCACATGTGCAACAAAAATGAAAATATTATGTGATTAAGGAATAACACAGTGTTTTGATATTCCCCCAGAAAGTTACTTGAATTACTTTGTTTTTCATTTATTTTGTTGTTGGGCAGCTTAATGTAGACTGCATTATATTCCCTTTACCTGAATGGAACAAGCTCTTGCACTACTTTTATTTTGGAGAGATTTTGTATGGGACTGCAAAAGGCAAGACTAGCAGTTCAGACTGAGCTTTTCTTTTGTTGTGGAATAATGCCTGAAGCCAGAAGTTAGCGAGCGAGTCACAGAAAATCTGCTTCTCACAATTGTCAGGCAGTGCATGTTCATGTGTTTTGGGGGCGTCGCTTTGACAAGAGGGCAGATGGCTTTTTTTTTTTCATAAGTGTAGCCTGCTCTTGTTAGCTTTTTCCAGGCTTCCCAATCCTAGCTTAAAATGTCAATACCATCAAAAGAAATCCTACTATCTAGTCCTAATATTGGTACAACCACTGAATGCTTGCAGCCTGAATCTGAACAGCTACTGTTCAGCTTCAGCAAGTGCACCACGGGAGTGGCCAGTCCAGCCTCTCTCCCAGGAACTGAAATAACACTGAGTTCCCTGTGGTCAAGATGGATGAAAATTACATGAGCACCTCAAAAGGTTCCTGGGTTCTTGTTGTGGTCAAGAAGTGCAAATCATTTCACAACCCAACATAAAACCACAGTGTACCTGCAGGCTGTGATCCCAGGGCTTAGCTCCACTTGGGTGCAGAGAGTCGATGACCTGTGAATCAGAGATAAAATATTAAGTTGTTCATTGCCATGTCCTATAAGTAAGCACCCACTCACAGTGATGCACCGCTGCTGTCTGGGCTTAGCTGCTGCCTCCTTGTCCCCATTGCACCCTCATGTCTTATGTCCTCTTCTCTTTCTTCATCCTGCCTCCGTTATCTCCTCATACTCATTCCTTTTCCTGTAAAATAAAACTGCAGTGTCACTGGCAACAGTCACAGGAGATCAGTTGGGATTTAGTGTTGTCAGGGAACCAAATTTTATTATATATAATTGCATGCGTTTCTACCATCGTCATTTTTCTGTCTCTATCACTCCCCCTCATTATAATTTTCCCTTTTCAACTATTTCTCCCTCCCTCTGCTCTGCTCACACTCTTCATCAAACAGATGACTAGTTAATAATTAAGCACAAATCTATGAAAGTGAGTTCTCAGCAATACCAGGATCTACTCTCACTTTAGCACCTTCTCTCTCTCTCTCTCTCTCTCTCACAACTTTTATTTTCAGAACTACACCCAGTACATCCCACTGTCCATCTACGACCTGCAGACGTGGATGGGGAGCCCGTCCATTTTCGTCTACGATTGCTCCAATGCTGGAATCATCGTCAAGTCGTTTAAACAGTTCGCCCTGCAGAGAGAGCAGGAACTGGAGGTGGGCAGTAACGCAGACAAACACACTCATGCTTTGCACATTGTTTACAACACAGCAGCCATGAATGAGTAGAAGGTGACTGGCAGAAAGATAAATACATATATTTGAAAAAATGTTTTTGTATTACAAACGCATGCAGTCAGAGTGTAGACAAGTATGATTTGGTACCAAAATGTGGTGCCAGTCAGGAGCTGCTTCCTACCCGACCCTCACCTACTGGACGGAATCAGAATGTGGATTTCGGTGCCTCATTTTGTGGGCCGGCTCTAGCAGCTTGTAACGTTAGCCTACAGTTAGCCAGTAGCTACCTGAAACTCAAGTCAACATAACAACAAAATGCCTGAAGCTTAACATTTGAAATTGTGGCTGTATTTCATGTGAAAGGATTTCGACATTTGAGGAACATGAACAACTCATTGAAGCACCAGGCGACACAGGGTACATTTGAAATTAGAGAGATGCTCCATGTTTGACTGCTTGTGACCTTGTGCCAAACACATCAGCCGGCAGTGTGGGCGTCTCTGGCTCCCACAGCGGGGAGACAAATGAGTTTGGAGCTATTTTTTGCTGAATTAAACACTGAAACTGTTTTTTAGTGTTAAAATATTATAAGTTAGGTCAGGTTTTATTCGTTATGGACATTTGTTATGCAAATCTGTATAGTTTTGAGATTATTTATGTTTTTATATTCAAGGTAATTATACTTTAAACTGGTAATACAGTTAATGCAGTAAACCCAATTTATGGTATTGCTATTAGTGTTGAGAATTATTTCTGTTGCTTTTATGGTAAAAATCTTTGCTCGTTTTAAGGTCAGACGATCCCATTTTCATTTTTGTACACACGTGCTTTAATTTTAAAAGTAAAGCTCCGGTACAGATGCAGACTTCCTGTAAAATACGACCTGTAACTTGCGAATGGAAAAATGTGATGAAAACGGTGAAATTGAAGGACAATAAGAAAATATTAAAGTATTGGCAACCCTCCGAAGAGACACAAGGTTAGTATTTGTTGTTAAACAGTAATGCTAAGATGTAGTTTGTGTATCAAGTTAATGTCTAGCAGTAGTATTTTGCTCTTATTAATTGTTAAATGGAGTTAATGTTAGCTTAATTTAGCATGGTTCCGAGCTATGGAAATGCTATGCAATTGTAAGGACAGCTATATAAAACAATATTGTTCTTTTTTGTGTCTTTATATCCAGCTCTCATGGAGTTTTTGGGGATGTTCAATAAACCTAAAAATCATATACGGTTGAAAACTTAAATTTCGAGCTCCAATTTGCCTTAGCAATAAAAAGAAGTCGTCTATTGTCTTATCGTCAACCCTTAAAGAAAAGGTATCAATTTTGGCATGGAACCTTTTTGAAAAGTATCGATTTAGTACTAGTATATAAAAAAAACTAAACGATACCCAACCCCAAAGCAAAGGCAGAAGATTATCTGCTGGTGTTTATGGGTTATTAGTGGAAAAGTGGGTGATATGTTACTTGCACACATACTACAAAAACACAAACAAATATACACACACTCATCTATATAGTATTTATACAGGAGATCTAAGTGTCACGAGTGAGTGTCAAGTGATGATTCTCAGCTATTACAAATCAAGGATGTGCTCAGTGCTGCTATCCGCCCCACGCACATACACACAAAGACACACACAACATGTACAGTATTACCAGCCCCAATCCTTTCACTACTTCATCTCCCTTCTCTCTCATTGTCTTTCCTGGCTGTGGCATGTTATGTGAATTCCTAATAAGACCATGCTGTCATTCATCTCAATTATTTATGGAGCAGTTTCAGTCGGAGAGAGAGAGAGAGAGAGAGAGAGAGAGAGAGAGAGAGAGAATGGCGCACAGAGGCAAAGCGAAGGGAAAGAAGAGCTGCTGTGAAAGCTGCATTACCAGTTAAAGAAAAGGTGAAGGCAGCAGGCAAACTGTTGAGTTGCCGCAGTATTTGACAGAACTCGTGACGAGTGTCTCTCACCATCCTCAGCCTCTGCTGCTCTTCTCTGTTTAACTTTGCAGAGATCATGTTAGGGCTGCAGCTCCACAGATAAAATCTAAACTCTTACCAGGCTCAACATCAGAGACTTACTCCTAATTTATGGAAGCAGAAATACTGAATAAATCATTTGCACCATATAATTTGTGTTTGACCAATGTAGTCATTTGCCAGAGTAAATTAGCTATGTACAAATGAGATTTTTCTCGTTGTCCAGGTCACGTCTTTATTGAGGGCAGGTGTGACTCAGGAGGTAGAGTGGTCAGGTGGAAGGTCAGTGGTTTGACTCCCAGCTCCAGGAAAGATGACGTACCTGATGACTATGCCATTAGTGTGTGAATGGGAGGCACAAGTATATGCTATAAATAGAAGCACTCTGAGTGAATGGGTGAATATGACCTGTGTAAAGCTCTTATAGTGGTCGTTAGGTGTAGAAAATTGCTTTATGAATGCAGTCCATTCAGCATTTTGCTGTGTCATGGAACTGGGTTGTGATTTGTAGGATTGTCAAGTACCTAAAAAATTTACATTTAGTATTATATTCAGTGTACGACTGCTCACACCACCTTACAGCCCCTGTACAGCCCCTGGTGACTGAGACGTCTCAGACAAGTACATTAACGGAAAGCACAAATTCACAAAACACAACTACAAAAGCTACAACATAACCGCAAAAGCCACACATTGTAAAAACAGCATATGTAGTTAAGCTTTGGCTTTTGAAGTTGTATTGTCACTTTTGCATTTTAGTTGTCTGTTGTTTTCCGTTAATGAGTTTGTGTGAGACGTCCTGGCCACAGTACCTGTAGGAAAGCAGAGTAATAGCATACCAATGTTGCCATCTATAGGCAATGAAATTAATAACTGCTGTGCTGAACGTTACAACCGCTATTTAAATAGTTGCTATCTAATGTGTTTTTGGGAAGGCGTTCAGTTTTTAGTAGTTAGCTTCAAATAGAGCAGAGCTGAAACCCCATTGCTTGGGTCACAAACTCCTTCATCTTGGAGCTACTTTGGACAAAGGAAAATGAGTAAGGGAACGCTCTGGGGTCTTTAAAAGCTACAGCCAACATTAAAGTTTTAGCTTTAGCTTGGTATTTAAGTGTAATTCTCATCAGACATTTGCCCTCAGCCTTGGCGGTGAAGCTTGTGAAGTGGCAGTGTCACCCAAAGCTGAAATCTGCTATGTGGCTGACGCAAAAAAAATGGACAAGCACTTGCTCATTGTTGGAGACAGTATTTTAACTTTATGGTTGCAGGGCACACCGTGTACTCTGAAGGCATTATTTGCATGACTGCACAAAAAGTGTTTATTTAAAGGTGGGAGCTTCAGGGTTTAGCTGCAGTGTTTCAATGGGGAAATAAATAGAGGAGGTCCCCCAGTTAAATGCAAGGGAAGTTGCATAACGTCCATAAGAAATTTCACTTTTCCACCTGAGTGCTTGTCCTTCTCACCCACTCGTACAGGAAGTCGATGATGGGAAATGGGAGGGAGGGGGTAATGGAAGGTAAAGAGAGGCGATGCCTTCCAGAGACTTTTGAATCATGCAGGAGATGATCCAAGCGGGGAGTCCCCCTCCTCGCCCATGCACATCTCCACCCATATCCCTCTGACACAACACTTTGTGCATGCTCATGGGTGGTCCCAAGTGGGATCAAGATAAAGCGTCACATGCACAGTTTTGTCAGCCATTTTTAAACGAGTACGGCTGAGCATTAAAGATCCATATGAGGGGAAAGATAGGAGGAGGTGTTACATGACTCCTCCACATCAACCTCCTCCTTCAATCCATTCAATTAATCAGTCAGCCAGTGTGTGGGTGTGTGTGTGCATGCGCATGCTCTGAGTGCTCTATTATAGGCCCTTGTTTTTTCCTTTTAAATATCTCATCACTTCCTCCATACATTCAGCAAACATAGCCACTGCATTAGCTGCACGGTGGAAAGAGAGGTGTGTGTGTGTGTGTGTGTGTGTGTGTGTGTGTGTTGGGGGTTAGGTCTTCATGTTGCCTGGCTGCTCACATTAAGCCTCCACCAGCTCCTTCTATCAGTTTAATAAATGATTAATTTGTAAAAAGTATTGCTCAACAAGAGTTGCCTTTTGGTTGCCCTGCGTGCACGTGTGTGACTGCCGTGATTCCGTGTTCCATCTGAAATCCCCCTCCCCTGTAAGATTAGTCTGAGAAATTAGTGGGGGGTTTTCCAAAAGGAAATTTTTATCTATTAAATAATACCCTGATTATCCCCAGTGGAAACAAGGAAAAAGAAAGCTGCCATGGTAATTTTCATGATAATTTGTGAGATTCCAATATGCTAATGTGATAATTATAATGGATGCTTGGCATTAATCAGCTTCTGTTGGCAATCTTGTCGTATTTATGGTTAGGATCATTGCAGCAGACTTTGTCCACTCTCAGGAGATAATGTTGTCAGGTTGACACCTCAAGAGACTTTAGAAATGAGCGCTGCTTTGTTTGTTATGTCTGTCTCTGCGAGCAAACCAACATTTTCTTCTATAGATGTAGAAAGAGGGACAAGAGGAAATGTGTTACAAGAAGATTGGCACAAATCCTCTCACACCTGCAAGCATTTCAAAGAGAAATTAAATATGCATGTTGTGGGGGAAAAAGGGGCACATGCATAGATACACACATGATCACACCCCCTCCCTTTAATTAAGATTATTCTTCTGTATATTTAATATAATGATTTATTCATGTGCGTGCAGAGCCCCTTATAGAGCAGCATTGTAAATACATCATGTCTCACACTGAGATCAGAGCTTCAGCTGCCGCTGCCTGAGTTCCACCACTTATTATACAGTCAACTAATGAGTTATTGGACTAGCAGAGAGCAGGAAGGGTGTGCAGTATATACAGGAGCGCAGAGGCATTACATAAATCCACAATGCCTCATCACAAGTCTTTTTTCAGTTTGATTAGCTAAACTGGAAACTGGATTGAACACTTGAATCAGGTCATGGCAGTTTTATGAAGAAAACACTTTACTTTGTGTTGCTTGTGCAGCCTACTGTGGAGATAGCATTTCTCCTGCCTTGTTTCCTGTTTTTCTTTGGGCAGCCTGAAGATCATATTGGTTTTCCCGTCTTATGCTCTAATTATCTTATTTCACCCTTTGGGCACAGAAAGGGGAGCGAGTCCTCTCTGTGCTCGCCTCAGGTAATGTTGGTTTACCCCACCATGCGTCAGGCGCTAAGCTCCAGCACATTGCAAACTGGGATGCCAAAGAAGTAGTTTCTCTTCTCAAGCTCTGGTGTTTCACCCGCTCTACTGTGCAATATGTGTGCCCATGTGAACATATGTGTTCTCTTATTTTATATCCGTGCCCCCTTGCATAATTGTGTGTATTCATGTGTCACTGTAGATGGATTTCCAAGGGTGTTTGTGCCAGACAGTTTGTGGGTTTCTCACACCGACTCCTGCTCAGCCTTAGTGCCTGTTGCCCCAGATGTGTTTGCAAACACAGAAATGGTTTTAGCACTTGAGGCAGCATTTTCGCTGCCGTTAACAGAAAACCGTTACGGCCGTTTATAGCTCCTCAAGATACTTCACAGTTACAGTTTGTAATTTATACCAAATCTCCTCTCTACTGTCAGCTAGTCCAGGTGTGCAGAATACGATCACAGCCTATTTATGCATCCCACCCAAATGTTCCAGCTTGAAGTGAATTGGGCAAGAAAAAAAAAAGTTAAGGTGTGAAGTAATTTTATAAAATTTTTTCCTTAGACAATTCATCATGGCATTATGCCAGTGAGAGGTGCAGTTGGCATTGTTATGGATAAATATTATTTAGAAAAGAAAAAAACTGTTTAAAATGATGAGCAGCATGAGGCAGACTTTTTTGGAATAATAGAGGCTTGAGCTTTGCAGAAAAGAGGTAATAATAATTATAATAATCTCCCCCTAATTTCTTACTTAACATGGGCAGGGCTGTAGAGTGAAAAGAAACAAGCCATAACAGTCAGTGATGATAAAGAGAAGTCTTGGACTGCTGCCTCCATTAAGACCCACAGCTCATTAAAGCCTATTTAGCAAAAGACGAACCACGCTCAACTCCCGGCAAACAAATCAACCCTACAGCAACACAATGAGCACATAAATTGTCAAGAGCCCCAAATATAATTAAAGTTTTACATCATATGAAAGCCTCCTTCATTTTTCTTTTTGGCAAGTATTGACGGAGCCGTCACAGAGTGTCGAAATACCACACTAACTGTGTTCCCAAAACAGATAAGAGGATTGTTTACCACCGACGGCCGCCTGCTAAGGGGGCAAAGCAAGAAGAAAATTTCCTCACAGGGATCGATAAACTATCACATTATCATTACGGTATCAAAATGTCTCAGGCAGTGCCTCAAATGCAGTGTTTTGTTTGGAAGCACACGGTGGCAAACCTGAAAAGAGGACTTGTGTGTTTCTTTTGCAGTCCAATTTCCCTCCTGTTTTTTATTCAACAGAGGGAGAACAAAACAAAAAGAAGGGACTTTTGTGGCTTGTCTCATGTTGTACATAAAGAAGCAAAAGAGTTGAACTCACAGTGTGTCTTGGTTTTTCACTGAAATTCCTCTTCTCTTTACCCGGCTCTGTATTTTAATGTGGTAAACACATTACAGAAGCTCCTGAAGATGATAGAAAACACATCTCTGTAGACAAGGTTCAGTTGATAATACATTTAAATGGGTTTGAGCTCACTCTGGGAAAAAATGATGAATATCTGTTTTTAGTGTAGAGTCTAGTTGACTTGAAATGAACTGGAGATTTTCCTTTGTACAAAAGTCGAAAATTAAAAATTCTGGGTAGCAGCGATAAGATGCCAAATCTGATAAACACAAACATCTTGCCACAGTAATGGCAACAGTGAGAATAGCCAAAGAGCTGGTGCCACTGCCGGACATTTGCACAAACTCACACCAGGACTAAAGATTATTTTTTTACTGACACGCCGAAGAATTCATTTTTTTTCTCCATCTGTAATGTTATTTCCTGTCCAAGTTGTCTTTATTCTGTGCGTATTTTCACCACTTTTCCTCACTGCCTATCAGTGTGGAGCGGCTGCTCTTTCATTCCTCATGTCCAGCTCAGGGTAACCATCACATCTGTTTCTATATGATCAAGACGTCATTTATACCACATGAGGATGAAACCATTAGCTGGTTAATCTAAATAAAATGTAGATTGTGTCTCTTGTCTTACTGGTTTCAAAAGTGAATGCAGTACTACACTATATGATGTCATCATGTGACTTCTTAGTGTTATCATCATGACATCACTTCTACCTTATGATCATAAATAACCTTTCGAGTTATAAGCTCTAGGTCATGTCTATTTCAGAGTCGTGCACAGATCAAGTTTTGCAAACCTGCACCCGAAAAGCTCCGAACTGGACATGACCCTTTTCCTGCAATTAACTCCAAATCAAATCCAGACCTGCCGTGACCCGTTAATATATGTCCTGTGACCTGACCCATCACCCGGGATTATACATACACAGTACTCAGCCACTACCCACCCCCGTTTTTTTTTTAGTTTGTACCTGACACAATGCAGGACTCAAGATTCTGTAGGATTTTTTAACAATGCACGACATTATTTTCTAACTTCTCTGTGACTATTTTATAATGTCACATATATTTCTATAATGGAGAGTCATTTTATGATTAAAATGAGCTTTAGAACGTCTCTATTATTCAAAGAGAAAAATGTGTTTTTCGGATCATATTTTGACTTTGACTGATAAGCTCCAAAAGTTTATCGAGATACCCTCCCAGGTAACAATCCCAGCTAGTTTGGTGAAAACCATACACACAAACACACACAGATGAAAACAACTGCTCGACGTACAAGGTCAGAGTGGAGAAATCAGCACCAGTGTCCTCTGACAGACACAAACACTGGCCTCAAACTAGTTTCACCTCTTTAAAGTCAAGATGTCTTTCAACCTGCTACCCGTTTGTTTCTGTCCTTCAGTCAGTCATGTCCTCAGACAACAGGTCAGACTGTGGAGCAATTAAATAATTCAGCGTTTCCCGTCTGAAACCCAGATTCTTTCTGGCATCACTTCCTGCTTTATAGTTGAAATCCTCCTGGTTGGAGATGCTCATTTTACAGGCATGATGCAGCACTGTGGTCACTTGACAAATTCTGTTCAAGTTCGAATGAGTTACTGGACTGCTGTTATTTTTTCATACATTACATGTCGGCTATTTCAGTGGTCTGTTAAGCATCGACACGATCTTGAGACTCAATTTCAAAAAATTTCGAAATAAAAGCTCTGTAATTCAGCTCGATACAAAGCAATGCATCAACAAAACAAATGTGCTTTTTCTTTGAAGACAAATTGCCAAACAGGAAGTGATTCTATCATGTTGCATTGACAAAGGGCAGTACCTGCTGCACTCATGGCTGTCTGAGTCATAAGTGTTAACGAATGCTGTCATTTTGTGTCTGTTCAGGTGGCAGCCATCAACCCCAGCCACCCACTCGCCCAGATGCCGCTGCCCCCCTCTATGAAGAACTGCATCCAGCTGGCAGCCTGCGAGGCCAGCGAGCTGCTGCCCATGAACCCTGACCTCCCCGCTGACCTATTCACTTCCTGCCTCACCACGCCCATCAAGATTGCGCTACGATGGTAACGTCTAACACTTATCTACCTTCCCATTTCCACAATTCAGCTTCTGACGACACATTAAAAGTCTGAAACACTGAGGAACTCAATAGATATGTGTTCCACATGCTACATTCAGAATATGCTTTAAATTCACTCAGAAGTAATGAGGGGTTTTTTTGTGGATTTTTTTTCACTTAGCTGACAGTGTGCTCCATTAATGAATCAGGATAGGCTTTAAACAGCAGGAGGAGAAACTTCATATCAATGCACAGGAGATGTATGGTTATGGTTTTTCACAGTAGGTAAGAAAATGTCAAAGGATTATGAAGAGCATGGAAAATCAGCACAAACATTCTACTTAGGAAAGTTTCATGGTTGTTATAATTTGAGGTTTTAATCAAAAAGTTTTTAATAATTTTGACTTTATTTTAGGATTTTTGATAAATTTCTCGTCCAGGTAACTCTTTATTCTTTATCATGTATAAAAGGAACACACGTTTTCTCTGACCGAGCAGTAAATGATGTGCCAGTCATTCATTCATGAAGCCTGTTAGCAGCAGGTTGGATCGCTGCTCGGGCACTCAGAGGACACAATGATGTGTCCTGAGCTGAGAGCAAACATTATTCTGTTCACCGACCCTGCTCAGTATTCACCCATGGTGTGAAATATTCAGCTAGGATGCTTAATGTAAACCGACATCATCCACAGCGAAGCCGAGATGATGATCCCTGTGGAACACGCTTCAGTAGAATAGGGGAAAGATATTCAGGCAAAATGAGTTCATGTGGGAGACATGGCTCATACACTGGCTTGATGTCCAGAGCATTCAGAAAGTGTTCAGACTCCTTCACTTCTTTCACATTTTATGTCGCAGCCTTGTGTTAAAATAATAAAAACACTTAAGTATACAGACCCTTTACTTTAGCTGGGTTTAGTCATGAACTCAGGAAAATGTTTGACAATGTAGTTCAAATTTAGTTTTCCTTTCACATATGAAGGCAGCAGGAGATTCTCCAGACACATTCACAACAACAAAAGAATCTTTGCAGCTGCTGAGGTCGTGTTTTGGTTAATATCACATCAAAGCCTTTCCAAATGGACATCTTCTTCGGTGTCCTCTACGTGAATGGCTCCTCTTTTTTATTTTTTATCCTGAGATATTTGTATATTTAGTTTTTCTCAGTTTCGCAAGTTAGAAACCACATCAATATGCCCAATTGCCCCAGGTGAACCCTTAGGATAATCTCCTGCTGTATTCTCACAAGGGCTTATTTAAACATTATCCAGAGTTTTTACTCAGGGCTGGTCGGAGAAAGTCCGTAGAATGTCCGACCGCAACTGATGTAGACATTTCCAGATAATTTCAGCAGATTATCCAGGGTTCAGTGTTTGTCAGAAAAGCATTTTTATGACTCTTGAATTCAGCTCTTGATCATCTTTAAGATGTTTCTACATCTTGTGTAATTTCTATCTGTAGTCAAAGATGGTCAAGAGAAATGGGAGGTACCTGAGCTAAATCTTAACTGTGATATTTCTGTTAAAACAAAATTCTAAAACCTTTTCTCCACTGCCTTAAAGGGCAGTGAGTGTTGATTGATTGAGTGTAAAATATATTTAAATGATTTTAGAAACTGCTACATAACAAAATTTGAGGAAAGGTGAAGGGCACCGAATACTCTATGAAAGCAGCATGATGCATTATTCATTCAGAGGACTGTACTGACGGGGCTTCAAGCTGAGGCAGGAGCACATGAGTTGCGTCAGCCAGTCGACTGTCTGTGGGGCACAGTGAGCGTGGGGTAGCTTTCACACTACGGCAAAGATGATTACATCAGCCCCGATCCCCTGTCAACATAAAATACGTACACATACATGAATGTGTCATTCTTGGTATCTGCTGTAGCTCCCCATCTGCATGTGGGGTGTAATTTCAGATACATATCAACAGACGGCCCCTGTCTGTTTGTCAGTTGGTTTAATTGTAAGCAGGGTCACACAAAAACAACTGAACAGATTTCCACGACACTTGGTGGAAGGACGTGGTACGCACCAGGAACATTTTTACAGTTTTCCCAGGATCCAATAGATCATGTATCTGGACGGGAAAAAAATCAGGCGTATTTAGGGTATTGATATTAATGAGTGTCTGCAGGTGATCAACTCATCCTGCACAGAACTACGTGCTTACAGTGTATTCAGTGTCTCTGCAGTGAACCAGGTCCCTTTAGTGTCATTAATCATCACTTACCTGCACTGTTCTTTGCATTTTAATGACTGAATTCACTTTGCACACATTAGAAGTCACAAGGATGGTTTAACAAATGTTGAGCCAAAGATTTGAAAGCGGTGGATAACTTAAGTTTGTAAGTGGGGATGACAGGTCGCCTTGGGAAGGTGTCTGACAAAACCAGCAGAATGTTTCTTCTCTGCCATAAATGGTGAAAGATTTCGTTTATCTTCCTCCTCTCTAAATCCACAGCCCGCTATGACCTTCAGCATAATGAGGTCTCGGTGCTTTGCCATTAATATTGATATTCCCTACCAACAACCCATTACGGAAAATAAGTTGCTAAAAACCTGCTGGATAATATTGACTGAGCTATTCCTTAATACCCACTGCCTCCAGAAATGGATGGCATTGCTCGCAGGGGAAAGTTGGGACCTCTCCTTCCTATTAAGCACGTAGTCAGGTCAGTGTTTCTGTAATGAATTTTACTTGTTGGTTGGTAATGAACTTGGAGAAATTTATTCCTGTATTAGCCTAGATATGCATTATATATGACATTTCCTCACTTAGCCCAGATGAGTTTGATAAGCTAATTCAGCATGAATATTATGTGAACACCAAAGCTTCAAAGTAGAAATTAACCATTTGGTTGATAATTTATTTAGTCGACTTCTATTTACATTTTGAAAGAAAATAATAATAAATATAAATAGAGATTTCTCAGAAAATCTAAGTATTAGAAATTGTGTTTTGTTTTCTTTCTGAGAACTTCTCTTAAAGGTAGGGTTGGTGATTTGTTTCTGAAACACTTTTTATCGTATTTGTTGAAATCCTCAACACGTCCTGATAGCCATCAAAAAGTCGTTTGAAAAAATAAATAAATAAAAGCCTGCGTCTTTGGTCCTCGCAGGGCTGGTGTATCCGTCTGTCCACTAACTGACCTTAGGGCTGTCGGTTTTTCCAAAAAGGCAGTTGCATGGTATAAAGAAAACAAACAGCCAAAACCCAAACACTTCCACACACCACTTCCTAGATGCTATGGTGTGATGATTATCCACTTCAACGGCTTTCCTTGCTAGCGTCTTCCATTTTCATCGCAAAACAACATTAACATCATTCGCTTACTTTACTAATAGGTCAAGAGGCAATACAATTGATCAAGGTGACAGTGATCTCAGGGGGACTCACGGAAAGGTCGGCCTCCGGCAGTTGTTGAGTGCGCATTCACGCGACTGATGAGAGGGGGTGGGATGTATAGGTTGCATATATTCAAATCTATATATGCACTAAAATCCATTCTTACAAGTGACATTACTCAGTCAATTACGGACATTAGGATTCTTCTCTACTTCTACTGCCACACCTAGAATTTGCCATTTTCCCACTTTTGACTGCTGTTCAGAGGTTTGATTCAAACTCAAGGCCTTGGAGGAGGAGGGTACTGCATGCTGGTGGACATTACTAATTCTGCACCTATTCCACAGCTGCCGCTCAGTGTCCTCCTGTCAGGTTTGGTAGAGAATAACAATTTGATTGAGAAGAGTCCCGATGCGCAAAAACCTCCCTACTGGAATAAACATGCCAGCTGTGGTCTGCATTTCCATCAACCTTCTCCCCAACTTTCTCTGAGATATGGAACTCTTCCTAAGTCTCCCAGGATAATGCCCCTCCCTCTTACCCTGTCCTCCCTCTTCCTATTCTTCATATAGTTAGTTGCTGACTTTCCCATTTGCTTATTATTTCTAAATGAAGACATGCGGAGCTGTCTTCTCTGTAATTCCACACAGCCCCAGAGTGAGAAAGGGTGAGGAGAAAATGGGGAAGGGCTGGGGTGGAGTTTGGCAGACTGAGAGTGGGCGGATGCTGGGATTCACTGATGTGCAGGCTTACCTTGGCTTTAAAACTTTAATTAGATGCACTGAGGGATGGATGATGGGGTTTACACAGAGAGAGAGAGAGAGAGAGAGAGAGAGAGAGAGAGAGAGAGAGAGAGAGAGAGAGAGAGAGAGAGAGAGAGAGAGAGAGAGAGAGAGAGAGAGAGAAATGGGGAGTGCCAGGCAGAATGAGTGCATATGTACCTTTCATTGCTCAGCTGAGCAGAAAATCATTACTGACGGAGTGCCATCTTCAAGGGATTTCCCCACTGCTGCTATATGGGGAGGGATGGAGGAGATGAGCGTCTTTAAATAGAGATGGAGGGAACAGGGAGAAATCAGGGGTTTGCAGGAGACAGATGAAGGAAAGAACGTTTACAGTTCTTTTTTTAGCTTATTTGGGGCTCTAGTGTTACAATATTTTCTCATTAAAACTATTCAAGTTCCCCAGAGGATGAATCCGTAGCACTGAAGTGATTCTAAAACTTTTCATTTCGCACCACTACCCAGTGCAGGTCGAGTTCAAGTTCAAGAATCAAGTTCTGACTAATGAGAAATAATACTTGATAAGTTTCAAACACAACCCGTTTGGCTTGTTCATCATGATGCAGCTGCATCTTTTTAAGTGTTGAGATTTCCAGTTCAGCAGCATGAGCAATGATGCCTGATTTACTGAAGAGAACATGAAATAGGTCCCTCCTCAGTGTTTCATTCAGCAACTATCCCTTGCTGTTATTCTCCCCCTTGTTCCAACAGTAGCTCCAAATGCAAATGTAAAGTGACAGTCCTATTTGGACTGCCAGTCATGATATTTAATATTCACAGACCATATATTATAATAACTTTGAGATGTTTGACTTTTTCTGTAGCATCACTCTTTTGGTCAAAGTGTAATATCTGTAACAATAGGATATTGTGTGAAATGTGGTAGATTCATGAATGTTGATTAACAGTTAACACTGTGTTGATGCTACAATCTTAGCTGACCTTTGTGGTTAGTAGTGATCAGTAAATGTTTGAAGATAATGATCATCCTAATAAGATCATCTGCTAATCATCAGCATGTTATCATTAGTTTAATATGTGAGCACACCTACATTAGCATTTCATCAAAGCACCTCTTTACCAGCACATAGCACAGCCTCCCAGAGCAGGGAGCACAGTCTTACACCGTTGTTGAAGACCCTAATGTGGCTCCTCATGAACAATAGAAAGATTACTTTGGAGTAACTTATCAGGGAGATGCGAGGGTGCATCACCTCTGTAATTCAGCCCTTTAGGGAGGAAGCAGGCAGCAGCGATGGATCTTTGTAGAATGCAAAGCAGGCTGAGCCAACTCCTTGGCAAGTGCCTCGCTCTCCATCTCTTCAATATTGCACCAATACCACCAGCTCTACACATGCTAACGCAGACCCTGGAGTGCAATGCCTTCCTGCGTGTGTGTGAATAATCAGGTGTGCACTTACACAGAGGCAGTGCACACATGCTGTTAATGCCGATGATGATATGTACATGTAAGTTTTTCAACCTCGCTGCTCAGCTATGAAACGTACGATGGTGAGATGAAGCCGTATCTCGTTATCTGAATGTATGTGCTGTAAACAACATGAGTTTTTTCACGAGCAGCAACACAGATGATATTTTAATGGGAATGCAGCAGTAAGGGCCCACGTGACACACACACACACACACACACACACACACACACACACACACACACACACACACACGTTTCCAGCTTCTATATGCGGAATGAGGAAAAATAAACACTAACAATTGGTATTTATAGCCTGAACACACACACAGAGACACAAACCATATGGGAGTCTTAGCTTTAACAACTGAAATGTAAATTATGTGGAAAAGTGTTGACACACCTATCTTGATTCTCGATGTAGGATCAACCACAGAGGAAACGTTATGTAACACTGCATATATCTTAGCTGACTAGCGTGTGGAGACCCTTTTAAGAATTTTAAGAGCACAGCAGGTTTACCTTAGAAAACCACTTCATACATACAGTAAATATGAGACCTCAGCACTGCCCTGTTCCTAAGGTTTCAATATATGCTGACGTCACACGTGTACAATTGTTCCACAGCCTGATCATGAAGAAGACTCACACTGCTGCTTTCAGTTGCATATACATTTTGTGCACCTTGTCGTAATAAAAGTTAAAAAGTTGATAATATGTCACAAGCTAAATTATTTATTTACCATAACTCATCATTGTTTTATATCATTGTAGGATGGCTTTAAAAAAATTATACAAGGCCACTGCAAAAATTAAGACATCTCACAAAAAAGCTAACAGTGCTGCCAATTTGAAAATCTAAAAAAACTGACTATTTCAAGACACTGCCCATTGACCAAAGTTGGACAACTGACCTAAAACTGAAGACCACCGGGGTCCTCAAATATCCAAGGTTCACTGCATGTTGATCTGTTTTGATAATCAGATTAACTGCATCACATTAGTTCAATGTCAACTATGATAGGCCCTTGGTATTTTTAAAGTTTTGGTCAACAAATGTTTACCTGTCTTGTGAACAGTCAAATCAAATTGTATTTGTCTTGTTCAGTATTGCAAATCAGAGATTTGCTTCAAGGGGCTTCAAGGGGTCCTGTGTCAAAAGGGTTACACAGGTAGTATTGATTTAGGATAGTAGTAGTAGTTGGTCTTGATTTCATTTCCCCAAACATTTAGCAACTGCACAAAAGCAACATTTCAGAATTACATGATATGTTGCCAAGAATTATTACAGGCAAATAAAGATTCGCCGGATGCAGATTGTGGATATATGCCTGCCATGGGCGCATCTTTCAGGTGATTCTCCTCCTCTTCCATTTCAGCCTGTTACCATTTTCAAAATCCCCAAGTTCACCAAAACAAGCTCAAGACGATTGTTAAATACAAACAAGCCGTAGCATATTTCCCCAATAGCAGCATAATAATTGGTGTAGCCAGTCCATTCTCCAGTGCTGACACAGTGGTGTGGAAGTAGCTCTGCCAATGTGAAAATAATGAAGTTGCCATTTGAACCATACAGAGTGCCTTAAAGTCCCTAAAGGATGTTAGAGGCCAGGGGGTCTGATGGAGGATGGAGGTGGAGCATATCTGGGGACTCAACAGTCAGGTTTTGCCCTAAGGTCTCCAACAGGTTCATTTGGCCAAGCCCATAACCTCTTGTAACAGACTCTTCTTTTATGTGAACTCTACTGGAGAGATTAACACTGTTCTTTATTGTTACTATTTTTTACAAGAGCACAGAGCATAAACATTTTTGATGGGGATTGATATGGTAATAAAAGAACTGTGAAGATTTAGTAGGCAAAACATTTTACAGTTAAGAAATATACTTAGTTAGTGCTGTCAGGTGGGAAAAAACTTATGTAGAGGATTTCTAAATAATAGCAAACATACCTTTGGCTTTTTGTACTTTCGTGTTACTTAAATCTTCAAAATATACTCCTTTACTTCATCACCCATATGATATAAAGCTCCCCTGGGATGCAGGTGAGACAGTTAAATCAGTTTGTACTAACACACACAATCGTCTACCTAAACAATCATGTCAGCAGGTGACATCTGCTCATTAATATATATATGCACATAAGTAAAGTTTGAATGTGTAACTTGCCGCTGTGAGTCAGAAAATGTGCTCGTATCCCTGACAAATCACCAGTCATTGTCTCAACAGTTGTTTTATTATTCGCTGCCAGAGCCGCTACAGGGTTCGTCTCTGGGTGACATCATCGCGGCAGTCTGTCTCTGTGGTGTTAAGGCAGAAACGGAAACTTGTTTTAATTCCCAAATGAAATATGTAGCAGTGCAGTGGAACTGGAAATACTGTGTGAATTCTTAAGGATAGATTTCCATTCGGACTGAATTATGCTGTATAGGCAAGGTCAACATCCCTGTACGTTCAGGAAATGTTTTAATTAGCATTATGTAGCCAGTATACCACAAGCACTACACTCTAAGGTTAATTTCAAATGAAGTAATGAAGCATGATCCTATGCTCATCAGACAGGCCCCTCTCCATCTCCGCACTTGTCTTTGTAATGATCAAAGAGCTCACATTCATCATAATGCAACATCATTTCAAATGTTGCTATGAAATAAGTCCTTGTACTGCAGCTGCCACTAAATGAGCAGCTTGTTACGAGCTCATGTAACAATGAGAAATGTGGAAAGAGGCTTTTGAAATTAAAATATTCCTTACTTTCCATTTCTTTTTTACTATATATTCTACTATAATCTTGACTCTACACTACAGATCATTTACAAGTCAAGATCTTTCATTGTGCTCATCAGGCACCATGTATTTTGCCATATGACATTAAAGGCTGACTGTAGGATTGAAATGTAGATTTATTAGTTTCCATTGTTGACGGTCCAGGAATCTCAGACCAAGAATCCAATTGGCTTTATTTGTTGTCACTGACTACTTGACCTTCGACCAATCAGCGCTTTGTAGGCAGAAGTTGTTGTCAGCAATTGTAATGAATTTATGGGTAAAAAACAGAGAAGCAAGCTCCTCTGGGAGTCAGTCTTATCTTCTCATTGAGTTTGGTGTAAAAGACGCATTAATGATATTTGATTTTGTTCCTCTCAGTTGGCAGAGTGAAGCGTGTTGACCCAGTGCTCTTTAAGAGCATGAAGACTCCACTTATCACCACAATGATTCACACACTATTTGATTTAAAACGATATGTGAACTCCTATTGTCGACTTGTGATGTATTTAAATATAGAAACTAACAAACAAAACCAACATTCTAGTAATATATTAGAATCATGAATCATTTATTTATATTCAGAAAAAACACACACAGGTAAATGTTATACATATATTATTGAATTATATTATTATATACATTTTTAACATTATTGGTTAGTGGTGGGCATTGAGGGGTTTGTTTTGGGGTGTAGGAAAGGGGTGAGGGGTGAGAGAGTAGGGAGTGTAGGAAGGGAGGAGTAGGGAGTGGGTGGGTTATGAAGGGAACGAGGTTTCAGGGCAGACGTCCTCTCATTCCTCTCTTCTTTGGAGGATAATCTGTCTCCTGGTTCAGCAGTTCATCTTGGTCCTCCACCTTCACTGTCTCCAGCTGCTCCACCTTTCTCCTCCACTTCCACTCTACGCTGTCCAGCTCGTTCTCCATGTCACTGAGCTTGTGCTGGGAGGCGAGGTACGACTTGGTAGAAGCTTGTCTTTTCCTGATTTCCTTTTTCACCAGCTCCTCCTTATGTCTGACTTCGTCCTGGAGCTTTGTGTGTTCACCTTTTAGTTTGTGAACTTGCTCCTTCAGAGTCTCATTTTCTTTTTCGACGGCCTCCACCTTACTGCTGCTCACTCCCTCAGTCTGGGTCGTCTCCTGCCGCAGCCTTGCCTCCTGTGTCTCTGCCTGACTTTTGTTCACCTCCTTTTCTTTGACCATGAGCATGGCCAGGCTTTCAAGGTAGGCCTTGGTTTGAATACGCCGTCTCTTTGTTTCGGTCACGATGAGCTCGTCCTTCTTTTTCAGCTCATCTTCAAGCCTCCTCTGTCCGGTCTTGAGCAGGTTGACCTGCTCCTTCAGATCCTCCACCTCTCTGCTGCAGCTTGTTTCAGGCTGAGCCGGCTCCCGGTGCAGACGGGTCTCCAGAGTCTCACATTTGGCCTGATACTCAGTGAGCTGGTTCAGGCAGTCCACGTAGGCCCTGAAGCGATTACGCCGTTGCTTGGTCTCCTTTCGTAAGAGTTCATCTCTTACTTTCAGCTGCTGCTGGAGCTGCTCGACCTGCTGCTGCAAAGACGAGTTTCCCTCTTCGAGAACCTTAATCTGACCATTAGCTTGGAAGAGTTCGGCTCTGAGGCTCGTCACAATGTCCTGGTGCTGCATAGTCGACAAAGAAAAGCACGTCAGAAACTTGGGCTCAAGTTTGGTTGAGGATCGTGGAGAGTTCAAAATGCTTCTGCTCTCTTCAGGATCGTCGGTGCAACTGACGTTTGTCTGCAGCTGATGAAGTGCAACATTGTTTTTCCGAACATTCTGATTAGTTGTCATAGTAACCTCCTTTGATCTATAGCATTACACTTGTTTTTTTCCCCACTCTTTTTATTTGAATTTTCCAGTGACTTGACATACAATGGTCATAAACAGTGACTGATAGAGCAGGAGTGTACAGTAGTATGTCAGTAATATCCTTGACCCATGCCCCCCCACAACCCACCCAAAACCCACCCAGCTCAGGTCGGGCCCTGACGGGGACAAACAACACTCCAACAGACGTCCACAAACACACACGCACACATACAGAACAACGGCTGCCGAGCAGCACAATAAAGAAAAGAAATTAAATTAAATCCAAAAAACAAAAAGGGGGGGATAATACTAATTACGTATGTATGTATATTGAATAAATGGATAAGTAGAAGGGGGAGGGTGTGGGATTAAGGGGTGCGCAGCTACCACAGTAGTACAGGAGTGTGGGGTGTAGTAGGAGTGAGTGAGAGGCTTCTTCCAAGTCCGGAGACAGATTAAGGGCGTTAACAAAGTCAAGGAAAGGGCTCCATGTATCTTGGAATACCTTGGTAGATCCTGAAAGTGAAAATCTAAGTTTTTTGAGTTTTAAATTACAGAGAACTTCCTTAATCCAGCGGTCGTGTGTGGGGGGGACGGGTGAGATTCCAATTGAGTAAGATCAGTAGCATCACACTTTTAACTGTCCTTTGAAAATGAAATACATGATAAACACACTTTAAACAGCGAGAAAAATAAACATTTTTATCTGAGTTTTTTGTTTGCACATATATAAGTACCTCAAAATGTAGCCAACTCTATCGATCGATCGATCTATCAGCGTATTCACTACTTTTGCACAAAATTCTCAGCGGGAAAAGCTCTCACAATTTCACAATGGGGTTAAAACAGTGTATTTGAGTGTATTTCTGTGCCACATCCGAGTTCTGCACTGGGTTGGGTACCTGGAGTTAACCTGCAAACATTCAGTGTAACAGGTCAATTTACATATTCATGTTAATTAATAGTTAATGGTAAAAATGAACTAGGTGTGGCTCAGCTGTGGGTAAAACAAACATGTGAATGATTTTTTAAACATCCCAAACCATTCCTGCTGGATAATCCACTTCCTTATCTGCATCCATCATAACGCTTGTTTAAAAAGAGACCAAACACACTTATAAAAAGTCAAGGACAAGTATAAACACAAATGAGAAGCAGGTCTAGAGACGTGGATGAAGTTTTAAAAGCCATGAGACACAAAGTCCTGGCTAAAGGAGAGGCAGAGGAAAGAATGACAGGAACCTTGATATCGACAGTTGATTTCAGCTGCAGTCCTCAGCTACAGCTGCTAACCCTTCAGAACCACCTTCACAGAGTGACAGTGATACCTGCGTATTTTATGCTTGGAAGATTCCTGGGGGCAGAGTCCTTCAAGAAGACAATTTGGTACATTTTTTAGAGATATCTATGTTCAAACTATTCCACATTAGGTTTTCTGCGTGTATTTTTAAATGGTGTACTTGAAGGATTTATTAAATGTAAACTTAAATATTCAATGTAGGATTTTAGTGCTAACTAGTTAGGATAGCAAATGTAAAAAATCATTGAACATATCAGAATTTGTCATAAAATATAGTAAAACATTTTATTTAATTCAATAAGTAAGTATTGCTCATATTTAACAGAACAGTAGTTTCTTACAAAGTGTGACATATCTCATCTATAGTAGAGGTCAGTGACAGAGCAGATTGGATTTGTGATCGCCCAGTTGCCTTCTAGCACATTACTGATCGAGACGATGACTTGGGACAGGAGGCTGATTGAAGGAGTAATGAGCTGTAGATCCGGCCCTGAGGGGGCCACCCTGCTGCTCCCCTTCCTCCTCCACCTCCCACCCTAGGAGCAGTATAGTAGTTTCCTCACACAAGATCCACTTCATTTCCCTCCTCAGTGTTTAATATGTACAAGCCCACTCCTACCCTTTCCTCTCAGCACCCACACACTCACTCACTCCTATTCATCGATCCAATTACAGTTTGGCCACCTCACTCTCTGTTGGTAATAATCCCTCAATTTCCTCTTCATCTCTGGCCTTCAGCCCCTCGGTACTCCTGTCAACTTATCTGTGCTCTCTTCATCACAGGAACTCTCAGTTCACCAGCCATAGCTGTTGGTGCAGCCTTAAGTTTGCCGACCACTCATAATAGTTTGAAGAAGATCAAAAGCCTTGGATGAGTTAGTGCTGAGTTTTGCCATGTAATAAGTTAGAGCACAGACGAGCCTCAGCTCACTCCTACTGTTCTCTTTTCTGGGAACAGTTTATCAGCTTCATGTTAGTTTCTGTTCCCACTTATTGTTTTTTTTTTCTTGTCTTTTACCCCGAGACATAACTTTATTTAGTTCAGTGGTTATTTTCTTCCAGTAAGTTTTTCAACATCAAACTTTCCACATACTCGACAGATTAAAAGTTTTAGAACACCTCCATTTGTCCAGCATCATTATATCATTCAGTGAGAACAACATAATATTTTTTTTAATTAAAAGACAAGAAATTATGAAATCTTATTACATTTTGTCAAAATTTTGGACTTATTTGTGAGCATTTTTGCAAAGGAAAAGTTTATAAAGTTTGAACCAACAACAAGAACTTTCTCATTGTGTCAAGTTGTGAAGCCTCCTTCCTGTTGTGTTCTTCGGTTATGGCTTTAATGGGAGGGTTTGTAAGTCATCAACAAAAATGTGGACATTTAATACCATTTCTGAGAAAAGCTAAGTTAACCAATTTCCTCATTCCTGAAAAGGATAATTTTTCACTTTTTGATTATATAAATTATTCTTTCAAATCTTCACTGGGCTTAAACTGATAACATTTCTCCAGTGATGATAAAGTCAGTCAGTTGGTCAAAGGCTACCATTTGGATTCATATTTGACAACAACTTTACTCGTGGGCCTCCAGGATGTCAAAGTTGTCAAGTTTGCAGTGAAATATGTCAACATCTACTATATCTTAGATATCCAGTATTCAACTATTATCTCCAGTATGTTGACGATTTTAAATTTGAGTAAGTAGTTTTTAGATGGATGGTCTCCAAAACAATCAGCATGTATATACTATGTATCACATCGTACCCATGCAAAAATGAACAGCCATGCAACCCTGATGACTGAGGACGATTTCATAATCACCTTGTTTGTTTTGGACCTTCTGTCTCTTCAGTTTAGTCCAAACCGAAACCAGTGTTGTGACCAAAAGAGGTGGTCTCGGTTAAGATCAAATGTGCCTGAAGCTGGTGATTTGTGTAGTCGTACCATAATGATATTACAGTGGCAACGAAATGAATGGGTTCATTTGTTTTTTCCATTGAAACAGAAAGACTACTATCTGCAGAATTGACAAGCAAACCCATTCATGTAAAGTATATGTGGACGAAGCCCATGTAGGGATGAAAGACATACCTATGTCATTACTAAATCTTTAGTGAGCTCCCTTAATTGCAATGTATATTGCAAATATATACAATGTAACAAATACATGAATATTGGTCCGGACCATGCTCCAGACTTTCAGGTGTGAAAACATCCTCAGATGTTTCTGAAATTACACTTTACTGCACCAGCAGGAAGCTACTGATTGTCCATGATATCCTGTGTAGTTGATCAAGAGGTAGATTTCAGACACACACTTGTGGTTGTGAAAACCAGAACAATTATTCAGGAGGAAACTCGCGTTAAAACCAGGCAGATCTGAGTGTAATTTAGCAATTCAGCCCTTATGGTAAAGAAGCAGCACCCCCCCAGCTCTCAACATGCTAACCCTCCTGCTGGGCCTCTGTGGTTTCCTATATTCTTGAGACTCAGGAAATACATGTATTTCTAATTAAAAGCTAAAGCAAGCTGTCCTCATCACCTCAGGCTGACAAATGCCTTTTAGCACCTCTTGTACTACATTGAATGCATGTGTACTGCACTCAGTTGATAGTGTATGTAGTGTCGTGAGATTTGAAAAGAAACAGTGCAAACCATGATAAAAGCTCTCTCTACTTGTGTCATGGCTCTTATTCAAACCATTACAAAGTGATGTAGCATCTGTGCAAAGGATTTTCTTTTTTTCTTGTAGGACCTTTTTGCATTATATGGATTCAGGCTTGAAACATGTGCATTTCTGCCTTGTTCCACCATTAAGCCTCTTTTTGACAGCAGAGCTGCTGGGCTAATAGCAATACACTAAACAAGGTTTATTATGCTGCAGCCACAGGGAGAAAATTCAGCTGTTTGCTAGTTTCACACATCAATTATCTCTGCTTACAACTTAGCATGAACACATTCTAGTTTTAAAGATTATTTAAATATGTCTGCACTGTGTTTACTTTGGCCCGTCTGTCTCTTTCTGCCAGACTCCATTTTTAGTTAATCATCCGTGTTTATATCGTTTCCTTTTTTGCATTAAACATACAAAAATATAGCCAAGATAATCTGTGGTTCAATTAAAGAAGTGAACAGAGAGGTTGTGTTGTACTTGGGGAAATGATGGTGTAACTGATGCTTTTCGTGACATTTGTCAAACCTTTGGCACATACCAAAACAGATTTTTTGCCTCCAATTTGTTGCCAATCACCCCAACAACTTGCCCTGCTGGCATCCTACCTCCTCTTCGCTTCGTGAGTGTCAGGCACTCTTGGCGCCCGTGCTGTTCTTAACAGAGATCGTAAGTCACACTGCTGCCATGTGGGATCTCATTATTCTCTAACAGCAGGAAGAACCTTTTGAAAGTGAGTACCACAGCTTACGTCACAGTCAGGGTGGATCAATTGTTGGAGACAAATTCCCAATCCCTGCATGACTTCTATTATTTTTGAACTGCCTCCAGGCGTGATGCTGGCTTCAAGCTCTGGTGGGAAAAAAACGGAATCACTCATACTCAATAACCAATCATAGATGACGGCTGAGAGGAAAGTGTAAAAGACCAAAAAAAGTTTTGACGGTTCGATTTTTATTTTTACACTGTCATTTTTTGAGAGATCAGTTTGACTCAATCAATTTATATCTTTACGGCAACTAAATTAAAGGTAAATTGAATCAGACATGTTTGTCATATTCAAGTCTGGACATCTGGAGCCGTTATGACCAAAGGTCTTGTAACTTAAAATGATGGTTTAGCTAAATGTCCAACTGAAGCTTCAATAAATTAATCAGATCTACTCTTTTCATACAGTAGTTGCTTATCACATGGTTAGTACTACCAGCCACCAACTAAAAGGAGGGTAATTGTTGAACGTTCATTAGGTATCATGTGGCTAGGAACATGACTCAGACAAATCCTGATAATGCTTTGTGTCTGCTGGATGCGTAAATGGTTTGCTTAAGTCTTTATTTATTCAATGTTCCCTGCAGGTAATGTGTGACTGACACACAAAAATAGACGCACACATGCATGCGCACACACACTCCTGCTCTCCTCCAGGTGTGTGATGACTCGCAGTGGGCGCGGTGCTGTGCATCTGTCACGCTCTGAGTGACGACCCGCTGTGACTTACAGCTGGCCCGACCTGTCAGAGCTAACCACGCGCAGTAAACAATAACCCCCAAGCCAGACATTTCAGAAATATGACTCTGCGTGTCCCGCTGTCTGCCCCCTCCCCTCTGACTGTAGCTCAACCAAAACACACTCATCAAATGGCTAAGCGATTGTAATCTTTGAAGCTTTTGTTTCTTCTTTGAGTGTTTTATCTGCTCATTGTCTCTCTCGCGGGTCATATAATTTGTACTGTAGATGCCCGATTCTTCTTTTTTTTTTGCTTTGTCTAGTCTGTGAGCTCATCTTGTTTCTGACCCTTATCTGCAACTTTTCCCTGTCTGCTTTTTTCCCAGGTTTTGTATGCAGAAGAGTGCCAAATTGGTGCCAGGGGTGACGTTGGACCTCATTGAGAAGTAAGTGGCACTCCACGACCATCCCAAGAAACTCTATTTCTCTCTTCCTGTCTCTCCCCCTCTCTCTTTGGAGGGTGTAGTTGAGAGAAGTCATTATCCTGTCTTCCTCAAGTCTGTCTCGCCCTGTCTGTCTTCCTGTCTTTCTCTTTCGCTCTCTCCTCGCTGTCAGCCCTCGCAGTGTTGTTTTCCACCTGCAGGTATAATTCTCTGCCTTTGTTTTCCCCTCACAGTGAAAGCAGCAGTAGTTTGGCAGATTTAAAGCCCCACATTTCTTCAATAAACTCCCGGGTGCCAAGCGGCTGAGCGCAGAACATCTCTTGCTCTTAGGCATACACTGTCGCACTGATATTAGCGCTCAATATGGATGTCGTATCCAAAGTTTTAGTAGTTTCATAGAACAATCAGGAGTGGCTCCCCCTACCACCACCACCACCCCCCCTGCTTATATGCAGGGTAGAGTAAAATGACAAGCATGAAATAAGTTGGTTTAAGAGGCTTGGTTGTAGTTGAACTATGTAACTTAAAAGCACTGTTATATAGTCTTTGCAGGATTTTAATGTTTTCTAAAAGTAAGATCCTTTTCCTCACATGCCTAAAGTGAGTTGAACATGCCATAGACAGGTTAAGTGTGTGTACACACACACACACACTAACCCTAACCCTCAGTCAAGTTTTGATAGAACTGTAAATTGTTTGTAGGGCTTTATTTGAAAAGGGCTTATTATGAATTACATAATAAGATTCATAGTGTATAGTTTATATAACACAATTTGAACAATCTTACTTTTGTTAATGCAACCTGAACACTTGCTCTAGTTTAGCCATTTTCTTGATTAATTCAGGCTAATTAAATGTACAATCCACAGCAGTAATTCCATTAGGGCAGCAGCTGAGTTATTATTTCACACTTTGTTCCCTTCACAACACATACACAGTGTTCTTATTTTACCATTAATTTCACTCACTTCTACTTTGCTGCCTTTTCATTTGCTTCAAAGCTGCTTTCAATGAACGTCTACTCATCCTGCACAGATGTTTTGTTCAAAATGGCCTTTACAGGCTCAAAGGACACGATAACTCTTTCCTGGTCGACCAACTAGAAGTCTCTGTTTCTGTATTTTGTTTGAATTGGTGCAGTGAAGAAGAACTAAACCTGAGCCATCATAGCACAGTTAATGACCCTTCTCTGTTGTGTTACCTGGCCTTTAGCATGAACCAGCATTGATTTGGTCATGCTGGACACATCTGTTGTTTGATTCTTTTCTTTTTTTAAGAAAAAATTATACGGTTATTTTGCTTCTTTTTTTTTCTATTTCCAATCTCATTCCAATATTTAGTCACACTCTGGTTAACTGTCAATCGATAGTTTGGTTTCAACTTCATCAAATGCCTCCACAGACTGCAGGTAGTATTTGGATGATTGAGGAAGAATATGACTCACAACACAGTTTTTGGATTTCAGCATTCCACATGTAATATGATTGAAACTACTTCCAGAAGATGTGATCCATCCACGCGTAGCTACAAAATTGACCCATGAGAGTGTTACCAGATAATTTCTGGGTAATTTACAGGTTCACTGTCAACTTTTTTCCCATTCTTACAGAGATCATCCATAAATATAACGTGCTTTTTTCACCTTCCTACATTTGTAGGAACCTATTGGTCACCGCTCTTCCTTCTTTTACCACTTAATTAACTTGCTTGCAGTTTGTCTTTCATCTTTTTATTTTTACACACTTTCCCCTATTCCTTTCCCCATTCTCTCCTGTGGATGCATATTACGCAGGAAATGCCCTTGTACTGTACGCAAAACTTCTACTGAGTGACTCCCAAGGCAGGATGGGAAACCACTAGAGTGATGACGAACACCTTTGAAGAAATAAGCCCCTTCGTCCATTCTCAATTACACTATGTCCGACATCACGGAGCTCTTCATTCATGCTCAAGCTCTCACTCCCTTTTCATCTCTTATTATCTTTCTCACCAGAAAAAGCAAAGGGCTTCTGTAAAGAGTTGTGATGTTAGTTATGACCCACATTGCAGTAAGGAGAGTTTGAGAACCCACAAACGCTCCATCCATTTAAAAACTGCAGTTCCGTTATGTTTTGGTAGATCCGGTGTTCTGCTCTTTGTGTTCGCTGTCTTCTACACTCACCTTCATTGTATAGAAAAGTCGTTGAGGATAAAAGAAAGAGATCTCACAGCAGCAAAAATTGCTGACCTTTTCTGTTTTGGTTCAAGTGCTGAAATTGAATTTGAGATGTCAGTTCGAAACAATATTGAAAAACAGTAAATATGAAATTCATGAGAAAGATGACCTTGAATTGATGAGCATGGGGATATTAAGGGTGAGGCTCCATGCTGGAAGAAAATCTAATCTATTATAAGATTAGAAATGTCCTTACATTTTAAAAGTTAAAAAAACGTGTTCTAAAAAGGGTAAAATATAGATTCTACTTTACTAAAACAAAAATAAATTAGGTTTTAAAGAAAAGTCATCATACTGGCACAGAAAAGCGTTTCCTCTCAGTGTTGATGTTTCAGCTCTACTCAGTGGGGAGGTCGGTGGCATCCCTGATGCTTAAGTTGCTATTTCTGTTCATTGCATGTCCAGCGTGTTGTACAGACGGCTTAATGTTGACTCAGCTGATTTCTCTCACAGTTAAATAATGGATAGTCTCAGAGCTCATAAAAGAAAAATGGCACTACACTCGTTTGCCATCTCACCTCTTTGCTGTATAACTTTGGGCCAGCACATTAAAGTCAAATGCCAAAGTTAAACATTATTCATGGGATGTTTCTCGGCCAAAACATGAAATATCACAGTAGCTGCAGTTTGTAAAAGTGTACAGTAATCATCATATTGATTAAAGCAATATATATATATATATATTTCAGTCCGAAGACTGTGTAATGTAAGAAGTGTTGCTCATAGTGAGGAATTAACTAGGGCTGCAACTAAAGATTATTTTGAGAATCGATTAATCTGTCGATTATTATTTTGATTAATCGATTTTTAATCGGATAAAAAGACAAAAACTACATTTGAACCTTTCCAGCAGTTGATTTGAAAAGCTACTTCATATTCTTGTACAATGCTTTTATATGTATTATAGACATCTGCAACTTAATTATGATAATAATTCCAGATTCAGATATCTACAATTTTATTCTGACTGTCCATAGTTCAAGTTCATGATATCTACAACACCAACTCAGTTCCATTCCATTGTCAAACTTAATTTAAGGTTAAATTAAGGTGAGATATCTTGACCTGGAATTTTAAGATATTATTAGATTCAACTGAAGTGTAGATATCTATAATGAGAAACCAAACACATCAATAACAAAAGTAGTTTGAATCCCAATATGTCATTACAGATGTTGAAAAGATTTGATTAATTAAACAGGGTTAATGATTGTTTTGACAATTCAGAATTATGTTATACATATCTTATTTAAAAATTCTTACTAGTCACTGTAAAAGACAATGTTCCCACAATGTGATGACTCACTGCTGTATCTTAGTGGTGCTTGTCCTTTTCAAACATTGACTCCAGGCACGGGATTGGCTGGTTTACTGCCCACACCTCAGGAGATGCTGCCACAGAGTGTGCCATGCATTATAACAGACCTGACTAATCGATAACTAAATTAGTTGTCAGCTATTTTTATAATCGATTTATAATCGATTTTTTGTTGCATCCCTAATATCACAAAACACTGCAGTTCCCCTCAGTACCATGTGGCCTTTAAGAACTCTTTTTAGTTCTGTGTGCCACAAAGAAACAAAGCTTAAGCTTAACCAAGAGTACTGACAAATTAAATCCATATCCTTCTGCATAAAACATTCAAAACCAACTGTTAAAATACTTTAAATCCAGCATTCTTGACATCCATGTTTACTTGTTACTACTTCTCTGCTGTGTTTGCTGGCACATTACTGTGCTCCCACCACCTGTAGATCAGTGGAATCAGTGTGTCAACCTCGGCACACTGACAGGGAAGATAACCAAAACTGTGACCTGCTCATTGAAAAACTGAACTTTTCAAAGTGCTACAGGAGTTCAGAACATTGCAATTTAGGGTTTGTAATCCTGCAAAAGCTCGCGAGAGAAGGCAACACTGATGCAACTGATACATCCCGGCCTCCTCCCATCAGCCCTCTCATCAAAGCGCCCCCAAATCACATGAACATGCACTGACTGACAACTGCTGGGAGCTGACTTTTCCGTGGCTCGACGCTAACTTCTGGCCACTGTCTGCTTCTGCTAAGATCTCTGGTTCGCAGTGAGAGCACGGGCAGGGTGTGGGCATGTAGGCAGGTCGGTTAGTCGTGTTTATTAAGCTGCTGCATGCACTGAACCACGCAGTTCCTCCGTATTTTTTCCGGAGGTGGTACATGTGTGAACACAAATGTGAGACGCTCCACAATTTCTTCTCACTTTTTCTACCTGACCTCATTTTACATCAATGTCAGTGACAGCTGTTTATGTTTTAGTACCTTGTTATGCTGCTCTTGAGGGGAGAACAATGCCGCTTAAATTTTTTTCATAGTTGTCATGATAAAATGAAAGGCAGTATAAATGCTAGTCAATGCAATCTAGGCACATTTCATTGTAACGTTACTGTCGCTACCATAGCATAAGTAGCACAGTAAATCATCAGCTGACTGTGGTATCCTAGCAACAACAACACCAAAATCACACTGGGTTGCTCTTCAACAGAGAGTGATTCAGTGTAGCTCAATAATGAGCAAACAGTCTCACACACGCTCGAAGCAGCTTTTTGCCTTTGTCATCATTTTGCCGTGTCCTGATCAAACACGTGGGCATGAACACGAGCATTACACTCACTGACCAATCATCGGGCTCATATTCACCCCTCAAAAGGTCACACACGTTTGGAAGCCATGTGTGGAGCGCTCATCGCCCCTTGAAAGATTACAGGCATTTGTTGTAAGAGGGATTGAACATAATGTCAGCCTTGAGTAGTTGTGTGCTGTTGATTTGTTGATTAATTTAATCATTCCTCTTTCTCCGCTCCATCTGTGCACCCTTCTGTCTCTGCTTCCCACATACATCCAACACACAATAGCCTTTCACATAAGAGAGTCACGACGCTGCCTGCGTGTGGATTTTACCTGCTTACACGCTCAATGATCTCTGGCCGTTAACCCTCACACTCTATCGCACTTAGTGTCCCTTCCCTTTCATCTCACATGGAGCTGACTCATGTGGTCACGGGTTGATCCCCATTCACAGCCTCCCTCTGCGTATTTCACAGCGAGTCTCTGCTCCTCGTCAGGCCGACCCGGCTCCCCGGTGTCTGACGCAGTCCGACACTGTGCTCCACTCAGCGGGGGGGGGGGGGTCCTGGAGGAATCTGATCACTGTGATCGCTCGTTAGCATTTTACTACAGAAGACACAAGTTGTATGACTCTACATACATCTTGTATGTAAATGCTGTATGTCCTCCACATAGACATCAGAGAGAAGAGTCTGCTACACAGCATCAACCCCCAAAACGGTAGAGATTTATCTCTTTGCTCCACCTTTTACAAGGACTTAATGACCGTGCTCACGTCTATGATCTTATATGTACACATACTCAGATTGGTTCTTGATGCAGCTGAGGACAGGGTTTTAATCATCATACCAGTATTTCTGCTCCATCAGTATTCATGGCATCAGACATGACAGAATTGATCAAACTGGAGACGTATCAGGTAACAGTGGATGTGGTTTTATTTACTGACGTATGCGCATGTCTGTTTAGTGTGTCTCTCACACGCACAGCATAACACAGCTCACATGCAGCGCTGCACTGTAGCTTTTTATGCCTCGACAGCAAGTGGCTGGAGGCTTTATGTTTTCTGGTTGTCCTGCTGTCCATCTCATTCTTATAAACACAATATCTCAAGAACACCTAGAGGGAATTTCTTCAAATTTGGTAAAAACATTCAAAAGGTGGACTTTTGGATGTCAAAAAGTCAAGGTCGCGGTGACCTTGCAAATCTTGATCTTTTAGACTTAACATGTCAGAAACACCTTGAGGGAATTTCCTCAAATTTGTTACATAAGTTAACTTAGACTCACATTAACTGGTCAAAGGTCACGATGGCCTCACAAAACATGTTTTTAGTCTCTTGAACATAATATCTCAAGTCCACCTTTAGGTTGTCTCTTAAAATGTCAACCTTTTCGCACTTGAACAAATGGATTTGATTCCTGTGGTCAAAGGTCACAAGGACCCCATGTCAATCTGGGAAAAAATGTATTTCAATTGAACCTGCACTAGTCGGCAAAGTCCTATACTAGTTGGCTGTTCATTCTAGTCAAAGGTTCTTACTTGTTTCAAGACTTTGTAATCCAGAGAAACACCAGACTGAGCTCACATAGATAGTTTCTGTGGCAGTTTTATGTTTACACTTTTTCGCAGTGTAAAGTTAGGTCATTAAGGTTTGTTAGTACAGCTATCTATCAAATTTATATCTGTAGTCTGCCATTAAAAATTGATAACAGACAGATATTAATCAACATTCTCCAAGTTACACATCTTATAATATCATTATAGTAATTATTTCATATTATCAACTTAATATCCTTGAACCAGGACCTTCAGTATTTGAGAAAAGCAGCTTGTGAAAAATAAGCTACACCTGTTTAGTGCCAGATCTGCTGTTGCCATGCATATCATTATTATGTTACCATGTATAATGAGCTTCTTTGGCACAAAAATGTATTTCATATTGAATTAAGTTCTATCATCTGTTGTTGTAAGGTTGTAACTTGACAGCGACCCAACAAGACCCAAGTACTTGAGACACAGACATTTCAGACATCAGACACCTAAAAGACACAGGGCAGTTACAGTTTTGTTGCAGTACACACTTCAACATTATCACCGGAATTATTGTGTTAACCACATACTACATTACGAATCCTTTATATAGGCACTTTAAGATAGACTTATGTACTTGTGATTGGCTCATCCAAATGACCATGCATTTGACAAGGCAATCTCTCTGCATGTATCTAAAAAGCAAAATGCAGTGCAAATTTTAACCAAGGGTCAGCATCAGTCGAAACACAGCCTTAAAAGCGATCAGGTTGCAAAAGGGATATGTCTGGCCCATGAGCTTTGTGCCTCTTGTGCCGACAACATGAACAAACATGAAACAAGTTGCTACACAGATTAGTTTTTCCCGTCTTCCTGTTGTTCTGCTGTTTGAGCGAGAGTCACAGTGTGTCCAGCACACCAAGCATCTAACTGCTCATCTACCAGCCACATGACTTAATCAAAGACATATGTTTACACAAGCACTTTTCAAACGAGTTTAACAATGTGCTTCATGAAAATAGAAAGACGCTTTACAAAGGAATTCCAAACCAACAATCTTATAATTCCTAAGATTATCACTAAATATTAATAAAATGGATTTTATCAGCACAAACTACAGAGGCAAAACAATAAGTTACTAAGTTAATAAGTTAACAAGTGGTCATCAGATTGACTTGTGTGTTTTGTTTGTTGCTGAGGGCCGAATGGTTTGTAGTGTTGAACTTTATTTCATTCATTGTCACTTTTTCCTACTTATTTTTTTATTTAAAACAGATTCCTCCCATTTTCTTTACTCCGACACAAACGACCCGCTCACATTAACTGTAATATCTGAGGCAGCGAGTGCTTGCCCTCAACCCCCTCCTCTTCACTCACTGCTTTGCATAGTGTTCATTAAAAGGCAGACAGCTCGGTGTAGTAAAGGTGATTTTCTCCGTTTTGCTACAGTGATTACTGTCACATCGACTTGGGTTCTTGTCTGAAAAAGATTTCCCTACTCTCATTTCCATGGCGCTCCCACTCTCCCTGCACAGAATGATCTGGTTTTTAAAAGCCGGAGGAGCTTCTGTGAAAAACGGATGTACAGTTTACATATCTCAAATTCCTCCAGTGCACACTGTAGATACACAGCTGTGTGGAAACTGCATTGTAGTCAGTGCAGTGAGTCTACAAATTTAACAAGTCCGGTGTTTTGGATTTAATCTTCACAAAAACAATAAGGTGTTGGTACGTTCGAGGGACGATAAACACATGAAATCACAAATATGTTTGTGTTATTTTAATATTTATTGCCTGTTCATATATTAGGGGTGTTGAGAAGGGTTGGGCCACTCTCATTAATCACATTTACTGTATGTGGGATCATCTGGCACCAGGTCTCCTTCTGACACAGCCCAGTTGAAATTGTTAAGCTTGTGTAACCTGAAATGAATCTGTATGACATAAAATCCATAATCTTACTCTTGTTCTCTGCTGGTGCCTGATATTCATCTTGGCCTCCAGTATCTTTGTGCACACAAGTATATTCATGAATATTCAGACCTGCAGTAGCTGTTAGTCTCTCTGAGTAAGTGACTGTAAATTTGTTCACGTGTTGCAATAATGTTACTGAGCAGTTGCCACTTTGTGCTCTGAGTCAACTATGTGCAATTCAGTGAGCGTGGCTGACACAGTGCCATCTGTGTAATGTTTTGTGTTTGTGTGTGTGTGGTGCAGGATCCCTGGCAGGCTCAATGACAGACGCACTCCCCTTGGAGAGCTTAACTGGATCTTCACAGCCATCACCGACACAATCGCCTGGAATGTTCTGCCTAGAGGTAAGACTGTACACACACAGATGCACGCTTGTATAATCACATAACAAGATTTTTTCCCCCCAACAAAAATATAAGAAAAATGTAAATGTAATACAACTTGGGCCGTAATCACACAGTGTGTATATCTCCTTTAAAAAGTTAGATAACACACAAAGACATTGCAAAGTGACGTGAAAGAGGTGTAATTCACAAGAGTTTGAGATATTTGAACTAACCAATGTGTGGGATACAATGTCAGGAAATCCAATCAGCGATGAGAATGAAACTCACCGGACTCAGGTCCTGGCCCTGTCCTGAGCTAGCAGGTGGTCAAACTGGTTGCTAATCATCCTCAGGTAGCGCTGGTATTGTTGGTCATCCAGCTCCTCCAGAAGACGGCAAAATTTCCCAAGCGGTACGCGACTCCAGATGGTCTTGTGGACCCACACACATCGGCACTGACTTCTCTGGCATTTCCACAACATGTACATCGCAGCAGATGTAGTTACTTCAGCCTCCTAACCTGTTTTCTAACGGGCAAATATTCCCAGAATATGTTTACTAACATTGCTCATGTGAGAAAACACAAATGGTCCTGCCGCACAACATGATGGGCCAATTTGCTTTGCGTTTGGTGTAGACGCACCATAAGACTTCAGCAACCCCAGCCACACTTGTCGAAGATCCAGCAGCATTAAGTTCACATATCACATTGTTTATTCTTGTAACATTAAGAGAAACACTGAAATACTGGTTTTAAAAAAATGTGTTACTTAAAAACTTGAACATATTTAAAGCTGAGTACAGTGTCATAATAACTAACTATAGTAACCATTAGAAACAATGGCAAACACAAAGAAAGAAAATGAAAACCTAAAGCAGGAAAGCAAACAGACACACTGGCGTTAAAGGTGAAGGACAAACTTGCTGGGAGATCTGAGGCACACTGAAGTTATTGTGAACAACATGTTTAGACAATGATGAAAAATGTATTTTCTCATAGGGAGCACAGATAAAAACACCTAATAAAAACAGTACAGTAATGACGCATCAGCAAAAGAAAAAGTTTGAGAACATCCCTATTGGTTGATAAAATAACTAGAGTGCAGTCGGCACAGCCTGGCTCCTCAAATTGAGATGAATAGTGTTTAGAGTGTGTCGCACTGTAATTGGGGTTTTATCATTTTAACCAGAATTTAAGGGCCATAAAAGTAAGAACACACACATAAACACACTTCCGTCTGTACGGTGACAACGCATACATAAACTTGTGCATATACTGCCATTAACAGCCACCCACAGAGTCACCCTGCCCAGATGAAAATACACATGCTCTCTTCTTTTTTGGCATGTATTTATCTTTTGCCTGCAGAGCACACACCTCCTCTCATTGCTCACCTGTCTCTCGTAGACAATACACATCCACAGACAAGCACACACACTGACAAGCACACACGGGCACACACAGACTCTCCTGAGACAAACTCTATCCAAGCTAAAACAGCAATGTGACAATGCTGATGGCTGCCAAAGCCTTTTAAACCCCCGGGCTCTGCTGTTAATGAAGCAGCCCACATCAGCGAGAATCCCTGTAATGAAGGCACTGCATACTAATCTCACACACACACACACACACACACACACACACACACACACACACACACACACACACACACACACACACACACACACAGTCTCTGTGGCCTTATGCACCCACACACTAACTTAAACATTTCAACATTCAAACAGCTCTGCACTAACAGCAGGCACTGGATTTGTGTCTCTCTGTCTCATAGAGTACTCCACACATGCGTATGCCCCCTCACACAAACACGGGGAATCACAGTCATAAAACAGGGAGATTGTCATGGGATTGGCTCGGCCCCATTAAAGTGAATTAGTAAATACATTAATGAGCTGATGAAGATGTGACCACGACACATCGCTGGATTCTGTACACACCGGTCTTCTGCACACACATACACACTAACTACCCTGGGTTTTTCCAAAGTAGCCGCTTTGCTCTAATTAAGCTTCTTTCTTTTGCCCAGTTAGATCGCCATTTACTCATTCAGTGCCCCATTTCCCTCGCGTGATCCCATCTCTCTGTTATTTTATTCACCCGCTGCCCGTCTTCTGTCTCTGCCGTGATGGATAATCTCCGTTCTCCCTCTCTCTGCCCTCAGATTTGTTCCAGAAGTTGTTTCGTCAGGACCTGTTGGTGGCCAGCTTGTTCCGAAATTTCCTGTTAGCAGAGAGGATAATGAGGTCATACAACTGCACGCCGGTCAGCAGTCCGCGCCTGCCCCCTACATACATGCACGCCATGTGGTAAGACGCACGCAAACAGAACAGGAGGGCTTTTTTACACACAGATACACAGATGGTTTGGGCTCAGTCAAGCAGAAGGCAAGAGGAGCAGCAGCAAAGCTTTGCTGTTTGACTGAGCAGACTTTCTAGGAGATACCTTCTTTGATCAGACAAGAGGCACACAGTGTCCTGTACTTCATGGTCCCACATGTATATTTAATGATCTCAAGTGGTTACCTTTAAAAAGCTATAGAGAGATTAAAAGATGCAATCGGCCTGGTAATTTATGCAAAAATGGCAAAATGCCCAAAAGTTATGAACTCATTTATTAAATGAAATCTCATTTGGAAATATTTCCCCCTTTTTAAAAACATCTTGTAGAAATGCACTTTTTTAACAGCAGGTCATTGGAAAAACAGACTGTGTTTTCCACAGTGAGATATATCCAGCACAGCGGTGCCAACTATTCTGCTAGAGGGTCTGCAAAGCTTTAAGGAATATTCCTCCCATTTGTGGGAATATGCCTCATACATACAGTTAGTAAGCAGATTGTATATGAAAATTGTGCGTTGAGTATAGATTTTTGTTTAACCTAGCTCAGCAGAACAACTGGAAACTTATTCTCTTGATTTATCATGGGTAGAAAAAACAATGAAGACCTGACGTGATTACAACAACCACTGAGGTTAGTGACATGCAGCATATCAGCGGTCCTGTCCTCACTGATTGGTCGCTGTCTTCACACACACACTCTTTCCTGACTCACAACAAAACCCAGGTGAGCCTTAGATGTTTTGGCAGCTCGCTGGCTGGAGAACAAGTTACAAAACAACTTGTGTAACTCCTTTCTCTTTCAAATGATCCCTGCTTCCAGTAGTTCGGTTGAACTAAGATAAATATACCCTCACAAGCTTGAAATTAATGTCTATCTTGTCAACAAAAGCCCAGTAAGAAAGCAAAAAAGTGTGAAACATTATTACTATCTGTCCTGAGAAATCCTATCACAAGTGGACAGCATTAAATACATAAGTATATTGGTTCACACCTGGCATTAGAATGTGTCCTGAATGTGTCTCCTGTGATCCACTCGGATCTCACTTCCCCGCTCTTAATGCAAATAAGTTTACAGATGTGTCTGATGACGCTGTTTGTGTGTGTCGACGGGAACGAGAGAGAAAGAGTGCGTTCAGAGTCTGGTAGGACTGAACGAATAAATGTGCACAGCTATGAAGAAAGATTTTGCAGATTTAAGAAATGTTTCAGTCATTATGTTTTGGTCAGTGTTGATGTGTGACGGTGGCTGCAGACCGATCAACGTATGGATACAGAGAAGCTTAAATTCATAGTAAAACTGTAGCAGGTCAGAGGACGTCAGCTGAGTAAGCAGTACTTCATGTGGCCTGGGATGTATTCACGTTCACACAGCAAAACAAATGTGCCAACATGCGTCCCAGAGGCATTTGGGTGCGTTCCACCTGAACTCTGAACTGACCACTTGTGATCGGATCACTCACCTTCATGCAGTCTGATATACATTCACGTTTGCAGGAGCTGTGCTGTCATGTACTATCACTGATCCATAAGTTAAAAGAGGACAAAGGACTGCACATATTGATGCAACACTCTACTGTGTAAAGTTTTTCCTTCACATATATTGTAAAAAGTAAAAAAAACATTAGATAAAGTGGTTCAATTACTTTCACTACCTCTCAAAATAAATATTGTTTGAGGAAGTGTGAGCCAAAACATGTAGGTGTTTTTGTTTGCTTCAGGCCTCCAGCATATGCATACACCTCGCTCACGCTAAGTATAATTTCCATGATTTAGTTTCTCGGTTGTATTGTATGTTGATTACTGCGAGCGTTGCTGCATGTGTTTGCTCGCTGCCTCACAAAAATAAGCAGATATAAGCAGTGTGTTCACTGGCAACGGCCTCAGTCCACCTGACTAGAGTAGACTGACTCAAGACAGCTTGTATATAGAGTAGGGGCACTGCTTCCACTTTAACCGCCCACACACAAACGTAACCTGCAGCTGAACATGCCCACCTTTTGACTGAGAGCATCAACAAAACTCTGGGGGATAGGAAAATATTCTGAGGGACATGTCAGACATCTTTGGCTGTGGGAGACATGGCAGATTTAGGTTAAAGACATTGGCACCCGAAAATACATAATTCTTGGGAATTATTCAAGTTTGAGAATGTCTTCCCTTTTACTCGCACAGCTTGAAACTTGAGCCAGAAGTTGTCGCAGTGTTCCCACTGCATTTGTCCCCCACGACTTCTCATTACTAGTGTTATAGTCAGACACAGAAAGAGGTGCTCTGTTGTCCATTGACTTTACCTGCATCTCCACACTGTAAGATCGTATCTATCTCCCTTACACCAACACTTCTCCCACTTTCTATTGTTTCTCCTCTTGGGCTTCTATAAAAGCCTCCCTCCACCTCTCCCACTCATTATCTGGATCGTGTTTTTGGAAAACAACGCTCTCTCACTCTGTCTCCTCAAGGAGCGACTGGTTGTGTAACACCCTGGCATCACTTATTGTAAAGAATACTGTTCCTTCCCTCCCTGTGTGAGCAGTCATCTTTCTTTCTTGTCCGTGCCGCCTTTTATTTTAGACTGTGGGTATATTGCTCTGTTTACCACTAAAGAAATTGGGAGCTGCACTTTGTTTCCCACCCAGTATTAAGCAGGACAGGATAATGGCAGGGAGGTGCTTTAAGAGCACAAGAAAGGACACTGAGAGGATGATAAAAAAAATGGAGGTGCCAGAGATAAAAGAGCAGTAGAAGTATAAAAGTATTGCTCTGCATAGATTGTGGGAGGGGGTGTAGAACAGGAGTAATTAAGCAATTTGGAGCCTTGTCGATTGATGTTGGTGTCCCAGCACAAACCGCAATTGGAGCAGAATTAGCAAGAGCAGATAAACTCATGGCTGATCACTCCCTCGTGGACAGTCTCGGTGTGGGAGTGTGTGTGTGGGTGTGTCTGCTTTATATGTGTTGTGTGCGTCGCTGCACCATTCTCTGCAGGCAACAGGAAAAAGAGCTTAGTCAGGCGCCAACTGGTCCCCCACGCTTCTCTGCCGTCCACCGTCCCCTCCACACGCACACAAACACACACGCAAACAGGTTTTGTAATGACTTACTTATTGGCAGACGCTGTCCGAATTAATGCTGTCATCTCACATGGTGCAGCAGCCTCGTCCCTGTGATGGTGTGTTAACTGCTCTCTCTGATGTTTCCTCTCTATTGAATTACATCGACAGAAACGGAGATGGAATTTGTGAGCAACATTTCTGTACAGATTCTAATCTCAGCACTTAAAGTTAGGAAACCTAAATAATAAAAAAAAATGACATTTTAGATTTTTCTCGCTTGAATAATGTTTTCTGGGTCAGTTTTGTCTACACGACAGAAAACAGGAAAATGCAATGCGTTATAGTAATTGTTATAATAATATAATTTCATTATTTTATTGTGTCTCTTGTATCTGTAAAACTTTTAAATGTGAAATCTTTTTAAATGAAATAGTCTGCCATGTTAAAAAAAATGGAATCTATAGGCAAAGGACGATACAGGTTCCCAAAAAGAAAGGAGCTTATTGAGTCAAATCATGACACCATAATGCTGACTTCACCCAGACATTTTACAAGTACTCAGCAGCAGCCACATACCAAGAGATCCTAGAACATTTAGAGGCACCATCACTGCATCATGTTGAAAGCTCCTAGTATATGACATTCAGAGAAGAGAGAGTGTAATGGAGAGACAGCAAGGAGGTTTCCACCGACTGGAAATCATTTTCTCAGCAGCAGTAAATCAAGCTAATACTGTATTACACTATATGTATGATATATATGTGATGAGTCACAGACTGTTCGGTCACAGCCACAACATTGTAAATCGAGACTACCTAACTTTTGCTCAAAACAATGCTATATGCAAAGTGTAACAGCAGCATGAACTGAAAGAGTCATGAAGTCAGTGACCTCACGTTTACAATTCTGTTTTATTGCTGATCATTTCAACGTATAGTCTGTCTGTCTTCTAGCAGAGTGTAGTTTCATCTCTCAAAAGTTTCAGTGTCATCCAGGGTATACTTGTTCCTGAAAAACTTTTAATGTTTTTATTATGTTCTGTGCGCTGAACTGGATTTGCTCATGTCTGGGGCTGAAATTAATCAGAGAGAGAGGGATTGAGTTTCACCTGAGCAGTTAGAGACCTGAGGTGTGAGCTGTAGTTTGGCGTCATGACTCAGTCACTTTCCAATCCACACACAGGATACACAGATCTTTTAGATTCAAATTGAGTTTGACACACTATTATCACAGATTTACAAATTAAAAAACTCATAACTCACAGACACAGGGAGGAACCTTTTCAGATGGTTTTGGAAGACAAAGAAACAATCAGTGATAGATCACATGTAAAACAAATAAGATATATATAAATACACATGGAGGATAAGTCGCGTACAAAAACCCCGTCCATCTAAATCGGAGACAGGAAAGACCCTAAGAGGATTTTATCCAATTAGAACCAGTTTTGCAGTGCGAGCCACAGATGCGGCCCTAAACAAAATAACATTACGATGTTTGACTAAACAGACTACAGCCCAGATTCATGATATGGAAATGGATAAGTCAGCCACTTATTCCTTGATATACCCTCACTATCTCACCTTGTAATTCTGTCCTGAGTCAAACCTTTCTGAAGTAAGCAGCAGAGGTTTAACCACCATACCCCTGCCTATGTGATGTATCCCTAACCTACCTAAGGATTGCTGGTACCAATCTCTAACTGACCTTCCTTCTCAAATATCAACTTCCGTCTGGAGCAAAGTGGTGCGGAAAAAAATTAGCATTCAGCACATACTCTCCACATTATTAAACTGGAATATGCACACTGTTGTAACTGTGCATCTAGAAGTAGTAAACCACCTCTTGCATGAGTTATATCTTTGCAAAGTGGAGAACACCTGTTCCTTATGATGCAGTAATGTCTGCCTTGCTGCTGCTGGAAGGCAAAATGTTTTTTCTGTCACGTTGGCATCTGAATTTATAAATTCTCCCATTTAGCCTGAACTGCTGACATGCTGACTTTGGCTTTTTGTTAAATTTTTAAAACAATTTAAAAGTGTTTGATGGAGCAGAAGTACTGTACCACCTGCTGTAATTTACCTGCACATTTCCTGATTACAAAGTAATGGTTTGTGGCCACATACTGTTTTGTTTGTTTGTATGCTGCATACATGCAGTACTGACAGCAGTAGATCCATTGTATCCACTGTATTAGAGATGCACTCTATTATACTACTCCGAGCAAATGGGCTAAGCTATTAAAGCAGCCGAGAGAGTCTCAGTGTCACTTATTCAGCATCACATAACATCCCAGTGCATCGACTGGGAACATGACTCAACCCCTAGATCGTGCTAATATAGAGGGGAAAAGCCCCATCGCTGAGCTGGATGTGCTGCAAGAAAAAAACCCGGAAAGACAGACAGACAGACAGACAGAATAGAGAAGCTGTGATAAGGTTTGATGCGAGTTACATAACCCCATGAATTAGATATGATGACCATGAGAGAGGAGCTGGTGTTCAGAACAGGATTAAAGGCTCCTTGCTGCCCTCTCCAGGACCTCGGGCTGGGAATTTAAAGAGGTGTATGTGCACCGGGGAACAGAGGGAGGGAGAAAACGTGAGCTGTGGAAAATGAGTATGAGACGAGGGGGGAAAAAGAACAAGCCTTGACCAAGGATTTATTGCTGAGATACAATTTTTTTATTTTGCTTCAGGTCTCAACAATAAAATGATAATGTACCGTATATCCTAAATCTAATGCAGTGTGTGTACGTGTGTGTTACCTCTCTGCAGGCAAGCGTGGGACCTGGCTGTGGATATCTGCCTCTCTCAGCTGCCCACCATCATCGAGGAGGGCACCGCCTTCAGAGTAAGTGTGTGTGTGTGTGTGTGTGTGTGTGTGTGTGTGTGTGTGTGAGTGTGAGTGAGTGAGTGAGAAAAACAAACACTCCAAACACTCTTCAGCCACACTTTAAAGATGATTCATTTAAGTCTTTGTGTGCGTACGTGGGCGTGCGTGTGGGCATGTCTGTCTATAGTTATGAGGGCCAATATTGGTTCTATACCATCATTGTGAGGACATTTTGACGTTGTGAGGACATTTTTGCTGGTCCTCACAAATTCTATTGGCTTTTTGAGGGTAAAGGTTATACGTGTGTGCGTGCGTGTTCTTGGTTATAGGACATCAAGTTTTGATGGATGGCTCTTATTGTGAAAATGTCTACCAGACACCCATAAACCTCTCACACATCTTGTTTGCACTGCAGCTTCTCCACCACCAAAATCTACAGCATCTCTATTATTCTCTCAAACACACACACACACACACACACACACACTCACTCTCAGTGGATAACGTTGTAAAATGTCTAATAAGTCAAGTGTGAGTGTCAAATAATAGTTGCTGAAACCACTGGCCTTGCACTTCAGTACACTGGTGTGTTTATTGTTCTATTTACTTTTGTGCCAAGGGAGCGTGATGGAGATGCACAGCAAGAGGCTGATGATGACTTAAGGTTTCTGGGTCAATGCAAGACATTTTTGTGTGTGTCTGTGTGTAAGCAGACACAGACACCAGACGCTGGACAGCAGCAACCTGTGCTTTGTTATACAAACTAATCAGGAAGTATAAAACCAGAGAAGTGGGACCGAAGCAGCTTTTCCCTGGCGTTAGCACTTTTATCTGGGCCTTTTCACTCCTTCACCTGGCCTCTCTGAGGTGGGCATCTTCTCTACAGTCCCCTGGGGAGCAGTTTTCTTTCCGTGCTCCTCCTCTACTTTCTCCTGCACTCAGGCCGAAAACACTTACCGGTACAGTAATTGAGCCTCCGAGGACTCTAAAGGAGGTCCTTCCTTTCTGTCATGCGCCCTCGTTCAGGAGCCTTTAACTTCTCTCTGATGTGCTTCAACTGTTAGAAATTCAGCTTTATTTCTTTTTTTATTAATGAGCGTTGGCATTATTTGATCACCCTATCCCACACTTTACCACCCTCAGCCTCCTTACTGCAGCTTTTTGATGAATCTTGGTAAGAAGAGTTATAAAATCATCAAGAAAAATCTGAATTCTGTCGATCAAACATGAATTAAAAACAAGCAATATATCTATACGATTTTTTTTTTTTTTTCAGATAAATATCATAAACCCTACTCTTTCTTAGAACTCTTTCTGAGTTGATTTTGGTCCTGATCCAAACACAAGCATCACACTTTCGACACTTGGGTCATTTTTATAGGAAGTACAATATATTTGCTTTTTTTTTCCTTGCGTCCACCCAATTCCACCTGATATTTGCATTTATACAAAACTCTGTTCATACTATCATCAATGGTAAATGTCAGTCATTCTTGTTATAAGACTGACTTTTTGATGGTTTATCATGTCACAAAATTGAAGGTTATTACCGAAGCTGGACTTTTTGCACGTCCTGCTCCTGTTGTCTTAACTTGTGAACCTGTCACAGCATTTAAGTTTCTAATTACCCACCATACTTTCATAATTTCTCGAAACTTTATTTAAAATTTAAAAAGACTTTAATTTACCTCAGTCCTCATGAAGTCATATAAACTAAACATGGTTTTAGGGAGTGTTTTTGAAGCAGAGTTCTAGATTCCCACATCGCTTCAAAGCAGCACCTTTCTTTCTTCATGTGTCAGTTAGTATGTGAGTGTGTGTATAGAGCTATTAAGCTTTGATTATGCACAGATTAATTTAGCCATCCAGCCGAGAAGCGCTGATATTTCCCCCCTTCCACATCCATCAGCAGTCTACACTACGCTGTCATAATTCCCACAGCATTATTAACACCCAGTGATCAAGAACTCTGCAGCCAGCACCTAATCAATCAGGCAAACTGCCATGGCAGTGGAGAGAGAGAAAGGAGAGGGAAGGTGATCATGATGGATCAGGATTTATGTCGTTACTGCATTGCGGTGTCACTTCTGAGCTCGTTGTGTCAGTGCTTGTATGAAATGATAGGCTCGTCTCTGCAGACTGGCTCATCAGTGTGTGTGTGTGTGTGCATGAGTGAGTGCATGCATGTGTGAGTAAGCACATTAATTTCTTTAAAATGGTGATAAACATTGAGTGTGTTTGATTTGTGTCCACAGCACAGTCCTTTCTTTGCGGAGCAGCTGACAGCCTTTCAGGTGTGGTTGACGATGGGTGTCGAGAACAGAAACCCTCCTGAGCAGCTCCCAATTGTTCTGCAGGTACACACACACACACACACACACACACACACACACACACACACACACACACACACACACACACACACACACACACACACACACACACACACACACACACACACACACACACACACACACACACACACACACACACACACACACATACACAAGCTCTCACCTTGAACCACCTTCTCTCTTATTCCCTCTTTTTTTTAAATGATCTGTTTCAGTTTGCTTCATCAGCTTGCTGTGTGAATACATTTATGTTTCCAAAGCATGTAAGAGAAAATGAATTAAAGAAAAGAAGCAATGGTGATCATAATTATTACCTTAATCAGCTCTCAGTCATGTCAACTGATTACAGTATCCAACAGTACTAGTTAAAACAACATGTTTGTTCGCATGGAGTCTGAAGCTGTGGTATTCTGCACTGCAGAAAACATGCAGTCTAATTTGATTAATAAAAATAATGACATTGATGAGAAAATGTACGAGGGGATTGGTGTTGGTTAGTGAGAAGTGGAGGGTGAGTGTCTTTTGCACTTGCTTGATGGTCGTTAATTAAACCACTTGAATGAACTTCGAGCTGCAAAGAGACGTATTTGAAATCCATCTCTGCAGCAGAGTGTATGAGAACCGAGAACACTCTTCTCCCTCTAGTGCAGCAGGTGCCAGATATCATGCAACATTTCTGCTGTTTGAATTGTGTGAAGAAAAGATTCTGGTGCACTTATGTAACCGAGACTTTCATTTCAATACCAAATCACCATATCTTTGTAAGATCGATGAAGCTAGGAAGGACTTAACTTTCATACTATATAATATTATATAATAATATGTAATGTGATTTACAACAATACTTTAAACACCAATGCCCCTCACTGCTCCTTCACTCTCCTCCTCTATACAATGCTTTTTCTTTCCTTCAGGTCACCGCTTTAAATCTGCCAACACAAAAGTGTGAAATGCACTGCAAAATTCCTCCTGCAGACTGAGCTCAGCATTTGCAGGCTAATTCTCTTCATTACAACCCACAACAAAAGGCTGTGACAAGAACAGCGTCTCCAGTGTTCCCTGAAGTGGTGTTAAATTTGTTTCGGATGCTTTAATTAGGGTGAAATGTTGCCAAAACCTTCTCTCGCGTGTCAGCTGTTGAGTTACAGCAGTCGACGGTTTCTCCCCTGCCTTTCCCATCGTCCTTCCTCCTACCACCACCATAATCCCCTCCCGCAGGGATGTACAGTTGTGGTGTTGTATTATATCACAGCGTAGTAGCGGTGTGCCGCTGTCTGTGTTGAATGGTAATTTCCTGCTGACTCAGCGCGGCACGAGCCGCAGCTCGTCCATACAGCAGTTCTGTCGGGGCCTGTTAAAAGCCGAGGGAAAGGAGTGCTGGATGGTGTGTGAGAGCATGTGTATGTGTGTTTGCTCTTGATGTGGACACAGGGGGGAAGAAAGGAGGTAAAACAGCAGTAGCCCTTAAGATTATACAACATTATGCAGCCTTGCACCATTATGGGAAAGTAATCGTAAGGGCACGTTGCACTCTCTGATGTAACAGATGGACACACAAATAGGTCTGACGCTCTTTTCAGCAAACAGTTGCATAAGAATGCATTTATGACTGTCATTATTCTCACAGGATTTTACAATTTGATGCCAAAATATAAACGGGCTCAATTTGAGAGACACAAAGAATGACAAGAAAAGGGCAGCGGAGAGTAATCCATCAATAATGCTCTTTAATGAAATGAGCAAAGGGAGAACAAAAGAGCTCAGGAAGCAGAGACACGGTGCGCTGTCTTGACAACAGCCGTTTCATCCGGAGAGGATTAACAGATTGTGCGAAGGGATTACAGCATCTCCAAAGTTGTGATGTTACAGTAACAGCAGCACATACACATTCACACACATTTGTCTTCAGGTGTCAGTGGAAGAGATTAAGGCATGACTGAGCATCATAATGTCATGACGGCATATGTCTCACTCGCACACACACACACTCACACGTACGCACAGACAGCATGATCATAGGTAGTGCTGAGTCATCACACAAAATGAGATTGGAGTCAGGGTGTTACGCAAATAAGGAACAGAGACAAATATTTACGCACGTCCCTATGCATTTTAATATCACAGCATTGTTCAGGGAGTGTATATCCATCCCTGCTATGATGAATTGGCATTTGTGCGTTACTGTGTTGCTTAAGTCATGCACATACAATTTGCTGACTGTGTGGAAAATATTCACGGACATCTGTGTCAAAACCATGGTCCTGCGGCGTCTGTATTCATGCGTTTGTGTTTGAATTGCTGTAGAGCGCACACCCACGTCACATACAGGTCTATGCTCCTACCCTCCTCCTTGGAGCTGGAGGTAACCCCAGGACGGTCTTCCCCCGGCCTCCTTCTGTCTCTATGGTCACGCTCATCAGGTGGAAGTCACGGAGGATGCTAATAATACATTAAGTGTTGTTGGATGTCTGTGTATGTGAGTGTGTGTGTGTGGGTGGACCTGTGTTCCTCCATATGCTTGTTCTCACACACTGTGGGACAGTCACATGGGGAAGGAACAGTGTCCAGCCCACACAGGCTTTTTGCTGCACTCAGCTTAACGCTGCATAAACGACACACACACACACACATGTACACGCTAATATTTTTAGCATGCATCATATGCCTTCTCCTTGGCCAAAACAAATACATTGTGATCCCATTTGGCATTACACATGTATACACATGTACAAATGCACACCATAAATCTGTATCTTCTTAAGAAGCCCAGTGGAATTGCTGCCAAGAGGACACACCCAGGAACCCACACATCACTTCACACACATACACACACACACACACACACACATACATACCCCTGTGAACCGTGTGTGTGTGTGTGTGTAAACAAGTTCAACCTGGTGCCAGTGACTTAGCAGTAGTGGTGCGAGAGCCACCTGTTCTCTCCACCTCCTCACCCTCTCTGCAGTGTCTCCTGCTGTCCTTCCTCCTTCTCTCCTTCCTTTAATCTCAAGCTTCCTCTTCATTTGTCCGCAGCACGGTTGACCTCTGACCTCTGCTCTTTTTCAGGTCCTCCTCAGTCAGGTGCATCGGCTGCGGGCTCTGGACCTGCTAGGACGGTTTCTGGACCTGGGACCCTGGGCTGTCAGTCTGGTGCGTTCAGCTCCACATTAACTGTCTGGCATTGATGGGTTTCAGCTCAAAAACAGATCAGTTCTTCCAGTGGTATGAGAGAAAGTGTAGCCATGACAACAACAGGTTTTTAATGTGCTGAGGATTTGACATATCTCTCATAGAGAGATGTCTGCCTCCACCTCTACACAATAAGGGTGAAAGACAATCTTTATGATGCTCAGGTAATGAAAATGGCAACTAAAAAACTCGACAACAACTCATATATGTATAAAACGTGTTACTGTGGATGATCCACAGAGCTCACTCGATCTTACTTATGGATCACACATGTGGCTGAAGGACGTTTCAGATGTAATTTATACAAACTGTGCATGGCTAGCTATCGGGTGAATGTGAAAATACAGTATTTGTCATCTGGGTGTACTGAGATTTTAAAGTAGAGTCACAAATTATGTTTTTGTCTGTATTTGTTGGTCTGTAAATAGGATTACGCAAAAAATACAGAATAATTTCGAGGGGTGGGACATGAAAGCCATTAAATATTGCTCTGGATTTTGAACATGGGTTGGTTTTTAGGGTGTTTTTAAGCACTTTTTGTTTTAATTCACAGTGAGTAATTCATAGTTCTTAATAAAAACAATTAGGCATGTTTTATTATTTATTTTCATATTTATTTTTTTATTGAGTTTTCAAGCAATGTACAGACACCGGTACACTAAATAGACAAGAAAAGTGTAAGACTTTAACAGACTGAGAATCCGATATGTTTAAGGACATATTTATAAATCAGTGTAATTTAGTGCAGATCCAAATAAAATAAAAGTGAATTTAAATGTGGGACTGTTGGGCCTTGGTTGAAGTATGCACTCTGCTGAGCCATTCCACTTTATATTATAATTTTACAATATGATTTTATATTTCATAAGGACGTCACTATGACACCAAATGTACCATATGATAATGAGGGATTGATTTATCTAAATTAATCTAGTGATGTTATGATGATGCAATTCCTACCAAATAGAGGAGAGCTACCTTAAAAAATGTATTTTAGGCAAAGGTATGATGTAATTTCTGACTTTATAATATATATATATATATCATCATATGATAGGAAATAAATTTATGATCAATAGAAGCTTAAAATTCACTGTTATTTGTAGAAATATCTTGAAAATGTGTTTTTGGCATCTCGTTTCTGTTGAGTTATTTTGTATGGACACACACGGGCAAGGGAAACTCTGCTTCAGGCCACATGTATAGTGGTGCACAGAGTAAACCGCTGTTTTGACTCTTTCCAAAGTTCAGAAATACACCTGCCAACACCTCGAAAATGCCAATCAACACTTTGCAGAGATTAAAGAAACAGTGTTAATCAGTGACCTCCTGCAGGGTTTTTCTTAGGAGAACCAGTTAACAGTCTCTCTCTGACATCCGGTACTTGTGCTAAGCTCACTTAAACTAATCATGTGCTCCAGCTCCGTACTCCAGCACACAGACATGCGAGTGGTGTCAGTTTTCTCATTTACATCTCAGAAAGGATTCTTTCAGTTAATATTCCTTAAAGCTCAAAAAGAAGCATGTTACCCATAATTGCCAGTTCACTATTCAAAAAAAATCATATAAGGAGATGATACATTTCTTTGTAAACAGGCAGTTAAGTGCGATATATACATGTAGCATTCTGTTGAACCTCATAAAGCTACAAGAACCCTTTGACCCAAAACCCAACACACGTTAGTGGCATAACGAGTGTTCTGTTGTACTGCTCCAAAAGACAAACAAATAATAGCAAAGCTAATACTGTGTGTGTGTGTGTGTGTGTGTGTGTGTGTTTCCAGGCCCTGTCTGTAGGGATCTTCCCCTACGTGTTAAAGCTGCTTCAGAGCTCAGCCAGAGAGTTGCGGCCACTGCTGGTTTTCATCTGGGCTAAAATCCTGGCTGTGGACAGTGTAAGTTATGTAACACACTCTAACACATTAAACTCTTCATCTCTTCTAAACCTTTATTGTATTTGACTTTTTTTGAGGTTTTAACGTCACAGGTTTAAGGGACCAGTGTGTAAGACTCAGTGGCCCCTAGCTGTGAGATTGAACATGCAATCATGGGAACACTGTGACTTTACCCATCACCTTCCCAGCATTTAGGAGAATCCACTGTGGCCTTTAAAATAACATAGTATTGCAAAAGAGCCAGTATTTGGTTTGTCCATTCTGGGCTACTGTAGAAAACGTGTGGGAAAGGGTCCACTTGTGTATGTCATTTTTATCTGAGTCAATTTAGAGAGAGGAGAGGTGCATAGTGAAGAGGGGGGGAGGGACTAGACACAGTAGAAACAGTCAGACTGTTTGAAATAATGATTGAATGATATTTTTAGATGTAACAATGTTATTGATGACATCAGCATAAGCTAATAGTATTATTAATAACAATAATTCTGATAATAAATAATAATTGATTCTTTTTTTTAGATTATTAAACATTAATGAAAACTAAATTATGATTATCATATTCAGTATCTGGTGATAATTCCCTGTATCCTATACATTGGACATTAAATGTCATGATGTGAATTCTGCCTTACACAAACTTACATCTATTTTGATTGTTGGAGCTCGTTTGATTGAATTGCAAATCCCAAACTGGTAAAGCTGCTTTGGTTTGATCTGTGCACATGTTTATATTTTGATCTGATAAATCTTTATTTTTGAGGGAGATTTCAAATGACTCTATGTGCCTTGACTTTTAATAATAAAATTGCACTCTCCCACATACTTATTATAAATGTTTGAGTTGGGCAGTGACTTTGATTGAGAGCATTTAGCTTAACTTCCCGTTAGAAATTGGAATAAAACCCAAAGCTCTGTATAGCAAGTGCCTCAAAGTAATCTGCCTGAGACTTTGATGATTTCATGTAAAGTCCTTTCACTTTTTAGAACAAGTGAATCTGGTCAGAGTCATCTTCAATACACACCTCTATTCTTAAGGGCTATATTTTTATTTTCACACCTACGTAGATATTTTGATGTAAAAACACTCACTCACACAGTTTAGACAGGCCACCAAGGACAAACACTCTTTTATGACAGAAGTGCTCTGAATCCAGGAGGAGTGGAAAGTGAACTGAAGCAACATCTGCAACCCCCTCTCTCCCTCTCTATCCCTCTGTCTATTCCCCTCTATTTCCCTCTGTCCTCTCTCTGTGATTCTTCAGTCATGTCAAGCAGACCTGGTAAAAGACAACGGACACAAGTACTTCCTGTCCGTTTTGGCCGACAGTTACATGCCAGTGAGTATTGCTCGATCACGTGACCCACTGCATGTGTTCTGCAGTTTTTCTTGATTGACTTGAAGGTTGAACAGATCTCAGATAGCAGCAGGGTGAACGTCTGACATGAAATGAGATCTCAGAGACCCTCTCTCTGTTTCAGGCTGAGCATCGAACAATGGCTGTCTTCATACTGGCTGTTATCGTCAACAGCTACAACACAGGACAGGTACGAGTCTGTGTGTGTGAGTTGTTGTCTGCTGTCTGTCTGCTTGCTAAAAGCCCAAAGGGAGAACGTATCAAATTATTCATTTACTTCCCCCACCAGAATTGTGGCGGGTTCTTTCGGGGGCCAGACGTCACTTTGAGAGATGACTCTATCGCCAATTGTGTATTTCCGGGAGATATTGGTTATGTGACATTTTTGTCACCGACAGTTCCCTCTCTAATCTCCGTCTCCATCCTAGCCACCCTCATGGTGACGCTTTATCACCACAAGTGTCACTTCAGTCTGCTCCTGGCCTCCGGTGTTCAATCCCAGAAGCCTTTTGTTTCTGACACTGATCAAACGTTCAAGGGTTTGATGTTGGGGTGATGTAGCCCGTCATTTCATGGCGTATACAAACACAAACACATAAAACTCAGATACATATTATTCTTGACACGCTATTTCACAAAGAAATATTCCACCATCACTCCTTTTCACTTCCAGTCTCTTCCTCTCTGCAGTTATTTTTCCATCTAGTTGTGAGGGTTATTTAACTCATTCATTTCTGTCTTAACTACTTTACAGTTCTTCTCTCGCTTGACATTATATTATTTTAACAAATCAGAAAAGCTATATGTGCTCTCGAGCTCAGACACAGCCATTCTTCTTCCATACCACTGTGTACTTAATGCTTCTACCTCTCTCACAGGCCTGTAAATAATAGATGATACCGAACAATACAGAAAGAGACTCTGCTGGTTCCACATCTCCATTATTTATCCCTCTGACTTTCAACAACACTGCTCATTACTGCGGTATCGTTTTTGCAAACATGTCACAGAGCACTGGCATCTTAATATGCCAGCTCTCCGGGTTCAGCAGGGAGCTGGGATCAGAAAAACCTGGGAACGACGTCTGTGAGATCTGAGGCACATGAAGAAAATAGAAAGGGGGGGAAGAGATGCGGGGGGAGTGTGTCACTGCTGTTAAAAGATTTGTTGTCGGGACGCCTCAATCTGCAGGAGACAAAAGAGGATTCTCAGCACAATAACTGTGTTCATCCACTTACAAGGTGTTACTTTAAAGGCTTTTAAGTTCACAGGTAACTTTTTGAGTTTCATCTGGGTGCTGAGCTTTGAAGCACTTAACCATGAACATCCTTATTTACATCAGTGTAAGCAAAAACCACATCAGTTGAACAACATCCTGTTGTTACATTCACCACTCTGCTGCTCCGAGTTTCTAACAAGAACACTGCTTTCCATTGGCTGCAGTTTATCAAAGCCGGAATTATTCAGCAAATACAAAGAACACTTCAAAATGTCTTGCATATTATTTTCAGCTCGAGAATACATCCTTTTCTTTCCTGGTTTGCTTTTAATGTGAAACAGCTGCAGGGCGTGTTGCACATTTATTCATACTAGTTAAAGAGATTGAAAAAAACACCAAACTGTAACAAACTGGACTTAATTAAACACAACACTGCAGGTACCCTGAATCCCACCCCTTGTGAAACATATGTGGAAATTGGCCAAACTTTATATTTTATTTCATTAATATAAAGTTCAATAAAACATCTGCCAAGTAGTGATTGGTAAAAAATAGTGACATGAAAATGGAGAATGCTCTTTATGAAAATGGAAGCTCAGCATGACTGTTGTTGTAAATGGTCTGTTATTATTTGCTATTTAAATGGCTAACTAAGTTTTAAAATGATTTGAATAAATCACACCAGCTTTCCCTTCAGATGTTAACACTGACTCAAACTTTAATGGACAAATTACCTTTTGTTCACAAAAAGGCTTTGAAGTAGGCTGGTGGGTTCAGGGGAATAAGTCCGTCTGCTGCAGAGCATCATAATCTTTTTGTACATCACATAGTGTGAGGTTACAGGTTAGTGATTAACTGGCTTATAAATTACAACTCTGCTCCCAGCCTGAAGCCTCTGTACGGCCCAGCAGTGTACGACTGATATATGGCTCAGATATTGTTATTAATTATTAAAAACTGCAAGGTACTTGTTGATGACCATGATTTGTCCAGGTCTACACTCTTGAGTCCAGTGTCTATTCTGGAAGAGCAAAAGTGAAAAGTTAATAACTCAAAGGAAAATATCAAAAATATGCTTTTCACTGTTCTTACCTCATAACTAACAGGTATTAACCATTTTTTAAACCCCCAAATTACAAAGGGCACATCTGAACAATGGTGGCACGGGGTGGGTAGCACCGTCGCCTCACAGAAAGAAGGTTCCCAGTATGGATCTTTCTGTGAGCAGTTTGTATGTTTTTTCTGCGTCTACATGGGATTTCTCTGGTTACTCCGGATTCCTCCCACGATCCAAAAACATGCAGATCGGGGTTGGGTCAATTGGAGCCCCTCAATTGACCATAGGTGTGAATGCGAGCGTGAATAGTTGTTTAACTATATATCTTGGCCCTGTGATACACTGGCAACCTTTCCAGGGTGTTCCCTGCCTCGTGCCCAATGTCAGGTGGGATTGATTCCAGGTCCCCCCCCCACAACCCTTAAAGGATAAGCTGTACAGATAATGGATGGGGCATCAGAGCAACTGAATCCCTCTCACATTCACTATTCTCCATCCACATCCTCCTTCTCTTGCCCTCCTCTTTCCATACCAGGAGGCCTGTCTGCAGGGCAATCTGATAGCCAACTGCCTGGAGCAGCTGTCAGACCCCCATCCCTTGCTCCGTCAGTGGGTGGCCATTTGTCTTGGCCGCATCTGGCAGAACTTCGACCCGGCGCGCTGGTGTGGTGTCCGAGACAGCGCCCACGAGAAGCTCTACACCCTGTTGTCAGATCCCATCCCTGAGGTGAGGAGGTTTACTCCTGAGTTCTGATACATTTAAGAAGTTACCAGGGGTGTTTGTAGTCACTCTCCAAATCTTGCCTTAGAACACGGCAAATTAAGAGGAGGTATCAAATTATTTTACAAATACTTGAATCACATTTTGGTTATTTGTAGGAATTAATCTTGTCAAGCACCATTTGTACTAAATTTGGCTTGAGATTATATGTCAAGATTTTTCTTTGTGATGAATTTAGAGAAAAGTAGATTACATGGCGTCACACATGTATCACAGAGAGTGCAGAGCAGAGTTTTTGCCCACTGTGTTAAAACAGGATGGTCGACATCTGACTGGGTCGTGTGAAGACCAGAGGGACAGTGACAAAGAGTTTGCCCTGAAATTCACCCAGACACTTTGTGGCCCCACTCACACAAAAACACATAATTTGTATTCATTCACACACAAGGAACATCTGTCTCTACCAGAAACTTCCTCTTTCCCTTGGACAGGCAGCTGCTACGGCCATAGGTTGGAAACAGAGGTCTGCACACACACACACACACACACATAAACACAAAGACACACAATTCTTTTCAGCTGCATTTCCAGGCTGTGCATTTAGTTTGCATTCAGTGTATGAGTAAGAGTTATTTAAGGTCACAGGAGACTGACTGATAATAATTGACTGCATCAAATTGTAAGGAAAATGGCACATTTACAAATATATTGCTGCACTTTAGTTCTTTCCAGGTGTTTGATTGAGACGCCTCAGATGGTGTGTGTGTGTGTGTGTGTGTGTGTGTGTGTGTGTGTGTGTGTGTGTGTGTGTGTGTGTGTGTGTGTGTGTGTGTGTGTGTGTGTGTGTGTGTGTGTGTGTGTGTGTGTGTGTGTGTGTGTGTGTGTGTGTTTGTTTGTGTTTGTGTTCCCCAGAGCCTTGTGAAGAAAGTGACAAGTAGTTGAGGGACAGAGTGAAAGAGGAGCAGAGATCAGAGACTAAACAGAGTGTTTAATTAAGTTTAAGTCTGAGGGGACAGAACCAAGACACCACTTTTGTTTAGTCACAGCTTGTGACTCACATCAAAACACACACACACTGAATGCTTTTGTTGATTGTATTTTTAAAAACTCATAAAGCTGAATGTGCATTTAAATTGGATATTGCTGATGTTTCTCTGTGCAGAATGTGACACATTTTTCTTTTCGTCTTTATTTTGTATGTTATGGATTTATTGTTGTAAGCCTGTGTTTATGCTGCCCTCTTGTCCCGGAGCTTTTATTCACAATAAGGCGTCTTCCTGGTTATATCTTTTCTGTTTGCGTTTTCTTTTATGTAAAAGTTGATGTTGGCTCATTGTTGGTAAGCCATGTGCAGGAGCTGGATATAATACCATAACTATCTGTACAGTCAAACACAAACCAATACAACATGCCGCAATTACAACCTTTGTAAAATTTATAATGTTCAACTCTCAGAAAATGCCTAAATGTCCATCTTTTGTTGGAACTGTCGAAAACCAATCAAAGTGAATAGTTCTATTGGACTGTATTAGATCGGATAGCTGTTAACTATATTCTGACTCTGATTTGTTTTGGTGCATAACGATGAATCTGAGAAATCCTGAGTGAAGATGGCAGATTAAGATGCTTTCAGTGTTGCATTCGTCTCTTCTAATTAGCTCTCAAATCAAAGTCCCTTTATCATATTTTATTTCAGGTTTTAGGAAGAAAATAAACAATATGTTGATGTGAAATGTTTCAGCTGATCATTTTCATCAGAGCAAAGCAAACCCTATCAAAGCAGCTGTGTGCTGTAGCATCACAAGATTAAAAAAGTTGCTGTGGTGATGACTTGGAAATATCCAGCTGTAACAGAAAGCTTTATTTTTTATGTAACAGCTATATTGAACTGAGAGAAGAGTATACTGAAACGCAGTATACTGCGTGTGTGTCGCTGCAGGTGAGATGCGCAGCCGTCTTTGCTCTGGGGACGTTTGTGGGAAACTCTGCTGAGAGGACAGATCACTCAACCACCATTGATCACAACGTGGCCATGATGCTGGCCCAACTCATCAATGATGGCAGCCCTGTGGTCCGCAAGGTCAGATCACTGCCACACACACACACATTTAGTTTCATATTATTAGTGTGACAAACAAATGAAATACCAGATGAAAATAGAAACTGTGGTTACAAAATATCTGAACAGTAGAAAGGCTTTTGCTGGAGGACACTACACTGCAGACCCACAAAGACCAGTTATATTTCATAGATTATTTTATGGTGTATAAAGACTATTAATTCAGTTCAGTTTACCAGCACATTCTTTATTATGTAATAACAAAGCATTTTAGGAATTGCATTATCTTTCTTCCTGAGAGTCACATGAGAAGATCAATACTCTCATGCTTGTGTTTTATTCAGAAGTAATTAGAATGTCTCTCAATATAGTGCATACCATTTCTGCATTTGCGTTTGAATTAACTTAACAAGATACAGCATGTTAATCGTTGAGCTTTAGAGCTTTTTCATCCCTCCCTGTTTTCACATTAACTTACGCAGTTCAGCTAAGTCTCTGTTCTCAACATAAAGACATGAGTGGTCTCAATCATCTCATCAGCCTGTTGACTTCTCTTGGAAAAAACAGACCTGCAGCGATGTGTTTAAAACATTTTCATATAATTGTTTGGATTTATCTTTTGATCTAATCATACTAGTACTGAAAGATCACTTTGTTGTTTTTTTTCGTTCGACAGGAGCTGGTTGTAGCACTGAGTCACCTGGTTGTCCAGTATGAAAGCAACTTCTGTACAGTCGCCCTCCAGTTTATAGAGGAAGAGAAGAACTACACAGTGCCATCACCAGCTAACACCGCAGGTATTCAAGACACACAAATGGTTTGTGAATCACCTGCTAAGAGTAATATGTGTAAATCCTGGAGGTGCTTTCAACATGTTCCTGTGACTATGGATCAGTGTAGAAGAGACCCAGCAGTTAACTAACTGAAGGTTATGGTTTAGTTTGAAAGCACTTGAGTGTTGCTGTATTGAGTCGTTCTTCTGTAACTGTAAATTTTGTCAATTATATACAAAATAATGCCAGAACCTTCCACTGAGAATACTTCTGCTCTCTAAAACCCATCCCTCCATCTCAAACAGGCTACAACAATATGATAAAAAGCCAGGATTATTACGATAAACAGAGAGATGTTATTCAAAAGCATAAAAAGGCATATGTTGATGCAATCCAATCCAAGGGACCTGAATGAGACGTGAAATCGTTCAACCACTCAGAATGACAAGAGGATTTGGGATTTTTGTCACTGAAATTAAATGAATCAGAGAGCAAGAGCAGGATGTGGTTCAATGTGCTGTTATGCAGATCAGGGCACAACCAAGTCATCTGAAGCTGAGAGCAATTATCATGAGACATAAATTGTATTTAAGACATTATCTTAATTTGTGTGAGCACTGCATGTCCACGACAGGAAATCATGTGATCTGCCCAGGTTGTGTTCCCACTGTAGTTTAATCTCTATATAACCATAGACTGGGAATTCAGTTAAGCAACGACCTTGTACAGTAAATCTGGCAGTTCACACCTTTAGTTACTGTATTCAATAATGAGAAAGTGTTCATAAGAGTAACTTTCAATAGTTTTTTGGTAAGTTTGGGGTTAACAAGTTTCTTTATAATGAGAGAAGAATGTCGTCCTTGAACGAGTCATCTCTGACCAATGATTGTTTTTCATTCTATTTATTTTCATCGGTGTTGGACCTGGCCTAATGTGTGTCCTGTTTTAACATCCAGAGCCTGGTAACCTGACTCCAGTGAGGGACAGCCCGGCCATCCCACGGCTGAGATCGGTCAACTCTTATACCAACATCCGAGCTGCTACCACTGCCCGCAACCTGAACAAGAGCCTGCAGAACCTCAACCTCAATGAAGAGGGTAGGAGGACAGATCAAAATGAAGGATGAGGTTTATTTAGCTGAGTGAAAGCAATGAATCCAAGCAGAGGCCAGTAGCACCTTCAGGTTTCCCTCCACCACGTCAGCTGTGGACTGTGGATGGAACAGTCCTCAGGCTAACTACTTAATTCTATCATTGCAGTTCTTTAGAGCGGCTTAGTGAGTCTCACAAGCACCAGAGGCTGCGGCCAGTTTGCCAGACAGAGATAATTTTTCCATTTTTTGAGTGTTGATATTTCTCCTTTTTTGGAATAATGCTGCACTTACACCTGTGGCTTTATTTTACGAATGTGTACGAATCTGAGACAGTGTGGACTGACTGTTCTACAAATGGGCTGACTGTGCTAAACTGGCCGCTTGTTTTTTGCAAATATGCACAGTATACTGCCCATACTTGGCCCTGTCCTTGTTGTTAGAGTTGTTTTAGGCTGCATCCAAATGCATAACATGTGGCCACTTGCGAACACTGAGCATGCGTGTGCTGGTGTAAACAGGAAGCATTGGTTGTTGGTTGCAGAAAGAGCAAGGCTACAAACAGGAAACAGCAATTGCAAGCAGTTGTATCATTGTATAATACAGGATTTATTATCCATTTCGCGTTCTACACTGGTAGAAGTAGTTATTTTCTTTAAGTGATGTGATATGAGCCTGTGATAGGAGTGAAGGCTACACCGCACCTGAAATATACAATCAGCAAGTGGTTTCGAGTGTCTACTTTCTGCCAGTCCAGACTGACACGCTGCCCTGGAGATTTCAAACAAAAATGGGGCCAGCAGAGTTTCCAAACTTCTCTGTTTTAGCAGCTCTAAAACTCCAGACATTGTAGTGTGGACACATGGCATGTCCGTAACAAGGTTGATGCATTTTCAAACAAAAACTTAGAAGTGTGGATGTAGCCTGAGCTATTCAGCCCAATATAACAATCAAAGGAACTTTTCTTCTCGCCATTACCCACTGCAAATGTGTGGAATGCGTCTATGTACACATACCCATGATTGTGGTATGTATAGAAGTGCTTGCATATCCGCCTGTCCTGGAATATGATCAGGTCTTATGGAAACTTTACTTCACAGTTCCTCTCTAGCTTTCAGCACCAGCATTACAGTACAAATCTCACCTCATCTGCCTGGGCACCAGTGGAAACTGGGAGCTGTCCATGGTGCTGAACCGCAGGTCTGTTGCAACAAGCTTACAGAGTTCTAACAGGGAAAGTTAACTGTTGTATCCACCATGAGCAAGAAAAATTTAAAAACTCACTCTTTTGGGATTTTATTTTCTCTATCCAGTTGCTCTGTGCTTTTTGCTGTCACTGATCACAGACAACTACAATTATCTCTGCTTCCCAAGAATAGTTGCAGCTGCAATTAAAACACTCCCCTGTATCTGCATTCTCTTTGAACCTATACTCCCCTGTAATTTCACTACATTCAATGGGGGCATGTAGAAGGCTTTAGCTTCAAGAAGAGACACAGCTTTCACTAGGAAAATGTCTGTCTGTGGTTTGAGTTCCACAGTAATCGTTGACATGTTTTATGTCTCGTAATAGAATTGTAATTAATGAGTTTAATATTTGGCTAAATGATTATTAATGAGCCCATAATCATGCCAGCCAAACATCTATGTTCACAGCATTTGGATCACATGACCTGCTATCCAAACTAAGCTCTCAACACAGTTTGGGCCACATTTCATTGATTCAGCTAATGCTAGCTTTGCCCCCTCTGTCTGCCGCTGACAGCGTAATGCATAAGCCCTGAGTGGAGCTCAATCACTGGCTCTTGGTGGAGAGCATAACCTACTGCTGATACCATTTCTAATTCACATTCTCCATGCTTATTCCAATATGCAGTGGTGTTTATCATCAATAAGCGCAGAGCGTATCTCCATTCTCCACCAATCCCAATTTCCACATTTCAGCCTGCAGTCAGTGTGGAGGATGCATGTGCGATTGGTTTTGTATGAGTCAGAGTAATGTTTGCTGATATGGAGATTTACAGCAGGAGGTGACTGAGGCTGACAGATCAAATTAAGGTATGAGCAGGTTCTTGTGTTGGAATGTTGGCTCCAAATATAAGGACTGTTTACACATCTCACACTCTATTTGTTTTTGATTTGGCTCTTGGATTTGTTTTTGTCTTTTTACAACAAATGAAACTATAACAGTTTATTTATAGAGCCCTTTTACAGCAGCTAAAGAGCTTTCTAAACAAAATAGGAGCCTCTTGGTGTGTTGAACACTTGTGTGTTTTGCTGATGGAATCTAAGGCTTTAGTGTGTGTGTGTGTGTGTGTGTGTGTGTGTGTGTGTGTGTGTGTGTGTGTGTGTGTGTGTGTGTGTGTGTGTGTGTGTGTGTGTGTGTGTGTGTGTGTGTGTGTGTGTGTGTGTGTGTGTGTTCATTCATTCATTCATTCAGGTGGACCAGCAGCTTTCTCTCCTGGTAACCTGAGCACCAGCAGCAGCGCCAGCAGCACCCTAGGGAGCCCCGACAATGATGAGTACATCCTGTCCTTTGAGACCATCGACAAAATGCGACGGGTGTCCTCCTATTCTTCCCTCAACTCTCTCATAGGTAATTCAAATCAATTCAATTTTGTTACTCATTCATCTTTAACTAAATGTTTAACTGCATCAGTTTTACACCTAAAGGTGAGTCTACTCGTCATGATGACACAGTTGTACACTGATAACCCTGATAATGTCATAGTGATGTGATTTAGCTAGGTGAAGGTGCCTGTGGCCCTCGCATGACTGTAATGAACACTGTAGGCTCACACTGCACATGTGTTCACCTGCACAGACATACATAGCTGAAGCAGAGACGATAGGCCAAAATATGCGACGGCTTCACTGAAGTCTTCTTCTCGCAGTTGTCAGCCAGTGTACGTTCATATGTTTTAGGGGCTCATCTTTGACGACTTATGGGAGGGGTCAGGATGTATTGGTTGAATATTTTCAAAGTGTCGCCTGCTCTTGCCAGCGTTTGCAGGATTACGAACCCTAGCTTTGACTGGACCCGGGAGTTAAGTAAAGATATTATCAGGTTGCATGATGGGAACTGTATGTTCCAGCATTTGTTGATTTTGACCTTTACTGAGGACTTATCAAAATGACATATTGGACATATTGGTTTTCCAGCATGGAGAATTGTTCACCCACTGGGTAAAAACAACAGAATTTGTTAACTTCGTCAATATATGGATAGCTGGGGAAGGCGGTCTGGCTTGATTCGGTTGACAGATCGAATGATAGAGACACAGAGAGGAGCAGTGAATTACTGACAGAGCTGGTAAAACTGTAAAACATGCTTGGTGATGTTGTGGCTGAACTATGCACACTCTGGCCCGGGCGGTCGTGTGATGGCTCAGTACCACCCCCGCCTAATTTCTGGCCAGTATTGGCTTCTATTGGCTTAGTTCAGCTTTATAAAAGTGCAGTGATTGCTGAAGTATCACAAAGACAAAGCAAGCAAAGACTGATGAAGCAGCCAGCAAGCTAAAGACCCATTTTCTTTTCTGGAAACTAAAAAGAAAATTGATGATGAATCAGCAACAAAACAGTAAATTAATACTAATTCTGCTTTGTGAGGGCTGTGTGTGTAACCAGGCTAGTGTTTGGTAACATGTTAGCCTCGTCAACTATTAATTGATTCATGATGTCATCATAATATACATTTTGCATAATGTTTCTCTACCGTGGACAGCATGCTAATTGCTCATGTAGAGGTCAGCTTCAGTTATGCAGATGGACCCAGTAGGGTGATTACTGCAGGCTGCAGACTGTAACTGGGGCAGGTTTGCATGGTTCAACACATAGAAGCCCTTATCCAGTCCCATGAGGACAGCACATGAGAGAAAATTTCCGGGATAAAAATCAACATTAGAAAGAGCTTCCACTAGAGAGAGACACCTTGAGTCGGGGCACCCCCGAGAGGGTGAAACCCCTCAAACGACGGCAAGGACAGAGAGAAAATTCCAGTCCAAGAATAGAACAAGGGTGAATACAGTTTTAGATGTGTGAAGTACAGCATAACTGAGGGTGGGGAAAGGTGCATTAAAGTGCTTTTCCTTGTACACGCCGAAGTTGAACCCGCTCACTTACCAGTGCTCCCAGGTGATTGGCGGGCTCCACCATGCGTCCTGACAGCCAGCGTGTGTGCGAGCAGGAAAACCATAAACTCACTTGCACTATGGGGAAAAAGGGAAAGTGAAACTGGTGATTCCCATTTTTCTTCCTTTCTCTTTTTTTATTGTAAGTTACAAATGTCTCGTAATCTCCCAGCCGCCCTGGCATGACCCACTTTGTACTTTTTGTATTGTTTTTCCTTTTTCTGTTGTTGGAAAATGCAGGAGGGAGCTGAATTTAACTTGCATGGGTTAGATATAGCGAAATGTCCTTTTGACTTGTTCCTTAAATGAAAGCCCCCCTAATCCAGGTGTACTGACCCAGTCAATCTCAGCATCAATATTGGTCAATATTGAGGAAACAACCTAGTTTTACTTTGAATTCAATTTGCTGTATAAATACAATTGCACGATTTCCTTCGTCACTTACTCACTTTTAATCTCTACCTTTTCCCTCTATGGCATCAGCTCAGTTTTTATAACTAATCCAGAGATAATCACGCTCGAACAAAATCTTGGCCCTGTTGGTCATCTGCAAAAGGATGGTTCTCTAGTGGTGTCCAGATAGCAAGGAACATCACAGCTTAGAAATAAAAGACAGGAAAAGACAACAATAAAAACAACCTAGCACAGCGTTTGCTCTAATGCATTTTTATCTGACAAATTTAGCTTTTTCAAGCTGCTTGTTGAGCCTTCATACTGGCATGAGGTGCCAAGCTTTTACTGACTCCTCAGCTCTGGAACAGGGTATATTTTAGTTGTTAACTCATTTGCTTGTGGTTGGTTTGGTTTGAAGTTGTTTTTTGTCAGACCCTCTGAGATTTGTTTTTCATCTCGCCAGAAAAATATAAAAGTTTTCCTAATGCAACACAACAGCATTCATTCTGAGTGCCATCACATCTGTGTTTTAACACTGCAAGCGAACAAAAAAGAAATGTTGACAGGTAAAGTTGGCTGTTGTTTAATAGTAGGCTATAGCAGGTTGGAACAAATTGAAACCATATATCCTAAATGCAGCAGCAACTTGACATGCATTACCTGCAGGAAACCAGAAGGACAGAGTTTCAGAGGTGATATCCTGTGGGGACCATGAATGACTGCACCAAGGGTTTTTCAGCCCGTCTAGTAGATGTTGAGATATTTCATAGTATTTCTAACATTAAATGTGACTGGTGGTACTGGATCAAAGTGAGTGGATCACCAGCATTCATCTGGTATCATTGGATTAATCCTGGAAGATGAATGTTGATGATGTTCGTGTTGAGTTATTGTTGAATTATTTCGCTGAACATATTTATCAGCTGCATTGGAGGAAAATCCAGCGAAACACAAAATTCATCCAGATTTATCCTCTCATTTATAGTACTTTGATTTTCTTTGAAATTTGTGGGAGCCACACATGAAGCCATAATGAGCTTCCAACCTTTTTTCTATACTTGGCAGCAGTTGAGCTCGTCCATCACGGTTCTAAACCTGGTTGTTATTCTGTCGTCCAGGGTTTTGTTTACTTGGTGAAGTCTATGACAGCACTGGCTACTCACAAAGCACATAGCCAACCCCTCACAGTCATTCATTCTCTGGTAACTGCACCAACTTTCACGGCAACGCATCGTCTTCTAGTCAAAACCAGAAGTGTAATCCTCACTGCAGTATCAAGGTCAGAGAATCACCTGAGTCTGTGGGATTCATCATCTGGTCACCTTGAATATCTGTACAGAACTTCATGGCCATCCATCAAAGAGTTGATGAGATTATTTTACTCTTGACTGCAGGATAAAGTAGTGTAGGGTAATTCTGTACCTAACTCAATACTTGTACCATTTTCTGTATCTGCATTTACATTTTTCTCCCATCAAGGGCTGAGCTTCACTTCTACCTGTGTCAGAGTTTTTGAGGCTCTCTCCCATTTAAAGAGCATCACAGGTGTAATACTAATTACAAAATAGGCCTCATAGAGGAGTTTGGTCTCGAACGTTTCGATGCATTTTTTTGCCTCAAACATTTAAAGATCCCAAACTCACGATGCAGAGTTAAGAGTATTTTATGTCATTTGCCTGAACTGAGGAGGCCATAAAACAGTGATGCAGTGTTTCTTTTAGCCTATAGTTAACATATTTACTACTGTACATCCATTTCACTCTGCTCAAGTCTTAGAATGACGCAAGTGTCAAGTCAGGATAAGCCACTGGTGCAGCGCCAAGCCAGTGAGTAATACCCACTGTCATGTGGACGGCATAGAGGCGGTGCAGAGGTAATTTGTGTGCACCCGTAATGTAGCGCAACGGTTATATGGGAGAGGAACTGTATATCACATCTATCAACTGGCTGTTTACTGAAGCAGCTATAGCGCACTGGCTAGCTGTCGCTAATCATATCCTGCCCCTAAGGCTACAGCCTGATCACCTCTTTAACTCACTCTCACTCTTTCTCCCCTGGTCACTTGTGCCCTCTCTTTCCTTTTATCTCTCTCCCCCTTTCTTTGGGTTCTATCGTTCTCTGTGATCCTCCTCCAACTCCTTTTGTCTTTTTCACCCATCTCTGCCATACCTCAGAGCAAGCAGGAAATATAGGTCTTTTTTTACCCTTTCCCAATGTTTCTTGTCCGGTAACGTAACCATCTATCTTCCCAGCTATAGCCCTTGTATACTCCTCCTCTCCATTCTAGGAATCTTTCCTTTTTGGTCTCTTATCTTTGAAGCTTTGACCAGTGAACGCCTTTGGGTCTCTGTGCAGAGGAGTCTGAGCTTCTAGAGGTTCCAGATTTAAATCACTCCCTCATCCCTACAACATCCCTGGGGTTTTTGCAGGGCTCATGGAAAAGTGGGTGACATGGCAAGGGTGTAGGGAGATGATGAAAAATAAAATGAGAGGTCATTCTCAGAGGTCAAGTTTACATGACCACCTGAATGACTGGAAAGATCAGCGAAGAAGGAAAGGGAGAAAAAAACGGAAAAGTGAGGGGAAAGAGAGAGATGGCAAAAGTTGTAGATTCTTACAGCTCAGTGTCCCCACAGCTGACACACAGAGAGAAGAGAAAGACCACAGATTGCGAGAAAGTGATGGAGGCTCAACCCACTGCAGCCCGAAATTAGGAAGAATGTGCGGAGAAGAAAGCTGAGTGTTGCAAAAACAATGAGAAATGTGACGGGCACGTTGAGGAAAGAATCTGAATCAGGTTTTATTGTCAGGTAGGTTTACACATACAAGGAATTTGCTGTGGTGTATTTGTGCAAGTATAAATATGAAAAATATAAGAAAGGAAACAAAAATTTAAAATAAAAACACTATGAGGGGAGGGCTGGTACAATATGTTGTGAGTAAGTACTAGAGGTAGGGACATCAGTGCAGGCCAGTGATAGGGTCCCAAGCCTTGTTGATCCGAAGGAGAAGAAAGTAGGAAATGAGTAAACAGGGAGGATGTGGAGGGTTTAAAATCACACGTTTAGGTAATGATTAACTGGAGAGTGTGACTGAAGAAAGTGTCACTACAAAGGAAAGCTGAAGACAAGAACAGATGAACTAAACCACCTGACAGAAGGAGACACTTTGTTCATTTGTATTCATGTTAACAGTTATAATTGACGGCAATGAAGCTCTGTGGATGAGGAGAGCCAGCTGCTTGGCGTGCGTGCGTGTGTGTGTGTGTCTTGTTTGTGTTTTGATTAATGGTGTACATTACCTGACACTGGAGGTCTTTTTCCCTCTGTCACCTCAACATATCCAACGACTGCCGGAGAGGAGAACGACCGGGGGGGAGGGGACCATGATGCTAATGAGATGATTGTGCATTTTCTCTTAGCTGTTAGGTCTGCGTGGTTATGAACTCAGGACCGATGTTAAGAGTTGCACCAGAGTGATTTGTAAATGCTGATGTATTTTTATGTTAATTTTCATGATATTTCATCTACAAATAATTTATTATCCCTCAAAATGATTTTCTTTTGTGTGTCTTTTCCAGGTGTGTCCTTCAACAGCGTTTACACTCAGATCTGGAGAGTGCTGCTACATCTCGCCGCAGATCCGTTTCCTGAGGTGTCGGACCTGGCCATGAAGGTCCTCAACAGCATAGCATACAAGGTTAGTTGTGTTTGCGTCCTGGATCTCAAGGCATGTCTTTACCGCACACACACATGTTGATGAAAGAGTCGAGCTCTGAATAGGCTGTTTAGTGGTGGATTAAAACGTTGTTTTTTTTACTTTAATGTCCTTGTTTTAAGTCATAAAGATGAGGAGCAACTAATTTTCTTGACTGTGATGTGAGAGGGACTTATTAGTTTCTGTATGTGTATTTCAGTGTTTCTTTACCACATGCTTATGCAGTGAAAAAGATCCATCACCAGCGCACACACCCCACCCTCCCACTGGCATTTTCTCCCACCAAAAGGCCATTACTTTTGTGCAAATGCAATTAAGAGCCAATGACTCCCTGAGGCAGAGCAGAGCAGAGCAGACGAAAGAGGCTGCTGTAACTTAAGGAGCCATATTAACCACTGTAGTCCACCGCCCATACTAACCCCAAAGCAAAATTTCTCATGTTTTCCACCACTGTCCCCTCAGTTACCTTCAGACGAGTAGCATCTCTGCAATGAGACTCCAAACTGGACTGCAATAAAAAACAAAAAGAAATTGAATTACAATATAATACAATAAACTCCTCTTGTGCCAGCTAATGCACCACACTGTCTATGTGGCTCTGCAGCACGCTTCTGTAGTCTCAGTGTCTGTACCTGCAGAACCAAAGTTAGGTGTTATCTTTTCAAAGAATCTGCACTCTGACAGTCAACATATGGGAACAAACTGATTTTCAGCCACACGGACACAGTGAGAGATGTGATTTCATTGTGCTCTGCACCTCCTCCACACCTCCTGTGTTTCTGTTGATTGTAAAAGGTCTGCCTTTTAGAATAGGTGAGACTTGACTTAAGTCAGCAATGTTTAAAAGTGAGTATTTGACTTAAGTCTTTAGTTATTACCTGGTAAATAAGAAAAAGAGAAAAAAAGACGTCCATAGCCACAGATCCTTAATATAATAAGTCTCCAGCATTTACATTTTTCTTGACAAAGTCTTGACTATGTTAAACAACTGAATTAGTCAGGTTTGAAAAGATGAGATATTGAGATAAGACTTGAAAGGTCCCAAATTTCTTACAATTTTCTAATGAAGATTTGTGACTTGACTTGATTTTAGCCTTGAAGTTGTCTTGATTGATGTGACACTAAGCATAAAACTGTTCCCTCTGACTTGACACTTGACTTGCTTCCGCTGGCTTAGGTCTCGATTCAGACAAGACCATGTCATAGTGTCATTCATGCTGCACATACATACATTTTGTATCACTAAAACAGTGATAAAGCATCAAGCTCTGCCTGTGCTGTCTATACATTTATAATAAATCGTGTAAACACCTTTTAATGCTTTACTCTCTAAAGGTTGAGTTATCACAGAGGGTGCCCCTATTCATTTTGTTTCTTGCAGAGAGCCTGTGAGCGGCAGCTTAATCAAAGTCTGTTCATCCCAGGTTCACAGGTGTTAACAGTAGCCTATCTGGGAATTCAGCATTTTTAATTAGGATTTTAAATGTCAAATGATATTGATTTGTTACAAAGAGAACAAGGTCAGCAGCTAATTAAAATGTACTTGCTTCTCAGGTGAAAGCTTTAAATGCTTTTATTGATAGGTCCATCTTGCTGCATGATGCTGGGATAAAAGTCATGAGTCTATCTTTATTGTTTGTGTTATTCTAGTGTGTCGAGTTTCAGGAGAAAAGAAGATTCATACTTTTTATGGCTCTCCGCCCACGCAGTTTAAGTCTTTCCCTTCCCATTCTTGTGAACGTGATATCTCTGCAGTGCCTTCAAAGCATTTCTTCAAATTATGCTCCGAAAATATGCAACATGCTCTCACCACAAATTAGAAAAGCAGCCTCTGTTGATGCGTTCAAGACACTGCTCGAAAAATTAATTTATATTTTTGCTTTCAATAAGAGTAAATCAGCACCTGAGAATGTCTGTGTCAGTCCGATGTGCTGCTCCACTGCTGTAGTTTATTTCAAGAATGTGGAAGAAGAAAGAAACTTCCTGTGAAGCCCCTGCTGCCACTGACTGCAAAGCAGTGTTTACCTATTTATTCACTCACTGATGAATATTGATTGTATCACGTGTCTAAAGTCGACACTGCATTTCCTCGGGCCATGAGGAATACACATGCCAAGTGTAAACCTGATAAGATGAATGGTTCTTGGGATATGTGTTCCACAGACAGAAAGACAAACACACTGACAGACAGACATTTGTGGAATTAGTAGATAGATTATGCACCAAATATTTAGAACATGCTCAAATCACAGCAAAGAAAAGCAACCTCTGTTCTTATGTTTATGGAACTGCTCAAAACTAATTTTATATTTTTGCTTTTATTCAATTTCAACCTTGTCTTTTCCATTTATTGTAATCTTTATTGTTATTGTAATCTTAACATTGCTTATCATGATTTTGCTGTTTTGATGTCTTCCATTAATATTACATTTAATACAAAATTTACATCATATATGAGTTTTGACAGAGATGGATGTAAATCATAAAAACTGATGGGTTGGAAAAGACGTACAACTTCAGTGCATCATGAGGGATTAAGACTTGACTTAATCGATTTAAGCCTTGAAGCTATGTTAATGAATGTGACACCAAATATGAAACTATTTCCTTTCACTTGACACTTGACTTGTCTCAATTAACTTGATACATGACCTAAACTTTTCTTCACTCAAAGGGCATTGAGTTGAAGTTGCTTTGATTTGCTTATCTTAAATTTTTCTTGAATCACAGGAGATTTTGACTTCTCATAGTTGACACGCTACTTGACTTGTTTCTAGGGGAGATTATAATTTGAGGAGCCAGCATCGTCTGGTTTCCCTCATCTGACGCAGCAGATGCAGGATCTCTTCTCACGCAGTTACCCTGTGACACTCCTCCACCAACCACATCTGCCCTCCATAAGCCCACCAGCTCTGCCTTGTTCAGTCCCCTCCCACCTTCACCACTGCCATGTCGTCTTCATACATGGAGCACTCGGCACTCTCTCCACCAGCCGTTTAGATTGTCCTTCAATAATCAAACAGGACCATTCAGACCATTACATTTCATATCCCTCTATATGTGTCTGCATGCACTCACTTTCCAACCAGTTGATGATTGAGGTAGTGAAGGAAAACATGTTGAGACTGGAGTATTTTCCCAGTGTGGCGTGTAGCAGCTGGTAGAACCGATTGCACCCCCCGCATAACATTGCATATACCATTTTATGGAAAGCTTGTCAGCAGATAAGGCATGTGGCCTCCTGCGTTAGCGTGATGTTTGTTTACCACATGTTAGCGATCAGCAAAGGTTGATGAATAATCCATGAACTTGTTACATAATGGAGTCGTTTGAACCCATGAGCTTGCAACTTCACATTCATCACAGTGTCTGGTAAAAAGGCATCTGCTGTGATCTCTGCTGCTTTAAAACACAGACAGTGAGATTTTGTGACCTGCAACAGAAAATATGTGGTTGTTAACAGACGCATGCTGACATTGAAGGAATAAACCTGTGACCTTTGAGGATAGTACAGGCTTGATAACCACTCATCTCACCAAGATCCTTTTGTATGTGCTTTTACCAGAGTATAGCTGCTGCCACTTTCTATCTCTCAGAGGATCCTCTATAGGATCAATGCTGCAGTGTCAAGCTCAGTTCTGCCATTAGAAATGTCAGGTTTCTCTGCAACATGTCTGCTGTGCACTGCTGCCTTTACCCAACGACTTCAGACATTCACTTCTCCTCCCAAAGTTCTGTGTATTGCTCAGTTCTTTGTCTGTATCTCTTTAAGTCCTTTTTATGTTTTTCTCATTATATAGATCTTGTGCTTGAGTAAAAAAAGTACTTAGATTAGTGACACAGCTATTTCCATAATAACCCTGTTAGCTGCTTTTACTGCTGTTTTGTTTCATATCCAGTTGCCTCTTAAGGAAGCGCTCACAGCAAAGTTTAGTGACTGATGTCTTTTCACCATCACAAATGCTGTAGATAAACTTTGCATCAAAAACTTTTAGACACTCACCACAAACAAAATGTACTTGCCGCAATCTTGCAATTAGCACAGAAATCAAGTTAGAGGCAATCCCAGCTAGTAAAATGTGTTTGCCTGTGATAACCACATTTACTTCTACGAGTTTCTCTCCACCTGAGTAAACAACAACTCTGCTATTCATCAGTGATGCTTTGCCTCTGTTGTCTTTATTAAGTTTACCCCTCCCTTGTGAGCAGCCATTAGACAACTCACAATGAAGAGGTTATATTACCTGCTCCATTTAATTAGATAAAGTTCTTGAAATTTTGTCAAACTGTACTTTGTAAAGTTCTTCCCACTTTTTGTGGGCTTTTACAGATGGAGTATCCCTGATTTGGGATTATTTTATTACACAAAGGTGAACTTAACCCATTCGGTTTCTCCTCAGGCGACGATGAACGCTCGACCCCAGAGGATCCTGGACTCTGGCTCTCTCACCCAGTCGGCTCCAGCCAGTCCTACCAGCAAGGGCACGCACATTCATCAAGCCAGGTGAGGGAACGTGTCTCACACACATGAATTTCCAGATATACCTGCTCGTTCAAGTACAGCATCAAAACCTATGCATCATGTACAGATGCACAATTCTCCTAATGAAATGCGCAGGGGGAATTTTTTTTTTTACTAATTTAAGCGCAAGACCCCACAATTCATTACATGTTGCATAATATAGATGGGACATTAACAAGAACATGAGATCAAAGACAGGAACTAATGAGATATGAAGACAAGAACAAGCACATTAAACTGTACATGTAAAAACAGTCAACATCTGTGTCCCTGATATAGTCAGAGAACCTTCGTCCTTTCAGTTATAAAAGTGAAGCATGTGAAGCTTCCATAAAAGCGGAATGTAAATCCCTTTGTGTATCCCACTCCTCTGTCAGGCCCTTGATGTGGTCACAAAGTATTTATTCTTATGCATCATTCTACATAAGGTATCAGTAAACTAGTCTTGTTCTCTCTCCATTCAAAAATAATATTGTATGCTTGTGATTACACAAAAGTCCAACCTCTGCCTTTGTATCTCAATTGTCTTTTGTTCATTTACATGTTCCCACAGTGGGTCTCCTCCCATGCCCAGCACCAGCAGCTCCAGTTTGACCAACGAGGTGCCCAAACCCCCCGCAAGAGATCAGCCAGCCACACGGCCCCCCTACACCCCGACACTGGGAGGACAAGCACCCCACTCCCACCAGTTTCCCCGCACTCGCAAGATGTTTGACAAGGGACCAGAGCAGGTAAAGGAAAAGTCTGCTGATCAAGAATTTGTATCTCAGCCAGTGTGTAGATAACATAATCTGTAACCAACGGCAACAATGTTCAGAAGTCGAAGTTATATTAAAACTAGAGAGTAAGGAGAATAAAAATAGTTAGATCACGACTGCTTAGCTACTTTCCATAGAGGAGAGTCACCAGTGCTGCCCAGTGAGTGAGATGCTCACCTCTCTCTGAGTCTACTTCTTCAGTGAGTGTCAGAAAGGTGGAGCAGGTTTGTTACCCAGACAGAGGCTGATGTCATTTTGATCATGATCATTTTATATGTAAATGTAGCTGAACTCACAGCACAGCTATTTTTAAATTACAGTATATGTGATCACAGAGATGAGGAGGATATGAATATGCTAATTCAAGTATTACATCATCTGGCAACATAAAGTGAGTTTTCAAGCAGGATTTAGCTACTTTCCATTTAAAGTAGTCGTTCAAATTGATTCCACAGCAGTTTTCAACTATGTTCTCAATTTCACACATTGACCAAACAAGGTCCAGCCATATACTACTGTAGATTTGACCTGGTCTTGTTTTTGTGCGTGCCCAGGCAGCTGAGGACGGTGACGAGCCGGGTGGTCACAGGAACTACATCAGTGCTGCCCTCCAGACGGGCCTGTGTGATTGGAGTGCAAAGTATTTTGCTCAGCCTGTCATGAAGGTAGTGTCCCTCACACCTTTGTGTCTCCTCCATTCTTTTTACTATCTCTGTCTCCACCTCCAACTCACTCTTCCAGTTTTTCTTGATCAGTTATCAGCTATTCATCTCAAGGCAGCAGATCAGCTGAGTTATTGCTTTGATGAAATGCAAATCACACATTATCAAATTAAAAAAGAAAAAGAGCAAATCCATCTTTTTTTAATCAACAAACAATATATTCACATTATTCCTCCGCCAAGCAATCTAGGTCTTGATCAGCAGCTTAAAGTGGTTGCTAAGCAACAAAGACATCCTGTTACTGTATGAACGGTAATTTTTAATTTTCATGTACATATTGATGTGATGTCATGGGTGTGTTTGTCATGCATTTTACAATAGCTGCAGGAATCACTGAGTCATCTGAGGACATGAACTCTGTAACAGAGAATGTATTTAAAAAAGAATGAAATCCTATGAAAAACAGCAGGGAAGGCACCGATCGCAGTGTGAGAACGAACCTGCTCCTTGTACAGATGAATAATGGAGCTGTGTGAGCTCCATAAAGTCCTCTTGAGTGAAATTGAGTAAAGATTTAAAGAAGTACTTTCTACCAGGCACAGTAGTTGGTGCAGAATTATATAATATTAAATCAAGCTTCCATCTGTTTAAAAACTCTAAACATGCCATTCTCTTTGGGACATGATGCAGTAAGAAGATGTTTTCAGGACATTGTGTCAGGGTTAAACAAAGATGGAGAGTATCTTTATAAAGACTCAAGCATGAGGGTCCAACAGGGGGGAAAGAAAAATACGTTAGAAAAGTATTAGATATTCATGTGGGTATGAGACAAAATGGCTGATACAAAAAGAAAGTGTAAAGAAAAGTAGATTTTAGGCAAATAAAATATTTACAACACAGACATTTGGGGGCGGAAAGAGGAGGAAGACTCTGCGTGAAGGAGTGAGAGAGAGAGTGCACAAAGAAAAAAGTAAGAGAAGATGGAAGTAAAATATTTGAAAAGAGAACAGACATTGACGAGCAGATAGAGGAGTAAGAGGAAAAGCCGAGTAGTTGAACAGATATAAACTGTATAAAGGGCATGGTGAGCGGATGAACAGGAAACGAGCCAGAAGTGGCAACAAAAGGTGATGAAAAGCAGGGAGATGATTGGATGGGAAGAGTCGGAGGAGAAGGAGGAGAGGGGTTTTTGCTGTAGCACAAATCAGATTGCTGTGTTGGCAAAAAATTTGAGTGCTGCCATAAAATTCCTCTCCATTACAAAGCCCTGTGAGTGTGTGAGTGTGTGAGGATGCCTGAAAAGTCTGTCGGCAGGTTATCATATCACTGTGTCAGCATTGTGTGTGAGTGTGAGTGTGCAGGTGTTCGTGCATTGGAGTGTCTGTGTATCTCCATCTACAATTATCAGCTATTCACAGCTACAGACTTAAGTGAGTGTGAGGGGGAACAGGGGTCACACACAGCCACAGGAAGAAGGGCCGTTGATACAAACGGATGTATCAGATAATTGTGCAAATGTCGTCTGAATCTGGACCACACCTTCCTGCCACAACACATTAACAGGCAGGACAGTGTACAACACAGACCTCAGTGCATCACCCCCTCCTCATCACTGATAACTGTTTTCATTTCCAGTTAGATTTACTATTATATGTCGTACCCTGTCCTGCCTGTTATGTGTTGTGGCAGGAGGGCGTGGTCCAGATTCAGACGACATGTCCAATATGAGCAAAATACAAATGTTCATATGCATCTTTCAACCAAACGCAGCACTGAAAAAGCATTGTATAGACGCCTCTTTGCCAAACCAGTGTGCACATTTCCCAACATGCAGCACTAAGTCTGTCTAATTATAATGTTTTTCTGTTAAAGTTTGGGGTTATACTGGTACAGTGCCTGTTCTTAACGTGTCTGTGTGAAATGGGCTGTTTGCTTGGCCTGTAGCGATGCTGGTTGCAGCTTTCTTTCTCAAACAGCTAAATTTATCTTTTCTTAAAATGAAACTGAATTGGCCTCATCACTGTTCATGTGTTGGGCTTATATATAAGTTTGAATGATTTACTGGTTTCTTGTTAATTTTTCATACATTACACGTTGGCTATTTCCGAGTATTGTTAAGCAATGGACACAGTCTTCAGATCATTGTACACATTCACAGTATGTATACAGATATGTAAATCTAAGTTCTCAAGGCTTTACAATTTATTTTCAATTTGTTGATCATTTTTATGAAGAACTATGTAATTTGGAACAAATTTTAGGAAAATGGAATTATTATTATTATAAAGTTACCACTCCTTGAATTAATTGTCTGTAATTGAGTCCCTTAGTGTGAAGGTTTTCAACTGACAAACACTTCAGCATACTCCTGATAAAAATCAAGATTCCAACAACGAATATATTATCAAATAAATTATTTTTCAAGGATAGGTGCATAGAAGACTTTCTGACTTATCAAAGCTCTGTCATATTACTTAATTGTGGCCTTGAGCAATAACAGTTGACAATTAGAAGCAGGCACCATCCCAGATCCTTGAAACTGAAGCAGAAAAACTGAGAGCCATCATTTATTTTTTTATTGTCATTTCATTATTAGTTCTAGAAAAAAAACAAATGGTTTTAATTAACCTTTAACACGTCCATCAAAAGTTAGATGATAACAGTTCATAGTAGGAAAGGAAAAAAACAGGAAATATCAAATCATAAAATAAAATGTTACCAGGAAATTATAATGTTAAAGTATACAAACAGGGTTTTTCCTGCCTGAAAATATGGCGGGATGGTATTGAGACATATACCAAGCCCATGGCAGACACCCAGGAAGCAATGCACAGGTCCACTAAGTCAGCTTAAAGTGATCATTTTGGGTCTTTTCGTACAGTTTTAGCCGCTCTGTCAGTAATTAACTGCTTCACTCTGTGTCTCTGTTTTGACCCAGTCTTGAGTTTTTACATGTTTTTGTGTGCGTGTGTCTGAATGTCTGTGTGTGAGTGAGAGTGAGCAGCAGAGTGTGTAATCAAACGCCTGTAGTGATTCATTTGGCCCAGGATAAACGTGATCTCAATAGGCCGTTACCACTGTACTAGAATTTTGTCAGGAGGTGGAGGAAGCGCAAAATTCTCTATGCAGAAAAAACCCTGACCATGATATTTTTGGGGTCATGTGCTTCCATTGGACACACATTTGTGGTAAGACTTTGGTCAAAAGCCCTGTCTTTGTCAACAAGACTAAGCTTCTTCTGAAAAAATTCAGAATTCTTAAAGAGAGATGATTAACAATCACATGCAGTACGTGCATTGTGCTTGGTTGTCCACATACTTTTGGCCATATAGAATACCATCAATGTGAAGTGTGAAGAGCTCTGCAGACAATATATGCATAAATCTCTCCCTCTCAAACACACACAGGCTTTAGTCTACCTCAGGGTCTAATTATGTGTTACATCAGAGGCTGGCACGGTGCAGGACCAAAACCCTGGGAACCGCTGTATCAGCTGCCTCCTACCTTGGTATATACACACACACTCACACACACACACAGCTGTGGGAATATGTCAACCTCAGTCTGACTGCGAAATCTGCCTCCTACCAGTCCCAGTCAAGAGCTTCAAAGCCTGAGAGACACTTTATGAGATACAGATAAACGCGACTTGACTCCACACACTTACAAAAAACATAGAGCGATATTTATTCACAAGCTCCACTCAGGGGTGTTGTTTTCCTTTAAAGCAACATGCACATTGAGTGAAGACATTAGGAACACTGATCACACACGGTTGTTTTAAAGTCACACGGCACCACATACACACACATACGCACTGATTGCTCAGTATAACAGAATCTTGGCTAAACTGCCTACTACAACCTTTCCCCGTTGTGTGTGCGTTCGTGCGTGTGTCAGACTGTTTAAAATTCAGTGGGCATGAGATGCATCGCTCTAGAAATGTGCTTGATAAGCACACGGTGGCAACCAGCATCTAAACACACACACACACACACAATTATGGCTCGTTCTGCTATTTACACTTTGTTGTTTATTTATTCAAATAAGCATCATGATGAAAGAGTTTTCAATTTACAACTTTAATACTTTTAGCAGAAATAGTCATTCTGTACTAGTGAAATAAAGCTGGCAGAACATCTGTCTAGGCCATGTTGTTACATAAGACTTGATAAAGTTAACACCTTTAACTTTGTCGCTTTGCTCGACAGATGTGATCAGATGTGACTGCATGAAGTGAACTTGACACCTCGACTCATTATCTGAGTCTGAGCTCCACTCAGCATTGTAATGAGATAATCCAGGCCTGTGCTATGATTAGAAAAGTTGTCAGGGAGATCTATAGTCTCAGTGGGGAACATATCGTGACTCTGAGCCATAAAGAAATAGTTCACAATTTTGGGAAATGTATGTCTTTGTTTTCTGTGAGAATAAAATGGTAAAATCAATATCAATCTTATGCCTTAGTGTTTAGTATTAAGCTGGGGTCAGGTTTTAGTTAGCTTAGCATGAAGACTAGAGGCAGGGGAAAGAGCTAACATGGCTTGATCTAAAGTGGAAAAATGACATCTACCTATAACTCTTAATGCTCATTATGAATATATTTTATCTCAGATCCACACACATATTAAACTAGAGGGGCGGTCAGAGAACACACACCGCTGCCAAGGCTAATGCTCTATCTAGCAATGTTAAAGTAAGTGGAAAATGATTCCTGGATCCGCCCTGTGATCCAGATCTGCACTGACTGGGTTCTTCCCTGATCCATGCAGCATCCTTTCACCAAAATTCATGGTAATCCTTCCAATAGTTTTTTACGTTAATCAGGCTAATGAAAATATGGCCTCCATGGTGGAGGAAAAGAAAACAAATATTTGTGGATTTAGCATTTGGCAACCAGATCGATAGCTGAAGATGCTGAACAGAACCAGTGGGTCAGTTGATGACAATTGTTTGAGCTAAATTTCAGAACACAGTGAGGGTAATATTTAAAGAAACATTAAGGTAGGAAGGCTATGAGACATTGCAAACTAGTTAAATATGAGAGTGAGATACTTGTGGTATTGCAACTTAAAATACCTGTGAAACCAAAGAGCATTTTCCTCATAGTCCACCGTTTTGAACAGAGATCTGTAAAACCTTTTGTTCTGCTCTGCAAGAAATTTTCATGTAAATTAATGAGTTTCATTTGGAGTTTGATCATCTTGACTGATCAACAGACTGTTAATTAGGCTTCAAAGATAAACACAATGCATTCTGGTGAGTAACACTGACTATAACTGTGTTTGTTCACAAGAAAACCGCCCTCATGTTTAATATCAACTTTTATTCTATTCTTTTTTTATCATGTGTTTCTCATATCTAGCTGAAATCCAACTCAATAATTCACTGGTGTGCTGAGAGGTTTTGTCAGAGACCCCCACTGATAAACAGGAATTATCCAGAGGCACTTCAAGTAAAAGAGGCAACAGAGAAGGAGAGGATGGGAAGTCTTATGAGGGGGAAAGAGGGAGTGAATGATAGGAAAGTGAAGAGAGGAGCACCATCAAGAGGATCCTGGCATCTACCATATTTGCGAGGGCAGCAAAGATGCTGGTAAACTTGCTCCAGTGTGCGTCATGGTTTCCTGTAATCTGCCTCGTCATGAATACAACCAGATTAGAAACCTCCATGGTGACCCTTTATCAGTAATGAGCGTAGCAGTCATGGTATCTGTAATTTGAACCTGGTTTAAAGCTGCTGTGTGTTACTGTGGCACCTCTTGATGCTTGTTGTGCTGGATGTGGTCCTCTCAAACAGTCATTGTGTTTGCTCTGTTAAAGTGCTCACTGTCTCCCTCCTCCTTTTTCACCCACCCTCTCAGATCCCAGAGGAGCACGACCTGGAGAGCCAGGTGAGGATGGAGCGACAGTGGAGGTTCCTGAGAAATGCTCGTGTGAGGAAGCAGAGCCGAATTATCACGCAAAGAGGTCAGTGACACGCAAGTAAACTCCAAACTGAATGACTCACCATCAATTTGTCTCTGGTCCACTTCACCACTTTCAAAAACCTCAACAGCACTTTAGGCTTGGAGCTAAATTGCAAAAAACGTATGACTTGAGACCGGAAGTTGAGAGTGAGTATTGCACTTCTGTTTGTCCAGAGGGCAATAAATCAAGCAGATACCCCTGTTTAATTATCATAGTTCTTGGTATATAACTTCATTCTGTGTTTGAGAATACATTTTACTTTTTGACACATAGTTTATATATACAAATATCAAAAACATGTACCTCAAAACCTGGTTCATATAATTGATGCACATGCTCTGGGAGCAAGTATTAACCAAAGTCTGAACTGCCATAGGCCTATTAATCATTATCTGTCCATCGATGTCCCTGGTTACTTAAACAAACGTAAACACAAAGTTAAGTTCATATGTTGTGATTTTTTTTAAGTGACTTTTCCGGCATTTTACCTTTATAGACAGGATAGTAAGCGTGGGAAGACGGGGGGGCAGACATGCAGCTAAAAAGGGCAGAGCCGGTACTGCAAGCCACTTATTTATTACATTAATTATTATTTATTAGATTGACTGAAAATAGACCCTGTCTGAGATGATGTGAATCTTTCCAATTTAGGAGAGTCCTTTTTGATAGTTCTGTTGTCTGCAGTGTCAAATACAGTGTTGACATCAGAGAGCACAAGCTGAGATTTTGTCAGAATTACATTTAATTCAATGTTTTAATCCTGGATGAAGGCAGGAGGACACTGAAATCAATGCCGTCTAAATAAAACGTCAAATTTGAACACATAGCAGGTTTACAGCTCTGTTGCAGACATGTGACTTAAAGTGCAGATGATTTGCAATGATGAGGAAGCACTGACTGGTTTCACTGGATTGTTAGACACAACCTGATTTATGAGTCACAGGACTCCCCTCTCACACGTACGAAGACGCCCAACCCTACATATTAAAGAGCCCAGGGAGCCAGGATACACGCAGGCTTCCCATGTGAAGTCAGAGCTCTCTCAAACAGAATAGCTAACAACCCCAACGTCATCGGCTGCCCCCCTCCTTGTACACACACACTCGTACGCGTACACACACACACACACACACATGCACACTCACGAGGCGATTGGCGTCAGAGCTGAGGCTTGCTCACGCACGTCTCTCACCCCCTCTTTCTGACTGCTTGCTAATTCATTGAATTCCCGTCCATCCTCCCAGTTTTTTGAAAGAGAGAAGTAGTAATGTTGCCCTCATTCAGTCTGTTCCCTCCAGAGTGAAACAAGCGGAGAGGAGGTTGGAGGATGAGATGGAGAAAGAGAGAGACTGAAGATGGAGAAAGTGAGAGAAAGACCGCAAAGTTAGGAATACACGAAGGAAAAGAACTAACACAAATATTTAGGCTTCTGAATTTTTTTCTGAAGCTTGTTTTTCTTTTGTTGATGTGATCTTGACCTCAACACCATGTTGTTCTTAAGTCCTGCGTACTTTCAGATTTGACAGAAGTTCCTAAAAGTAAATCCATGATGAAGATCATGCTCTTGTAACTACCTTTCCCTCTGAATTTTTTTCTCCACCACAGCCACACATTTTTTTTTTATCATTCTTCTTCATCTCATTATGGCAGTGTCGAGAGTACGTTCAGGTAGCCAAGGACAGGCTGGCAAGCTGGTGGATGTAGTTGCCATGACAACGTGTGGTGAGGCGGTGAACTCATCAGTTGCATTGGCGTATTGGTACTCTTTCACTTGCATCAAAACCTGCCGAAGGGGTACACATGCAAGAGAGAGTGAGAGGTTTTTTTTCCTCATGGCCTTGTATCTCCTACCGTATATTGTGTCATATCTTTAGTTCATTTTGTTGCTTAACCCCAAGTTCTACATTGTTTTTTTAACAATGCTATAGTCCTTACTTTTTTCCCATATGTAATTTATTCAGTCATAAAATGTTTCATAAATGCCTTGTTGCTGTTTATTTCTGTTCTATTTTCTTTGTTCTTTTTTTAACAACATATTAAATTACCCATCCTCAGTTACATGTCTTTGAACTGGTTTGTGCCTTCATACAACCAGTGCATTTCAAATGTGGTCTCTGTGCATCTGTCTGATGTCAGCATACACATGTACAGACAGTGTTTCACCACAGCAGCCAGCACGAGGGCGCTTGCTGTTAATGCAGGGAAGTATTAGATTTATGTTGCTTCAGGACACGTTGTGCCGAGACCCTCCAACTATATCAAGCATTTAAGGTTTTCAATGAATAAGAAAAACATTTCAGATCACAAGAGTTCCATGTTTTCTTCCAGTCAACAAATCTAAAAAAAAAAAAATATATATATATATATATATATATATAACATTAGTTATCGCCGGTGTAGCCAAAGCCCGACCTAACTTATTCATCTGTGCTATAAACCTCACTAAAAACACATCACTGAGCTGTTCCACAGAAGGACATGCTCCTTTAATATGATTATTTTGACTGGATCACATAAAGGTATATACACCATCCTGCTGCTCCATAACCTCAGCAGAACAACAAGGCATCAATCCAAACGGCCTTTAAGCACCGTCCTCAGACGAGTAGCTTCAAGTCATGTCAAGCAACTGGGTGATGGAGCTTGATTGACTTTGTAGCATTTCACATTTTACTGCTTCCACTGTAACACTGGCAGACATCTTGGTTATATACAGGAGCAGCATTAGACCCAGGCCACTCTGGATGTGTGATTTTAGACGCCCGTGTTATCAGGTATGAGTTGCCACAATTCTTATGTGCGAGCTGCTCGTCTCAGGTGCGTCTCCTGCGTGTGAGCTGCGCTGCTCTTCTAGAGAGTCAAGGTCTCACCCATTTTCTGCGCCAGGTTCACAGTGAAAATGTTACATCGCCACTATTTCAATGTCTATTGTCTTTCTGTTGAATATGTCAGATTTTCTGTTGACTAAATTCATTTATTTGTTTGAACAAGGTTTTGATTGTTATTGCAGGTTAGGAAGATGCACGGCTCCATGCCGTAGAGTCCTGGTGTCTAGTTTCGTATATAGCCATGATTTTATTCTAGGAAATACAGTATTCATACCAGAAACCTCCAAAAACTAACTGTAACAACTGTGATACTGCTGCTACAGTGTGAAGATGCCAGTGAGGGTCACTGCAGCTGCTGGAGTTAATCAAGATGGTTTCCTTCTTTTTACAATTGCTCCTATTCTGGTTTAACAACTCTCCCCCCCACCCCGTCCCATCTTCCCCTCTGTGCCACTTTCATTCCAGGTGTCTCCCGTCTGGATGATCAAATATTCATCAACCGTAACCCTGGAGTGCCGTCTGTCGTGAAGTTCCACCCCTTCAACACCTGCATCGCTGTGGCCGACAAGGACAGCATCTGGTCAGGGACACACAACACGCACTCAGATTAGTTTAATGTCAAGAGGACCATTATGTAAATGATTCTGTTTCATACCTGATGGTTTTTTTCAAATGTAAATGATGTGTGGTTTTGTATTCTGTAGTTTTTGGGACTGGGAGAAGGGCGAGAGGCTCGACTACTTCTACAACGGAAACCCTCGTTACACTCGCATCACAGCCATGGAGTACCTGAACGGACATGACTGTTCGTTACTGCTCACTGCAACAGGTTGGAAACACACACGCACACACTGACATAGAGAAGTCAGGAGCATGCAGTAAGCTGCGGAGCTACAACTCATGTTAGTAAATCAGTCTTTTTGTTTCTTCAGTGAGTAGCTCAAATGTTAACACCCACCAGAAATCACAAAGAGACTCATTTGCAGCAGCAGCACTTGACTCTTACCCTGACGAACACACATACACAAAACACTTGTGTGTATTTATCATCATTCATCAACGAAACAAACCCTCCGTGGCTTTATCTTCATTCCAGTGGAATTGTAGAACACAGCTCTACATTAAAACACACACAGAAACAAACATTTGTTTTCTGTGTAATATTAGACTGCAAATGAACGATGTGTTTCATTGCACACTTCCAGAAACCTTGATAAAAGCTCAGCAATTAATACATTTAAATTCCATCTGATCAAATTGTACTGTGCACCACTTCTACAGAAGCCATGCTCTGAAGGATATCGGCGAAAAAAGCACTTATATAAAATGTACGGCATTAAAAAAGGGGAAAAAATGAATGTAAATCAAGTGGAGATTTTATGGATTGTAATAGCTTCCTCGTGTGAGTGCATGGACGTGTTTTATCTTTAGCTCAGTGTCAGAGCTCTGGTGCAGCTGCTCTGTTCAGACAGGCTTTTTTAATGTTAGGGACTCTTGGTTCTCTTTGTATCTCATGACAAAATACTTTCAGGCGTAGAGCTTTTTTGAGATGCTTCTCTACACTTTGTATTTATTCTTTTGAGAAGTGTGTGTGCGTGGTCAAATAATGCATTTGTGTTGCTTTGTTTAAAAAGAGTCCGGCTTTCATCATCATCTTCTGCACATTACAGAATGCCCTTCCAAATCCATTAAGAATGCAAACAAGTATTTGGTCTGTGTGCTGCTTTCACTTTGCTGTATCTTTAGATAGATACCTTTTCTTCACCCACTTTCTTTCCTGGCTCTCACTCTTAACTTACCTCTCTCTATCTTTCTGTCTCCAACCTCCACCCTTCCTTTCTTTCTAGATGATGGAGCGTTACGCATCTGGAAGAACTTTGCCGACCAGAAGAACCCAGAGATGGTGACAGCTTGGCAGGGTCTTTCTGACATGCTGCCCACTACCCGAGGTCAGCCCTCAGCCAGCGCTCACAGTAAAGATCAACGCTCTTATTTTCTACTATGCCCCTCACCCCCCCCCCATCCATACCCCCACAGTAGTGTACCTCCTGTATTTACTCACCGACCTCTCCACTGTCCAACCCATCCCAGTCATACTCCCACACCTCTCCACACACACAGCCCCGATCGCCACCACTCGCAGACTCTGGCTCCAAATGACGTTGCCGGTACAAGATGTCAGCGTTTGTAGCCAGGATATTTTGGCTTCATTTCTGGATAGCGGGAAGAATTGAAGATGCATAGTCCATCTTTATGTACAGTCGATATTCACACCAGAGCGACTAACGCTGTTGCAGGGGAAGCTCTTAATGGATTCAATTGGTGAATGGTGTTTTTTTGGTGTTGTAGCACAGCATGTCTCAAAAGCTCAAAACCAAAGAGTTAGTTTAGTTTATATATATATAGGTGTATTCATTCTAAAGTTTTTGGTGAATGCAAAAATGTATGAAAATCTAAGTAACAGAAAGTAACAGATGCAGAAGCTTCGGCAACAAACCTTTGCTGGTTATGTCAAAGTCCAGGAGCAGCTCACAGCAGGTTGTCGTAGGAGGCAGGTTAGTGTGTATGAGCCCACACCACTACACTGTGAAGTCCAGCACGGTATTTCACATGTTGGAGAACAGCACTGCTTGTGTGGTTTGATTCTGCCACATTGGAGGCAGGTTTTGAATCACAGGTCTGAATTTAGTTCCATCACTCAAAGTGAGTTTAATGCTAATTTAAAGCCTGTTATGGACCCCGCCTGCCTCAGCCTATTTGTCATATACATGATAAACATGGCATATCTGTCAAAAGGTTCGGGCGAGTTTAACACGGCAGGAGGCTTTCATATGGTCAGTTTATTCAAGAACACAAAATAAATCTGAGTACAATATGTTTTTCATTACTCATTCTTTACTTGTAGCGATGTTTGTCTTCTGTCAATATAATTGATCATTTTATACTTGGACACCGGTGGATTCTATGTTTACCTCCTTTGTTGACACACCTCCTTAAATCGTGAGATAGAGTTACTCACAAATATTTGAACCAGGCCTGACACCCACAGTACACACTTGTCAGAGACATCCCTCCCCACTGCTGTGCTGGGTTACCCACTCACTCTCTCCACTGCTCCGCTTTTTTTTCGCCTCGAGCATTTCTCTTCTCGGCGTTTCTGGGCCAGAGTTTTTTTGGGGGAAACTGAGACAGCTGTAGGAATGATTGTGTGTTTCTCCAAGTACTGTTCAGTATATGCAGTCGTTAACTAGCGCTCAGTTTTCAAAGAATTTACCTAGCATGATGACATGAGCACACGAGAGCACAGTTTTTTTTGCAACTTTCAGATGCATTTTTAGAGAAAACTATTTAGCTAATTGGTTGCAACTCGAGCCGAGCTGTCAGGATGGCTGACTCACTGGCTGACAGAGATGTGGACCACACACTGCTTGCACATATGTGTCTCCATCATTACAACGCCACAGAGTCCCCAGAGCTCTGTGGGGACCAACAGAGAGGTGACACACTTAACTAGCATCACTGTCTGTGTAACTCTCCCGACACAAATGGCCCTGAGAGACTTGCTCTGGGGAGGACTCTCTCGCAGTGAGCCGAAGCCTTGCTTTCACGAAGACGTTAACATTTAATGGTGTGCTTGTTATCCTGGACGTTTCGTAAGCGACAGTCACTGTGTAGCTTCTGCATTCGGACTACAGCCGAGGCATACATTTTATATAAATATATCAACATCCGCTCGACTTAACGTCTTTCCAGGAAAAGTTTTACTGAGGACTCCAGCTTCAAGTTATAGTGTTCAGATATATTTTTGAAACTTGGAAGCAGGCTTCAAAAACATCGGCAATCTCTCTCTCGCTCGCTCATTTTCCCATTTCCCTATTGTATTCACGCACAGCACCTCCCCTCCTGGCTCAGTAGTCAGTTTAGAGTTATTACAGTTACTTGGAGTGTCTTTCAGATGGAGTACAATTATTATATGTTTGTGTTTTCAACTTTTAAGATTTTTAGCATTGCCTCAGCTGCATTAATAATATAGAACCTGATGAAATATTACGCAGGTCTGTCTTTGTACTGCCTAAAACCTGCACTGCCTCTGAAAGCATTTGCTACAAGATCTTGAACGTTTCTCAGCGAGATGCTGGCAGACACAGAAACTATCTCTATCTCTCTCACACACACACACACACAGACCTGCACAGCCTGTCCTCCCTCATCCCATCCCTGTCATCCAATAACAGGCTTGTGTGCTGTTTTTTTCATCAGTGTCCATCTCTGTAGACTTTGTCTGTGTGTGGCCTCTTGTTACTTTTCTGGTTCTTTTGATATTGTTTTGTGATTGTTCCCCCTCAACAGCGAGGCTGAACAAGGCAGTAGGCAGTTTTCCCCATGATATAAACCTCCACAACAACAACTCTTGCTGTGATTTAAATGAATGGATGTCTTTAACCACACACAACTTCTTCCCCAGTTAAATTATGACCATGTGTCCTTTTCATTGCCAACCTCGCTCAGAGTCTTATTCCCATGCACATTCACACCCAGGGTCCTCTCTCGTCCAGCAGCAGCTCCCCCCTGTCTGCTTTCTGTCCTGTGGCAAAGGGATTTGTGATTCTGTGCCCTGCAGGCTCAGAGGTTTGGGACCTTGTGCAGCTTCCACAGCCGCTGTTTGTGATGCAAAGGCAGCAGCTCTGCTAACACTTCAGTCTCTCTGCTTTCATTCTTCCATCCCATCATATCTGTTAGTCATTTGAGAGACGACACTCTGGGAAACAGCAGCCTTGTTCATCCCTCTGCTGATTGAATGCATGTGGAATACACTCCTGAAGTCACTCTTTTTAAGTGTATGAATGAACGTGTGTGTCTGCATGCTATGGGATCCTTGCTAATTTGTGCTTGCTTTGTTGCAATCCCACTCTCCTCCCTCCCCTACCTCTTCCCCCTTGCACTTGCTTCCTCCCCCTCCGCTCGCAGGTCTTGCCAGAAGGGTCTCCATATATCTTGACAGGAGTAAGCAAGGAGGTAAGTGACGCCATTCTCTTCTCTATCCCCTCACTCCCAGAGCAAAGGTGCTGCACTAAACAGCCGGCAGTGTGCCTCTTTTTATGTTTGCTTCTATTCCCCTACCATCCCTCATCCTTTCATCTGTCTTGTGATGCTCCATCACTCCATCCCTGGCAGTACTATGAAGAAACAAACATTATTGCATTTCTGCAAGGGACACACAGTACTTATGTATAATAAAATGCTAAGATTTGCTGTCCCTACTTACGGTTGTTACACAATTCTGGCCTTCAGTCCAGACAGGGACAGATTTAGCGCTTGAACTCTGTCATGTTTGAAACAATGGATTCTTCATTTCAGAAAGATATAGACAAAAGCAGACCTCGATTTGCCAGCTGAAATTATGACAGTTGTAGCAGTTCATTTAGCACAAGCTAATTAAGCCTAGGTTGGCTTAATGGGTCAGCTTACAATGCATCCTCTGCAGATGACTCTAGTTCCCAGGTGACTCGTTTTAAAAAGAAAACCCTGTAAAAGCCTCCCTTCATTATGATAATTATGATATCATGGTGCAAGACTGATGCTAAATGCTTAAGCTGAACTTTCCGGTCAAAAAGTCAGCATTGCAAGGCTGATCAAGAAAAATGTCAGATCAGATTTTTATTTAATTCTAACATGACTCTTGTGTGGTTGTCTAACTTACATACTTCTCTCTATTTTGGTCCGACAAGTAACATTTGAAATGTTTATTGCAGCAGTGGAACAAAGTTAGAGTTTTGCATCTAGGCTTTTACAAATGATTACATAGATATAATGGGGGAGTGATGAGTTAATATCTTTAACCTCCCTGCCTGTAGGTGTTATTTAGATACTGGCGTGAGGCAGCAGAGGCACTAACAAGCAAAGGGAGTGATGGGAAATCTTTGTTGTTTAAATAGACCGCCAAACTGGCAAGTTGTGGAAAGTGAGGCATAAACATTATCGTGGTAATGTTGGCTGTGGTTGTTGGAATCTAAAACCAATAAAGACGCGGCCTAGACAGGCCTGCCATGCCCAGAATTGGCAATAAGCCACAATTGGACAATCACTGTTTCAGGGAGCTAATTTATTTATGGTTATTTGACTGAAATCCATATCCAAAAACACAGGTGCTTATGTAAAGAAGACAATAACTTTTTTCTTGGGTAAGCCCAGGTTCTATTTTGGCACAGACACTGCCCTCATTACTCGTCTCACCTCACAAAAATGGCCTCTTTCATGTATTAAAAAAACTCCACTAATTTAAGCTGGTCCCGTAGGTGTCAGTGTTTAATTGGGCGGGTGTTGGTGCTGTGTGATTTTAATAGCACAGAGCCACCCAGTCTGTCTCGCCGGACGGATCAGCCCACTAAGCTCCACCGAAACCAGTGAAATGTGGGGATTGGGGCTGACAAAGGCTGGAGAATCTCCTTCTGGGGCAACTGCTTTAGTATGCAATGTATGTCACTGGAGGGAGAGTTTTGGGACAAAAACACAAGGGAGAGTCGGAATATTCTCAAGATGTAAAGTCAGACGTGGTTAGAAGAAGCAGATAAGTAAACAGGCCGATGTTAGATCAGATCAAATAAAAATGTCAATGTGGAGACTGTTGTGATGGTAGTGTTTGTTAAAGGCTGGTGGGAAGGACACACCCAACACAACACAAACCCAGATTCTGATTATCCATGTTGGAGTTTGTTCAGCAGTCAGTAGTTAAGTCCTGAACCAACTACTGTTAATCATGTTTACTCCTCTTCATTTACCTTCTTCTCATTCCTTCACCTGCAGTTGCTAAGGATTATGGATCCTTTTTTATTCCTCTGTTAATCTTCTTAATATGTGCCCTTTCTTGCGGCTGCATAGGTAAAGTAGGACAGCCCTGTCATCTTGGGTTTAGGGAGGCAGATGCCATGTCCTGCTCTAAATTCCCCTACTCTCCCTGGTGCCTTGTTAACATCAGGTCTCTGAAAGTTTGCTAAATCCAGGACCAGGGACTTGGTGAGGAGACAGACGTACTTTTTCGTGTTTCATGGAAATGAGACATGACTCCTCAAGGTGGACTCGTTTCTTTTGTCTGCAATTTGTATTGGAAACTAGGCAACTGGTCATGTGCCAAATCGGGATGTGTTTCTGTGTAATAAATAAGAAATAAAACTAAATATTTCCCTTAATCTCATGTTGAGATTGGGCCTCATGTTTTTCAGTATGGGGCGGGTATGAGGGTTGTAGAATGGGAGTATTGGTCAGTTTCTATTCTCGGTTTTAGACCAAGCACAGATCTACACTAGTTATAATTTGTTGACCTTTACATACATTTATAAAGTAGAACTGACGTTTACATTAGAATAGACCTTAAATATGTTTGTGTTTAAGGATTTGTTGAATACAGATGTGCACAGTGATCTCAGATGTTAAATAATAATAATAGGGCCTCGGAAGATTAACTTTCTTATCCATATTTCAAAAAGTGTAGATTCTGTAAAGTCGCCTGAAGAGTTTTAATTTCCAACTGTTAGGGGTCTCCCTTGTTATGAATTATGTCAAAGGATTTGAGAATTTAATCTTAGTCCCCTGTCCACAAGTATCAGGTCAACAAGTGCTAATATCATGTTGGATATGGCTCCTTTCAACACGGTCTGTCAACCAGTCAGGTCAAAGCATTTTACCTCCCTTTACCTGAATGCCAGGCCTCTGCCTCCAAAGGTTAGACAAATGCCACAGCAGGCACGTCTCCCTGCCAGTCAGAGCACTCCCATAGTTTACGTCATCTTCTATTAGAGACTGGTGTTTGCTGGGTAAGTCCCTGGTAATCCTGGAGAGGGTTTATTACCCAACTCCTGGAGGACCTTTTCAAAGCAAACAGGATGAATGAAGAGAGGGAAAAATGCTGAGGGAGAGAAGAACCAGGAAGGTCGACGTTTAATGAGCTGCAGTGTGTGGGAGAGCCAGTCCATTTCAGTAGATAATGGTACCGAATAAGAATCAAGAGGAAGGTGGCTTCTCCAGAGAGAAATGATTGAATCAAAGATATTTTTGCAAAGGCATAGATAAATCGTAAATTAAGGATTGCCTCATCATACTGTTACAGGCTCAGCATGATCTACCACAACTGTTAGGAGCCCAGCTGTTAGTTAAAACATTCTAACTTTATCATTATCATTATTTGGGAGAATATTTGATCTCAAGCAAAGAGGCCGAGAGACCATGCTTAAAGAGAAACAACATTAAAGCTATGTGTAATTCCTCCTCCGTAAGGTGGTTAGATTTACAGCTGAGGAAGCATTGCCCACACTGCTTTGCTCCTCCTCTTCTTTCTCTCGTCTCTGTTCTCCGTGTCTGTATTGATTTCTGTGTGGGTAACTAAGACCCGCTCAGGCCCACATATGTTCCCTCTCAGGCTGAATTTTCTCCCTGTTTTGAGCCACTGAGTGTTGACCACCGGAGACAAAACTGTTTTAGTTTTTTCAGGTTTAAGGGTCATGGATCTGAGAGCTCTGACCCCCTGAACGCCCAGTAAACATTTTTGATTGGAGTCGGAAGGTTTTGGTCGCCTGAAGTGGAGAACAAAAGTGGAGTTAACAAGGCAATGAAGTGAGACTAGGGCAGTGGTTCTCAAGTTTGTGGTGGGGTGAACAGGAGACAAATATAGAGGGAAAACACTGCACATCAGGCTTTGAGTCCACCTCTCCTGTCTGAGCTGTTCTCAGCTACCCCAACAGAGAGAGAAGCAGTTAGAACCTGGAAGGAGAGCCAGAGAGGGATGATGGAAGAGATGGACAGAGGCTGGTCAGTCTGGTAAAGTAGGCTCCTGCTTGTGGCCCCAAAACTCCAACTTCTTTAGGTTTACTCTGTGTGAACTGGATAGCAATGTACATCTACAGAGGCTGGTGTACACCACACATACTCTCTAATTATTACACACACAGACGCCCTTATAATATCAATCTGCTATGGTGCAAGCACACCTGGCTTTTAAAAGGAATGGGAGATGTTGCTCTGATTGATTGTTTTTGCCTGATATGCCCAAACCACATTCATGTTAAATAAAGAGACTAAGTGCAAACATTAAAGCGTTTATAGCTCAAGTGTATTTGGACACACCCTAATTATGCTTATGCAATGCACTTAAGATCATGTGCTTTGATCATTAGAATAGAGCCCTATGTGATTTTTTTTTTTTTTTCATTCTAACATATACTGTATTCCTTAAATCATTTTTTTAATCAAATACCCACAACATATAATGGGTCATATAATATTCCACCACAGCCGAACTTCAGACATTTCCCAGCGAATCAGAGAAAACACCGGGAAGGTTAATCGAGCCATGGTGAAGATGGAGAGAGTGCAGTCTGCTATATCTTCTCTCATACATATTTTATTGTGGCTCCAGTGGATCTCTCATCTTGAACGAACACAGGGAGAATGGTGCATAAACAGGAAAAAAAAAAAGCTAAATCTAAAGCTTAAGAAGGTTGGGTGACGTGCACTGCGTAGTTAAGAGGAAATACATTCACAAGTTTTAGTGTGTTGGGGAATATTCTGTTCTCCTCCCCTCTCATTGTAACCCAGATCTTTGTCTCTGAGCTGCCGGCTTCAAAGGGAATGCCTTCTCTCTTCTCGCAGCCTCTGAAATGAGCCTGCATCAAGCATGCCGCATGTGACTGTGAGCGCGCCGCTGACTGAGCACAGTCCTGTGAAGTGGTTTTCCCTGTGTGCTACCCCTCCTCGCACATAAGCCCACGCTACCGGCGGCGTGATGTGATGCTAGAGGGGGCTAGGTGACGTAACAGATTTGAAGTTGCCACATGGGGCTTGGGTTTCCCCAACAACCCTAGCCAAGTAAAACCAAGTAGGAAGGATGGTCACAGATGGTTCAGTTGAAGTAACAGTACGGGAAGTCACGACTCATGCAGGAAGCTCAGAAAGAGATGAGGAGAGGGAAAGATGCAATTATGCTACAAATATTCACAATTATTATTCAAGGCTAGGGAAGATCGAAGTAATGATGTCCTTGCATGAGAGGGGGCACTTAAAATGAAGACAGTGTTGAAGAATGAATATATAACACAAGTGGGTGACTGATAGATAACTATTGATCGGGAGAAAGCAGGAGGAGGAAGTGACGAAAACAGAGGGAGGAGGAAAGGAAGGAAGGAAGGGAGTGAGGCATGGTTCAATACTAGAGAAGAGAAAGTAAGGCTGTTTCTGTAGCATCTGTGGTGAAAGTGATTCTTATAAGAGAAAGATGTGTGTGTGTGTGAGTTTTTTCATGAGTACTTTTATTTCTGTAGTGTTTTTTCCTTGCCCCTCTACCACAACCTTACATTTACAAAAGAGCATTTGAAAGATGCTCAATATAGCATCTCTCAGCTCCCTGTTTTATGTTAGATGAGGTTCTCCAACTGCAGCTGAACGCCCATTTATGCCAAAGTCATAGAATCCTACATCAGTATCACCACAGGGATCTCAAAGACATTACCAGATGGGGGCGGGGTTTATGATCTATACATCAGTCTATCAATTGGGGGCGATGAATCTGCCCTGACTTCACTTTTAGGGAGCTGTCATGTCCTCACTCCTTATATACAATCATTAGCTGTGTCTCAATTCAGTGGCTGCATCCTTCGGAGGCTGTATTTGAAGACTGATTGGGTCATAGCTGCCCGACTAGACTGTCCCATTTTGAAGGCTCCTATAAATACTGCCGACAAATTCATCATTCCATCCCCAACCTACCCCAGGATTCATTGTGCTTCGTCAAAGGGTTGATGGTGCTGCCAGGCGATGAGATGTCCAATGCTTGAGTATCACATTTCAACTCAACCAAATAGCTAATGGTACAAATGTTAAAGAGCAAAGGGGCATTACAACTTTTAGGCATGCCCAACTGCATCTCTGTTGCTAGGCAACAGCAATGAGGATGGGATGGGCTGGTGATGCTGAAAGCCTCTGTAGACCAGACCCTCTCATTTCGGTTCAGCCTTCGCTGTCTACATGGCCAACGAAGGACACAGCCCCTGAATTGAGAAACAGCTATTGGTTTGCACACAGAAGAAGTAGTCACAAAGAATCACAAAAGAGAGCTTGAGAGAGAAGTTTAACTCCTGCCTTCTGTCTCCTCTGCATCTATTCACTGTGAAAGTTGGTTTTCTTTTCCAATTTATCTGTTTCCAACATCAGAAAAAAGTGGGGGGATTTTAGATGCTGCTCAACAATCTGACAAGGCTCTTATTTGAAGCGTGCCGATGCCTCCAGGCTGCAGCCAGAGGCCTGTGCCAGGCATCACTGAGCCAGCAGGCCAAGTGTGGCTGAGATGGCACTGCTCACTTCATTGCTGCTGTGACTGCCAACATATGAATCTATGAGTGTTGCTGTCTTCAGCTTCTCTTCCTTCCTCGCCTTCTCACCCGAGTGCCATTTGACTCATCAAAGCCAGGACCTGCTGACAGGCTCAGTTACAGGGTCAGAGTTTGCATCTCCCAGTGGCTGTCTGGTCACGGAGGACGCAAAATGCAAAACTACACTTTGTCAGCACGAAGACGAAGAATGTGGAACTTCTATCTAAAACACAAACTTTGCTGATGTGTGACGTGGAACTTTATAAAGTGGCATTAAAAGTCTCCCACAGTCTCTGCAGGAGGTGAGCATTTTTGTTCCTGCTGAGGCCTTTGTGGAGGATTCATTAGTAATGCAGCGATGCAGGAACTAATCCTTGATTTAACTTGCCACATGTGGCAGCAAGAGCATCGGAAACCTCGCACAGCTTGTGTGTGCTGTGTATAAGAGGGACCGACACATGCTCAGTGTGTTTAACAGCTGTGTTTGTGGGAGTGGTGTGACGTTTCATTTATAAATTAAATTAGCTCAGTTTAAAAGCATTAAATAAATACTACAGTCCACATTGTATACAGATTATTCACTAGAATGTAATATTGAATGCTCATTTGTCTGACATTTTTAGTTTTATTTGGGTGTTTGACAGGGTGGTCATGTAAGTGTCATGTCATCCTGTGACGCAGGTGCAGGTATGGTCGTGGACTGGGAGCAGGAGACAGGCCTCCTCATGACGTCTGGAGACGTGCGAGTCATCAGGATCTGGGACACCGACCGGGAGATGAAGGTCCAGGTATGGTACCCCCTGTTCATGCTGATGTCACAGTGCTGACATACATTTTGTATTTATTGATTAAAGGGGAGAAACCGGCAGGTCTGTTATCAAAAATATAACCAATGAAATGAACAGATTAGTGATTTCTTTAGAGTCTCGGAAGATGGAGAATTGTTTTATCTGCTAGAAAAGTGTTGAAGTCCAAATCCAAACTTTATTGCCACCTTTTTGTAAGAGTGTCTCAGTGTGATGATGCCAATCATCTTGTCAAATGGAGGTATATGCACTGTTAGGTTGCAAGTGATTTTAACATGCAGCAACATTTTAAGCCCAGTTAGAGGGGTGTAGCTTGTGGCAAACATGAGGCAGAAAGGTACAAATCTAATAATTGTTTTACTTACTGCAGCTTCAATATCGTCAGACTTCATTTCACCAAATACATAAATCCATAACAGTGGAGTCCTTGCAAGTAGAAATATTCCATATAAATATCACAGATCGTTTCAAACCTCATTTTAAATCAACATCGCACAAAAAGTGGAGCAGGATCTGGAATGTATACATTTGAGCAGAATATTATCTGCCAAGGTTTAAGTGGTCCAAGATTTTCTGGAAGGTGTTATTATAGTATATTCACCAAATCATTGCCAATAACTCTGGTGATGCTAAACACAAAAGCATCATGTCTGTGATCCTCCAGTTTTTCACCAGTGGCATTTCAGCCTAATGTGCACAGGGTACAGTATCCTCCTATTTTGGATAACTAATGTAAATCTGTGGCTGAGAACCATTAGTGCGGTTTCCTTTTTTTTTCTTTCTTTTTACATATCTAATGGTCCTTAGTGAGCTAATCATTGTCTTGATTGATGGACTTAATACAAGTACAAATGGCCCAGCCTCGCCTGTGGCTGCATATTGATGCTGCGTCCAACTGCAAATGAGCCAACAGTCAACAGGGCTCATGATTGATGATTTCCAAGAAGCTTTCGGGTGAAATTAGCCTTGTAACGACAGTATTACCTTGGTAGGTTTTGTTACACGTCTTTACCAGGGGATTTCTGTGTGTGTGTCTGTGTGTGTGTGTGACCACCAGGACATCCCAACCGGAGCAGACAGCTGTGTGACCAGCCTGTCCTGTGACTCCAAGCGTTCACTAATCGTTGCCGGTCTGGGTGACGGATCTGTCCGTGTGTTCGACAGGAGGATGGGTCCTAATGAATGGTAAAGCACAGCCTCTGACCTAATCAGAAAGTTACATTTGATCATTACATTCCATCTCTATTTTCCTCTTTTTTCCCGTCACACCAATATTTAAACACACAGTTTCTGTGGGCATTAACTCCTACAGAGTCCTGCATTATTCACTTCTCTAATCTATCTTTATTATATGTAGCGTGCTGTAAATCTCCCTTTGGGGTTGGCACCACTTTTAATGGACCCTGGTGGCACTGCACCCCCCCAGTTAGTTAAACATTATTTTAATTTCAGTCTCAAAGGGGAAAAACAAAGCAGTTAAACCTCGAAGTGACCCATAAATCTTTAAGTAAAGCTAATTTAATAGTTCCCCTCAGGCAGAGTTACATCGTTCAGCACCTATGTTGCTGAGGACACGTAGACAGGCAATGTCTGCCTGCCTGGAGGAAGAATTTAGGGGTTTGTTAAGCCTACGCTTGTTTTTGGCTTTAGCCTGAGTGTTTGGCAATTTTTTTTACATATTTGTTAATTGATTATAATTGATTTATTTTAACTTAGCTATACATTGCTGGGAGAGTTAAAATATTTTTGATGTTTCTACCAGTTGTTTGGACAATCAGATGTACTCCCTGCCACACCCGTTGTCAGAATGCTAGTATCACTATTATATTATGGAATGTTGTTAATTAAGGTTCGGTTTAGTTCCATGAAGGTGGTCAGGGCAGGTGGAGGCGTTTTCTCAGCACTCGAGACGTCTCAGGAGGCAGCTCCTGCTTTATTCAGCCACGATTACATGGTGTCACCCAGTGGTTACTCAGCTGTATTACAGCATAGGGAGATTTTATTTATGTTTTATTTGTTTTTTTAGTAGCTTTCCTCTCAAGAGGAATGAACTCAACAAATTCAGACAAGTTCAAACACAATCAGACTCTTTTATCTAATATCATAACACTTCCCCCGTCTTCCTACTGCTTTTTATTTCATTGGGAAAAAAGCTTTTAATTCTGCTTTTGCAGTTTGGCTTAGAAAACACAGAATTCTTTTAATTGTTAAATATTGCATTCATTTATTTTCTTCTCTCTTTCATTAACAGTGTCCTGAATACATAGTAATGTCAGTTTTCATATAATACTTTTGCAATACTGCATATGCAGATCATAACTGAATATACTTCACTCACTGAAGTTAGAAGACTTCATTTAACACGTTTGTATTATTTTTACCAATATCGTACAAATGAGTGAAAGTTCCATAGGGGAACTGGGAGGGTGCTAGATGACAGAGTGAGACTGTCAAGGCTCCTTTTTCTTTATTTACTAGATTATCTTGTGTACGGTGGATTATTTTACAATACATCCTCTGGCTTTAAAATTTTTGAGTAGCTTTATTGTTGTGGTCATTGTTTTGGGCTTCTGAGCAACAACACAGTTCATGTCTATCCAGTCAGATCCTTGTGAGGACACACTCAGTTACATGTTATCTGTACTGACATTTGTTCTGTCTGTTTTGTGTGTGTGTGTGCAGTCGGGTGATGACCTACAGGGAGCACGGAGCCTGGGTGGTCAAGGCTCATATACAGAAGGAGACAGATGGGCAGATTATCAGTGTCAGGTACACACCGCCTCTCTTCCTACTTGGATTTGAATTCTATCTTTTCTCCCTCACTGACATCGTTGTTCTCCACCAGTGTCAACGGAGACGTTCGATTCTTCGAACCCCGGACACCAGACTCCATCAACATGCTGCAGACGGTGAAGGGGTTAACAGCTCTGGACATCCACCCACAGGCCAACCTGTTCGCCTGGTGAGTCTGTTTGTGTCGACTCAGGTCCCAAGAAGAAGCTTCTCGAGTGTCCTTCACTTTAAGATCAGGTCCAACAACCAGAGCGCTCTTCCTGTCTTTGCCTCGAGTAAAAATTAAGTCACAGCAGAAATATTGATTTTCTCTGTTTACCTTTGAACTGACTAACAGGAGATGATTTATAAACTACTGACCGTCTTTAAATGAGTCAGACAAAACAAAATATATGTCTGGAGAATACAATTAACATCCATCTATGAGGTGAAATTTCACCCCAAAAAATGAAAGCATATGATTAATGTTGTGTTTAAAGCTGAGACACTGCCTCAACTCACTGTTCTCTATCTCTCTCTCCCTCTCTCTGTTTGTTCCTCTGGCCTCCAGTGGATCGATGAACCAGTTCATCGCTGTCTACAACGCTAACGGCGACGTGATCAGCAACATTAAATACTATGACGGCTTCATGGGACAAAGGATCGGGGCCATCAGCTGTTTAGCCTTCCATCCTAACTGGGTAAACAAACACGGATCATCATCAATTAATACAGAGCTCGTACAGTTTTAAATGCAGGCCTGTAGTTATCAAGCACTTCACAATAACTCTACATTTTGGTTATTTATTCCATAATAATGTATAATATTTCATAAACTGATGGTGTTAAGTGTTAAATATCTTAAATAACTTCAGTAGAACTGTTTTAGAAAGGTAGTGGAATATAAAGTAGCACCAACCTATTGAAGTGTCGTGTCTGAAGTCGGCTTTAGGGAAAATCTAAACTGCTACCAAATTAGCATACCTCAGCATCACTCAAAACCTTGAGACACAAGTACTTGTATTTCCTCTGATTGTTGCTCCTTTTACTTTTCTCACAATAATAAAGGTTCCACCAACAATGTGTCAGTCTGTGAACGTTCTGACCTGCTTGTGTGTTCTAGTTTAACCTCTGCCAAGGTGGTTACGTCCGTTGGTCTCTTGGTTTATTTATTTGTTTGTTTGAAAGCAAGATTATGCAAAAACTCCTGCATGATTTCCATGAAACTAGTTTGAAGGGTGTGGCATGGGTCAGACAGAAGAACCCACAGGGTGTTTATCAACGTTTCTGTTGATTTCTCAGAGAATAGTTAATGGCTCTTAATGAACTATTCTGGCATCTTTAGGGAATATATTGATATTTGTTAGTTTGTGCAACTTGGTGCAGATCCAAATAAAAGTGTTGAAATGTGGTTTAACAAGGGGACTGTTGGCCCTGGCGTACTATTCTGAGTTCCATTCTCGTTTCAGTAGAGTGACTCAGGTTTGGTATGAACTACTTTGTTCTGGTGTCTCATGTAGCAAACACGTCAGCTTCTCTGCTTGTTACTGTGGCCCACTGCCAAGGGGGTTAGCATTAGCTAACTCTATATTACTCCATTAGAAGCCTTTTATTAGATTACCAGGGTATCAGTGAAGGGAATAAAGAAGGGATTATATTTTAATGGGATGTTCTCAACTCACTGTCTGCTAGAGTTTACACTGATTGTGTGACTGTCTTTTCTCTTTGTCTCCCTCCAGCCGCACTTGGCCGTAGGCAGCAACGACTACTACATGTCCATCTACTCAGCAGAGAAGAGACTCAGATAACACACCAGCATTCATCGCACCCCTCCCTCCCCACCAAAACCACCACATATGACTTCTGACCCCGAGCCTCCAGCTCTGGATGTAAATGACTTTTTTGTCGTTGTACATATGCAATTACCACCCTGAATGTTCTAGTGATGGCTGCTGACAAAAACTGCTACGACTATATATATTATTATTATTATTATCATTGTTTAATCACATTCTTATAATTAAGCTAATGATTGTAGACCTGGCTGTGCAGAGGAGTGCATATATTTAAATAGCATATACAGAAGAAGAGAGGATCTATTTTAAAGAAGTGGTACCCGGCGATCACCAGGGCTCCTCGTCGCCGCACAGCAAGCATCATTCCTGAACGAGCTGTGACCCCACATCAGATATGGCGAGGGAGGGGTCTCCCAGAGGACGACACGGTTAAAACACATTCACTGGTGCAGGAAACACGGACTGCGGGTCACTGCTGGACCCTGGTGTGTTTATACATTTATTTTAATGGCTGACTCTCAGCCAAACTACGCAGAGGTTTGCTGTATTGCTGCACTGCCAGCTGGACATTTGTAAGGACACAGAGATGTTGGACTGCACTCATTCTATCCTGACACATGGACCAGGAAGACATGATGAGTGTGTGTTTGTAGATTGTGTGTGTGTGTGCGTGTGCGTGTGTGTGTGTGTGTGTGTGTGTTAATATGAATTATAGCACAGATGTGCCCCACAGTGGGCCTTGGGCTTGATGCCCAAACAAGACGCCTGCTCCCATGCTCTCCCTCTCCCTCTGGCTTCCCTGACCCCAGCGTGCCAAACATCATATTTTCCTTATTATGGCTCAGATGGGTGTTTTTGTTGCTTTATTTGTTTTGTTTTTTAAATTATCACCTTTAATAAGGGAAAACCTTGATTGCCTCGAGGACGATACATAACCTCATGTCTAGCACAGAGAGAGGAGGTCTAGATACAAAGCACCCAGTCATACAGGGAGCCTGCGGTTACCTACCTGCTCTGCAAAGCAATAAAACATAAACCTTCCTGCGATTTAGCCTCAAGCCAATAGACACATCAGCCATTAGCCTCAGTCTGAAGGTGACAGCAGCGTAGCTTGCAACAGTCAAAACACTGACCTGCAGGGCCCCATGGTGCCACACTACAGCAATACAAACCTCCCATCTCCATTCACAATCATGTAATCATTCTGAGATTCATTTATATACTGGGGTACATTTCACCCCATCAACTCAACACATCAGTTACAGCCAAAATATCAATGAAATTGATTTTTCTGTGATTGTCTAAAGTTTCTGCTCATCACTACGTCCACCACCACACAATGTGGAATCAAACAATAATGAAAGAATCTCTGCAAAATCTCCCGGCCGACAGGCACACTGCTCCCAAAAGCTCATTGCGTCTCTATTCTGGCTGTTGTGTGCTGGTCGGCTGGAAACGTGGATAGAAATTGACCCTAGTTGCTTGTTGCTTGTCTAACCACATGAAGGGTCGGCTTATTACTAGTGAAGACGCAGCCCTCGAAGCATGCAGCACTGTAGGTTTATAGAACTTGTAGTTGCACCAAGAATCACCTGCCGCCTCATGGTCTGGACTGTTTTTCAATCTTCTGTGAGACTTTTTCCAACTTTGAGTTTCTGTTTTGATTTCATGACCAGACTTGTTTGTTGTTGCTTTGATTTTCCTGTTGGAGGCATGATATGTGTATGCTGTTGAAGGGGGTGGAGTCACAGCTGCCCATCTTTCCTAAACTCTCTATACCTGTAAAGAATCCTTTCTCTCATTTTTTTTTTTTAGGTTTTTTTGGGCAGTATCTCCATCTTCTCTTCTCTGGGCCTCAAGCTTTGCTTATTTAGCATTTTTTAACCCTTTTCTCTTTCCGTTTTGAAATTGTATGTTTTTAATTCTGCTGGCATTTCGTTTGCCATGGCCTCAGTAAAGTGGCAGGAAGAAAAGAGTGGGGACAGCCTTACCCTCACGCAGACACACACACAAACGCACACACACACTATCCTGCCATGCACCCTTCCATTCACAACATGACCCCAACACTCCCCCTCTCCTCCCTTTCCTGCCACACCCACCTCTCCCACTCAGTTTCCCATCAGACATCCCAAGCTTAGCTTTTTCCCAACAGAAGGAGTGGACTTGTGAACTGGGAACACACAGTCTGTAACCGGTTGCAGTCGAAGTCACCACCGTCACTGAGCTTCCTTAGCCGGCCTCAGCTGCTGCACCGGCTCAGCCAACATAGTCAAGGCCTTTGCTCAGACACACATTCATCTCCAAGCATCCTGCTTTGAGTTTTAAGATTTTAGACCTGGAGAAAAAAGAAGAGACTTTAACAAATTAGTAAGAAAGGAACACTGAAACTTTTGACTGCTTTTCTGACTGTGGTTTAAAGGACAGGAGATGAAATCAGTGAAATAAACCAAATACAGCACCGGACTGTCTGGAATACGTTTTTGAATCAAAATACTGCTGTGACTTCATCAATACTTCATCTGAATCTCTCTTTATAAAACCATGTTCTCATATGTTTGGAGCTGTTTTATTTTTGTATATAAAAAAAAAAAGAGTTCTGTTAAAAAATACATGTACAAAATGACAAGATAATATTTAAATATATACAGTGCAGTGGGAGGCAGGAAGCCCAGTGGACTCATCAGAGGCCTTCACTCTAATTTTACTACCTATTTCTGAACTGTAAAATACTGAAGGAACACAGAATGTATGATAAAAACAAGAACCCTAATAAGATGTGCATAAGCATTCACGTGCTCACACATCAATGAAGCACCTCAAACTGAATTCAGTCTGATCTTCAGAAACTTCTGTTGGGAACAAACAACCACAACGTTTTAAATTTATCATTGTTAAAGATGAAACAACAGAATTAACAACAGCCAACAAGATGAAAATAATGTTAAATGTTCCAGTTCTACACATTTCAAATTTTAAATATGTTACACAGTAGCTGTGTCTCAATTCAGGGGCTGCATTTCAATACCAATTAGGTCTCAGCAGCGTGACGACTATTTTCCATTTTGAAGGCTCCTACAAATGCGTCCTTCCATCCCAGAGAAGTGATGGATCCTGCCCGGCCCAAGCTATCCCAGGATTCACCGGCTTCTGTGATGAACTGGTTTTCAAAGAGGTAATGGCACAGACAAGCGACAAGACGTCCAGGGCTTGAGTACCACGCTCCAACTCAATCTAACAGCTAATGGTACATGTGTTTAAAAAAAAAAAAAAACTTTCCCATCATTTCCATCTGCAGCTCTGTTGCTAGGCAACAGCAATAAGGATTGAACAAGCTGGTGAGGCAGATCACAGAAGGCTTCTGTAAAGCAGACCGTCTCATTTGGGTTCGGCCTTCAAGGTCTACCACACAAAGGAGGCAGTCTTTGTGAACTGAGACACTAGTGTTACATACTTCCTGATGGTAGAGTCATTATTTAATATTGAACTCTTTCAGGCTCCATTTTAATCAGATCATTTAGATCTCATTTAAAATCAGGGCCTTGACCAACCACTGAGGTCAAAAGTGACGTCTCCATGGAAACACCTACTGTCTGTATGTCACGATGTAAGTAATAAGTGGAGCAGTGCCTCCTCCATGTGTCCTGTAAGAGTCGGGCTCAGATTTCAGTAGCTCAGCTGAATCATCATCTTCACCTCGTGCTTTTCCACACAAAGAACGTCGTCACCGTCTTGTTCTTCTTTCTACCTGCTCAGCACCGCCAGCCGAGACCAGAGGTCACCGGCCCGACTGCTGCAACCCAAGCACTACAGTATTATTGTGACTACTTCACACACACACACACACACACACACTGACCAGAGGAGAACATTCCACAGCAGCAAAGAGTCGGCCGCATGAACATCCTGAGGAAACAACACTCACTTCCTGTCAAATTAAGCCAAGCTGATGGCTGCTCGGGGTGATAACCGCCACCGCAGGCTGATTACTGACTGGCTGAGGTGGAGCACCACCTTAGTGTCTGTTCCCGCCCACCAGGTCCAGATTTGACCGCCACACACATGCACATACAAACAGACGGACACACCACCTTTAATCCAGCCTATAGTCACCAGGCAGTTGACCTCCAGGACAGCCAGCAGCAGGAGCGTCAGTGTTCCTCAGACAGGATGGGCCTCCTACTACTGCTCACCTCCTCGCTCCTGTCCAGCTGTAAGACTCCTGACATGTTCTCTTCTTCCATGGATTCCTTATTTCTGGATGATTAGTGGGTTTGTCTCTAATCTGGTGCTTTCTTCTCTCTTATCTCAAGACTTCCATCCAGGGATAGTGGTGGACGCACAGCGATGTAAGTAGAATGTGTTCTGTATCAGCCGACAATAACTGACTGCTCTTTACACAGAGACACGTTACTCAGTATCTTCCACAGAACTGTAATTGGCTGCAAGTGACTGGATTTAAGAGTTAGTGGTTGTGGAGCTTCTTTGATTTACTTTTCATAGGATTTTAGGTATTCTATAATCAGCTGTCGGCCACTAAAGCAACACTTAAAAAGCCAAAAGCAGAGATGGGGTCAGTGTGGAAACAGGCCTGTTTGTTATCGGAGCTTTCACATCGTTGGTCTGTGGTACGGTGGAAAAGTTGTGTCAGGAAGTGTCACACGCCTCCCTGTCCTCCACAGTGGGTTGGAGATGGAAGGCATGAGACTGGCCGGAGCAGCTGTAATAAAGATAAAGATCTTGCTCGAGTTGGGGCCAAACTAGCAGGTTCAGGCTGGAAGTAGAAAAAACACACACAGATTTCGTAAGTGGCTATATGGACGTGTTTTGTTGTGTTTTTTCCTGCACTGGTTTTCTTGCCTCTCAGAACACGGATTTCCTTTGAAATCACATTTCAGATTGTTAGATTTTAATGTTTTTTAGACATAAACGAAATTATATTTCTGTTAAAAAGGTGCAAGGATTGCACATGTATTACCTTTCTATAGTAACTATGATTGAGTGCTGAGGTAAGGTGGTAGGAAGGTTAAAGTTACAAGAGCTTTCTAGAGCAGATGTGTGAGCAGACTTCCTGATAGAAGACTAACGCAAGGATTAGAAGACACTTTTGATATGAGTGAAACCAAACAAATTCAATACTTTTTCTGTCCTATCTTGTTGATTATCTTGGTGCTGGTGCTGTGGTCGCTCAACATGGTTGATGCTTCACCCCAGTGACCTGAGTTTGAATCCAGCCTGAGGCCGTGGCTGCAGGTCAAACCCACTTTCAAGCAGTATTCTCGTTCACTAGTTTATCCATCGTGTAGAAAAGTGGTCCCTGTGAGTCAAACAATGTTTCATTGTTTCACTGTTATTTAAATGGAACTTCTGCAAATGTATAGAGGCAAAACTTCTCTATAGTGGACAGAAACTGTCTTTGTAACAGGTCTCAAGCTGAAAAGTTTAAGAAGAACAAGTTTAATCTTAAAAATTCAATCACATTTCATAAGCCTATAAAAAGTTTCTTTCTTTTTTTTAGCTAGTGCAGTGTAGTGGTGGTGTAGTGCAGTGAAACTGTAAACGTGACCTGCAGTAATTGAGCTGCACTAAGTAAAGACTTGCTGCAGGACTCAGTCCACAGAACCGCTGCTGCCACCTGTTTATTCAAAGTTCAGAGAAGCTCAACTCACAATGTCAATGAGCTCTGGTCATCACTTTATTCAAATTGTATTTAATTGAATGTATAGCTTGTCCAAATTGTACAAAGTTTGACACTGCACTTCCTTTGGCCCTTAACAAAACACATACCAAGTGTAAAGCTGATAAGATGAACGATTCTCAAGATATGCGTTCAACAGTCAGACAGATTTCTGGAATTATTAGATCGATGTCAAACCATTATCTGACCAGAAATATACAGCAGGTCGTCCACTAACCATAAGGTCACAGTTGGATCTTCGTCTCCCCCATTGTCCAAGTGTCCTTGGGCAAGACACTGAACCCCAAATTGCCCCTGACGGCTGTGCTGTAAGTGTGTGAGTGATGTGTGATAGAGAAAGTGCTGCACATAGATGCACTGTATGAATGTGTGTGTGAATGGGTGGAGAGCAAAACTGTACAGTCACGTGCTTTAATAAGTGAAATAGCATAAAATGGAATACCAAAAATCAAAACTGTATTTAACTCTGTGTGAGGCGACCATGACTGAAACAGCTTATGGAGAACCCGTAGCAAAACTCTGCCCTGCTCCCTGACTCCTGTCATCAGCAGCCCTGCCAGGTCCTGCCAGGCCCTGCCAGGTCCTGCCGGGTCCTGCCAGGTCCTGCCGGGTCCTGCCGGGTCCTGCCGGGCCCTGCCGGGTCCTGCCGGGTCCTGCCGGGTCCTGCCAGGTCCTGCCAGGCCCTGCCGGGTCCTGCCGGGTCCTGCCAGGTCCTGCCAGGCCCTGCCAGGTCCTGCCAGGTCCTGCCGGGTCCTGCCGGGTCCTGCCGGGTCCTGCCAGGTCCTGCCGGGTCCTGCTGAATGATGCTGCATGTGGGCTGGATTCAGCTGCCTCTGGTTCCTGATGGGTCCCCTGTGTTGCTCGTTTCTCTAACAAAGTGCTTTTCGTGCCTTTTTTTCCTCGTTCTCCAGGCTTGTTTACTGCCCCACAGACGCCCACTCTGAGTCACAAAAGCAGCCTGTCGACTCTAATACTCCACCATATGGGTGAATCAGTGGGGAGGCTCAGTGTACGTGTGCAGATGCTTTCTGTCTCAGTTACACTGTGGGAAACTAAACTGTTGTCACTTTTAAAAGTTTCTGAAAAGCTTCTTACTCACTGCTGAAGAGTTGTTGCTCCTTTGGACAGTCGCTTCTACATTCATGAACATGAGCAGATATTTCCCCTCTGACTTATTCATTAGATTTCACCTGTTGGTGCGTGGGACACGGTAACTGGATGGGTTCAGGTCGCGTGTGGTTATGTGAATGACGCAGTTTGGCTGCTGTGATCATGACAACAAGGCTAAAATAACATCCTGAAAGAAAACCACGATTAATAACCATGATTAGATTAGAATAGTTTTGTCAGGAAACGAAATTGGGCGACTCATGAGGCTGGATACAGAAAAACATGTTAGTGACATCAAATGTCTGCAGCTGTTGTCTAAAGAAACGGCAGAGTCGGGTGCTCCTCATGTTACTGACAGCTGAACAGGTTACTCCTTACCTGAAAGATCAGTGATGTCCTTGGCCAATTGATTTCAAAACCCTTAGTGAGGCGGGCCTTCTTATCTACTGTGACACCACCAAAGAATTTTCTTCATCATACTCACAATATTGTTTATTGTATGAGACTCATTTCCAGATAAGATCCTGACAACAGTTGGATGGAATTCCACTGTGACACATTAGCCTTCTGAGTACCAGCTCATAATCAGTTTAACAGCAGCTGCATTTCAGGGATGGTCATTTCAGACATACCAGCAGCATGACCAGTCAGAGGTGCTGATTCAAATGGGAAGTGGGTAAAAGGAAATTCTATTCAGTCCGATTCTATGCAAACTGTGACTCATGAAACTCCACCCAAAAATTGTGTGGATCTAAAAAAAGTGAACTTCCCACCCAAAGCTTCACTGCACTCCCTCTCTTTCCAGAGTCGTGGTGCAGAGCAGCAGAGGAAGAGCCCAGGGCTCAGGTAGGGCTGTAGGTTTGAGGCTGTGAGGCTATAGAGGGCTTTAAAGGTGAGCAGTGGAATTTATAATGTATTATTTGCTGGACCAGAAGCCAGTGAGGCTGAATGAGGAGCGGCGTGATGTGGTCTGTGGTGGCAGTAACACAACTGTGAAGCTAGAGCCAGGAGTCAATTACATTAGCTTAGCATAAAGACTGAACACAGTGGGAAACTGCTCCGACCGAAGATTAATACATCTCTAAAGTTTAATTATGAACAAAGAATATAATGTCTCCTTTATTAAATCCTGTTACTGGCTTCATCTTCTCACCTAATCCTCAGCAACACAGCCATAAACTCATATTCCAAAATGTGCATACATTTTATGCAAGTTTATTTTAATGAGACAATATGTTTGGAATCAAATTTTAACCAATCATAGACCATATTACCTTATTTACAATTATTTGACCATGCAGAGATAAATATTTCATCCCACTAGTCTTGAAAAGTCCATGTGAAGTGAGGCACCGTCTCTATAAGAAGTTACATGAATCCAGTCCTGTCAATATAACTCACAATAACACCCCATTTTAGGTATTAAAACCAGGAGGACAGTGGAACAACATAAGGGCAGCATGGTGGTGTTTAGCACTGTCGCCTCACAGAAAGAAGGTTCCTGGTTCGAATCCCAGTCTTTCTATGAGGGGTACTTCCTCTGGGTACTGTACTACATGCAGACAGGTGTGAGGGTAATTGAAGATTGTAATCTGGCTGTAGGTGTGAATGACTTTTCCCACCTCTGGTCCAATGTCTGCTGGGATTAGCTCCAGCTCCACCATAACCAGTATAACCAGAATAACCAGTATAAATGGATGGATAGAGGACTTATTTTCAACTTTGATCAAATATGAGCTCACAATGAAGCCAAATCATTAAAAATGGTTACAAAGGTCAAATAAAAATACTTTTTCAGTATAGATTACTTTGTACATTAAGTCTAATCCTTTTTTTAAATCCCTCCCTAGCATTCGCGATAAGAAACATCGTCCTGTCCCTTGAGCCCAGTACTAATGTGACTCGCGACACCAATGTGACTGTGAGATGTAAGGCCATCGTCAGCAGCTCGGGGTCGGAGGTGCTGAGTCGTGAGTACACGATATACAAGGACAGCCAAAAGGTGTACACCAAGAACTCCAGCACGTCAGAGGATCTGCTGTACCCGCTGCCAGGGGCCAGAGTCTCCAACACCGGCAAATATAGGTGCAAGATCAATATCGAGGGCAAAGAGAGGAAAAGTGAAGCTACAAAACTCACAGTGACAGGTTGGTTTGTGTCACAGGCTTCTCTGTGTGTCCCTTTTTAAATGTTTTATAATCTGTTGTGACTGGAGAAGTTCAGGTGAGTTTGAATGACTCGGATAAAGTTACCAGGCTACAACTGGGAGAAATTTTAAATAAGTCACACGTCTACAGGACACTAAATTTGGATGGAATCTGTTGGGATGAACAACAGCGTTCTTTTAAAAAATGTGCATTATTTAGCCATGATAATGAACCTTATACAGTCAGGATTCATCTTTGGCATATTCAAGAAGTTATTTTTAATAAGAGAGAGGAGAGGATGTTGGAGGTGGCAGAAGATCTTAAACATTCTCAGAAGATGGTACAGTTTTATGAATCTGAGTATAATTCTTAAATGTTGGTTTTCCAGGCCTGTCGAAACCAGTTCTCCACCTTAACAAATATGTTGTCAATGAAGAGGAGGAGGTAACAGCCAGCTGCACAGCGCCCGGGGAGACCGGCTCCATTTTCTTCTACTTCTATGAGGACTCCAAAGAGATCCTGGAGAATCGGGTCAACTCCAACCAGCTAGAAGCCAAGTTTCGCTTCAGCAGCATTGGCCACCACACAATTAACTGTGCTTATGCTGTCCTAATAATACCAGACTCCTTCATGTCTGAACAGAGCAACATGATCACTGTTTCAGTCAAAGGCAAGTAGAGTTTTACAATTTCTACTTTTGTAAGCTTTGGGCCCATCTGAAGTTTCCTTCACTGATTTTGTCTCCTCAGAGCTCTCCATCACTCCAGTCCTGGAGATTTTCTCTCAGTCCAGGGTTTATGAAGGAGATCAACTCAACATCTCGTGCACCATCAGAAACTCTGTGAACAGCTCTGTGAACATTACTCACAACCTGTACCTGAGCCACGGGACAAAGCTTCTCAGCAGTGGAGAAACCAAGGTCAACCACAGTATGGTCGCTCTGGCAAAGGACCCTGGGGATTTTGAGTGCAGACTGGAGATGGGACATGTGGACAAAGTCACCACAAAGATGGTTTCAGTGACTGGTGAGTGAGCAGAGGAAACAAATGTACATTACATTGTACATACAGTAACTGTAAAGGTTATCAGACAAGTCAGAAATCACATTCTACTCATTTTAGGTTCTAATATTTCTATAAACTTTCAACAGGGAACAAACTATTGAATTAACAGCCGTCAGTGGGAAATATATGCTATGTACTCTCTCATTATACGTTGGCTGAGAGGACTGTTACAACATGTCTGTCTGCTAAATAATAAACAAGAGCCAGGACATGGTTAGCTTAGCTTAGCATAAAGCCAGTAAAGAGGGGGAGCTAGCCTGGTTCTCTCCAAAGGTTAAAAAATATATATTATTAATGTTAATTAACATTGTAGGTTGAATAATCAGTAATAATACAGTTATGCTATATATAGTATTTAGTTTATTATGTCCCCAGTTTTGTATCTCTAAATGTAGCCAATGGTTGACACATTTCTGGCCTTTAAATCATCTTGTTATCATATTATTATATTTGTAATTATATAAGATATGTCATTTTATTTTATTCCAGGTTGCCTTATAAAAACTGGCTATAGGGACAACAATTTGCACAGCTTGCTCCTGTTCGTTTCCAGTACTGTCTGTTGATTAATGAGCACTGTCTCTATCAAATAAATAAACGGATGAATCAAAATTAAATTTTGTATGTATACATTACATACGTATATATTAAAAGAAAGAGACAATTAATGAATAAAAAACTAAATAAATTAGGTATATCTGTTTTCTCAACTGTTGGGTAAAGGGAAGACAGAATACAATTTCTATGTAATCAACTGGAGGTCTTGGTTAAGTGTGAAACTGTTTATTTGTTTTTACTCCATTTTAGTTAATTCATTTTTTTTTCTTTTAATTAACTATTTATTTTTGTCTTGTCTGATAATTTTAACAACACTTTGTTTTGAGGCTCTATATTTGCGCTATTAAGTGATATCAGTGCAGATGAGGTTTTTTAAATCTGTCCACAGAGCTGTTTTCAGCGCCCACCCTCACCATGTCTCCTGCTGAAGTCTTTCAAAAGGAATATATGACACTAACCTGCAAAAGTGAGAACTACGCCTCTGAAAGAATCACCAGGGAAGAGCTGAGCTACACTCTTGAGCCGCCTGACATCCCACTGACCTCCATGAAGCCCGGGGTCTTTTCTGGCAAGGCCTTGCAGTTTGATTTCAACTACACCTGTGTAGCTCAAGCCAAGGGCATCGTGAAACACAGTGACACCCTGACTGTATATCCAAAAGGTGAGCTAACCTGATTCTTAAAGGTTTCTTAAAGCTAATGTCTTGATTTCTTAAAGGTAAGCTTACTTGATATTCACCTCATTACATTAATTTGTCATAAATTATATAAATTTGCCTGAATGCACTTGTGCCACAATTGAACACATTTTAGGTTATAATATTTATATTATAAACTTCAAACACAAAGCAAATCTGAATTAGATGCCATCAGATTTGTGAAGGCTCAACATTATCATTGTCATGTTGTGTGACACGTCTGCATAATGTACACCTAGTGCTAGTCTGGTACACCCCCTAACAAAGCCATTTAAAGTGAGCGTGGAACATATGCACCACTCTGTTGTGGTTGACCAATCAGTGGGCCAGCTGGCCAATCAGAGCACACTGGATTGTTAAGGGGGGGGGGGGGCTTAAAGAGACAGGAGCTAAAACCAAGTGTTTCAGACAGAGGCTGAAAGGAAGAGCTGCAGCAGTGGACAGGATGAGAACAGTGATGCTTTTTCTGAACATAAGAGCATGTCAATCTTTTCAAGTAATAACCCTAATTCAAATCATGAATCCGACTATGAGCATAACATGTCTCCTTTAAAGAACTGATGTGTAGATTTAGAGGCAACACCCCTCCACCTCCAAACTTGAAGTCAACCTCCTGTGGTCTTCAGGTAACATACTGTAGAAGCATCACTCACTCAACACTGTCAGCTTTAAAGAGCTTTAAAGGGATTTTTTTTTTCAAGTATATTTTTGAGACTTTATATTTTTTCATGCTGGGTCTGGCTTCGTGCTAAATGCTGAAATGCTCACGGTGGATCATCCAGCTGAGACTTTCTTTCACCTATAAGAGCTTGTACATTCACTGAGATGTGCACCACCTGTTACTGAGAACTATACTGAGTGAACCCAGATGCAGACACAACATACTGAGGCAGAGTATAGGTGCAAATGATACATTTATTTGAACAATACTTAGATGAATGACTGCAGAGCAGAGTCCTTGGGTGCGGGGGGGGCGGGGGGGTAGGCTGGGGCTGACGGTATGGAGCAGAGGGCATGACACCACCTCTCTGCTGTTTATACCTGTTGATCCCTGATGTGACTGCACAGCTCATTCAGCTCAGTGTCTGAACTTTTCAAGAGGCTGACCGTTATTATTATCATTATTATTATTGTTATTATTAATAAAAACAAGAGAGGCTGGGTGGACTGGTAACATTTTGCTTTGAGAATGAAAGAACAAAGAAGTTGGACCTAGGCCAGATTGTGGAGACAGACATGTGTCAGGTGAATGCAACAGAAAGGTTGTGACTCACTCTTCAGAGGAGAATGTCAACAACCACTGTTACCTAGCAACAGAGGTTTTTGTATGGGTGCTTCACTGTGTGCAGCCAGTGAGCGAGAGTCTTCTCCTTTTTTTAGGTTCATTCTATGAAGTCCATAGGAAAGTGCCTGTTTAATTATAAATGATAATCAGTTGTATGCACAGGCTGCAAAGTGCTGATCTACTGAGAGGGAATATACATCAACCTGGTTCTCTCTTTATGTACTGACGTTTCAATGCACCCTATAGCACAAAGATGTTCTATTATCTCATCCATAGTTCTATTATAGGACATTATTACCATATTGAAAACCTTTTTTTGTCCCTCCGCTAATTTTGAACCTTCCCACTGACCCTTAGTTGTCAAATAAAAAATCAGTTACTGCTCCCCAGTCCCAAGCTAAACACCTTATCATTATAGAATTGGCTTTTATAGAATGGGCAGCAGAATAGTCAATATAATTCTGTTAAATAATGACATATATGTGGACATTTTTGTACGGAAATCACTGATGCAGCCTATGAGAGATAAGAAAACAATGTTCTTCCATCCTCCATCAAAGAGGTTATATTTGTCTGTCTGTCTGTCTGTCTGTCTGTCTGTCTGTCTGTCTGTCTGTCTGTCTGTCTGTCTTTTCTTGGCAAGATAGGGCGAGATTAGCTCTCAGAGTGCACTTCTACTGTCACTATGGTTTTCCTGGTGAATGGGATTCCGCCACAGAAACTCAGTGTGTTTTCTTTTTCTGTTTCTCCTTGTTTGCAGTGTCTGTCTCGATCCCTAAGATCTCAGTGGTTGGCAAGGCGGTCCTGGGACAACCATTCAGGATCCTCTGTCAGTCGGACACTGGCAGTTTTCCGATCAACTACACCCTGATACGGGATTATGAACAGCTGAGCACAACCACTGTCAAGCTGCCCCCTCAGGAAGCTCTCTTCACAGTCACCATCTCCAGGCCTGATGAAATAAGCAAGTACATGTGCAGGGCCAAGAATAATCACAGGGAGGCTCTGCTCAGTAAAAGACTCAACGCTACTGTTATAGGTAACTAATAACGACAAATAACCTGTGTTCATCTGTTGTAAATGAGTAGCACATTTTAACTGGCCTCATTAACAGTCATCGATAAATCCAGATTGTTTACCACATGTAAAGAATTTTGATCAGCCACATCAGCTTGTATCATAGAGAAATGCTGAAAAAGAAACTACTGTATATACAAGAGAAAGAAAAAATTCCCATCCAAGTCTTATTAAGGAATTGGAACTTACATTTTTCTTACCACAAGAGAACAATTTTATCTTCAAAGTTGAATAAAAACCCGCCCAAAATGTGGAACTATGTGCTGATGGTGTCTGATTAGCTTGTTGTTATGTTTTAAAGACAAACTTCAGTTAATAATTGAGATGGATTGAGTCTAATTGTTTTCAAATTTGTCTCTCTCAGTGCCTCTGACAGACCCGACTCTGACCGTCCTCCCCCACATACCAGAGATCTCAGAGGGAGATCATCTCTACCTGATATGTGGCACTAAAGGCTCGCCACCAGTCACCTTTAAGTGGTACCGTGATGGCAACAAACAGCCGCTGTTCACCACCACCACCGACAAGAACAACACACACTACCAAGTCTCACATTTGTCCAAAGAGCACAGCGGCACATACTACTGCGAGGCTGTCAACCACGCCAACATCGTGGTCCGCAGTGAGAAGGTCACCATAGAGGGTGAGACTGATGAGTATTTATATTCTGTAGGAACCAACCTTCACCAGACTTGCTGCTCTTTTTGTTCTTTTTCTGTCCTTGTTTTTGAGTTTGACCAAAAAGCAGGCGACTTAGCATAATCCTTTGTGCATGAACGCATTTTGTATTCACACAAAACTAAGAATCCAGGAAGGGAAAAGAAGCATTTAAGGTGTCTCAAGATCACATTTTTTGCTGGACCGCAACAGCGAGGCCAACGAATGTCTGTGACTCACTGAGTAATGAATTTACACCATTGGTTGGCTGGTTGAGTGTTGGCGTTTCCCCATTTGCTGTTACTCTTTCAAAATGAATTGGCTCAAATAGTTTATTTTATGCCATTAGGGAGGCATTCACATGGCAGTGTGTCCAACTTAGCACATTTGTCGCTAGATTTACTCACTATCCAGACCCCTTTAATGATTTTATGTCATTAGTACACCTAACCACAAATCTAGTGGATTGTTGGGACAGACCTTAGCTACTTTCCAGAGAAGAGAGTCGTCAGCACTGACCCATGATCATGAGGTTGGGCTTTTACCTCTGCAGGCAAACCTGTAGACCATGTGTCTGCTGATGAGCTTTATATCTCTGACTGATCATTTTTAATACTCTAATAATAGATGAACTCATGTGTCTGCTGATTTTGTAACCCTCTTTCAAAGGGCTTGACAGTGACAGCTGGTTGATGTATATATAAGCTAAAATGGGCCATATCACTTTTTATACTTATTCTGCTGTCTGAAAACTGAGAGAGAAATACATGTAAATTATTAAATGACTGTATATGTGAGCACAGAGAGGAGGAGAGAAGCAAACAGGCTGAATGCGAGATGACAGTTGGCTGAATGCAAATCCGACACAATGATGTCATGAATTTCAATGAGCGTAATATGCTATTTAGTGACTGAGGGACTTTTCGAGCAGCCTTTCACTACTTTCCAGTGAAAGTAGAGGTAGAGTGGTTCCACAATAGTGCATCCCGTTGATTAAATGTAATCCAGCTCTATTCTGGGTTTTGGCCTGGTCTCACTACCTTAACAGTGATTTTGCTTGTACTTCAAATGTCCAACACTTGAGTATCACACTTCAACTCAACCGAACAGTGTAAATGTAAAAAAAACACCAAAAAAAAGGGCGTTGAAACTTTCCTATAGTGTCCAAATTGAGCTCTGTTGCTCGGCAACAGCAATAAGGGCGGAACTAGCTGGAGATGCCAATCATGAAAAGCCTCTGTAGACCAGACCTCGGCCCTCATGGTCTACCTGCCCCACAAAGGAGGTGGTCATCGTGGGCCCTTGAATTGAGGCACAGCCTGTTTGTATGTTTGTTCTCTCCAGGTTCAAACTGCTAGCAAGGCTAAAAATCTAGGTTTATATGGTGTCAGATGCTCAGAATATGCAGAAATATTGCTTGTTTGATACCTTCAACATTTTTAGAGATGAGGGGGATCAACTTCTTTGTCTTTCTCCTGCGCTACCTTTGTCATCATGTCCCATTACTTCTCTTCTCTCCCCCTGTGCTTTGCCTGATTTTTTTTGTGTCTCCATCTCCACAGTACGCATGGCGCTGTGGAAGAAAGCCGTGATCGGGGGCGTGTGTCTGGTGGTGGTGTCGATGCTGGTGGTGGCCTGCGTGCTGTACTTCAAATCCAAGAGAGGTAGAGAGACCTACAGTCCTCCAGCAACTCGGGGCCCTTATGTCTAACTATGTATGAAAACCTTCCTCTGCCTCCTTCCTCCTGCTCCTCTCACCTCTCCTCTCTAATTGTAGGTAAAAGAGAAGCAGCTGCTGAATTGTCAGTGTGAGTTGGCTCGATTACTTGCTTCCTCTGTATGTGACAGATTCTGTCCAAGTCAGCGACGGTGTATCTAGTTTTTATCAGCTGGTTTTATCATATGCTGGTTCTGCATGTTTGGAGAGTAAGAATCACATAGACTTCCATTATAAGCGATTTCCCCACCTTTCAGGCAGTACAATATACGCTTTAAACCAGTATTAGGAGAGACTAACTATTTATACATTTTTCATATCTCATAATTATTCACATGGAGACTTATTGGTGATCTGGTGTCCCCATGGTGACCTCATGATGTTCCTCATGTTGATGACAAGACTCCAGGATGTTACTGCTCCTGGCAAACAAACCCTGTAACCTCTTAAATATTATGCTTTAGTTTTACAAAAGAATAAACAAAGACTTAGACATAATATTTTACTCAGTGAGCTAAGCTAAGCTAGCCATCTCCTGATGCCAAGTTCATATTAGAGTACAGGCATGAAATTGGTATCAATGTCCTCATGTAACTGTCAGTTAGAAAGCATATTTCCCTAAATGTCAAACTATTCTTTTGAATTAAGTGGCATACTTCATCAATCCCAACATAGAAATTGTAGTTACAACAACTAAGTCACAAAACCTATGGACAGTAGCAGCTCAGAACAGAGGCTAACAATAGGACTAATATTTCTGATATTTGCTGAATATATATAGTGTACAGTAGTAGCAGTCCATAATATACAGCACATTAGTCCAGCAAATCAAGTATTGTTTTTTTTATATGCTGTACAGTGAAGTTAAGGATTGTACTCTGATGTTTAAGTATTGTAATAGAAACTTAAATATATGTAGACAACGGTAGAAGTCTGGTTGTTTGGCAGAATAAAAGTAAAAAAAAAAAAGAAAGGACAAAGTGAAAAGAACGTAAAAACGACACAACTTTAAAGGAAACCTGTGTAGTGTTGACCACTTGTTGCACTATAGAGCTGTTTAAATGAGTAGGTCTCCATTTTGTTTGTATGTCATGGACTCGGGGCACATTCCCATTGTTTTCACGCTATTACATTATGTTCTTAGAAAAGAAACAATTCTCCAGATAAATATAATAAATACGAAAGCTGCGAGGTAGCAAACAAACAATGAAGGTTTGCATACTTTTGCAAATAGCTTTGAAATAGTTTTTTTTAAAGAGGGAAGTATATTCAACAGGTGATAGTCATAAATAATACAAAGATTAAATGTCTTGGCTAAGAACAGTGCATGTAAACATGTTTGTTCTTATCAGCACTTTCTGCAATTTGGATTAGATTAGTATTATTGACAATCCTGCCCAGCAGACCTCATTTTTAACATTTGTCAGAAAGCCTTTGAGGGTTCTTTGACAGTAAGTCTAATGCGACACAGAGGTTTTAAACACAGCCACAGGAAGCGTGGTTTGACTTTTGGATTGTGTACCCATGACTGTTCTCATCAGCCATTCTCACGCCTCAACAGTCACAGCATGTTTCCTGTTGAAATCTCAGTGTCTCACTCCCCTGATATATGTTCTAATGTTCTAATATGCATGCAGGGATCATGTGGTGGGGACCTAATTACCATTTATGTAACTATCTATGCTGCTGTAGATATCCCCTTAAAGTTTATATGCATGCACAATGTGTGTACGAGTGAACATATTGTCTTTGTCTGTTTTGCATGTACATTGTCTTTGTGTCTATGTATAGAAACAGTAGGAAGTTAAAGGGATAGTTCACCGAATAATGAAAATTAGGTCATTATCTATGCCGATGGAGGGCTGGGTGAAGTCTTTGAGTCCACAAAACACTTCTCAGGGGTGAAAAGCGTTGGAGCCAAATTCAATACAATTGAAGTAAATGTTGACAGATTCTTCAAACGTAAAAAACAACAGAAAAACGGAAGTAGCGATGCTTTCGGAACCAGCAATGCTTCCGCGCACCCTGTGCGTGCCCTTGGGCGAGAGCTTTTTTGCAGTGTGTGCAGTGTGTGCAGTGTGTGCAGTGTGTGCAGTGTGTGCAGTGTTTGCAGTGTTTGCAGTGTGTGCAGTGTTTGCAGTGTGTGCAGTGTGCGTGAGAAAGTGTGTAAATGATGCTGCTTCGAGTTGAATTTGAATGTCTGGCTGCAACACTGTTTACCCCTGAGAATCCTAAAGGGTTTTATGGACTCAAACACTTCACCCACTCCTCCATCAGCATAGTGGTGACTAGATAATGAGTGAATTTTCATTTTTCAGTGAACTATTCCTTTAACTCCTTAAGATGCAATTTGCTTCAGTAGTTAATTCACGGTACACGGCATTAATTGTCAAGTGTTACAAAGTGCTTAGAGCGCCCATTATCATCTTCTTCCAGACGCAGCGCCACTGTATGATGGCATGGAGGGGAGGGTGACCAATGGGACGTGAGATAGCGTGGCATCGCTTCCCGCTGACATCAGCAACAGGAGCAGCTACAGTGTCCCAGCCACAGTGTAGAGAAGCTCTGCAGTAGGAGGGACTTGAATTTAAAAAATGTTAAGCATTAATCCTATTTATGTAGAATTATTGTACAATTGGACATTTCTTTCACTCTATATAGTCTACACTCTCAAGAAAAAGGAGGGGCATTGTTATGATGAGATATAAACCAGGACCCGCTGCTCCCTCTCCCCTCCTCCTGCAATCTGAATAGCCTTTGATTTCATACTTAACATTAGTGTCTCTCCTTTGTTCTTTCATCCCCATGTGTCTGTTTGTGTGATTGCATGTCCTTTTTTGTAGGAACTGCTCTTTTTGTCTGATGTACATGTATAAATAGGTTTGGTGACTGACTCATTTGTATATACATTTTATCACCATGACAGGAAATGTATGTATATATTTTGGTTGATCCCTTGACTGACTGGAAGAGACACTTGTAGAATAAAGACATTGGTTTTATTTAGAAATGTGTCAGTACCATTCATTTTGCTCTGGCTAGTGCACTGCAGGCTAAATTAATTTGTGGTTAAAAAAAAGATTTTCTTTTATATAATCATGCATTATGTTCTAATATTCTACTTCTTTGTGCTGAATGGTGCACGGATCCAATACAAAAATTACCAACATAATATGAAGTTGCCTCATTTCTTAAAAAAAGGAAAACACAACACAGACTTCCTTCAAAGAGTCGAAAAACAATGGATTCTGCAAGAAACTTCCTCTGTTGGCACAGAGCAGCTTGTTGGTGGTGGGGAGGGGGGAGGGGGGGGGTTCAGTGTTGATAAAACTGATGGTGCTGGGGAGGGAGGGTCTTGTTTTGTCTCAGGACACATACGTTGCATGAATGCATGCAGCTGGTGGAGGAAATTAATCATATGAGCTTTGGTCGAGCTGTGTGTGAGATTACATTACCAACTGGGAAGTTGTTTTTGCCAGAATTTATTGTGCAGCCGTTGCTGTAATAACAAACTATTGTGCTCGAAGCAGCGGAGGATTTCTGACCCAGATGAAGACGTGTGCTCCATTGTTACTGCTTTTGTTTTGATATAAAGTCTATACACTGAAGGCCAAATTGTAGAGATGTCCCACATAAAGTATCTCATATCTTTCCGTTACAGCTTTTAGAATACAGAAGTGTAAAAGTTAGATCAGAAGATTGAAATGACTCTCAAGTCTGACTGAAATGGTTAGCTCACTTTAGCTTAGCATAAAGACCTGAAGGGGAAAACTCTTAGCCTGGCTCTGTTCTACACTGGCTGCAGTCTCTCATTTTCACACTTTGATTTTTGTATAAATTAAACAAACAAGATATAACATGGCAATGAGCTAAATTTAATGGAGCTGGTTGATAGATTTTTTAAAACGTGTTTCCTCTTCCTTTCGCTGTACTAAAGTGAAGCTAAAATATCCTGGATATGAACGCTGCAATCTTGCGCTCTTGACCTCATTTGGAGCCAGAGTCTGTGCAGTAGTGATCGTAGAGGTGAGCTGTGTAACTGACGTCCCACCAATGCACTCAACCAATCGTGAGTCAGTCTCAGCTGTCAATCGTGACGTTTCAAACATCAAAATATAACCATTAAAACCAATTTTACCAGAATAATGAACATTTGAAAGTAAACCAGTGAAGAACTACAGAAACCTTCTTAAATAAACCTTTATTTATGTCTATTTTGGGTTTGATCCATGACCCATTCTCTGTGGAGGAGTGGGGTTTATGACCCGCACTGCAGCCAGTCACTAGGGGGCGGTCAAGATGATTTGGCTTCACTTAAGGGGAACTGTTGTGTGTCCATCTTTATATACAGTCTATGCTTTCAGCAAAAATAAGAAAATAACTTTTTCTAGCCAGCTTTTTCCTTGTTTCCAGGGTTCATGCTACAGGCTGAGCTAACCATTTGTTGGCTGTAGCTTCACAGCAGATTATAGAGATTTAACACAGATGTTGTTTTGTTGTTTTATTTGGGGGGGGGGGGGGGGGGCTTTCTGGTCAGAGGCCTGAAATAATTTCTGTTGTCAAGACATTTTCTCATTTGATTCACATTGGTAAACACCCCACTCATGATTTATTAAGATGTTTTTAAAGTGGTTCCTATCAAGTTACTAAATGGGTTGTCAGGGACATCATTCGGCCCCAGCACACATGAAAACCATTCCACTCATCACACATTTACAGCCTTGTGTTTACAACAGTGCTCTTCCAAGCTGTTATAGGCTTTTGCAGAAGAGATACATGTGCTAAAGTAAGTGTGCTAAGTCAAATAACAAGCTGGCAGCTTAGTGGCGGTGGAGCTGGAGTCATGCGACTGTGGTGCAATTCATTTATAGCCTAAAATGTACCTGTTTCTTCTGGTGATTTTATTTAGGCTTTGAAATGGTGTTGATGTGAAGATTGTCTCGCTGGACATAATGTGCAAGCTATGATAAACAAAGTGCTCATATCTGCGATAATAATGTGTCATCGTTTGCAACACTCTGTGTCAGGTGATATACCTGCGTCCCTGCAAATGTGATGCTATTTTAATTACCTATCAATGTATGTGTGTTAATTCTAATCAGTGAGTTGATGTGGGGGTTTGGCAGCTGTCTGACCTAATGACTGTCTTTCTGTGTGTCACAGTGAGGGTGGTCCGAGCGGCCGTCAGTGTGTGGAGTGAGCGACCACCTGAAGCAGGTGAGTGGGGCTTGTAATGCAGTTTGCCATCATGTAAAGGCTTTGAGTCTTGATCCAGTCGATGCAGATGGCCGTCCACACTGAGTCTGGTTCTAGAGGTTCCTTCCAGTAAATGAGGGATTTTTTTTCTCTCCACAGTCGCAAAGTGTTTGCATGTCGTGGGAACGGTTGGGTTGTTGTGATTTGGGGCTATACAATAACAATTGAATTAAATTGATCATGTGCTTGATGTAGCCAATGACGAGGAGAGCAGTGTGGTGTCCAGCGAGCCTGATGTAGAGTATACAGAGGTGGTGCATCCCCAGCCAGTGGATACTGTCAGAGGTAAACACACAAACCTGTGGTGTTTTGAATCCATTTCTTATCATTTTTTAAATAACTTTGTTTCTCTCTCTTCATTTCTCCTTCTTTTTGTCGCTCTGTTTTCTAACCATTCTGCTTTTTTTCCCCCCTCCACTCCAAACTTCTTTGCCAAACCATTTTCCCCTGCTTTGCCCACATTCCTTTACAGTTGATAAGACAAGACCTGGGAGGGGCCTAATTACCCATAACTAATATATCTCCAGGTCGCTGTAACTGCTGGGACTTCCAGAACCACTGCAGATCTTATAAACAGGAAGGGTTGAACTAATTGCCTGGCTGGTGTCTGATACTAGCCGTCCTGTGCTGAAGCTCCCAGCAGGCCAGGGATGGCAGAATGTCACACAACCCGCATATTTTTAGGTTTTCTCAAAATGACAGATCAAACACAGTATCTACAAAACTTCATCTTTTGATGTTCAAGCAGGCTAATGTGTTGCTTTTTACGTTAACAGTCCCACTGCGAAAAGGCACAGACACAGTTTACAGCGAGCTCAAAAATCTTCCACATGGTGAGTGTAACATCTTTAAAGCTGCACTGAAGAATATTTCCGAAGTGAAAAATAACCGATCGACTACATGTAGTTACAATTGGGCTTGTTCGTAGTGACGAACTCAGAGAACATTATCAGCCAACTCTGCTCTTTCTTTCAGTACTGCTGAGCTTTCTAAACCCAAACTGCCTCACTGCCGTCTTCAGCCTTGTTTCTTGTTTCCACATCAGGCAACTGTTTTCAGTAAAAGAGTTCTGGTGAAGCAACTGAACAACACCTGTGTTGGCAGTTTGCAAGTGAACATAGTGGAACATTAGAAGGTGGAGACCAAACCAGACCTTAAAGAAGAGTGACAATTAAACTAATGTACATGGTCAGAAATATGACCCTGAATTGATGTCAATGTGCCTGTAGCAAACATAAATGTAGGGAACTGTTTGCTAACCTTTTAACTTTTATTTTGAAAAGTTGTGAACTTGAGTCTAAAAATTGTGTCGGTTGCTTAATGAACCTCTGAAATAGCAGACATGCATGTTTAAAGAAAAACAGCAGTTAAGTAAATCATTCAAACTTACATACAAGCCACATCATTTTCTGAAAAACATTGACTCTCAAATTTTCATTGCAGATAAACCAGGTAGGATGAATGCAAAGTTTTCTTACTTCACTCTGCATAGGCCGTGTAAAAGAAACTCTGCACACAACGTCCAGCAGACAAACAATAAAATAGTAACAGTATATTGTAGAACTCTCATTCTCTCTCACAAATGACAATGAATAATGCTCTGGAGCGTTAACACATGCAGGTTTAGGATGGGTACTGCATTAGTTTATATAACGATAATATGGCCAGTGGCAAAATTATCAATTAATGTAGCTTTAAATACTGCATCATGAAGGTAAAAGAGACATTTCTGGATCTTACTGAACATTATAGAGATAAGAACTTGTATCACTGATGGAAAGACAGTTTACCCTGGCCAGCTACAGAACCATGACTACATCCTATTACTGCTGGCAGGAACTTCCTGTTATTAGAACAGCAGCCAGACGCTGGACGTGTCTATCAAGCAGTCTATCAGAGTCCTAATGTTTCCTGTTCAACAGTAACAAAAGAATCCTGGGTCGGTGTGCGAAGCATCTGTACGAGTCAGAAGGAGTTTTGATATAGAGGAAAGGGACAGGACTCATTGGCTGATGCTGGGCAGTCTGAAACAATGGGCCTCTGCAGTGGAGGAACAAGTGAGGCAGCAGGTTCAGCTCTGTTATCACAACTGACAAATGACTAATGAATAACTCTGAGGTCAGCCAGTGAGGACGTTGAGTCACCCGACCAACCCATATTTGCTCATTGTGAGAACTGTTGGGTTTTTTCTATCATTTATAAGGTCTTGACTTTACGATGTAAATTTCCTTGAGATAATGTAGATTATGATTTGGTGCCAAACAAATACAATTTAATTTTATTTCCTTTGTGATACATTTATTTTGTGTTGCTTTGTCCTTTAGGTGATGCTGACCACCATGACTATGTGAGTAATTAACTGCACAATCAATCCTATTTAAATATGTTCCTCTCACTCTGTACCATTACTATCATTATACAAATTTACATATAAATTATATATACAGTATCTGCATCATTTTCTGCAGTTTTCAAAATTTTAATTTTAATCAATGATTAATTTGATATCCATACATGCAAGCAAAACTATTTATATAAAATTGCTGTTATAGATTACCATTATATTTAATATCTCATTCAGATATTGATGCAAAGTCAATTAAAAATGTTAAATGTTCATTATAAACCACTAATCAGCTTAAGTTAATGTAATGCATTTATTTCTATGGAGGTAGATTCAGTTCAAACTCCATCCGTTCAAAGCAGCAGTTCACCAGTATGTCTATAACTTGGCCAATATGATGAAATAATTAAAACTTTATAATTATACACAGTAACATTATGTGTGTTACTTGTAATCTGAAATACTAAAACCATTTTATGTCCCTGCATTGGCTGCCTCCTGATCACCCTAACCCTCTGCAGGCCGATAGCAGCCCAGTGGGAAATGGCTGTCAAAGTTTCCTGACAAGAACAAAGGCGTTTGGGCCGGGGCTTCCTTCCCTATCGCCCAGTCAGATCAGTGCAGTGGTCCAATCACATTAACTCCAAGCCCATCTCAGCCAGTGCACTGTCCGCCATGCAAGCCGTAATCACCAACCCTCCCAAACACACCATTTGCCCCTAAATGGTGCTTCAGGCGGCTAAAGAGAAGAAGTTGAAAAAATAAGCAAAGGATGTGACATCATGATCTGAATATGGTCGTTTCTTTCATCAGTGTATCTCCTAGATGACAGATAAAGCAGTTCACTCTGAACGCAGCCTTGTAATAGTTTGTCTGCGCCTCGAGAAGCTGATGTAAATTTGCACTTTGTGTTTCTGAAATCTTCCTCCGGGAGTGTGTCATTAGGCTTAGCAACACGAAAAACGAGGGTTATCTCCAAGGTAGTTTGGCCAACAGATGAGAATCAACTTAAAATCAGAGTACACAGGCAACTGTTTTCAATACATGAACCAAAAGGCACTAACATGTGCTCATGTGACATTGTTTTTACAAAATGTTGCGTCTTATTTGTTAATTTGTTTATCTATCAACAGCATAGTTGTGTGCTTCAGTGTTAGCTGCTTTGTGTTGTGTGCCGGGCTTAAAGGTTCAGGATGGTAAATGAAGCAGTGACAGTGTTTAATGGCTCTGTGTCAGCAGGGTTCAGTGGAGTACGCAGAGCTCAACAGTGACCGACCTGAGATCAGTCACCACCTTCCAGAGGCCAACGACCCCCAGGACCTGCCGGTGCCGGTGGATTAGTGATGGCACCACCCCTTCCTGCTGCCACCTCTAATCCACACTTTATCATCTTCACCATATTACTATATCACATCTTCCTCCTCTTCTTCAGTCAAATAACTGAGTGCTAGGTTAGCTGTAAATATTTTTTACTTTAATAAAAGCATCTCACCTACATTGTCCTTACAGTGTTGTTTGGTGGTGTGTTTTCCTTGTTCCCACAGAGATCTGAAAAAACACAGATTAAATGATAGTGGGTCATTGTATTAGAGCTGTAAAGACAAGCAGAAATAACACAGCTATCATCAGAAAAACACCCTCTGAGTGTCATTTTCTCCAAGCAATTCTTCCTCAACTCAAGTTCCAGTAAGTTTATTTTCCATTTGCATTGGTGCATGGTGTACACAGTGAATATAGTGGCCACACATTAAGTAAAAAGAAGTGAAATAAAATCAAAAAGAACTTACATAAATGTAAATACTATTGCCTTTGGCGTGTGGAAGTACATCACAGTGAGTGTGCCTCAGTTTGAACAGGTTTCACCACCAGGCATGTTGCATGTGCAACATTATGGCCATTCTGTTGCACCAAATTTCATGGTCTGAATTGTATTGCCTGTATTCCTGAGGTTATGTGGCAGATATGACAGTAATATTACATACATGTATAGAAGCACAATAAAACCACTAACAATGTGGGAATGTGACAGATGTTGGAGAGAAATCATTTCTGTGTTGTAAAATCAGGTAATTGTTCAGAAAGATTTTCTTTGTTATTAAGTATTTAGTAGCCTACTGAATATTACATCTTTCAGTCAATGTATTGGGTTTTTTTTCAGCAGGGTTTTCCTCTTATTTACCACTAGAGTGCAGCATTGCAACAACAAATAACCTAAGTTATTCCAGTTTGCTGTTAGCGCAAGGATCCACCTTGTGGCAGAACCTTTCAGTCCACTTAAGGATGTTTTTGATGAAATAACTTTTTATGATATTACAAATAAAAATTAGGCAAATAGCTTGTTATGCAAATAGCATAATAAGTATTGGTAGAAATAGAAGTATTTAAAGTATCAAATATCTATGCTCCAGTAAGACCAGGAAAGATATCCTTTATTCACACCATGATGGCATGTACAGTAGTGGAGACACATGGTCTTGATATCAGAAATAACTTGTCTGAATTTGAACCATTGATGATTCAGCATCATTAATCACCGATTCAAACTTTAATGACCTGGTCATTTTCTGACATGTGTTGCCGGGTGTTCTCTGAGTGGATATTTGAGTTGAGCTACTTGAACAAGAGAAGAGTTTCCATTCTCTTACCAGTGTGTGTGTGTGTGTCAATCATCTTCAGGTGCTGCTGTTGCTAAGAAACTGCAGCATTTTTTATCGTCTCCACACTGAACTTCATATATTTTTCACTGGGAGCCTGCTTTTCCCAATACAGATTAATGGAGGCCTGGTGCCATCGTAAGAGAAGTCGGTTTGATGGTAGCACATGGATATCACTTCCTTTGTCATGCAATGTTATTATTTGTATGACAGAAACAACACATTGACCAATTGACTGATGTCACATTTTATATACTCTACTTCAGTGTATACAGAATTTCCTCAGGATATGTGTTTTTCCAATATGTCATTCATTAAAGCTGATCAAATCACATGTTTAATATCAACAATGGATCAGAAGACAATGTCTAAAGTGAAAGGGATCAGTTAATGTCAAATCCTCAGAGATTTATCAACCAACACTACAGTTCCTCTCTGGTCTATGCAGCCTTTCTTTGAGCTTAATGTTTTGGTTTTCTATCAAACAACTCAATCCTCATCACGCTCATCAGGCAGATAACATTAACAAAATACAGCAAATGGCCCACTCATTGGTGATTAGCTTGTGAACGTGGTGGAGCACTTAGCCACTAAAGAGACCGATATTTCCCTCAAGAATTGGTAGAGATGAAACAAATCTAAAAAGTTCATGAATATTGAACAGAGATTCCAAAGACCAAATGCACCGCTCCAAATGTTGCTCTTTATCTGCACGATATTCATTGCATTTGGTTTTCCTAACTGGACATCATTATATTAGACCATGTCCAAATACTAAAATATTATTGTAGCCTTGCTATGTGGGAGTCTACAAACATTGATTTAAGATGGATGGTCTCCACCTTTACTTGTCTTTGTGCTGCCCCTATGGAAGTAAATCAGTCTCATCAGATTTAGAAATTTGAAATCCTTTGAATTTCTAGCACTGAATTTTTTACGTTGAAATTATGCATTTGTATTTTTTGCCACTGAATTTCAGTCTTCACATTTTCTAAGTATATTATTCAACTGCTTTAATTCAGTTGCAAAAATTCAGATTGTTGTTGTTGTTGTTGTTGATGATGTTGTTGTTGTTGTTGTTGTTGTTATAATTAATTCTTGTACATTTCCATACTGACAATTTGTTGCTGGATTTGCTGACTGACTTTTTTTTGTTTATTCATTTCATAATTCATTTCTTAGTTTTTTTTAGATCATTTTTGTATTTATTATGTTGTTTGGTGTTATACCAAAAAAGAATAGAAATCGCAAAACTATAAAAAAGAAAATAAATGCATCTGGTGCCATTAAGAGAATCACAGGAGAGTATAAAATGCATACACATTTGTCCTGCTAGGTAACCTTACATTACCAATCTTTTGGTTCTGCTACAGTTTCATAATGAACCAAGACAATATCTGACTCTTCTCAAAATAACATAGGAGATCTCTAACTTGGTCTTTTGCTATACATTGCTCCATTGTATAGTTGTGTGCACAGCTAGTTGCTCCGTGCTTTCTCACCTCCATAAAGCAGAACATCAGACCTCATAGTTTCAGCTGCAGCTGTTTATGCAATGCGAGTCTTTCTCCCACACAAGAACTTGTCTTTCTCTCTTAGGTCCATGCACCTGTCACTCAGAATCTGTTGCATGTGAGAGTTACCATAGATTGAATGAAATATGCGGGAAGAGAAATTAAACAAAATTCCTTGATCCGCCTAATTATTTGGATCCACAGCAAAACTGAATGAGTTCCTTTCTGATGAATACAACATCCTTCCAGTAGAACTTGCTTATTCAGTTGTTCCTGATAAATATCAAATGTAAACAGAACATTATTGCCTCCTTAGCAGAGGTAATGATGTCACACTTTAATTTTTTTTAACAGCATCATTTTGATGCTCAGTTGACTGCTTTTCTCTACTCCCCAAGACAAACTTCTAACATTTTCCAGATGTGATTGTGAGAGAACAATATTTTTTAATTAGATGCATTATGATGAGACGGACTTCTCTGGAAGAGCCCAGTCTATTGATGAGTCGACACAGCATGTGCTAACTCCACATCTCATTTACAAAACCAATGAACTCTTCCCCTCCAAAAAGTACCTGTAGTCTTAGACAAACCTGCTGCTGATATACCTTGCACCATGATAAGTGTATTACACTGTGCATGTTCGGTTTGTATATATAGAATCTCAATATGATTGCAGTAGACTACATGCTTAAACTTAATCAAAGGAAGTTTATCTTGTTGAGGACATCTGACAGGAAATGACACTCAGAAAATATTGTGGTCATGTAGCAGAGGGCTGGAATGGCCCCAATACAGGATGGCAAAGCTGTCTTGTCACTGTTACTAACGCAGCTTTGAGTAGCTTAGCATCAGCTGAAGAGAAGCGGTCACCGACCGCGATGCAGGATAAGAGTCTACATGATGTACACTCTTACAAAACTATTTCCATGTATGCCTAACTTGTGAAAGAACACACACCCCTGAAGCTTTAATGTAGTAACCTTGTGTTATTTCAATATGTTGCTGAAAATGCTGTCTGTCAGAAACTTGATTCATATATTGGAAACGCTGAACAGAACTCAACATGTGGGAACCAGCTCATCCCCTGGGACATGACACATCGTTTGTCACATACTGTTCTTTTTAAAGATAGATTGAAATGATGCATTTTCAAATGGTGAACATTATGAATGAAACATGCAGGTAAGGTTGGCTGTGACGTCAGCGTCCGCATTACTGATTATAAGCTCACATCATACTCAGAGTTCCCTTTAATTGAATGTCCTCTCTTCAATGGCCTCAAGGACTCCAGGGGCCTGCTCTGGGTGGATTGGCATGGCAACTGCACATGGAATCTTTCTCATTTGTTTTGAATAAATGTATTTAAAGGTGAACGTCTGTGTCCTCTCTCTCTCTGTCTCTGCCAACAACCTTATTAAAATCCCATTATGCTTAATGACCCTACTTCATCCAAATGGTCAAAACACATGCTCTAGCACAGTGTACGTTGATCAGTGTGTCATCATCGTTCTTTCTGCTCTGAATCCATCCTGCTTATTACTGAATGTGCTGGGGAAGTGATTGACGTGAACAATTTGATTTGCTCTTTTCCAGCTCTTTACACATTCTGCTTCACTCAAACCCACAATCTTCTGCTATTTTGTGAGTTTCGGCACAGTACTGTTCCCTTCATTCTCAATCTTCCAACATATTTTTGAGAGCCTAAATATGTTGGAAAACTCTCAAATCTTTGCACATATCCAGCCTGGTAAAAAAGGTTCTATTGTATCTAGCATGTGGGCTTGGTAACATTGCTCAATTGTGCCCGCCAATTTCAAAAAATCAAAGCCCCTTGTTTTAATTTAGCTCTATATATGTAGTATGAAACTCAGGATATCTCTTGGCCTATTAGGCCGAGACTTTTACAAAAAAGTCTCTGAGAGCCATACCCTCAACCCAACAGGAAATCTGGTATCTTAAATTAAATGGTCAGAGTTGGGGCATTTTTGGAGAGGAATGACACATCTGTGGTAGTTCCTGCTGCAGTAATCTCCAGGACCATGATCACACACACACATACATGCACACACAAGCACACGCCTATACAAACTGACCTTGCCATCTGTGCGAATGGCATCAATCATTTTGCAGGGGGGTTGTTGGCACACGGGATAACGTCAGTTTACCCAAAGGTCCTGCAAATGTATCTGTTGATACAACTCCAGCTTAAATTCAGTACAGGTCTCCAGTGTCCATGTGGATGATGATGATGTAATATGGAGATCAGATAATACTATGTTGTGTCTTGTCACTTGTTCTGTCGGTGTGTTCAACTTTGGCGAGCTGTGCATTGATGAGTTTGGTAGTGTGCTCCTTTATGTTGCTTGTTGTGACTCTGAGTCATGAAGTGTACATGTGTGTGATTTATGGTGTTGTTCTCCCTCCCTGCCTTAGGGTGGTGCTGTTCACCCTGCTCTGTGTTTTGCCTGTGTCTGTGAGTTTCAGGTCCGGCTGGTGATTGGAGTTGAGGCTGGTGGAGCTGACTTTAAAAAGCTCACCTGCCGATGCCGCGTGCCTTCGCCTTTTTCTGTCTCCTAGCACGGCCGTGCCGACTTGATTGTAACTCGTCTGATCGGAAGTTGTTTTGTGATCACTATATTGTGAGAGTATCTTCTGTTCAAAGCTTGTGAGTGGTATCCTGAGCAGTTCTGGTAATTGTAGGGGTGAGAAAAAGCGTCCTGAATATATCACTTTTGTTTGAATCTCCTTTCCTTCCATTTCGTTTCATTACTCACAGCCCACTGTTCACTGTTGACCTGCCTGATTACATACAAGTTAAACAAATAAAAGGGAGATAACATTAGCAGGAGTGCAGTCAGTATAGGGAATATTTGCATTTAAAAATTGCCCTTGATAAAATAAACAGCCTCTCACTTGACATCAGTAACTTAACTGTTTCATGGGCTGTTTAGATCAAATGAAAGCTACTGTGGGGTTGTAATGTAAGTGCAGCAGAAAAGTACATAAAGAGTGTGTCAATGTGTATTCAAAATGCACAAAAATTAACAATTGTAATTGAAGCTTTACATCTCCTATTAAAGTTTATGATACCAATGACTTGATGTGTTATGATAAAAGCCTTATTTTGGAGTGACTTGGTTTCTCTTATGTGATGGGTTGCAGGATGTAGACAAACCACGTGCAAAAGTGACAAACTGTCAAACTGCGGCTGGTACGACTAACTGCTTTGTCAGATCTGAGGAGTGCCAGAAATTCACGACACATATGATTTGTGTTTAAAAGGGGTGTCTTTTTTTTGTCCTTGCTGGCAACAAAGTGTTAAGTGCGTACTGACACCTGCAGAATAAAACGTCTATGTTTTACCATCAGTATTATCACATAAGCATCCACTGGATTGGTCATCCACTCTGTGTACTCTTGGTAAATATGAGCATTAGCAAACTTAACTGATTAGTTGTCCACATGATTGTATGGCAGCCATATCACATTATATAACAGCTTCAAAGTCAGACATGTAGGATCAGGGGAGTTTTGATGAATACTAATTTGCTATAGTATGGTCGCTTCAGTCAGAAGAGTTTGTTGCCTTGGAAACTGAGCGAACGTTTGATCCTGAATATCACTTTGTAGCTCATCTGCATTAAATCTGACCAGAAACTTCCTGGTGCGTCACAAACACCGTTTCATTCCAAAATGATATAAAAACATCTTCCCTTAAAAGTTCAGTTTATTGAACCACAAATAATCCCGTAGAACAACTGCACTTGTGCGGTGGTGGTTTGAAGCCAGTACAGTCAGTCGCCACCTTTATGCAGAGGGACAATGTGAACCAAATACCTGGGATCATGTCAGATGCAATGTTAAGATGCAATACTGTGTACATATTTTTTATTTCTGTAAAGCCTGTAGTACATCAACAGTCAAAGGCTGAACAGTGAGCTGACATGTAATCTGCAGGCACATAACTAATATTTACTCAAGGAGTCCCTTTGTAATCAAACTCAAACAAATGGGGCTAAACAAGGTCTTTTAAAATCTTGACAGATGCCAGTCTGGTTTGATGATAAACAGTCAGATTTGCAAGCTGGAAGCATTTTTATTGACTTTAGCCTCCTTCTGCAGATTCAGTAGGGTCTGTATTATTCTGACTTAATCTTCAGCTCACATCACAGTTGTACCTTTTTTCCTTGAATGAAGTCTGGTTGGTTTTAATGGTGTTTTGCTTTAACCGCAGAGAAAAAGGACTTGCATAGGAGAGATTAGCCAAATCTAAAGGATATCATAATAAAAAATTTTTTAAAACATCAGGGATAACAGACCTGTGAATAATATTCAATGATTTATATCTTTTGTCAGAAGAATATAACGTCATGGTGAGTATCAGCCTGAAGAAACAAGCTTAGCAGGCTGAACAAAATGAACCCTGATGACATCACAAGGCTAAACCGTGACAACGCATACACAGCACCAGGTGCATATTGATCAAAAATGGAGGGGGAGATATGATGTTACAATATGTTTTATAATACAATACACTTTTTTCATATGATGTTTTATATGAAAAACTACAATAGCACTGAGTAGAGCACATACCTCTTCCAAGGCACAACAGGCCCCTTAGGCTGCACTAGAAATCAGCTCCCTAAACATACCTGATTTTAAAAATCAAGATCCATTCATTACTTTCAGAGAAAAAAATGAAAATGTTGAAAAACACCCTATCTCCCAATGTTAAAAAAGGTGAAAAACAAATCCTGGATTCGCACCAAAATTGAATGGATTCTCCAGTGACCCATAACACATCCCTCCAACAAGGTCCATGGAAATATGTTGTTTTTGCATCAAACAGGGGGAGAACGTCCTTGTCAGTGGTAATGAGCATCTAACTGTGGCTCTCAAGTAAAGCCGAGGTCAGCCTTTCCTTTAATTGGTCAATATAATCAAATAAAAAATAGAAAACCCTGTTACTTACTGAAAGCAAAATGTAGCCCTAGATTTAGATATGGAGTTCTTGATTAATAAAACTGTCAATGTGGATTACTGTTTGATTATCGATATTTGTTTTCAGAACAGAGTCCAATTCCTTCATCATCCAGAAACATCTGGATGACTGTAGTGCCAAACCATTTCTTTTTTACCAGTGTTATCAGTGTTAGTTCACCATTCATCATGTGAGTGTTACTCATCATTTAGACTTTGCTCTCTTATATTTGCAATTTCAAAAACACATGTTCATTTACAAATCTTACTCTCATTTAGATAAACAGAAAACTAGGTGATGTGCATCAGGATTGAGATCCAGATGTCTGCTGAAAGGGCGGTGACACAGGAATGTGTATTCATGCTGTGTGTGTGCGTGTATGTATGTGTGTTTGTGTTTGTGTGTGTATGTGTGTGTGTGTGTGTGTGTGTGCTGGCGTGTGCGCGCGCGCAGCAGCAGAGAGCAGCTCATTCACTTCCAGGTGCACTGCTCCACGGTCCAGTCACATTTCAACACGAACTGCTTTCGGCCTAATAAATGCGCATGCGCACCAAGGCCGACCCCTCCGGTTTCTGCGTGCGGTGCCACGTTAGTAGCGGTAGACACAAAACACCAGCTCTCTCCCAACCTTTGGACGAGGAAGAAGCCGTGAAGCGAGACCGACTCCCCGCCGCTACTCCGCAACCGAACGTGTCCGCAGCTCCCATCTCTCTGTCTGGAAGAAACACTTACGAGGCTAACTATGCTGAAGTTGCTGCTCCTCTGCTCACTGGCCGTGGCCAGCAGAGCTGAGGTCCCCGAGGAGGAAGACGTCCTGGTGCTGAAGAAGAGTAACTTGGACGAGGCGCTCAGCGCTCACCCCAACATCCTGGTTGAATTCTGTGAGTAACAGCGGCTGCTCCAAACCTCTCCTGCTAATGCTAGCTGCCTCCTGTGGGCTCAGCGGCTGCCCGGCTAGCGTGCTACATGGAGCCTGGCTCCGTGTTAGCATTAAACTTTGACACTTGTGACAAGTCGCAGCTGTTAGCAGCGAACGCACTAATGTCGGGCTCAGTTTAGCGTCCCGGTTTATTTCACCTATTTCTCCTCCTGCTGCTCGAACTGTGAGGAAACTGTTGGAGACGGGTTGTCTTTGTCGCTACTTCTCAGAAGTTTGAGCAGCTAGCACCGAGTTCCCTCGAAGTGTAAACGATTCAGACGCAACACGCAACTTGTCTGAACACGGTTAAACTCCGCTCGTTTCACTATTAACGTCAATCGCATAACAACTTTTATTCATTCACATTACTGTTGTATCATGGCTGTAGCGCCAGGGCGGTACAGGCAGCCAATAGTAGTGCATCCTATCGTACTTATGTGATTTAGAACTAGCGTTAGCACTTCTGTTGTCAGAATAAACCTGTAATAACATGTTAGTAATAAACATCAGAGGTATCTTGAAGCTAAAGTAGTGGGTGAGTGTGTTTTTAGTCAAAGTTTCGATTGTCCCCTGCGGTTTCTCGGTGAGTTTCACTTTCCCTGGAGGTTTTCATCACTGTGGTTTGAAGTATTAATATTTTAGTTACGAGTCTTTATTTCTCCTCTAATCGGTTTCACATTCCAGCCTCCAATGGGCCACTTTTCTCCGCCTGCAGGCCCGTCCCGCTTCACTTTTGTCAGTGTGATGACCTGCTCCCACCGTGAGTGACTCATGTGTGGTCCAGTCACAGGCCGGGGTGGTTGAGACCATCCAATGAGCTGGAGCTGGGAGGGACCAGCGCGTAGTCTGTCCCCACGTACACCCCAGCTGGGCGGGGTCTGCGCGTGGATGTGGAGCTAGGTTGACGTGTACATTACAAAAGTTCATCTGTTGCGTTTGTGTTGACGCGACTCGAACAAGGAAGTTTTGTTATATGTGGAGAATTTGAGGTGATGCAACGTCAGGTCCGTGAATTCGACGTGTCACTTCTGATCAGACGATTTGTCCGTTTGCACCCAGACCATTTTCCAACATTAGCACGTGCAGGAACTGATTTGTCCCAAGTGTTTTTGTGTGGGAGTTTGCTCCAGCCACTTAACACGTTAAAGCTAAACAAAAACCCTCAAGATACAGCTGTCAGTTTTTAAAATGATCACAAAATTTACTTGAAGTTTCCCAAAACATTCAACGTTATCTATGTTTAATTATTATTTTTGCGTAATTATCTAAACAATGAAATTGGTTAATTAATAAGAGCACATATTCAATAAGTTGCTTCCGTTTCTTTGCGTCTTTTTATACCATTATTCAATGAATGTTATGGGCTTTCTGGTGACATTCTGAACTTTAAATTCTGTAAATTGATGTGCATTTGTCCTCATTTGTCAGGAATCAATAATGTCTAATGTGGAGCCCCTGTGTTTGTGCCCTGCAGATGCCCCATGGTGTGGTCACTGCAAGGCCCTGGCCCCAGAGTATGCCAAGGCCGCTGGCATGCTGAAGGCCGATGGGTCAGCCATCCGCCTGGGTAAAGTGGACGCCACAGAGGAGACGGAACTTGCACAAGAGTATGGTGTCCGGGGATACCCCACAATTAAGTTCTTCAAGGGTGGAGAGAAGGAGTCCCCCAAAGAGTACTCTGGTGAGCATTAATGTTTGCCTGTAATGACTTTATTTTATTAGATAAGTGATTCAGAAGTCAGATAGGATTCGTATATTTTGTCAGTTGTAATGTTCTTATCCTCCCCAATAACATCTTAGAACTTTCTGAATTAAAATATTAAGTGTCTTTTTCTTCATCTTGTAGCTTAGCATTTCTCTACCAAAAGCCTCCAAATGAATGGGAATGGGTTTTTCTTTTTCCAAGGTGATGTAATCTTGAGTAACCTCTGGCAAATTGAAGTGAATTGATATTATAATGTTGTGAAATTCTATATAGATAAAGAAGAATTAGATCAGACAACCATAGGCACATTGGCCTTCTTCATTGGCGTAATATGATCTGCACAGCAGCAGAAACAGTGAGTCAGCCAATCAGCTCTCTGTAACAGGACTGAGACAAAATGTAGGTTGGGCCTCCTCTACACGCTCCCCTCATGCTGACTCTGAGCCTGGCCTGTCAGCAGGGTAGAGATATGTGCAGTTCTTCACGTCGCCTCTTCTGGCCCAGGCCAGGCTTCGTTTAGAAAGGGAGGGGAGAGGTAACTTTGAATGTGGGTTTTCTGGTGGACATGAATACTCTGAATTGAGTTCAACTTCTAGAAACACCCTCCTCCCGTCTCCCACGTACTGCACCAACACTCCATGCTATATCACTTCATCAGCATGGGTTTCTCAGGGAAATTGCTCCCGTGTTGCATCAGTGTCTATCTTTAATTCCAATTTGATTGCAACAGGCTTACTCCATGGTAAACATGTTTTTGCTGCCTCAGAAAGTTAGCGTAAGGATTCCTTTTATACAACATGGTGCTTGGATCTGAAGTGGTAAGAGCTGTTGGCCAGAGGTTTCAGAAAAGCAGAAGTCATGTGTTTTTGCTGATATTTTTTCACATTCTAAAAAGACTTTGACACCAGAAAATTAACGAGTGGTGTCTTTGTGCCTCCACGTCTGCAGTTTGACTGATGGTGCTATTTCACTTTACCAGTTCTCCCCTAAGACACCAGCATTTGAGTTCAGGTCTGCTGTATCTGAGTCAGAGTAAAGATGGTTTCACTATGACTTAAAAAAGAGAATCCTATTGTCCTCATGAGAGGAATTGAATCTCATTTTTATTTCCTAAAAAAATAAGTCACATGTCAGTGTTTGACCTTTTGGCAAGTTTTGGGATATTGTGCATACAGAATGACTCTGAGTTACTGTGTTCCAGCTGGCCGACAGGCAGATGACATTGTCGCTTGGCTGAAAAAGCGCACAGGCCCAGCCGTCGCCACCCTGGCTGGGGTCACGGAGGCAGAGTCTCTGATCGCTGACAATGAGGTTGCAGTCGTTGGATTCTTTAAGGTACAATTTTAATAACAAGTTATGGTTTATACCGGAGTGATATTTGTAAAAAAGCTCATTCCTTTTGTTTATGTTTGACACATTTTATATGAAGACATCATGATGCTTTCGAGCATTCACACATCTGAAGAGCCATACCATTGGTTAACTTGTATTAAATTAACTTTTAGTAATTTTGGGATTAATTAATTACACTATGCTCCAATTCATATAAATGTTATGTTTCTGCAGGATGCCGAATCTGCTGGTGCCAAGGCCTACGAAAAGGCAGCTGAGAGCATAGATGACATTCCTTTCTCCAAGACCTCCGATGAGGCTGTTTTCTCCAAGTTTGAAGTGTCAGAGGACAGCGTTGTCCTCTTCAAGAAGGTGACTTTGAGTGTATTTCTTCACTGTTTCAAAATAACTAAGATGTCATTACACAAAAATCACATCTACATACAGGTACTGTATCTATTCAGATCTCTGGACAAACTGGTCACAGGACTTGTCTTTTAAGTACAGATTTCAAAATGGCAGAGTTTGAGTAGTTACTCACTGTCTCATGTGTAATCACATACTAAATAGTGTATCTGTGGCCTTGGATCAGTTTTTGTAACACACTCACACATAAGTAAGCATTTATAGGTGTGACACCAGTGTTTTTTATCCACACCTTGGTAATGTGATGCTGTGGACCTCACAGTATCTCCTCCCTGTTGCTAAACTTGGCCTGTCGAAGATCTTTTAACGTTTAAGATGTGCGCCTGACTTTGGCCCTGTAGCTTGACTTCCCAGTGAATGATCTCAACATGTTGAGCTTATGTTGAATGGTAAAGAGCTGTATTTGCCGATGGTCTGTCTTTCAAGTAGACCCATTGGCTTTGAGCAGAGGATGAATGGATAACAGCTGAATGCCTTCCTTAAAAGTACAAAAGGATGATGAGTGGGAATGAGCTAGATTGTCTCAGACATTCGATCAGTTTATAAGAGATAAACAAGACTCATGACAAACTAACTATGGCTATTGACAGCTTCTGTTTTAATTCTCCAGCAAACTGGTTGTGTAGAACATGTCTCCTGCAGAGTGAGGATCAAACTATCGCTTTTCTACTTGGTTGCTGAACAGTTGGTTTGGTAAAGATCTTAATTGGCTTTTTACTTTTTACTGCACAAAAACTAACAAGCAACTCAAAATGATGCCACTTCACCTGGTGTCCACCGCAGCATTTCCTAAAGGGCTTACTAGCTTCCTCCATTTTCATAACAAAATGCTTCATTACTGACTTACTCTACTGATGGGTCAAGAGGATATGCAATTGGTTAAACTGACAGTGATTGCCCTCTGCTGGATCAGGAGACAAACTACTTCAGAATGTCGGAAGCGCTTCTTGACTGTATATTTTGAAATCGAACATGTCATTATAGTTTCAATAAAAATAATGTTTAAAGAAATTAACTAAATACTTAAATATGTACAAACACTAACAGTCACGGACTCAGGTCAGAGATTGTTGCTTTCTTATCAGTGTAGATATGTCATATTGGGTCAAGGTCCAGTGGGTCCGCCTATAAACATTAAGCAACTGTGTACTGAGGTTGTTTGATGAATTTAACTGTTACAACAGATTGTCCTTTAACCTACTACGTGTGCGTGTGCGTAAAAAATATTTCACTATTTTGGTGCACGCTGTCCTTCAGTTATGGATGATCTTTCATTTTGGCTTCTGGACAGAGGCTCAGTGCTTCCTCTGCCATTGTCTGGCCTCTGATCCCTCTGGTAACTTTACCGTGTTGGTAACTTTACCCCACGTACTGCTGATATGTGGGCTCATTGCCTACAGTTAAATAAACCCTCCCACATCAGGGGCTCAGTCTTAATCAACAGCTGGGGTCTTTCACTTGTTTATTTCAACAAGGATTCAGAGCTTATGTTTCATAGTCTCAATCAGTGCCCACAGGGCTGGCAGCATGCCACTGACCAAACGTCATTTCTCCTATTGTGTACCAGTAAAGACTGCTTGGCACAGTTGTACCACTGCTATTCTTAACACCCAGTAAAAGTCACTTCTCTGGCTCTTATTTCAGCTGGGGTTTACCAAGAGATTTTAAAGTGGTTTGTTTGGTAAATCTATGTTTGCTGTTCACAGGCAGACCACATGGAAGGATAATACTTGTATCTCAATGTTTCCATGTTTCCTTTACAGTTCGACGAGGGCCGCAATACTTTTGACGGAGAGATGACCAAAGAAAAACTCCTGGCTTTTGTCAAAGCCAACCAGCTGCCACTGGTCATTGAGTTCACTGAGCAGGTAATGACTGAAGCCGTGCACATCAATATGCAGCGGTGGAGGAAGCACTCAAACATTTTACTTGAGCAAAAGTACAGATAACTAGACAAAAATGTACTCAAGTAAAAGTACCACAGTAACTTTTCTACTTGGAGAATTAAAAGTATTTTACCGAGTGTAGCCTATTTCCTAATTCGTCTTCTCCAGCATTATGGCTGAGAGTCAGCGGTGGCCTCTTCTGAATTTCTACATAAGTTAAGTACCGATACATGAAAAATGTACTCTAGTACAGTTACGAAGATACTTTTGTTACATCCCACCACAAAGTACTTTCCACAACATAAGCAGTGCAACTCAACATCTGATGTGCACATGTAAAACTCGCATGTTTCTGTGTTCATCAGACTGCCCCCAAAATCTTCGGCGGAGAGATCAAGTCCCACATCCTCATGTTCCTGCCCAAAACTGCTTCAGACTTCCAGGACAAAATGGACCAGTTTAAGAAAGCGGCAGAGGGATTCAGGGGCCGGGTAGGTGACCTGCCTGAGGAGACGTGCTACTCTGCACTCTGAAATGCACTTGTCTTCAACCTGACACGTGATTGTTGTGCATTCTGTAAATATCACAGATATATATATTTTTTAATTGATCTCCTCCATCTCCCCCTGTCCAGATCCTGTTCATTTTCATTGACAGCGACGTGGATGACAACGAGCGTATCTTGGAGTTCTTTGGCCTGAAGAAAGAGGAGTGTCCAGCCATCCGCCTCATCACCCTGGAGGATGAGATGACAAAGTACAAGCCAGAGAGCGAGTCCATCACAGCAGAGAGCATCACTGAATTCTGCACACGGTTCACTGATGGCAAACTTAAGGTGAGAGAGGTTTATATGTTTGTGTCTGTGTATATACACAACATACTGAGGACAAATTCTGAATGAATCCTGTTAATGTCATGGTCTGTCTTTGTGTTATTTTATAGCCGCATCTCATGAGCCAGGACATCCCTAAAGACTGGGACAAAAACCCTGTCAAAATCTTGGTGGGCAAGAACTTTGAGGAGGTCGTCTTCAATCCTGCTAAGAACGTCTTTGTGGAATTCTGTAAGAACCCTTGTCTTTTTCAGATTTGACTTTTTATTACATTTTTTTTCTCCCTATGACAAAGGGAGACATTGAAGTTTCAATTTGTAAAACATGATAACAGTCGTCAAGTCTTTGGAATGAGGTGGAAAAGGGGTTGACCCGTTAAAGGAGTATTTCCAGTCAAAGCTCAGTTGCTCATTGGTGAGAGAAAAAAGCATATAGCTGCAGTCTCGGAAACTGGAATCTTGCACCTACTTACTTGGCCTTTTTCAAATGCAAAAGAGCTGAGGCTGCTCTTGTACCTTCTCAGCCTCGCGCTCTGCAAATGAATTTGTTACCATACACTGAAGTTGAAAAGATCTGGTTAAATATAGCCACTGGTTTATTTTTAATTGTAATCCCCATCCAAATTTGCACCATTCCTGGAGGTATTTTCCATGGCAGGCTCTTAAATACAGCTCATGGTCAGTCATGCTGAATGGGAAAGGCCCATTTTCCCTGACTGTGTGTGTGTGGCGAGGGGGGGTTCAAGTCATGAAGCGGAGGCTGCACGTGACATGTGAAAAATAGACCATTTGCCTGCTTCCAACTGTACATTGTATACTGACTATTGTTTTAACAGCTCAATAAATAGTATGCAGAAATAAACCAATGAATGTTAAAAGCTAAACTTTCATTCCCCTAAACGTGTTAAATGTGTTCACTGATGAATAACTAAATGAGCTAAGGCCAATACAAGTTTGTGTTTTCACGAGTGTTTTGTACATTTTATCAGTAATAATTTGACACTGAACTGTGTTTTTTTTTTTTTTTTGTATATAGATGCACCTTGGTGTGGACACTGCAAACAGCTGACTCCCATCTGGGAGAAGCTGGGAGAGAAGTATATGGACAGTGATGACACCGTCGTGGCAAAGATGGATTCCACAGTCAATGAGATCGAGACCGTAAAAGTCCATAGCTTTCCTACTCTCAAGTTCTTCCCTGCTGGAGATGACCGCAAGGTGAGTGCCTCATCACTGAGTTTATGTTCTCAATTCTACTGTCTTCAGTTCTTCATAACTTTCTATCTGATTTTGGGATGGGTGGGGAAAGAAATAATCCTCAAGTGTAATAGCCAAAATACAATGTCACCCCTTTTGTTTTTATTGATCAAAGATTTGTTATGAATCAATATTTGAATTGTGACCCTAAGAATCTAAACAGATGCTCTGCTTAAATCTGATCAGTAAGTAGTATTACTCTAATCCCTCTTAACCATGCTCTTTGTGTTGACTGATCCATTCAACAACTCTCCTTCCCAAAAATAGCTTTGCCTTCTTATTCATTATGTGCTTTAGCAGTTATGAATTAATGATATCTGGGTGATTATTTGGATCTAAAGTCAGTACCATAGAGGCTTCCAAAATGTCATTAGTGCTTCTTGATTTAGCAGTGTTAAGCACATGCAGAAACCTGAGCCTGCAGGCCTCATGAGTTTCTGCCCCATTATGTTGGTGTTTGGTTCTACACATTTTCAGTAATGATGTCTGATGAACAGGTGGTCGACTACAATGGGGAGAGAACACTGGAAGGCTTCACCAAGTTCCTAGAGAGCGGCGGCACGGACGGCGGCGCCCCTGCAGGAGACGATGATGATCTGGATGCAGAGGTGAGCTAATTTCTACTGAGCTGAGACATAATTGATTGCTTTATTTGAAGCAATTAAATCACAGCATAGTTGTACCCTTATGAGAAGTTGTTTTTTTTCTTAGTCCAATCAGCTTCACCGAAAAAACCTGTAGCCCCTTCATTACTGAGCTCACAAACAAAACATGACACTTGCGTCTTAAGTGTCTGAATCGTTGACTATATTTGCTGAGTCTGTCTGGACTTTGTTGACTATAGCTTGACTAATGAGCGGCTGCTCCGATGATCTTCATTTACTGGCCCTCTCTACATTTGGCTTTTGGAGACAAGCCAGTGAAACAAAGCAGTATGTTAGTAGGTCAGAGCACTTTATCATGTATTGTATAAACCGCATGTATGCAGACATGCTTTGTGTATGGATTTTCAATATTGGTGCGTTTACATTGTTTCATAAGCAATTTGTAGATGGAGATGTTTTTTGTTAATTTGACACTTTATTTCCAACAAAGTTTCATATTTTGAATCAGAAAATGCACCATTTTATTTTAAACTTCTTTTGGAGTTGAGTCTTGATAATAAAACTGAAAGTCAGGAGCGTAGAAGAGAGTGCACATCTCTCATTGAAACTCTACTGCTTTTGGAGGCATATTGGCTTCATGTCTGAAGTTGCCCAGAATAGGTTTTTGGGACTAGGCACTCTGAGGAGTTTAGGATGTAACCTTAGAACTGACCCACTTTTTTTGTTTTATAAGGGGTTAGGAATGGAATAACTGGAAAGAAACACTATCATGGTATGGTTTTAGGATTAGATGTCCATTTGAAGAAAATTTCAGCTTTACGAAAAATGGCACCTTGCACTTAGTCACCAATAAAGATTTTAGCTTTACATTTTGTATGATATCGACCAGTCTGCCAGGAACACCTGGCTCCATGTCCTGGTCAAACGTGCAGATTATGCAGTTTGGACTTTGACAAACTCCCTGTGTGCAGTGACTCTGCTGTATCCAGTGCACATTAGAAGGGATTTCTTCTAGCACCTTCCCACTCCACTACTGCCAACACGCCCCCTTCCCAGAAGTCTAATTGCAGTGCTGTCCGCCAATGCCCCCTGCAGCTGTCATTGCTGTTTACTGGCCTTTGCCTGGAGACCCGAGCCACCAGATAATAGCCGCACGTGCAAGGCTGTAATCAACATTAGTGTTGTCCTGAATCAGTTGAATCTCCTCTACCCACCTGTCCACAGACTAGATGTGAGGGAATGACTCTGCAGAACAAAGCTGTCATCCATAGCTGTGCTTGTGACAGTGCTGATTGACATTGATTTTTATTTGTTCAGATGTGTTTTAGATGTTTGTCACTGTATGAAGGTCTAGTTTATAATCCAGATTATGAATATTCGTTATTGACTAACAACCCTCTCTGCTGTCCAGGATTTGGACGATATAGATGAAGGACCGGACGAGGACTCTGACGGCGAGGATGGAGGTGACCACGATGAGTTGTAGGAGCTGGCAGTGGAGAGCGAGAGAGAGAGGAGACGAGTCCCGCCCCAACCCTTCCAACCGGTCACCATCACTACCTTCACTTCCCAGTGGACCTTCCCTGTCCTGTGAACATTAATACTTCCCCTCTCGGTCAGTCAGCCGGCCTGTTAGCCAGCTGGCCAGTCAGTCAGTCCATCAGTGGCGTGGCAGGGCCTTTTTTTCGCCTGCCACTTCTCTAAGCTCGCAGCTTCTGGTCAGACTGGTCTTGTCCCATATCTGGGGACTCTGTGGAACAGCACACCACCTCTATGGGAGACCTCAATGCCTTCTCTGCAAAGCTCCACATCAGCTGTTTGCCTTTGTATATTTTAAACCAAATGTAAAAAAAGAATATGGCATTGAGATCCAGTTTTCAAAATGTTTGTTTTTCCTGATAAATTTGCTCCCCTCTTAAAAACCATCTTTCTATTGATCAGTGTGGGTATGAGCTAAATGAGTGTAAAGCGTATTTGTAGGTATGTGGGGATGCCAGTGTTCTTTTCCCTCTGACAATAAACCAGAGGACCAGAGTTTTGTGTGTTGGTTAGGTAAGGACTGAACTCTCAGGGGACAAGGGGCCATCCTATAGATGTTACTTTTTATTTTGCAATGTCTTCACTAAAATACACCCCACAAAGTTTGTTCAGTGTGGCACAGAGGTCCCCTTTCTGTAGCTGAGACCAATAATGTTCTTTCTTTTGGTGGGTGAAGGGGGTTTACTTTGTTTTCATGCCCTTCATTCCCAAACTATTTCCCGGTTCACTCTCCTCATTTCAGCTCGGCTACTGACTATTATTTGGGGGAAAACTTTTTTTTTTATTTAATTGCTTTCACAATGAGTTTTTTTGCTTTTTAATTTAGGACTTGTCATTTTTAATAATGTACCATGGTGCCCAGCTGTAGCCAGTTGGCCCTGTTGGGGCAGAGTTGGCCCCTGGACACACTCTCAGACCTGGGATGGTTTTTGGAGCCATTTCTGATAGGTCGCACTGCATTCATGCCTAATCAGAGATTCATTGTGGTTACTGAAGCGGACAGAGATTGGTACAGTTCCCTGGTCAGGTTGTTTTGAGAGAAGTGTCTGTTCTATCTGAGGCGGGTAGGGAACAGTTGCACAGCCCCACCTCTCACCCACACTGTACCTCCATCCCTTTTGGCTCTGCCCAACACCCATATTGCCACACAGTTGTGTGTTTGTGTGAGTGAGGTGTGAGTGCGCAGTTCTGAATGGTGTAAAAGTGTGTGCGTGTATATGTGTTTGGCATGGAGGGGAGGCTTGAGTAGAGCAAGGTGATGGTTTTGACAGCTGTACAGCGGTAGGGGGAAATAAAATAAAAAAGCATTCCATCATATCCAAATTGATGTGGTAAACGTGAAATGGTGGCCAATAAACAAAATACTAAAATAAGTTTGTCTTCAGTTTCTTTTCTTTTTTTGAACTTCTTGTTTTGTTATAATTAGATGTCTGTAATGCATTTCCAATACATCACACCACATGCACATTATACAAATTATCAAATGTCATGAGGATAATGGGCTAAACTACGATGGTGAACATGGTAAACTTTCTGCCTGTTTAAGCTAGCAATGAGCTAAAAACAACTATGCTAACATAACTAAGCTCAGATAGGATTTTAGAAATACTGAGCTCCATATGAGAGACTTAGCTATACTAGACTAAAGTATACTATACTAGACTACTAGTAGAGACTACAAACCCAGGCCCTAACCCTATACTATATTTGCTTTTACGACACTTAGCTATTTAAGCATAGCAGTGCTTTGAGCCAAATGCTGACATGGTGCTGATACTGTTACAGTGACTTGCTAACTTGTTCAGCAGGTAGATGCTACAGCTGATTAGCAGGGACAGAGAAGTCACTCTGAGGCTGATGTGGGAATGTTCTGTGCACATTCACTTCTGTACTCTGATAAACCATCTGAAGAACTATGGGGAACATGTTAACACCAGATTTAACAATCTGTCCAACCAGCTTGGAGATCATATGTTTTTGACAATTAGCAGTAACTCTGAGCCCAAGACAAACTTCCTCAAGGGGATTTGAACCAAATATGTGAACCCATGGCAAAAGACTAAAGAGTCAGGGCATGAACATGTCCGTGTGTGGGGACCATGCGATCCCAGACTGGATCCATGAGGTCAACCCCATGCTGCAGGTGTGGTTAAAAAAGATTGCCATCACAATTTCTCAGAGCTCAATGTGATGTCTTCAAATTCCATTTGTTTTCTTATTTAACAATTAAAACACAAAAAACTTTCCCTAATTTAACACAAAGTATATCAAAATATCAAATCATCACATCTAAAAAGCCTGAATGACAGTGTTTGGTTTGCATCTTTACATTTTGTGTCATCATTTTCCCTGTATGTTGATGAAGCAAATCATAGTCATTTGTAAATGAGCAGCACCCTTCCTGTGTGTCACATCAGCGACTAACATAGTACATGATTAAGAAGACTGCAGCCTCTTAGACGGTGTATGTCAACAGTCCACACAGCACCAACACGCTCCGGCAGTCATCCCCCTTTATCATGTCTGGTGTTTACTAGAAGCCCCCAGCCTCCCCCTCCCTCTGACCAGGGTGGATGTCACCACTATCTTAATGGGGGCAGCATCTGAGTATGTGGGGGGTGACCACAGATGCAGAGGTTACTGGCTGTCATGACCTGCGACATGAGCTGTATCACAGGATTGTCACAGGTTAGTGGGAGGGCCCTGACGAGTAGGCTGCTCATCTTCCAGGTCTCGTCACTGAAGCTAAGCCTCTTAAAATAGGCAGACAGAGAGTATAAAGAGACCCACTGGCCCTCAGGGCAACAGCTCCTATGTCAATACACTGACCAGCAAGAGCATAACAGACTGATCTTTCTGCAGGTCCACAACTGACATCTCTCAGAAAATCTGCTCTGGTCTCTGAGATTTGAACGAGTCAAACTTCATTGTTGTAAAAGTCTTGTCGGAATTTATCAGATTTTCTGCAAAAACAAAGGGAAGACTGAATTTGACTAGGATGAAGTATCAGTGCCCTGTGTCCCAGACCATGGGAATAAATACTTACGCCAAGGACTGTGGAGTCCCAGTCAGCTGCAAGAGATCTGTTTCTCTGAAGGAGACCCGCAGTGTCCACTTCTCCAATGATATAGTTTTTCAGGACTATGTGCGACACGGCGAACTGGAGAGGATTGGACTTTTCATCAGAGCCAGGAGAGTCACCCTGGACACCATCTACCACTCTGGTGAGCCCCTGAAACTCTACCATAACACTGATCTGTGATTCGCTCATGCAGTTAAGAGATCCTGCTTGTGAGACGACAAACATCTTGACCAAAACTAATTTTCGCCTCTTTATGCAGGTATGGCTGCAATTCACGAGTCTGTCCTGTCTGGGAACCTGGAGTGTGTCAAACTGCTGGTCCACCACGGAGCAGATATCCTCCAGCGAGACGAGGACGGATGGACCCCTCTGCACATGGCCTGCAGCGACAGTTTCCCACACATTGCACGGTGAGCATCCAGTCTTTTTTTATATTGAACAAAAGAGAATCAAATCTCTATTTCACTTCAGAGTGAGACTGTAATTTAGACAATTATGAAAAGAGTGCAACATCAGCACAAGTAGAGAAGAGTCAAAGTCAGCAAAAGTTTCATTATAGAGAAATATCTATAAAAGTTTGTATCAGCAACCAAAACCTACTGGTCATACCAGAGCAATGTCAGAGTATTTTTGAACTGAGCAGTGGTGTTTTATTTTTGAAAGACACAAAGTTTCACTTTTTAGTCTAAAAAGGTGAGAAACAAAGGTGTTGCTGATGATTACACTTATTTTTCCCATAATTAAGCCATTGGAGGCAACTACGATTACATGTGTAAACTATGGCAAGCACATACCAACACACACACATTGGCTGCACAGCTCTCCTACGCCATAGAGGTAAGAGAAGCTGGAGGATCTGCTGCATTCTTGCACCTCACTGACCTTCCTGACACTGAAGCATGGTAGAAACTTGCATTGAGTTTACCAATGTTGCAAATCAGCAAGATTTGATACCTTTTATTCATACTGTTTCCTTTCAGCTACCTTCTGTCGCTGGGTGCTGACCCAGAGCTGGAGAACGACTGTGGGGAGAAGCCGGCTGACCTCATCGACCCGGACAACAAGGAGCTGCTGGAGCTCTTTGGGCTGGCGGTGAACGACTGAGCACCCTGGGCTTTTAAAGCTACAAACTCTAACGCCCAGTCGTCTGACTGCGCTGCAGCCATAGACAGAAAAGGCCACGTCAGCCCAGCATGCTGATTTTGTGAGCTGCCTCAGCTCAGGAGGTCAAGGACTGTGGATGTCTGTTGGATGGAGGGCTGACAGAGACAGTAGGCTGCCTCCAGAGTGGAGGGAACCTTTGGCCGGTAGCAGCTCCTCTCTGATCCCTTGATCTGAGGTTTACTGTGTCCTATGAGAGCTTCAGATCCTTTTATACTGTGGTGAACTGAATGAATCGTTTGATGTGGAGTTGTTGATGTTATTTGGCATGTCACTGGAATTAAGAGGGTTTGTGAATGTTGTGAAACCTGAAGCTGTTGTTGCTGCTCAGCTCATTTGCACTTCCTCTGTCTGCTAAGATTAGAAAAACCAAACAGGCTTGTGTTGTCTGACTTGGTAACACAGTTGATCAGAAGGACGTTTTTCTATTGTTGCCTCTACATAAGTTTCAGTTAATTAGCTGTATTCACTTTTAGTTGTTTGTAAATGACTTTTTATACATTGCTTTTTTAAATAAACTTTGTATACCATTTCTTTAATTTCCCAGCATAGTGTGGAACAACCTAACTAGTGCTGCAATGAACTCTTGAATAAGCATTAATCACTTTCAGCTTCTGTTTATGTTCACGACTCAGTGTCCAGGAATAAATTCACAATGAGAAAGGAAGCTACAGATTCAGTCAACAACCCTTATCAGGGTTATTATGATCAATGGACCAAATGTGTTGGTTTCAACAAACACTTAAAGTGTTGATTTTCATCCTCAGACTCAAAGTGATAAAATGCTCTCTGAAGCAGATCTTAACTTCTCGAAGGATTGTGGACAAACCCACATAGCAGTGTAGAAATGAAAGGACACCTGCAGAAATCTACTTTTTGTATCAACAAAACAAGAAATGAGACCTAGGTCAGCAGATCATCAGCATCACAACACTTCCATATCTACAGTATATGAATGTAAGAGCGGCCTCAACGACTACTGGATGGATAAATAGTCCCCGTTTTCTAACATAGTCACTTTCTAAGGTTGAAGTCAGAATGGATATGTTTTCGAAATGTATAAACATATGACAAAAGGAACATTCTGAACCAGATATAAACTACCCAATAAGGGCCTCTTCAGAGTCATTACTGGAAACACAAAACAAAGTGGTTAATCTCATCAAAAAGGATTAAAGTCAGAATCAATCAGCTGCAAACTGAAATTCAGGTCATATGATTCCAAACTGCAGCTATAAAGGCTTCTGGGAAACTCTGGTAGTCAGCCACACTGATGCATCGTGCAAAGTGACAGGCACAGAATTAATGTGTGTTTTATTCAATTACATATCTTTATAAGCAAAATGCAATTTATTCCAAATGTCCTTTGCATTGAATCAGATGAATAAGTACAAAAACATTATCTAAACACATTATTTACAGCTGAAACAGAAATGGAGCACGTGAACAGGCTTCTGTGAAAGTCTATGTGGGCAGACAGCAGCACCACCTCTGTTGGTTCACTCCTTGAACTTCCACTCCTGTCGGCACATGGGGCACTGCTGCTGGACCTGCTGCGAGTTCAGCCATTTCAAGATGCAATGCATGTGGAAACAATGGGAGCACTGACCCCAGACCAGCGGACAGTCGTCTCCAGGCACTTTGCCTGCAAAAGATGTTTCATATTACAGTTCCAACTTAATAGTGGGTGGTGGTGTTTCACTTTACCTAAAAAGATACTGAGAAATAAGTTCAGGTCTCTAAATTTGATATAAAAGGGACCTTTAAAATTGCAAGATTAAAGTTTTGATATTTTGACATTGACAGCAGATCCTTGCTGTCAATGTCTGCACAATGTCTGCACTGCTCCCAGTCAACCACAGACACTCAATATACCACACTCTGGTTTAAACTAATGTAACTCTGCAATATGCATTTTCTATCTCTCCAATTTCAATATCTTATATGTGCAATTGTGTTACATTGTTTATATTCCATTCAGTGTATTCTTTATATTGTACGTTTATTTATTTATTACTTTTACTGATGTTTCCAACATTTTTTATCTTCTTTGTTGCTATAACATGTCTATATGTCAAGTTTCAAAAGATTTTACTTTAGAAATTTAACGAAAATTAAAAGGAAAGTCTGCTCAATTTTCATTATATCACTAATTACTTGCTCATATTAAATATATATATTTTTTAATCCTAGTATCTATTTGACCTCAGCCTTGTTCATGGTGACCCCCACTCTCTGTATGTTAGGTTTCAAGTGATTTTTGACTATTGACTATTGCAATCATATTTCCCAATATTTGGGAGACATCCTCACTCCTGCACTAAATCTGGGTAAAGGAATGTGGTGCCAATCTCTTTAATCTCTTTAAAGGCACTGATTCACATCTCTTGACACGTGGACAGTGGGCACCACAATGAAAAAGAGTGAGGTGAAATATCTTTGTCACCTCTAAAGGATTTAAACAAAAATAATATAAATATGAGCAAGTTATGAATGATATAATGAAAAAGAAGCCAACTTTCCCTTTGATTGTCTTAAAAAAACATACATATAATATTCCATTTCATTATACGTGTTAACGTCTTGTGTGGAAACCAAATCAGTCGTCCCTAATAAGTGACATTAAACTTTCAAAGTTTGTCTTCGGCCTTTTATCCGCTCCAAGCACCGCGAATAGACGCGTTCATTCATTGACTCATCGATATTCAAAGCTCGGCTCTCTCATACTCACAGTCCGGGCAGCAGCCATTGAAGGGCATCCTGCAGATCCCACAGTTTTCATCATTGGCCACCCAGAGCCAGGAGGCCACCCCGTTCCACTGCCGGATCTTCACCTTCATCCTGGGGCTCTGACAGGAGCAGCAGACCGTCAACACGCTCCTGCTTCAGGCACAGCAGCCGATGTTAGCATGTAAGCTAACATTGACGGAGAACTCCCGCTGTAGCTTTTCTACCTCGTAGATGTTGACAAATATCAACCGACTCACCAGGCGACGTCTCTCGATCTCCAACACGACTTAACTCACTACGTGTGTTTGCAAACTAAAAAGCATTTTGTGTCCAGTTGAAGGTTCATCAGCTAGTGCACCAGGGGGAGAAGGAAGAGCTTCTTCTTCTACTATTCAAATTGAGCTCCGAAAGGCTGCATGCTGGGAGAAGAAACACTGCCCTCTTCAGTCCGTTTTTGGAAGGAGCGTTTGAGCGCAAGGAACTGAAAATAGCGACAATATCGTTTATGCTCCTCTCTACAGCTTGTATATATTATACTGATAACCTGCTAACCTTGTTTCTGTGTAATGCTATATATTTTACAGAGACAAATACACAAAACACCCTTTCTGTATATAAATAGAGTAATGCTTGCTCCAGGAGGCAGCTACAATATTAGAAACACAGCCTGTTGCACAGTGAGTACTTTCACTTTAATAAAATGAATTGATGGGTAAGTTAGATTTGAAATGAACTTGTTGTTTCCAGTGGAACACGCATGTCAGAGACTGTTTAACGTGAATTGTGAGACACAGGTCAGGACCAGGTTTCAGTCAGAGAGGATCTGAAACAATTGTCATTATAAATATGGACTACTTAACATATAGGAATATTTATTAAACGAGCTGCAGCTGACTGTATGACATCATATAGTTATCTGGCTGACGTTTTCTCCTTAATTGTGTTTGAATGCTTCTGAAGGGCACATTCCTCATGACTAAAAAATTCAAAAATTCTGAAAATTCAAGATTTGAGTGTCCTGATATTGTCTGGGTGACAGGTGGTAAACTTCTCATTGTGAAGTGAAATTAGGAAGAATTTGAAAATGTGATAATTTTGAAGGCTTTAAATCTAAAAATCTTAATTAGAAAGTCCTGGTATTTTCTGGGTGACACTCTGAGGTGGTGAATTTCTTATGAAGTGGAATTAGTCTGTGGAAACAGGTAGTTTCTCAATGACAGTCAGTGGTAATGAGAAATTATTAATTGTTTAAGTCTCAAAATAAATCTCTGAAATAGTTTCACGGGCAGTCACAATTTTCCATTATTGATATTATTTATTATTTATAATTACTTCATTTAGTTCAATTATTTTTGTTTATCTAAATTAATCAATTATTTTTTTACCTCTTTAATTCATTCATGCATTCACAGACTGAGCAATTGTACAGAGCCCCTGAAGGCCCAAAAGATTATATTTTTTTAACTTGTGCGCACAAGATATTACCTAAGATGTCTGTGATTTAATCACTCAGATGCACACAGCCACTAGATTTGTACCATCGCTTGGAGAAAACTCAACTAATAAAGTTGTATATTCACCTGGGAATGTTATACAATGAAATGATCTTGCTCTTGCACAGAGACACAGGATTGTTGCTGCTCACACTGAAGGAAAACAGGCTCAGCAGACAGAAGGACTGTGCTTCAATCATAATACTTGAGAAATGAACAAACTCTTAAAAGCTGTACACACAACTTAATGTTGTCTTCAAGCATCGGCCAGTTATGTCTTTACTAAGCAGATATTAACTCTGTGTGCACAACTTATTTAACTTGTAGCAACATGATATTATGATATTATCTTGTGCGCATAAGATAAAAGCACATGGTCTTTTGGGACTTCAGGGACTCCGTACTTGTGACGTCACATTTACCGATAGGTCGCTTTTTTAAAATCAGTGTAACACGTTAGTAACTGAACGCTTAGAAACAATGTGTTGTGAGTGACAGCGCGTGTGACCGTGTGACTGGCTCGGGTTCAAATCCCCCATGTTCTACCCACTTGAGTAACGGATGTAGCTTTGATCCCCACTTCATCACAGCGGACTTTATTTCAGACTTTGAAGAAGACTTTGAGGTTTTCGCCAACTCTCAGTCAGCGTCGCTGTGTGGTGTCCGTTTCCGGACAAGTAGGCTCATGCACTCGTGGTAAGTTTGTCCCCACATCTTTAATAAATATTCTAAACACAACTCATTGTCATCGACAGCTACAACTAGCAGTGTTAGCAACTAGCAGTGTTAGCACCAGCGAGTGGTTAACTCCTAGCAGCCGCTAACGGATGTGACGTAAGTCACGTGCGAATTGTGCCGCTCGTGTCTTCATGTTTATGGTTTAAGTTCTTAACCTGAGTTCTACAGTAATTTAAGTTTTTTTTAGAAGCGCTATATAAATACGATGTATTATTATTATTATTTTGATCACCTTTTTAACTGGTGGTTTACTAAACTGCAGTGTTAATCAATATGTAAGTAATAGGCTGCAGTCAGTGTCTTCCTCAGGTCTACACGTGTTACGGTGTGTGTGGAGGGGCTGACTATAGAGGGGACATCTAGTGAGTGAACAGATCGCCACGTGTGCACATATTGATCACTAACTTCTCATCCCCATATGAGGTGTGTAATAGGAGAAGGGGAATGCACGTTTTAAAGCTTATGTCGGGTAAACGTGTCTGTTCTGCATTGTGAATCCAGACCGTGGATGTTTGATACAGACCTATCTAACGTCACATCTGCACTTTGTTCTTGCTAGTCCAACTGTGTCGTGTGACCTAGATTTCATTTTGTTTGTCTGCTCTTTATGAGTTCTTCTCCTCTGAATCTGCAATGGGGATGTTTTGGAAAGTTACTGATCCTCGATGAAATCCACAGCATTAGTCTTGATGGAAAATGAAATGAATGTAATGGAACCACAGCAATTATCTCAGAGGTATGGAAGCATATTGCTGTCACACCAGAAAACAAGAAGATCAGTATAAAACTATAACATGGGAAGTTTACTGTTATCATATCATCAGGTCTTGGGTAGAGGTAAACTTCCCATTATGTTCACTGTGGCTGGCTCAAAACACTGAGGTAAAGTTGGCAAGATATCCACAGATTGGATGAATAACAAAAAAATGAAATGTTAAATCACAAACAAAGCCTGCTTACAATCAGAATGAGGTATACAACCAGTGACAGCTTTATTTTCCATCAAAACAAGCCGAAATCCTGTCAGGATGAAATCCAGTACAGTAGGCGTGAGACGAGTGGACGTTGCACTACAAAGTGCAACGCTGAAAACGCATACTACAAAAATATTCAATATATTCACTCCTGAGTACTGTGGGGTTACCAAAATCAATAGACATACATGGTCTCTTCCTGGTTATAATAAATATGATATATTTGATGATGATAAATATCTTTTTATCAGGTGATAATGATCGTTGTTTCTTTTTCTAGTGTGACATCAGTATGCTTCCGTTCAGAAGCCTTAATCATTGTTGTGATTTAAAATAACATGGTCTTCAGTGGCTGTTTGTTCAAGATGATATAAGCAGCACTTAGAAAATACATTATGTAAATCCTAGGGCTGGTCAATAAAACAATATTAATAGTTATTGTAATATAATTTTCACCAACAGCAATACAACAAAAGCTGAACCAAAATAGTACATATGCGTTAAGGAGGTATAACACATAACTCCACTACCTCAGATTTGTAAAAGTGATGGTCATTCTCTGCTAATGAAGAAGAGTTTAAAACCACAACCCTGACTCAAGCAAAAACTTATGTGTCTCATGATAGTTATCCATATCAACTGAACAATTTTATTAAATATACATTTTCAGCCACATCACCCAGTAAGTTTTGCAGGAATAAGAATGACTTTTGAAAACAAGCATATAGATCTTTTTGTCCTAATAATGAAAAAATTTGGCTCCGTTCCGTCAAGACTACTGTTGTTGAATAGCAACGTTGAACATTAACTCATAGCTTCTGGTTTTTTTACACTCATTATCTTCTCATCTTTTCAGGAACCTCTGCCTCTGTGATGGACCATCAAACCATTCTCAAAAGTATACTGGAGGAAAAATATGACGTACTATATGAAGAAGTAATACTGCCTTCAAGACTTTGCTATCGGAATCTCAAGCACGACTACCAATTTTCTGATTTGGACCAGCAAGAGTTTAGATATGTTGAATATTCCTGCCTTCACCCTTTCGCAACCGTCCCGCTCACTGACATTTTATCATGTGACTGCAAACATAAAAGCAGCAAAAAAACCATCATCACTCTTGGAGTGTGTGGAGTTGGAAAATCCACAACTGTGCGAAGCTGTGCTCTGGAATGGGCTGAGGGGACAGGGTTCCAGGATATCCACCTCATGTTCCCTTTCACATTCTGGGAGTTAAGTATGCTGAAACAAAAGATGCCTTTGATCTTACTTCTACAGTCACTTTTCCCAGGAGTGAAGAATATTGACGCTTCCAGTCTAAATCGAAAGGATGTGTGGTTCGTCTTTGATGGACTGGATGAGTACCATCACCAGCTAAAATTTGACGCTCCACCAGTGAGGGATGTTTATGAAGTAGCCACTGTGGATGTACTCATAACCAGCTTGATCAGGGGGACTTTACTTCCCAATGCTCACATCTGGATAACAACCGGGTATGCAGCAGCAGGACAAATCCCTGGTGAATACTTGCTGAAAGAGACTCAACTACAAGGGTTCAGTGATGTGCAGAAGATGGAGAAGTTCCACTCAACTCTCAATGATAATGATATGGCTAACAGAGCAATCGACCATGTGAAAATCTCATGGAGTCTGGCCTCCCTTTGTCTGATACCTCGAATATGCATCATCATGGCACTTGTTTTGGAGAGTTATTTATGTAACGAAAAAAATAAATTTAAAATCAGTCCTTTAAATCTGACCCAGATTTACACAGTTCTAATGAAAACATCAAACTCTGATATTATTCCCAAGCTGCAAAGGATGGCACTGCTTCGGTTGACAGAGCGAAACGTAATATATGAGGAAGATCTTCTAAAATGTGACATAAGTGTAAAGGAAGCGTCAACCTTTGCCAAGAAATGTCCACTTATGTTGATGGAAGAGAAAGGGGTGTTTGCCTCAGTGTTTCGCTTCGGTCACTCAAGCTTTCGGGACTTCTTCGCCGCATGTGCTAAAGTGGACGACATTCAGGCATCATCTTTCCCGTCTACTCATTGTCAGGCAATACTGGACGAGGCATTGCGAAGTGATGCAGGGAAAATGGATGTCTTCCTGCGTTTCATATTTGGCCTTCTTAAAGAGCGTCGAATGTTTCAGCCCAATAATCAGCTGTTTAAATACACCAAGAAGACGATCCTTGAGAAAGTTATGACTTTCAGGGCAGTGGGTCTGCTCCACTGTCTGAGGGAATATGACCGCAATGCTTTCGTACATGAGATCAAGCTCTTCCTAAAGTATGGCTTCTCACCAATTGAGGGTTTCGCACCATTGCATTGGCATCTCTTGATCCAAAGGACCATAGCTTATGATTGGAAGAGGCCGAAATTTGTGATGGATGTATCCATGAGAAGTGACGAAAGTGTCCTCCGAGAGCTACCAGCCATCATGAAATCAACCAAAGTCATGTAAGTTTTTTTCAATTGGATTCATCCATTTACATTCCATACATGCATCCTTTTGTTTCTATCATATTTTTCTGGTGGCCACATTCAAATAAAAGCAAAACTATTTATAAGGCAAGGGACCCACAATGTTTTCTTTGGGATTTCGGTGCACTGTCTCTTCACATTGACTGCACTTACATCCATATCAGGTCAGTTATTGGGGTCTGTCTGTGATTGTCCTACTGTGTAGTAGAAACACTAGGGGGACCAAGTCTAAAAAGTGCTATGGTCCCTACACTTAGACTCAATGTTATAAATTCTATTCTAAACACAGCTTAAACGGAAAGTTTTACTTTGACTTCTCATTGTTTTACATTATATCTTCATTCATTCAATGAAGTCTATGAAGACACGTGACAAACAACGGAACTCGGCACATGAGAAAGAGTTAATGTGAGATCAAAAGAGAAATCAATTTGCTGTTAAATAATTTGTGCTTCATATTGTTAATTAAACGCTAGTATTCTATACCTAATTTTTCTTAATGTCTGTAGCACTAAGATGTCAATTGCACATCTATAAAAAATGGGTCATAAATATATACTGTAGCCTAAATTTTTAATGTGGTCAGTTGTTTCCTCAAACAGCTGGACCCTGTAGTTTTTGGCAAATAAATAAATACAATTTATTTAGAGTGTGAATTAACAGCATCATTTCAGTGTGTGTGCAAGTAACTGATAATACAGTAATCAAGGAAACTGTTAGTTGGTGTAACCGTAAGGCTGATGTGCTGGTGTTTTTATAGAATAGTTTTTCAAAAATGAATCAATTATCAATTGATCAATTATACAGAGGAATAAAAGCATAATTAGGCAGTGTTTAGTTGATTCAATTCTTTCTTGGTTCTGGTCTTTTCATGGGATTTGTTGACCAATGATGTAGAATATTACCAGCCCTCCTTTGGGCACCATTTTTCCCCGTGTCAGTAACTCTCTTCTCCTCTCAGGCTGGGATTCTCTAACCTGACGGACAAGTGTTGTCCAGCTTTGGCAGCTGTCCTGAGCTCAACAGAGTCATTTGTGAAAGAGCTGGACCTAGGATACAACAACATCAGTGACAGTGGAGTGAAGACACTCGTGGAGGGGCTGAACAATCAAAACTGCAGACTGAGAACGCTCAGTTTGCAAGGCTGTGAAGTGACCTCCCAAGGCAGTAAATACCTAGCCACGGCCCTGAGTCAGTCCCAGAGACTACGGCAGCTGGATCTCAGCAGGAATAACATAGGAGACAATGGACTACAGCACCTTTCAAATGGTTTGAGATCTCCTGAATGCCAGCTATTAGCACTCAAGTAAGTGTTATCAAAAAAACTTTTGTTCCCCCTTTCTGGGTATAAAACCAGATAAAATAATAATACATTTTAAATCCTCATTTTACTCATTGCTCTAAATATTTCTGTTCTGTTACTGTGTCTTTGTCCTTATAGACTATCACAGTGCAACATTGAGGAGAGGGGCTGCTCCTATCTGGCCTCAGCTCTGGAAAAGAACTCTGACAGCCTGAGTGTGTTAGATCTAAGCATCAATATGGTCGGAGACAAGGGGGCCAGTGAGATCTTTAAAAAGTTTGATATTTCAAAGCTGACAAAGCTGGAGTGAGTATGACTTAATATACACCCTGCAGCCACAACATCTGGTGCAGTTTAGGTTTACTGGATAACTTTTTGCATCTGCTCACTTCTCTGCGGCAGGATGTACCACTGTGGACTCACCGCGTCAAGCTGCAGAGCCATCGGGGAAGCTCTGAGGCGTGAAGAAAACACCCTGTCGGAACTCAACCTGAGCAACAACAACTTGGAAGATGAAGGGTTAACGCTCCTCTCCATTGGCAATAGTGAATGGTGTCCTCTCGAAAAACTCAAGTAAGGAAGTCTCAGTCTCTTTTTTTCACTTAAACTGCTTTCAGGCATGCATTGAACTCTGGAAATCTCCTGAAATTATGTGGAGGGGCTGTAATGTTCGAATGAGCCCATGTGAGAACACAGTAGGAGATAGTCCGGAGGATTCACCCTGAGCAAGTGCATGGATTGATGACATTTCTAACATGCGCGGCTGCAAAACAGTAGAAATATCTGAGAATGAAAAAGAGGAACCATACACGTATAAGACATCAAGGATGATGTCAACTTGGAAAGACAAGATTCATGGGCTTTTGTGATGCGGGCTGACACTGGTGTGATGTGCTATAAACAAAACACCTGATCTCCGCAGTTGAAATCCTACATAAAGTCCTGCCTCTTGCATGCTGTGCCACCCCTCACCTGAATACGCTGTAAATTTCTGTTGTGAACGTGTCTCAGCAGAGAGTCTCCTACTGCGTTGTTCATGTGTGAAAGTCCAACTGAAAGTCAGGACCCCATTGTCTAAAGAGGCTAAAAATAAATGAAAATACTGTAAATGGATAATTTTCTTTTTCACTGCTTCATTAAGTTGTTATGAGATAAAGGCTTTTTCTTCAGCTTCCAGCTAAAATGCTCACGTATTAATCACTTAATTTGCCTAAACCATCAACCAATGACATTGTCTTTTATTTCCCCTCAGCATCTCAAGATGTGGAATCACTGCAGGCAGTTGTAGCTTTTTGCCATCTATGATATTAGACCTCAATCTCAGCATGAACAGCTTGGGAGATGACGGGGTCAAATATTTTTTGGCTGTTCTGAAGAATCCCTTCAGCTACCTGCAAACTCTCAAGTGAATAATTTTTTATCAAAATTCACAACAATATATTTTTTGTGTTGTGTTTTGAGAACAGTATGTTTTAACATTGCTTTTTTGTTTCATGTCAGCCTGAGCCGCTGCAGCCTCACTCATGGCTGCTGCGCTGAGCTTGCATCAACACTTGCATCAAAGACTGGCAGCGTGACTGAGCTGGATCTGTCTGAAAATGACCTGCAGGACAAGGGACTAAGGAAACTCTGCGTGGGACTCAGAAACCCTCAGTGTAAACTTCAGAAGCTGTCGTAAGTTCTTAATTTAATTATTTCGCTTGTCAAAGAAGTAACTCTCCCAAATAGAAATGTATTGTTTTCAGTTCAAACTTGTGGTGAGTTTTACTCCAAGGAACTAGCAGTCACTATATTTGTAATACTTCAGAGAGCTTGAGCAGCATCGTCTTTGTTGAAAATTGCAAAGATCCATCTAATATCAATGCCGTTTACCCACCGAGGGTTGCCAATCCCAGCTGACACTGGGTGAGAGGCATATTACACCTGGGACAGGTCAGTCCAAAAATTTGAGCAATAATCAATATTTAAAATAATATTGACCAATATGAGCCATTAACAGAAATATGATTATCTGTGTTAAAGTTGGCTGATATACAACGATATGAAAACTTTTATTTTACAGAATGAACAATGAAGAGAAGATTTGCATTTATTTTTAAGAATTGGTTTATTATATGTATATTTTCTTGACTCAAGCTCTATATATTTGGTTGTAATTGTTTTTTAATTTATAGCTATTCAGTATTTTACCCCTGTCAGTCACCCTGATGTGGAATGGTCAGTTGGCACTGGGCTATGGAAAAGTAAAGTGGGGTGTATGTTTCTCTATGGACCATTTGATATATAAATGTTGTAAGACATGCACTGAAACTTAAGTTAGTGGCCAGTTCTATTTACTGGTGCATTCTAATTTGACATATCGCCATTTCCAATATGAATCTGAATTGACCTCCATCCTGCTTCATATGTTATCAAAACACAAACACATTTGAAATGTAGGTTTGGGAGTAATTTGACATTTTCTGATACTGGTTCTGATGGGATACCTGAACTGTAATGCATATTGCAAAATGACACATCAATATTACATTTTCGACTCCTAACTTTGAATGAAGGTCTAAAATGTACATCTACATCAAGACACATCTATTAAGAAATTTTGACTTAATTCTCTCTCTGAGACTCGCTAAGTCAGCCCTTTTTGGATTATGAACTTGTAGAGTTTAATTTAGTTGGTGTTGATGAAGATCTCCTGGACTGGTTTTGTTTCTCTCCAGCCTGCAGACCTGTGGCCTGACCTCGAAGAGCATTCAGTCCCTGATCAGTGCCCTGAGGTCCAATCCCAAATATCTGGCAGAGCTGCATCTGATGGGCAACAGGCTGGAGGACTCAGACATCAGAGCGCTCCTGGACCTAACAAAGAACCAAACATACACACTGCATACAACAGAGTGAGTCCAGATATTTATGGATATTGGTTTAAAAGCTCATATGTTTTCAATATCTCTGCAGGTATTAATAATGTATCAGTTCAAACTAAAACTGAAATGTTACTTTTCTTTCTTTCCTTTCAGTTTGTCAGAAGATTGAGGAAAGCAGATGTGCGGACTCAAAATCATAAATCACAATCAGCTGCCACCACGATCTAGAATCATCCACTAATTCTTACCTAAACAAGTGTTTTCTGTGCCGGACATGACAAGGCTTCATTGTGCAGCACTTCAAAACTGAATAATACAGATAAAGGGAAATTAACATATGAATAGCTGATGTCATTAATCTACTCGTGTGCCTCTCTGTATTAATATTGTTTTTTATAATGCAGATCTACAATTAATGTTTTCTCAGTCACCAAATAAATTTGTAATGTTCAGTGCTGTGTGGAGCTGGTTCATTTCTGTGTTGTAGCCATAGACTGTATTAGGGTTAGTATTTACAAATTAGGCTGCATTCTGTATGAGCTGCAGAGGTCGGATGGCACTAGCAGGTAGACCAGCCAGGAGGGAGTTGCAATAGTCTAGGCATGAGATGACCAGAGCCTGGACCAGAACCTGTGCCATCTCTGAGTGAGAAGGGGATGTATTCTCTTAAAGTTGTGCAGCATGTATCTACATGAGTGGGTTGTTGCAGTAATGTTGGCAGTAAGGGAAAGTTGACTGTCGAGTGTCACACACAGGTTTCTAGCAGTCTGGGTGGGGGCTACCACGGAGTTGTCAAATGTAATAGTCAGGTCATGGGTGGGAGAGCCTTTCCTTGGAAGGAAAAGTAGCTAGGTGTTGTCAAGGTTGATTTTCAGGTGGTGTGCGGACATCCACTGAGAGATGTCAGTCAGACAGGCAGATATTCGTGCTGCTACCTGTGTTTCAGATTGGTGAAAAGAGGATTAGTTGGGTGTCATCAGCATAGCTGTGGTAGGTAAAGCCATGTGAGTGAATGACAGAGCCGAGAGAGTTGATGTACAGAGAGAAGAGGAGGGGACCCAGGACGGAACCTTGAGGGACCCCAGTAGTGAGAGGACAAGGTTCAGACACAGATCCTCTCCAAGTTACCCGGTAAGTGCGGTCGTTGAGGTAGGATGAGAGCAGGGAGAGAGCAGAGCCTGAGACACCCAGATCCTGAAGGGAGGAAATAAGGATCTGGTGGTTCACTGTGTCAAATGCAGCAGAAAGGTCTAGAAGGATGAAGACAGAGGAGAGAGAGGCTGCTCTAGCAGTGTGAAGTTGCTCAGAGACAGCAAGGAGGGCCGTCTCAGTTGAGTGGCCTGCCTTGAAACCAGACTGGTGAGGATCAAGAAGGTTATTATGGTGGAGATAGGAGGAGAGTTGATTAAAGATAGCTCGCTCAAGAGTTTTGGAAAGATTGGGAAGAAGAGAGACAGGTCTGTAGTTGTGTACTTCAGACGGGTTAAGGGTGGGTTTCTTCAGGAGAGGGTTCACTCTTGCCTCCTTCAGAGAGTTAGGGAAACAGCCAGTTGACAGGGAAGTGTTGATAAGATGGGTGAGAAAAGGAAGAAGGTCGGGAGCAATAGACTGAAGAAGGTGATGGGGTCAAGGGGGCAGGTGGTTGGGCGGGCGGAGGTTACCAGGGAAATAACTTGATTGGGAGATGGGGGTGAAAGAGGAAAGAGAAGGGGATGGAGATGAAGTTGATGGAAATTTGATTACAGAAGGTGGGTTTGAAAATGAGGAGCGTATGTCATCAATCTTTTTTGTAAAGTAGTTGACAAAGTGGCTTGGTAGAAGGTTGGAAGGAGGAGGGGGACTGGGGGGGTCAAGGAGGTTGGAAAAGATGGAGAAGACTTTTTTGGGGTTTGAAAAAGAGGATCGAATTTTAGTTTGATAAAAAGAGCTTTTGGCTGCAGAAATAGTAGCAGAGAAGGAAGGGAGAAGAGATTGATAAGTGAGCAGGTCATCAGGGTGTTTCGATTTACGCCATTTCCTTTCTGATGCTCGCATAGTGGCTCTGTCGGCATGCATCGAGTCAGACAACCACGGAGCTGGGAAGGACTTGCGCACCTGTCGTGAAGTAAGAGGACAGAGACAGTCAAGAGAGGAGGACAGGGTGGAAAGGAGAGCGTCTGTGGCAGAGTTAGGATGCATGAGTGAAAAAGAGTCAGATGAGGGGAGGGCTGATAAAACAGGAGGGAGAGAGTGAGCGAATGTTGCGATGGACAGGTACAGTCTGTTGATGTGGTAGGGTTGTCAGATTGTGAAAGTGGGAGAGAGTAAGAGATAAAGAAGTGGTCAGAGACATGAAGTGGGTTTACAGTGAGGTTAGAGGTAGAGCAGTTTCTGGTGAAAATATAGTCAGGGTGGTTACCAGCTTTGTGAGTAGGAGGGGAAGGACTGAGTGAGAGAGCAAAGGAAGAAAGTAAAAGTAGTAGGTCAGATGACTTCTATTCTGGATGTTGAATTCACCCAGAAGGACAAGTGGAGGGCCATTTTCTGGGATGTTCGATAGGAGGAAGTCTAATTCCTCCAAAAAATCTCCTGCAGGACCTGGTGGATGGTAGAGATGTGTTGAAAATGTTGATGTATGTTGATTTCGATTGTGTGTTTCAATATACATAGTTCTATGTATATTGGGGCTTCAGTGAGGGTAACCTTGAGTCGGGTGAAGGCTGCAGCACAGGAATCGTCCCAGTTGAATGGACATCCCTTTTCTGTCAGGCAGAGGAGTGGGCTGGCGATGGTGGCAAAGTCTCGAACAAAGCGGCGGTAGTATGAGGCCAGGCCCGGGAAGCTGCGCAGTTCACTGACATTGGCAGGGGTGGCCAATCTCTGACAGCAGCCACTTTTGCTGTGTTGGTGGCCACGCCTTGAGCACTGACAACATGTCCCAGGAACTCTGTCTCCCTGGTCAGCCGGTGACACTTTGCAGGGTTGAGCTGCAGCCCAGCCTGGCGGATGGCAGTCAGGACCTCTCGCAGGTTGGCCAGGGCTCTTTTGAAGTTGCTGGCATGCACCAACAGGTCATCAAGGTACACAACAAAACGGCTCCTTGGTACATCCACCAGCACCCTCTCCATTAACCTCTCAAAAGTTGCTGGGGTGTTGCAGAGCCCAAATGGCATGACATGGAACTGCCACAGCCCCTGTCCGATGGTGAAAGCAGTCTTTGGTCTTGCATCGGGAGCCAACTCCACCTGCCAGTAGCCACTTCGCAGGTCAAGGAAACTGAACCAACTGGACCCCGAGATGTAGTCAAGGGCATCATCTATGCGAGGGAGTGGTAAGAGTCCTTCTTTATGACAGCATTCAACCGGCGATAATCCACACAGAAACGCCAGCTGCCATCCTTCTTCTTCACCAAGACTGCCGAAGCTGCCAATGGGCTGTTGGAAGGCTCAATCACCCCAGCAGCCGCCATCTCACGGATTTTGTCCTCCGCTGCCTGTCGTTTAGCAAGGGCCAGCCTATGGGGGCGTAGGCAGATAGGTTGGGCGGAGCCCTTCTCGATACTGTGCTGGACCAGCCCAGTCTGCCTGCAGTCTTCGTCTCTGATGTAATCATTTAAGAGGCGTTTTGCTAATGGTAGGTAGCAGTCTCTTTGACCACTTAGCCAGACTCTCTTCCTTGCAACGAGCCCGCATAGCAGCCATTTCTTCCACCCTAGGCACCACTTGATGCTCTCATGCGCCCTTTCTAACTCTGAAGCGCTCGCTTTCTCTCTTTTATCCTCAAGCGGTTAAAAAAAAAAACAATAACTCTATCACATCTACAACTAGAGACTATCCACCCCCCTCACCATGTCTTCTCATTGGTTCACAACCAAAAATAAAACACAGGCGCGGTACCTGTCACTTTGACATAGAGTGTCCAGACTTCTCATTGGTCGGGCCGGATTTTGGAGAGAACGGAAATCAGAACCTGACACACCCTCATTAGAAGGGGGGAATACCACACGTGGCAGCCTCCCATTGGAAGAGGGAGGGACTTTGGGGCGTGGCTTGAGGGCGTGGCTTGGGGGCGGAACTTGCTAGCTCCTGATTGTTCCGGGGAGGTGGGGGCGTGGGTTCAAAGGTTCAACCTGTCACTTTGACGAACAATGTCCCTCTTTTCTCTCTTGCAGCACTTCAAAGTTGAATAATACAGACAAAGGGAAATGAACGTATGAATAGCTGGTGTTTTCATTAATCTACTTGTGTGCCTGTCTGTATTAATATTATTGATTTTTATAATGCAGATCTACAATTAATATGTTTTCTCAGTCACCAAAAAAAATTGTTTTTGTTCAGTGCTGTTTGGCGCTTGTTCATTTCAGTGTTGCAGCAGCACCCCGCCTAGTGGCCAGGCCTCGCACTTTCAGTCAGTGACGCGTTTGACGCCGAAAGGGTCCCTGTGCTGCGGTCTGAGTCCGTCCTGCAAAACAGGCAGCGTCTCCTGTGTCCTCACCGCAGATCAGCAGTGAACGCACCTCAGAGGAGAAGGTAGGCTACAAGACGTATTCAGGTGCAGCACAAAAACACAGGATCCATCTCGACATCCTCTGACAGACGCGCTGCAAGCAGCAGCTGATCTCAGGGACGTTTCTATCAGGTGTTGTGTTGTGTGTGCGGGGCACTAAGAGAAGGAGGTAGTTGGATGCTCTGTGGTTTTGCTGTTATGGAGATGTGATGCCATGCAAAGTGCAGAGGGGTGTGGGCTGGCACCACAGCGGGCTGCCCAGCAGACAGGGCCTGTGTGGCGCAGTTCCAGCGGAGAGAGAACTCATGTGACAGCTGGTCCTCATCCGGCTGCCACAGTCTCATCCCTGCCGCGTCTGGACGCTGCTGACACACGGAGAGAAAGCTGCTCCGCTCTGCAGCGCGATGTCCCCGCGTCGCTTCGCCACCGCAGCGTCTCACACAACACGCTCATCCTGTCACTCATTGCAACCACAACAGGTTTCTGGATGGAAGCAGTCGATCGTTTTCGATCCGTCAAAGGCAAATGAAGGGATATAAAAGTCATGATATCAGCAGGTATCTGGGCTGTCGCGCTGTGACGTTGTTATGTTGGTTGCCATTGAAAACACTCAACAAGAAATAGTTTAATATCAAACAGTCAATGATAACTACACAGAGGGATTCAAATATGAGTATTGCCATTATTGTTAATATCATCATATTCGTGTTTCCCCTGTTAATATTGTTTGAAGTTGTTCCTTCCTCTTGCTGAGGGTTAAGAACAGAGGATGTCGCACCTTGTGAAGCTCTGAGACTAATTGTGATTTATGAAAACAGGCGACACAAATACAATTTGTTTGATTGAAATAAAAGTTCACGCGCGAGTTCAAACCGTGCTGACCGGTGTTGCGCTGAATTGTGCGTGCCCGCAGAAAAGTGCATTCACCTCGCGGGAGCGCGCACCCCCACAGCGGAAAGACGCCACCGGACTTCATCTCTGAAGCGATGTGCTGTATTAATAATTAAGAAGAATTTTATAATCTCGTTTGTTGGTGTTTATTAGTGATGATAAATGATCCGATGCCTATTGTTCATGGATGTTTAGCTACAATTGTCTTCCTGGCTGAAAACAGGGGGTTGCCATTCTCAGCTGGTCCCCCCCCCCCCCCCCCATGCAGGTCCCTTTTCTGATACTTTGTGGTCAAACACTGATACCAGCTGATAGTTCTGGGTGTTACGACTTTACATTGAGAATTTCATCCATCTAACACTCATCTGTTCTGAGAAAATGGAGGGATGCATATTTCGGCAGGCTAAAAATCTGCTTTGCAGAGAAATGTATCTCCCTCTTAAGTTACCACCAAAGTTTTTGGACTGTTTTGCCTTGTTATTGATAATTTCATACATCCAACACTCATCTTGTCTCAGAAAAGAAGGGGATGCAAATCTCAGCAATTAATCAAATACACAACTGCCAAACAATGCATTCAGATTGCAACTTTATTTCTCGAGATCTATAAACCAAATTGCATTTTTTTGACGTTTGTCTCTACAGTCAGGTCAATAATACGGAAATAGCTGGGCATTCATTACATGGCAGCAGTTCTGCAGATAGTCACACATTCAACACTTCAACACTTAATAACAACCCTTAAAAGCTAAATGTTAATCGTTAAAAATGTCTTTTAGCACATGCAGGCTTTATTTGATTGAGTTAGGCATTTTTTTCCATATTTTAACACCAACATTCTCGTCCTCAGAAATATTATCAGACCAATCACAAGGAAACGCTTTTTCAATTGAGTCTAATAAATAATTAATGACTCTAAACATTCACGAACATATATTTATATATATTTTTTAATATTGTATTTTAATAAAATGCTCAATGAAAACCATTATGACAAGAAAGTTGCAAATGATGTGAATGTTGGGCGGCTGTGGAGAGCAGTTGTCCTCCAACCAGAAGGTCGGCGGTTCGATCCTCAGTCTTCTCCATCTGGGCAAGATACTGTCTGCCAAATGACTGTGCCCCACCCAAACTGTTTAAAGGTTCAGTGTGTAGAATTTAGTGACACCCCTCCCCCCAGAAAACATGAAAGAGAAACTTCAGTCGTCATAAAAACTCAAAAGGTGTTTAGTTTGTCCAGTCTGGGCTAAAACATGGCGGCCTCCGTAGAGGGCCCACTCCGATGTAAATATAAAGTATTTAAATATAAAGGGCCCATTCTAGGGTAAAGAAAACAACAATTCGTACAATTAGATGAAACACACTAGTGAAAACATCACAAGATTTTTTTTATATTCAATTTCTTCAAATAGATCCCATTTTTAAGACCTACTTGAAAAAAAACACATTACACATGGGAAGTATACATTCAAACAATATATTAAACTACAGAAAAAGACACAGGAATAAATACACAGAGAATAATAATAATAATAATAATAACAATCACCACAAATGTTGATTAGGGTCCAGTAAAAATGTCCATTAAAAAAGAAGATAAACATTAAAACAAGGTGTGAATCATGCTGTGGCCTCTCCAGTCACAATATCTGAACATGCTTTAACCATCTATCTTTTTCTTCTTCTATTTTGGACTGACATGTTAGACGTTGCTCCCCATCACCATCACTTAACACCAAATGAGATATCATCGAATACTATTTGGAAGAAGGATATGAATCCCTCAGTTAGAGTTCCATAGTCTTGTATTGCCAAGGTGCATGATGCTGTAATAGCAGCTCGGGATGGCCCAACTCTTGATGTTTGTTTTCCCTTTAACTTGTCCCCCGTCTGTTTCTCAATATAAAGCAGTGTTGTTATTTTGAGTTGATCAGAGCCAAGTTTATATTTAAAAAGATGCATTTCTCTTGCAGCTACTTGTATGTTCAGGTCATCAGCTTGTGTCCTTACAGTTAAGGTATAGCAGATTACGATTGCAACTACCTGCTGTACGTCATGTAGGCTGAACATAACTCAGAGGTGTCGTGTTGCACTGACAGGACTGTGGGCTTTTGAACAATACACACCTTCTCCACTCAGGTTAATAACAGAGCCACTATTTAGTAATGTAACACAAGTTACCCGCTCTGTACGCACATCATGTTTGTTAACTCTCTGTACTCTGGCAGCAGTAGCTTTAACCTTCACTGCTGGTAAGATAATCAACCTATCATGTTTTATGGACACAAACGTGAGTACAATCCTGATGTTGGTAAAGTTCTGCAATTGTCTAATTTAATGAATGTTGTTTAAACCTGTTTACTGGAATCTCACAGTATCTTCCAGACTGAGCTGTTATGGGGAAGGAGAAGCTCCACATAAACATTGTGGTAATAGGACATGTTGACTCCGGCAAGTCCACCACCACCGGCCACCTCATCTACAAGTGTGGGGGCATTGACAAGAGAACCATCGAGAAGTTTGAGAAGGAAGCTGCTGAGGTACGACTCATATTGTTTTTACTTGAATTTAAAAAATCTTTTAAGGAATTTATACAGTGTAATAATTACACTCTGGTGCCCTGGGGTTTTAATCCAGTTGTAAAAGTGAATTGGTTTCTTGTCGGACTAATCATGTTTATTTGTGTCTTGTCCTGTTTAATCTATGTCTTGTTATTTTAAAATTATGTGTCTATGCAACAAATTTGTAAGCACTTCAATCAAAAATGAATTTTTATTGGATATCTTTACTTAAACATTCTGTAAATTACGAGCCATGTGAGCTTTTGAGTTTGCACGACATGGACGGTTTGGAATTATTTATTAGAACTTGCAGTAGATCATTTTTAATCATTGATCATAATTATTTATGTGTAGGTATAGTCATTTATTACTTAACAAATATCAAGACTGGAAAGTAATTTCCTAATAATTACCTGAATCTTTTACATTTTTTTATATGGTTACTATGAAGAATATATCTTGCATTTATCAAGTACATATTTCATTACTTGGAAGTGTTGAGTATCTATGTGCAAGTTTATTTTGATTTTGATTGCATTGCATGGTAGCATTTTTTTTTGCCGTATTAGAACTATATGGAACAGTTTCAAAGATAAAATTATATAAAGGAAAAGCTCCTTGTGCTTTCCTCTCCTCATCCTCTAGATGGGAAAGGGTTCCTTCAAATATGCCTGGGTCCTGGACAAGCTGAAGGCAGAGCGTGAGCGCGGCATCACCATTGATATCTCTCTTTGGAAGTTTGAGACCAGCAGGTACTACGTCACCATCATCGACGCTCCAGGACACAGGGACTTCATCAAGAACATGATCACAGGGACTTCTCAGGTAGATGAGAGTAGAAGTGAGAGTAGGAAATTAGAAAGTGCTTGACAGGGAAAAAAGAACTGGAGGGGCGGTTGAAGTGTATTTCTCTCTCCTTCAGGCCGACTGCGCTGTGCTGATTGTGGCTGCAGGCGTGGGCGAGTTTGAAGCTGGCATCTCTAAGAACGGGCAGACTCGTGAACACGCCCTCCTTGCCTACACCCTGGGAGTGAAGCAGCTCATTGTGGGCATCAATAAAATGGATTCCACTGAGCCCAACTACAGCCAGAAGCGCTACGAGGAGATCGTGAAGGAAGTCAGCACTTACATCAAGAAGATCGGCTATAACCCTGACACTGTGGCCTTTGTGCCCATCTCTGGTTGGAATGGAGACAACATGCTGGAACCCAGCCCTAATGTGAGTCTGCTGGGAGAAAACCTATTATACTTCGGCTAAAGTATTTTGGATATGTATAGTAACAAATCAGCATGTGTCAACACAGATTTACATTGAATAAGGATGTTGAAAGTTATATATTTTGTGACTCTAAAAAATTTGTGATATTAGCTTCCATTAGAAGGTATTATGATTCAGTCTTCCTCTGCTTTCGAGCTCTTAAATGTGTTCAACAATCTAATGAATAAAAGTAAGGTCTTGCATATGCTAAATGTCAGATGCACACATCACCTCTGTATGATGAACAACAGCTTCTCTCCTTCCACAGATGACCTGGTTCAAGGGCTGGAAGATCAACCGTAGAGACGGTAATGCCTCAGGCACCACGCTGCTGGAGGCTCTGGATGCCATCCAGCCTCCCTCGCGCCCCACAGACAAGCCCCTCCGTCTGCCTCTGCAGGATGTCTACAAAATTGGAGGTGAGGCCAGTGTTGCTGTGGATCTCTGTATAGGTGATGTTTGTTTGGTGTTTGATGATACAGAGTTGGCAGAACAAACGGAAAGGTTTTAAGTGCAAGATGCAAGAGTATTTAGTGAATGGGAGCACCTTGTGAAATAAGAAAGAGAACTGAATGAGGTCATATAAGAATTCCCACTGGCTTATGTCCATAAATGATTCTCTGTCCCTATTCTTTTTTTACTTTTTTAAGTAGAACTGTTCACAGTGTGGATGAGAAAGAATTAGTTTATTTATGCAGCTGTTTCACAGAAAGTTGTTCCTTCAATTAGTTCCTCTCTTTCAGGCATTGGTACTGTACCAGTGGGACGAGTGGAGACTGGAATCCTAAAATCTGGCATGGTGGTGACCTTTGCTCCTGTCAACGTGACCACTGAGGTCAAGTCTGTGGAGATGCACCACGAGGCCCTGACTGAGGCGCTACCTGGCGACAATGTGGGCTTCAATGTCAAGAACGTGTCTGTGAAGGATATTCGCCGTGGGAATGTAGCTGGAGACAGTCGAAACGACCCACCACAGGAGGCGGCCAGCTTCACCTCTCAGGTCTGCATACAGGGATTCTGTATTATGCATGTTCATGATTGTGTGCTTCTGCATGTGCCCTTACACTTCTCTGCCTTTTTCAAGGTGATTATCCTAAACCACCCCGGTCAGATCAGTGCGGGCTACGCCCCTGTGCTGGACTGCCACACTGCACACATCGCATGCAAGTTCGCTGAGCTCAAGGAAAAGATTGACCGTCGCTCAGGTAAGAAGCTCGAGGACAACCCCAAGGCCCTGAAGTCTGGAGATGCTGCCATTGTGGACATGATCCCCGGCAAGCCCATGTGTGTGGAGAGCTTCTCCGAGTACCCACCACTGGGTAAGTCTACTGTCCGGCAACATGGTCTATGTTTGTGGGTCAATCTGTAACTCGGGTATTATTCATTGTTTTACTGAAAGTAATGTGAAGTAAAATCAAAATCAAACGTTGAACTGTCTTAACCTGTGTAAAATGTATATTTGAATATTTTTTCATTGATCCTTCTTCAGGGAGGTTTGCCGTCCGTGACATGCGTCAGACGGTGGCGGTGGGAGTGATCAAGGGCGTGGACAAGAAAGCCCCCACCAGTGGTAAGGTCACCAAGTCAGCACAGAAGGCACAGAAGGTCAAATGAACGTTGTGCTGGGCTGTTGCCCTGAACGCTCACCATGGCAGAAGACACACTAGCACCCCACCCCTTCTGCACAACATAGTCAGTGTCTGGTCTATTATCACAATGCATCGCAAAAGCAGACGAAGGAAAAAACTCCCACACTGTAACTGAATAACACGTTGAAAAACTATTATATGTAGGTTTCATTGTCACGCAGTTCGTGACAGAACAACAACAAATATGTGTTACAGCTCTCTGGTTGTGTGCCGTTGTAACTTCGCTGTTTTGCACCAGTAATCAGGTGCTGATGTCATTTTGCCACGCCCATGCTGAAATAATGTACGTATTTGCCAGAGAGCCCGAGGTAGATCAAACACTTTTGCATGTTGCTGTTCCTGTACCTTAGAGAAACGAGCTTCAGAAACTGTCTGATGCCTGAAACCGTCATGCCTTTCACATTGCTCGACTTAAGCTCCCTTGCAGTAGCTCTGTTGCAGTTACTGTTAAGTTCATGCACTTTAATCACTGTTGATGTTCATAAAAGTAAAGATGTTTAAACAGTACGTCTTTGTTCCTGGTTTCATTACTAACTATAACTTAACCTCCACACTCCCAAACCACTGTCACTGTAAAAAGTACCTATACTTTTAACCATGTGGTATCGAAAAGGTATCAAACAATACTTTCGATAATATTGAAAAGTATTGAAGCAGATCTAGGATATGATTTTCAACTCCACGAAAGAAACAACACGAAGATCAACTGATTTCTTAACCTGTAGTTATTACATCATTCGCCCAGAAGCAAACCTATATTGACTGGAGGATGAAGCACAAGCAGGCAGCAGCATGTCAGCTGCCGGTGAGCGACCTGTCGCTGTAGAGATGTAAACTAGAGATCACCACCACGGCGAGTGCTGAGGCGTAGTGTCATTCACTAGCATGGACCACGCCACAACAATGTATCGTTAAATCTTTTGATGGAAATTCAGGCTGTGTTCAATATTGAGGATGGATGAATGGATGTGAACGCTGATGATGAAGATGGATGAAGAATTTCTCTGTTAGGCTGGTCTGGGAGGATATGCTGTGGACTGGGCAGATGGAGACTCAGTGTGGGGATTCCGTCTCAAGTGCATTTCTGCCCATGCTGATGTCAGACCCCCGAGACAGATCCTATAGGGCAGGGGTCTTCAACGTTTTTCCGGCCAAGGACCCCCAAACTGATGGAGAGATGGAGCAGGGACCCCCTACTATATATATTGTATAAAATTGTGTTTTATATTAAACTGGGCCTAGTGCCATGTATAAACATAGCTACCCTGTTATTATGCATTCAATACTAAGGTATTCAAATAATACACAGGTTCATATATCCATGTTTTTATTTTAAACATGTGCAAGGTACAGGGTGGCCATGCCACTGCCATTTATAAACATACATCTTGCATACAACACTGAGCTATTATAATAATTCACAGATTCATGTTTTTATTTTAAACATACATGTAGAAGGGACAGTGAATCCTGATGTGTGCCATCTGTGGATGGCACACATACTCCCACATTAATATGTTGGATTCATGTTAATGTGTATTTAAAGACATTTAAATTTGTGTGGGAAAAATTGATTGAAAAAATAAAATGAAAAAAAAAAAAAGAAAAAAAAAGAAAATTGTCTAATCAACCAAAAAATGTCGCGACCCCCCTGCAGTACCTCCGCGGACCCCCTAGGGGTCGCGGACCCCCTGTTGAAGACCTCTGCTTTAGGGAAAGACATGAGAGGAATATGCACCTGATTAAGATGGAAGAGATGAGGGAAGGGGGGATGAAGGGATGTAGGTAGGTATGAGGATGAAGAAGGGAGGTTGAGGGGATGAGGGAAGGTAGGATGAAGGGATGTAGGTAGGGATGAGGAGGAAGTTGGGAGGTTGAGGTGATGAGGGAAAGGAGGATGAAGGGATGTAGGTAGGGATGAGGAGGAAGTTGGGAGGTTGAGGTGATGAGGGAAAGGAGGATGAAGGGATGTAGGTAGGGATGAGGATGAAGTTGGGAGGTTGAGGTGATGAGAGAAAGGAGGATGAAGGGATGTAGGTAGGGATGAGGAGGAAGTTGGGAGGTTGAGGTGATGAGAGAAAGGAGGATGAAGGGATGTAGGTAGGGATGAGGAGGAAGTTGGGAGGTTGAGGTGATGAGGGAAAGGAGGATGAAGGGATGTAGGTAGGGATGAGGAGGAAGTTGGGAGGTTGAGGTGATGAGAGAAAGGAGGATGAAGGGATGTAGGTAGGGATGAGGAGGAAGTTGGGAGGTTGAGGTGATGAGGGAAAGGAGGATGAAGGGATTTAGGTAGGGATGAGGATGAAGTTGGGAGGTTGAGGTGACGAGGGAAGGGAGGATGAAGGGATGTAGGTAGGGATGAGGAGGAAGTTGGGAGGTTGAGGTGACGAGGGAAGGGAGGATGAAGGGATGTAGGTAGGGATGAGGAGGAAGTAGGGAGGTTGAGGTGACGAGGGAAAGGAGGATGAAGGGATGTAGGTAGGGATGAGGATGGAGTAAGGAGGTAAATGGATGAGAGGAAGAGAGGGCGGGTGGAGAGATCTGATACAAACTGAGCAGGATGGGTTGACCAGGTATAACAAGGGTTGATGGGTAATTAGAGGAGTGGTTGAGGCGTGGTCCTGCTCCTGAACCTAAGTTAAATTCTTAATTTAATGAAAGCCAATGTGACTGATCTTATTTCTCTTGTGATGACAAACACAGCCTTACAGTTATGTTTGTCTAGAGACACATGTTTCTTCTGACTAAATGAACATCACTTATCACTTATAGTATGAACTGTTCTGTGACTGCAGCAACCTGCTGAGATACTTCTCTCACAAACCAACAGACTCACTTGACTTCCTGCAACAAGCTCATTAGTGTCACATACGCAGCTTGGAGGGAGCCTGTCAGTAAAAGGTCTTATACTGTGTTGTAAAAATATTGATTTCTACAAGTAAGAGTACTCAATAAGGCAGAACAATTCCCCCCCGACAGTTATACTATGATTTCATTAGATTACTATTAGTTCGTGCATTAAAACCATTGCTTGAGGTAAATATTTTGTATAGGACTGCAACTACTGAACATTATGGGTTTATCTGCTGACTGTTACATCTGCTGAGTCATTGACACTGTCACAATGATTTTGTTCAACCACCAGTGCAAAGCTTTACTATTCATTTTCTCTTCTGTTTTCTGTGTACGACCATACCGTGTCTTAATTAATTCGATAAGTATGTACTGCTTCAAAGAAAAGTATTACATGAAAAATATTGCTCAACATAAGAGGGCATTTTAGTTGGTATCGTGACAATCTAAGAAGAACCACAGTTTCACTGAGTGACAAGGAGAATTCAAAAAACAGTCTTGTCATAGAATTTCCTTTATTAATGAATGAGAATAAAAGTCAACTTGCATTTTTATTACATTACAGGCTTCATTAATCTAACTGAGATTATTACTTTTGTGTAAATATGTGCACATAATTTAAATAAATAAAAAAAAACAAGAGAGAATGTTAACATTTCAAAGGCCTGTTTTGTGCCCAGTAGCAAAATGGTCTCTGAATAAAAAGCTGTATAATGCCTCAAGTTAGAACATTTACAAGGAGACAAAATGAAAACAGTGCAACCATTTCTGTTCAGAGGTACCTAATGCACTTTGCAGGAAACCGTATGGAGATGAAAATGTACAACAAAAGCAAGGCACCATTATACTGTATGCAATGCAGACTTGTGAACTGGGGTCTTTTATTTTATGGCAAATCATTTTGAACCATAAATAGTTCATTGTTTTAATGGTGTGGCATTCACTCTCAGTTATAAATAGGTTTGAATATGACAACCTCCATGCAAAGTATATTTAAATATCTTAAAGAAAGTAAAAATCCACTTGAAAGCAAACTGACTCCCGGCCTCCCTCACATATCCTGGTCTGACGCTTCAGAGAACACTGAGGTACTGCTTGATAAGGGCGATTACACCACTGAGGCTTTGTGGGAAGTATTTATGCGCATGTTGTGGTGCTGAAATTATTTTCCTACAACCTGGAGGAAACCAACAATCCTTACCTGATGTACCTGATTCTGTACCATGCAGCAGGAGGAGAGTATTGGTCATTTTCTTTGTTTAATAATGAAATAAGACATACATTCTGCGGTGATTCCATTTCAAGGAAGCAATAAGAATAATTATACTGTTTGAAAAAAAAAAGCTAATATTGACCATGACTTCAATATTATCATTTCATGTAAAAACAGGGTGGCAAAAAAAGCTAATAATTCAACGTAATTCAATTTGACGTAATTCAAAGTTAGATTTCTGTCAGTGTCTGATTCTGAAGTGCTTTGCTGAGACACTCCCGTGCTGACAAAATAACACAAACTGTCCTTTAAACTAAATGACAAATGACATTCAAGGTGTGTTTCAATCCACGGCTGTCGTCAGCTGGAAAAACAGCCGATCGGTGCATAATTGATCCGAACGTGAGCAACAGCTGCTCCATGTTCCTCTCTGGACACCGCCTCAGATTCAACACAGCATGATGGACATGCAACATCACAGCTGGCTGGGTGTGTTATCAGCACGTCTTATCTGAACATGTGCGTATACAGCTGTGGATATGTGCTTTCAACATGATGCATCTCATACTAGAGATGAGTGTTGGCAGAAGTGGCTTTGATAAGTAACCTAGTATCTTGGCAGCTGTTGTTCCTGCTCTACACCTCAGTAGCAGGTAGTTGTAAAGTTATCAAACCAGCACACTCACCAAATCAAAGTTAAAGAGGGGAAATATTTACAAAACCCAATCCTGTAGTTTTGAATGTTTTTAGCTTATCAACTAAAAATCCCTTGGACACAAGCGGTTTCAGAAATGTCCAGTATTGTTGGCCATAGGATGTGTTAGTCTGTCAGACAGAATTTGAGAACTTTCTGTTGGTGACTTCACTGTTATGAGGTAACTTTCCCAACTTGTTGTGCTTGAACTGCAAAACTGCAATGACGATACAACACTGACAAAAATGACCTTCACTATCTTATACACAAGTCAAGTACATTTCAGGAGACAGTTAATTAATTACCTCCACTGAGGAGGTTTTGTCAGCAGGATTATACAAAAACTACTGAACAGATTTCCATGAAACTTGGTGAAAGGATGGGACATGGGCTCAGGAAGAACCCACTAGTTTTTTGGGCAGATCCAGGATTTAATTTTCTGATTTTCTTAAATGTGGCGAAATATGGCATTTTTTGACATTTTCACCAATTCTTCAAGTACCAATTCATGGGTCTTGATGAAAATCAGACATATCTAGAGGACTGCTATTTATGTGTCTTGATGATTGACTTTAAGGGGTCTGTTGGGCCTCGGCGGATGTATGCCCTCCACCGAGTGCCTTTCTATTTTACTATATGAAAATGATTGAAATCCGATAGATGCCTGAGACTGCGGAAAAAATAAATCTAACATTGGATCTTTGAGTTGTATTGAGTATTGTTGGTTGTGGTTTAGGAGCTAAATCTTGCATAAACACCATTTTGTGGTGTGTTACTTCTGAAGAGATTATAAGAAACCACCGTCACTGGTTCAGGATAGTAGTAAAATGTTTTATTAAAGCGTATAAACTTGGGGAGATCGGGTTTTCTAAAATGTTTTCAAGATAAAATAGTGACGAGAAAGGAGAATTAAATGTTCAGCAATGGTGAGATAACATTCATTTCAGTATGGAAGCCTGTCATGTGATTGGAGAGACAGAAACATCTTACACAGAGCTGAAGTCATTGCGTCACATCTCTCCTCTGTTTCACTAGCCTCCGTAACTGTAACATCTTTGCATCTCTTTGTGAAAAAAACAAACAAACAAAAAATTGAGCTATGGGATTTTCCTTCAGTATCCAGAGCTTATGGGAAATGGTGTTTGTTCAAAGTCACTAAAAAAGATTACTTAAGAATAATTAACGTTAATACTTTGTTTTTCAACACATCAGGCAAGTCACATGACATACAGTTAAAAATGGCTCTGTTCTAACGTTGACATTTTTCGTTATCATCGATGGTAGAAACGTCACTGGGATTTTGAGTGAGGTTCACCTACTTCTAGAACAGAACGTTTAGGTTTACTTTGGCCCTCTGTAATTGGGCAATTAATTATTAAGGCCCATTTTTTTTTCAATTGCTTACGACAGATGTGTGGTCGTTTTTAAAAGACTTTTCCATGTGCTAGGTGTCCATGCCTTCATGCTTTGTCTCAAGGTCACATAAACTACTGTCACACAAGGCAGAGTTTAGTTGACTTCATTTAATAGTCTCAGACTTTTGGGGGTCTGTGGTCCCTTCTATAGAAGCCTTCATCTTTACCTCAGATTTCAATCATACTTGAAAACGAAGAGTAACTCATGCAGCCTTTATGAAAATACTGTGATTCTTATCAAATGGATCAAAATGAAAATTCACAAAAAAGGTCCCCTTTTTATAGTCCCACCCTCCCTCTCCGGTCCAAAAGGATAAAAACCGTTTCTGCTGTGGGAGATTTGTGTGCCTTTTCTACTCATATCTATTTTAGCCGTACACAAGGCATGTTCGGCATTTCGGTGCTGCCAGCGGAGGGTGAGGACGCGTGACCGCTGGCCAGGCTATGGTTAGAGCCCGGGGATCCTGCCCCTGCTCTGCCCTCTGTCCGCAGGAGCTCTGAGGAGTAGGAGTGGGCTTCAGCAGTCCCCTGTGACAGGAAGTCAAATCCCTGTGTCTCTATGTCCCTGTCACTGATAAAGAGGTCCTCCTCACCCCATCCAGCTCCACCACTCCTGCCCACACCACCACCACCCCCTCCTCCTCCTCCTCCCCCCGGGTCTTGGCTACAGCTGTGGAAGCCAATTGGGGAGTCACTGCTTGTACTAGGGCTTGGCGAAGACAGGCTGTGGCTATGGTGGGAATCCTGGACAGCTACTGGAGGTCCCTGAATCAGGTCCTGCACTGACATGGACTTGCCCAGTCCTCGGTCCATCTGACAGGGGCCAGAGCAGCAGCCCAGGGCTGGCGGCACCAGGGGCTCGAGCTCCAGGCTCATATGCCTCCTCCAGGAGCCCTCCTCCTTAGTGTTAAGCCTGCCATTGCTATTGGTGCTGCGCTTGAGCTGCTGCGCCAGTCTGCCCAGCCCAAACCCAAGGCCAAGGTTTTCCCTGACACTGCTGTGCTCCATCTGTGTCCCTAGACCTCTACAAAAGCCCTCCATGTTGGGGGTTGTTTCAGTGAAGGTCGCTCGCACCAAGTTGCTCAGGCCACCACTTTGGCTGGGAGGGAGCGGTGGTGGAAGCCTTGGCAGAAGAGGAAACCCTCCATCTCCCACTCCTCCACTGCTGATACTATTTGGGGTGAGGATGGGTGGAGAGCTCCCTATAGCCTCATCTGTGCCACTTTCAGGCGTGGTGGCTTGATCCTGGGGATGATGATGATGGGAATGATGAGGATGATGATGGTGGTGGTGGTGATGATGATGGTGATGAGGAAGTGGCGATGGGCTGAAAGAGGAGGATGCAAGGCCAGAGGGAGGTGTTGAAGAGGAGAGATTGAGGTTGAGCTCATTGGGTGGCGCCAGGATGAGATGGAGTCCTCCTTGGGTGAGGTGGGAGTTGGTGGCGGAGTGTGTGACACAGCCACCAGGTGGAGGCGCTCCACTGCTGCTGACCTGGGTGGAGTAGGACAGGTCTTTGCTGAAGACAGGGGAGTGGTAGTCAGAGGTCTGTTCTAACTCGAACAGCGGAAGAGAGGAGAGTGTGAGGGCCGAAGATGATCCTTTACGCAAAACCTGACGATAAATGTCAAGCAGGGAGTCGAGTTTTGACTCAATCGACTGGACCTGTGAAGGGGAACAGGGAGGACATCAGCAAGAAGTGAAGAGATACAGAAGAAAGAAAGTACAATCAATGAGGAAAGAAGGTAGTCTCCAATTGCCCCACTCAAAAGAGCCACAAATATATAACAAACAAGAATGGGGCTTAGATAAGTCAAAATAAAGCTTACTGGCTCACCTTCACGCAACTGGTCAATGTGGGAATGTCAGCTTAGTATAGTTACAGTAATTGTCTGACAAAGCAGCGCATTAAGTTCAGATGTGATTACGCCCGGGCTACACTGTCTGCGTGAGTAGTGCGTCGCAGAATGTCTTGTCTTTCATTTCCCTGCCCATGTTGTCAGGTTAGAGACGCCACACTGCCTGTGTGAGACAGCGTCTCAGGCATGTGAGCCTTGCTGCTCTTCTAGTGAGTTGGAGTCTGGCCTATTTCCACTGTGTGCGGTTCACAGTAAAATAGACAGTGAACGTCTATATCTGTCAAATATGTCACAAACATAAATATTTGCAACACTTCCTGTACCCGTTTGAAAGTAAAAGCACTATCCTTTCTGTTGACTGAATCCACTGTGAGAAAACTCAGCAACTCTGCGGCAGACACGCAGAGCTGCTGAGTGAACGCAGCGGATCTCGCGCTGCACATGTACCTAGTGTGGCCCAGGCGTTAGTGGCCTTAGTCTAGTTTAGCAGACTGGAAGCAGCAGTGAACAAAGCCTAGCTTTATCAAAACAAAGAAAAACAACTGCAGTGTTAACATCACTGTTGCCAGGTTTGGTAACATAACATGGAACAATTTCACAGTATTACTTGCAGGTATTGTAAACACTTCAGATGTTCACGTCTCTTCTGTAGACAGCTGTGGAGCCTCTAAAAACCCGACAGGTGATTTTATTAGTTCACAAGATATTCATTTGTTTGCACCTGATAAATAACTTGTGCACACAAGTTATTATTACAAAATTCATATGTGTCTCTAACCACTTCAGATGCACAAAGCCAAAGCTCTCGTACGGAGACAATTGTCATCAGCAGGAATCATAAACTAACTAATTCCCACAAGGTAATTATCTTGTGCAAACAAGTTATCTTGTGCTCTCAAGATAATAGATTAGGTGCACAAGATGAAAACCTGCTGGGACTTTAGGGGCTCTGTAGACAACTGTGCAGAACACCATTGGAGTTGAATACAAGCTTTAATAGAACTTTATATGGTTCCTCAATTCCTCAACTAAAGAAAGTACTCAACAGACTACGTTCCATAATATTATTTATTAACATTTCACCTTTACTGAGACCGTAGGCATCTTGCACTATAGCTGGATACGCTGCACAAACTAAGTTTTGATGAAACAAATGAACTATTGTCTGTCGAGAATTAATTGAAGCTCTCAACTTCTCCACTCCTCTCCAGAGCCATGCTAATTGTTTAGGTCTGCTTCCAGTCTTTATGCTAAGCTAAACGAACCACGTCAATACTCCAGCTCTGTAGTTGATGCACAGACACACGAGTGGTATTGACTCTCTCATCTCACTTAAAGAAAACGAGTGAAAATCCCCAAACTCTATTCCCCACATTTTCTGCGAATCAAATAATGCATCATAAGATATTCAAGACTTAAATCTAAACGTATTTAAAAATACAAATAGAGGACTTGGTCTTGGGAATAATGACTGATAATGTAATCCACTATAAGAATAAAACATCAAAGAAGAAGCAACACACTGACCTGTCGCTCCACCTTACAGACACGGCCCAGCATGCTCATGTCCTCCAGTATGTCTCCATCAGATAGCAGCTTCTCTCGAATCTTCTTATCCAGAGGGATCTGGCCCTTCCCAAGGATTTGGTCCACTCTGGAAGACACACACACAGACACACACGCACACACACACACACACAAACACACACAAGCACATGCAAAAACAAGAAGACATCAGTGACAAGAGGAAAAAGAGAGACCCAAGAAGAAATCCATGAGGCAGCCGACAGAAAGGAAGATTGAAGCTGCAACAGAATCATATATTATCGTAAAGTAAACTCTTACAAGCAAATGAGATGTCGTACTTCCTCACTGGATTTGAAAAATAATTTATGCTGGATGGATCGATATCCATATTAGGATGGTGTGTTACTAAAACTGTTCCTTGTGATTCAAACAGGTAACAATAAGAAGATTTTTCCTTTTCTGCTCTGAATGAAATCTTCTATTCCTTTAGTTTTACAGGCTCTTATTCAAAATCTGATTCTGTCTGTCTCTCTCTCTCTCTCCTTACATAAGACACTGCTCGTGCTCAATCCAGTGAGGCTCTGTAGAATCTGGTTAATAAAGTCTGTTAATGAGGACAGGGATAAGACAAGGCAATGTCATGCAATTAAAACACCACCACAGTTTTTGAGAAAAATAAAACATGAAAGCATTGACAGGATCATCCGACACCAAACCCGTTTTAAGAAAGTGTGTTTTTCTTGAATGTGTGTTTATACCTTTTTGGATGGCTGTAACTGCTCACCCACTCTACTTTAAAGTGTGCGGGCGTACTGTTGGGAGCAGTGTAATAAAGAAATGTTATTCTTTTTGTCGTAAAACGGAACCTTTATGGAATTTATGCTGAATTGAGACAGTAAACAAATAAGTCAATGCTACTTCAAAGACGATAGTGATCCATATTGTAAAGTTAGTGTTTGCTAGGTCAGTGTGTTCTGAGTTTTCTTGTAGTAACACAAATGTCAGTGTTGATCTTAAAATGCAGATCAAGTGTTTTGGTTGCATAGTGCATTTTGAACGTCAGATTGACTCAGTAGAGAAAAACTGTAATTTGAGGATTTGGGTGCGGTGAGATAAACAGCTGGTGGCGCTCATTCTCTAGTCAGATGTTATTAAACTGTTGGAGAAGAGGGAGCATGAGATGACGACGTGACCAAGAAACCAGAAACGAATGAAAACAACGTTTCTCAAGTTAACTTGAGGAGGGTTACAATCTCCTCGTTGCTCCACACAGAGCTAACGTTTACACCTGCAAACATTTTGGACGAAATGGTTCAGTTTAAGTCATTTGCTGCGTTTACTTTCTTTTGAAATGTGAAGTTTTCTTCTGCATTTGAAGCCCAAGTTTACAATTCCAATTTGCACATAATGCTGAGACTGAGACAAATGTGAATATACAGCTGAGTGCAGCAGTAATCGTAACTCCAGGTCCACTTACAAGTTTTTTCTGGCACTTTCAGACTCATCCTAATGTATAAAATATACAACCATGTATTGGTATCATCAGTTTGGAAACAACAGCTGATGAAGACCATGACATGTGGTTTAAAGTAGCTCTGAAAAAGCAACTAGGTGGATTTTGAACTTTTGAATATTTTTTCTCTTACTCTGTTCTATCTTTAAGTGTCAGCACCCTCTGAATAACAGAGTTTAAAATGCAGGCAGCATTTTCAATGAACGGTAAATGACAGCAGGGGGCGCTATTACAGCTGCAATGCCAGATCAATACACAGCTGCATAGTTTGTGAGTAGGAGCGTGCATTACAGGTGTTTCTTCGTGATAGGTGTTTATATCAGGTGGCAAACTCGTGTGTGGATCCCAGAATCTCTCCCAGAATTCATCAAAGCAAAACCAACAGCCAGAGTCATTATATTGAAGAGATGTTGTTAGCGTTTAGTTGGGTTAGTGGACGACTGCACACCCAAGTCAGAAGAGTCAAAGAGAGTTCAAGCTTAGTCAATTCAAACAAAGGAACGTGATCTTATCATCTCATAATTTGTCTTATCGTTTCAGCTCTAATATTTTTTTTAGGAAGAACAACCTCTTGAATTGACGGAGTGAACTGAACTGAACTCATGTGATAAGTGAAGGAGGGGAGAGGGGAGGACATATATTCTGACCCCTGAGTGGAGTTCTTTCTGCCCTGGCTGTAATAGACAGGGAGAGAGGGGGAGGAAAAGGTTTTGGCTCTGCTGCTCAGTGGCTGTGGGCCGACAATCATGTCCAGCCTGTGAGGGAAGCAAACACATGCCAATACACACACACACACACACACACACACACACACACACACACACACATATACACATACACATACAGTAGGATAACAGACAGACGCACATCAGTATAACACAGATATTTACCCATCCATTTATAAGACATAGAAGCAAACATTTACACAAACGCACACACCAAGATGCATCAGTTACAGTCTGGTCAAACAGCTCTAGTTTGACTCCAGAGACTGGAGTGTGTGTGTGTGTGTGTACGCAGTCTGTCCTTCCTACCTGGTCTGCAGGCTCTTGATGCGACACAGCATGTCCAAGTGACCGGCAGAGTACTGTTCAATCACGTCCTTCACATCATAAGGACGCAGTGTCTCTTTAAACTTCTTCTTGGCCACATGGAACTTCATTATCCTGCGCAAACACCAGAGGAATTCACAAAACAGCCTCAAGAGGGAGCTCTGATACAGTCAGTGCAGACTTGCAGCAACTCCACTGATGATATTTCACAGAGTGCAGCTAATGAAAACACAGCAAACCTTATTTTTATAGTCAGGTTTTTGAAAGTTGCCCAAAATGTGTCCTTGCATGCCGACTGTCAGTTTCTTCACACCAATGTGAGCAGTCAGAACACAAGAACATATCTCCACTGAACCTTATAGCAACATCCATCGAGCTGGTGGCTGCTTATTGTAACTGTGTGCATGTAAATTTATTGGAGTGAATAAAAACCTCCCTGAATTTATGCACCTGTGGCAGTGGAGCCGAATGTGAGCGTCTGAGTCTCTGTGGAGAGAGGAAGGAGCCGGCGAGAACACTCAGCGATAAAACTGAGTCTTAAAGTGAAGAGCAGGGGAAACAATTCTTGAATGTTTGTGTGAAGCCATATTTTTTTTATGGCCAGTCAAGCTATGGGCTGGTTTCTGTCACTTACACAGGTCAACTAAAGTCTTTCAGAGTTCAGATGCATTCAATGACACTCTGGGAACAGAAGCTTTAGCAGCACCACTAACCCCATGAACTGAAGTATAGCTGGCTTGTTGTGATGGAGAAGATAAGGTTTCTTTTTTCCGTTCATGAGCTGAGGTTAGCAGCGTTACTCCCGTCTCCCACGGACATAATTATATGTCCGTGGGACTACTGAGAAAGAGATGCCAGATCAAAAGTTAACAGGGTTAGCCATATTTGATAAAAAATATATATTTGTGTTGCTAAGCACAGGAACAATTACTCTCAAAAACTCAAAAGCAGAGTCAGGTCTTTGCAGACTCAGACTTCACTTCTTTGGATCTGCTTTTTACTGAAGCAACAGTCCATCCATCCATGGTACAATAGGTGCTGACGGAGCAGTAGTGGAGTGTAACGCTAATGTGTCATGTCCAACTACTTACTTTGCAGGTGAAGCATTTACAAACTAAGGGTATGATGAGCTTTTTAAATATGAAACATTGCCAAAGATTAAACTGGCCAACAGTTACAATGAGCTCCACCTCAAGCAGTTAAACCAGTGAAAGATGCGTTCATGCACCCTCTTGATGAGGGTTAAGTACAGAGGATGCCTCACCTTGTTAAGCTCTATGAGACAAACTGTAGTTTGTGAATATGGGCTATACAAATAAAGTTTTATTAATTCATTGATGTTAATGAATCAGTGTTAAAAAAAATCTAAAGATAGAATTCAAAAATATGAATTAACAAATAAACAACACAAGCTACAAAAATATATATATATCTAAGGATAAACTATACCAACAAGGATTCAGTTAAACATTCATATTTTAAGATTACTGTATATTATGTGGGTATACTTTTAAAGCCCCTGAAAACATGATTTCAAATCTGAGGTATTTCTTCATTAAGCAATGATAAAGTTTAAAAATGTTCTCATCCAATGTGGCAAAATCCTGACTGTTACATTGAAGTAGGAGTAGTTTATCACATTTTTTTTTCCAACTGAGCCACATTCACACTTATAACCGGTGGAGAGAAAACAGAGCACTTCAAGATAAACAAAACTGTGGCACTTCTGGAAGAAAAAAAAGCATCATTTACTCTTGACTCTCAACTAACATGCTGAATGAAATAATTAGAATTTGAGGACCTTTAAGCTTCAGTTAACAAATCTAAGAATACAGGTCGGGTTCACTCACAACTCACATGAGGACGAGCACTCACACGCATCTCAGGGAAACTGTTCAGCTCTGCCATGGTCAAATGCATTTTCAAATAAAACTGAAGTGAATTGAGGATTTCAGAATTCATTTTTGATAATGTTATGAATATGCATAATGGAAAAGTAAGGCCAAACTAAATTTTAAATTACACTGTAATACTTTTAAAAAAACAATATCTTGTTGAAATTTGCTGGTTGACACCTCGTTCTTGAAGGTTCAACCCAAACTCACAGAATTCAACAAAACTGCATCTGAGTGACCATGTTTCTTTTAGGACGTCATGACTGAGACACACTTAGTCCTTGTCACATGATCACCTTACATACAGTATAGCTTTACAGTGCTAATGCTCCTGCTTATCATATTTCCTCTGTCTCAACATCACATGAACCAAAGATGATCTAAAAATAAATGTCTTCCGGTCACTTTAATCCCCTGAGCATGTTCAATCAGGGGAGCTGCTGAACGGCAGGGGGCTGGGATCAGGGTTTGTTTACATGCAGTAGAAAAACACAGTATTAGTTGGAGAGATGGGAGAGGCCTCTTTTCCTTTGCCTCACCTGACAGCTCTAATGACACACTTGACTGAGGGCAGCAAGTCCTCCACCGAGATCTCACAGTGACAGCCCCTCTCGTCAAAGCAGTCGTCCCCGGCCATGTTGGAGTCTGTTGCTTGGGAGAGAGAAGATTATTGTGATGCAGGGACTCAGATACGATGCTTTCACATTCGTCTTACTACTCTAAATCCCCAGTTTACATCCGCCACTAACGAAGTGTGTGATTTTTATCATCTGTCCTACCTGGGTTATATTGGTATTGACAATAACCGTGAGATAAAAAAAATTATATTGCTATCATGTTTACAGATAGGATAATATTTATTGGGTTAATAACATAGCTTAAATCATTTTTGTATCTTTCTGTCTTGATGCAGCAACTATCTGCTTCACACTCCACAGTATAATCATTGTAATCATAAAACACTTTATTTATATAGCACCTTCTAAAACACAGTTACAAGGTACTTTACAAGTTAAGCATTTTGCAGCATTTTGCAATATTTTCATTGTACATTAATTTGCCAAAAAAGAAACAAATTCAATAAGATATTAGATTGATGTCATTATCGTGAATAATTTTTGTCAAGATAATCATGTGGTGAATATTTGATATCATAAGTAAAATAGAACAGCACCTTCCTGTGAAATGTTATGTGATGCTCAAAAATAAATTAAAGCTGTATTATTAGATTTTTTGGCCACTTGGGGTGCTAGAACAACCTAAAAAGAGCACATACGCATAACAATAAAATAATATATAAATATAAAATGTTAGAGAATTATAGTTTATTAAAAAGTTGCAAATTTACATCCAGCAGACACCAACATTAATTAAGGCTGTCTAAGCAGAAATGTAACCACATTACTGTAACTAGGTGAAGTAAGAAGGTGTACACTGATCTTCATCATGCTTTATTTACTGTGATACTGGTGATTATTCAGGGTGCAACAGTGTATGCATGGTTGAACATGACGGGAATGGACTGGATTAAAAGCGAAAGTGAAAGATGATCAGATGGAGAAACAGGGGTTTGAGCCGCTGTCTGGAAGAGCAGAGCGGTCGTAAAGAACAGGCCTCTGGTGTGCCTGTAGATTTATTACGCAACTTTGTCACAATACAGCTCTGTCCATGGGCTTCCTTGAGTTACTACACCCACAGGAGGTAAGCAGAGGGTTTCAGCACAAGAGCTGGACTGCAATGCTGAGCTGTTTAACCATAATAATGTAAATGACCCCATATAAGCATCACTCAATAGTGCACAGCATGTAGGATCTGTGTGTGTTAATATGTGTGTGATACATGATTGAGTAAAAGCTGCTGATTATTCAGCCAGTGTGTGTACTTTGAAAGAGTAGAGTATCACTACAGGAGAATGTTAAACTGTGCTGATTGATGTTTTGCACCATTAAATAGAATATAAAAGTCTTCCACTATAATAACTTTTTTATTTCACTTGTAATGGAGCCATAATGAAATGGATATGTTTCCCATCCTCTAACATCTCATTTAGCCAACATGTCAGTGAATGATCAGACGGAGCGCGGCTAACCAGCCAACCAGTTTGGTTTTGGCTAGCTCAGGTTATTGATTCCTCTCCACCGCCAGGCCTCGCCAGCTGGCTGGATCCAACACCCCATATGGCTGCTGGAGCTCACCACCCCCAACTTCTATCAATCCATCACTCCACCCACAAACACCAACTGGCCATTACCCAGGACGGCTTGCCAGGCCGGCAAAGCAAGGCCAAAGCAAAGAGGTGCGAGTGCCATTAGCATTACTTCACTCCTTTGCATGAATTAACGGACAGAGCCAGTTCTGGTGCATTTATGGACGGCAAATATGCCTCAATTTATTACTTGTAAGGAAACTGGAAGATTCACTTGTCACATGTTCAGATCTAAAGGAAGAGTTCCACAGTTTTGAGTAAAAAAAGAATCAGTAAAGTATTAAGCTACTGTCAAGAAAGGGTGAGATAGAAAAGGTTCTCTGCCAGCTGGTTTTCACACTTTTTAAATGGATGAAACAGATGAGAATAACATTATAAGTGCTGAGCACCAGAGATGTAGATGGATGTTATTTTCACCTTCAGTCAGAGCAAGGCTAGCTATTAACTGAAATGAGAGCGGTATCAATCTTCTAATGTAACTCACAGAAAGAAAGCGAATATGTGTAGTTCCTAAAAATTTTGAATTCATTAGAGATGTTTTTGCAGTTAAAGGTTCAGTGTGTGAGATTTACTGATATCTAGTGGTGAAGTTGGGTATTGCTACCGAACGTAAAACCCCTTACCTCACTCTACCTTTGTAAGGGCAACTTTACTGGACTTCAGGAACATAAAAATGTGACAAACATGGTCTGGGCCACAGTAAAACCATGGTGGTACAAGCCAGACTAGATGGAAGAGAGATGAATTCTTAGTTTTAAATTATTATACACTAATGAAAAAATAATCATGAATTTGAAACCTAAATCCTACACCCTGGACCTTTAAGCTACATCATAACACAATTATTCATCTTATTCAGTGAGAGTACTGTACTGAATATTGTATATGGAGAGATTAACAATTCTACTTTGAGTTATTACAAGTTTTAGCTCAAATTAATGCTCCAAATGAATCTGAATGAAGTCAGACAGTGTCTGAACTATGAAAGGCAGGACAGAGTCACTTACCGTCAGTGGTGGAGCGAGACTGGCTCTTAAGGCGGAGTGAGGGTCTGAAGCGTGTGCGGTCATTGAAGCTCCAACTCTTCTGTACCTTGGCGGGGCTGGTGCCCTCTGTACCGGCTTCAGCCACTGGTGACCGCCGGTCGTTCACTGAAGACGTCTGCCTCTGCTTGATGCTCTGACCTCGAGGGCTCGCCATCCGTACCCGCTCCTTGAAGCTCAACTTTTGGCTGCAAAGTTTGGATGACCAGTGGTTCAGAGCGGAGTTAGAATGAGTGGTAAAAGATGGGAATGGTGTTATGAGGAGGTGAAATGAACAGACAGATAAAGATAATGTTAATGATGCAAGTTTCAGGGCGACAGCTTGAATGGTAAAATACTGTTTGCTCCTTTGCACCAATTATGTGATAAATGGGATCATCCAGAACTTTACCAACCAAAACAAGGGTGGCAGGCTGCAGCACAAGATGGAGAAAGACCAGCATGCATTGCAGCAGGCTCTTCATACAAAATGCAAGCTCATGTTAGATATGATGCTTCGGCTGTGTGTTTGAGTTGTGCCTGTAAATGTGTGTCTGCATCAGCTACAGTACGTCAGGACATTCAATGCCACGTTGCATCAAATGGATATTCATTTTTTGTGACACCCTGATACGTTACTTACCATTCACAACGGCAATTCATCACTTAAAGGCATGAGATTTATTGCAAATGAGTTCATGGGTTATGGAAGAGAATAAATGGAGACTACTTGTGGAAAGTGAAGGAACAGGACGGTCATCAGGAGGCCGCCGATTATTCGTTTTGGCAGCTTCAAGTACTGCATGCAGAGGAAGTGCACAGGCAACAGGCATCATGGCTACATACCACCTAAACTTAAATGGTATTTCATGTTGAATTAAACCAATGACTGTAAAGATGGACGATATGACAACTAAGCCAAAACATATTGATCGCCCCCTGGTGGTTTGCTGCAGTATAGGTCATAAACCCTGTCTTGTGGGTGGAATGAAAAAGTCAAAGTACATGCTAACCACACTGACATATGTGTCAGTCTTAATTTTTCTGATAAGTTGGTATTAATCAGTTATTTGATGCTATAAAAATGGGGTGAAATGTCAAGATTGACAGCTGAGACGGACACATGATTGGTCAAGCCCGTGTGCTTTGATTCTGCAGCTCCACTCCACAGTCACTACTGCACAGACCCTGGCTCCAAATGACATCACAAAATGACAGTAGCTGTGTCCGGGATATTCTAGTTTCACTTTTGCACAGTGGGAGGAGGTGGAGATGTGTCGTCCATCTTTACACACAGCCAATGGATTGAACTGGTGTAGTTTCCAAAGGATATGGCTGGCAATATGTCAACAAAGCTAATGGAAAGACCAAAGCTAAAAATGGGTTTATCTCAATACTTTCTATCTCCCGCCTGTTATGACTGCAGTCACTTTCTTTAGTGCATTTTCTTGTCCCTGGGTTAGGTGTGTGTGTGTGTATGCTTGTGTGCTTGTATGCAAGTGGGGGCAGATGACACCAGGCTCGGCCCCATATCTCATCAACCACCAACCAGCCACACACCAAAACCATTGTTAAACCTGGAGTTTGCAACCTTGTTAAATAGTCGGGGTGGACTGCCATTTTAGTTTTCTCCTGTTTAATCTAGTTAGTGAGGTAAGCAGTTTCTTTCTGTTATATTAGCAGCTACTTTCCAGTTAGTTTGGCTTTGTTTGTTATGTTGGCCTTTGTCCCCCCTGAAGTCAAAGTAATCACTATTTTTAAGCTTAAAATAAATAGCCATTATTTATTATTTTAAGAAATCAGTGTTCCAGTGGCTGCTTGGGACTTGAGGGAAAATGGGATCATATTTCTTGTTATGTTCTGGCCCCTTGATGGGACATAACACCTCACTTGTATGGGTCACTAAGCCACTGGTTCCTACTGAAGATCTCACAAGTACAGTATATATTTTTATAAAAAAGCTCAGAAATTTCCTAACTCAGGTTTAGCAAACACAAAGGTAAAGTGTATTTGTAAACTAAACATCATTCAGCTGCAGATTAGTACATGTTTGCTGCACTAGTGAGTGTTTACAGCAGCAAGATGGTGTGAAAATAAAATACAGTGGACATATCCATGGTGATGAAGAACCCTGTCACCCAGTGTGACTCACTTACTGAGTCATGACTTGGTCTTTTCATTATATCTGTTGCCAATAAAAACAAAAAAGTGACCGTGGCTCAACAGGCACAGTGTGTTGGAGTGACAGCCACATGTCATAACTAGTGTAAGGAATACTAGCACAGAGTTTACACATCAGGTGCTACATGAATAAGAAAATCGAATAATAGTCAATGACATAAAGTCATTTTCATTATGAACATTTTTAAATGTTATTTCACAGAAAATGAGACTTGACAGAAATGTAGTTAAAACCAAAGTCACGACAGGCAGCGGCAGCGCATTGCTCAGGCAAAGATCAGACAGAGGCAGATAGTGTTTCACTGTAAAGGCGACTGAAGAGTCACTGCGAGATTAACTGGCTCTGCCCTCTCTAAGGCTGCACAGCCTCCTACAGATACCCATGCACCAAGAATTAGTCAGCATTGCCAAAGAACAACGTCATGTAGCACGGGAGCAGAAACACTGTGTACCTATGTTTCCGAGTGGTACACCTCCTCAGTAGCTTCTGTTTATTACTATGAATTTGACTAAAAAAACCAAGGGGAGATAGACATATGGTGACGTGTTACATGATGCAGAACTGGAGGAGAGAAAATGTTTTCCTCTGAATGTTTGAGGATGAAATATTGCACTTCTTTTCACTTTAATACCCGTTCCCCTTTTTTTTCTTTACATAAGCCTTCTTGTGCTTCTTGCTACTTATTTCTTTCTGCATTTGAGTCGATGTGACTGACAGTCAGCGAGAGGCCTGACATCTTAATGCAATGATCCTTTGTAAAACCTTTCGTAATTAGGACGTAGAGTGTGAAGTAATCCATCAGAGTTTCTGGTGGCACTTGTGGACCACTGACATTTAGAAGCAGCAGAAGGGAGGCAATTGAGCTCAGTCGGAGAGAATGAACATCCACGGCAGCATTTGAAGAAGGCTGCAATTTGGTGACTCACACTCTTCACGTCGATATCCCTCATTTAACTAAGTGATTTAGCTGGGCCATGGCAACAAGTGCCTGAGTCACCAGCGTGAGGCCAGTAACCTTTCGATAGATACTGGGTTCACTGAGGGTACGAAGATGTAGACCTTTTTTTTTTTTTTTTTTGTTCTCGCTGTATTTGATCTCAGCACTTCTTTGATGTATTTCTTTGAAAATTAATAAATAAATCTAGCTGATAAATAAAGTAAGGTGGCTCCAGTCTGACTGTACAGCGTGTTTCATCTCCTCTCGTAAACCGAGCGGGGGGGTGGGTTTCTAGAGCTCTCCTGCCTCATTTTTAAGACATTCTTCTTGAGACATGCTCAAGACTGCGTGGGATGATTTCTGTTCTTACGTGTGTGCAAGCGAGGCCAACTCTCATTTTTTAATTGACTTTTCTAATTCGTTGGCTTCCCCTACAATTTTAACAGTATCGTCCATATATGACAAGAGGCTCGCAAGAGAAAAGCTTCAACTGCCTTCAAAGGCTGGCTGTGGTGGTTCGGAGAACAACATTTACTCAGCGTTTCATAACTGCAAACACAACACTTGACATCACTCAGCCCTCACTGGCCTCATGCTGTCCTCCCCTAATGACTCTAAAAATGCATCAGCTAAAAGAATAACTAAGTGTGTGTCAGATGCTGTAAGTGGGGTGTATTCATCACCCACAAACATTAACTGTGAAGCTTCAATTATACTCCCCAGTGGGCACGTATACACGTACTGTTACAGACACCACAGATGTGTAGTTGTTCTTATTATACTACTGTCAATCTGCTTCAGGTCCGCTTGGTGCACAGCTGGTGCCGTTGTAGTTTCTGGCACGAAAAAATTGGTGGGTACACCAACGTCTGCACAGAGATGTGCACACCCCCGTCGACATCTACGTCTCTCTGACCCTGGCGAATCCTCTGTGCTTGCAGATGCATAAAGACCATAAACTGTACTATAAACTCAATCTGTCTGTGCGATTCAATGGCTCATGTGCAATCCATTACACTCTATCAATTTTGCTCACATTGTTTATATTCTGTTCACACTGTGTATATTATATTAATATTCCCCTTGCGTTTATATTGTATGCTTATTGTCTATTTTGACTGCCCTCTCTGCTGCTGCAACACAGCACATTGCCCCTTGTGGGACTAATAAAGGATTATGTAATCTTATCTTATTTTATCTAACAGGAGTAACAGGAGTCTAGAGGTTTATAATGGTTCATATTTCTCTCCTAACAGAGCTGGGAATCATTCAAAAGGTTTGGAAACTATTACAGATATGACATCCAATATAATGTGTTGCTGATATCTCACTCTGAAGCTGCATGAATCAATGTGTTTCAATTAATATTATCTTATTATTAAATGATGAGCTGATTGCAGCTCCCCATAGCATCTTTCAGCTGATGTTGTGGTTTTATGGGCTGTTTGTTCTCTCATCAACCTCAAGCCCACAGAAAAACTCCACTGTTCACCTCTGTAGCTTCCCAGCACCAAGCAGCAGACACAGTTAGAGACAGGCTATAAACATATGTGGAGCATTGGGCATGGAACAATAAGAGTTTGTGGAGGCCAGAAATAATCCATCCACCAATACATCCATCGATACTGCCTATCCTTAAGGGTCACAGGGGAGCTGGAGCTAATCTAGAAATACAATCCATTCTTTCCTTTAACTTAAGAAGCCAATCCTCTCAAGAGAAATTTGGTTAAATTAAATCCCCCCCCCCCCCCCCAAAAAAAGATATAACCCTTTTTTAAAGATGCATTTCAGTCAGTACCAAAAAGGTATTCAGGTCTCCAGACCTACATATAAATTATGGGGCAACAACATAATGGAAGAAAGGGAATGTTGAGAGTAACAAACCTTGTGGTCGACTCTCCCTGCTCCTTCCTGCAGATGATTAGAAGCAAAAAAAAAAATATTAGCAAACATGTTTTCAGCATATTTTGTGCCTATTGGACCATACCAGTGCTTTGAATGTTTCAGCCCACAAATCATATTGACCTTTAACCATATTGAAAACCATTATCAGTGTTTGAGAAATTTGAAATCATATTTTTTGTTTTGTTTCCTATATCCAATGTGTTGGTGATATCTATAAACTAGCTTAAGTTGTTTATTCAGAATATTGGAACCAAATGTTCAAGAGCTAAAACCTGAAAACAGACTGGCGTGGTCCTATAAGACTTTATGTTTATATTCAGGGCTCTGTCGGCAGCCACTGTTTCTACACATGCAGAGGATTTCAGGACAGAAACACACTAATCAATAAAAAATCATTCCAGGGGGAAAAGACCTGAACAACGAGCAGGCTCACTACAAACATGCAGGTCATTCGCAAAAAGAGAAGGTACCAAAGATTTGCATTTCATCACATTAAGGAGTATGTTTGTATGTTTGTAATTAGTGTGTGTGCATTTCGTAAATGTAGTTTATTATGACTTTGATAGTAAACTAGACAGCTTGCAGATGGTCCTAATATTTCCAGGCTCCACACAAGTTCCTGAGCAGTGTCATGCCCACACAAAGGGGGTAGAAAACAATCCTCAATGACTGATTATATGGGAGAAAAGAACTGCTCTTGTGCCTTAAACGGCAAGAACTGGAAAAGTAGGTGGGTGGAAAATGTTCAAGCTCCCAAGAAGGAGATGTCCTTGACAGCTGAGAGACCATAATTAGTTCACATCTAACATTTTAGATGGAACACAGCATCATGATGATGTTAGTGGTATAATATCCAGAATGAGGGAGGTTCTGTGCTCTAAACGTGAGCCGCAGGCGTTCAGCAGGAGTTTCATCTACGCTCAGGGACCTTTCTGTGTTTATTGATGGTAGGGAACACACACACAGGACATATCTCAGTACCTGCTAGAGCACCTTCTGTGTCGTCTCTGGTTTGTGATATTACTTTTGCTGGCTGTGATTTCTCACTGGAATTCCAGGTGTCACATTCGTGAGGTAGAGGTGACAGAATGTTTATCACAGTGGTTGTGGAAATGGGGGGATTGAGAGCTCCACATACAAACTGATTTCTAAAATTGAATTTGACTAGTTTCTAGCAGGTTGCTCTATTTCACACCTAACATGTTTGTTGTGGTTAGAACAAATCCTGGTGCATTTGTTCGGGCTGAACTGAAAGCTGGCAGTTGGACAATGTCGGCCGAATTAAGTCCATTACAAATGCAGCAATATCTCCCTGATAACATGCGGATGATCTGCAGAGAATGTAAATATACGTTAGAAGCCTTAAAGATGAACCTTTAAGTGTGTAAGACTTCGTCTTCACTCCTTTTGGGTCTTTTATAAATAAATCGTTGTGAACATAAACTTATAAAACATTTTTTCCTTTGTTCCAGACCACACTACAGCTGCTTTCAGACATGCACTGAACTCCTGACCTTAGCCTGAAAGGTTTAGGAGGAGACTGAAAAAAGTCTGAATGAGCACATGTACAACAAGAAAATGTCCAGAAAATTCACAGTGAGTCAGGGTGTGGAGATGATGTTTCTAACACAGGTTGGACACAAAACTGTAAAAACAAAAAGATACAGATATCTCCGACGTGGAAACAAAAATATTACATAGATTTCCGCAGTAGAATTTATTTTGTGTCCTGCCTCCTGCATGCAGCACCACCCCTCCACTGAATGTCCCAGACATTTTCCTGCTGTGAATGCCTGTGATACGGACAATCTCCTGCTATGTCTGAAAACAGCTTAAATGTTGAAACTGTCCATTAGCTATCATGACTTTTCTACCCCCCCTTTGTGTGCATCCTCGTTTGTCTGTTTATGGGAAACTACAGTGATCCATACTGTATCTTCATGTACAGATCTGCCAGCTGCCAAAGCCTGTGACAAACGGAATTATATACTGATATATATTATATATGATGTATTATATAGACAGATTCAAAAAGCTTGACTAGCTCATGGAAGCCAATACTGCCAGACACAGATATCCCGCTGAGGGCCGGTGCTAAAATTGCTGCCTCTCGAACGGGCGGCACTGAAAATCCCTGCACTGAGCACTCAAACTGACTTTAGTCAAACACTACAGCCAAACATAGCCTGTGCCAGTTTGAGTGGTGTGGAGGGATAAAATGTTCATTCATATAATAGACAGAATTTAAAGTTTATTTTAATTTTGAATCCAAGCAAGCTGAAGTTAACAGAGCCTGGAAATTACTGGTGTGATGTGAACCATTTTCTCTTAGTAAAAAGGAATTATCAAAATAAATGCATTTGTAATATAAAGAGAAAACAGACAGCGGATATATAAAACAATAACACAGAGCAGGAAAAAAGTAAAAGGCTGAATAATAAAAAAAAAAGAAGGTATATAGTCACTTAAAATACACATAATTGAAGTATAGGAAAAGGATGACTAGAGTGGCTGAGAGACCAGCTGCCATAGTTGTACCTACTTTGTCGGGCTGCAGGTATGCAACGCCTTCAAGTGAGGCTTCCAGGTGGCAATGGAGACCGAGTTCTCATCAGCCGAATAACTACGCCAAACACACTGCATGAAGGATACACAAAACACGGAAGAAGAAAAAAGTACAAAGAAAGAAAAAGAGAAATGGAAAGATAAAATAATACAGAAAACAAAACACAAAGGCAAAGAGGGAGGAAGAGAGAAGAGGAGGAGGAAGAGGAAGGAGAAAAAGAGGAGAACAGAAAAGACAGGAAAAAAAGCTTATTAGTTAAAACAAAAAAACTGGTGCGTCACACGTCTGTGGTTGAGCGGAGGTCAGGCATGAATACATGCCCGTCGGAAGGCAGGAGGCTCTCATAGTGCCGCCATGTGGCATCCAGGTAGGGCCTGGTGCTGTCAGTGGAATAAGTACAACATGGGGACGGACAGGATGAAGAGGAGGAGGTGGTGGTGGACAGGAGAAGAGGTGGAGGTCAGGAGAGAGGGGAGAAAGGAGAAGCCACAGAGGAAGGACAGCTGCGAAGCACATAGGAGAAAAGTAAGAGGTAAGAGAGCGAGGGGAGGAAAAGGGAGCACATGGAGAAATATATAAGGGGCACAGGGTGAGGTCAGCACCACGAACATCCAGGGGGACACAGCGAGTGTGAAGATCAGACTGGAAAAGAAGGAAATGTGTAATGCAGAAAAAATGAAGGAGCAAGAATCACGATGTGCTTTTTATTGGGTCGTGTCAGGTTTTCAGGGAATCCATGGAGGAAAAAGAGAAACTGGTGAATGATAATGGCTGTTTTAAACACATTTATGAGTTATTTCAGTTCTGTGGTGAATTGTGTTGAGCAATGGCAACAATCCATATTGTCTTTATACATTAGTGATGATGTTATCATTTTGTGTGTGAGAGAAAAAGGAGAGAGGGGGCTGTGCTGTGTGCTTTACCTGGATGAGGTAGGCCGCTGGGTTTCTTCTTTTCTCAAAGTGCTTCTGTCTGTGCTGCTCTTGGACCTTCAGGGCAAAGCCTGAGCCCAGAATACCCTGGTAGGATATTAATAAGGAACAAATACTGAATGCATTTGTACACCAAAGAGACTCAAGCATCACTGAGTTGCTGAGAAAAGACATAAACAAGTCTGACGTGCATATAAAACAACAATGTTAAGTCTTCTTGAAGGAGGACTTTGACATATTTGCAAATATGCCTGTTCACTGTCTTGTTGAAGGTTAGAGGAGATCTGAGCAACTCTCAGGGCATATTTACATTATGGGGGAGAATCAGCTTTGACACTTGCCTCTTCCATCATTGTGCACAGTTTTATTTTTTAAACATGTCTATGGTGCAGAGTCAAGTTACAAAACTTTGTGTTCAACACACCTGGTTTATCTGCAATACAAAAACATTTATAGTCAATGTTTTTCAAAACTGAATTTACTTCATTTGTGTTCAAATGTGTGGTTCAAGTTTAAACGATTTACTTAACTGCTGTAATTTATCTGAAGACATAGAAGAAGACATGTTTAACTGACTATTACAGAGCGCTGGTTGAATGTTTATCCAGTCTTTATAATTACTGAGCATATCACATGTCCAAATCACATCAAATTTTAAACTGCACTTCTTCAGGCAATTTGAGCAATTAGTGTGTGGATAGCTAAAGTGGTGATGTTTTGTAAATCACCACTGGGAGCTCTGGAGTAATACATACTGTGCCAACCAATGCGGAGCATGTGGAGCTTCAGTCCCTGTTCTCCTGCTGTGAACATGCCTTCATCCCTGTGCAGGAGTTGAGTGGCAATTAGCATTGCCAGCATGGAGACTGGAGGCAGGAGGAAACAGTTAAGAATTGTTGTTTCTACTTCTCTGCTTGTGTATGGATCAAACAAATGAGATGGTTAATTACTGGTCTTAAGAAGAGCTGCTAAGTTTATTTTTTGGGAGACAACCAGGCAAGTCGTTTCCTCCTGCTTCCAGTCGATTAGCTCAACTCAACGCTAAGGCGAACCAATCACCTCCTGGCTCCGGCTCAATAGCAGTTACAGACATGAGAGCAGGAATAATCCTCTCATCTCACTCTCAGCAAGGAATATAGGATGAAAAAATTCTTTCTTCTTATTATAAGTTCCCCCTTATTAACTAAATTTATATGATTCTACTTCTGATTCAAGCAGAAATTACAGATGCCCTGTGGAGTTGTCTTGTAAGCAAACACAGTTATGTTAATATTCACTGTTTCTCAAAAAATGCCCTGTGTGCATCCTTGAGGCTAGAATACATGTACTTCCTCATAAACACTGCAAAGTCAGTTTTCTATATCGAAACCTGCATTGTGCATATCCGTGTTTACATTGGCCAGTTCTCTTTCCCCTGGCTTATGCTGGAATACTATAGGATTTATGACATGTTATCACACCAGAGGAATAACATAATTAAGTTTAGCTATTATTCTGTGAAAAAGATGAAATGGAAAAACTCTCATTAAAAAAATATTTATTAACTATTATATTATAAATTTAAACCAATCATTTAAATTTTACTTTGCTAAATTATATTCACCTCACTAGCCTGGAGTCAAATAGAGACTCTAAGAAGAGGACGTATGAATTCTTCAGCTCTCGGAGCCCCACAGTAAGAGGAATCATTTAAAGAGTTGGGACTTACTGCTGGCAGGGCAAAGAAGGAGATGCCCAAGAGGGCAAACCCTGCGGACAGCATCCGTCCTGTCCACGTCTTTGGTGTCTTGTCCCCATAGCCAATGGTTGTCAGGGTGATCTGTCAACACAAACAATTATTAATGTCATACTGAATTACCTAGAGGTTTATGGAAAGGAAAGAAATGCCACTCGATACTGAACCTATCGACTTGACTACATCAGTACCATAGAGGGTTCATTCAGATTCACCTGTGGCACACTCGAGTCAAAACACAATCTGAGTTGAACTTGTTCTGTTGTTTTTTTTGGTGAATATTTTAAATTTTTCTAACTATTTTCAAATAGTTAAAAAGAAAATGTATTCTGCTGTGAAAAACTCTGTGATGTTTACATGTTTTTCCTTTCGCATGCTGCTTGATTTTGCCAAATATATGCATGCTTTGAAATGACGCCTTCGAGCAGTGCAATCACATCAGAGTGATTAGGCCCGGGTGGAGGTCTTGTAGGAGCAACACTGTTTGGCCTTGGTTCTGCTCACACTGATGAAAGCCTGTGGCTAAAATGTTTATTCTATGTTGGGTAAAAAGTAAGAATTTTAAACACAGTATGTGGGTTGTTGTTGTTGAGTTAAGTTTATGAGGGTGATCCGTCAAGACATGATGGGCGCCCATTTTGACAATATTATAGCTTTGACTGACTGAAGAAAGGACAAAGATGTGTTTTTGGAGCACGAAGCCAGGGAATGATACTTTGATAAAAGAAGAAACAGAGTTAATAGTGATAATGATTCATAGTGATGCGGCCTGGCACTGGCTCACATGTGTTCATCAGAAGCCTGAAAAGCAACATTTAATGCAATGTACCAGGCAGATAAACCAGGTTGTAACTGGAATGAGCACTGCATGTGAAACTGCTGCTAAGTCCTCTGTCTGTGTGTGTCTGTATCCAGTGTGTCTGATCACCCTGAATTATCTGTTATTCCGGCTCTGATTGCTGATATGCATGACAAAGGCGGCTGCAGCCATTTGGCACCATTATGTGTTTTTGGACCCACTATGTGAATGATAGTTAATTTAGCCATTTAGGGCTAATGGTGTTGTCAATGCTCAGAGGCAATGACAAACTGAATTGTCACTGCTGAAACGTGTCATTGTGGGCCTGCCAGAAAAATAAAATAAAAAATAGCAAAGACACCGATTTTCACCCTCCAATCCGGGAGACATTTTTTTCTTGCAGAAGGTGCAAATCAACCTCTGATGCAAAGAGGTGTAACTCTATTAGTGTTTACTGGATCCTGACAGGCAGAGCATCATCCCCCACACTCACCGTGCCCCACCACAAGGCGTCAGCGTAGGTGGCAAACTCCTTGTTGAACTTGTTCTCCACAAGGTAGACGAGGAACGATGAGAAGATGAGAACCAGGAAGCCGATGTACCAGGCGGTGACCAGTTCCTGCAGACAGAGTTCAAAACTGACATTCAGGGTGTACTCATGGGAAAAGGAGACTTTAGTTAATACACAACCACTTATATATATGAAGCTTCACAGCAGATCAACATGAATTGGCTTTCCTATGATCTCTGAGGACAGAACTTTCTATGAAAGGGTGACCAGGTCATACAAGTGAAAGTTTAGACTGTTTATTTTAAATCCGTTGGGTGGGAGCGATTTATAGAAACCCAAATACAAAAGTGCACAAGAGCAGGGGCCGTTATCATGAAGGTTACCAGGAGGACACTTCATGTCTCGCTTCACTGAATTAATACCACCTCCAGGAGGCAGATAATAAACTCTGATCATAAAGCAGATCAAAATGATGATTTACCTATAGTCTACTGTTTACCTTTTAATAAGAAGAGGCACAAGTCAGTGGGATCATTACAAATATAACTTATGCATGAAACATCCTAAGCTATTGTAGTTGGTGGAGCTAGTTTAAGGTTGTTTTATATAGTTCAGGGGTCAGTTTACAACCTAAGGTCATAAAATCGGAGGAGACATACGATGAGTAATGAGGGAGGTAAAAAAAAATAATAAACACCCCAAAGTTCTCCTACTCAAGATTCTTTTTTTGGGACACTGGGCCGAATTGAATTTGTTTTTTTTTAATGAAGCCATGTGAGAATTTAGAGTGGAAATCAATATTTGGTGGAGCTTCGAACAATTATATATCCAACAAAGTTTCATATATATGCTTGAAATATTTTTCCTAATTAAATGTAGAGAAGTAAATAAGATATTATTTCTCCTCTGAAGTGTGGAGGAGTAATATAAAATCAGTATAACGTATACAGCATGGAATGGAAATACTCATGTACTCAAACTTAAAGTACAGAGTAAATATACTTAGTTACTTTTGACCACTGGTAGTAATATGATGTTGTGAGAAGTTAAACACACTAATAACTTATATGGGGACGAAAGTATTAAGTGATTTCTGGTGACCAGATCAAGTATCAGGTTTGAATCAGGACACTGTGTGACGCTCTGGGCCAGGATCAGGTTTGGTTATGTGTGGCATCTATTACACTTCTGTCCGCCCTGGGAGAGGGATCCCTCACATGTGGCCCTCTCTGAGCTTTCTATGTTCTTTGGTAGTTTTCCTTCCTCTTGTTGAGGGATAAGGAAAGAGGATGTCACACCTTGTTAGGCCTATGCGACAAACTGTGATTTGTGAATATGGGCTATAAAATTTGATTGATTGATTACCAAAACTAATTATTAAAAAACATTTATTTCCTCACTGAGTGTGCCAGCTGCCTGGATCCAAGTGTGTCATGTGTTGCAGGTAGATAATAATGGTATTTTTACCACATGACTACATATTACCACCTTTGTGTTTTCTCTTTACTATTGTACTTTTCCCCTCTTTCCCCCTGTGGAGGAAGGGTGGAGGGTGTATTTGAAAAATGTGAGTGGGTGGAAGGACTCTGTGTGTGTGTGTGTATGTGTGTGTGTGTGTGTGTGTGTGTGTGTGTGTGTGTGTGTGTGTGTGTGTGTGTGTGTGTGTGTCCTCATTATGCAGGTATCTCTAACTCACAGTTGCAGGCAGTTAAAAGTCATTGTTGATATTCATTTAATTTATCATACTATCTGTCTGCATCCAAGCAAACTGGACTATATCTACTGTATGTATGGGATTGGGTGTGAGACCGGATCAGCTGGCAAACAATACCACCAAACCAAGGAAGCTCCTGCATCTTGCCCTGTAGTCAACAAGTCAACTGTATGTATGTATGTATGTATGTATGTATGTATGTATGTATGTGTATGTGTGTGTGTGTGTGTGTGTGTGTGTGCGTGCATGCGGCCATCTACCTTGCTGTGTGCGTAGACCACAGATCCGAGCAGCTTCCAGGTACCACCTCTGCGGTCCATTCGCACCATGCGCAGGATCTGCAGGAAACGCAGGCTACGCAGGACCGAGGTGGCGAAGATGTTGCCCTGACTGCCTGCCGACACCACCGCCACTGAGGCTATCAGCACTATGATGTCTGGAGGGCAGAGAGGAAACGCACACGGGCTTACTAAAAGATAAAAATCTGAATCAACCCGTATGTTCTGTTAATGTCGTAAAATGCCATTAATGTGGAAATCACATTATGGAACAAGACTTCTTTTGATACATTGAGCTTTGTCTTGCATTTTTTATGAATAATTCTGTAATTCAAGCCTGGTGGAAATATATTATTATTATGATGTGAGCACTATAACATATGCTTACATTTTTTTTATATCAGTCAAATGCTAGGTAATAACAATAATCCCTGCTCAGACAAAATAAAGCTAAGACATCAAATAGGTTGCACAGGCTTATGCACATGACAGCAAAGAAAAAAACAAACAAAAACAAATAACTTGTTACAGGAGCCGAGATCTAACCTTAAGGCAAGTATATCTTGTTTGTTTGTTTGTTTGTTAGTAAGATTGCCAAAACCTACTGGATGGATTAGCACAAAACTTGTAGGAAGGATGCAGTATTGGTCAGGTTTGAACCCATAAGATCTTTGTGCGGATCCGGATCAGAATAATTCAGGAATCTTGATTTAAAAACAATCTGTTATGTTTGGGGGTTGGTATCGATGAATGTGTGCAATTTCATGTCAGGAAAAATCTGGATCTAGCGGATTTAAACTTGGATTCATTGGGATTTGGGCTTTTTTCAGCTGCTGTGGTTGCATATAGGGCCAAAAACCTGTGACTATACCAATTGCAAAGTGGCTTTAGCTATGAGGCTTGTTTTAATTTCAGAGTACTGTTGTGCCTTGATGGAGTTAAACTCTCCACTGAGTGTAATTCTAGTTAATAATGTGGCCACTGGTCTTTAAACAAACAGCATGGTTCAGTCCTTGGGGTCAGAATATGTGGAAGTGGCTTAATACTGCTGCAATAAGAGCAGCTCACTGCTGTCACCCCTCACTGTGGCAAACCATCCCGACAAAGGCTCTGTAATACTGGAGCTGACATAATCTGCTGTGGGCATCAACAGTACAATAATGCACTGTGTCCTCCTCCTATATCCACTGTGAGCCGCCTGGCTACAACATCGATCTGCTGCAGACACAAACAGGACAGTGGGGGAGATGTAATTGAAGCACTGCTCCCTCGAGAATATTTTTTCCACACACAGGGTATTATATATATATCAGAAATGATCAAGATCCCACAGCATAACACTGAGGGGAATGGTTTGTGGGTTTCAGATGAGTTCCTCTTCAATCTCTCATAAGAACATGGCGCACAAGTGCAGACAAACTGTATTAGTTCTGCAAACACATAGGCAAACATCAACAGGGCCAGGCAGGCGCCCACACGCACACAGATTAGACTTGTTCAGAAGAAGTTCACACGAAAAACTACACTGAACAAATGAATAACATTAAACCCACAAAGAACACGGACAAGCTCCCGCCTTTGCTCTGCTCACAAACAGATCTTTCATTGGCCATGTGAAACCCTGTCCCCGAGTCGTGCTTCTGAGAGAAAGTGCTGACCGAGGTGTGGCTGGTGACTCCGGCTATAAATCATGTACCAGTTGACCCACAGTGCAGAGAGGGAAAAGGGGGAAAAGGCAGCAGCAGCACCATGAAAAATACATTAATGACACCCAGGGGATGGAAGTGTCCCGGGAACCTGCAGGGCTGGAGCAGGGTTCACTCGCTTTGATGGTGGTCGCCGTGGGTAACCATGTGAGTTAACCTGCGCAGCCCAACAAGTCGTTGAGGGTGCAACTGTTTCTGCTTATTCAGCCATGGAAACATATAAAATAGAAATCAGTGCAGCAGAGGGTGACAAGTCTGAGGTGTTTCAGAAAAAATGAAATCCAGAATTTCCCCACAATGCAACTCGATATTGTTTCTTTATTAAAGTGCAGTGAGACACTCTTGTACTATATATAATTAATAAGCAGTGTTTAGAAACAGGAATAAGCAAGGACTAGACAGCTTCTATACAAACGTGGTGATGGTGATGATGATGAGGATTAATATTTTTTTTTTTGTCCTTGCAGTCAGGGAATCAGCATTTCTCCTTTTCTGCAGGTTTGATTTTTTTCCTGTGAGAAGTGCATGAGTTTGCAAATAAGAATAAACACGTCACAATCAGTTTCTCACTGAGATGAATGTGGAGAGAAATCCATTGTGGCCTGTGACCACTCAGTTAGAACCTTGAACCTTGGTTAATGTCCATGACTTTAAAATGAAACACATCTTAAGTTTTTAACTCAGGTTTAGCAGTAAAAAAAAAATTGAGTTTTCAAGCTGGGATAATTCTGACCGCATCATCAGGCTTTTCTTCTTGTACTTTGGAAAGTTCCTCTACAGCCAAAACTTGATACAACACAGGCTGGGAGGATACTGTTCATGATAAGATAACTGATCTTCAACATTAGGTTTCACTTACAGTGAAAACCTTTTGTTTAACCTTCGTAATGAGTCTTGTCTTGTTTAATGCCCAATGTCATGTGAGCTAGAAATCCACTGCTCTTATGAGGAAAGTGCAAACTGCACATTTCTGAGCACAAGTTCTGCTTATAACAACAAGAGGAAGTAACACAATTAGGAATTCAATATTTTGACATATGAGAATTTTACTGTGAGATACAGTGAGTAAAGTAATAAGAAACAAGGAAATAACTCTGCTGGGAGCTAATTAAAAATAGCCCAAACATCGAATTACTTGTTTCCAGATCAATGGACTTTCATTGCAGGTGCTGTACTGATTTCCCGAGCTGCCTCCTGACATACAGTGCCATCATTTCTGTAGGGAACTTCATTTATTTTGGCAAAAATGTTCAAGTAAAAAAGTAACAGCTACAAAATACAATACAAACTCAAAGCAGCTTTCCCTTGAATGTAGAGGATTTGAGATGTAAGCTCATTTGCAGCATGAAATGCAAATGGTCTGTTCTGTGCAGGCAAACTTTCTAGTGGAAGAACCCAACGGGGAAATCAAACAAACCTATTAGAAGAAAATGTGTAATATCACAGTCCATCCACAACCTCACCACATCTACAAACCCATTTGTTAAGGACAGGTCTGAATGAATGATGGGAATTGAATGCAGCAGAAGTCATTGTCATTGCCCGTGTATCTCCCTCTCTGTCCACAAGGGAGGGTTTTCATTTAAATGACTCCAGTGGACAAACAACCTGCATTCAGCAGTCACACATCCGTTTTAAGATCCAGACTTAATTCCTTTCACTCATGGACTCAGATATGTACAGTATGACTCCCTTTAGGATAAGACACTACAGTGAAACATTAACGAGCAGAAACACACAGAGCCTCAGAAACTCAGAGGACACAGTGGCACAGACCAACATAGCAGCAGGTCACACCGCTGATGTCATATTTTGGTAGAACAAGTTTCTTTTCTTAATTTACTTTAAGCAGGAAATAGTTTCCTTTGGAGAGCAGTACTTTGTCAGTAACATAACCCAGACCACTCCAGCCAAGTTTTAAAAATAACTGAGAATACCCACTGCCATCAATATACTTTTTAACTGAATTTGGTATATCTACCAGCAAGAAATATGAAAATTTAAAATTCACACATCGTTTGTGCCAAAGGCAGCTGCAACAGAAGAACATAATAAATATTTAGATATTTTACAGTTAAACCAGGCAAGTTGGTCATTAAGGATCATGTTTTAGATATATCAAAGTTTTAAGTAATAAGGTTGTCAATGTGAAGAGAACTAGAACATTATTGTCTGACAAAATAATGGACAAAATGAACAAAAGATTTAACTCAAATTCCCCTTATTGGCTTCGTCTGAGCTTTCACCCACACCTCATGGACTTCATCAGTGAATGACACTGATTCAGGCGGCTGAGCCACATTTGGAGCTAATCCAGCGCTGGTCTGACTCCTCCATTGGGTGATGAAGACCATGAGATGCAGTTTAGAGCTCAGACAAATCTGGTGAGTGGACTGGATATTATTCTGTTGCACGTACACGAGGCAGAGGATGCTGTTTTATTTGGAGGTATTATGGAAATAAATTAAGTTTTTACAATGTCTTGATCTGGGGGAATGAGTCTTCAAGCTTGAAGTTCAAGTAAAGATCACATCTGTCATCAGGGCATGTCAAAACAAGAACTGTTTTTGCTTGGTTGTAATTTCTTGATGTGCAGTGTCCTTCAAATGTCATAGAATAGAATTATAGCTAAAAATCAAACCCAATATTTCAAAAAGAGACAATAACAGCAAAATTACACAGTTTCTCTCTCTAGGGAGGTGAGAACACAGAAAAATAAATGTTAAATAGACCTAATTCATGAATTAAACCAAATGTGTTAATTAGGTTTATCTGTCAAAGCCACAAACGCATGATGGGACAGATCATCATGTGAACCTGCATCACCTCCCTCTGTCTCTCTTCTGCTCAGGTGCTCTGAGTTCAGTTCCTTTTCTCACTTCATCCCATCGTCTCTCTGATTGTTTCACACTCTCTGACGTTATTTCCCCCCCTTTGTTCTGCCCACATTCCCTCAGCGCTGGCAAACAACAGCACCCGCAAACAAAGTGTGACGACAGGAGCTCATGGCACCCTGCCTGACCTCCGAGCCCTGCGCTCCCTCCCTCGAGCACCCTACTGTAACTTTCCAAGAGGCAGCAGAGAGATCCATGTCTAAACAGTGGAAAGAATAACAGGCAGTTTATGGCAAGCTCATCACGTAAATTCTCTTGACTCTTGACCACAACCCGAAAATGACACAAACAAACACATGTCAATGTCGTGCAGTGGAACCATGCTTACATCTCACATCAGATTGTGTTCAGAGAGAAGGGAACTTCGGGCCACTAGGGGGCAAGTTGAGGGCAACAGAGAGGTGTCTGAGATCACCACAAGGGACTCAACAAGGGAAATCATGCTCCAACAACTCACCTATCACACAAAATGGCTTTCTGGCGAAGCGCAGTCGTCCCTGCCAGCCTCTGTAGCGACAGCAGCATCCTGATGACCAAATCCGGACTATGTACTCCAACCCAAACACCACAATCATCACAAACTCCTGTTTACACGGACACAGACAACAACAGTAACTCATTTTCAGGCATAATGGATGAGTCAGTGAATACATCATCACATGTTATGATTAATGTGTGTGTCATTTAACTTGTCACCAGGTTGACAAAGTACTGTACCTGAAAATAGGCAAAACAGACAGTCACAGATTCAGATTCCTTTAGATAAAAACACAGATGCATTGAGCACCGTGAAATGATTATTGAGATGGTCGCTGCAGCTTCATGAGCAGTAAATGCTTGACTGTACAAATAGTGACCTCTTTTCTTTCAGGTAGAGGCTTTTCAAAAACATGCTGAGTCATACTTTAAGAGCATGTTTGATCTTGTGCCCAGTGGGAGCTCTTTCTGTCTTTCCTGACGGTCTTTCTGAAGGCAGCACAGTTTCATGTCAATAGAACAGAAGGTATAAGAAAAACAAGTAACTTCACTGATCTTTAAGAATCTGTTACATTGTTTAGATTTGATCCGGGTAATTTTGGTTTCACATTGTAATTTAGGGAGTGCACTGAAGACTTTTGTATGATGTCATGTCATCCCCTGCATACGCTGCTAACTCTGTGCCTGACATTGACTCTTTGGTTTGTAGACTGTGTGTTGGACGTCACAGTGTTTGGGTTTTGAATTTGCTAGCATTTTTTAATAGGATGCTTTTTTTTTTTCATCTGAAGGGAGAAGATGAATGAACAGGTTAATTTTGTTCATTTCATTGCCACTGTAATATCGTTATGGTATTACTACCAGTAACGTCAACGTCCTCGTCGTTCAATCAATATATCATCAGTGGCAAAGACAACAGGCAATCCTGTGAGCTGCTCCCACTTCTTCTTCTCCTTCTATTGTTTAATGCTGTCTAAACTTCCCAGAATTGGTCCAAAAGTCTGAACTGTCCAAATGTAAACGCTTTGATTCAGGTTGAGACCCCCTCTCTGGATCAGACTACATTTTGGTCCGTTGGTCTGGGGCACCTTTCACGCCTGGTATTTTGGTTCCACACCAAACTAAGTAGAATTGTTTTTATTCTTTTGTCCTGACTCCTGAGGTCCCAAGAACTCCAATGGGGATAAGGCTTATGTGTCCTGACCAGCTGAACAAATATCTTGTCAGTATAAAGATAATGTGATAGAAACAGTTTCTAAACGATTTCTGTTCTGCAATTTCAACCAGCACTCTCGTATACATACAATAATGGTGATCAAATAAACATGGGGATAAGGCAAAACTAAGGACAAAAAAAGTAATTTTTGCTCTGATGCTTGTCCAGTATCTTACCAGGATGAGGAGACAGTAGGAGGAAAAGTCCTGATGAGCTGGGATGGTTGAGAAAACAGAGAGCACCAGACAGCTGAAGACCAAGACGAACCTGGACAAATAAAAAAAATGCAGAACAGTTAACAAAACACATACACACAACTGGCATCAAACGGGAGGATATCAATGATCTGACGTTGGAATCGGTCGAAACATAATTTCCGCTGGTTTGTTGATCTGAGAACTGAACAGGACAGCGGAATCATCCTCTGCATTTTCCTCTATGACAAACTCTTGAACCCGTTTTGGCAAAGAAGGAAAACCAGTACATGAACAACCTGGCAGCACAGTCGCAGAACGTATTTCCTCTCTGCAGTGAACCATGAGCCCAGCTATTATTCAATTTCCTGAGATATCAAGTTATTCATGCTTGTTTGTGCAAAATGATTTGCAAGAAACAAGCAATGAAACTGTGGCTATTGGAAAACAAGCAACATCCGACCATTTCCACACTCTGACTGGCGCTGCCTCCACAGGGAAACTGAAGCCATTACCCTAACATGTGTTTTACTGTTTTGTTTCCATCACATTAATCTTCCAGAAACACATCGCTGTCTGAAATATGAACATGGGGTTCAGAGTTATGGTGGCTCTCGATGCTAAACGGCGAGAGCACATCTGTGTTTTTTCATCTCGGAGCTCCTCTTTAACCTGCTGGACAACGACTGCTCGACGGGCTGTGTGTGTGTGTGTGTGTGTGTGTGTGTTTGTACTTTCTTTAAACTGCCGTCCAGGGAGAGGATACAGTGAGCAGACACAACCCGCTTCATGTTTGCAGAGTTACCCAATCCTAATCCAATCTGGAGACCTTTTGACAAGCTCTAACCTTTAGGGCTCTTTGTGGGTAAAAAAAAACGTTCACTTTATCAATAACGTCATCACAATGGAACAGAACTTTATGCAGATACAGAATATGATGTCTTATATATGCTTTATTTCTCATTTCTATGGAGGTTTGACTCGATATAACACTTTTCTTCTTGCTCTTCATGATACAGTTTGTCCGTCTGCACAGCTGTAAAGAAGTAGAGACAGGGGACTCCTTACTATCAGCCCCTCAGTGCTGACCTAACCATGACCCCAGATTGTCACAGAGTTGAAAGGAGGTCTTTCAAACTTGAAAATACTACAAACTCAGTAGTATGTCCCGTGTTTGAATGGTGCCTGTGTGAAAATGGTGGGTGTGCAGAGTGGGTCACTGTCCCATAGCCTTCAGTACAGCACAGGACTGTGCTGCTCTGACCCCAGTCGGACCCTCTCTGACATCCAGAGAGCCCAAACGGAGGTCAACATTTTCCACAGCCGCCAGGATGGTTATGTCATTATATCCCGACGCCTACACAGAGCTGCTGGGGGTTAAGAGGGAATTCAAAGTTAAAGTTTGAGGTTTGCTCTGTTGACATTTCCAAAGATTTGAATAATGTCGTTTTGATTGGAGGAAAAACATCTAGAGACAAGCATTGTGATGCTGTCAGCTGAAAAGCAAGCTCCTTGTCACCGGCACACCTACGCCTCTCGCACTTACAAGGTTGTCAGACCGAAAATTACACAGTGACAATCAACTCCCTTCATCCACAGCCCAACACGAGATTCCATTTTGAATATATTTACTTTAAAAGGGAGCACACAAGTACTGAAAAGCACTGACAGCAACATCAAGCTCTCAGCAAAGTTCACTAATTAATTCCACAAACTAGTGTTACAGGCCGGTCTCGGTCACTGTGTGTCAGGATGCCCTCCAATCCAGAGTACACAGATTTTATCTGGAGAGTCTCACAGTGTTCAATCTGTGAAAATAAAGCTGACACACACACGCTGTACCAAACACACACAACTGTGCGCACGGGCGCGCACGGGCACGCACACACACACACACACACACACACACACACACACACACACACACACACACACACACACACACACACACACACACACACACACACACACACACACACACACACACACACACACACACACACACACACACACACACACACAGTCCTTCCGCCCACTCACCCACTCATGTCTTTCAAATGCACCGTCCCCCTTCCTCCACTCACATACAAACAGAAAGAGAACCAGCACCACTGAGTGCTAAGTGCTGTGCACATTTGCATATTTTAATTGATTTGTTTGAAAAACGAGTTGCAAGACTAATAACTAATGTCCATAGATCCAGACTGTGCAGCGCACACTGGGATCCTCTTCATTAGTGGAGGCTGAGGGGTGGGGGATGGCACAGGCCCCTGGTGGAACGTGCAAGAGTCAGAAGGGGATAGTTAGTTGGCTTGTTAGTGTGACTCTTGACATTCCTTAATAGAAAGTCAATTAAATGACCATAAAGACACACGACACAGAAGACAATAAAACAATCATGAAGAGGAACAAAAAGTGTGATGTAAATTGACACAAAAGACCATAAAGAGATGCAAAAACACAGCAGCCGCAAGACAGCCGCAAAGAGACGAAAAAACGAGCACGTCATTAAAAACAGCTATGAACTGCACATGATACTGATATGAGGCTGCTATCATCAGAACGGACTGGGTTCCAGAAGACTACAGAAGAAGCTTTGTCTCCTATGACATGTGGATGTGTCCTCTGAAGCTGTCCATGGTCCTGAAACTAAATTCTGCTTCCACACCTGATTCAACCACTGTGTTGCTGACTCAACATTAGGTTTTATTTTCCCTGTACACCACCGTGGTATTTTATCTGGGCTTTCAGCTAAGCTGTGTCTCACCTCTAAATTACAAACAAATAATTTACAGTTCTGTTATCTGTTTTGCCAGATAGTATTAAAGTAATCAATGCAGTTTAGCACACAGTACAAACAGAGGATAACAAGATGTATGTGTCATGTGTGAATCTTGCAGGTTGGCTCAGGAACTGTGAGAAACCTTCTCTCGGGTTATTTGTAAAACAGAAAAAAAATATATACTGTATAATGCTCTGGGCAAAATAACACAGGGTCTTGAATATGAAAACTAATATTTTACATTTTCATTACTTATGGACATTTAACAGCAAGTGGCCATTATGTGATTTGCCCCTGGTTCCTCCATTACAGTCATGGAATGTACAACTTGTCTGGTATATGTTTCCTTTGTGTGCAAATTTTCATATTTCAGAATCTGAAAACAGAAAATGTCTTCGTTGATGAACAACTTCAACAATGAGTTGATTATCAAAAAATTATGTTGACTTACTTTCTGATGATCAATTGAAAACTAGCTTTTTTTTTAATGGTGCAGCAGTGTAGAGAGAGAGAGACAGGAGACGAGGACAGAGTTTTCCCTTTGTATGACATGCAACAAGGCTGGGAGTCAAACTGTAGATGATGTGCCTACAACCTGGTCAAAATAGATGTAGTATGAAAGTGGGCCACAGATTTAATGTTAGACCATGTCAGTGGATACAGGTCAGAGTTCATGGTCTGGTGATGGGGGGTGCTGTCACTGTCACTTTGTGTTGTTCTTGGAAGCTTGAAAATGAGATGAGGCTACACAGATGTACCTAAAGCCAATTATCTTATAAAAGAACCTCCTGTGTATCTGTGTTTCCTTTTGTTGATGGTTTTGTTTTTGACATGTCCAGGATCTATATTGTTGTATTATTAGATTACTGAACAGCTCTTATACTCAAAGGTACACTCTAGTAGATCTAGCTACAAGATCAGATTTTTGTTCAGTTTGTTCTTCTTTTTAGCATCGCAGCGATCACAAGTCATCTCCAGGTGCAAAGAGCTGAGTAAAACAGCAACTATAAAACCATCATCACCAATGGCCTCAACATAAATATCCACGGTCGACTGTCTGCCTCCTTTTATGGTGACAGTGACCTGAGGCCATTACCTCATGACCTCTGACCTTTCTTTTGAGGTCACGCTTTCACATTCCAACACACAGTCAGTCATGCTTTGCACATCTTAATGCATTCTACACATTCAGCCTGCCATGGTGTCGGTGTATTCAAACAGCGACAGGCCCTGTCAGTGTACTCAGCACATTTCAGAGGCTTTACATGGGGGAGGTGCATATTTAAAGCATGTGCTACACACTGTTAGACTGTTGTTACTTGTTGTACTGTTGTTCGACACAAGCTATCAGCTGCTGTGTGTAAAGAGACACTGTGCCGACAGTGAGCAGGGAAATGAGTGTGACTGTAAAGCTCAGAGAGAGACGCTACGAGACCAAAGACGACAGAACAATTACCATAATGCACTCTTAGAAAGGCTGAGCCAGGGATGCACAGTGTACTTTGTCAAGAAGCAGTGGCAGGGGTGGGAGAACATTGAGTGTGAGTCCCCTTCCCTATTACAGCGATGCATCGCTGTCTGCAAGAGGCACTGAAAGAGAGAGCCGAACGGGCAGAATGTGTTTGGGAGATTAGACGAGTGCAAATGAACTTGCAAAGCGGGAGCAAGGATTTTCCTGACGTCTGCCGATTGACACAATGAGGTGTTTGGATGAAAGCTTGGTGGGTTCATTTGTTGATGTGGGAGGATTTTTAACGTGCAAATCACACTGTTTCGATAACACAGCAACACACACAGCATATAAAATAATGCAGCAGGGTCTGATCTGCTCCACATAACGAAAAGAGTTTCACAGGGATTTTGACACTCTTGAGGCTCTGTTAAAAGAAACAAAGAAATATGCTGTAACGTAAATATCACACATTTTCAATGGCATCCTGTTTGGATTAAGGAAAAAGCCTGAAAAGCAAGTTCTCTGCAGCCCAATGACGGGTGGAAGAGACGGCAAATTGAACTCATGTCAGGCATCTTGTTGATTTCCAATACTTCCAGTTACAGTTTTCCCTCTTCATACAGCAGAAAAACCTACATTTAAATGTAACGTTTCACTGTCTTTATCTTTTGTGTACACGCAGGCTGGACTCATGAACCTCTGTTTGTTTTCAGTAATCATGTACAGATTAGTTTTATACATTGCATGCAGTTGGCAGTTTATTGGGTACACCTATATAGGCAAAACTAATGCAGGCTAAATAACAGAATCATCTGTCTGTAAAATGCAATACAGTTCAACAGTAGTCTCCAAACGATATTAAGTTTTATCAACACCTCCCTAAACCAGTTTCAATAAAAACGCAACATTATAACCTTCACGAAAAGCTGTTGGATTAGACAGTTTTCCTTTCAGCTAGGTGTATCTAATAAACTGAAAACTGAGTGGGTAACATTCCTTCAGTTCCCTCAATATTGCCGGATGAGTTTACTCCCCTGACATGTGCTGACGTCAGTGCAGAGGACTGCAGGGAGAGTTTGGCATTGGTGAGTTTCATTTGCTCCTGGCTGCCCGGGGGCATCACTACAGATTTATGTGTTTCAATGAGAAGGACACAAACATGAGGCTTTATAGATTTTTTCACATTGAGGATAGAGGCTCTTGTTGGATCAGAAACCGCTGCCGTGCCCAGAAGCAGCAGCAGCAGCAGCACTGGTCATTAGAGAGCAGAGCTGACTCATAGTATATGTATTTTCAACCTAAACACTAACTGTACATTTTTCACATTTCACACTGTACACATTTTGAAATTATGCTGGGTTTACAGAGAAAACTGCAATGGAAAAAGCCAAATATGTACCTATAATAACTAATGCTTAAATAAAAGGGTTAGGGAAATCATCTCTGTTATTTAAAAAGAAAAAGAAGTGGATGCTTGCAGGTGATGTTTATGAAAAGGCTTAAAACACGGTGTAAAAGACGGCGTTTCGAACCAAATTCGAATTTTGGGGCTTCAGGACACTTGGATGACACCAAACGAGCAGTACGGAGGCATTTTATCTATTTTTTCTGTTGCTTTCATATTTAAATTTTATTGGATTTGGCTGCAACGCTGTTTACCCCTGAAACTCCAAAATCGTTTTGTGGACTCAAACACTTCACCCACCCCTCCACCGGCATAGTGGTGAGTAGATAATGAGTGAATTTTCATTTTTCGGTGATCTTTAGCCTCAGTGACCTCAGTGACACCCTCTGACTCTGAAAAAAACCCAGAAGACTACCCCTGATTGTAGTGAGCAAACTATAAACACAAGGGTTGTTAAAGTGAAGCCCAACTGCTGCCACAGCTTCAGCCAGCTGCGTCACACTAATGTCCCTGGCCAAGCCATAAACTATAAAGATGGACTACAAATCCCCAGAGTTTTCTCAGTAGCCATCGAGGGATGGAGCCACGGAAGCGAGGTCCCATCACACTCATCAAATAACGAATTAAATCCAAACTGACAGAACAATGAACATTTGAAAACACATCTGTGTGATAAGAACTACTTAAAATGACAGAAACCATCTTTGAGAAAAGACAGGAGCAGTCATGTTGTTTATCCTCATATACAGTCTATGGGCCAAGCCTAAACTCTTGGCGTAAGTGTGCATCTGAATAAATAGCTGAGTTTCTTTACACTATTTACGTTATTTTATAGATTAATACATTATAAATTGACAGAGCAACTGCAATATTTCATGTTCGGAACATGATGTGGCTGTTTCGTTGCCAATGGTAGAGATGTGACTGGGAAATGCCATGTTTGACATATTAAATGCAGTTGAACCTGCTTCATCCTGCTGGCAGATGTACTGCATGTGTCAGGGTGTTTTTTGTTCACATTTCATGGTAGGTTCAAGTGGTACAATGTCAATCAATCAAGTTCCCCTATATACTGAAACAATGCTCTGTACAGGGAATGTTTTATTTTCCCTGCTTGTAAAAAAAAGACTGACTTATAATAGGTTAAGAATAATATAAAAGAGAAATCTAAAGCAAATACTGAAATACTCTTTAGTGCATTTCGTTTTTGTGATTTTTTTTTCATGTTTTATAAATCGAGAGGCAGTCTGTGACCAAAGAGGTGAAACTTGTACCGTGTGCTTTCCCTGACAAGATGGTAGCGATGTGATAGTTGTATTGCAGGGTAAGTCACACAGTGAAGAATGTTTTCAAACAGCAGTTTAAAAATACTTTTAAACTCACATCATGTCCTGACGTCCTGGGATGACATGCATGGAGATTTTTAGGAACACTTTGTACCATGCAGTGTGTTCTCTTTTAGTTCATGATGCAGTCAGTGATTCTTTACTTTGATATTTTGTTCGTCTTTTTGAAAAAGACAGAATGTTGCCTTAGCTGGTTTTAGATTGTATAACCAGTGGCTTCTTCGTATTACCTCACATCCTACTGTGCCTAAAACAGATAATTAGCAGAGAAGGCAGATGGACAGGGTGCATCATCCAGTAATGCTCCCCCTGACACAGCAGCACTGGAGATTTAGCTACACAGCTGGGCAGAGCAATCGCAGCTCAATTACAAATAAAGTTACACAAGAGGACCCAGAGTTATAGGACTCGCACATAATCCTCTGTGCTGTGGAACGATGCACTGTTACTAAAGCAAAATGTGAAGGCGCAACGAGGAGAGAAAGCCACAGAGATCACACACACATTGCACACTACTTCCCACGTGTCCTTCATTTGAACACATCCAAGATAACCCAATGAAAATTCAGTAAACATAGCAATACATGTAAAATCAAATGTTAAGAGCGTTTAAACATACATACTGCTCTGTCGTGTTGAAGCACGTGAAGAGGCTGCAGATAAAAACTGCATCAGTGGAGCCGTAGGAGGATCCATAATGGAAGGTAAAGGGGAGAAACTGACGTACTTTCAATATAGTCTATTCATAAATGAGCCAACCCATCCATATTTCTACTGTAAATATTGAATGTTGGTCAGACAGCACTGAGAGTACTCTTTTATTATTTATAACCCTTTCCATTTTGAAAGTGTACTTTTAAACTGAAATGTGTTTTAAGTTACTTCATTTTTTTCTTGATTTGAGCAAATAGAAAGACGACTGTTGCCAGAACCTATGTGATCATGTGAGCTGGTTAAACAACAATCAAAGAGCCTATTGGCTGGTCAACATGCTCTCTGCATGCAGGGACTGTTTTATTTGTGAACCATCATAGATGGTTACGTTGAATAAGGCAAACCATAAATCTGACTTCTGAAGGAGTCAACAGTGCACTGGGATGCCAGGGGGCTGGCAAATAGCTAGTGAGATGTAAAATACAGTTACAATATAATATACACATTACAGGCCCAGAACAATTAGAACTGGCCAACTATGGACAGTGGCCGATAACATACACACACACTTTTGAATGTCTAAAGTATATTTGAATACAGTTTTTGCAGTAGTATACCATTAATAAGATAGTTAGATGTAGATGCTGAATCCATTAAATCTGGGATTTATATATATTATGTATTATATATATTAATATATATAATATGTTTGGCATTTCTATATATTGATTCATGACTTGTACAAAATAGCTATTGATTAGGTTTGTCATCACTATAAGTGTGTAGTGACAGCGTGCATTTGAAGATGTGAAGAGCCAGCTGCTTTTGTACAGACACACACTTTCACATCTGGGGTGGAACTGGGGCACACTTCCGAGTCACACAGCAACTCCCACCACACAGATTCCCATCTGGTGCCTTGGCCACTCCAAACATCAGTGAATACATGCTCTGTGCTGCTGGAACTGAGATGCTGGGCATGTTGATGGGCAGCATCTCGAAACAGAGGCACTCAAACAGTGCTTGGCAACATTGTGAAACTAATGTAATTCTCTTGTGAAAGCACTTGTGTGGAGGGCGACTGTGGCTGCTGGCTGTGAGGGAGGATGTCGGAGGTCTTACCGCAGACGTTTCAGCGAATTATAACAAATGATTAACTCGCTTTGTGTCATTATGTTTTCTGTCTATTATTACCACAACTCAGATGAATCACAGTCATGAATCTTATCTTCCTGTTGAGGCTTTTTCTTAATGGGCCCTTCAGACAAGATGCAGCATGACGATCAATCATCGCTACTTTGACTTGAGTATTTCTTACAAACAGCTCCCATTATCCCTGTTTTGGGAGAGGACACTGTCCAAAGCAATCATCAGGGATTGATCTGTGTCATTTGCAAACCTATTGATCCTATTCCACAGTTGAAAGTGTCCACGGTGACAGATCCTCTAGCAGCCTCATAGGCTCATAGTGGTGTCCCACTTTTCAGTGACCCTCTCCATCGATCAACACTACACGTCTGCTTCCTCCAGCCGGTGACGGGTCAATACTCGGACCTCCGAGCTCCACCCAACTTCCACCTGCAATCTCTCTCTAGGCAAACAAGTATTAATGGTGCCAGGCGAGGGGATAATGAGGCACCCAGACAGAGACTCACTATGGTCAGGAACACACAGAGTTCTCATTGTAACACTGTAATGAGAGACGGGCATAGAAGAAGAGTGAAGCGGTGTCCCGGACTAACCTCACAGAGTTTGCAAAATTAATACCTTTATTTGTTGAATAAAGGCATCACCTGTCCAGATGGTGTTCTGGCTAACATCCACTGGGAACACCACACCCACAGTCCCCTGTGGCACAAACAGCCACCAACTCAAAGGTCAGGGTCATAGAAAAATAAATCTACTGTATTTGTGGAGGATGAATCGGCAGAGGGGGAAAAAAATAAAGTTAGTGGCTTCAATTCATTCAGGACAGCATCTGTACACAATCTCAAGGGTCAGCAGAGTTTAGATCAAAAGACTTCCAGCAGCAACTGGTCGGTGTTAAAATGAAGGCCATCAAGACAAATTGACCCAGTGCTTCAATCTTTGGAGCCTTAAACTAAATCAAAAACCACTCTCTGAAAAACTCTGGCTCACAGGGGGTAAACTGCCACAAATATTACTTTCCAATTTGAGTCTGGAAGAGACCAGCGGAGCTAAGTGGTGCGCCGCGATTTCATACACTCGGATATCTGCTCAGGCAAACCCCTGTGACCTCAAAATAGCAAGGACCCCATTAATCAACGGCACAAGAGTGGGCCGGTCGGGCCGACATCTAGCATCCGTCTTCATGCAGTCTAAATTTGGGTGATAATGCAGGATGAGGTTGATGGCTGAGGACATTAAAATGGGCTGTGCTGCCGTGCCAGAGCTGAATTATTAATCAAATACAGATATACGATGTGACGACAGGTTTTCAATCAACAGCCAATCTTTATTTTCAATCTGAAGCTCATCTGTTTCTTTTCCTATTTTCTTGGTAACTGATCTTGGGGGTGGCTATTTATCAATTATTCTGCCACAAACTACAAAAAACATCACTCTGAAGAATTGTATCACTTCCTAACTTTAAAAACAATAACTATCATCAACTGGGCTGGGGCTGTCTGAAAGTATGGATCATTAAATTTAAATAATCCTTTAAATGTGTTAAAAAATATATACATTTTACCAAAATCATGTGTTATGTGAAAGGGGCCGCTGAGTGACTCTTCATTTTACCTGAGGTCTGAGAGTTTGTTTCAGTTCAGAAAGTTTCAGCAATTTTCAGCTCATTGATTTGGTTTTTTGATTTTCTCTCTCCAAACTCAATAAACTCTGTCTTCAGCAAAAAAAAAAAAAAAAAGCTCTCATTTAACACAACCTGGTCAGCAGACAGAAAAACATCAGACAGACGAAGGTAACAAGCTGCTGAAGAGCCAGATTATCTTTTTTGTGTGTAACTGACATTTAGTGTGACGGAAAGAAGATTATGGAGTTCAGGCATGTGCATTGATGTGTAGAGTATAAGACATTATTGGCATTAGCCAATAAAAGAAAAATGTCTGTGGACATGCAGGTAGTAGTTTGTATTTTACAGAGTTTTTTATTTTAAAAAATGATGTGCCAATATACTCAAGCAAACAGGGACATACTCTTTTTGAGTAAGTGAATAAAAGATTACTGATACATAAAAGTTAAAATTTGTGTCACATTTCTTATTATTACTATGAATAAATTGTTGTATTTTATCAGACACAATATTGAAAAAACATAATGATGCCATTATATAATGAGCCATCAGCACTGCTCTCTAATATCAGCATCAGTCATTGGAAAATCTGACCATGCATCTGACTTCAAAATTCAAAGTTAACATTTCTGTTTTTTGCAGAATTATCCAAAATCACTAATCAGTTAGGCGTCAGGGTTGAAGGTGCAACTTTTATAAAAGGACAAACAGTTCTAGTAAAGTAACAGCAAGTCCAGAACAATTGGTGTGTTGTTAATTATCAGCACCTTAGATCTGAGGATGACTCATTTGCACACAACTTTTACACCAAAATTGGCAGATCTACACAGGTTTATTAAATGCAGGTAAACACACAGTACAGCATGTTGTTCCCAAGATGTAAAAAAACAAACAAAGTACACAAACGCTTATGTCTATTTAAGCTCAGATCCCTGAAGGTCATTGCGCATCATTGTGTTGCAGCGTCAGTGTCTAGACTCCAAAAATAAAGAGGATAAAGAAGAAGAAATTAGGTATCATGTTGATAAAAAAAAATTTGTCTACTGCCGAATTTCTTTTACAGGTTTTTTGGCCAGCAGAAGAGACTTTTGATTATTGGGATTTTCAGCCAACAGTGTGAGCTTCTGTTGATGCCTCTCTCTTTTTTGTTCAGCTGAAGCAAAGTGCATGGATCTATACATATACCCCTGAAAACATCTCACCAGACTCTGCGGTGGAATAAAATCTGACATAGAAATCTTAAATCTATTGTGTTTATTCAACTGGAACCATGTCTACTTCTACATATATCTTAACTCTCTTTTTACAAAGACAAATGTGTCCAGAGATATATAGATTCAGTGTATCTACTGTATGCATAACCTTGCTGGCATTAATACCCACAATACATCAATACCCCTTTGAGGCATTTGTTAGTGTATGTACTTTGTATGAGCATAAACAGATAAGAAAGGAGAGAGAAAAACAGCTTGGAGGTCTGAGCAATTCACTGTGCAATGTGTGAATATCTCAGGATCCGTCCACAAGACTAAACGCAGCAGTTTCCCAGAGGAGCAAGAAACCTCAAGCACGAACGAAAGGCTGAGATCAAAACGCACCAAAACACACACGCACAAACACACAAAGAAACTGTACAGGGGGTCAGGAAAGGTGGTGGATGGCGACGACAGAACAACTAACCAGCATGACCAAGAGAGATGATTGAAACGCCTGATCCATTCACAAAATACAATTTTTTGGGGAACTAACAGGGATCTTTTGGGGGTTTACTGGGTCTAAAGCTCCCTCTGTTATTATGACAATACATTAAAACACGAATAATCTTCCCCTGTCAGTGAGAGCAGGAACATTTCCGCCCAGGGACAAAGTTCCCTTGCACACGTCGGATGATAAAATGTCTCATAACCTACACATGAATGCAGCATATATTTCAGCTGCTTAACGCTGCATTGAAGAGATACTAAGATACCATCACTTCAATTCCCTTCAGCTCTTTAGAGGCACACTGGGAGAATGCTCATTGGAAACGTGGTGAGGCTGTGATTGATGACCTCAGGGTGACGTGATTAACGAGCTGCGGGGGAAAACTAAAGACTTTACACTGAGTCCATATCTCCAACACTGACAAGCCGTCATAAAGATATACAGAGGTCCACAGGGAAGAGCATGTGATGAGGCTGTAATGATTCTCAGGCGATATCTGATGTAACGATGAAAAGGACTGAGTGTCAGCATCTCTTATGGCAGCAACTATTAAAAAGCCAAATTCTTTTAACACAGCTTATATCAGACAGTGCGCCGGTCGCTGCACAGCACGTGAAAGAAGAAGAGCAGTTTTGCTTTTCTCAGTCGAGGATCAACACGCCGGGGGTTACTTAGTGGGGTTAAAACCATTCAAAAAAATGCAGATTCAGCGTTTCCTTTCCCTGCATTTCATTGAGAACAAATCTCTCCCTCCGGCATCCGCTCACCTCGACCCGCTCTAATCTCCTCAGAGGTGGTGGCGATAGTGTCACATCCGATTTTCTAAACATACACACAGAGGAGGCTGACCAGCATGTACAGCATGACTGATCCAGTTAGTGTGAAACATGGAACAAGCTGCCATCATGAAACTGCCTGTGTGCAGTCCCCTGAGATCATATAGACAGGAAGCAAAACCAAATGCCTGATTCACTCCCATTTGTAGTATTTACATTCTTTACACTCGCTATTTTGGTCATTAGGATTCATGTTCCTGACAGAAAAGATACCCAAAAAATGTGATGCCCTTTTAAAAAAAACAAGTAATTTTAAAATAACATTAGAACAGTGTTTTGCTTCTTTTTATAGCTTCTTTTTATTGCCACTGTCACTTAAGTGCAACACAAACACTCAGGGCCTGATCTACTAAAGGTTTGCGTGTGTAAAAAAGTGTGCAAACTTGATTTCACCCGCAGAAACACATGCAAGCTGATCTACTAACGGTGCGCACTGAGGATTGCGTGCAGAACAACACGCGCTGTCCATTTAGTACGTTTGCATAATTGAATATGCAATATCGGGCATTTCTACCCAAGTGTGCAAAATATTGGGAGGAGTAGATGCAAATACATTAATTCAGTACACGCACTGTGATTTACAAAGCCTGAAAATGATTGCGGTGATACTGACTGCCTCTATATTTAATACGTTTGAAAGGTAGGTGCTTATCTGCACAGCGTTGCGCACAGAAAGCTGCAGCCATTGTGTTGAGGAGGAGACGGCAGGAAGAAGACGGAGAGAATGTTTTTTTCAGAAAGTGAACTGCACCTACTGCTCAATATTGGTTGGAGGCATCTCTTCCACTGCCCCCCCCCCCCCCACCTATTTTATTTGCCAAGGTTTTATTACGAGCTATTTTTTCTTTAGTTCTTCTTCTTCTTATGTCCTGCGATCTTCTCTTAATTTCATCGGTTTTACCCACAGCATTTACTTTCTCGCAGATACTCTCCCACAACGCGTTTCTTTGAGTTGTATTGATATTTCTTTGCTGTAGCTCAACAACATGTTTGTTTGCCTCTTCCACTAACACCTCCAATTCCATGGCATTAAATTTCGCTCCCGGTCACTCTGCTCTCCGTAATGCTCCATGGCGGAAACCAGTAACGCACGCAAAACACTCATTTGAATACTACTGTCTCTACCATGTTTGCACCTGTTATCATTTACGCAATTATTTTTAGTAGATCACCCACAAAATGCCCACCAACCAAACGTGTAATCGGTTATAATGCACAGACAATTTAGCACTCTTTATTTGGGATCTTTGTAGATCAGGCCCATAGTGTTGTGTCATTTGACTCACAATGGGAACTTGTCTTTCTTATGGGGACAAAAAAGTGCGTCCCTAATGTTAACCATTACATTTTAGGGTGACATGTTTTAAGGTTAGGTTTAGTTCATTTAGGTTTAGGTTAAGGTTAAGGTTAAGTTAAGGCAAGCAACTAGGGTTAAGGTCAGAGTAAGTCTCCATGAAATCAATGTGGCTCAATGTAATCTCCTCCGAAATCATGGAGATACGACTGCGTGGGGGTGAGGGTGCGTGTATGTGTGTGTGGACGGTGGCGACTCCTCGTGAGTTGAAGCACTATGTGTAGGTTTACTCAGAACAATAGGTGTGAGTGTTCCAAGCGTCACATGTTCTTCAGCATGAGGAGCACTGACACGAACCTTTTGATAGAAAGAGTGTTGACACACTTTGGGGAGCTGTCATGTCAGCCGTCTTTCTATACAGTCTATGGCCCACCACTTTTGCCTAAAATGGGCATCTCACTTGACTGGGCTGGCACAAAATGCAGTGCAGTCATCAATGTTTCCAAGGAGATGAACCTGAATGACTAAATAATCAGGTGGTTCTAAGTTTTCCACTAGTTCAGTTCAGCTTTCATTTTTGGTTTGTACTGACAACAATAGAAAACAATTTAATAGCATACTTGCAGGCTTTGAACGAGAAGAATGAAATGGAAGATTGGCGATGAAGTGGAGGTGTCACTGTAAGAGAAACAATCAGCGCAGGAAGTCAATTTGTGCAAGTGCTGCTCCAGCAAAACACGAAAAACCTCGACTGCAACTGACACAAGACAGAAAGCCACATCTTCATCTCTGTCTTCACATTTCTCTTTTTGTCAATTACCCACCAACTTTTGTTCCCCTAAATGAAAAGTTACACGACATGTTGCTCCAATACACAAGAACAACATGCACACTGGTTCACACACAATCATCCACACACTTGTATCACACTGACATGCCCTGTTCATTAAATGAGCGGTTGGAAAGTACAAATCAGCACATTTCCATGTCACCATAAACATTTATTTAGTAACACGCAGATGATAAAACACCATCACCAAACAAACTTCACAATGTGGGACTTGGGAGTGTTTTCTACATACTGCAGTTCTCATTATTTCATTACATTGTGTGGGCCCCTTGTAAACTGTAGGCGTGGGCCCTTTCATTACCATTCACTGCACAAGAAGACGCACAATGGTTTTCTAAAGCATTTTCAGCACTGAGCTACAATATCAGGCTGCAGATTTACATTATTATTAAGTTACAGTATGACGAGATGAGGCCCAGCCCCTGGTTCATTCTTTTGCTCTCAGTTTATGGAGGTGAATTCATCTGGATGTGTTCTCAGTGGCTGATTCATTCCTTTCCACCATCAGTAACCCCCGAGCCCCATCACAAAGGTGGGGGTCAGCCATTGTTTACAGAGGAGTGTGTAAGCCAGGAGTTTGCCTTTCACACATGAACACCAAAAGCTCTCGAAATCTTCATAGTTGTCCTCTACGTGTATGACACTGCTTTTTCATCCTAAAATATATTTGTATTCCTTTTGTTTTCTCCAGGTTTGGGTCTTTCACGTGTCAGACAAGCCATCACCATCCCACTGTATCTGGATCTCCTGAATGATCTCTCACATGATCTCTTGTGGACAGTATCTGGAGTTTTTACTAAGGGGCCTCTCACTCTGACATTTGCTTTCTCACATACAGCCTCCCCGTAGAATGTCAGGAGATTATCTGGAGTTCAGAGCATGTGTACCTTTGGTAATTCGGCTACAACAACATCCAGAACTGTTTTCAACCCCACCCTCGCCTTCGCACCACTGAGACAATGAGAAGGATGAGAAGGATTGATGGGCGTCTGACTCCTCCATGATGCTGCTCTATTGATTGCACTGGCCTAGACTGACAGCACATTTTACAGATTAATGCCAAGAAAGCACATGCACCTGATTGCATGCCACCGCTCATGGGAAAACCATTTTCTGCGGAGTGCTGTGGAAAAGCAGTACACTTCCTTTTCAGTCACAGAGTGGTGAACAGCACATTCTTTGGCGGGCGCTCAGTGTCTCTGTTAAAAGGATTTGTTATGCCGTTTTTACAGGGTGGGTTGACGCGTCAGACCGATGCATGCGACCGAGAGAGCTGCTTGGTTTTTGTGGAAACAATAATTGAAGTAGCAGATAATCGTGCTCCCTGTTTTCTGGAAAAACTGTTGACTTTTCTGTTCAAGGTAATTTGAACTTGAAGCCACCGTGGAGTAACGGACAAATCAGAAATCAGAAACAAATCAAGTAGCATATAAAATGGCCTTACGGTAGTTCAGAGTGACAGGAAAATGATGTGCTGAAAGGTTACACTATTTATGGTGGACAATTGGTTTTTATTAACCAGGGGAATTTTTCAATCTGAGCATTCACAAGGCCAGGAAGATGAAACAAAAACAAAACATAAATACAGGAGCTGGTTGCCTGTTTTTGTTACAGTAACAATAACAACCTCACAGTAAATTAGAAACGAGCTCAAGCTGCGGTCACGATGAGCGGCAGAGGAAGCCAAATGGAAAGATGATATAAATCTGAGATGCTAAATCTATTCACTTTAAAATGCACAAGTTGGAAATTATGAGATGTTTTCTGGTTTAAGGGTGTGGGGAGGATGAGGTCAGAGATGGAGGTATTTTCCATCCATTAGTGGTGGTAGCATGAGATACACACATAATTCACTTTCCACATCTTCACCCAATTAACTAATCGCATCACAATCGAGCGAGGTCTGGCTGGATGCTTCACGTCAATGAGAAGTTATCAAGGCCCAAAAGCGACACACACACACACACACACACACACACACACACACACACACACACACACACACACACACACACACACACACACACACACACACACACACACACACACACACACACACACACACACACAGCAGAGACTTATGAATGAACACAGCTCATGCAAACAAACCATTTCCACACACATTCTGGCAGATGTTAGCTCTTCCTCTGTGAAAGCCGGAGATACACATTGATGATGGCAGCTGCTGCGGCTACCAACCTTATTTTAAAGCTGAAATGTCCCGAAATGACAATAAGAAATCACAAGTAGACATTCAGACATTTACATATTCTTTTCAAGCAATGACATTAAGAATGGCAACAGTTCGATTAAGTCTGAGAATTAGCATAGAGTCAAATTTTTTGCATCAGTGACTGCAAGGACGATACCGATTCTGTTCTACTCCTGCTTGTACAGGAGTGTGTTAAACTGCGATTACATATTACTTCCAAAAGGTCACCAAGCCCTTCAGTGACAAAGAAAACACTCCGGCTGTAGTGGATCTTCAGGGACTGTGCAGAGATTAATCATTATTGAAAAGGCGACGCTCTTCTGCGTCTGTCGTTTGAGGTCTTATCAGGACAGGTACGTATGGGTGGTAAAGTAGGAGTAGTTGTTCCATGTCGGGCCATCGGAAAAGCCTCAAAAAACAAGATGGCATTCATTCTCCACAGCTCAATTAATAAATAAATAACAATCTTCCATATGATGTTAGTGCGTTAAAATGATTATAAAAGCAATACAGTCAATACTTGGATTTACATTATTCTCATTCTCATCAAACTATTCAGCGATACCAATGTTCCAGACCTCAGAATTACTTCTTTGACCTGTTCTGCAGCTGAAATTGATCTGGAGCAAGTCAATCAGTGCCGATGGTTCAAAACAATGGATCAGACCGACACAGCAGTGCAGTTTGTTGCATGTCCACTCACTGTACATGATGAAGGTATTAGTGCAAGACATCGTCAATATGAAATAGCAATTCAGTCTAATCTCTATATTTCGTTATTCGTATTTTTGTTTTGCCATACATTTAGGATAGTTGTTAAAACAACTCTTATTCTTCCATTTCTCGGGTAGAAAGTCTTGCTGGGATATGCTGTTATTCTGAGAGGACCATAGTCTGAGACTGCAGCTGATTATCTCATAAAGAGAACAGCACTTTGTTCAACCCAATAAGATGTGAATAGAGAAGCATCTTCATATTTGTTCTGATGATTCCTGTAGGTCTCACAAAACCATGGGACCAAAATGTCCTCACATTAGTTTTTAATTAAATTAATCAGGATTAAAAAAAGAGCATAGATTAGAGAGGAGGACACAGAGTCGGGATGGTTCTTATTCTGGGCTGTATTTGGGTAATGGCAGCACAGAGATGTTTCACACAGTAATGGAGAGCAAACCCAACAAGGGCAGGGGACAGAAAAATTGTGCTTTGACCATGGATGTTCAGCTGAATGCATCGGTAACGCTTCATTTGAAAATTACATTCATTGATAAAGAAGGCCCTACTCTTCTTTCTTTTGTACCAGTGACATTCTCATTCCCATGTCCTGTATCATTGACCATGAATTAAGAATCAGACATCCATTCAGCCCATCTGACCACTCTCTGTTTCAAAGCCCTCACAGCAGACATTTCACAACAATGTTCCCTAATAGACTCAATTTGCACTAGAACAATATGAATAACAAGCCATTTCTGCCCCATCTGAAATGCCAGTTATGCAAACAAGTACCACAAAAGCTGCACATAGATATTCTAGTGTCTTGTTGACATATCTACTTTAACATTAATTTAGATATATTTGTTCTTGACTGAAATAATTAGGGAGGAGACCAACTACGCCAGACTGTCTGAGGAGCTTTTAAACTATATGTTTGGGATTAAAACGGTTTATTACAGGTTGAATATGAACTTTTCCCCCACATTCAAATTAATGTTAGAATTTCAAATAAAAAGTAAAAGCCCTGATTATTTTTATTACAATCTTGTCCTATATGTTCTAAAATGGGACAGTGTTTAGTTTGAAAAGGCATAAGGTAATGATGTCTTATCTACTGATCGAGCCACATGGCTTTCATAGTGCTGCCATACAGCCAGTAGCCAGTCAGATTTACCTTTAGCCTCAGCGTACCCTCGGGTTCGGCCTGTATCATTGATCACAAGGCCAAAACACTTGATGACGCTAAGGTGCACAACTGAAGTTATGTCCCTAACATCTGCTGGTGGCCACTAACACCTGCTAACATCTTAATGTTAGTTGGTGACTTAAATTGTGCAGAAGACCTTCAAATGTACAAGGGATATTCACCATCTTGTCCTATATTCTAAAGATATGAAGCATATGTTGGAGAAGGTTTACCAATAAACAGGCTGCATTAGTTCAGATCATACACGCAAACACAAAAACATTTGCAGAGTTGGTAAAGTATCTTCATCCCTAAAACAAAATCTTATCCAGGAGGTCGTGAGCTCCACTTTATTCCATCCTGCCTCATTCATGGGCAAAAATCACTTTTTACTCTTAAACCCGTTCAGCTGTGAACTTGTGTCTGTGTGAAAAGAGCTAACAGTTTGAAACACACTTTTTCCAAATCTGTTTAACTCGACAATCATTGCACATGTTTCTTCCTCTCATCTCCACCCTAATCTGTGACTCGTTGATGCTGCAGCAAATGGATCCAACCAACAGGCTCAGGTCTGTGTCGACAGTTTAGCTAATTGACACAAAGGTCTTTGCATCTGGAAGTCATCACAATCCTATTATCAAATTACCAGGCTGACAACACGCCGCTGTTAGCCTGCTAGCAAGCAACTGCTGTAGGCTGGAGAGAGAAAGGATTCCAGCTTTCCTCTCAACTACAGTATGAGATGGATACAATGGAACACTGTAGTTAAGTTCCCTGGTTAAACATTGATAAAACAAAGTCTGGAATCTTTAGTGTCACCAAAAGAAAATACATTTAACATACTCACTTTTTAACATAAATACATTATTATCATTGTTTATTAATTAGAAAAATAAGCTATATTTAATGTGTTAAGAATACTGATGAGATGAAAGACAATGTCAGATCTGTGTGTGTGAAGTTAAAAATCTTATCTTTGAGACCAAGATAACGTTTAATATCTGTCTCATATCTGTACATTATGTCAGCAGCTGGAACCAGCAGGTCTTAGCTTAGCTTAGCATAAAGAGTGAAAACAGGGAGACTTGTTGGAGTGGTTTCTTCCGAGGTGAAATTGCAAAGAAATCGTTTAACTATTAATTCCAACTAAAGACTCTCCCTGTGGTGTAGTTAGGTTTGGTAAATAGGTGAGTTGTTTCCTTCTGCCTCCACTCTTTATGCCAAGCTAGGCTTATGAGACTGACTCATGATATTGATATTGATTATCTGTCTTTCACTTATATCCCAAACAAAAACTTCCTTAAATACTGAACAATATCTCTTTAAAGGATAATACTGGTCAATTAAAAGTTATTTGATGTAAATGATGAGAAAGACCACTGTGAGTAAGGTAGGTCACAGATAACTTAACTCACCTGCAGGTTTGTCTGATATGCTTTTGGTTTCCTGTTCTTATTTATTGTTATCATGTTCCCAGATTTCAGTAATAAGTTTATAAGTGCAATGACCATCTGGTCCACAGGAATACAACCACTACCTAGAAAGCCTGCATTTCTTTCAACACTTAAAGGATATATATTCCAGATAGATCTGCTTGTTTGGTGAGCATCAAAGTGCCAGAGTGGTCTTATTGTCATGGGAACACTACACTACAGTTTTTCTTCAAAATGGGTTGTGCTCTACTGTCAGGAAGAATTTTCTGAGAGCCATCAGCAGAGGAGTCTGTGAGTCTGGCAGGAAAGAAATACAAAAAATAAATCCAGCTTTCTCAGACTGTACTTGATCATCCCCTGCTGAAGCAGCAGGAGTGTTGAGTCCTGTTAACCTCTCCTGATCTCTTTCTTTTTCAGCCATGTTAGAAAGTCCTGCGGGGGACACAGCCTCACACCCCTCTGGCTATACAATATACCCTTCACATTGTGCTGTCAGACCAAACAAACAAAGAAACCATTAATAATTGACAAATGGCATCGTACAGTATAAATGAGATTGCACACAAAGGCTTCAAAGGCTTCCAAATTACTGTGATTTCAATATTGCAGAATTCACTCTGAACGACAGGAGCATGGGAAGCACTTTGCCTGATCTACAGCTGGTTCCATGCGTTTCTACCGACAGAGTCCGCTGCCGGTGGCACCAAACTGGAACCAGCACAACTCCCAAAAAGTTGCTAGTCCATATTAGTAACTGTGAGAGGGGACACTCCAAGTTGTAATAATTCTAGAAATCTTTGTCCGTCTGACTGTCTTTATGTGGCTCGCAATTCTTCTTCTTATTTTTATTAGTATTGTTACGGCCCCAAGTAAGTGAAGTATTGAATTTGGTGCCATTTGGAAACGCGATACTCTCAATATTAACCATGACAGACGGGTCCCTTGTCAATGTGTTTGTGGAAGAGAGAGAGATTCATTACAAATTCTACATTCATGAAGAGACATTGGTGAGCTGCCACGGCCTCTGAATGAGAAACACTGTCATGGCCCTTGGTATTTTCAGTGACAAGGTAGTATGGAGTGCGTGTTCGCTCCTCTCCTGTTGAGACTGTTCACGCTGTAGGTCTTTTTCTTTTGATGGATGATCAAGTAGCAGAATATCATTATGCTCTTTCTCTCTGTGTCCATGGAAACTTGGCAAAACATTTTCAAAGAGACTAAGCTTCATTATATCTTAGATCCGAGGTATTCAATTAAAATTCAAAGAAGTCGAGGTTGAGAAAATGGAGTCCTTCAAAGGTCTGGAAATAAGTGTTAAGATTCAGTGCAATATATATTAAACTAGATGTGTCGACGTCTGTATGTAGTCAACAATGATCAAAGAAAGTATAATGCAATCCTATTTAAACAATATTTATTCAGTCAGTTTTCAGATTGAACTGGATGGATTATAAATAAGTACTCTAATAAAAAATAAAAGCTCTTTTCTCATGTCAAGTAGAAATTAATACACATAACATTAATACTTTTTTTTTTAAATGAGCATTTAACTCCATAACCTCGAGCTGATTAGAGTTTATTATAACTAAAGAACCTTGTCATCTACGTGAATTAGCTTTTTCTTTTCTTTAATCCTTGTGTCTGTAGCAATAGGACTGTTGGGAACAGTTTATGACCAGAATGAATAGAGCTTCAGTGAAGATCAATACTTTAGATGCAGCGGACTCAATGATGTCACCTTATGATATAAATGTATATTGAGAGTCATTGGGCAGTGAAGGGGAACAGAAAACCCATACATATGACTCACAATTGAAAAATAATTAAAATAATAAATAAATACAGAGCTGGAGAATATTTGAGCTGTGTGATATGACCAAAATATCATGTCTCAATAGAGGTCGTTTCGTATCCAGACTAAAAAATACATAATTATTTGGGACCTGTCGCATGTCTCCATGTAAATTGAGGCCATCTTTTTGCACATTTAAGTTCGAATGGCAGCTGCTACCTACTTCCATCTTCATGAGGCTTTACCATATGTTGTGTTTCGAAACATCTAAGGCTAGTGTTTTTGGTGTCTCACATCTATAGACTCTGTCCAAACTGTTTGGTATGTTTCTTGTGTAAATTGGTTAAGTTGATGGTGTTTTGAGTCTACTGTGGGAAACAGTCTGTGGCATAAATTGTGGTATTGTTTGTAGTCAACACTTTCTTTGTCACATTTACTCTCTTCCTCAATGTATGTGGTAGAAAGCTAAGTTTCATCCAAATGCCTAAAAATTCTATGAAGAGGTGTGACATGATGAAATGATATAGAATGATATGAAACAAGGCAGGCTTCTTATTATCACAATGTGTGTATTGTCATATTGAACAACCTTAGCAGACATCTTTTGCAGGTACCCATTATGTGCTATATAGAGCTGAGGAACACAGGATCCGAGGAACATAGGGCCTTGAAAAACTAGGGATGACTTTGTGCGGCACTTGCATACAAACAATAAATCATGAATATAAGTTAATGTGTGTTACAGTGGATTTCAAATGCTGAAGGCTAGTACTTGCAGTGTTAGGTCTGCATCAGTGTGGAAACCCCTCTGTTACACAATCACATCTGCTCTAAAGGCAGACAGGTCAGACACACAAGTAGCTGAAAGTCTGTCTGAGCACTTGGAGCCCTTAAAGACCGATTTGTGAACAGCTCCCTGCACAAACTCAACGCGAGGCATCAAAATAGACCTGAAACAAACAGCGGAGACAAGCGGGTGAAAGCCTGTGTCCAAATCCCTAAGCAAACACTGGCTGTGGAAATTAATCGCCGTAAGAATCAGCCTCTAGTCAAGAGAGCGCAGAAGGACATCTGGTCCTGATTACACTACTCGCTGACAGCAGGACGTCTCCTCTACTCGTTTTGTCCCAGCTTCATCATCCTCCTCTCTACACGTTCAGACACCCTCCACCCTGTCAGCATCACCCTGTCTCCATCTTTTTCAGCTTTCCCTCTCACTTTCTGTCTCAGTTTTCTCTGACTTGTGTCCAGGAGTTTTCGCTAATCCCTCTGCTCTGTCTGCAGCTCTGCAGCTCTAGCAGCAGTAGTTTTAGCACGGGGGTAATCAGAGAGGGGTCTTAGCTCTCCAGACAGACGCGGCCTGTGGTGGCTCTGCTGCTGGGGGATGATGACCGCCCTGTCACCTGAACTCGCCCGCCTGTACTCACTGATCCCCTCTGTGCTTCAACTTATTAACAGCCATAAAGGCTCATGAAGGAGAGACATAGTCACTAGTGACAGCACAAGCAGGGTGATGAAAGGTCAATCCATCATTTTCGCTTGGAAGTTGGGATCTTCATGGCTTCATTTTGCAGCTGACATCACAATATTTCATATAGGAGTATGATACTTTTGAGCAGTCTACGTTATGTCCTGCCTGCTGCACCACCACGTACTTGAACACTCCAGAGATGAATGAATCTGACTAAGGAATCTCCTGCTGCATTCTTCATGAAAGGAAAACTCAGGACAAAATCTGGACCCTATATTGTTCGGACAGTTTCCAGAGTTCATGACAGCTGTAGTGTGAAACACTTTCAGTGGCCATTACTGCTATTATAGACCACATAAGGGCTATAAACATGCAGTCATTTATCATATATATATATCGTGCATTCCCCTCACTTAAAAACAAGAAGAGCTAGAAAAGATGTACAGTTTACAGTCATTATTAAAGATGCGGAAGAGCTTTAACTCTTATGAAAGTATACAGTGAGTCAGCCAAACATAAATGGCAAAGCACTCGCTCATTCGATACGTACACAAACACAGGCTCACTGACCAGTGTGGCTGGAGGTGACGGATTGTGCTCTTTGAGAACAAACATGTTAAATAATTAAGGAGCAGCTGAAATGCTTGCTAACACTAAACTGATTCTGCCACAGTGAGACAGGAAAGGGGTCTTTAAGAGGGTAGGAGCTTTAAATCTTTATGAGCGTCTGTCATAGACATTGTAAAAGACAGAAGTTGGCCGTTTCCGAACAGCACATGGGTGTAGAAGGGGAGAAACACCCGTGTTTTCCTGCTCGAGTGAAACACAGAGTTGGCATGACAGTGGGTCGGGCTGATTTGGCCAATGTGCTTTCTGCTGTAAGACTATTCTCGCTGTCATTCATCAGGAAAGGACTCCACGCTATGTAATGCACTTCTGCTAACAGAAAACATATTGCTTTAGATGGTGTAGTGGAAGAATAATTCTACAGTCAAATGTTAATTTAAATGAAGAAATACCGATACACTGAACTGTAACACTGTGACACCAGCTGTGACACGTGTGAAGCAGAAGGAGCCTGCAGGCGGGTTCAGATCACTTGATGGCACAAAGGCCTATACCGCTTCTTTATGAGCTTATTCTTTACTTATGTATTTTCCAGGCTTTACTGCTTTGCATCATCAATCTTGGATCACACAAATGTTGTTGTCTTTAACGAAAGCGCTTATTGTTTGTGTCTGGACTTTAGAGACTTTTCAGTCTAACACTCTCAGGTTGATATGGATATTTTTGTCAATGCAAAGCACAACAGCATAATGCAGAGTGGATGTGGGGGTGCAGGGGTCCTGTCCCTCCGCTGGCGCTCCACATAGTCGCTCCAGACAGCATGAACTCACCAGAACAGCATGGTAAGCTCATGAGACACAGGCCATAGCGGCTTTGGAAAAGCTATCCCCTGACATTTTCCATTCATAAAATTCCTGGAATTGAGATGAAGGAGGGAAAATAAATCAGGCTGCAGCCTGCTGTCTGTGTTTTTTCATATATGGCTTTTTTCATGTTGCTGTGATTGGCAGAATGAGGGTTTAGCCATATGTTTCCTCCTGCTACCACTCTCCACAGCCTCCTTTTGTTTTTCCTATTGACATTAAATAGACATAAAGACAGGATTTGCTGAGTGTGCCTTCCAAGTGAAGTGGTTAAAAAAGCTTTTACGACATGGAAAGGTCTTCATTACTCTGTATATTACTAAGAGCCATCTCTTGATGGAAATTTCCTCAACCCCTCACATTTACCCCAAAAACATAACTATAATTTCAAAAATGCTTCTTTAATCTCTCCTCCAAATATCCTTGGCTGTGTTTTAGTTCTTAAATACTCTATGATGTACACTATGTCTACCACAGTGCAGCTTATTTGGTTTTAATATTTATTGAAGAAAATTTTTAGATCCATTTTCTAATCTGAAGCTCTTTGAGGTGGGTTTTCATTCACTAGTTAAGGACCCTCCCACTAATGAACTAAGATAAATCTCTCATTCATCAAACAAACAGAGACAGTCCTTTGTAATGTTACACATGGCTGATTGTGCCTGGAGCGCCGTGATGAGCTGATCCTCAAGTGAAGTCATTACCTCTATAAAAAGCCAATTAATCACCTCGTTCATTAGTGTATCCATCACGTCGTACAACATTATTGCCTCATAATGTCCCTCCTTATCGCTTAACCTATTTATTTTTGACCCATTATTGATACAGTGCCAAAATATGGGCTGCGCCAAGTCACAGGAGGGAAATTACATGCAAACCTAAAGAAAGCACATGACAACACAAGTATATTAACACACACAGACCATTGGATATAAATCATTCTGTGGTATAAATACACCACACACTTAATACTGAAGCAATAAAATGAAGTTCATCTGAGAGGCACAGCACGGTGAAGCGATAAATCACGCTGTCCGTGATGGAGCATGGTCGAGCAAAGCGAGCTGTCCGTGTCTGAACAAAGGAAATCAAACATGTTTATTCTTGAGCCAGTTTAACCAAAGTGCTCCACAGGGAACATTAAAATAAAATCCAACAGACTGAACTGATTCTAGCTGCTTTGACAAGGGCCCTAAACTTGAAGTGGACATTTACAGATTTAAGGTTTTAGTTACATTTATTCTATTTTATTGCTTTTATACAATTATGACTTTTATTATCATATTCTCAGAAACAGCTAAGGGATCTTGGCTACATATATATTGAGCTTGTCCTCTATTGGCCTCCAGTCCAACTACATCCAAATAAGTCCAAATAAGGCTCGCTCTTGTTTGACTTCTTTGCACATTTCTACAGCCCTGCTAAAATAAAACCTTAACTTTTTCAATTTAGACATGAAGTATGTAGAATAAGGATTAACAAGGCCGTGGTTCTTCAGAGACAATGTCATCCAAAAAGCAGTTTCTCCACAGTTTGCCTGGACAAAAAACAACAACAGTACAACCGGCCGTTCTATGTATGTGGGATTGTGCTCTCCCTATAGGAATGGCTACATGGAATTCTTTATAAAGGTGTCCATCATTTTACAACTCTGTTTGGATGGACTTCATGCAGTGATGAAGGATTTTCAGGAAACTCCAACCGTGCTGAAAAATCGCAGTACTTCAATCAAATTGTTGCCAAAAATATATAGAAAAATGCACCAAAAAGTCTTAATCATGGATTTATAAGATTCCTTAAAATATGTTAAATGTTAAAATGGCTTAATACATCAAGGGAGGGTAAATGCGATCAGTTTAAACACTGGCAAATCTGTGTTTTGGGGGTTTATTGATGTCATCCTCTTGCCCACTTCTCATTCCCTTGATTTAATTTATAAACATAATCACATGAAGTATGAGGAAAATAATGTCTGGTGTGACCTTTTCTTCTGTAGTGTCTCTGAATGTGTTGCGTGTTGAAGTGTAAGGTGTTGACTGGACAGCCTGCAGAGCAGCCGCTGTCGTTCACCATCTTCTCTTTACTTTGATGTGGCCGTGCACGCTCTCTCCTGTGTGACTCATGTGGACTTGAGGTATGTGACGTCCCCTGCTGCACACGGCTGCTAATTGGGATTAGCATATTACCCACCAAAACAATGCAGCGGTCTGCCGGGTCCAGTGTCCTTTATTCACCAGAGACCCAATAATCCTCCTGTCTCTGGAAGCAAAGCTCATTAAATCTCGGATGGAGCCCATTATGAGCGCCCCCCGGGTCTGGCACCTACTGCAAATCCTATCATGGCACAGATATGGAGTTGTGGCTAGCGCGGGGGCTAGTGGACGACTAATCACAGCCCCAGTGTTTGGACTAGCCGATTAGCACTCCTCACTGATCCCTGATCCCCCAGGATTAAACCCACACAGCCGCAGAGCCCAACTGTACGGAATGAAATAGAAACACACAAGCATGTCCGCCCTCACGCAAACACACTCTCATTTCAAGCAACAACCTCTTTCCTCATACTTTAGCCTGATATTTGTCATAGTTCCATGTCTGTTCTGGAGGCTAAAACAAGAATCTTACAACAAAAAACGGTTATGTATAGTATATATATGTTGCACTAACAAGTCACCATGTCACCACTGTAACTGTAAACTGTTTTTATGTGTGTCTCTTATGTTAGTGTGCATGGGTTATTCTGTGGCAGTCTGTTATGTGCCTTTTTTATCTTGAGTATTTTTATTCTGTTTAGCGTGTTTCACTTTGCCTTTAGTGTCTGTGTTTATTGTGTACTTTTACTGTGAAATGTCTGCAAACCAAATTGGCCTAATTGGACAGTAAACTTTGAATTACAGTGACAATCTTTTTAGGAACCTCTAATAGGAAACAGGACACAAAGAGCTGCCTCAGGACTGTTGTGGCACAACTCTCCACTTTTCCAGAACATAAAGTCTGAATTAGAGCTAATATGTATTTTTATGATTAATCAAAATGAAACCTAAGTAGCCTGATCTTAATTATGTAGTAGAATACATATGGCACTGTGAATTTGTGCTGCCTCTGCTGTCTCAATGGGGCAACATGCTAATGCAACTGGGAGCATATTTTCCCGCCTGTGCTCTGGAATACTTTTCACACTGTTTGATGCCATGTTTGTCCATTAAGAACAGCTCGGTAGTTCTTCATTGCAATAAAAAGACAACAACAACAACCAAGATCAGTGAGAAAAACACATCCTGCATGAAATCAGATCTATAGTTCATTTAAGAGAGGGTCCCCACAGAAGGATAGGGCACATTCAGTTGCACTAACATACTTTAAATTCAAGCACACCGCTTAGGATTCGTTGTTGTAGAAGCTGTAGTTTAAATTTAAATGTGTAGCCATTACCAAGATTTCTTTCACTGCATCAGCAAACTTGAGGTTTTAGACCTGCAGCTGTTTGATTTGATTGCAGGTATATCTGACATCAAATCAGGCCATTGGTTACCTGTCATCATAGTGTGCAATGACACTGTCAGCTGGTTGCACACAAAAGCCATCACCCATGTGCTGCATATTCTCTGCATGAGACTAATGTGAGGCTCCCCGCAGGGGAAATCACATGATAATGACAATGTAATTACATAACAGAAAATGCATTGTCAAACAATTAAAGTGCTACTCCCTTGAGAGCAAAAGAGCTCATGTCTGCTTTTTATAGCTACAATACAGCATTTCAAAAATTGCAGAACATGACAGCCATTCTAATGCTCACAATACCTCTAATATCTGCAGGTATGTGTGTAAGGATGGACTATTTAATTCAATTTGAAGGAAGGAAGGAAGCAAGGAAGCAAGGAAGGAAGGAATACAACTTAGTAAAACTGCTATTTTTATTAGTATTTTTGTACTCATTATAGTAATGAGAATGAGACATATTCTTCATATCCATTTAAACTCACCTTTTATCCTCTTCTATCTTAAGGTTGTGCTATAGCTCAGCATTTATAAATACTAGTGCAATGACCATTCTAAACCTTCCTGTTTGGAATGGGCTGTTTGTTCGGCCTGTGGTGATGCTGGCTGCAGTTTTCTTATTGAAACTGTAAAAGTGACCTGCAGTAATTGAGCAGCAGCAAGTAAATATCCCACTGCAGGGCTCAGTCCACAGAACCATTGCTTCACAAAGAGCTGTTCTGTTGTTCATTCAAAGTTCAGTGACGCTCGACTCAGTACGCAGAACCCTCAACTGGAGATTCAGTTGTCTTTAACATGGTCGTAAACGCTCAGTCGTTTAAAAATGTATTAATATTGAAGATATCACAAGTCTAAATTGTGCAAGATTCAACACTGCACACTGGACCCTTTACATTAGGGTAACAACATGGCAGCAGCTTGGGCTATTGTAGATCTGCTGACTTATATCATAATACCAGCATGTGGAAGTTTGACTTGTTGTTTCGGTCTTATTTTTAGAATTATTACATTATATACATATTACACAGTTCAACCTGTGTGTTGCATTATATACTTTCCCTCCGGCTACACAGACAGTTTCAACATGAGTCAATAGGCCTATCACTGGAAAGTTGTATCAAACTGCTGGTGCAATGCATTAAAGGGCTTGGGGCAGAAGAGCAGTGTATCGCTGTTGAATAACAGGTCATGTGTTAGTGCACTTGGCCATCATCTCTGTTTACCAGGCTCAAGGCTACAACAGTGTCTGTGGACCGTCTTTAAAGGTGTTAGTGGGGGGAACATCTAAGCGTGAGAACTGAGGCCTTGAGCTCTGGTCGCCGGAGAAAGAAACAGGGAGGCGGTGCAAAGGAGCGACTGAGAAAGGCCTCTAGTTAATGAGAGGTAGTGTTTACTGATCATGGCCAGTGAGAGGGAGGTGGGTGGTGCTGCAGCCCCCTTACACACTAAACGCTCAATGCTGTGCCTTGGAAAAAATCTAATGCTAAATTAAGAACTGAGAGAGCAATTGAGGAATAACATTTCAGATAGAGGAAGGAGGCTGAAAAGGTGAAAACCTGTAAAAGCTTTTATAGTAACACCGTTATTTAATTTAATGATTGCTTTGCTCCTGTCAGTCAGGCAGCTATTGTTTTTTCTTTATTATTATTACTGTATGAAAATCAACATGCAGGGAGTTGTAACTTTAATTAAAATACAACAGGTCATTGGGTTTCAATATATAGATGACGGTGAGCGCTCCGTTTGTCTCAACTCGGTTGGCAGTGCACAGCGCGAATAATAAAAAGGAAATAATGTTTGAAAAAACCCAAATAAGCACTGTAAGCTAACATAGTGGAGTTGTGCATGGCTCCCTGGGTGTCTGGTCTATTGACTTGCCATTGTTCTGACTGTGTGCACTGACCAGAAATGAGCTTGGCTTGATCACGTTCCAGGGGTGAGTCACATGGTCTTGCTCTCTCTTTCTTTATCGAACATATTCTCTCTCTTTCACTCACGTATACATAATCTCTCACCCAAATGTGCACACAGGTACTGCGTTTTGGCACAGATTAATTTAAAGCGAAGTGGTACCCGTTAGTACCAAAGTAATTTGGTCAGTACCCTTAAAAGTACATGAGTTCGGTACCTAACCCTAGAAGTTTGTTTACAGCACCTCGATACAGGCGTTGGCCCTTTTCACCAAAGGCTTTTGAATCTTGCTGTCTTATTAAATTGCATCTTCTGCGTCTTTTTTTTACTTTACTTTCAGCCAAGCCTCAGTGACAGCAGCTCATTCAATCAGACTTATTAAACCTCTTAGTTTATGTGCCAAATGTGCTACAGTTATTTGCTGAAAAACCAACAAACATGCCAAGAAAATGTCATAGTCTGTGTCAAATCCGAGCTATAAACGGTTGGTGAAACATGAGAAGAAAGGAAACACTACATGGTGACCCAGAGGGGCTGAGATCCATCTGTTACGTTTGAGCATTCTCAAAGGTTTCCAACACTAAGGACTGCTAGGTCGACCCACAGAGCTGATGGCTCGTCTCTTATCTGTTCTGGTGAGCAGAATGTTGAAGCATGTCGAGTTTTTAGGAACATAAGGAGATTTCTTAAATTTGACATAATCCGTGCACAGTCGGTAACACCAGTGTGTGTTGTGCCAGTATGCACGTCTCAGCTTGTTTAACTTCATGCACAGAACGAAAAGTAGTGACGTGGTGCTGTGTAAACTACAAGGTTAAAAAGGTAAAATGTGGTGTATGGTAAAAGGAGATAGCATGAGCCAGATCTAATTTAAAAACAAATGACAGCACAGTAATATCCTCATTATTCACTTTCAGTCCACTTTGTGGCAAATCAATTTGACCACTCCTCTGTTTCCAGGCTGCTAAACACGGGACTCTAAATAGCATCATACAGCATCACACCCTGGTGTCTGTGATGGAAGAGGAAGGGTAGAGGAAGGAGCCAAGGAAATGAGGCCAATTTAACCGTGGGGCCCCACTAACCAGGAGTGGCAAAACAGGTTCTACATAGAGACGCCATCAGACTACAGCCTAATGGCAACTTGGGCCCACCCACTTCCTGCCCGGTGTCCCCCAAGGGTGTGTTCTTGGACCTCTGATTTTTTTGTCTGGGTGTCTTCCTCTAAAATAGCCCGTTTATTTCCCCTCGTTTGCATTTAGTTTGACTATGAGCATCTCTTTGGTTCTGTCTGTGTCTGAGTAACTTCATTCTGCGCCTACCCCCCTCCCCCTTTTTATATTAAGAAGGCTAAAAAAACAGTGCACTTTACAACAGACTAGGGTTCATGTTGGAGTGATGACCTCAGGCTGGAAAAAGAAACCAATGGAAGTGAAATTCTACAGAACGGCTACTGTGCAGGAAGAGAGGATGCTTTGGCCAGATGACTGAGGCCACTAAGGGAGGCTCACTGTGTCTCCAGTGGCAGTAAAAGGGAGCATGCCTGAGCTGCGAGCACAAAGTGTGCAGGGCAGACTGGAAGTTAAAGAATTTCCGTCACAGTGCGAGTGTGAGAGAAAGAAAGAGTAGCCTAGTGTCTGCCAGCAAGAGCAACACTCTTTTTCCACAGGGGAGAAGTAATGGCGTGATTTGCTGTATGTGTGTCAACATATGCGTGTGTGAGGCCATCTAGTTAGTAAGATCTACCCGCTGGCTGCATGCACACAGAAACATGTGCATGCCCTGGCACACACACATCATTCAATTTCCCAACTCAACAAGTGTGTCATGATGCTGGCCTTCCACACAAGGAAGGCCGGGTGCAGCACGGCAATTCCAAAAACAGCACTTGACATATTTGGCCGCAGAGTCAAAATTGCTACAGACATCATGCGCATACCATGGTCAATCAAACACTAATAACAGCTCTGCCTCAGCTCAAAATTACAGTTGGGCAGAGTAAGTTCATATCTGCACGGCCGACCGCCAAGGATAATTGGATGCTCACAAGTGCTCCTGCAACTTTATTGGTTGTATTTCAACATCACACCTCAGTCACTTTCCAGCACGCTCTGCGATCAGCCAGTCAGGGGTGAAGGGATGCACAGGTAATCAGGTAAATACCTATGCTATTGTAACAGCAAAATAACAACCATATCTGAGGTACGTCATCACTTTCCAGATTTTATTAGCTACACTAATGTGACCGCTAATGAGAAGGCATTAGAGAGGCCAAAAATAACCTGGCAGGGTGGCAAGCTTCATCCCAGCTCTGCATGCTGTCAGCTATAAGAATATATGGACTGTGGCCGTGGCCAGCTCCGCTCTCCCTCCTCTGTTTGCTGGGTCTCATTATGGCACAATCACACCTCAGTAGCTCCAAAGCTGCCTTGGTCTGCCAGTTCAGACAGGTGGGAGGAAAGAAGAGTGAGAGAGACTCAGAAAAATCATGCAGACATGGAGAGAGAGAGAGCGAAAGAGAGAGAGACTCAGAGAAATCAGGCAGACATGGAGAGAGATAGAGATAGAGAGAGAGAGAGAAAGTGAGAGCAGGCGTGGTGGTGAGAGTGGTAAAAGGGTAGAAATGAATTAAACAGCAGTTGTATGATGAAGAGGTGCCAAGAGACAAAAGGGAAAAGTGAGACAAAAGGGTACAACTCATGAGTGGAGGGATTATGAAAAAAAAGCTGAAAAACCAGAGTCGACGATAAAGGAGAGGGTAACTGAGACAGAGGCCAAGAAGGAGTGTGCGTGTGTGTGTGTGTGTGTGTGTGTGTGTGTGTGTGTGTGTGTGTGTGTGTGTGTGTGTGTGTGTGGGGGGGGGGGGGTTGCAAGAGTTTGTGGACGACTGTGATAATGTTTCTCTTTCTCCTCCCACTTCTTATTTTCCGTCTGAGTTACATGGTCATTTGGCGGCACAGGCAGAGACCACCGGCGTGTTTCCACTTGGCCGTCTGGTCGTCTGCCTGTCTGTTTATCTGCATGTCTGCTAGACTACAGGTTCTCACTGTCTTCCTGGTCGTCCACTTATTTTCTCCTCCTATCTGTCTTTCATCCAGTCCGGCCGCTTGTCTTTGTGTTTGGCTGGTTGACAGTTTCTGCGATCAACGTAGGAAAGCAGAGCGCTCATTTCCCCTGCACCACAGACTCAGGGCTTCTGTGGGGCTGAGCAATGAACGGGCAAGAGCACACACACATCATTTGGCACTGTGTCTTTTTATATATTCATCCACCTATTGATAGCACTAAGGGTCAAAGGGGTGGTTGGAGCCATTCTTTTTATATATGTATATTACTGTATATGTTCCTGCTTACAATATATATGGATATTTTGTCTCTGTGTGTGAGGTTTATGAAAAGCAAATACAGTAACTGTCAGCCAACAAAAAAAAATTGTGGAATGTCAAACTATGTGGCTGTCATACATTCTCTCAGTTATAGGTGTTTAGTTCAGTTATTTTAAAAGGCACCTTAAATAACAGCCAAGGGAGCGAACAACACACAAACGTCTGACATTTGATGGAAAAAAGAGAGTAACAGTTGCCATTCAGCCAGCTTTGCTGCGTCTCCATTAATAGTTATGTTTTGGGTTTTGGGAAGGAGCGGGACTGATGCCAGGTCCGCACACATGTTTCCACACTTAGCATTCAACACCCAAAACTCTTCAGCATGTGGAAACATTGCATAAATTTAAAATTCAGCTCATTATGGCCTTCATTCCCATCACAAATGCAAACTCTGACATCCCAAAAGAAAAGCTGGATTTTTTTGAAGGGTAATATTATATAAACAGCGATCCATTCAGAAGTGTCAAGGTCTTCAATTCCCAAAGCACATTTCTCTGTATGAACCCCGGTGACATCACTCTGGGTCTCAGCAGACAGAGAGACAGCAACACATTTTACAGTAGCATCTGTGCATGACATTTGGCATCATTTGCAGTATAATGTGACTTTTTGGTTGAAAGGGATTTCTATTGTCCAACACTGAGTGGAAAATAAAACAAAAACACTTGGAAATGGGAATTTTTGCTTGTGTGTTTGTTTGTCTTTATTGCGGAAAATAACAGAAGCACCCAAAATCAACCACAGAGTGTGAAACATTACAAGCACCAGAGAGCTGTTAAACGAGGGTGACAAGGGCAATGAGGATAAGGACGAAAGTCCCATGGATACATGTGGATTTGTAAAGCTGCTTTCAGACATGCAATACATTTCGACTAAGTCCGAGTGAGAGCCTTCAGAGTTTGTGCGGGCTTTCTCTGTCTGGCCTCCTGGTACAAAGTCCGCAGAAGTCGATGTGTGAATCCAGCAGTAGATCAGCTGGATTCACCACGAGCAGGTGGTGGTGTTGATTGCGCCGCTAACACACGACAGATGCAAAAACAAAAACAAAACAAAAAAGGAAAACAGATATCTACACCTATAAGACACCAACTAAGATGTAGAGAGAGTTTGTGCGGATAAGAGAAGAAACCGGTGTCTATGTGCTCTAAACAAAATCAGGTGATCTCCATAGCAGAATTAATACATTCCTCCCTGCATCTGTCTGCTGCACCCCCCCTCACATGAATCCTGAGGAGGATTAGTTGCTGTTGTGAACCCGTCTGAGCAGAGAACCTTCCACTGCGTTGTGCATGTGTGAATGGCAAACTGTGGAGTAAGTCAGGTCCCAATTCTCCAGAGATCCCCCACAGGACATGTCTGAAAACGGCCTAAACCTTCACTCTGTGATTCAGATTTAGTCACAGGACTAATTATACGAAAACATAACTTGTTTGAGGTTCTGTATGAGACATCGTTTTCGTTCCATCTCATCTCCTCCGCTGCTCCACTCCCTGCCATTTGTACTTCACTTTCTCCATCAACTTGATGCTCTATTTTTATTCTCATTCCCCCACTCTGTCACCGGGCTCCAAGTACATGATGGAGGCGACATAATAGAAAATCAAGTGGGGAGAATGACAGTGATGGCGGTGCTTAGCCCAGTGGTCACTGTGGCCTCCAGGTGTGATCAGATGTGAAAGACAGGCTGCTGATGTGTACTCCACCGTCAGCCAATAGAACAGGCTCCAGGTCTTTAAATAGTCACATGACAGAAAACCAATGACCAAATACAAATGTGACCACTATTAATATATATATAAAAAGATACATGTAATATAAGATACAGTAAGTGGATTAACAGTTCTTCACAGTGTGAGGAGAATCTCCAGCCTTAGCAGAAAATCGGGCTTTGGAAGAACTAATGACACCTTCGCAATAATTGGCAATATATATTAATTTAAAGGCCGTTCACTTTAGACTAATATATGATTTCTCTTGTCTCAGCATCATTACTTCTTCTGTGCTGATTTTGGGAAGTAAAAAGATTTTATGGTGATGAGTGATGGGGTCATTTTTTAATAGATTTTCCAGCAATGAATCTCACAAAGTAATTAGCAACATACCTTAAAGACTCTGCCCCACTGTGTGCTCAACTGTGATGTGTGACACTAACTGCACATGTGCTTTAGACAGTGCTGAGAGTATTGAAAACAATAGGGGATGAATTCAATGAATTCAATACTTCTTAATTACCCCCCAAACTGTGGACTGTTAAATAAAAGTTTTTACACTACATCTGTGTGTCAGCACATAAAACCGTTGACATATCGGTCAGGCTCTGTTTAATGCTTTACTTCGAGTATTCTTGCAGCCAGCAGGTTTGCTTTTATATACATGTACTGTGTCATAATCGTCTGTGGCATAATTGTCATTGTTCCTACTTTTTGCTTTTTGCAAATGCCATCACAGTCTCTCCCGCTGACCTCAGACAGCCTTTGATATTTAAATCTCTGCTATAGCTGCACCACTTACAGAGTTTTTACACTTAAGCTTATGAGACACTATTTGCTTGTTGTTTTCCTGCTTCAAGTCTTCAAGTGACCTCCTGGGCTCACATGGTGTTGAAGCATCTAGGCTGTGCCACAGTTGCCATATTGGAAAGCAACGAATGAAAAATAGTTACAAATGGTAGGACCAAAAAAAGGGAAAAAAAGATCAGGGTGGAATGACGAATGACCGCAAAGGGAGAGTCAGGTTAAGAATGCAGCTTATTTCATTACAGAGAGAAAGAGGGGAAGAGAGAGACAGAGACAGAGACAGAGAGAGAGACAGAGACAGAGAGATGTGTGTGTGAATGGGTGAATGTAAAACTGTACTGTAAAGAGCTTTGAGTGGTCATCATGACTAGAAAAGCGCTATATAAATACAAAACCATTTACAAAACCATTTAAACACTTCAACCGATCAAAACAGACAGTTACAGTCGATGGATCTGATAAAACAATAGAAACAAGAGCAGCCATCATATTTTAATACCTTGGACACGGCTTGTTGCTGCAGGAAAATGAAGCAAAACTGTGAACTGAGTCAGTCACTGCAGCTATACCTGCTCATTTTGGGAAAACATCCAGTGGAGAGGCACAAATAACTTCACTTAATTGTGTTACTAAAAAAGTAGGTAATGCTGCCTTGACGCAATTGGTTGGTTGTGAAGTGTTCTCTTAAGGCCGCTGATTACTAACTGCTACTCCTCAGAAAGGTCAACGTCATTACATAGTCTTCATGAGCAGCAAGGCAGAGCTTTTTCCTTCTCCCCCTGCGCCACGCTGTCGTCTTTGTTATCAGCAGCGCACAGGAGTCGCAGGTTGTGCCGCAGCTCATCCCACGTATTGGTGTTCGCACGTGGAATTTTTCTCTCAAATCTCTTCTTTTGAGAGGAAATGCTGTAGTGTGGCGCTTTTCATGTTGCTGATAAAGCTATTGTTTTTATTGAACTGTCAGAGCTGGCACTGCTTCTAGAACAGTATGTGAGACTCCTATAGACTGCAGTCTATAGGATTGGGTCATTTGTCATAAACATGTGAAAGCCGTGATAATGGCAGGTACTGCTCAAAGGAAAACAACGTCTCTGTGTGTCTGTGTTATTTCAGAGCTGAATGATGAGTCATTTTTATATTGAAATGAAAATATGATGTTCTCAACATAAAAGATAGATTACTGCACACAGATGTTTTAACAATAATTAGGTAAAAGGTGGAGACAAATAATGATCAATAATTATCATCGATCCATTAAATACAAGAGAAGAACATTGTGAAGAATAGAGTGAGCTGATTCTTCTTTGGTTGTAGAAGCAAGAGTAGCCCATCATTATTATTTTTTTATTTTAATTTTTACTCTTTGCTTTGCTTTGCGATCTGTTACATTACCTTATCAAAGATCTCTCTGGTACACAACCCTAAAGTACTATGATATACTCAACAGTGCGAAATAAGCAAAGTAAGCTGTGACATCATCGTTTCTCAAATGCTCCGTTAAAGAGAAGCCAGAATTTGTAAAAAATCTCCGTAGTGACTTTAGACTAAAAGCCCAAACACAGAGGAAAATGTTCTAGAAATATGTGGACAGAGCAATGAATTGATGGATGGATGGACGGACGGACGGAGGGATGGACGGAGGGATGGACGGACTACAGCACATGGAAACACACCAGTACCATATTGGTCAGAAAAAGAATCATAATTTGGTATTGACCTCTACTTTTTCAGCCCCAGTGTTTGAGGAAAGAGACCCGGAGAAATTGCAAGACGGTAAAATGAGCTCACACACAGACAATGAGATTCATGAGAAACGCAGAGAGAGCGAGAGATTTGCTTTAAATAGCATTAACTGCTGCAGGCATCTGAACATAACATGCAATAAAGCGAACCAGTGGAAATGCTAAACAAATGACACGTTCTACTAACCGAGGACCAGCAGCAGCCAGTTAGATGTTTGACTAAATCTCCAGCCTAATTCCTGTATTGAGCACCCTGGGGTGCAACCAGGGTGTCAGTCGTGGGTCATGATGAGGGATCCCAGATCGCTGGATGATTCGGGTTCCTGTTCCGTTCTCTTCACTCTTATTCTGGTATAAATTTGGTGTTTACATGTATGCATGATCTGTATGTACACTTTACATGTGGCAGCCAGAGCTACTGAAACTGTGACACCGTATCTGAAAACCTCATTCAAAAACAACAGAATCCACCGCTCAGTTTTCATCCTGCTACATCTGAAATGTTTACAGTGCCTTCGAACATCAGTGATAAAACTGTCTGATATAATCCAGAAGAAAACTAATTATGTTCCTGCAATGAGGCATCCGACTATTTAATCTGATATATTACACCAAGATGCTGGTGAGACAAAGGGGCCTCTTCATTCCCCACTCATGAATATTCAAATGAGATGTTCAATTTGTGTTGAGGAGATTATTGGAAAGCTGGAGAAGCATGCAGGATTCTCCCTGAAGCCCGGCTCAAACCATGTTATGCACTAGACTGAATGACTTGCTGTGATACAGTCTGAAATTAAAGTGGGATCTCCTCCCTGCTCCATTAGAAAGAAAAATGAGTCAGCCTGTTGGCATTTAAAGCTGCTTGCAAAATCCAATATGTCTGCTGAGTAAGAACCTATCAATTCTGCTGGGCAGGACCAAGCTCTAAGCAACTACTGTAGTCGGAACTTTGTGAAGTTGAAGAAAGCAGAGGATTTTTATATTTTTTGATTGTATAAACAATAATTCAACATATTAAAGGTTCAGTGTGTAGAATTTAGTGACATCTAGTGGTGAAGTTGCATGTTGCAGCTGAATACCCCTCACCTCACCCTCCCTTTCCAAACATGAAGGAGAACCTGTGGTAGCCTTCAGCTGTCATAAAAACTCAAGTGTTTACTTTGTCCAGTCTGGGCTACTGTTAAAAACATGGCGCCCTCCATAGAGAGGACCCCCCCTGATGTTAATATAAAGTATTTAAATATAAAGGGCCCATTCTAGAGTAAAGAAAACAACAATTTGTACAATTTACACAAGTGAAAACATCATTAGGATTATTTTATATTCAATTTCTGCCAATAGATCCCTTTCACCTAAATCTTACACACTGAACCTTTTCTGAAGGAGATGATAAGTAATATAACGACAGTGATACGACAACGATCACGTGGACGACTGGACGTGTGACGGAAATGTGAAACATGCACAGTAGCTGTCCTGAAACATGTTTATCTCCATGCTGAGTTCCTGCTGAACTTGTTGCCAGCCTCTTTCAGCTTTTGTGCAAAATATTTAACAGATTTTCGTGACACACTTGCTCTAGTTTTACGCTGCACTGGAAATTACACACTTCACACCACCTTTGTATTTTCGCACTTTTAAAATTGAACACAGACGCTGACAGTACACTAGTATCACCCTGCACTGGCTGGCGCACATTCCAGGCTTTGCAGCAGCTGATTCAACCAAACAGGAAGATTCCAAATAACATTGACATGTAATTTCAGCCGCCCCGTAGCAATGATGAAGTTACACAGTGTTGTGATGAAGGAGAGTGAATACAAGAAAGGTCCGAGAACATTGGACTCTATTCTTAATGATTCATATTTATTATAAGTCAAATTCACCCCCTCCCATCAGCTCTTTTGTTAAAGCTACATCCCAAGAATGTGCACTGACTGACAACTGCTAGAATCCGACTTTTCTGTGCTGAGTTGCTAACTCCAGTCATGCACAGTGAGAGCAGGGGCAGGTCAGTTAGTGGAGACAGTATTTTAGACTGAATGAAATGATTTGTTGTGTGTATTACAGTCCTGCAAGGCCACAGACACCAGCTTTTTGTTCCAGTCAACTTCATCTATTGATGGCTATCAAGACATGGAGAGTATTTCAACAAATAAAATAAATATTTAACAAACAAAATAACAACCCGACCTTGAAGTTATTTTGCAGAAAGAAATATCAAATATTTGCTGGTTCCACTGGGTTTTGTGAAATGGCCCAAAAAATTAAATCCAACTTTTTTTTCCAAGCTCAAGGCTGATTTTTGAACATGTTTGAAAGATCCTTGTTTTGAGGAATCAATGTGTTTTACCTGGGAATAATAAAAGACCTTGTGCTTAACCACCTGCAAAGCTGTTATGGTTATATATGTAAAAAAAAAAACAGGCAGATAGAAAGAGACTGCAGGGGCTTTGAAAGCCTGTTACCAAACACAATTTGAGAAAGTAGATCAGTGTGCACTATTACTGCAAAATATTACTTACAAAAATGGATCTGGTTTTTTAATTGATCTTTTTGTAAAGTAGTCTACGAGCTCCATGTTTCTTGGCCCTTTGCCATATCAGCTGCAGTAATGAGCTGTGAGTGCACACAGAGACTTATTCCACAGCATGCATCTTCATGTAGCGGACTTCACACACACATTTATAGATGCTGGCTGTGTGAGCAGGTGAGGGATCTGCGAGGACAATGACAAATCAAAACATGCATCTGCGACGGGTTCAAGGCTGAAAATGTCATGAAGCATGTGGATTCTCTCATCTGAAAACCTCACACATTGAAATCATGACATTCACACACACACACGACACCATTCCCAAATCCCCCTGCAGATACACAAACACACACAGACACACACCCACAGCAGCACACAGTGTGATGTAAGTGGTAATAACCTGTGCCTGTGAGTCACCAGCACCCAGACATGCTGCGTTTCAATATGAGACACCATTAAAAAGGCAACAGCAGCCGTTCCCTGCAGCCTGGTAGATACTTGATTTATTTGGCCTTATGTGTCGCTGGTTGTGTTAATGCATCTGGCTGGTTACTTTTTGTGTGCACATTTGCATTAAAGTCTGAACATATGCTAGTCATTTAGAGGTCCCTTCCCTGCCCCACATCCCAGCAGCAGACATCACTCCACACTGAGCATCGCTGAAGGGGGAAACGCAGTGATGCTTTGGAGATGGAGCGTTGTACTGGACAATGAAATTACCAACAAATGTACGATATGTAAAGGCAGAAAATTAACAGGTAAAACTCCCAATTCTGGCTTGAGTGTGATAAGGTGTTATGTTGTGACAAGAAGAAATCAGCTATTTAGATTGATTCTCAGTATCGAATGATAAAGTGCTAGAGGCTGACGGCACGATGATCAGTGTCCAACATACATGAAACACGAGAGCTGCTTCACTGTCATCTTGTATTCTAACAACATGAGGAAAGAATCTGATCAGGGATGGTTTTACTGCTGAGCAATTGGATATTTGTACCAGATCCAAATCAATCAATCAATCAATCAATCAATCAATCAATCAAATTGTATTTGTATAGCCCATATTCACAAATCACAATTTGTCTCATAGGGCTTTAACATGGTGTGACATCCTCTGTCCTTAACCCTCAACAAGAGTAAGGAAAAACTACTAAAAAACCCTTTTAACAGGGTAAAAAGAAGGTAGAAACCTCAGAGAGAGCCACATGTGAGGGATCCCTCTCCCAGGACGGACAGAAGTGCAATAGATGTCAAGTGTAAAGGAGAACATCAAGATAAAGGTTTTAGCAGCATTGATAAGGGTAAACATTTTGAAGCGTAACTGAAGGTCAGTGAATTGGTGGATTATTGTCAGTAATGGTCGAGTATCTGAGGAGAAATACTATGTATCGAGCAGTCCTGCTGCAATAATAGTCTATGGTCAGCTGCCACCACGATCATGATCCACCATCAAGATCGGATGCCACTATAGTCCACAGTCATTGTCCACTGCCACCATCAGGATCCATCATCAGCTGCCAATAATATCTACTGTTCATTCAATCAATCAGAACTTAGTCATTTGTTCCAGCAGTCTGTCCATAAAACAGTCAAGCCTCATATACAGGTCTGCTATTTCCTAATAATTCATTGAAAGGAACGTTTCCTGTAGTTTGAAGTTCAGAGACTGTCATTTGTGTTAGTTGGATTAGTTGTGTTGAGAATTCCAGATGAATTTCCATAAAAGAAATTACTTAATTTAAACCTCAGGAAATATAAACTAAATCATCTATTTATTATTACATATCATCTGTTCAACATTACACCTGCCTTCTCAGAATATCTGGAAATAATAATAACAATAATAACAATAATAATAACAACAATAATACATATTATTTATAGAGCGCTTTTCACAGTACTCACAATTATAAGTGGGAAATTGAGTGTTACCAACCGAAAACATATTTAATTCTTAGTTTTTGGTATACTTTAGAAACAATTCTACCACCAAGTGGCCTTTTAATATGCATAACAATCGATTGATGCACACTCAGCCAAGACTCATCTCTGTCTGTGTAAATGATTTTTTTGTCAGATTTTTTTGCAAAACACTTTTATAACTACTCCTTAGATTTCTACCAATTTCCATCCAATTTGATACATAACACATTGGTCGACGAAAATGTGTTTTCTGACAATTTACAAAATTACAAGCTATAAGATAAGATAACTTTATTGCCACTGCACCAGTACAATACAATGAAATTCAGTTTGAAGCTGTCTTGTAGATGCCCATTAGGATAAAATAAAAGAATTAGGAAATAAACGAACAGTACCATACAAACTAAAAACTCTATAAAAATGATCATGGATGACATGGTTTTAAGGGCATAATTTGTCATTAAACTTAAATAAATCTTGTCATCTTACCATTAGGCCTGTAGGTGAAGTAGGATCATTTTCTGAATGAATTCTGAATGAAAAATTCCCGAATATGTGAGATAAATTTGGGAAATTTAAGGGGGAAAACTGAGAATTTAAAATCATAAATTTGTAAAAGAAAATCTATAAGATTTAAAAAGGCTCAATCAATAGGCTGTTTCATACTGAATAGGCCCAGATCACAGAATGTCTCAGATGCTTATTATAATAAGGTAATGTTGGACTAAAATCAGATTATTTCATTATTAATAAATCCAAGGCTATACTGCACCCACCACTCTACCACTGTGCCCCCCCGATGAACTCAAAGAAATCTCTGTGTGCCTGTCATTTGAGGTTTGCAAGAGATCGTCCTGTGTGTCCTTGTTTTTGAACCACTGCACCAAACCAAAACTGTATTCAATATATTTTTATACTATTTGTATATCATCTATTTTCTCTATTTCAGTTATATTCAGATGTAGGTCCAAAAGTCAACCCATGAGTTTTGGCCTGGATGAATATACTGCAACAACACTGTACACATTTAAAGCGCTGATGAACCAAAAGTGAAGCATTTTTCCATTTGATCACAGCTGAGTTTGGCGCCTCTTTAAATTCAGCTCTTTTCATTGTGCTTCTTCTTTTATGATCGTGTAACTGCTATGGCGAATAGGGAGAAGCATATATAAAAATGATCATTATCATAAAGCTGCATAGATTGTTTTTTAAAGTGGGTATTCAAGTGAAACACATAAAAGACTCATTTGGACTGTTTCGCACTGTGGTGGCGATGTGTTTGACTCACCACAAAGGGTACGGAAAATGACATCAGCAAATGGAGTCAACATTTAACATAATAATATAATTTGGCCAACTCTCAGCAAGCCTCTTTATATTGTATGCAGAAGCCCGGCAGCAGCAGTTGAGGGTTACCAACGTTTATCCGTGTGGGCAGAGTGTTAGAAACAGTGTAAATGGTCTTTTAAACAAAGGCACAGAGTCTCTGTTGGTGTTGGCACTTCCCATTAAAATCACAACGAGTTAGTGAATCTTGCTAAGAGTATAGAAGCTGTGAGGTTTCAATGAGATTGTTTATATTTGATGGTGCTATGATACTGGCTCTTTTCCTCCAAGAGGTTCACTGTAATGCCAGAGCAGCCTATAACACATCATTATTAGAGGAAAATAAGAACCCTGGGTTTCTTTTCAGCACTTTGTCCACACAGACAAAGAGTCCTAGCGCTATAGATCGATGTTTTCTACTCAGTGTGACTTCATGAATTTCTTCAATGACATTATACACATAACTGCTTTCAACAAAATGCATCACCACTTGGCATCGATATATCTTCAAACACAGAGAACAGCTGTCAAGCTTGTCCCATCAACTTTCACCAACTAACTTCAATGATTTTTTAACCCAGCTAAACTGCTTAAGGACGCACTTACTGGATTTGTCATGTCAGACGGCATGAAAAGCCCACTTGATCTACTTGAATCAGCTCCCCAATGACATCAGGACAGCAGCACGTCTATACATCATACGCAAACTAAAAACACATCTCTTCTGACTATACCTTGAATAAAAAATAAATAAATGAAAAAGCTCAAACTACATTTAGTAGCACTTATATGACACTTACTTATAGCACTTTGTAGTTTGGCTTTCTTGAAGAAAATTGTACTTTCTTGATTCTTGTTGTTCTGGGTTTGTACCCTCATGGTTGAATGCACTTATTGTAAGTCGCTTTGGATAAAAGCGTCAGCTAAATGTAATGTAATGTAATGATCTAGATGTTTTAGCTAGCTACAGTCCTTTATTGACCTGTATTTCACCTACCCCCTTTTCTCTCATAGTTTTGAGAAAGCAGTTCTGTGACTTTATTATACTTTGAGGAATTTCAGTTAGGATTGAGAGTACATCCAGCTACAAAGGCAGCACTGGCAAAAGTTACAAATGAGGCTTGAAATGCAGCAGCCAGAGGACTTTCACTCGTCTTGTTAGATCTAGTGCTGCAGTGACAAAACGAACCGTCACATCCTATTACAGACACTGGACAGTTCAATTGGCATTAAAGGAACCACACTAAGCTTATGTAAGTCATACATATCAGATATAATAAATAAGTACTACCCCATGCACCCAAAAACTAGTTGAACAGTTTATTAATAATTGGCTATATCCAAAACTGGGAACCAATAAATATTAATATAAGGATGTTAAATAATAACTCCCACAGTTATGCAAGGTTCTGTGATTGGACCAGTTCGATTTACCTTATAAATAACTCCTTTGAGCAACATTATTATAAAACACTACATTAGCTTCCATTGTCATACAGATGATACCAACATATATGTATCAATAAAGGAAGATTAAACCAATCATAAGATCAACTAAATATTGTCTGATGATAGAGGTGCACTAGATGGAACTGCCCTGGGCTACAGCACCTCCGCAGGGAATCTTGGAATCTCCGGAAATGTCTTTTAATTCAACAAACTTCCAGGACTCATTGGTTCACCTATGCACTCGGCACATCCTATCTTAAAAAGAAGAATGGAGAAATACTAGACTATGCATGTGTTATTTCTGGGCTGCATATCAGATGTGAGGAAGAAAATAAAAAACTACTACTGCATTGAAGGTTCACTAGAGCACCGTGGCCTCTGTGATTTCTTGGATGTAAAATGTTTGGAACAACCAGGACTCTTCCTAGACTTGGCTATCTGGCCAACCTTAGCAATTAGGGTATAGGGAGGCTGGTCAGGTATGAAGCAAAACTGAATGGAGCAACGTGTAGAGTTATCCTTCATGAAAACCTGGTCCAGAGCTCTCAGGACCTCAGTCTGGGCTGAAGGTTCACAATCTAATCGCACACTTTTTCTTCACCCTCACTCCTTTATCTTCTGTGTATTGAGGCCTTACACACTTTGTTTTGTCAAACACACTCTCCCTTCAGTTTCTGTCTCTGTCACATCGTCTATTTGTCCTTCTCTGCTCCATCTCTCTGCTCTCTCCTTCCATTTGCTGAACTATGCTCCAATTAGCCTGGCCCCACAAGGCAGCAATGTGCTAGTGAGGACACTTTATAAGGACATCAACACACATAACACACACATAACGCACGCGCGCACACACAGACACACACACAGACACACAGACACGCATGCACACACACACACACACACACACACACACACACACACACACAGTACTTTGTTAACCTTTCAAGTGGCCACCTGACTGTTGAGTACATATTGTATAACACCAAGTATATAAATATTTCTGCCTCACTGCCACAATTGCCCCTTACAACACATTTGGGATATTATATATTATAATAGTCATCGTGTGCTTTATTTTCAGATTGACATAACAAGGACATAGTCCTGGTATAGTTGGTTACAGATTACATTACAGTGTTTTAATTTGCCTGAAAAACATAGTGATGTTGTGACATTAATGTGACTCTGCAATCATATGTCAAATCTTCTGTACCACTGACAGGAAATTACTCATTGTTTAAGGTTTCCTGAGCATAGTATGTGGGAGGCTCCATTGTCATAACAATAAACAACTGTAACAACAGTGATATGTTTAGAAATTCCCAAAACCAAAGGTCACTACTGTTGACGTATCACTGGTCTTTTTATTCTATTAAAACGCTGAAATCACAATAGTTCTTCATTTACCTCCTAAAATTCTAATGTGATTATTTTACTTACGTATTACTCAACAGTACCCACATTTCCTCCACTACTGACTCTTAAAGGAATAATTCATTCTAAGTTTCCATGAGTAAGATGAAAAGATTGATATCACTCATGTCTCTCTATTTAGTACGGAGCTGAACTGGAAACATGGAGTGTATCTTACTGTAGCATAAAGACGAAAAACAGCAAACCTCCCTCTGTAGAATTTTAAATATGTAAAGAAATGTAGCTTTACTCCTCTAAAAGTAAATTAATTCATCTTTTCATATGAACCACTTTAAGCGCTTCACACAAGGGGTGGGCGATACACTGGTGTCAGTCATCGGGTGTGATGAGTGCACTATGATGATTTCGCAATGCCTTCGCCACTGTGTTAAATCAATAAACCAACTATAAAAAAAGCTTGTTTTTTCTTCAAATAAATGCTCCTATACACTTTATCTTGTAGCAAATTAAAAAGGGAACCATATCAGCTGCTGCCTTCATTCCTGATAACAGACATGCAAAGTAGTAGGCAAACGTAAATTTAAATTCAAAACAACTTAATTTGTCCAGGGAGGGCAATCCTGACAATCCAGCCAACGTGACAGAACCCAAACCCGAACATGAATAACATTTGTCTGAATCCAGCCCAGGTTGGGTATTTACACTCAGTTATGCAAGTCACCACTTAAAAAATGATGATGGTACATCATAGGGGTCAGTTGGAGGTTCAGTAAAGGACACTTGGTCACAGGAACTGGAGTAACCGGGGATCGACTTTTCATTTAGTGGAGGACCTGCCCTCCATCCTGAGCCACAGCTGCTCCTGGTTTGTTCAAACCATGTGGACGGATTCAACAAACAAGAAACAACATAAATAGTGTTGTATGTGTCAGAACTGTGGACAGAAACAGGCTAGATGCTTCCCCCTGCTGCCACTCGTTTTGCTCAGTTCAGCGAATATTCCCTCCCGGCTCCAGCTTTATAATGTCTCTCCTTAATCGTATTCTCTGCACTTGGAGCCAGAGGTTACCGCGTCTAGAGGCCTGAAATGTCTGCACTGCATCTTTCCATGAAAGAAAATGTTTATGTTAAACATTTGACACAGTAATGCTCTCTCAGCTGCTGTGGGCTCAGCAGTAAGGTTGCCTTAAGCTTGGTAGTCAGTGAGCTAGAATGTAGAGGTAAACGTTGACTTTTTTTTCCTCTTTTTTTTATAAGCTTACATTAGCAGAGCATTCATTTGCCATCAGGACCAAAACTGAAGTAGAAAAAAAACGAGCAAACACAAGGTCAATCCACTCCTCGGGTGGTGTGTGAAGATAGAAGCGTCCCTCCTCATACAGAATTTCAATAGATATTCAACAGTGCTCCTCTCTCGGGTTCAATCTGCAGAGGCTGCACTTAAGCAAATCCACATGTATGCTGAGTGGCACACGTAATGCATTTTTATTTTGCTCCGCTTCATATTGTACCTTCACTGACACCTTCCATTTCTCACCCTCGTCTTCCTGAATGAATCCAATTGCCGAGCAGTTGAACAAGAGCAGGGAGATGAGAAAAGACAAATGGCAGCATGAGAGGTGGATTATTTGCATGGTTATTTGCATTTGCTCATGTCTCGGTGTAAATGTTTGTTTTCAATCATTTGCCTACAGGCTCGGAGCTGCTGGTCAGAATCAGTTGCCCCCCCCCCCCCCCCCCCCCCCCCAGTGTACAGCAGCTGTCCCTCTAACTGAGACATTAATGCCTCTGAAGCACATTTCAGCGAGAATATCTCATTTCCATATGTCTTGCAGTGAGGTGCAGGTATAATAAGTACAGCCATGGAGACATAAATCACATAAGCATGAAGCTGGAGACATAAGTGTAAGCACCTGGTAACGGGTGGGGGCTCTGCCACCTGTGTCCATCTACATATATTCATATACTGTGTGTAGTTGTTGGGTATGGCACATTACTGATGGTTGTTCCCTCATTCACAGCAGACACATCATCACTGTTGTAATGTCAGACCTACTGTCACGTACTGTGTCATCCAGCTTCAGAGACAGCAGCAACAATATATGTGTATTAATCTCTGTCAGGTTCAAGATCACAGCAGAGGGAGTTGTTGTTGAAATGTTTGGATCTAGATTCAGATGTGCATCAAAACAAGAAAGAAAACAGGACTCAAAATCTGTGAGTTGTGGTTATTTATACCGAAGAGGTGACACTGAGTTGTAAGAAGGTGTCAAATCTGTGCGTGTGCATGTCTTCTAAATGTAGTTCGAACTGCATGTATGCATCCAAGAGTTGTGGCATTTAAATGCCAACCGGACAAACTTGTGAGCCACTTACAAGAGAACATCATCAAACCTCAAGAATAGGACGAAACTGTATAGGTACGAAAAAATGCAACAAAAAAAAAAGACATTTGGTTGGAATGTTATTTGGGTGAGGAGGTAGTTGTAGAGTGGCCTTGCTGCCTACACACAGAACTGAAATAAATTAATCAATTAAAATTAAACCAGTATTAAAGCAGTCAAACCAAAGAGTGAAACTCCAAACCTCCTCCAAATATGTGTGTCTATAGCTTAGTCAGGTAGAAGTAATTGCTGCTAACACACTGGCCATCCAGGAACATGCTCTAGGCAGTAACAACAGCTCGGAGTTAGCTAGTGTGTTGACAAATTTACACATCAGAGATCATCACAATAACATCTACTCAAACATTTGTGCACATTTGCTTTGCTTCTGCAAGACAATTTCACTAATGGATTTCACAGCCAAGTTTTGCTAAAAGAAACAAACAGTGTAAAGGTTTTGTACAAGCTAATGTGGTCAAGAAAAAAAAACACGAATGGGCAGTGGGTTCCACAACATAGATTTCAACCGGTGGTTAAACATCATGTATTAGAATAATTGGCTCCATCTTAGAACAAGATATCCAGTTCTCACAATACATTCTGGCTTTGGCTAACTGGCTGGTGTGACTTCCTCTGTGGGAATCACCTTTCTAGATTGACAGGGGACGATAATGGTCCACATGATCCAATCCCCCATGAAAGACCTGACAGGGATCAGTGCCGGAGGCATTATGATTTCAGGTTGTCCATCCGTCCCTCTGTCCCATTCTTGTGAACGTGATATCTCAAGAATGCCCATTTGAACAAATATTCACTTGGACTGAAAGGTGAACTGATTACATTTTGGTGGTCACAGGTCAAGGTCATGGTGATCTCACTAAGGAGATTTTTTGCGTACTGAATGCGACGCCTTGAGGGAATCCTTTCACAATTGGCACAAACATTCACTTGGACTTGGATTTGATTTTCGTAGCCAAAGGTCATAGTGGCTGCACAAAGTACATTTATGTTTTTCTTGAATGTTACATTTTAAGATCAGCTTGAGGGAATGTCTTCAAATAGGGCTGCACGATATCAGGGAAACATGCGATAAGGTTGTTGAATGTTGGGATGACGATATGTGTTGCGATAAATAAACAAATGCTTAAGTATACGGTGTTAAAGTCTTTCTGCTGTGGTTTCACAGATTATTTGGGGTCTTTTCATACATGTTTGGACAGAAAAAAATTAAGTTTTACAGTTTTTACTGGCCCTGTCAGTAATGTATTGCTCCTCTTTGTGTCTCTATCATTTGTGCTGCAAATTGCGCCTACTGAATGTGACTACCTAACAATGTCCAAAGCTTATGTATAAAGCATGTCTTTATAGGTGCACAGAAATAATGCAAATGTAATCCTGAATCATTCTGGAACTGAACATCTCTCAAAAGTAGAGAAGAATGATGTTTTGTTTAAATTGATTTAACACACTGTGCATATCGAATACATTCAAAAAAACCATACAAAATGCACTTCCTTTCTGAGAGCATTGTGTGAGCTGCAACAGAGACTGAATCTTTCAGTTTCTTGCTCCAGTAATTCTGTCTGTCAGCGGCAGCAGCAGCACACACTGACAGGAAGGGGGCTATCGCTCAACACCTCGTTAGAGACGTTCTGAGAAAAATACTCCTCCATTGTTGAGCTTCCATGTACAGCCCCCGTAGCCAGAGACGGACGAGCTGTCAATGCACCTGGAAGCCATCGCTTGGTGGCTTAAAACTCATGACTGATAAAAGAAAAAAGCTGTGTCCAATGTTTCTCTCGCAGGAAACAGCCCATATTAACTAAATTAGATGTTCAGATCAATGGTCAGCCAATCAATCTCTCTGTGGTCAGCAGCAATATCAATAAGTAAGAATCTCTTTAAATAAAGTTGTACAAATTCAGACGAATCACAGTTTGTTTAACATTCGATGCTGCAAAAAAATGTGATACCATATATTTGGCTGACTGTAAACTTGCACTTGCTGCAGGAACTCATGCTTCGTAAACACGGCATTGTACCTCAGACCCCCCTCTTTGTTGACGGGCTACTGAATAACTGTAGATGTGTGTATGTTTTACTATAAAAAAATCATATAACACTAAATCCATAATCAGACTGTAGTAAATAAAATAATAAGGATGTAGAACAAATACGTTGAATTATAGCACCACCTCTCTTTTCTGATTTAAAGGTTTGTGTGTTTATTTGTATTGCAAAGTTCAACTGCATGTGAGAGCTTCTTGAGGCTGGAATTCCAATGGATGTGTGTAAAACTGTAGAAAAACTGCTTCTATTTCTTTCTTGTTTATCTCCACAATCACTACAGCCTCTGCTCAGTGTTAAATTCTCCCCTTTCTAAATGTAGATAACCCCATACTGATACAAGAAGTCTCTCAGATTTAGGTTGTTTAATGTGGAACCTGAACTCCTCAGATGAAGTGGGTCATTTTAATGACAGCATCCACAGTTCACATGTTATGCAGCAGTCGGTGCTAATTGCACAATATCTCCCTATATGAGACCTACTGTAGCATCGACATTAATGTTTCAGCAGTGGACAGATCAGCATGTTCACAGCAGGTTGAAGAACGACTCGGTAAGTGGGGACCAGCATGTTGCGAGCTAACACTGACACCAGCGTTCATGCCCTCAGAGGGACACACACACACACACACACACACACACACACACACACACACGCACACACACACACACACACACACACACATGGTGAACCTCATACAGTAATGATGATGATGAGGCCCTGGACTCGAGGCTTCCATTAATGTCCATGTTAATAATTAAGAGAGGACTGCTTTGGGAAAAAGGCTTGGCTGTGCAAACGAGGAGAGAGTGCGAGGGAGAGGGAGTGAGGGCGGAGATGAGGCTGAGTGAAATGAAGGCCTGCTGGAGTGCCAGGTCTGAAGAGAGGGTGAGAAAAGGCCTGAGAGAGAGAGAAGATATGGTGATTCGGGTGATAATTCTCAGTTGGTTCATCAAACCAATCAATTTGACTTATTATATAATTTACTTTAAATGTATTATAACCCAAAGTACTGCTGTACAGTTTGCTCTGCTGCCTCCAAGTGGCCAACAAAATTATTATTCTGCTTTAATGAAGTCAACACGTTAGCTTGGGACACACTGGATGAATCCTAAACCAGACTTTGTCACTTGTCCGTACTACCAATAGTTCCTGTCCAGCTTTTCCTTACCACTCTGTCCCTCCATCTAAAAATCCATTTTCACAACTATTCATCTTCTCACCTCTCCTCTTATGCGCTCCATCGGTGCATATACCTCTGTCTATACCGTCTCTCTCCTCTCCATGCACCATCTGGGGCTCAAACAGGCGACATGACGCCTAAGACAGATCCACTACACTGAGTCTGACCAGCTACACCCGACAACCTCCCCTTCCTATGCTACTCACCTTACTGGTCCACCCACCTCATCTGATCTACTCACATCTACTCGCATCACATAACCTTTACTCGTCCTTTAATATTGTGACATGGTCCTCATCTGAAATGCTTACAGACCAAAAGAGCAGATTTTCAGACAAAGTGCTTCCAGCTATATTGGAAACACTCAAACACAACTTGTCCTTCCAACAACAATATAACAGTTACTCTGAACAACTTGTCCAGTATCAGATATTTCAGAGGCTGGAAACAGGCCAATAAACCCCAAGCTTTCTGTATTACATACCACTAACATGAACATGTGTTTTCATTTGGTTGAAGCAACTCTTTAAGGTCTTTTGATCATTGCTAGGAAAAAGCGTACATGGGGACAGACCTTCTAGCAAGTGCTGCGAAATTAAACTACAATACCTAGCAAATGTGATCTGAGAGTCATGGAGCAGCATCTCTTGGTCGGTGGGGGACATGATCAGGGTATAACCAGGAATGGAGAAAGCTCCTGAAGGGTGGGTTCGAGTAAGAGAGGGGTTGACTCAGGCGTGGGGGGGCCAGCTGCTGTGTTTTGGTCCCCTGGCGGGTCACACGGTGCGGATGACGAGATGTGTGGCTGTGGTGGGGGGGTGAGTTAGAGGGTGGGGGTCTATTTTTGAGTACTGCCTTTCTGAAGCATGAACCCCCCACTACCACCTCCTCCTCACCATCGCTCTTCTCTTTGCTCTTCTCTATCCCTCCCTTTTTTCTCCCCTGGTATCCCATTTCCCTGTGTAATTAGGCTTCTAATTAAGGCTGTGCATGTTGAGAGAATGAATGCCCACTGTCGTGTCTCGCTCTCTCTCTTTCTCTCTCTTTCTGTGCATGGAGCCTTTGAGCTGAACTATGGCTGAGCAACACAAAGACCCAGAGCTGGCTCATCTGACAAATTCTGGTCTTTGTATATTTAATATTGAGTTGCGGTTTGGTAATCAAATGAGGATAATGTCATACAACGCAAATATGCACTCTGCTCATCAAAAACGATGGAAATTCAGCCTTTTTCCACACCACCAAAGCATTACATGGGGGAAGTAGGACCAGAAACAGGCAGCAGTGGTATTAAAATAGCACAATGAAAAGAGTATGAAGGTCAGGGCTGTGGATGGATGCTTTGGTTTGCTTTGCAGTTAAAGTCCTTAAGAAGTCTTCTATGGTGCATCGGTTAAAGAATTAGTTTTTCATTCTAACATCAATAAATACATCCTTGAAACCTATGATTAACTATACTGTTCATACGGCAGTTGTCATTACACATGATAGGCAGGTGAAAATTGCCCTTCTAATTGTAGAACGTGTCACATTGTTCTTTAAAAGGTGGAACATGTCACATATCTTCACATTATTCATGTCTGCACATACATAGGCTCACATCAGAAAGCCGTTATGTTGATTTACTCATGCGCAGACCATTGCAGAGACCACTTGGACTGCCACGAGACAGAAAAAGAGCTGTTGCAGTGACTATAGTGAAACATTTGCAAGACAAGACCATAGCTTTCACTCAATCACTCAAATAGAAGAAACATTACAGACTGAAAACAACACTGACCTATTTTACCACCTACACAAGAATCAAGAGTCCACATGTGAGAGCCACAAAACAAACCCTAGACTCAGACGTTGCATGATGCTTTTGCCCACAGCACAACATATGGCATCAGCGAACTCACGAAGATGGAAGGAAGTAACAGCTGCCCTCGCAACTTAACATCTGTAAAGGCATGGCCCCAATTTACACGGTCTAGAAAAGGTAGAAGCAACGTAAGTATCTTAGTCTGGATATAAATGATGAGGTTTTGGTGATATTGCACAGCCCCACATTCATGATACAAAGTAATACTGTGTTCCAGGGTAAAGCTGCACTTTTTTTTGCTTGTTGATTTTTTCTTTAATTTCAAAATGTCCTTTATGAATCACCAGAGAAGTGAAGAGGCTGCTGTTTGTTTTCCACTCTCAGCCTTCAGATCAGTCAGGGCTGTAAATAGCAGGTGAAACCATGAATTTACCAATATTAACCTCCCTTATTTCTGCTTGACCATCCTAAACCTCTAAATCGTCAAGGACGACCGGGGATTAATCAGGCCCGAGGTTCTGCAGGGTCGGTATGTGGATTCCCAGGTGGAGGTCTTCCATTCATCATATGGATATTTATATTCCAACGCGCCCCTGACCCCCACTCGTTCTATTAGTTCAAAGGCCTGCTGTGCCCAGAACGCCACTGTCAGTCATATGGATGGTGGCCAGTGATAGCTCACACAGGGAATCTGCATGCAAAACGGATAAATGTGTATAGGTGGATATATGTGGTGTGGGCAGATGGATGGATGGATGGATGTGCATATGGATTGAATGATGTGTGGGCTTTAAGTGTGTGTATAAGTGTTTATGCATATCTGCGCGCGTACTGGGCAAAGGCACGATTGGTCATTCACTAAGTATTTTGTTTGTGTGTGTGTGTGTGTGTGTGTGTGTGTGTGTTAATGCAGTACAGGGCATGAAACAGCTGATGGGTGTTCAGAATTAAAGCGTGACAGTGAATATGTGGGTGAGGTGATGAAGGCTATGTGGCCTGCCAACACAGGCAGCTGCCTTTCACATTCAAATCATCACTTGTTTCACATGATATACTCGGATCAGATTTTTTGTTTTCTACACGTAAGGTACCTCCAGTGTTGGTAATATTAAACAGCAACACAGGAATTTGAAAATCACAGAATCTTATACATATGACAAAGATCAGGAGTTACAGATATAAAGCTCCAACACACTAGCAGCATTACACAAAGCTAGATCGTGAATCATAAATATTTACACCTTGTCCACGATAATGTGGATATTTTTGAAAATAAAACGTTGCAAGTCCAAATCTACCGTTGGGTCTCTTGTCAACATGGAAACAGCATTTTTAGCCAATAGAACTGAGATTTTTACAAATACCTTCCCATAGTGCAGATTTTGAAAAACGTTGGTTTCCGTGCATCATCTTTCATAACATGTGTACATGTAAAAGTGGGTGTTTGGGAAACAGTGTCATCACAGCTTATATTGTGCATTCCCACCGTTGCTTTGTGTAACGAGCATGCACCAAAACCAACAACAACAACAATAGCAGCTATATACCGGTTCTCTGCGTACGGGTGGCACAGATTGGTCTAATTACAAGTTTGCAGCTAAATTTCACAGCGCCACATTAACGCCATTCACAGGCGTCTTGATGGAGAGACCTACTGTTTGCATTTATAGAATTTGTTTTGGGGGTTCTAGTCTGGATGGAGAGAATCTGTAAAACAAAGGCCTTGTGGATGGAGTGCTTTGTCCACAGGCATTAGTCTGTGTTGCTCTGAGTCATATGGTACTACTCATTCTCAGGCTCCTCTAGCAAACAAGTGGGTCCACATTTAGTTATGTCTGTCTTTAAATCATAGAAAGTTGAGCTAAAGGTTAATTTCACAGTGAGGAGGAAAGGTTAGTACGCAGCCAATAAAAAGTTCACCCTGCAAGACTAACCTCAAAGACTTAAGACAGAATATCCAAAGTAATCAGTTCTTCACTACATCTCCAAAGAGCCGACAGTAACCAAGTGCACACGGTAAGTGTAAGAGCAGTAAGGTCAGACTTGTAGAAGCAATTTTCAGACCAACATCTACACTGCATTAAAGTAAACAGCCTTCTTATTCATTTCAAAGAGACTTTCTGCACAGCCTCATTCTGCCCAAAAAGTTGCACAAGGCTCAACTTTTAATGTAACAGTGTTATATGGCAACACGCTGCGATGTCTAATCAGATACATGCGAGCACACATTCCTGGTAGATCACTTGGTAATTTGAACGGTGTGATTCTGATTCAACTTACCTCGTGAAAATCTGATTTAATATAGAACGACTGAGGTTGTAAAATCATAATGAACCACTGTGCAGTGCTTTGGTTTCTGATAAACCTCTAAACCCATTCTCAAAGCAAACCGCCTCCTTAACACAAGCTATTTTCAGTCTTAATGCCGTCTAACTGGGTTGTGTGTTAAATCTGTAATGCTAATTGTTGTGGTTTGTTGTGAGCGTGTGCAGGTACCAGTGAGATAATTAAAATGCAATTCAGAGAGGTTGGTTTGAGTAATAGATCAATTAGTTTGATATCTTATCAAACTAGAAACAACGCATAGGAGCTGTAGCACCGCTTTTCTTTTCTTTTGGTAAAACTATCACTTTTTTATGTCGTTTTTTAAAATTTGTTAATTTACCATTAATCAGCATATTGAGTAAATCAGCTTTAGAACAGTGGATGCCTCAACAAACTAAATGCTGCTGCACCAGTTTCCTCTTCTCAGAGAAGGCAGAGCATTGCAGTAGATTTCATGGTATTTACTTCTGGAAAAAATAACCGCACGTCAGTTAGCGCAATAACATCTGACAGACATCATGAGATAAGAGTTCTTATCATTCAAACACAGGCATGACAAAGCCGTGTTTCATGAGAGTAAATTGAGTTTTGTGTTGCTACGTGGTGCTGCTCTCCCCCTCCATGATTTAAATGGCCCCACAGAGGGTAAATTGATGAGAAGCAGTCAACAGATATTGGATAAAATGACGAAGGAATCAAAGTTGAGGATCTTTTTCAGGAAATTTCTCATATAACTTTATTCGTAATTCTTACCGCCAAAGCTGAACTCAAATTGAGAATACTAGTTCAGTGCCCACTGTAAAAACCTGACTGCTTGGAATGAGCTGCAACAACTAAAGACCGGTTGGGGATTGGTGAGGACATGCTGGACAGTCTGCTGAGCCCTGAACTGGAGAATCAGTCGTTGCTGTGGGCTCACTTATAATATGATCGATGACGTCACTTACGTCGGAGGAGTCTCAGCCTCTGCTGCTACGCTGGTTTCCTGTTTATTCAAATTGTATTAACATTGATTGTATCGCATGTGCAAATTGCACCAAATTCGAAACTGCACTTCCTCGAGCACCTAACAATACACATGCCAAGTGTGAAGCTGATAAGATGATCTGTTCCCAAAATATGCGTTCCACATACAGACAGCCAGAGATTTCTGCAATTACTAAACTAGCACCTGTTCACACCTGCCTGTTCTCTAGTGTTAATGTTCCTGAGCTACTTCAGAATGATTCCTTGTTAGTAGTAAGACCTGTGGATAGTGATGGTGGATCCAGATCGTAGTCACGGCTGATACTGGACTATGATTACAACAAGACTGCTTGATATACAACATTTCTACTCAGATACTCGACCATTACTGACAATAACTCCTCAATTCATTTACCTTCCATTATACTACAAACTGTTTACTCTAATCAATTTTGTAAATACAATTATTTTAATGATGTTTTCTGTTACAAGCAGCATCTATTGCACATCTGTCTGTGCTGGGAGAGGGATCCCTCACACACTCTCTCTGAGGTTTCTATGTTCTTTTTCTTCTGTTATTAGGTATTTTTTGTTGTTGTAGTTTTTCCTTACTCTTGTTGAGGGTGAAGGGCAGAGGATGTCACACCTTGTTAAAGCCCTCTGAGACAAATCGTGATTTGTGAATATGGGCTATGCAATTAAAATTTGATTGATTGATTAATATATATTGCATTTGAGTTCAAGTTCACAACTTTTCAAAAATAAAAGCTCTGTAATTCAGCTCAATATAAAGCATTACAGCTACAAAATGAACGTGGTGCTTTTACTTTGATGATATGTTACTAAAGAGAAAGTGATTCTATGGCATGTTGCTACAGTGACGGAGCTCAGCACCTGCAACTTCCGTGAATGTCTGTGTCAGTCCGATATGGTGAAATAAAGACAGTCAGATTATCAAAGAGATCGGACTGGTCTGATATTATTGGCTACAAGATGCCAGTTGCCAACCGCTGCTGTAGTTTATCCGAGGATGTAGAAGAGGTCATGTTCAACTCTGTCCACAGACTGAAGGAAAGCTGCCCCTTCCCACTGGCTGCTACCGAGCGCTGCTGGTTGCCTGTTCCACATACCGACAGACAGACAGGCAGACGTTTGTGGAAGTAGTAGGTTTGTGACATTTGTAATGGAAGAATAACACTGCTGCTGTTCTGTGGAGCCTGATCGTATATGACTGTGTTTTTAACTAGTCCTCTGTCTCCTGGTTCAATTAGAGAGAATCTAATAAGCACGCAACTTCACGCTGTGTTTACAGCACCATAAAAGACAAAGCCTTCTCTTCTTGTCACTGACTGCTTCACTTGTAATGAATCCTGGTTCACATTTGAAAAGTTTACAACAGCCTATTAGTTAAGTGTAGAAAGAGCTCGTCTGGAGGTCTTGGATTTATGTAAGAGGAATAGAGTGTGTAAAATGAAGCATTTAACGGCTCTCAGCGGTACTTTAACAGCTCGAATCTCCCGTGACAGACGAGTACTCTAGACGCTCGTCCACAAAGAAATGGAGCTTCAGTGCTTGTAAATGCCTGTAAGAACAGTGGGTGGGCCCAGTTAAAAAGGCTTCAGTGAGGGTGTGTCTGATAGAGCATGGAGCGTCATTAAGTTACACTGGGGGAGGGCATGATATGATGCAAATGTATTCATTAGTGGTCTGATTGATGTTCAGCTGCCTGCGATTAGAAGGGGTAAACAGCAGCTGTTAACTGGAGTGAAAGTTGTTCCGCTGTGGAAGGTCATAACTCTGTCGACACTGGGGGAAAATAGAGGCGGCTGCTGGACAGGATACAGCTGATTCATGGGTAGAAACAAGTCTATTAGTCGATTCATCAGTGCGCTGATTCCCAAACTAAGTACATGTATCCAGTAGCTCAGCAGTTGTACAGAGATGTAAAGATGTCAAAAACTGAAAATACTAATTCAAGTTTTAATTAACAAATAAAGTTGTGTCCAGTATAAAACCTGAATAATAGCCTAGTTGTTTCAACTGAGAGAGCATGTGACATGTAAACGGTCAAAATGTTTAGTTAAAAGCATCAAATAAGTAGCTGAAAGTACAGTAATGGCTGTCATTGCTAGCTAAAAGTAATAGATAGGGATAAATCATGCTTAACTTAAAGTATTATTTTAATATTTTCTTAAAGTTGATGGTAATATTTAGCTCAATTGTAATGCTTAACTTAAATTGATGGATAAAACTGTGATTGCTGAAAGTCATGAATAAGAGTTGTGACACTTGGGCTTCATCCATATACGTTTTCATTTTAAAACAGCTTTCGTGGTTTTTAGTGTCGTGGTCATTTCCAAACATTTCTCTGTTTCTGCCAGCGAACACCGCGGCTCTCAAACTCTGGGGCAGTGTGGACGCCAGGCGTATCTTTAGCAGAGCTGATGTGTTTCCAACAATAACTCAGTAGTATGGATTTATCCTTAGCTGAAAGTAATGGATACGTTGTTGTAATAGCTGACTATATAATGAACAACTGGTTGTAACAAGTACCTTAAAGTAATCAGTAAATGTTTTGACAGGTCAGGCAAAATTGACCAAACATTGACAATTTGATAACAGTGTTAAATATCATCCAGTTCAAAATCAGATACATGATGGGCGAGGTTTATGAAGGAGCCCTTCAGTTGCTTTAACAGTGCTGTTGTATGTTCACTCAAGCCCCATGCATGTTCAGGTTAGTGAACAATGCAAAGGTTGCTGCCGGAAGCCCTGGAGGACAGTCAGGCAAGTAGGTAGCGTGAGCAGACGGCGCAGTAAGGCTGAGGGTCACAGACCTTTCAGGATGAAGCAGCAGATGGTTGAGGAGGAAGCTGCTTGGCATGCATTAACGTTCATCCAGGTGTTCATCCAGTGAGAAAGAGAACAAGAGCGTCTTCTTTCCCTTTCTTCTGCTGAGGCACTCAGTGTATTCATAAGGAGTGCAGTCTGTTCAAAAGTCATTGTATTATTCTATTCATGAGTAGCCGGGCAGAAGCCATACAGGATTAGAGTCTCTCGGCTTGGAAGAATATATTCATCATGACAGAGTTTACAGTGTACTGGTTTACTCTTTGCCCAGGCTAGAAACCGCTTGCTTAGATGTTGTAAAATGGAATATTCAATGTTCAATGCTCTCTCATTTAACCGTTTATGTCAGTGAAACAACCCACAAACACACAATTATTTTCATTATCAATGAACATTTCTGGATTTGCAAGTTGCTGTGGTCTCCAGTCTGCTCTTTAGAAGTAGTGCTGCTCAGACGTATTCAAATCTCTTGTCTTATCAACACTGTTAGCAGCACCACCCACTCCCTGCAAGAAGCCAAGACTGGCAGCAGAGACAATTTACATAAAGCAGCTTTAATCAAATAACATTTGGTCTACAAAATAAAATAAAAATTTTAAAAAAAGAAGCTCAGCTCAAAAGTCTGGTGATCAAAACTAAAGTTATAGTCTATTACTACCACTAAACTCTACTAATAGTTTAATAATTTTGAAATGTACAGTATGTTACTATAGTTAAGAAAAGTGTATTCACCAAGGAAACCAAAATCACATTAAAACAAGGCAACAGCTCAGAGCATGAATGGAAGATTTTTGTGAATGATGCACTCCTAATATTCTCCCTTTAAGGACACAGAGGCAGAACAACAAGCCAGACTTTGGCAAGTGCACTTTGGCAAGTGCGCTTGCCAGAATCACAAAAGGAAAGGAACTGCTCAAAACATCCGAGCCCTGTAAGAAGTCTGTTGTAATCCCACGTCAAAACAACGCCAGGGAAAAATCGACTCAATTAGCAGCAAAAACAACAGAAAATACGTTTTGAAAGAAACAAGTAGGAAGATGTGGGATTTTAATAAATTCCAGCTGGGAGGAGGCTTTTTCTATTTTCCACTGTGTGAAGGTTTCATATGGCTCAATGGGTTTGTTTTTTTTTCAAAGGGAAAACAGGCCGTTCTAAAACCAGAATAGAAGTGTGAAGATGCTGCGTTTTGGGTTCAGTAAAAACTTACCTCTGACACCTCACATCTGACAGCATACCTCTTACTTTACATAGAGGTACATATAGGTTACATAAAGGACAGGATGACCACAGTTGCTGCACAACAGACATCCGCAGCACTTTTTGTAAAAGGTTATTCTGAGACACAACTTAACTTTGCCTCATGCAAAAAATTGTCAGATGTTTCATGGTGGTTTTGTGCAAAGGTGTCATGGAGAAGCCCCACAGCCTCTGCTGACAGTGCTTGTCAGAGTCATTTTAAATGTCAGGAAAGTTGAGAAAGTATTAACTACATTTCTGGCTCCAAACGACCTAAAGCCTCAGTGATGGGTAAGAGACCTCCTGCTCTTCCACATTCAACGTGTGCACCTCGTACTATAGGGGGTGGACGGAAGCTTTCAGCACTCACAAACTATAAGACTGAGACTACCGGGCAACACAGATCAGATGCAAGGGTTCAAGAAACTGGTCGCAAGTTTCTATTTTCAGTTTTCAAGTCATGTTTCCATTCTCCAGAGTTGATGAAATGTGGCAGACAGATTTATAGACAGCACCATCTGTCTTGTATTTCAACTACATTGTAATCCATCGTGTTTTCATGAATAAAAAAAAATGTGTTGGCCATTATGAGCTTGGTCCATCACTTTATTGACATATTATTATCAAAAGTCGTGTATATGCATGATTCCCTCAGCATCTAACAAGTATCTGAGACAGTGTGTGTCTTAGGTGGCCTTTATTTAAAAAAAAATTGAAGTATTGATTTGGAGCATCACTATAACAATGGAGAATGTTTCTTTCAACAGTGTTGCATTTATGCCGAGCAACATTATCAAATGATTCATACTTACAGCAGTAGTAATCAGTATTTAAACATTAAATTATATAGGACTGTATGATTATGTATTCCAATGTTTGTTTTGTTCTGACCCTAACCCTGACCCCAAGACTCACTGGACCGACCCCGGAGTCTAAAACAGTAATCTTTCTCTCAGGTGTGTAATAAAGGAGATTCATATGTAATCCCCCAACACAGATCACCACCTCAGTTTGCACATCTCCAGACGGGAGATGAAGGGATTTGTATGCTACTTGGCTGTCACAGGCGGAAATGCACCCATCAAACTTGACAAAGTGTGATAGGAATATTCCCAACACACTCCTCACTGGCACAACATGAGTATCCAAAAGGGGAAGGTAGAGACAAAAGATCAGATTCAGATAAATATTGAATGTAGACCTGTAGCACTCTTACATTTAAGTATGATTTAATTCAACAATTTGAAGAGATTATATGTAAAAGCCTTACTTAAGCGTTGTCATTTTAGTGGTTTTGGGGCATTTGCAAAGTACACTACTCCTTAATCATGACAGGAAATTGGTTAGAGCTAAGTGTGTGTTTAACAACTGGCTGCTTCTTCAATTTCAATTTTCCACAAAGGAGGGAATGGATAAAGCACTGCGAGCCAGCCAAGAGCACATGGGAGCTGCGGGGGAACAAATATGCAGATGTCATAGTTTGAGGATTAGATCTAAATATAAGTTATGAACAAAATCGCTCATTAAAGTACATTTAATTCTCCTATAAAACCAATAACGACGGCTGGTTTTCCATCTCCATCCAAACTGCCAAGAGAAATAATTCTACTTCACAATCTTCACCACAGCAGCCGGGCTAAAATATAAATTACTTTGACAATTATTTTTCCAAAAGCCTCAGTAGCCATATGTAGAATTGAGCTGTAGCGGAGCAAGACTTATCATTATGACAAGCCAGTCTGTTGGAGAGCTGAAAACCAGAGGATTTTATTAATGAAATATCATAATAGTACAAAAACAAATGCTAAAATAACTGAGAAAAAAAAAGGTTTTGAGGAGAACATGAGTGGAAAAGTGCTTTGCTGATGTCTCTCAGTTTGCAATGCACCTCTACAAAGAACACACTAAGGCGATATGCTCTTCTGTCAACATACCTTTCAAAACGCTTTCATCTATGATAAGTGATCGGGCTACTGTGCTTCATACTAATCATTTCTCTCTGCAGTCAAGCTAGCCTATTAAAAGCCTGGGTGGGTAATACGACCCATGTGGCGCAGTCATTTCAACCGCGCTGTTATTCCAACAAGCAGCTGTTGTGTGCAGCCTGATTCCCAAAATCCAACTCCTCCCTCCCTCCACAAAGACTCACGAGTTTGCCGGCTGTGGGGCCGAGCTTATTTTGCGAAGACAAACACATATGAGTTGATTTGTCGAGCGACAGGCAGACAAGACTTGGCATACGAAAGCGATGGGCAGCAGCTCAGAGTCAATTTAACGGACTTATGCCGGGATAGTAGCTGACATGAAGCTGCTGTCTGGGATTCCCCTTGATTTATTATTGATTTACTGCATACAAGGTTTCTCACGCACAGTTTGTTATGCAGTCAGCGTTGGTTACACTTGATTTTGAGTGGACATGATTGGACCCTGGGGTGTCAGAACATTAAGCAAAGTACAGTAGAGATATTGTAGTGTATGTTAAAATACTAAATTGGACCCCTGTGACCTCATCCTCACTTAGTCTATGAGACGTTGATTAAAAGCGACACACCAAGTTGGTGGTTACCATCGCTGCTGCTACTCTCTCCATATACACACTCATTCACAACACTAGCACACAAATACACGCTCATGCACTAGATCTAGGAGTCGGTGTGATCAGATCTCCTTGTCTACATCTCCTGCCAGAGCTCGTGAAGAGGGAAGGAACCAGGCCAAAGTAAACACAGCACAGTTTAAGAGAGAGGCCCCCCTTCAGTTTTGATGAAGAGGTGAGAGTAACAACCAGTATCACTTTACACACAAGGTACGATAAACGTGGAGCGATCCGTCTTGGTGATACACGATCCATGTAACAAATGTGCAAATGATTGGAAACATTTCAAGGAGTATCGAGTTCAATATCATGAACTTACGGAATAGTTTGACAGTTTCGGGAATATTATTCGCCCTCTAGCCAAGAGCTAGATAAAATGAGAGTCTCACAACTTTATCGTAAAACTACAGTTAGCAGCCAGTTAGCTTTTTTTAGCACATGAGGTGGAAACAAGGGGAAATAGCCTGTGCTGAGCTGCCTGACACGTTTTGAGCTGGTAGGCAGATATCTTACGGACAGAACCAGGCCAACTAATTCCGTCTCACTCCAAGTTAAGCAAATATATATATGTTTTTAAAGCCACAGTTTGGTTTCTGCATGAATTAAGATATAATGTGTTAATAATGCTACAATAAACACCTGCTGGACTAGCTATATATGTAGGCTAACAGTACTGACATGAAAGTAGGAGAGAGGTATCAATCCTCTCATCTAAGTCCCATATTAATGAGGTGTTGATTATTTATTAATCTAAGACTAATGCTGAAATACCACTATTAATAAATAAAAAAGATGCAGAGAAGCTGACTCATGTCTATATCTATATCTGAAGCCAACTTCAGCTAATGGGATTTTAACGTCTTCCTTCTTAGACACAGTCCTTACTGGGTTAGGACCAAGTTAAGTCACAAACTACTTTGTTAACTATTTGTCTTCAGGGGACACTGCTACCATACTAAGAGTTCCGAGGAATAACCAAAAGAAAATCAGGGATGCAGTCCTTTACGAGCCAAAGCTATGAACACACTATCAGGGAAGACAACTCACTTTAAAATGGAAGCTAAAAGTGTATTTCTTAATTTAAGCCTTTAAAGCTAGGGTTGGTAATCCTGGAAGAGCAGGCTACACTTTGAAAAAAGGCAACCGAGCCATCCCCCCACCTCCATCAGCCTTCTCATCAAAGCTATGCCTCCGAATCATATCATTCAGACCTAATGAAAATTATTTATTATTTATTGATAGCTATCAGGACGTGAAGAGGACTTAAAAAAATGAAGTAAAATGTGTTTGATAAACAACTTACCAACCCTACCTTTAACTAGATGACTTTCCTCATCAGGCTTTGCTTCACTCTGCAGCAGTTCCTTTAAAATGTACTTTATTTAATTTAAGTTAATTTCTATGTTTATTATATGTTTTTAACATTATCATAATTTTTTTTTAATCATAACTTGTATTATGTTAGATTCTATTTTATTGAAATGTATGACATTTCATTATCATTTTGAGCAACCCTAGTAATGTTTTAACAACTGATGGTATGAGATTAGTGTTAGCATGACTACTGTATCCTGTGTGGATATAAACAGCATGTAGAGCTTGTTGTTAATCAAAAATCAATCATGATGCATTGATTGGTCTCAGTATCCGCTAAATAACACCGTGATTAAAACAGTTCAACTCAATAATGCTCCTCTTTGTCACTGCAGCTCCCTACATCATGTGTAGTCACTGTTCAACACGTTTTAAATATACTGCAGATGTAATTATAGGGTTAGGGCAGATGTTCTGCATGCAGCTATAAGGGCTGACAGATCACTGCTGAAGAGAAAACATACAACACACTGCCAGAGTCCTGTAAAGTAGAGGCACATGAAGACCTCTTCATGCACACGCACGCACACACGCACGCACGACACACGACTTTGCCTGAGGTGACCTCGGGAGCAGACTTACCACTAATATGTTCCGACAAGTCAGCTACAAGAAAATGCTAACAGAGCAATGTAATGGTTAAAACCACCCTGACGCTCATTCATACCTCAGCACTTTGACCTCAGTCCTCTAACCCAGCTGACGTTTGTGGTTCATGTTGTCTAATTTTGAGAGGACAAACAAGAGGTTATATTGGCTGGGTTGTGGCCGTGTGAGAGCCTGGAATAGTTCTGGGGACTGTCGCTGGTTCAGATCGGGACGGGGTCATAACCATGGGAAAAAAATTGAGGTTGACCAAAAAAATATGGCTTCCTGTCACAGAATTCAGACTCAGACATGAGCTTACCCCATGACACTTGTGACCTTTAGTCATAAAACACAACCGAAGAGAAACTAGGATTTGGCAGAAACCTACCTACTAATTTCACATACCTCCGTCTTTCATTCTGTCTGTCTGTATGTGGAAGGCATATCTCATAACTGTTCATAGAATTGTATCCTGAATGTAAAATTTACCGAAAGTGTCCATAAGTGTAACATTAAACTTGAAACTCCTTGAAATGTTTCCAGCCTCACACTTGGCCTGTGTATTGTAATTTGTCTGAGAAAGTGTAGTGCAGAGTTTGGTAGCTTCAATATTAATAAAACTTGAATAAATAGTTGACAAGCACTCTGTAGAAGTCAGTGGGGACGTGTTGGACATGTCTTCATCTACATCCTCAGATAAACTACAGCAGTGGTTGGCAACTGCCCACCTGCTGCCAATGGCATCTGTTCCGTCAGATCATTTTGATAATTTCATATTTTTTTCACCATATAGCACTGACAGACATTCAGCGGTGTTCCAGGCACTGATCTCGATCATGGCAACAACATTCGTACAATCACTTCCTGTTTTCAGCAAATTGTCTTCGAAGTAACAGCACAACATTCATTTTGTTGCTGCAATGCTTTGTATCGGGCTGAATTCCAAAGCTCATATTGAAAATCTGTGACCTTGGGTCTGAAAATTGTGTCAGTTGCTTAACAGACCTCTGAAATAGTTGATATGCAATGTATGAAAAGAAATGTTTAAATGATAAAATTACAATTGAACCTGCAGAAGTATATATGATATATGATAAGATGAGACAGCTCAAAACCTATGCTGTCTGTAATACTGTAGACTTATACCATGTTACCTCTGGGCTGGCCATCAGTTAAAGGACAAAGCCTTTCCCTGAGGGAGGTTTCCACACTGAGCTCTTCATGTTGCCAACAGAGGAGCTGAGTACAGGCTCACTGCTACATAGGGTGATGGTTGCCCAGAGCAACCATGATGTATGGGGAACTCAGAGTGGGGTTGATATCACATTTTTCCTTCATGTCTGAATTTAAAACATCAAAACGTTGACTGCATGACTGCAAGGAAAGAGAGTAGGAGGAAATAAAAGGCCAACATGTAGTGCAAACAAGCCTCTGAGGTTTTCACTGATTGCAAGAGGCCAATTCTCTTGGACAAAAATGGCACGTTTTCATCTGAAGAACTGCAGTAATGTTAGAAATCATAGAAAACTGTGCAACTGTCTCTCCTTCCCCTTTTACACTGTTCACTCATGTCATTTCTCTGTGTCTTTCCTCTCTACCACTCTCTCTTTGACTTCTCTCCACTGTGGAGGCACATTACACACTGTGGGGTGGGGGGTTGAGGGACAGGCTGGCTACCCAGCTGTAGTGTTGCCCCTGTGGGTAAGACAGGGAGGTCAAAGGGCCTCTGGCCTGTCACCCACTACACATGGTCACCGTGGCTGTGTATGTAGATGGTGGTAAATCCTTTGTCCTTGCACAGAACCCCCCATCACATTATGACTACTGTAGTGTGTAGCCTACGTCACACTAGAACAAGGGATGGTAATACTATTTTTGGACAAACAGTGTCTTTCCTAAGGCATTTGATACTGTGGGTCTTTTGACAATAGCAAAAAGTTGCGTAGTTGTCTTCTTTCACTGTCAAAATGTATGTCAAAATAGGATCAACGCTTCTGGTTGGAAAAATACACTTTTTAGAAAAAAAAGAAATGAATCACATCCTGTATACAAAGCACACAACCTCCTCCAGAGGTTTAAGACAAATCTTGGGAAGTTGATATCTGGAAAAAATGGACTGATGCAAGTATAGGTTTAGGGTTAGCTGTGTTATTCCCACAGCAGCAAACAGACCTTCAGGCCCATGAACACTAAACTGGTCACTGCCTGCCTAAATATAGGATGGTGGCAGTGGCGAGGGCATGGCTTGTGTCAGTCATGACTAGATGCTGGCCACAGCAGTGACAGTAGGCCCGGTAGGGGCCACACTGTCAGTGGAAGACCGAAATGCACAATAAACCATGAGCACTCACTCTGATTTATTTGCATTTTTTTATTTTTTTTTATTAAAACCCACCCAAGATGTCGTATTTGCAGCATCCGTTGCTACGGCAACAGGAAAGTGGAATGACTTAAACAGTAGGAACAGGCAAAAAGGAGAAGGCAGAGCTTTAAGAGGTCATAGACTTTGCTCCTCTCTTTGTGTTAGAGACCGACCACAGTGCAAACACACAGACACAATGGTGACAGAAACGCAGCCAAGCATCACTGTCTGCACACCCCACAGGGGAGCGCAGATCATGGGAGCATAACTTGTACAACTCTCACTGCTGATGGTATAGGTCATTCTGAGGAAATGGCGCTGAAGTTGTCGGAGATGAGGTTAGCTTTTTATAGACAGAGAAGAATGGATAAGAGGGCTGCGAAGAATAACATGAGATCGCCACAGGTACTGCAGTAAATGTGAAGATAAGAGGAAAAAAGATAAGAGCAGATGAGAAACAGGTGCTTTTCTCCCACTGAAGGTGACTCATTCAGTACTTTGTCACACAGACTACGACCTGTGAAATGACTGGTTGGGACAATTGGCCATTAAACCTTCTCATCAGAACGTGAGACTCAAGGGGCAGCCAGGTGGAAAAATCCTCACCCACCGGCTCCCAGCTGCACACAGGAGCTCCTGTCTAAGATGGAAGGTGGATCTGACGGCGCTTAACTCACAGCGATGCCTACAGATTGGGAAAATGTTAGTGTAAAGTCTGTGGTGGATTTCTGCGCAAATAAAAAGAGCAGAAAAGTGGAAAAGTGAAAAAACAAAGAAGATGTGACTCATTTTGATACAAGAGATTAATCTCCTCTCCTGCTGGCTGTGGGAGGCATTACAGCGAGGCAGCCTTATAAAGGAGGCAAACAGGTGCTGCTTAGGTAAATGATGTTTCTCTGAGCTAAGGCCCAATGCTCTCTCCTTGTTTACAGGCGTCTCTGGTGCTAAGGCCGGTTCTTTGTGTCTACAGCTCATCTCTGGAAACAGAACAAGGGGAACTCCCTTTGAGTAAACACAGGATTGAAACATGAGCCCCGCAGCAGGCCATCCCCATCACCTGTTACTGTCCTCTGGTATCAAACAGGCAAAGTGATTTACATACACTGTACATGCATGCATGTGATTCCACATAATTAACAATTCATGTTTAGACAATTTGTTCAGTTGAAAATTTGCCTTTTTATATATGTGAATCCATTTATATTGGAGGTTTATATTGGAGGTCTTGAGAGGAATTGTGCTCTGCTATCTGGATACAAACATTTTAGACTGAGCTGGGTCAGTATACCTGTAATCTGTACTGATGTACATGGTAAATGGACATGTGGTGCTTTTCTAGTCCTGATGACAACTCAAAGCACAGTTCAGTTTTACACTTACCCATTTACACAAACATTCCTACAGTGCATCAATGTGCAGCACTTTCTCTATGAGAAAGGGCAATTTGGGGTTCAGTATCTTGCCCAAGGACACTTCGGCATGAGGACTAGGGAAGACTGGGATCGAACTGCAGACATTCTGGTTAGAGGACGACTGCTCTAACAGGAATCACATTTCAGGGCTTAGGTTCGTGATAATATATATTTTATCTTCTTGTCAACAAAATCCCAGCAAAAGACCAAAAACAAACAAAGACTTGATGCTACTAGTAAGTATTGTCTGGGTAGTCAACGCCTGATAAAACATTGTTCTTACCGTTGTCCAGAAATTATTAAAAACACATCAATGAGCCACAAAATCACACTGAACAGTGTTTCGGATTAATCACAGACAAAAAAAGCTTCTTTAATAAAAAATAAAAAAACAGAAACACACGGACAGCAGACCTGTTTGATGTAGACTGGCCATCAGGAGCACCAGAAGAAATCTCACAAAATGTGTATTAATCCTCAGCCGAACATAGTCCCCTACATATGTGCTATTAATTCCTGTTAGGTCAACATTCAATAAGAACTAGTGCCCAGCTGTTTCAGGAAATAACTGAGCCTTTTTAATTCAAACATTTATTTGGGACATTTTAAATTTATACTCATCCTTCTTATCATTATCGTATCTGTTCCACCTACAAAACACTTGTATACCTTTTCATCACAAAGATACAGCAGAGCAATGGTACAGTAATTTGCCAGAGATTCTCTATCATGGCGCACATTGCTTTTTGTGTTCTTTGATTAGTTAGGGCCGCTGCACACTAGAATTTTCAACCCTTGACCGATTTGTGGAACACGCGCGTGAATAAACGTGACTTCAGAAGAAAAACAAACATGGAGGAGGACCAACGTCGTGTGTTCTGTTTTGCAGCGGAAAAAAAAACTAAACTATGGATGTTGTCATGGCGGTGAAGGTTCCTACATTTTGCAGTGCAAGCTGGAAATTTATTGTTGTTTTAAGTCACAGCTGTACAAGTATACAGCATCCGGTTGGTGATGCTTCCCGGTCAGCGCGCTCATTGTCTCGCTATCACAGATTTCTGTCAGAGCCAATCTTCATAAATAACAAAGGCTCTGACTCAATCGGTAGCATTAAGACTATTTGTAAACCCCCCACACTTCAGGATTATTTGGACAGATAATCGGCACAGAGTGACCTCCAGTCGGGTACGAGTCAAATGGGGTCTAAAATCTGACTGATTATCCTCTAGTGTGCAGCAGCCTCTATTGTTTATAGTTACTGACGGTGAGGATTTGGATGTGGGAGCATCCTTGAACCCACAAATACAAAAGAGTTATTCAGTGAATGCTGTAACTATATTCAAACAGCACATTGAGTTTCTGCAAGGAAACCAACTGAAAGCAGGAACTGAATCTTTAAAGAAGGCTTTGAAAAACTGTAATCACAAAAGTAAAATATACATAAGTTGCAGTTAAACACATAACGACATTATGAAGAATCGTATAAGCACAATTAAATGTTTAAACAATCAAACCAGCCAGTTCCTCTTCGCCACTTACACTGAAGCATACAGGCGGTCACTGTTTACACCGCTTTGCTCTCACTGTTTATAAGAAGCTTCTTTCCATTGAGTCACTTGCTCAGAAGGTGACAGTGGGCCACGCTGTGTGCTGATGCAAAATACCCTTATGCGTCACACAGGTTAAGAGCACACTATTGGAAAAATGCATGGATGCGAATGTGAGTATCTCGAATGTGGGCTTTCTGAGATGAATCTACAGCAGACATATTCCACACCAGAAGGCGAAAATCTATCAAAAACATAATGAGGAGGAGGTTTAGAGAAAAACATTTCTTTGTGACAGAATCTCAACGGCTGGATAATAAACAATAGCTCAAAATATAATACATAACAGCACTGGGATTTAGCGCAGCATCTGATTAGTCATTAAGATGTCTACTAAACATTTTATTGTGTCTGTTGGCTTCAAATCCCCAATAACACCCATCAAACACAGCTTTTAGGATGAGTCAGCATTCTTTACTGCAGCCTATAAATCCAAGTATTCATAAAAATAAACCAAATGATAGATATTTAACAAGTGAGAGCAGCGAGTTCGTGTCACTTCCCTCTGCCCCATGATCGCTCAGCATGCCAGCTCAGAAACCTTAGGTGAAGGAATACTGTATACTTCCCCCCCTCACTTTCCTGCTCCTGAACATACTTGCAAGGATAAGGGCTTGTTAATCCAGAGGTGAGATGAATGGCACTACTGTGTGTGTGTGTGTGTGTGTGTGTGTGTGTGTGTGTGTGTGTGTGTGTGTGTGTGTGTGTGTGTGTGTGTGTGTGTGTGTGTACGCACAGGAAGGAGGGCAGGCCCCAGGGGCGACTCAGCTCTGCACAAAGACTGGCTCAGTGCTACTACTGTCACATAGGGAATGGATAAAAATATACATGTATGCAGTAGCCATAAAGGATACAGGAAAATACATCAGTATAAGAGGTACAAGATACATGTGAGAAAGACATTTGCTTTTAGTTACTTATGTTGGTATAAAAAATTACAAGGTGAAATACTGAGATTTCCTCTCCCTGGTATTTAGTGCAACTTCATCACTTGCATTTTATTTTGAAAATCTAATATTACTCATACAGGTAACATATCATGAACTGCCCCTAATCACAGCTGCTGATCCAGCAAATCTACTGATTTCAGGGGTTTTCAATCTCTCCTGTCGTCCTTCTACAAGGTAGTGCAGATGTTATTGCTTTCTACAATAACATCTGCACTACCAACAGGCACACAGGAAACACCTCTGCTCAAATAGCCTCCGGTCCGTCAACCCTGCTCAAGTTAGGAACTGTTGGCCAGTCTCATTACATCCATTCTTATATTAATCTATTGAACGGGCACTTTTCAAACAGGTCTCAAAATTCCTTTCACAGAATGACCTCCTTGATCCAAATCAGTCAAGCTTCAAGAGCAGCCACTCCACTGTAACGGTTCTGTCGTTTGTGACGGACGGCCTCAGGGCAGCTACAGCTTCTTATCCTGCTCACCGCACTCTCTGATACTGGCCTCTCAGGAAATGTACATTCTTGGTTTGAATCCTACCTCACTAGATGTTCTTTCAGTGTATCATGGCACTGTTCATATCCCATATCCCACAGGGTTTCCCCGAGGGTCTTTGCTAGACCGCCATTGTTAAGATTCTCTGCATGCATGGCTTATCCTGTCTGTAATACGCAGACGATGCACAAACTGTATCTGTGTCATTTCTGCCACCCCATTCACTCAAGGCACAGCTTTTCTTTGTATGTGTCAGACAAATACACACTGAAGTTGGATCGCCACCCTCAACTAAACCTCTGAAGACTGAAAGACTGGGTTCAGGCTCACCCCAACCAATCAGTCTCTCCAACACAAAACCAACATAATTATTACCTATTAATCTTCAACTCCAACCAAAAGATGTGGAAAAACAGGCCCAGCATGATTGCGGACAATCTCTGATCTTTTGCTGTCTCCCATCCTTGTTGCTTACAACATAAAAAAATAGGCCTAATGGAACTTGTACACCCTGCAACTCTTGGTACAGGCCATGGTTATCTCTCGCCTTGACTACTGCAGTAGTATAACTGATGCTTTATGCTCCTTCTCAGCCGCTGCATTCAGGCTGTCACTGCCATCCATACACACAAGTCAATTTTAGTCCAACACCCTAAACAGCACCTATTGAGCGCCTCTTCACCGGATCTCCTTGCACTTTGTCTTATTGAATAGATGTAGTGTTTAGTGTTTACTTTAAGGTCTCCTACTCTTCTGGAGCTTTATTGGTGTCCCTCAGGTGTAAGCTGCTCTGGAGAAAAGCATTTCACAAATTAGTAAATGTGAATTCAAGCATTAAAGCCAATGAGGATTGTTCTGTTTGGGCATGTACAACAGATGATGAAGTGGAAGCTTGGAGGGAAGGCTCGTAAGCATACTCTGACCTGTTCCTGATGTGTCGGCTCAGACGAGGCAGAGAGTGTTTTTTTACAGCGTTCTGAAAGCAGTGGATGATGAAATTGAACTTCTGTGAGTTATCTAAACAGTGTTACAGCTGTCCAAGCAAAACAGCTTGGCCAAATTAGTATCAAACGCACTGATCCTCACGAGGAACCATGTGCACACACACACACACACACACACACACACACCCCTAAATTTTAGTAGGAAATCAAGCAATATTTCCTTCACAGCAGCAAAACAAATTTAAGGTTTATTAGGTGCACTTGACAAAATACGATAATTATGTTAATAATGTTGTGAAAACAAGAAGTTTAAAGGAGGATTACATGTTAAGAATATTCTACAGCAAACATAATCTAGTGGGTCCTGGTATACAGCTTGTTTTTTTTAAAGTAGTATGCCAAAACAAAGAATTTAAGCCACTACAGGGCAAGAGTCTATAAAAATAATCAATAAGCTGCATTAATATTTGTATCTTTTTTGCCACTTGGGGGAAACATAGCGAGCTATAAACACAACAACTGCAACGATACATGTTATGGGAAAGATAATCACTGGCTGGATATGCATTCAGGGAAAATAATGAATTTGCACATTTACTAACGTCAGCGGATTCATGAGGAGGTGGATGGAGCGGATGGTCGGCCTACAAAGACTATCACACCAGAGACTGTAGATGGTTTCCGCACACTCATCCGTCCTGCAACAAAATCTCTTTGGTAAAGATCAGGGAAAGACTGTAGATTGGTTACGCGTAAATAGTGTTGTGTCTGAAGTCTAATTCTATAGTTTAATTATTTTTCTGAATTAAAACAGGCCACGAGTTTAAACATAACCATGAAATATAATAATGCTGTAGATCAGTGGTCGCCAACCCGTCAATCACGATCGACTGGTCGATCTCGACAGTCTTAACTGTCAATCCCCGTAACACTCTGGACTCAGACCAGCTGTGTGCCAGATGCCTGTTGTTCACACTGATTGAGTGTCAGCTACTGCCGGCGGAGCTGCTGGTTTATTTACTGCATTTCCTTCTATACAAGTCGGATTATGTACTAAACTAAATGTCAGGACACTACGGTATGAAGACGTACATCTTACGGTCTTGAGATAACAATCAAAGTCCTGTTAGAACAAATGAATGGATTCAGAAAGTGAAACGGCTTTTACTTTGAAACAGGTTCGGGAAGTGTTGGAAATACGTTAGTGACACAGACAAATAAACAGCGTTTGTGTTTCACAGCAGATTAAACAGAGAAAATTATCTTTCACCTGAGTTTCAATGTTTATCTGATGAATTTATGACACAAACAAAGGGTTGCAACCCTTTCTGTATATTTTTCAAAATAGAAGCACTCAAATGTTTTTGGTGACATTCTTTTGTTTAAAAAAAAAAGGGAGTTTATTGTGATATATTTGCAGGAGGGGAAGATGCACGGCTTCATACTGTATAGTACTGGTATTTATAGACTACACAGGATTACTTTTATACAAGAAAATAGTCATATTTATGACCATATTCAAGGCAAAGCCTATATGCAAAAACATAGTGCTGCAGTAGCAGAACTCTGCAGAACATATTGTTGAACTGAGAAGCTAAATATTGTGCAAGGAACAGATGTTGCAATAATATGCATTAAATAAATAAAGTTGCATAACTGCCTTTCTTTGTGTATTTTTATGCTTGTACACCGAGCCTTTAACAGAAATTGCTAAAATAATAAATATAACCCTCCTAATTGTTTTTTTTGGAAGGTATCAGGGTGGTAGATACGTTTGAAATGAAAGGTGATCTTGGGCTTGAAAGGTTGGTGACCACTGCTGTAGATATTAAACTGCAAGACCAGATCAATGTTTTCTGTAAACACTGAGCAGATACATTCAGTATATATATATATGTTTGACCTGCCAAATGCATAAATAAGCATAAATCCATATCAAATCAACATAAATCTTTACTATTTTGATGAAAAGCATAATCTGATCTCAATTTCCCCACAAAACACATGCGAAGTTAATATGAACAGAATTTACAGAAGACAGGAATGAACACAGATATATTGGTGTTGGTCATTTACACATCAAACAGACCTGCAGTCAAGTTTCCATTGATCCAACACATTTAAATTCAATCGATTCAATTTAATCTTCAAACTCCTGCATAAGGCAGACAGGAGAAATGTGTTCACCAGCTGGTTGCTGCCTGTTGTTTGGTGTTATGTGTACAGAGTAGACTGGGTTTACCAGAGATTTTTGGAAACAGCTGCGTGCTGTGAATGATATTGATCAGAATTTTTTAAATTGTAAAAAACAATAAAGTTGCTGTTCTAAACATTAAGCTGAAAGACTAAAAAGGGTCTGTAGAGTTGAGGGTAACTACGGAGTGGGTTGAAAATTCTCTTTGGATTTGTTACTTGGATTTTACAGTTATTTGATTCATTATCAATAGAAAATAATAATTCAGTGCAGCTTTCAAGCATCAAGAGTCAATGATATTGCAAATAAGAGCTAATTGCCATCTGTAACAAATAGTCTTTTCCTCACGATGCAGCTCACTGCTCAACCATCAACATAATCCTGAACTTCTTTTACTTTTAACCTATCTATGCGTGACACATCTTTTTGTGGCACTGGGAATCTGGGCTGTCCCAGGATGTTTTGTTTGAACAAAGGTTTCTTCTTCACTGTGTAGGGTCATCCTCTTCAGTACAACAATTATTCTGCTGCGCCTTTGTGATAAAAAGTAAACATGTATACATGTGTTTAGCAGGTGGAACATGATGATGATGGACATCAGTTGTATGGTTACAAACCTTGGCTGTGCAACAATAAATCAGTGCTTACACAACATTTTGGGAACAAACAGTTTTTCATTTTCCGTAATCTCTGAACTACTTCACTACTTTTGATTGTGCTGCTAAAAATCTACTACAGACCATTTTAGGAGGCAGTTGGCTACAAGTTTGATTTGTTTTCATTTAACATCACAAAAGAAGAACATCCCATTTCTTCCAAACTGAGATTTTGCAAATTTGACATTGGCCTCAGGGGCATTCTGGTGTCAGGTATAGGGACTGGAGTTAGTGTTTCATCTACAGTAATAAAGGCAAATTGGGGCGGCCTCTGGCAAAGATAAACAAGGAGGCACCACCCTTTCCTGGGGCCCCCACAACACACAAGGTTTATCTTTGCAAATTAGAATTTATAGTTCAGAAAAATAATTGTGCGGCTAAAATGTGAGGAGCGACATGAAGAAAAATCTCAAATAAGGCTTTTGGGGTTTGGTCCCTTCTGAGTTTTAGTTAATTTCCCCATTGTTGCTTCTTTTATGTAAACTGGCCCCAATTCTGATATTTTGAATGGCAGTGAATATGAAGAACAACTAGCTTTGTGAGTAACTGGAGACTGATATCATCGTAAGACAAAAGAAAATAGGACTGTGGGGCTCTCAACTGCAGCAATTGTCATATCAGCAAACCAGTGCAACTTTCAAGGCCACTGAATATTGTAGCGACATTCATCACACTACAGGAGAGAGGCCAAAGGCCTGCGAGAGTTAAGTCTCTGCATTTCTTCAGTTCTAGCTCACTGCCAGAGGGATGAAAGGGAATCATTCACCAGCTCCCCGGAGAACGTTCATGAGCGCTCATGTGAAGAGAGTCTGGGGCCGAGGATCCTCGTGCGTGTGCGTGAGTCAACACTTTCATAAGATGTAGATTAGCATTTTGGAGACAACCTTTTAGCAAAAGTGTAGACCAAAGGAAATCCAATTGTGTCCCTCTTTAAGTTATAGCCCCGATAAAAAAAATTAAAAAAAAGGTATGAGGGGTCAGCATTGAGTTTGATGACCCCCATGGTGGTCGCTGACATCATTACAATATCTCTTTGACCTCACAGAGGCTGCACAGGCATCATAAAGATAGAATAGGAACAACTATAAATTCAGGTTTTATATCCTAATTGTCATTTTTGTTATATATTATATAAAGGCTTGTACGGCTGTAGATAAGAAACTGATGATTTGGCTGCAACACTGTTTACCCCTGAAACTCTAAAAGTGTTTTGTGGACTCAAACACTTCACCCACCCCTCCATCAGCATAGTGGTCAGTAGACCATTTTCATTTTTGGGTGAACTATCCCTTTAACCCAAATTAAAAAGGACTTGATGTCATAATGTCAATGCACACTATTTTAATCGTCACATGAAGTATTCTATAATCATGCATCTTTAAGTGTGACTTCACCCCCTAAATTCTGGCTGAAGTGTCTCTCCCCGCCAATTCAAAAAGCGCCTCTAGGTTGTGAAGCTATGAGCGATGACTCCCGTAGCAGCGGACACCCTTTTGCAACAGAAATCTCCTATGAAGTAGGGAGAGGTGGGGAAGAGAGGTGGGGGCAGCCGGGGGGCAGGAGAGGATGGGGGACGTCTCTGAATGGTGGACGATGTGGTGGACTAAGGGTTTAGTTTCAGTGTATATTTGAAAATGAACAGCTTTGCAGATTCCCGCTCATAAGCGGTCGCTGGTGGCGGGGGGCTGCCCATCTTTGATTCTAGGGTGTATACCCTATTCAAATATATTTCATGACAAGAAAAGACCCAAAAGGTTGACTCTACGTAAGCATTGGCCCTGAAAGGCCAGCATTCATGTACCAAAGAACATTCATATGATTTAGTTTACAGCTACAAAGCACATTTAAGTGTGTAGTATCTCTTATTATCGATGTGAGTCAATGGCAGTCTTTCCCATCTCTACTTTCCATCTGTATGACATGAACGTGGCGAAAGACAAAGCTTCTAGCACCTTTCTGCGGTGAATTTCACTGTGCCACTTTCACATGGGACCAGGCCTTCCAGCAGAAATTGCCTGTAAAATGGGGGACAATTTGAAACTGTAATTTCCCCCAGAACATGCACAATCAAATTTGTCTTCACTAAAAGAAAAAAAACACTGACGATAGCACGAGGCAAACTAGCAGAGGAAGTCCAGCGGGGATGCTGACGTGGTGTCCTCTCCAGAACTTGACACAGGCACTTCAAGGATGCTTCAAAAACATAAGTGATACGTTTGTAGAGCTGCTTGGATTAAGTGCAATAGCTCAAGCTGCTTTCTCTCCAACTGCTCCTCCCAGTGTTTACACACACACATACACCACCCACACACTAAAAAAAGATGGTGCACCAGAGTCAGCGTCAGTCTCAACTTCCTTCCTCTCAGAAACAGTCATGATGCCACAACAACAGTTGCACGCGGGAAATCGAAAACAGCAGCTTGTGACTGACAAACGGAGAGCAGTGCACGAGGCTGGGGGGGGTTCCTGTATCTGGAGCTGTAGGAACCTACAGGTCCTGAGATCTGGTTCCAGCAGTGCAGATGTGAAACTCACTGAGGCCCCTCACAAAGCAGAGCACAGGTCAATGAGAAAAAGGCCCACAGACAGAACAAGGACTCCTGCACTTATCAAGAGGAACCATGTGCAGACATGGCTAGTCTCTCTTTGGTGAAGTGGGGTGTATATTTAAAGATGAGCGGTGACAAAGTGGTGTGTGGAAACAAGCAGCAGCAGGTTGGGGGATTGAGTGGCTGTGTTTCTGCAGTGAGCATCAACAGGTGTCCAACTTCACACATCACAACAGACAACTTGGTGGAATGAACTTACACGAACGCGTGGTAGATGAACGCCCAGGCTCTCGGTCGCTCCAGCACGTTGTACAGGTAGTTTTGGAGCCGCCGGTAGCGCACATTCCTGCGGCCGCTCTGCGCGCTGTATATGAGCGGCTTCCCCAGCAGGCTGAGCCGGGCCCCCTGCTTCCCCCTCAGGCTCTCGGAGCCGGCGGCACCTGCGGTCGCGGAGGATGACAGCAAGCCGTCTCCCGCGTTGTTCATCATCTTCCGTCCGGACTCCACATCCTTCGAGCCGTAGCCTTCGTTGCGATGCACCGGCGAGGTCCTCATCCAGAGCCCGGTGCCGCCTTCGTCTCCGCTGGGGTTCCGCGGCATGGCATCACCGAAGCGGGCATCAAGTGCGCGGAGGTCGCCGCCAGCATGCGTGTGCTCTGTGCTCTGTGCGCGGACAAGAAATTACACGTGCGAGACGCAGTGTGAGAGAGGCGCTGAGCTGACAGAGCAAGGCACCGTGTTCTCCGTCACACTCTGACCGCCCTCTTTCCTCCCGCATCCACCTCCTCCACAGACGCTTACACACCCGCCGCCGCGCGTAAAGCGCTCCTGTCCTGTGCGCGCCGCGTCCACTGGCTGGACCACAACTTGTGCGTCCCGTTAATTCTCCGCACCGTCTCCTCCTGTTGCTTCCACACAAAGCGCAGCCACAGTCTCACGGTAAAAAAAACAAACATTCGGGCATTATGTTTTCAGGCGCGTCAGGGCTGCGCACATGCAAATGAGCAACTGTCTGTCCTCGTGTCATGTCATTTCCCAAAGGGAGAAAAGTTCTAACTTGCACAACGATTTCAGAAGAATATCAGGTAACATGGTCCGAGTGGAGAAATGAGCACGACCACTCAAAGACGGCTCCCTGGACGTCTGCAGAACACATTATGTGCCTACTTTGAATTCAGATTGGTTTCTTTTTATAGCATGTCAGCGATGCTAAGGTTTTAGACACAAAACAAAACCGCTTCGCACCGTCTGTCTCACAAAGCTTCGTCCGTTACTCAGACCACGTGGCACAGAGACGCGACTCCCCAGCGCACACGTGTGATGTCGAGGTTCAGTTTCACCGTAACTTGTGTTTACTGTGAAAACTTTGTAGGGTCAAGAAAGTGAATATAATTAAAACACTGTTTCCTCTGTGTCCTTACAGCTTGAAGTGAAATGGGATGGGACAGAAAGTGTGATTCAGTTATGTCTCGGCATGGACTTCCTCTTCTCTCTCACACAGACACACACTTATACACGGAAGACACTTGTCCGAGCTGCAACTGCTGAGTGAGCCAGAATGGCTGCTGCCCTCGAATGCAGCTCACTACAGGTGTGATGAAAAGACTTGACTTCTTACAGTGAGTGACAGTGGATGAGGAGAGAGAGAGTGTGTGTGCGTGCGTGCGTCACATTGAATCCGCAGCCTTGAGTGTGCAGGACTTTCTTTTAGCTGCAGAGCTTTGACAGCCGCCACTTGCCTTCCAACAAAACTACGCCATCTACTGGTCACTGCAGAACCAGGCAACCTTCTCAGAGACCACAATCCCAAACCCTGACCAATGACCCCTCCTCACTTGCTCTCTTAGTTCTATTTCTTCATCATTTAATTAACTATTCTATAGCAACTCATGTGAACATCATACTCAAAATATTATTTATTCCTGAATAAGGTTAATAAACCATGAACGTAGTCATACATGGAACATGAGAAACCTGATTATTCATATCTTTGTGAGGGCTTGACAGTATCCAGGTTTCTCATTGTTCTGTTTTGGATCCTCAACAAACTCATTTCTGTACTGACTGATTTGCCTCCATCAGTTATATATGAACGCAGTTTACTTTCTAGCGGTCTGAACTCTTCTGCAACACTACAACTCAAAACTGGGATAGGGACATTTTGATGTTGTTTTGCATGTACAAACACACAACCAAGATCCAACATTGGGAAAATGTAAATATAGTCAATAAAGATCTGACCAAACTCACCTAAAAGCGACTTTAAGGGAAAACAAACTGACAAAATCAACAACCAATACAACTTTATGGTCAGAGTTTTATAAGCATAAAGGCACAGAAGCATTTACATAAAATAAACACATTTTTACAAGGATATTTACATTACACTGTTCTACCCGGTGGGTGTTTTTCAGACTAAGAGAAGAAACTAACACCCTCCCCCCCTAAAAAAAAACTGTACAGTAACTGGAAAGTTACACGAGCTGCATGTAGAAGTGAAACTCACATTTCCACTCCACCTACAAACTTAAAACTGTGCACTTATCATCTCATTTTGTCATGTGGTCAGATGGCGTGCATACACTTGATGCATGCACGCCATCGTGAAGCTTCACCAAGTGAAAACATTCAAATTAAGAAGCCTGAAGTTAAATCCTTCTCAAAGTAAAGAGGCCAGTCAGGACCCATCGTGTAGCTTATACTGGATTTCCTTTTCCCCCAAAGGTTAAGTATATATGTTTTTCCTTAGTAGAATTCATCGTCACGGATAATTTAAAAAATCAACTTTGTAATGTTTGTATTGCACTTTCACTCATGGTCTCTCAATTTGTGACTCTTTAACCTGATTAGATATAGATTAATCCATTTCCTGGGAGCAGCATGGAAATTTCATCGTGGCCTCTGACTTGTTGATGTGCAGTTTTCTTTTCCACCGCAGTCCGCATCCACGCTTTGTACACAGAGGTCGTGACCCCTGGTGCTATGACGAGGGGAACCAGGGGGCCCGGCTGGCATGGCAAGGCTGGTGGGAGGCTCCGTCAAGATTGCCTGCAGATGTTGTTTCGGGGGGCCCTTTGCTTATTTAACGAGAGGATGTGGAACATAAATCTCTCAAGCCCTCTGCTGCACTGTATCATGTGTGAGGTCACACATTAGGCCATGTTGGTTCAACTTCCTCTTCGGTTGGACGCACTGCAGCACCACCCAAGACACAGAGTTATGGTTTAGTAGTGTAGCAGGACGCAGCTGTGCTTTTATCAACAGATCCACATGATAAAACACTTGCTTTAAGAACTCTGCTTTGTGTATTTCTATTTTTCCTGATACATATTTTCTATTCCCTACAAAATGATAGCAACAGCAGCAGCAGGAATAAACAGTCTTTGTTTGAATCGATCAAAACAAATAACAAATGAGATATCAATAATCATCAGAGTACTGACTGAGTATAGGAGTGTAAAGGAACCAGGATTGATTACTGTAAATGGTAATTAAGGAGTATTTTGTTTAGAACTATTTTCTAGTCTTATCGACCTCATTAGCCGGGGTTCAAACCAACGACCTGGTTAGCGGACGACCCGCTCTTCATACCTGAGCCACAGCAACCACAAAATAAAATTAGGTAAAAAAAATCTAGTAAATTATTACAGTGTGACAAAGTGTGTGTCGTCCCCTTTAATCCAACAGGTCTCAACAAGCAAGAGATTGTGCCTGAGCTTTTACAGCCACTCGTGACAGTGAGTGAGTCAGTAACATAGAGAGTGTAACCAGAAGTCACTTCTAATTACAGGAACTTGAACCAGGATTTTTCCAAATACAGGGCAATAGTAAATGGCCGCGCAGTATTTTCCAATTGTATTCACAAGCCAAAGCTCTGTGTGAATTGTATTTTCATAATATCAAGTTCTTCTATTAGCTCTAAGGATTTCTGGTTGTTGCGCTGTGGATTTTTATTTTAATGACGTAAACTATAGCAGCTCCATTGGAGAGAGCCCTGATCGAGCCCCTCTGCTCTGAGGGCTTCCTGTTGTTGTTTATCTGTGTATATAAATTCATATCTCTTATATATTTGTGTAAACCAATACAAATCAAATGAAGGTCCACGCAGCTGTCTGCACATTACGTGATTGTTTCCTGTAACAAGTATGAAACATCATCACTCGTGGTTCCCAGAGGATGACTCCTAATTGACTTGATGATCCCCAGACTTTTCCACTTGAATTACCATGAGGTTGACATTTGGGGTTTTGGATGAAAGAACTCAACAAAAATGCTAAGATAATTGGATGAGTCCTCAGCTCAACTTGAGTTCCATGCTGATCAACAAATGTTAGCATACTATATTAAACTGAGCTGGGACACCTGATATAAACAATAGCCCTGGTAAACCTCAGCATGTTGGCATACTGCAGAGACTCTGACTCTGTTGAACAATGGTTACAGTTGATTAAAATAGATAATATAAGTCTTTAAAGTTATGAATAGACTGGTGGTCTGGTTGTTACATTAGTAGTTGTTAGTACTTATTTATTTCCACATATCAGGGAGAGATCTGCTAATATATGAAAACAGAAGAAGTCATGTAAACCATATCATATCCAGTATGTCTGTGTATCCTACTTATACAATGCAACAATTACAATGTGCAAATGACTGATTTGAATTTATAGGTTCCAAAGTTGAGCCTGAGATAAATGAAGCAAGGAATGAGGTCGTTTATGGGACTAAAGAAAAAGCTTTCCCACAAACATGCCAAGAAGAAAAAAGTTTTTCACTGTGACCTTTTGGCATAATGTCAAAGGTAACTGCAGGCTGACAGTATAATAAGAAATTAAATATATATATGTGTTATTTTGGCTAAGTGAGACATTACAAAGAAGGCAAGTTTTCTTCCACACATTCTTTTTATTTGTAAATAATAAAAATGAACTTTTTTTTAAATATAAAACATACACATAATTTGAGCCACATCTGTTATACAAACAAGAAATGTTGCAGTGAATGCTTTACTTTTTTCTAATTTTCTTTTTGTTTCAGTGGAACACAGAAGTTGTAAACAATCAGCAATTTTTTTTCCTGTTAATACTGACAAAGAAAAATTAAGAAAAAATAAAAAAGAAGGGGAAATCAGCTTCACCGGACGATGAAAAGAAAGGTCAACTCTTCTGAAGTGGGACTGAACATGGTCGGAGTTCAAACACTGGGCTTGAAGCACAAAGAAGTGTTCACACGTCGACTTTGAGAGCAGTGGTACACCTGGAGGTTTGGCGGCTGTGTGCTTGAGCTCAGCCGCATGTGACCCATGTCCACCGCTCTGTGTTGTCCCACTGCATGGTCCCTATTGACGTATTAATCGCTCCCCATTACATGACTTGGCCCCTGTGCAGTTATCACTCAGCCCAATGAAAACCCAGTGCATGGCTGTTGAGTATTTACAGTGTGTGACTCTCTGTGCATCTGCATTAATTCTTTATATAATTTAACAGTTCATGTGTTAGCATATCTGAAATCATTATGTTGAAACATAATTCATATTTCCATATAAGTGGATCTGATTTGTACATATTTATTAATACATCATCTCAGCCCCTTGGAGGTATACTATGATGTGGAATAACAGTAAGAGGGGCTGTGAGGTCTGCTCAGTACTACCATACAGTACAGTACATCTTCCAGAGGTTCGAGGAAAGACATCAACACAATCTTGGGATTTAGTTTGAGAGACATTCAGCACCGGACTGAGGGACGTGGAGTGGACTGCAGTTGAGATCAGATGTCTTTGCGTAATGGGAATGGCTTCTGTTTCTTGGTTTTATTTCTTTAATATTCAAGTACGAGCAAACTGTACAACTGCATGCAACATACAAGCGGCCCTAGAGTATGTGGAACTAACACACGTATCTAGGTCAGTATCTTTTTTTGTATCTGTTCTGTTTTACAAAAATGTGCATGCAGCTTGGAACAGGTTCCTAAGTCATGCTGGCCCCGCCTCTTCCTCGATGGGAGGAGTCTGCGGGCCAAACGGAGGATGGGCATTAGTGTTGACGTCCGGACAGATCAGTCTGATTGGTTACTTCGACATTCACAGAGACAAACAAGGGAAACTGTGAGCCATTCTTCTCCTCTGTTTGTTTGTGTGTTTTCTAATATCTAGACAAAGAAATGAACCGAATGAGTGACGGTAGTAATTTCTTTTTTTCCTTTTTTTTAACGTCATGTGTTTTTTTTCAAAAAGTTAGACTTTTTGTCATAAAAAAATCAAGCTCTTGTGCTTGTGTTAAAATTTCAAAATAATGTAAACTAAGGGTTGGATAAAAACCTCAAACGTGCTGGGGTGTAGGACTGCACTTCCCCGAAAAATGTGAAAAATGAAACGCTCCTATCTTGCTGTTGCACAGGTGAACAAAGATTTATATTTTAAATTTTTTTTACAGTGATGTTGTATCCTTGTGATTTCAAAGTGACATAAATCTTATTTATTGGTCAACCTCTTGAGGCCTAATATACATCTATACAAAGACGACTGGCCTGGACTTCTGCCAGAGGTGCAACAAGGAAAACAACTCTGCCCGCTGTCAAGTGTAAAAATCTAAGCTGTGGCAATATCATTAGCACCCCCCTTGAATAACACTTGCAGACATTTAATAGTTTTTATATCCTTTTTTTATCTCTTGTATTTAGTTTTTTCTCACCATGCACACACCAGACTGACAACATTATCATGAGCATTTTACACACTCTAAAAAAATTTTGTGCCAGTAGTAACAAAGGGAAAGAAATAAACGACAAAGCAAACACACTAAAACAGTGTGGCCTCAGAGCAGCCATGGTAAACATATTGAAAAGAGAGGGTCCTTTGACAGAGAGCGGGACCAGTGATGTGGCTCCAAGGTCATAGGCACCAGAAGAAGGCCCTGTGCTTCCAGACTGAATACCCAGGTGGGAGCACCCTGCCCTGGGGGCAGGAGTGCCGGCAGTCTGTTGGGGTTCTGGAGGAGGCCACTGCAGAGAGGACTGTGCCAGCTGCAGGTGTGGAGGGTGATCACCTCTGTCTCGAGTCCATACATTCCGACGCTTACATACATTTCTTTGCTATTGTTGATTCAGTTAAAAACCACCCTGCTTCACTTTTGATTCTCTGACACTGTTTCGTCTCCTGTCTCAAGAGCTACAGCTCGTCTGTGGACAGCCCTGCCTCTTCAGCATACACAGAGAAAAAACAATACGATTTTTCATCGAATGGATATGAAACACTGAAACGTGGCGCTCCCTACAACAGACAAAATTAACCGCGACAGGAGTGATTGTCAGATCTCAACAAAGCTTTCTCGTTGTGACTGTTTCTGATTGTTGTTCTACATTTCCGCTATTAGTTTTTTCCCCCTCTCTCTATTTGTCTCTCTACTGTTAGTTTCTTGAGTTTGTTACTCGCCGAGCGGTGTAGAGCTGTTGGTCCACTAGGATCGGACTCCCGCAGGTCCAGAGGAGTCAAGTGACGACTGGGAAGCTCGCCGTGTTAGGGAGGCAAGTGTCGGGTCCACCAAGGAGGATGGTGGGAATAACTTGTACCAACCAATGACTGTGCTTGATAAGTCCAGTTCCTCCAATAGGATTTGTGCAACTCCCATGAAGCTTTTATGGTCCATGCGGCCGTAATCTCCCCATACAATCACCTGAAAGAAAATTATTTTCTGTCAAATTACGCAGCTCTAGTTCATCCTGCTGAATCATATTGTTGGTGTCATATTCTGCTGAGGAAACACATGTCCCACTCACCTGTAAGACTTTACCCTGTGGGCTTTCCTCAAATAGCAGTGCTTGCTGGTACAGTGGGTCAAGTGTTTTCCGTGCAATCTTGGTTTTCTTTTTGGCTACGTACGCTCCATTATTCAGCAGGTAGACCTTGACATATGGAGCTGAATGCAGAGACAAAACAACAGAAAAAGCCATTAGTGGGGAACAGAGTGTGTCGTCAACACAATCTCGATCAGATCTCACATGTCTTTATGAGGAAAAGCTTCAGCTGAGTGTATGCACTGGATTACAATGCCTGGGTGTATATCACATAATAATGCTGTCTTGAGAGGGAGATAGGGAGGAATTAGTTGCTCTTCAGTATCTAAATGTGGGTCAGGTCATTACCAGGGAGAGATTTGGATCCTGGCTTTTGTATGAGTCCTCGAGCTCTGATGACTTCCACCTCCAACTGGCTCTTCTTCTCCATCATACCGATCTGGATATCACCTGGGAAACAGACGAAGAGCAGGTCTAGAATTAGAACCTTGCACTTGTAATCCAACCAGTCTAGAACTTTATGATGTCAAGGTGAAGTTGACCTTTGACCTTTGGGAAATAAAATGCCATCATGCTATCCCATAAGGCATTTGAGTGAAATTTTGTCATAATTACTCTAATGCAATAATTCTTGCATTATGGTCACAGGGGACTAATCTGCTTAGTTCATTCTTGAATCCAAGTGAATGTTTGAACCAAGAAATTCTCTAGAGTTGTTCTTGGAATATCTTGTTCATGTGGACAGGTCGGATGGACACGGCTGTAGCAGGTGCACACGCATAAAATCATGGAGCAGATTAATGATGGCAGTAATACTCTTAATAGATTAAAACAGAAATAGTTGTATTTTATTACTTAAATCTTATTATATGCCATTATAATACTTACTTAACATAGCATATGTAATATCTCACTTGCAATCATCTCTAGTATAGTATAGTAGTAAACTGCTGACTTGGTATGAGTTATGACACCACTGACTGATCTGAGTAGACAGAAATACCCTAGACACATGCACTTACATAAAGTATTAAAGAAAATATCCATCCAATGTATAGGAGAAAAAAATATTAAAGAATAAAAAGGATTAACATTAATAATAGAGTAGAGAAGAGAGTATCATACCTATTGCAGGAGTAGCCAGTGTTTGCCTGCCCACTAACTGAGCTGGTCCCAGACCATCCAGGAAGTCACTGAACTGGCTGCTGGCACCCAGATTCACTCCAGAGAAGATGAGACTAGACAGAAAACACAGAAATACAGTTTTGAATATCCATTTCCATTCCATCCAGTGTCGCAGGGAGAGCTGAGCCAATCCCATCTAACATTGGGTGAGAAAAAAAATGATAAAATGAGTGTGGTTTCCTCACTTTCCTTCCGAGTTGCAGCTGTTCATGCTGCCATTGTTGGACTCTCTGCTGGGCTGTCGACTCATGTTCCTGGTCAGCTCCACTGCCATTCCAGTCTCGGTGCTCCTCTGGATAGGTGCTCCCTTCTCTTTCTTACTCTTCCCCTCTGGATGGAACAGGAACGATGGAGGGAAAAAAAAATCCCAATGATGATGTCAGAGATGCTATTGTAGTTAGTTTTCACTTCACTCAGAATAAAGGTAAAACTCTTTTTACCCTGTATCATGCTGATTCTGTTTAAGGAAGATAATGTGGAAAACAGCACACATGAAAAGAGCAAAGCTGGCACACTGACTCCAAACCACAGAATTATGAAAGTAGACAACAACAATTGAATTCCTATGGAATCTATGTCAAGTTGATATAACAAAAACATTTGTCTGATGGAATAAATTTAGAATTTGGAATTATGTGTGTCATAATCTGCAAAAGACAAAAATTGTGTTTAATTTGTAATAATTTGACATTTTGGGAAATTCATACAGAGAGCTGAGCAGGATTTTCTCACCCAATTCTTGGCGAGAGAGCAAATAAGCATATTTCCCAAAATGTCAAAAATTTCCTTCAAACTATTTTACTGTTGATGCAAAACATGTTTCATTTAGAACATGAAAAGTAACAAGAGGACAAAAAAATTCCATTTTTTAAACCTTGATGCTCCTCACATGATTTTTAGTCATGAGTGTAAGATATAGTACATTTCCCATGAAGCATCTCGTGCCATTCTATCAAGCAAACACCTACTTCAAAAAACTTCACATGCTCAGTGTGTAAATAAGTAGCCTTTACACTGAGGACAAATGACTGGTGACATTGCTATGAGATCATCAGGGTTATTTTTTCCATATTAAGAGAAAGATTTCCTAGTTGTGGTTAAATAAAAGCCAAAAACATTATTCTGAAAGAGCCCAACTTCCAAAGCATTTTTATCCATGGATAAATAATCAACTATTAGTTGCTTCCTCAATCATGGTTACAGGAAGTAAAACATCACAGATGCAGTTAAGAAGTCTGTGATCTCCCTTTGTAAGTCACAGCCAAAGTCGCACCCATGTCCTGCTGAATCCAGAAATGGTAGTAAACAGGAAATTGTTGTGTAGAAAAAAGAACAACACTGTGTGAAGTCTCGGACTGGGATGTGTCCACCTCCTGACTCAGAATATGGGCTTATTCTATCATCCCTTTTATATGATAAGCAGTCAACAGCACATATAGTCATTCCAATATATAACCTAGAATAAAACGTTACCTGTATTAACTATTACCTCGTGATCCCATGACAATCCTCACGTTTAAAAACTGAAACATACGTCTCCCTTACCTTCACTTGCTCACATCCATCATGAACAGGACTGACTTCTCAAATTAAGCTTGATCTCTGCACTATCTCCACTTCCTCTCTCTCCTCTCTACGTGAGGCAGAGAGGCTAAAGGACCCCCTTAGGCCTAATGTTCTCTAATAGCTTTTTATGTCTACTACAAAGAGGGGGAGCACAGCACTTGGCTTTCATCGTGAGTCGTACACCACCCTGTGGTAAAAGTGGCTGCCAGGCTCGGACCAGCGAGACTCTGCACTGTGGCTGGGAGCTGAGCTGCGAGGGGCTCTCAGCTGGCCACGATGTTCTGGAGCTCTCAGGAACATAATTATTTGGTCGTTTGTCTTCGCGACACGTGTTGGGGGAGGCAGAGGTTTTGTCTTTTACAAAACAGAAGCACACTTGCAATTTGTGGTGCTCCGGTACAATCTGCCCCTCAGGACAAATCCACTGAAAACACAACGATTGCCTCAATGCGAAACACGGTTTCATAATTTGGTGAAATCATTGCGGACATAGATTACATGTGGTGGAGATTAAATAAAAGCTTTTGGGGAATGAGTGTCGCAGGGAAATCATGTTGTTAAGGGCAACAGTAATCCAGGCAAACAGAAGGTACATGAAGCTGTATGATAAACTGAAGGAACCAATCGGGCTGTGTCAGAGAGTCCAGGTTAAAAAGATCAGCACACAACACCAGCACTTGCTGATCAATGTCTATTTCACGGAGGTATTGATCAGCTTTTGTCATCCAAACATCACAGAGCAGGAAAAATACGCAAGATACACAAATAGTGTCATTACTCAATTGTTTGTAATCTGCCTGATCAGTTATTGTGCCGTGCTGGACAAAACAATGTGATGCACCAATAATGGACCAAAAATGCAATTTTGTCTGATTCTGGTGCTGATTTCTTCAGTATCTTGGCGCTTTATATATAAATACTTTATATTTACATTGGTAGCAGGTCCTCTCTACGGAGGCAGCCATGTTTTTTACAGTGGATAAACTAAACATCTTTTGAGTTTTAATGACTTCGGAAGGCTACCACAGGTTCTCTGTCATGTTTGGAAGGGGAGGGTGAGGTGAGGGGTATTCAGCTGCAACATGCAACTTCACCACTAGATGTCACTAAAGTCTACACACTGAACCTTTAAGATAAGCCGCGTTATTTAAATAACATATGGAATCATTGGAATTATTAACAAATCATTTAAAATAAATCAATTTTAAGATTATGTTTGGGGAAGGTTAAACTAAGGCTTTGGCATAACATTTTTTTTTAAATGAAAAGTTGATAGTAACCACAGACTCATCCATCACTTTAGCCTCCAAACTTTTACTATATTAAACCAACGTCTGTTACTTGTTAATATCTCCTCCACATTACTCTGTGTAATTCATAAAAATACAGGAATCTGGCTTAACAGCAGACTATCAATCAAAATTCATATTCAATATTCAACTCAAAAATTAAAAATCAAACTAGGAAAACTAAAGGATGTCTTCCGCCAACCGTAAAACTAACTCATGCTGCCCAATCAACACTCCAGCAGTTTAACTCTGTATCACAGTGCATTGTGCTTTACTCATCATTGTTCTCTCCATCAGTCGGTGGGATGGACATCCTTCCAGTCATCTCATGTGATTCATTTATAAAACTCCACTGATGAAACTCCCAAGCTACCTCACGTCTCTTCTCTCATTTAAAACCAGTCACTACATGATCCAGTAACTGTTTTACCTTTGATATCCACTGCACTTGCACTAATGTTGGCAGAACAGGGTTCAGGTGACATGCATCTTTTTAATGGAATGAGCTGTAAACTGTCCTACATCTGCAGTCTTACACTCCCCTCTGGGATTTTACTTCTTTGTATTCTGATGTTTTTCATGATTCTTCTAATTGTTTTAAACGCGTCCTTGTGTTGCTTTTATTTAGTAACTCTTTGTTCTTTCGTATTTATTTGCTGATTGTGGATGTTTCTTGTTCTCAGTTCTGTCTTGAGAAAGATGACAGGCATGACAGCCTGTTTATAGAAGGATCAAATAAACAACGTCTTCAGAGAAGTGATGCCACCTCCTTTACACTCAGCTCAACTTAGAAGGAAGATGATTGGCTCGACCCCATATTTGAGCAGCATGTTGTTGTTACTGCCTTTATTCCACAGTAACCCCCCTCACACCCTGAATGTGACATGCTGACACTATCACACCAATATAAATATATGCAATAATGATTCATGTGCGTTCTCTTTTCAGCAGAAAATTAGCCACATTCATATCACACATAACCAGTGGGCTCCAGGGCCACCACTGAACATTTTAGAGTTGCCATGGCAACTCACCGGGGCCACTGATCTGTGAAGTGCTGCGACTGCGACGGTTTCCAACTATGGCCACCACCCGTGCACTGAGGCTGGAGCGTCTCTTCTTGCTGCCGCCACCCACAGTGCCCAGCGCCGTGTCTGATTGGCTGCCGTCAGTGCGTTCCTGGGTGTAGATCTCCCCGCTCACGCTGGAGCTCTTCAGCATGTTGCGGCCCATCGACGACCGCATCTGCCGGCTGGAGAGAGAGACAGAGAGAGAGAGAGAGAGAGAGAGAGAGAGAGAGGAAGATGCTGAGTGGCACTGTGATCTGGTGTGATGGAGAGGGGATGACTTTCAGGTCTCAACTTCCACTATACTGTACCTTCCTTTTAGTAGAACACAGACACAACATGGTGGATTTACAAATGGTGGAAGACGATGATTTCAAGCTGACTGTTGTTGAGTGATGTTTAATCAAACGTGAATCAAATAACAGATGAGTGAAAAGGGAAAATGATGCTGACATATCCTACTTAATAAACACAGCACACAACTGAAACTAACATCGAATTTTGTGTAACACGACTGTGCTGTCATTTCAGTCACTACTCTATTGATGATCTCATGAGATTATCCAGGTTCAAATCAAATTGGAGTCAAATAAAACTCAATTTTTGGGGGGGTAAATGATAATGGTTTCATGTATATAAGTTCCTCAAACAAGCCACTGCACGAGAGCAGAAGTTGCTCAGTGCTCCATGCTGCCTCCTAGGGGCTCGCAGGAGCTGCCGCATGTCCATTCCCTCAGAGGGCGTGAAAGTGCTGCAGGAAAGCCCGGCTACACTGCCCCTGTCACCCATACTTGCCGCTCCCAAGGGAGCCAAGGAACAACTGGGGAGGGGCAGGTTGGCTTCCACTGCCCCCTGCAGGGGAGTCAGGGAAGGGCGTGCAGCAGAGGGGTAGGTTGGGAGGGGAGGATCCAGGTCTGGAGGACGGAGAGGGTCCGGGCAGTCACAGCACAGGATGCATGCAAGGAGGGATCTGAGACATGCAGTGGGGTTGCACAAACACACACACACACACACACAGACACACACATAACACAATGACCAAATAAAACAAAAATGACAAACAAAATAATGTACATAATGGAAACTGGGGTGCAGTTGTGCTTAGGACAGAAAAATCTGTCCTTGTGTTTTTTTGTGCCTGAAACTGCTCACAAGGTCATTTCAGGAATTTGTACATTTCAAAATGATTTTTAAATCATTCTCTTTATTCTGAAATGTCAGGTTTTGGGGAATCAAACCGGTGATATTAAATAAAAGCTAAAAGGAAAGCAAACATGAATTCTCTAATCATGCAATGATTTACACGTGTGGCATCCAATTGATTATATGAAACTGATAAGACACAAATGGCAGGGGAGAAAGGTTGAAGAACAAGGATTAAAAGAGAAGATGATAAAAGGGTTTGATATTTAAGTGCGACCTCACTGCCTCTGTATGAACAGACCATCAAACTCACTAGAGATATTAATACCCCACTCTGAGTGAATACTGATCTGAGACCAGCTGTCCATCCCTGGTTGACCCATTCATATCCCCTCTGTCTAAAAACTGAGCCCTGGTCTGAATCATAGATAAACTACATGACCGGTTTTCTAAAACAGACTGACTGCTTATTTTTAAATAGATGGGAACTAACTTAATTTTCTGCTTTTGGAATTCAAACCTGTGTTTTTCAGTTTATCTGATTGCAGCCTTATTATTTAACAGACACAAACGTCACTGCTGCCTGAAACAGAGCTTGACGTTTAGGTTAAGCATTTAGAAGCATATCAATAATTTTAGTAGCACAATGATAATTTTTTTATCAATAAAGGGATATGAGAAGACAGCTGTCACAGGTTCAGTATCTTGCCCAAGGACACTTTGTAATGCAGACTAGAGGAGCCAGGAATCAAACCACCTCCCTTCTGGATAATGGATGACCCTCTCTACCTCCTGATCCACAGCCCCCGCCACTGGGGGCTTCGTTGCACCCGATCTTTTGACGTGATGAATAATTCATTTCATGCTCTGCGTTCACTGCCATTTAATTAGCGAACGAACTAGCTAAATCTAACTATCCAGCTCCCTCCTCGGAAGTCTACAGCTATAAAGAGTGGATTACATGATTTACATTGCGTCCGGCACAGTGGCCCTGTCGTCATCATTTTTGTGTTTTCAACCTTTTTGAAAAACCAACAAACAAACCAAAATAAAGGCTGCTTGGCCTACATTTTCAGCATAAACTGTGCTATAGATTTTACAGTTAGAACACATTTCTTTTTAGTAGCAAAAGCTAGTAAAACGGTAGCACTGTCGAGCCCTGTCCTAAGAGCTGATTTGCCGACATCATCTGCACTGTAACTGTTTATCTCTCTTTATTCACCTGACACATATAAACACATATTAAAGATGGAGATTTTCTCACATTACACTTCATCAAAGAGGACGTCGCAGACTCTGATGAGTAAAATTGGTGGAATTCCTCTTTAACTTCATTTATATTTGTTCATATGGATGCAAGTAGCCAGTAAACGTCATAAACACAATATGACAAAAGTATGTGGACAGGGTTTTCTATGGTGATGTTTGATGTGAGGCTCATGCGAAAGTACATGATAATATAATAATAATAATAATAATAATAACGTGCCTCCAGCTTTGCGGTGACAACCTGTTAAATGTGGAGGAACCAGACAACTCTTCACAGTGTCCTGACCTCAACACCAGCCAACACTTCGGGATGAGCCAGGCTCTTACTAGCCTCACTGATGCTCTTGTGGTTGAAGGGGAGCAAATCCCATGTAGCATCAATCACAATTCATTGACAACTCAGAATTCGTTCTTATATTGGTTGTCCACATACTTTAGCCATTTTGCTGAGATTGTGTTTGGTTTGAAAAGAGAAACTAACACACACTCTCTCTCCCTCCTTCTCACCTCCCACTCCACAAAGTGTGTCAGAGGCTGTGTGGCTGTGCTTTTATAAATCTCTGTTGGGATTGATCCGTGGTGAGGCCATAAAGAACAGACCCCTCTCTCCTCCTCCCAGACCTCAGTACATTAGCCAGCTAATAAGCTGCACTACATCACCACCTGGTCCACGACGGACCACTGGGATAGGGTTGTTTGTCCCTGTCAAATCACTGACACTGGAAGTGTGTTTGTGTGCGAGACAAGAGCATGAGACTTTTTATTGCTTTTTAGTTCTTAATCAATCTTTTATTTTTATTTTTTATTCCTACTGAGTTACGCTTGGAAGTTTAGTTTCTAGTTTCATTATTTTTATGGGCAAATTCTTTTTACATTCAATAATTAATAATCAGATTCAGACTAAGCTGAAAACAATTAATGTGGATTTTAATTTTATATGAGAAGGAAAATATTCTACCTTAATTCTTAGAGATTTCACTTATTTAATGTTGCATCTATTGTTGAGTGACCATTGGGAGACACATTTTAAAAGGATGGTGAAAAATAAATGCAGCAGAGGGAAAATGTCCATTTTCAGTCTCTTGTATGGTTCAAGCTCCAAAAACTATAGATACATTTCCCGCAATGCAACGTATGCGTGTCTGCTCAAATCCAGCATCTCCATTAGTAAAACTTTTTACGTGATCCCATATTCTGACAATCCTGTTCGGGAGGACGTACTGGCACAAGTCAAAAAATTTGTACGTGTATAATTGACAGAGTGCTCCTTTAAACTTGTTTGGGATTCACACAAAGCCCTAATAAAATCAAATGAATTGTTCTCATAAGAGTGAGACTAACTGCACCTCGAACATGAGCAGGATCACAACTCTTCAACCAGATGATTTGAGCCCATCCCTGTGTCCCTCCTGCTCTAGTGTCATTGAGTTAGACATTGAACCCCCCCTGCAAGTTGAGGGAAAACTGTTCTGTAGCCCATAACCTAACTTTGGAAGGTGCAAGCGAGGAAGGAAACTGTCTTCCCTGCAGAGATCTATAAGAAACTGTCTGTAATTGTTGCCATTACAAGTTTCCATTGTGTGCTGTTGTCTTTAACGGATGGGAATGTGGGGAATGAAGATGTATTTTGTGCCATCATCAGTAAATTCACCATTGGGCATCTATTGATGTTTACCTGGACTCCCTGGTGTCTCCTGTAACAGTGTGTCTCCTGAGCTTCAACTCCGCAGAGAAACGTCTCTTTCCTGTCGCCCTCCTCCTCTCCTCCTCCCCATCCACCCCCCACGAGATCCTCCTGTCCTTCTTCTCCTCCTCTAATGACTTGGATCTGAGTTCAGTGTGTTTGGATCCACCGTTCATCATGTATGTGTTTATATGTGTGTGTGTGTGTGCGAGGACACAGGGCATGCAGAGAGACAGAAACATGCAGACATGCATAAATAAAAAAGAAAGACACACACAGTGATTAGCATGCATAAAACAGACAATACACAAACATGTACGGTAGGTGTATTTCAGAGAGGGTGAACTGGCTGTATGTGAGTAACTGTGGTTAAGAGAAGCCAATGAGGACTGACCTGAGTCGTCCCCCAGGCCGTTCTGATTGGATGGACATGTAGCTGGTGCTACTGAGGCGGGAGGCACTGCTGGCATGGGAGATGACTGACACATCGCTCATATCACTGTCTGATGATCTCGCCGACATGTTGTCGCTGCTACGCCGCTGTTCCGCATACATCTATAAACAGAGAGAGAGACGTGCAGGAGGGGAGAGACGTGATGATTTTGCACAGAAAATGTGTCATTTATTTATAACTCATCAAGTGCAGGAGGAGGAGGAAGAAATGGACGCTGACCTCCCGTTTGGTCTTGAGGTCCGCCTCAGGGTCGTGGGAGGCTGAAGGCCGGTAGGAATGTACTTTCATCTGCAGCTGTCGGGCTCGCTCCTCTACTGCGAGGGCTGGGACAAAAAGACAGAAGAAAGAGAGAGAATAAAGGAATAAGAGAGAGAAGAAAAAAAACGTTTTAAATGAGAAGCATTTGTGTGTTCTCAATGAGAGAGACCAGAGTATCTTGAGGATGCAGGATCAGGTTTCTGACACTAGATGGAGCATGATGTGTACTGATCGGTACTGATGTTCCATCATATTAGGATAAAATGCTATTTGACGCTATGCTGGGTTTAAAAAGGTGGGGAAAGTCAGATAGGGATGTTATGTTGTTATGACAGAAATCAACAGCTAAAGCATAAATACTGTGACTGTCTACACAGATCATTAAAGCACCTTTTTAATCCCACCTGGCAAACCCCACCCATCTGTCAGCTATAACCAACAACAAGAGGTAAGAAGGAACAGAGCAATCATTATGCTCTAAGCTGGCACACGTCTGTAGTGTAGCCATCTTCAAAAAGGTTGTTGAGTTGATTAGAATGATGATACACAGTGTTATTCTCTGCATAGGCTCCCTCACCATCTGTTTGGTAGAGCCTGATCATCCACCAAACACTCCAACAACTACTTTGATTTAAAGCTGACAATGTGTTGTTATATGCTCATAAAACTTCCTTAAAAAGTGATAGCTTTTTCTAAAGTGATAGCAAAAGGTAGTGTTACCGAGACAAAGACACTTGATAAGTCTTTGCATTTTGTGCTTTGTGTTTAAAGATGTAACAGCTTTATCTCAGTCTCAGGTCTCTGCAAGTGAAACTAAGACATCTCCAAAACTCCACATTATTTGTTAGGCATATATTGGTGTATATAAATGCAGAAAATAGCTTTTAACAATTGAACAATTGAACTGCTCCCACACAACATACCTTGCTCTACGCTGCTGCTCTTTGCAGGGAGCTGCGGCAGCTGCCTGCCCCTGCGACCTGATGAGGGAGTCCCCGTTGGAGGAGAGGGGCTGCCGTGAGGATGTGCTCTGACGGTCAGGAACATAACGACACAAGCAGAGAGGAAAGGATAACGTCCTGTTATAGCTGTATTCCTCATTAACTGAAGTGGCGCTAATAACAAAATCATAAAAGCAACAATCTGCCAATACTTAAGGTCGACAGGGCAAGTTGGGAGAGGAATGAGTCGGAGTCGTCAGTAGAAGAGGCAAAGAAGGTGGCACTGTATGTGTTTATACACAGAATGCATTGTACCACAGTATTAATACATATCTCAGCTTTAAAATATTTGGATGTAATTTTACATGTAATCCTTTACACTTACAGCTTCAGACCAGATTGTTCCCAAAATGTACCTCATCTACATAACCCACTGTTTAAGATCATATAACCTGCTAACACAGATATCCTGCCTCTTCGAATGAACAGGACTTTTGTTTCCTGAGTTACGCCAAATACCTGTGGTACTTGTGCATACAGTGTTAGCACACTCAGTGCCAGAGAGAAGAAATCAGCACACAGGGGAGCAGAGGTGTTGCACTGGCAGGGACATGCACCTGTCTAGCCGTGGCGAGTTTGGGCAGGACCCAGCCAGGGCTGTCTGGCCAAAGGGCCTCAGCGGGCCCCCTCTCCCCCTACTGCCCCTCAGGATAGAGGTGGGCTGGATACGACTGCCATCAGTGGGCAGGCACCAGGAAATAAAAATAAATGAAAACATAAAACCATATAAATACAAAGAAATTGAAAAATGAAAATAGTATAATTTTGCTCTTTTCCGGGCTCATTGTGTGATTCTGTTTAATCTGCAAAGGATTTCAAATGGAACGATCCACAATCAAAATACATGTATTATATTACAATAATACAGCTAATCTATCCCTGTTTGAAAGTTAGAAAAATTCACCTATCAGCAACTCTGAAGATTACTATTTAAGTTTTAATATCTCACTTCTTTAATCTGAAAAAAACAAGTGTAAACATGACAATATTTAGTTAGACGAGAACAAAGACAACACATCAAAACCCTTGGTACTGTTGGACATGCGTTGTTGTTTCTAGTCATTTTGCTGAGCTAAACTAAACTGCAGGATGTTGTAGATTTCAACCTTCAAAGTGTCAGCAAACATCCTTTATCTTTTCAGGGGGAAAAAAAAGGTCTCATTATGTGTAAAAGTCAAATGATTGCAACTCGTAGCATGTTTATAGCTAATACTTTTCCATTTCAACCTTTTTACTGCACAAATCCAAACCAATATTCCAGATTGGACAACAACATGGTCAGACATCATCCCTCCAGTGAGAGGATCGAGGTGACAATAATGAGAGGAAATGAAATAAGGCGAGTGAGTGAATGAATACATCTATGAATGATCTTACCTGTCCCCCTCGAGGCTTTTTTTGCAGCCCCTTTGACAGTTTGGACTTGATGGATTGCTACCCTGCCTGTTTCAGCCCACAGCAACCACACAGAGAGAGAGAGAGAGAGAGCGAGAGAGAGGAGGAAAAACAAACATGGAAAATGATGTACCACACAATGGTAAAACTGAATATTGATTTATATGGCATGTTCTAAATAATGTAAAACCATAAGAATGAGACTAAATGGTTTGGTTTATAGGGTTTATAAAAGCAATATAGCTGAGAATTGTACATTTAGGGAACTTTTTTCTTCTGCCAGCAAAATTATTACAGCAAAGGAAGTGCTTTCAAGCCAGAGAAGTGAGGAAATTCAGAGCAGGTGCTCGGCAGAAAGAGCAGGTGCAGCAGAATAAAAGAGGGATTACACAGCCTTAGACCACAAATATTTACAGGAAAAGGGGAAGAAACACTGCTGATCGCAAGATCTGTGCGACGCTATCATCCACAGGATGAGCTCTGGGCTTCAGTTTAGGCTTCACAATGTGGGGTCAGGAAGGTTTAAGCAGGCAAGCAGAGCTGCAGCTCATTGTTTAAAGGTTTCGGCACAGCAGAGGAGAGCAGGCTTGATATACCTCTCCTCCTCAGGGGCTACATGTTCTACTAAGATCCGGGGACTTGGGGGAGTCTTGTGGGGCAAAGAGTTGGAGCACCTAGAAGGACAGAGGGGTGGGAGGAGGAGCATTTGGAGGTGGGGACACCAGGAGTGGTGGTTAATGAGTACAGGGACAGTCAAGGCAGTGAAACATGAAACTCTGTTTAAATGTCATGGCATATCAGTCAAAAGATTTGCCTTGTCTTTTTTAGGTCATGTTATAAATCTGAGCATCACAACGACACATAAACAAGCTAATATAGTAGTAAATACACTGGAACATATCTGGGGAGATACACTTGCTGACCTTCTTGGTGTAGATTAGATGAAGATTGATACCACTCTTATGTCTGTACGGTATATATGATGCTTTAACCTGGACACGGTTAACTTCGCTAAAGAAAGGGAGGAACTATAACCCTTATCTCCGCCCCCTCCATGCTAGCAGATGGGACACGGGCCAAACTAAAAAGTCAAAATATGTGACATTTAGGTCACAGTTGGGTCTATTCAAGTGTTTCCTTTTTGATTAGTTTGGTTCTAATAAGTTATTTGATGCTATATTAACAGGGTGGGACTGCAGTTGGACATCACCAGTGCAAGATGGCAGGCTCTGTAAAAAGGGGTATTTTGCCTTCATTCAAGAGGAGAGACCCATTTGTTGAAGCCATACTAAAACTTGAATTTTAAAAGGACATGCGCAGATTATTTCATCTTTGGACAGATTTCCCCATTTTCAGTTTTTGTGTTATTTGATTTGTTAATCACCAATAGCATTTCCTTTTATAAACAATATTTGGTTTTACGAGAGGTTATGTGTGGAATTGTTTCACCGCCATGGGTAGTGCATTTTATTAGTGTTGGAAAATAGCCAGGCTAGAAATGTCTCAGTTTTTAGTCTAACTGCTAAGCTAAGCTAACTGGCTGATGGCTGTAGCCTCATATTAAGCGTACAAATATGAGTGTGGTATTGATCTTCTTATTCAACTTTCTGGCAAGAAAAAAGCGAATTCCCTAAACGTCTTAGTTAAAACTGCCCTTAGTTAACCAACCTGGGATCCATGTACAGAACAGCATCATTATTCATGATTCATTATTTGAAATTTGTTTGCTTGTAAAGTTTAAGGAACAAAAATATCTAAAGCCGTTTCTCAAATTATAGATATTTCAAAGACTCCTAAACAGAAGGAAGATGCTTTTTTCTGAAAGTGTGCAATTGTGCAATGGCAAATTCAGTTATGTATGAAAAGGACAAATGATGTGAATTGAGGTGAAGTCGTGCAGCATTGTAAACCCATAATATTGAATATTTCAATCATGTAGTCAATAAAATACTGATTTGAAAGCTGTGACTGAAAACTATCAGCGGAGTCTGTGATTATTGACTGTGAATTCAGTTTTAAACTGAATTATCAGTATCTTCATCAGCAAATCAAATTTGATTCTTGTAATGTGTGATTTCATGTGATGTAACTTTCTTTTTATACCTGTCTCTGTCAGGGGAGTGAAAGTTGGTGTCTGGTCTCAGACAAGTGGTGCTGGCACTCCTCACTCTGTCCAGCGACGGCTGCAGGTCGCTGCACCGCCACAACATGGCAACATAGAGAGAAATACAGGAGAGAAAAAATAGAGATGGAGACAGGATGTACATGGACAGAGGATGCAAGGAGGGGTGTCAGGAAGAGGAGATAAAGAATAACGTGGCAGAACAAAGGGGTGATAATTAGGACATAGACAAAAGGAAAGAGAGAAAGTCAGAAAAAGGAGGATTATGAGGGGTGATGTTAAAAAGAGAAGCAGACAGAGAGACAAAGAGAGAAAAAGGAAGGCCATCAGACAGTGCAGTAACATGGAATGGCTCTGATGCTGTATCTCCATTTATCATAGCCAGTCATTCCTAGCGGCCATACACTGCGAGACCACTCAGATGGAAGGTTGGTGAGTTGCCATGGGAACCAGGTCTAAGTGGATGAGGGGACTGCTTGTATGTGTGTGTGTGTGTGTGTGTGTGTGTGTGTGTGTGTGTGTGTGTGTGTGTGTGTGTGTGTGTGTGTGTGTGTGTGTGTGTGTGTGAGGAAATGAATGAGTGAGGAGGAGAGCAGCCAGTGTTCACGTTTACTCTGCTGCACACACTCACAGCTGTATGTTTGTCATGCTGTTGGGTGACAACCAACAGATGGTTGACTTTGTGCCATCGCATGACATTGCAAATAATGTTTTCAGGACTAATGCGGCACAAGGATGGCAACAAGGGCTTACTGTTTGTTTAATGCTCTGCACTCGTCAGTACATGCTTAAGCCTCTGCTTTGTGTTGTCACATGAAAAAAGGGGGCGAAAGAAAAGGTTCTGGGTGGTGAGTGGACGGAGGATGGTGTGTGGAGTGGGTGTGTTCTTACCTAACCGTGACCTCATCAGTGAACCTGAGCACACGGTGTGTGAGGATGCTACGAGGCATGGTGCTAACCCCCTCTTGTCTGTGGGGTGCCTTGCTCTTAAGGCATGCGGGGAGGGTGGAGCTGTACGCCAAAGCCCCCGCCAACACCAGGCAGGGAAAGACCCGCATTGCAAAGAAAGGCGAGAGGAAACAAAAATGACACATGCAACTCAACAGAAATAAGCAGAGAGAGACTAAGTGGAAAAACACAAGCACAAAATTAAGCAGGAGGCTTCTTGCGGATGATCAGGAGACAAAGAAGCAACATTCACATTATGGTGCAAATTAAAAAATGGTTTCCTTCTCACAGCTGTATCTCACAGTTTAACAGTAAAAACAGAGAATTCTCAAAAAATAAAAGACTGGGTCGCCTTAGAGTGGAAATGTACCTGCTGCATGATGCTGGTTATGACCGGAAACAGCAAATCTCTAAATGAACACATATTCTATAGTCTTACATAATAAATGATGTAAGAGAATGAAGATGGTTCCTCTTGCCCTCCCTGTAGGTTGACCCCAAACACATATATGGAGAGATTACATGTAATACTGATTACATAACAGAATCTACAGATCTAAAGTCGTTCAGGCGGCACGTGGTGAGGAAACCAAGCCACAGTAAATCTATATAATGTGTAGGACTGTCATAAAAGGGATTAGAGCAGAACAGAGAGAAATAGAGGAAATTGCTTAGACAGGAAGTCTGTCTGTCTGTCTTTGCAGCCAGGACTGAAGCATTACTGTAAATCTGATGGATGATCATGACTTTTTAATGCTGCTTCAGAGGCAAAAAGAAAAAGAAAAGAGCTCCCTATAATTCAGAACATTCTGACGTGATGTGGTGAAAATTATGATTCAAGGATCCACATCTAAGGACCAACTAACTGTGACTGACAGATTATGTACAGTACTGCCAACCATCTTCAAATCATCTCACAAGTTTTAGACTGCCGTTACTATGTGGTACTCCAACTACAGCATTTTGTAGACGTTTGGGAAACTTGCAAGAGCAGAATTGTAAAAGTTTGAGTCCCTAATGTGGGTCAAAGTCTAGATCCTTCACTTCCTATAATGCTAATAGTATAATGCTACCAGATGTTTTATCCAAGTAAAATAAGTTTATCTATTAATAAGTTTGGAATGAGCTTGTAAGACATCGTAAAAATTCCAGGAAAGTTTTGCAGGTATTTTTTAGCAGTGAATCACTAAAGCTAGAACAATCCATCGTAAAGGGGAAAATAAAATACAGTCCGTCCAATATTTGATGAGACGTTTCGCTCACAACCAGAAATATCAACCACAAAGTCACTAGGATTCATTTTTTTGGGAGAATTCGTGTCTATAACAAATTTTGTGCCAATCCATTTCATTGTTACTCACATATTTCCATCTGGATCAACATCACAGACGTGGTGACTGACCTACACTTGGTTGTTTTTTCCAACTTATTTTCACAATATCAACCTTTGTTTATTGTTTAACTCTAACTTTAAAGATCTGACAGCATAGTTTTAGTCAAACAACACTTTATTGGCACTCGGCTTAAGATATCCAGATGGCAGAGCTCTCTCCACTGCATCTGTGACTCTCAAGAATCTATCAAAAAAAGTCAGTCTAAAAGTCTCTGAGATGTTTTTTTTATATTTGATTCACAGTGTAAAAATGTAAACGCTTCAAAGGATTGCATGATACAGAGGTGAAAGCAGCACATACATTCAGCTAAAGCAGCACATGACAAAGCAACACTCCATCCAAAGGAAACACAAGCAGCACAGCGGTGTGGGGACATATGGCCATTTATTGCGTTGCGAGAACACCGCCGCAATGAAATGGCCCAACCAACTCCACAAATGTGTCTGGGAAAGCTGGACAGGCACAGAGAGGGGTTCGCAAGAACGCCTGTTGCGCTAAGCACTTACCTGTAAATATCTTTATGGATACCGTTTACTAACAGGGGCATTTTGGGTGGGAGTGTGTTGCTGTGTCTACCTACGCCCCTGGTTTTATGAGTGGAGATCATGCACAAAAAGCAAGAGAAAAGAAATAACAATACATTTGCTGTGAGTGAAGACATCCAATGCAAAAAACAAACAAGATAGAAATGAATCAGAAGAGCTTTGACTTCTTTGAGGCCATCCATCAAGCGGGTCTGTAATCCCCTCACACACTGATCAGTGTGTTGTGTGTGTTTATGTGAGACAGTTGTGGGGGTAGACAATAGTTGGACATGAATTTATGAATGTGCTACAACTACTCGACACATATATATGTAGAATTTGTGTTCATGCAGTCGCACAGAAGCAGACATATAAGATGCAGTCAGGATAATTAACAAACTGTGTTCGCAATGACAATGTCAGCATTGTGTTACGATGAAGTTGTTAAAGTATAGTGAGAATGAAAATTATGAAAATGGTGAATTGTATTAAAATAAATCTGAATGGTGGTTGTCTTTCTTTTTTTTAAGTCCTTTTTGTTACCTGTTAGTGTGCAGGCACTCGGCACTCCCGCCCCGGATTGACCTGTGAATCTCCAGGACCTCACTGTCATTGCCATGAGGATGGGTGAACAAATGAGAAACAACCCAGAGGAAACACAAAAAAAGAATATGGCAACTCAGACAGGCAAAGTGAAGTTATGAATGACAGAAACCAGGAAATCATAATTCTGAGATTCAATCAAGTTTGAATTTAACAATAGAGAATGATATAACAAAACCAGTAAGACTAATTTCAAACTGTTAGTAGTATTAGTAGAAATTAGTTTGTTAATATCACACTGCAGACACTGAATAATCAAGACAATAGTCACGCTTTATGAAATATAACTAAATACATGTATGAACTTTTGCTGTCTCCATAAGTACATGCTTTATTAATGCATGATGGAGACCACAGTTGCTGAATGACACACAACGTTGTGTATCATCTTCTTTCACATTACTTATTGAAACAATAACCCCATCCTACGCCCACAGATACTTAAAAACAGGGTACCTGTCCTCAGAGTACTCATAGTCCGAGTCACCGGAACGTTGGTGCTCCAAGTGGGAGTCGTGGTAGCGGGAGGGGGAGTGGGAGTGGTGGCGGTTCTGATGGATCTCGTCCAGACTCCTGATGAAAGCAGAAAATGTAAACGAGGCTTGATATTTTACAGTTTAGCCACAAACCTATAAGACAAATAACAATAAATCAAAAGAAAACCAGAAGTATGGAAGTTGAATTAAGAAAAATTGAAGTCTTCATATCAGCGCAAACATAAACGCAGACATGTAAGGCTTACGTATATGTTATCACCTATCTGATATATATCATTTGGGCTCTAGTAGGGACACTAATAGAATAATGAATTCATTTCCATTCTGTTGTTCGAGTTAAGGTCTGTCCTGTCAGCTGATACATGCTCATTATAGCGCTGCACAAGCCAGTTGTATGTGATAAATCAAGGGTGTATCATTACAGGCTCGCTCATCCCCAACTATCATGGCGAGCCAAAGGTAAATATACAGTGAACAGTGTATGTCAGGGTAAGAGTCCAGCTTGCTTTAACATATTTGGCAGCCTCCTGGTCTCAGAACAATTAATAACATTGTCAGGCCAACAGCCATTAACAGAGATCTACAGCACATGGTGGTGATTCAGCCATAAAGCAGTGAGATTAAGAGCCTTAATAAATACATGTTAACAAGCTGCAACAAGGATCTGACACAAATACGTTATAGTCACGGAGACATTGCATTGGAAACACTCACACTGAGACCATTGTAGACCACACGACAATCTGAGTAAAATGATAAAACATTTGAACGTGTAATCTGAATTATATAATCTCAGTGACGGATATGTTTTGATGTAGTGTAAATCAAGCTTTTAGATACTAGCTGACACAACAACAACACGCTCTCCGCTGAGAGTTTACCAGGTGGTCGTGTTGCAGCGGGTGATGCTCACCTTTGCATGGGCACGTGTGCCGGCCGCGACCGGGCCCTGCACGAGTCCTCCCTGTGAGGGGAAACCGAGCGAGAGCGGTGCTGGGCGGCTCGCTGCTGCTCAGGCACAGCCAACGTGCTACCTCGCTCTCTCTCCCTGGAGTTACGCTCTGCATCTACACACACACACACACACACACACATGCAAAATTCAAAAACACACACAATCATACGAAAATGTTTGTTGAATCATGGATTTGTGTGAGCAGAACATACACAGACATGGATATACACACACAGCAACAGACACACACATTCAGGCATTACTTCTGTGTCCTTTGATAGGGGTGCACAAGTTGTGAGTGTTGTGCTACTGACGACCGCTTGAGATGCCATTCTCCTACAGACTGTAGAACATCTCAGCAGGATGTTTTACAGGCAAATGACCAGCTAGCACACAGGCTAACGAGTCATGTGAGCTAGCCCGAGTAGCAAACTGTTTCTGCCATGCCTCTGTCAGAGCTGAGGTTTGCTTGCAGTTCCTGTTTGAACCTTTTCACACTCTTGACGCCTTGGGGACATTTAACTACTGCAGCAGCAAACAAACACCATGGGACATAAAATGTAAATATAATACATTATGATGTATATAATACAAGACGATTATTGACACTAAGTACCAACCAATGTTTCCATATTTTTCTTGCTGCATGTTGCTGACTTGTGTTAACATTTTGTAACGTACAATAACGTTGGCCCTCCACGTTACAAGTTCTAAAAGGTAGATATGCAGAAGAGATTCATAGAGAAGTTGTTTAGATGTTGGTCCTGTTTATTTTCTTCATAAACTAAGTTATGTGACCAGCACTTGGAGCCTTTCAAAGGCTTGGATGGAGACAAAACTCTTTCAGTTGATTGATCAGTGCAAACGTTGAAAAAGATTTGTTTTTTTCTTGATTTTAAAAAGTACAAACCAGTGTACATAAAAATCCTGTAATTGGATATACTGCTTGTTGTAAATATATTATTATTATTACTAATATTTTTCCACTGAAACAAAAGCTAAGGATAGTGGGCATTGGTGCATTAAGAGCCATCTACCACACAGTGTCACTCTGACTAAAGATGTGATCCGATAAATTCCTGTGATCAATAAAGTACATTTCTGTGTTGACTAGCATTTAAAATATTAAAAGAGACACAACTCTCTATGCTTTTATCTGTTTAGGTGTACAGTCTACTGTATACAGAATATATGGTAGAGTACACATGCACAAATGTGTTCAGTAAAAATGCATTGTTTGTGCGCATGATCACAATCTGAGCTCAGTGTTTGAATCATAAAATAAAGAAGCATAATAATGCGAAACTAAGTTGCAGATTGTGAACAATCGTTTAAATTCCCCATGTGAAAAATCACACTCGATTGTGTATAGCCAATAGAAATGTATGAATATCTGAAGCAGGTCCACATTCAGCCTGACAGGAGAGGAAGCCACAGCAGAAACAGTCAAAGAACAAAGCAGTCTGTGGTGACTCTATGTCCGGTGTCCTGTAAGTGAAGTAAGCAACCTCTGAGCAGGACTAGAAGCATGCGGGTGAATGGCAGGAGACTAAGTGGAATGGCAGTGAACTACAGTAGCTCGGTGCGTCAGTGTTTCTACGGCCCAGCAGAAGAGGAGAAACTGTTCACTGCAGCCTCGCTGAGGTCCAGTACACTGCTGAACTTCAGCAGTATACAGGCTGAACACCACAGCACTGCAATTGAAAAACTAGCAGTCCAGTAGTAATATGATGAATTGCAAAAGTCTTCAGAGTGTTAACTTTTGCTGATACAGCAAAGATTAATTGTTTTAATTTGGGTGCAACTTGTTCTAAAACATACAGAGGAGCCAAAAAGGAGGCTGGAAGATTTGGGAGCATCAGAAGGAGGGAGGAGGCAAGAAGACGCTGTCTCACCCAGTGCTGGACACCTACATGCTACTACGAGGAAATACTTGGTAACCATGCCCTCCCCACCCACCTTTACTCACTACCATCAAACCATCATCAAACTCTGTATCTATGATGCGATGGGACCCTGCGCATACAAACACACACAAATACACATTAACAAACACACACATACAAGACAGGGTAAGGTTGAGCAGTTCTGTTCCACTGAGAGACAAAAAGAGAAAGCTCAGTGAAGCAAAGGTTAGCAACCACACACTCGAAGTACAGTAGGTTCACAAAAGAGAAAACTTCTTGATATATATATATCTATATATATATATAAGCACACAGCCTGGACATGTAGGGTGTATATCCAGACATACTCTGTAGCTTCTTGCTGGGGCTGTCTGCATGGACATGTCGGCGTGGGAGGTACGGAGACGGCTGGGGCAGAGGTATGGAAGACGAGTCATGTGTCTGGAGTTTGTACCAGTGAGGAATGTCGTCCAGCAAGGCCGTCTCCAGCTCTATCAGGATCTGAGAGGCGATGGATGAGGGAGCAGAAGAAGAAGTGAACAGTCTGGTGGAGCCACTGAGCATCACAAGTGTTACGGACTGTCTTTCTTTGGAGGCAGTTCAGTGCTGCAGATGTTGAACACAAACACAAAACCAACCTGCAACCTCTGATCCCAAACTACAGATGTGTTCTCGTTGTTGAATATTTGAATACATATGGAAGGTTGAAGAGTTAAAATCAGTCAATATTACAATTTAAAATTACGGATTACAGAACAGACTAAACAATTATATAATATTTTATAATTCTGTGCAGCAGAACTATCTCATTACTCCTTTGATTCATTCCCCTGTTGTGTGGACAAGTCTTCAGACCCACATGACTTCATCTTCATGTCTCACCAGTAACACAAGATTTCCATCTGATTATAATGCATTATTTGATATAATGGATTGACTTAAATCATTTCAATAAAATAGTAAAGCAAATTAAGATGATAATGTGTGCTTTAGATAACACTATGTGAACAGCTCATTCCTGTACACGTCTAAATTGCCACTTAGTTTATTGTAAAACCCAGAAAACCATACCCTTATGATATCAACACTGAGAAATAAACATACATTTGATCAGTGAAAACTAAAGTAGGCAATGTATACAAAAGAAGTACAAGTGCACATGTCTCCCCCACCTCGCCCAGGAATTCACTCTCCTCCTCCTGCACTCTGGGCTGGTCCCAGACCGTGATCTCAAGCATGCGTTCTCTGAAGTCCCGCCGGTGAACGTGGGAATATATGAAGGTCTGGTTCCACTTGGGCTCAGTGCTCTTCTTCACTGTTTTAGTTCGCCGTTTACTCTTGTCACTGAAGCAAAGGAGTGAAAACACAAAGTTTAGATTACAAGAAGAGTGACCTTAAAACAACAAGCATAGATGACTCATGGTACATTAATGGTAAGTAATACTTGCAAGAGGAACCTGCAAAATAAGAAAAAAAAATACTCTGTGTCCTTACCTCCTGTCAGGCAGGAAGTACATTTTGACGTAGGGGTTCCGAGGTCGTCCGTCTGTTCGGGTCGGCAGGTCTATGGCTTGAAGGACATTGACGATCAGCTGATGGCCCACTTTGTCGTACCACAGCTTCACCTGAAAGGATGCGATGACGGAAGTTAACCTCTATCTATATTCATATCGATTCACGAACCTCTGTGCGTCCTCCTCCTCCAGATACTCACAGAGAGCTGTCCAGGCAGCACCATAGGGAGGTCTCGGAGGGTCCCCGGACTAGTAGGGGACATCACTGATATAGAGGGGCGGTCCATCTTTTGTGACTCAAAGGAGCTGGAGCCTGCTGAGGGATGAAGAGGATCAAATGTTTTATTAATTATTATAGGAAAAAGCACAATCAGCATCCAGATTTGGAATTAAAGCGAAATTTGAAGAGTGAATCATTTCCCAGAAGCTGTTTACACAAGCAGTAAACAATGGTAATAACTCCTACAAACACTTACTAGATTCTAGAGGAGGGTGGGACGACTCTGGGATTCTTGGGATGTCTCTGTGAAACGCAAACAAGAGTCGGTAAAGAAAATTAACTACATCATGAGAATAAACATCAATGGAGAGACACAGTCTAGACATTAGTCGGCATTCATCTTTTAAAGAAAAATGAATGAGTTCAACCAAGAGTTGTGTGGTAGAAGAAGAGCAAGCACTCAGTCAAATACACACTTTCATATTAAACATGATGCGTAACAGAGAAGAAAGGAAAAGCTGGAAAAAAAGGGATTTTCTCTTGGATCTGAAGGATTTCTGGGGAGGCATGAGGGTAAGGGGCTCCATCCATCAAATCAACACTACTTACTGATATGCTCTATACACTTTTCTCAAGAAGTTTTTGGACATAATTCGGTGGATAGAGCTTTTAGATAAAGGAAGGAGACATATCAAAAGTGTCTGTCAGAATAAAATCAAATGGCAGCACTTTGGTATTTTCATGATAATTATATCATATTAATAGCACTGATCTTACCCTATAGGTCTTGAAACAACTATTTCCACTTGAGGTTCGGCCTTTGATTCAAGGATGATGTTGTACACTTCTTTCTTGGTTGCCCCCGGCAACGACTTGCCATTCCACTGCAGCACCTCGTCACCTGGAACAACAACAACGATGATCCAGCCTGATTCTATTATTTTTGCAATTATGTCTGTCTATAAAAGCCAGCAGCTAACAGATGTTTGTATTTATTAATATCAAACTGAAATGTGAAAAGAATACAAAACATACAGTGAGTCTGAGACTCAGACATGTTAGAAACTGTTTCTTAGTTTCAGGACTGTGGCTGTTCCTGGCGAAGGGGAGCCAGCATTGCTAGGAGACGTGGTGTCAGATATTTTGGTGCACTATTGACCATAGGTGACCAAAGAACACACATTCCTTACAAAGTCAACAGTTACTCATGTTAAAACCCACTCAAGTTAATATGAGTAATGATTCATCCACTTTACTCAAGTAAAAGTATAAAAGTACAGGCTCTGAAATCTACTCAATGTATTAAAGTGAAAAGTCGCCCTCTGAAGACCATTTCTACTGACTGTATTCATCAAAAGAAATGAAGCAGCCGCTCAATGAAATTGTTAGTGCCTCCACGGTGTCCGACATAAAAGCAATAAGTTCAGTGGACTGTCACCTGCTCGGAGGTGTCCCACGACATCTGCCAGGCTGCCTTTCTTGACTTTGGTAATGAAGGCACCAAGTCTCCCCGTCTCTGTTATCTTCCCTCCTACCACCTGCACACAAAGAATCAGAGGTGCATGATGGGCACTATTATACATGCTATTATAGATATTTCTGAACGCCACAGCATTCACAGGCATTACAAAACTTTATTATTTCTGGATTAAACGTTTCCTCTTTAATCCCTTACTCTCTTGCTTTCTTTACTCACTTTCAATTCTCTCCCTAAGCTCTCCTCACATGATTCTCTAAAGCAATTCGAACACAACACTTTAAAAAAAAGGATGATTTCCTGCTTACTTTTAGGCCGAGGAGGGACCCAGCCTCACGGGGCATGGCGGACCGCTTGCTTAATGTGATGCGTCCAATCAGGTGGTCGCCCTCTTTCGATGGCTGCCATGTAACTGGATGCTACCGGGGACAAGAGGGCCATGAGGACAGCAGACCAGGTCATTTATTAAGGGAGTTATGACATATTATGAAGGTGGAGAGGGTGAGAAAAAGAAGAAAGGGACAGAATGAAGACATATAAATTACATTAATAATTCATGTTAATCTTATATTTTATCCTAATGCTGTCCTGCTGAGGAGGGTTTGACAGCTAAATGCTTTCATTAGATCAGATTTGATTGTATGATATAAAACTGTGGTGATCATACGTGAGTGTCTGTTTGATTGTGAGGAGATGTACTGTTGGAACATGTGAGTTAAGTGGTATCGACTGTAAGCACTCACATGCCACACTGCAGGATCCAATGGATGACAATCCCAGTCCCCTGCAGGCAGAAACACAAAGAGAGTTGGTCGAGCTTTTTATGTGTCATACAAACACACAGAGTAGATGTTACAATCCCAAGATTTAACAGATTGGTAGATTAATATTATGGTTTAAATGTAATGAAAGAAAGACTGAATGGTGGGCAATGGTATCAGGGTCTCACATGACCCCAACCATCCATCGAATCATTAACTTCTGTTACATGTCCCATGCGTAAGACATTATACATCCTTCAACCTTTGATAAACATGGTAGCATCCTGCAACTGGATGGGTAACCTACAAAAAAGTAGTGTAATGGGTAAAAATATATTCCTATGAATTCACAGGTAAAACCTCTCAGTTTCTTTGCTACTTGTAAAAGGTGCCACAATGTATTTACTTCTGATAGCTGCAAGCTAGGCACGTTGTCACCGAGGAAACACAGGTACTGCAACAATTTACAGGAGGACAAGGAGGACAAGGAGGACAAGGAGACCATGTCTCATTTGATGTGACGGACTGTGTGTAACGTGTGTTTAATCACAGGTGATGGGTTTGGTACCATGTCATATGTTAATGAGTGTGACTTGGAAATAATTCCAGGTAACGGAGCTTTGTGGATGTGGGCGGGTGCAGGTCTGCAATAATGGACCTGTGCAGTACTCTGACACTGGTATGGTGTGTCCAGCTACTGCCGGCAAAGACCATGAACCATCTCTACACTGTCAAATGGATTGAAACACAAAAAAGACTAAAACTCAGTGTCAGCAGCTTAACTGGATGTTGAGGTTCAGGATCATTCAGCTACTAAGAAAAACAGCTATGCTGCTTCTACCACTGTTGGCTCATGAGAAAACGAAATAGTAGCAGTGAAAACACATTTTTATATCCCTCAGTAATAGGTGGAAGAACTATAACATATATGTAATATGTAGTATTTTATTATATAGGGCATAGATGAGAGGATGTTGTAGTTGCAGTGCAGTATGCCAACCACAAGAGAGTTGATGAAATCCCACGAGTTCCTTGTTTTGAAAATGTATGTTGTAATGTATACTGCATGTTAAGTGGAAGGGGAAAAGAGCCATATAGATACAGAAGTTGAAAAAGTAAGTGCAGCAGAAAGAAATGTAACTGTCACTCATGAAGCACATCTCAAAAAATCCATTCATAATCAAACTGATTCTCTGTGTTCCAAGTTGGCCAGTACAGAACTCAATGCCAGAGCCAGGCCACTATCAGAGCATCCCAGCTATCATTAACACTGACAGATGGTCGGGGAGAGCAGAGGAGCTAACTGGCCAAGCATCACACCACTGGTCCACCACAGGAATAAAACAGCGACAGGATGACATCAGGAGGGGACTGAAAAGATCTCAGGGGACTGAAGATGAAGACTGAAGAAAAAGGGAGCAGGGTGAGAGTAAATAGAATTGCATGCTGTATTAATAATTGTAGTAATATTCAGGAGGGGTAAAGTAGAAAACGACTGCTCTCACAGGTTAGCCAGTGAGTTCATGTGTACAGGGGATAGTGAAAATCAGAAACAAGTCTAAACAGACACGACTTCTCCAGCGCTGCTAATCTGAACATCCACTGAAAATGCTAGAGAGGATAAATGCTGACTCAGCAGTTTAAAGTGCTGAGTGGAGCGTTTGGGTTTTGGAGGATGAACACGCTGGACAGATTACACAATGTGAGCTGCTCTTCTAACTGATGCTACATCAGAGCATCACCTCTCTGCAGGTATTAACGTATTATTGTTCTTCATAAGCTTTGAGTGTGTGTGTGTGTGTGTGTGTGTGTGTGTGTGTGTGTGTGTGTGTGTGTGTGTGTGTGTGTGTGTGTGTGTGTGTGTGTGTGTGTGTGTGTGTGTGCGTGCGTGCATGCGTGTGTGTGCGTGTGTGTGCTCCTCTCCCACTCCATCTGCTATTTCAGTCCCAAAAAGTGAACAAGGCTCTTGGGTCATGTGTACATAGTTCTTTAGATCACAGGACCCTAAATCACAAACCTGTGTTAACTACCTCCACCACACAGCCTTAAAACACTTTGTTAATAAAAACATGGTATTTCTGTGCATCTTTAGGCCCAATCCAATTTCACCCCTTGGCCCTACCCCTACCCCTTGTTTTTCAAGGGTTATCTTGCCCCTTGAAACGGAGTCACAAAGGTTAGTGGTTTAAATCTTCCCCTACGAATTGGGACAGCCCTTCAAGAAGCCGTTACGTCAGTAGTCATTGCGAAAACCTGACATGTCATCAGTAGTCCTCGATGTAAACAGACACGACAAAAAGTTTTGCAGGGATGTCATTGTAATAACATTGTTGAGAACTTAAATAAACGAAGGCTATTGTTTGCAGTTACTAAAGTGACAAACCTATAATATCCAAATAACATCTGTGCTAATGCAGGTGAATCAATGACATTTGAAATTGAAAAGCTTGGATGCTCTGCATTACTTCACGAATCAAAAGCACACAGCTTCAGTTTGCTAGCAGTGTTCAGGAGGAACCCCTGCCAGGATGCTTTGTTATAAGAGGAGCAGTTAAGTTCGGTAACATCGCTGCTAAACGCGGGTTCAATCAAGTGCATTGTGTGTGAGGAGGTACGATAATCACAATCATTATTGTACTTTTTAAATCCTTATTAAACGAGAAAATACTACATTTGTGTGTCTCTCTCCCAGCTTGCTGGTGATTCGCACGGCATTCTGGGTACCCCTAGGTTCTAAGTACGGGTCTGAAAAATCTTAGTTTCAAGGGGTTTCAAAGCCCCACGCCTTGGCTCTGCCCCTCAGTCCCAACAGGTATTGGGACAGCCTACCCCTACACGTGAACGTGCAAAACCAAGGGGAAGGGCCAAGGGGTGAAATGGGATTGGGCCTTAGTGTCATTTCAGGGAAGGCCCTGCTTATTTCATACCTCAGTCCCGCCTGAGGACCAGAGGTGACCAGGCCTATTCTGTCAGGACTCCAACTCTTTGGAACAATCTCCCTGAGAATCGTCTTGGCAATCTTTTTATCCTCTTTTAAATCTCTCCTAATTCTGATCTTACAGACTATTTTTATCATCTATTGTTGTGTGATGATCAAATTTCATTTCACTCTTTCCTAATGTTTGCTGTCAATTTTTTACTTATAAAGCACCTTGTAACTGTTTTGTAAAAGCACTGCATAAATACGGTTTAGTAGTAGTAGTAGTATAATAATAATTAGAAATAATAACTAATATTTGTATGTGCATAACACATTAATTCACTCACTCAATTCAAACCAGATTTGTTATTTACTGTATGCTAGCTAACTATGCTAAATATCTATATATACTAATATATAGCTCTGATAAGCTGACCTGCTTGAACATGTCACTGAGCGGAAGGCAGTAATTCTGACGAGCAGGTAAATGTTTGTGATTGTTATTGCTCTCACTTTTGCCTCTCAGGTTTACACACAGGCTACCTAACTGGTGAAGCTTGTTTCTGAATTAAGCCTGAATAATAACACCGGTTAAATATTTATACAGAAAACAACAGCTTGATTTTATACTTCACTTTTGCACCGATGAACCGATTCTCCAATAAGTCAAAAGGCCACGTTACGTAGACATACAGTGTTATATTTGAGGAGTTTTATCAGATGTAAAAAGACATGGTGTGCATTCTCTGTATTTCTATAGCACTTTTCTAGTCTTGATGATCACTCAAAGCGCGTCACTGAACAGTTTTGCCACTTTCTCGATCACACACACTTAAATCACACACTAGTGACACAGCCATCAGGGGCAATTTGTGTTTCAGTATCTTGACAAAGGACAATTCAGCGCGCAGAATGGGGGAGACTGGGATCGAACCGCCGAACCTCTAGAAAGAGGACGACCACTCTACCTCAGTTGCTCTCTCTCTCTCTCTCTCTCTCTCACACACACGCATTCACGCACACACGCACGCACACACACACTCACATGTCACCCCACTAGCAGATTTCCTCTTCCATTTCCTCAGCACCATCTTGCTCGTCCTCTAAACACCAACAAGTAACCATTTTTTTTATTCACTACCTGCTTCCATTTGACTTCAAACACTGAGTTAAGTTGCTGTGTCATTCAAGCTTCAGTCTGGCATAAACTGCACTGGTACATTTTTGATAAAATTTGCTTAGCAGATTGGGGAACCACGGTGTATTATTAGCATATATAATCAAAATGCATAAATATTACACAGCAGCATCCTCTTATACAGCATGTCTGTTGTGTGATAAGGTTTAGACTAGATGTTTGTGCTCTGCATTAATCGATGAGAAAACTTCATTATGTTAAATAAAGTCAGACTTTTACATTACTTGGTCTTCTTTGTGAAAATGAAACGTCACTGTATGGATTGTTTTATTTACTCCAATTGTAATTACCTTATGATAATCACTATAAGGGAGTGGAGCCACTAAGTCAACCACCAAATCCAGTCCTTATCTCTGAAATCCCATCTATCTGGTTTATAGCTTCAAACTAATAAAGCACTATGTTTAGCTGCACTAGGAGGAGAAATACTTGGCTTGCTGCCAAATTTTCACTCTTTTTGATAGCAGTGTTGTCTACCGCCTAAATGTCAGTATAATGTCGATTCCTGCTTTTCAACCCAGCGCAGCAGCAGTTTATCCGTGGGCTTAAACACAGTCCAACATTGTGTTGAAAATAAAAAGGGAGAAACAATGTGACAATGTAAATGCCACAAAAGTTGTATGAACACACTCTACACTACCTGCTCAGCACCAAACAGCAGATTCGAGCAGGTAGTGTAAAGTGTGTTCATACAACTTTTGTGGTGAATGTTGAAATTGCTGTGAATCTGCTAGATGAGTAAATAAGCAACTGTTTAATAACTAGTTCCTAATATCAATGAAAAGGTGATTAGAAGTCAATAGCCAAGTGTTCATCTGATCAAGACACATTTGAAACATATATCAGAGAAACTACTAAATAATGTATTTTCTACTATTAATAAACAAATATCAGGTGTTGGCCCCATTGTCACAAACAATTTGCCTAAATTCTCCAATAGTGCAGAGCAATTAAACAATAATCAGTATGACTGCGATTACAATTTCTTCAATAACAAAATCACAGGACGCCCAGTTAATTTTTTTAAAGTTGAAACCACCGGCTCCTGCAAGATTTGTGTTGGCAAAACAGGAGGGGGTCAGAACAAAGATGTGACTAGTAAAAAATTTAAACAACAAACTAAACAGTAATTTACAAATATAACAAAGTAGCAAAAATCCAATATAAATCAATATAATGCTTATGTATTGTGCAAACACCGTGGGAGGTGTCACACGTATAATTTGTTTTGAATTTGCCTCAGACTCAAAGAAAATATAGATACCTATGTAAATTTTCATGTTGTTCCATATATCAATTGGAGGAAGCTTACAGAGTAACAGGCTATTATACTTTATGGAACACTTTATTATGAGGCACTTAAACCGCAGACACATAACATGAGGTCACTTATCCCATCTCATAAACCTGTAACACAGACTGTGACACCAAAGCCTGCCAATAAAACAGAAAAGTAACATATTGACCCTACGAAACCATCTGACTTGATCTAATGTATCTATGTGACAAAACATACAATACATGATCCTGCAAAACGTGCCACACGCCACAGATGAGGGTAAAGAGAGACATCCTGTTTTGAGTTCCAGCTAGCTAAAGAGTGTTTAAAACAGCTAATAATCCCAATCCACACCATCTACCCATTACCAGTCCCTGGGTTATAGTAATCTGGATTAAAACATCTGGAACCGGCCCTTCTGTGACCAGTGAGAGAGATAAGCTGTCAGAGCACAGCTATCTCTGCCTCTTGAACTCAAACACTCTCACGTGGCTTTCTTTATTGCGGCCTAGCATCGCAATGAGCTGCAAAACACACAGGTACCAAAGCCATCACCAGCATCTGAGCAGCATGCAACCACAAGCAGGCTTGGTTTTTAGCTGGTGGTCCATTGGTGGTTGGCTGGTTGCAGCTGGCTGTTTGTGAAGCATTACATAGCAAGCGAGCCACTGACCTAATTCCACAAATCTGCTGGCCTAAATCACAGGGACTCTCCAAATATATGAGAGCTGTCCTGAGAGCAGCAGGGTTTAGCCACAGCACAGAGGTGTAGATGACACACAGGGATAGTAATGCACTGTGGGATGGGAGAGTGCTTCATCCTATCACTTATCCTATAGTTTTACTGTCCGAAATTAGCATGTGTTGGTATTATAATAATATTATGAGCCAAAATGTCCCTCTCTTTTTTTTTTACACATTGTCATAACTCTACTACCAAGTCTATTTTAGGAGGATACAACCATTAAGCTTGGGAAAATGGAGAGCAGCTTCAGCTTCAGCAGGCTTCCTTCCTGGACCTAATTGTGTAAGGATTATTTAATTCCTTATTTAATTTCATCTCCTATTTCCAGATGAAATATGTGTTTTAAATATATTCAGGATCTTTCTATTTCTTAAGAGTATTAACTATTACCTATTGATGCTGTGGTTCTAATCCAGCTCACACTACACTGAGTATATCGAGGTGATACAGTCTGAAAATGCTCGTGACAATGATGAGAATACAACTAATATAGACTGATTATGGCCCTTTATGATTCCTACACAGAATGAGAATCATGTGTAGATTAGGGATGGACATGTGAGGTAGGTGAGAACTACAGCAGCTTAAAACCATCTTTTGGTGATAAAATCAGCTTAAACAAATAAATCTAAGGAACTGTGACAAATAGCAAACAATGCAAGGTGTGTAAGTTGGGATCGTTAGATAGTTTCGGAAACTCGTACAGTGAACACATCTGTCCGACTGACCTTTCTCACTGACGCTCTCCATGTCCACGTCCTCACAGCTGGTGTACTCAGGCGTGGAGCCGCCCTCCTCCTCTGAGCTGCTGATGGACATCTGCCGCTTGTTGACTCCACGTTTGCTCTTGTATGAACGTGGAGGGGGTGGCCGCAAAGATTCAGACTGGTCCGAGCTCTGGGAGTCCTTCCTCAACAGGTTATCCCCACCTTTGTCCCTTGGTGTCCGTATTGTACCCGGTTCTAGACGGCCCTTGTTCAGACCCCAGTCTGGAGGCACCGGTCCCCCAGGTTGGGGCCCTGATTTCAATCCGCCTCCAGCAGGTGGAGGCCCCCCTCCAACCCCCACGGTCCTATCCACAGAGTAGGCTCGGTGGTTCTCCAGGACCTTGCGGTCTCCTTCCCCACCCCCACCCCTCCTGGACAGACGGTTTTCAGGCACCTCACATGCGCTGCCTCCTCCTTCACCAGGTCCCAATCCAACTTCGTTGATTGCTAGATCACTGTGTCGTCGTTCATGCCGTACTTTGGACACCTTAGCATGCATGCGCATTTCCTGCTCCTCCTTCTGCGGTTTCACTGGGTATCGGGCCAGATTGGGGTCACTGCGATAACGATTCTGGAACTCCTCCTCACGTCGCTGCCGCTCCCTCTGCTCTTCATCCTCTGGGCGTCTCCGGTGTGTTTCTAAACGACCCAAGTTCCCCTCTCCATCCTCGTAGTCCTGAGAATGGATCTTCTCCAGCCTGCGTCCGTCTCCCAGTCTTCTTTCTCCTCTGTCACTGGGAACCCGCTCATCCAAGGATGACTGAGATGACAGCTTCCCAGCAGGTCTCCGGCCACTACCACGCCCCATGCCTCCCTTACCATTTTGTTCATGGAGGGAAACTGGCCTTTTCCTGAACGAGAGGATAATTTGTTACACACATGTATCATATAGTCAGAGGCACAGGTGCACCACTTCCATTAGCACAGGTGTGCAAAAGCGGAATTTGTTATATGAATAAAATGCTGAGAAGAGACAGAAATAACTTGCGCTAAGCACATTCCTTTCTATATTTGTAAAACCTTGGCTCAGCCGTTTTTTGTGTGAACAGATTGCACATTCTACTAATCAACTTGAGACGGATGAATTCTTACCTAACTCACCCACCAAATAACAACAAAGGGATTGAATCAAAGACCTCTCAAGACTAAAATCTGTGACCTAGCTTTTCCACGGGTTAAGCTAGAACAGACACAGATCTATTTTTTTCTTACCCCAGGGATTAAAAAACAACAGCAGCCTCTGCCAATATACCATAAAAATGGGTCCTGAGCCTCAAAGCATTGTAGGCTTTCTTTGTTTAAAAAAATGTAGTTCTCTTTCACCAATTCTTATCATATTAATAAGAAAAAAGGTACAATTTGTTAATGTAAAACATCCTCCAGTGGCAGTATAAAGAACAAGTATATCACAGAAGTTGTATTTGTATCCTTTGATGCCTTACTTTTCTCTGGGTGGTTCACTTTGGGAGCGAGAGTCAGGCATGGTGTCAGCACCCTTGGCAGCAGTGATACCAGCAGGCAGCTGTGTCCCGTCTGGCCCTGTGCTGGTGTTGGTGCTGGAGGGCGGGGCTTGGGACCTGGAGCGGAGTAGCTTCCTGTCCCGTTGGGCCTCACCTCCCGCGGTTGGGTCGTTCAAGGAGCTGCCCAGGCTCCCGGGCCGCACACCTGACCCCGAAAACCATTCTCCTGATTTGGTGAGAATCTCCTGCTGCTTACGGCACAGGTTGCATACCCACATTACCTACAGGGGTTAAAACGACAGGAGGTGTTTGCAAAGAGAATAATAACTGAATGGAGTTAACAAAAGAAGTGGTCAGGCATGCCTGTGACACAAAACTCAGTGGTACAGTCCCACATTTACACAACACAAATCATTTTTACCGAACATCAAGCCGAGAACCAAACAAACGCAGTATGCTGAACTTTTATGAAAGCAGATAAAGCTTCCTCTAAAAGTGGAATTTCACAAATAGATGTCTTTCTACTCACATACCTAACAGAAAACTAACAATCCCAAGTTCAACACATTGACTTCATGCTTTTCCCTCTCTGTTACTCCAGCTAATCGAAATTTTAAATGCACTCATACAGTATATACAGATGTGTGCACTCTTAACCATCATCAGTGAACACAACTTAGTGGCTATGGTATGTTTTTTGTATTTTTTGTATTTTTTAACTACAGAAAGACCTTTAAAGGTTGTGTTTTTATGGGCGACTAATAAAAAAGTGCTGCCATTATGATCATATTGGTGATATAATAAAAACATCTCAATTGCAAGGGCTACCAACATCACAGTGACACAGTAGTTAAAAAAGAGGAAGGAAACATGAACCGAAAATTAAACTGTATGCATATTGGTTTTACCTCAAAGGAGGAATATTAACACTATTCTTGTCAAGGGTTTTCTGTGATTTAACCTGTACAGTTCTATAAAATGCCCCATTACAACTGGGCAATGTTGACATGTTGAGAAGAAATGATAAAATTCTATTCTTCAGCCTCTAAATGTGATAACATCAAATACTCACATGTTGCCATGGCTACTGAATATCACCTCACTTCCACAGAACAACAACAGGATTTATCTCCGTCCGTATATATAATCCCAGCGGTTTATTTTTCAGCGAGTAAATCCAAAACGAGTCAAAACTCAGTCGTCCCTTGTATTCCACGTCAAAATCTTGACCCAATCTGAAAACAAAACCTCCCTGGGTTACGAGGAAAACCCCAATACATGACTCCGCAGGCGGCCGATGGGATGGACTGTTAGCGGTCAGCTCAGCAGTTAGCAGTTAGCAGTTAGCCTTCAGCGCACCAAAGCACATTCATCATGGCCTGATTGAATCCTAGTTGGCGCATGTCCAGACTAATCTAAAGTAAATCCAGTGCCTGCACGGCCCACAGCTGTCAGGCAGCCGCCCAGCTACACACCGCTCTCTCTCTCTCTCTCTCTGCCTTTCTCCACCTCTTTACCTCAGCTGAGGGGCCACAGATTAGCGGTGGCTAGTAATCCTTTCAGCTCCTCACCATTATTCAACTCATCATCGGCTGACAATACCAGCTCACAACTCCTAACTTCTAACCTGTAGCACGCCCGGACAAGTCTGTCGCCGCTTAAAATGTGATGCTTGTCTATTTGAGGTTAGGGTGCAGGTGCTTGGAGGATCCAAAAGGAAAAGCACCACACAACATACATTGTCGCTCTCTTCAATTGTTATTGTGTTTCTGTTTTGTGGCTTTTGTTGTTGTGTTGTCACTTTTGCAGTTGTGAAGAGGCTTTTTCTTCAGTTTTTTTTGTTAATGTGCTTTCTGTAAGACGTCTTGGCCACCGTACATTTCAGACGGCACACTCCATACTCAAAAAGAATTTCAGTAACAGACACTCATGTCACAGACGAGAACATCCATAACAAGTATTTATATACCTATAGAAAAAGGCTCAGCTCTTTGAGTGGGTTCTGAATCAAACAAGCAGAACCCCCATAGGAAAAGAAGAGTCTCAGTTACCACACAAAACAACAAATAAGGAGCATGCTAGAGTGGTGGAGGTTCTGACATCATACTGCACTGTTTTGATCATCAGAGTTACGGTGGGGAGGTTTCATAATGTCCACGCTGCACACCTGAATGAATATGATAGGATAACATTAATTATACAATATTGAATGAGCCACTCATTGTAAAGCTGCAAAAGACAGGAGCCAATCAACCGATCCAATACGTAACGTCTGACTGTTCTGACTGACCTATAGACTGTATATAAGAGATGGATGACATGACAGTGCCCAAAAAAGCATGTTGATCGCCCCCTGGTGGCTAGCTGCAGTCAAAAACCCCCACCTTTTTTCTCAAAAAATACTTGCTATTGGTTGAGCATGTGTCGGCAGGACCTCGTTTCAATAGTGAGAGGATGTGGAAAGGCATCTTCAGTATTCTATTCAGTATTCTATTAATGCCAACAGAAATGTGTTGGATCAAAGTGTCAAAGCTGCCAAGCACCAAGTTTTTGTACAGCTATACTTCTTTTTCACAAAAATTTGCAGGAATGCTCATTCAAAAAGGTGATTAACTATTTTCCCATTGCCAGGAGAGGAATTTGAATCAGTTTTTTGTCGCGGTGAGTCATGTTCGATGTCCAGAAACTGAGGTGCATCTTGCCTGATACAAAAATAAAATAAAATGCTGTTGCAAGTTGTTCCCAAGATGAAAATCAATCAAAAAAACAAATAAACATACTAAAACTAAAGAATTATTCTATTTAAGGACACACTGTAATACATTCAGGTAACTTTGCATTACCCAAACCCTGGGTTCAACAGATTTATTGCAATGGGCTCCAACTACAGTTAGTTTGGTTTGCTTGTCACAGCCAACGAGGAGGAGTAAATGCTCTAATCCACAAACTTAATCCACGAGTGAGAGCATCATATACTGTAGAAGAAAACACATCCGGCTGTTCAAGCCCAGTGTGATCTCAAAGCAAGAGACAAAAAGATCTCATTTTCTAATGGCACGCCTTACTTGTAATTTGCTTTAAAGCCCACATTGCAGAGGGGGAGGGTAGTAAACAATAAATGGTTGTAGAACACATGGGCACACACACATATTCACACACACACGCATGCACACAAAGCATATAATACATATAATCCTTTACTGGATGATTGTGTGCTGTGTTCCTGGATAGCCTGAAAGATAGTGTGGGAATTAATTGTGTGTGAACCAAGTGTGTGTGTTTGTGTACATATGATGCAGAAGCATCACCCAATAATGTGTGTGTGTGTGTGTGTGTGTGTGTGTGTGTGTGTGTGTGTGTGTGTGTGTGTGTGTGTGTGTGTGTGTGTGTGTGTGTGTGCTGCTGGACCAGCCGGAGCATGATGCCAGATTCTCAGCAATGCCGACCAATCAGCTCCTTCCGTCCAGGGGCGGCCCGCTTTAGTGTCACCTCGAGTTCATCTCGCTGCCTCACTGCGTGTTGTGGTGCGAGATGTGCCGTGAGAATGTGTTTGTATGTGTGGAGATATGGGTACGCTATGTAGGACATTTTTAAAATGTTCTTGCCTAGAAGAGCGTGGCGTGGGCGACTGCCTGGAGGCAAGATGTGTGTGTGTATGTGTGGAGAATAAGCAGTGCCATTGCTGTCATGTAATAATGTCAACCTCCTTCAGCCTAAAAAATATGCTTCTCCATGGTAACCAAATCACAGAGAGGAGCCAGTGAGGGAAAAAGGGAGAAAGCATGTGGCTGTCTTCCTGTCATTGGCTACCTTTGGGGACCAACTGGGGATAGCTTGTCCAATTTGGGACAAAAGGAGTGTCCCTAAATAGGCAAAGGCAGATTTTTTCAAGTATACTTTTGATGCTTTTTTTGACTTTATTTTGATAAACGCAGTAAAAGAGAGAGAGGAAGCAGGGTGAGAGAGTGAACACGCTGTAAATGGTCCAGCCGACCGAGAGAGGTGTATATGCCCATGTGGTATGCGCCTTTAATACTTGGCTATCAAACGGCCGTTTTTTGGGTCAGTGGTTATGGTTGAGGTTAGGTTAAGGTAAAGGTTACAGTAGGTCACCAGGAAACAAATTTAGGTCTCTGTCCCCATGTGGTCACGTGTGTGTGTGTGTGTGTGTGTGTGTGTGTGTGTGTGTGTGTGTGTGTGTGTGTGTGTGTGTGTGTGTGTGTGTGTGTGTGTGAATGTGTGTACCTGTTCGTATTGACACACAGGTTTTTCTCTCTTTTCCTCTTCATTTTTTCTTGTTATTTCCTTTCCTTGTTCCCCTCTCCCTCTTCCCTCCTTTCCTCCCCCTTCACTCTTTGCTTTTCTCTCCTCTCTTTTAATTATTCTCCTTTCCTTGCCCTTTATTTCCTTTTCCATCCTCTGTTCCTTTTCTCTCTTTCTTCTCCTTCCTCCCCCCTCTTTTCCTACACTTCCATTTCTATTTTGCTCTACCCATTTCCTTTCTAATTTCCTCTTATATCTGTTCACCTTCTGGCTCCACTGACACACCTGGCTGACTTTACAAATGAAGACACCACACACCTGTCACTCATACTCCTCTGTCCCCTGGCCTCTTTTCCTTCATCTCCCACCCCCAGCACCGCTCCATCCATCTGCTGACAGAACGGTGAAGGTGAAGGCGTGCGCCACCGCAGCCCTGCCGACCGCAGCGGCATTCAACAGCAGCTCACAGCGAGAGCAGCATTCATTTAAGCCCGAAATGTGTGGACATCAGCTTTTCCTTAAATGGGCAGAATGAATAGGAGCCTTGGGGGTAGAGGAGCAGTGGGGAAGGGGTGGTTGGCTTTCAGTCAGCATGTGCAGTGACCCTACTCTCAACACACACACACACACCTCGACAGATTGACATATGAGGCAGCGCTGGGTGTAAACTGCTATCGTTCAGGGAATGGTAAATCCTGAATGGTGGGATGAAAGACGGCCGCAAAAAGGCATAATGCTCCATTTCCCCTAATACGGTAGTCGATCAACCCTGCAAGCAGACCATATGCATTCAGTGGTGAGGGCGGCTGAAAGAAAAGCAGAGCTGTAGTGGCTTTAAATCCACGCGGCTTTTACATTTCTGATGTCAATATCATGGAGAAGACTCTTCCCTATCTGCTTCCCCTTCGCTATTGCTCTCCACTCTTGAAGCAATTTATTCAAGCCTCAGAAGCTAATAATTATGTTCATGATAATATAAATGTGATTGAAATGTTTATTTTTGTTGGAAAATAACTCAGAAGTAGCACCATCAGTTGTTCACCTTAGAACAAGCTGCTAGTTCAGCAACAAGTCTGCTTGGTGTCGCGTTCGGTGTGGAGGGGAGGAAGGGGGGGTGCTGGTGGTGGAGGTGGTGGAGGTGGTGGAGGTGGGGAGGGGCGGTGGAGGTGGTGGAGGTGGGGAGGGGCGGTGGGTTCGGAGGCTGGACTGGTACCGGCTGGGTGGGGCTGAGAGACAAGTGTGATCCCATATGACTCATACGGGGGAGGAAGTACGAACGCGACGTTTCGATAACATATTTCTTCGAATGGACTGAGTGAAAAAGTCGGCGGAGGGTCCCTACTGACCCCCTACAAGTCATTACGGATAGTTATGTCCCAGAAAATGTATTTTACACAATATGGGCCCTTCAAAACAGTAATGCAATACTTGCAAACAAGCCAAAACTTAATCTGAAGATAAAACTGTGAAGGAGCAGACCAGAAACATCTCATTCCTCAGGAAACCACACCATCACAATATGTAGGGTTTGTCTCAACAAGCTTATAGTCTAAGCAATTATTTTAGTGTTTACTGTATAATTGTGTAGTGCATTCCCCATATTATATTCTTTTTTAATATGCCTCATTTCACCATTGAAATTGTTACATAAAATGTTAATTGCACAAGTACAAACATATTTTAAGTTCACACAGAGTATGTCTGGAAAACAAAGGTTTGAATTGAATAGAGAGAGAGAGAGAGAGAGAGAGACAGAGAGAGAGAGAGAGAGAGAGAGAGAGAGAGAGAGAGAGAGGGTGTGTGTGTGTGTGTGTATATGTGCTGTGTGTTTGTGTATGAGTAGAGCGGAGTGTAGTAGGAGGAGCAGAGAGCAGTGGGTTAGTCATCTATTACTGAGGAACATGATTGAAATTATGCAGTGCATCCTCCCTTCCAGTAAGAAGTGCAGTGTCAGCTTGATGCAGTGAGCGAGCGAGACTCTGTGTGCGACTGTCTCAGTGTGAATCTGGGCATGTGTGTGTGTGTGTGTGTGTGTGTGTGTGTGTGTGTGTGTGTGTGTGAGCGTCAGTGGTAGATAGTGGGCCACACAGGGGCCATATACTTACAAATAAATATAAGAGCTGAAGTCATGTGCTGAATAATTCATGAGAGAATAATACTCTGTGTTTTACCCCGCCAATAACACAAGGCATCGATTCGGCCCAGATTATCATACAAAATCCTTAATTTGGTATAAATTACCATTAATATTGGCACAGGAGAACGAGATCACCGTGCTTCCTATGGGCTTGACTTAAATTGAGTGATTACGGTATATTCAGTACTTGTGTACATTTGTGTGTGTGTGTGTGTGTGTGTGTGTGTGTGTGTGTGTGTGTGTGTGTGTGTGTGTGTGTGTGTGTGTGTGTGTGTGTGTATGTTTGTGTGTGTGTGTGTGTGTTAGTGTGTGTTCGGTGCCAGCACCAGTCTGTACTCCACTAGGAGGCAGTGCTCCTCTACAAAGGAGAAAAATCGGTGAGTGGTTGGTTCAGTTTCTGGAGGCCATCTGGAGCTGACATTAAGCAGACATAGACAAGCACTCAGCCATTAACAAGCTATAACACCAGTATAAGAGAAATAGCAGGGCAAGTTGACACAGGGCTTTGAAATACACATCAGCTCCTGCACAAACTTCAGGTATAGCTTAGCCTTTCTGGCACATACTGAAATTAATTTAAACTTGAAACTGTTGGTATTTAATGAGGTATTTTGTTTTGTGTTTTTGTCAAATAAGTGACCATTAGATCCAGACAATGAAAATATCCACCACTAACTTCACCATCTTGAGATTAGCGGGGGGGCTGGAGCCAATCCCAGCAGACATGGACGAGAGGTAGGGTACACCCAGGACAGGAAATTGAATGGCTTTACACGTACAATATGTTTCTTCTGCCACTTGAGGTCTCTCAATAAAAAGAATAACAAAAGAGCTAATTTGATAACATCATGGAGCAGCTTGGGATCATGGGAGTTGTTGTCTTTCCCACCATTGCTCATGAAAATCAACGCAACTCAGGCCAAATCACGTCCACAGATGAAGGAATGTATTAAAGTTTTATTCATGTTACACATCAAACGGCAATGACTAAACATGATCCAGTGATCCATCATGATTGACCAATACGAACAGTAGATGAAACGGCAGCTCACTGGCTAACTTGCTAACAGTGTCTTTTTCCTTTATCATATTTTGTTTGCCCCGGAAGGGAGAGCAGAACCTGGCAAAACCACAGGTAAAGCCAATAATGGCGCAAATGAAAGACTACAATAATGAAATGTCTGATTTCTCTGGATTTGAACACTGTTGGAAACATTTAGGATCATTTAAGTACACAAGTCAACAAAATATAAAACAAAGGTCTATTTGTTTTAATGAAGAATTAAGCATAACTCATATGAACTCTATTAGGGCCCAAAGAACCTATTCTCTCCATGATTCCTTTTTCTTTTAAGGCAAGAAACCACGCACAGCACCACCAGTAAAACGATGACTGCTTGTGCTACAACAACATGAACCGACATTTGCCAACCCCTCCCTTCATGATAGCGTGACAGCTATGCCATAGTTAAAACTTAGCGGACAGCTTCTGCTAGTAGATTTCATCAGCTATAGAAAGTTAGGTATGATCAACCTAAAATGTGCTTGATGAGTTGTCACCTGGGTTTCCATCCAGCTATTTTGAATGCATATTTTTAAAAACACATTTTTTAAATGTTTTCTCAGTTCAGGCAGACAAAAACGTCTTTATGCGTGGACCAATGAGGAGGCTGCGATGGAATTAATACAAGATACAAACATTTGCTCTCCGTCACCAAACTTTCCAATATATCCATTTATTACACTATTTCCTTTTTGGAGCTTTGATGGTTTGACTTATTTAATAACACCATTTCATTGCCCCCTCTTCTTCTGCAGTGGTGTAATGGCACCTGACTGGACAATTAGCGCCATCTGCTGCCTATCTCATTGAACCGATTCCTAATTGTTGCATAATAGTAGTGGATGGAAACGCGCATAAATTTGCATGTAGTTCTGCCGCTTTTTAAAAACGTGGTTAAAATTTGCGGATCATTTGAAAGGAAACCCGGCTAATGTTCCTACTGACTCTTTTAAAAGGAGAAAACGGATCATCCTTAAGGCAGAAGCTTGAACAGTAACTTTTGATATCCCAAGGGAAAGACCTTTAGGACATTCACTAATCTTGAGTTGATGGAGCGTAAACCCAAAACCAGTAAAATGCCCATCAGAGATACTAACTCTGATAGCATTCAGGGTTGTCAATCCTTTCTACTCTGACACTTCTGCCTTACCTGGGAGCATTTATAAAGTAACACATACTCAGTGAATCCTGGGCAACGGGCTGTGCAACATCCCAAACTAAAGCTCCCTCACATTCCCTTCACCATCTCTTTGACAGGGCGCAGCAGTAACAACACGTTTGCAGTGGGGGGAAGTGGTAAGTGGACAAAGTGGAACATATACAGTACCTGGGCCCCTCCCATCTCCCTATGGCAAGGCTGGTCTGGTCTCAAACACACAGGCAGGGAAAGCATGCACAGGCATTGTGCATTCATAATGCATTCAGATAAAATGTTTGTAGGGTAGAGTGCTTTCTTATAAGCATGCCAGCTGAAATGCCAATCTATCATCATTGTTTTTGCCAAGGTTTTATCACATTATATTATATACTGCCCCCTCCCAGCACAGCCATGCCTACAGCCATAGGAAGAAGGGTCAGGATGGGTCAGACAATTCAGACGCCCCTGCAGACAGCCTATGTTACGGCTCATGCTCGCTCTGCCCACTGTGATCAATTTTCAGGGTCTGCATTCATTCTCAGAATTAGAGTAGTGATGCAGGATCACCCTGGGACAGCTTATCCACAAGGATCTGTCACACAGAAAACGGATTGTGGGTCTGAATTCCTGTTCTGATGCTGTGAATGAGCACAGACCCGAGTGTGGAGGGGAGACAATAGTGGTGACCCATGCAGCGAAACTCAGCGAGCCTTACCCTGTCCTTCACTATGAGACACTTTGCAGGGGGAGGAGACAGACAATGGACACAGTTAGACAGGGTTTATGCTGGAGAACAAATCTGCTGAGGACACAATAGATCCAGGTGGCTCCGCCCCACACAGTACAGTCATTTCTCTGAAAAACCATAGTTAACAGAAACTATGAACTATCAGGGACTTCTGCTGTTCAGTTCAGTCAGTAATCCACAAGTGGGTTTGTACACACACTGGCTTCACTCCGATCCAGTAGCTTAGTCTCTTGCAATTGATATTGATGTTTTTTTCCACCCTTTTCTTTCGGCTGTGACATTGCAGGTCTGGCCAACATGAAAGAAAGTAAACATATAGTTTACGTCACCTCTCCGGGGCAGAAGTCGGTGTGTAAGCGGACAATCTCACCTCCAGATTTGAACACGGTCAGCATTTATGTGGCACAAACATCACATTCACAACACAGAGAGAACAAAAAATAAAATGCTAACCACTTTGTCTTCCTTTGATGCATGCAGTCCAGGTAGCAGTGGGAATTGAGAAAAGTGAGGTATGAAGTGGAGCAAGGAAGGAAAGGGAAAAATGAAAGAGCATAAAAGGATATAAGAAACAGGGATGAAGAGAGGGCGAGTTTGTGACAGATTGTGGGAAAAGAGAGGAAAGGAGGATGTGGTGCAAACATTTGTTATTTACATTCTGCAGAACTGATACACATACTTCATATTCAGTGACAGAGTCTGAGGCGGTGGGGACGACAGTATGTGAATGTAAGTGACCACTGACATGTTTGGCTGCAATGACATGCATGACCCAGCTTGGCATGACCTGGGTGTGACTCATGACCTGTGACAACATCAGTATGAATCACAGCTCCTCAACACCAAGAGGAAACTGGGACAGCAAAAGCAACATGAAGTACTTTCCTGCACCACCCTCATCTTTACTAAAACTCCTTCTCTGGAACAAAAACCCTTCAACGTCTTTTAATTTTCATATATTTGCGTTTTTCATATATTAGATTTTATATAAGGCAAAACTAAAAAAATCTTTTGAATTATCGTTGAGCTACTTAACATTTTTTTCATTGAATTTTTCCTTTGATCTCAAGATACTTTAAAGAGGTTGTTGTTTTTATGTAATTCTTAATGTCATCAATACTGTAGATTTATACAACTACAATTTGATGAATTAATTATTCTATCATTTGTAATACACTATAATATGTCCATTTCCACCATGTTAGGCAAGGGGAATGCTCATGGCATAAATCAGTGTTTGGATGGTGTTTAGCCTGTTGCTGTGATGCCTTCTGCAGGGCACAGGGCAGCACTGCACAGCTCTGCCAATAGGAATTGATTAATTATTACAGTAAGCTGCTTACGAGCAAATAAAACTGAATGGCCTCATATTTTTACCCCATATTTTTTATTTTACTGACCCTTACAATGCCATAAATGAAAGTCCCTTCTCAGATAAGATGGGATTTTCAAAGTTTTCTTTATAGATAGGTTTGCAAGACACAAATAGATAATCTGTTTTATGACTAAAAATATAAATTGCCATACATAAAACACACACACATATATACACACATAAATTCACACCCACACACATAGGGTTAACAAATATGTATATGTATACCTTTTATAGAAACTACTACTGGTAGAATAATAACAATGTTTTCTTGTGTGTGTGTCTAATGTAATGCAGATGAACTGACCCTTTAAAGATAAAGGATTTATCTTACACAAGTATTGTGTATTTATTTTATTTTACACAAGGATTCTTGTGTACTAAATTACAAAAGTAGTGGTGGCAATCCTCTGTACCAGCTGTATTTTTGCTATTTCAATTGGATACATACATCTGATGAAGCAAGCTGTTGGACACATACATTTTTGGAGGGTATATTTATCCTCCAATTATTTTACAAAACAAAAGAAAGCCAAACTGCAAAACTGGAGAAAAACAAAGTGATGCTGATCTGGAGTAAATGAGCAAACTGTGAGCAGGAGAGAGGATTTTTAAAAAATCACCAAAACTCCCACTTTCCTAATCCTGTTATTCTGCTTGGCCTACTGGACAACCTAGGACAGAGGCAAGCACCACCAAGACTAAAGGAGCTTCATCACTTCCAAAGCATCCCTACCACACACACACACAACAATATACACACACACACTCAAATAAACACATACGGACACACACAACCTTTCACGAATATACACGCATAAAAGAAAATAATGAATGTTCTCTTATCCTTTATGAGGATTTTATAAATCAAATTGTGCCATGATCTGTTTTGGTTAAGTGGTTAAATTAAGTAGTTGCATTTTCACAAATCCTTTTGAAAGCTTAAGCTTTCCATAATAAAACGTGCCTTATTTGAAAAAAGATACTGATTTATGTTATTTTGAATCTTTTGATTCAGCTGAATGTTTAGCTTTATTTGTGTTATTTATAGATCACATTAACTCCATGCTAGTCTCTTGTTTTCCACGTTACAGCCTGCTTCTGTCAACGTAATATTAATGACTTTACCATCAGGGATACTATGTTTATCCCCAGGCCTTTGAGTTCATGTGGTGCCAGTGTGAGTAGAGGTCCAGCTGGGATGGGCGGATACTGAACAGATTGGGGACCAGCAGGCCAAGGGTGTAGTGCCCATGTCCAGGTAACAGAGTCAGGAGGAGGTCCTCTCTCTTGGGTTGGAGGCCAGAGAACGTTTGGATGGGAGAGGGCTGGGACTTAAAATAGCTCAAACATGTTTGGTTTATGGGTGGAGGCCAGACTGATCCAATCTGGTAGTCAGGTCTTAGATTCTTCTTAACGGTTTTGATTTGCTGTTATAGTGTGGGTCATTGATGTATAACAGTGTTGCCTGTTGTTTGTAGCGTAAGTGTAGCACTACTCAGTGTCTTTTTTCTTTTTAGCCACTTTGACTTTATTGATTAATTGCTTTATCTAATCTCCAGCAGGTTCTATCGAGTGATATATCACAAGTACAAGTTCGACTAACTTGACACTCATGGTCTTTTGATGATCATTTGAATTTTGATATTTTGGATTCATATTAAACACATGGAAAACACCTCTTTGGTGCCAATAGGCACATTTTTGAATAATTTTTTATTGTGAGCATGTTTGCAAACTGATGTTGTCATTTAGCTTAAAGCACTGCATAAGTTCAGCCTCACAACCGTGGCAGGTCTAGGGTTTTTCCATATCAGGGGCCATAAAAGAGCTATAATTTACACAGAGGGGCCAGAGATGTGTCCAACATCCCTCACAATTCCTAATTCAGTAAGGTGCTCTTTTAAGTCATTCCTTGTTCACTGTTATAGCTCTATAGCTTTGAGCAAATACACACATCATTGAATATGTTTTGAATATTGTTCATTGTTCAAGTACATTGTGTTCTTTAAATAAGCATAGAAAAAAAAAATTCTTAACAAATTGTTATAATTATTATTAGTATTGTTAGTAAGTGACTTGTTTATTAAAAGAACATTTACAAATCACTATAACTTCCCCAGCTACACTGCCACCCTCTTTAAAAAGCAGAATCAGATAAATGTTTAATGGCGAAAGAGTGCAACACTCAATCAAATCAAATACTCACTGCCAATAGGCTTGACTGATGTGTGTCCATATAACTTCAGTATGTCCCAAAACAGTTTCCATTTTTTTGACTAGTGACGTTCGATATTTACATTCGTCAATTGGAATTAGTGAAAGCAATTTTGGTGAAAATATATTATAATACTTGGGTTTGGATCAAATTGAGCAAAGAGATGTTGAAAGAAAATAAGTGGATGATGCTGTTAGAGTTGTTTGAGAAATTGTTTAGCTCCGGTCTTTGCTGTGAAACCAGGTTGGAATGTGATTGTTCTAAATGAGCGATGCCAACTGTTGTCCCTCACAACAACACAAAAAAAATGTCTCTAAGCTGTTTTCAGTATGGTAGTTTTTATGGAAAGGTTTTCACTGGCTTTGTTAGGACATGTTGCTTGAGGGGAGCAGCACTGTCACTGTGGGACATGCATGCTTGATGGCTGCAGTGCAGTCACAGGACACACAAGACAACACAGATGCTGTAACTGGTGTGCTTTCACGATCAAGCGATCTCAAGTGTTTCACTTTATAACCATTCCACAACACTAACCAGCCTCAGACTTAAGAAATGAGCCGATGACTGGTGCCAAGCCATTCTCCCAATACACTTTGGTCTCACCAAAGTGTGACCAGGGAGCAAAAAAGCAGACGTCAACAAACACACAGAAGCGGAAGGACCAACAGTACAACTACAGCCGGAATGAGGTGAGCACACGAGGAAGAAAGAAGATGTCAGAGGTCAAGTTTCTCACATTGTTGGAGCGCAGAGAGACCCGCCCTCCACAGCGAGCACAGAATTTGGTCTGGCAATAGGAGCAGTGGTGACCGCAGCCGTCAGCAAACTTGGTCTTGCGGCAGATTCCACAGGTGGGCGCATCGTCCTTCGGCTGGGTCTGCTGACGCCGTGTGTCCGCCCCGATGCGACGCACCTCCTGTTTGTAGCTCTCAAACTGCTGGTGCAGTGTTCTAAGAGAGAGGGAAGAGAAAAGTTGAACATTGCCCGTTAGTTGTACATCATGGACTATATGAAATATTAGTAATTTACCTTCTAGCACAGTTCAGATCGTCCTGTATCCACACATTTACAAAAACTAAAACAGAAAAGGACCTGGAGGGATTTCTGAATCAGTGATTCATTTTTTGGACTGAATAAACCGAAACACAGAAACACAAAGCAGTGTAATGCATGTGTGTGTTTGAGAACAACATTTCAGTTGGGGCTAAATAACTGGCAAGTAGAGCACCACTTGAAAGGTGCCTTTCAAAAAAACCATGCACGCAATAAAAAGAAACTTCGGCTCAGTTTTACTCGGTGGCTCACAGCCTTTCCCCTCTGCTTCCTGGGATGTCTATGATGAAAATAGCCCAAGTGTGAATTGAAAATCAGGACATGTGGAAACAGGCACAATGTTGTCTCAACACAACTGTCAAAGGAATACAGCATTAGCATAGCATGGCTCTAATATAGGGGACCCAGACAGGCACTTTAATTACCTCGCTGAGTGAGAGAGATAGAGAGGAAGGAGATGGCTTCATTCACAGCCTTTTAGTTAATTTGCCTATTTGTGGAAGTAGACAAACTCTGGTTAATTCTCTGGCAGCACACTGACTTCACAGTCGTGTCTGCAAGTCATTTGCTAAACTGAGACATCTAGACCATGTAGCGCACTGGCATTTATACATTTGCACATTTGCTGAAGTAAAAATGAGTCTTTCCCACTGAATCTCTTCACCCTCAAAAGAAAGTTGAGTAAGTGGAAGGCTGGCTATTAGCAGAACATTGATCACCTCGAGAAATCCTGCACAATTCTTAAAATACAAGTGTAACAGAGCAGTTGATTAACTAGAATCTATAATCACATGTTGCCTTATCGCAAGGCAACTTTCAACTTAGTCATTTTGTCCAACCAACAACCAAACAATCCAAAAATATTCTGGTTACATTGATCACCTGGCACTGTTGAAAGTAGACATGTCCTCCTGTCTACAGTGCTCAGCTGCCGGCTAGGAAAGAGGTAGAGTACATAACAGCTGATCTGTTGTCAGCAGCTTTTTGTGGTCGAAATAAAACCAAGAGCTGTCCTCCACCCTCACCCATCCAAAGTCCAGGAACGATGTGCCTTCGCAGAATACTGATTTTCAGAGTACTATTCAGAGAAAAGCTCTCTTTTTACAAAAAAAACGCCCCCATCAACAAAACTTTACATAAATCCCACAAAATACACAGTTCTACAGTCAATAGAACTATTTCTATTCCAGGGAATGAGTAGACAGAGGTAGTTCTTCTTCACTACAGCCTTTCTAGCTGCCTGTGGCGAGTGCTATGGCGCAGACACAGCAGACTGCCACCAAACACAGTTGGACCAGGGAGGTGACGAGCAGACTGGGACACATCTTGGCCAATCAGCTGACATGGGCAATGGTTGGGACAGTAATTATGTCACAGGAAATGTTGAATGAAATGTGTACTTTCTGTAAAAATACACTGTTAAGGTTACAGAATGAAACTCTGCAACACAAAGCCTAAGCATCGTACATGGTTTTCTAAAAAAATTGCTGAAGGTGTGTAAGGAAAGCATGAAAGATAACCTCGTACAAATTAAATACATGGTAATCAGAGTACAGTTTAATTTTAAAAATCAAGATTGTATACTTTTTTCTACGTTTGCATTATTTATTCAGAAATTTAAACAAAGTTAAACTTAATGCTTGCTATTCAAACTGGTTTCCTAGCAAGCTACCTACTAAGCCAAATAGTTAGTTTGTGAACTGTAGATGAACCTGTTAGCGTTGCCAGTATAGTAGCTATAGCTTTGTTAAACAACCATTTGGAAACCCCTAACTTTTGGTATGTGAGCTAGCTTGTGGCTAATCCGAACCCTGTTATTTATATCTACTTGACTCATTTGATCTTAAGGGGAAACAGAGAAGGTAAGAACTGCCTTATCTGGTGCTATATTTTAAGAGGATTATTTGCATGACAACAAGAATCATTCCATGAACGTACAAATTCACATAGTTCGATTTTTGATTTGTTTTGCTTTTGATGTTATCGAGTGGAAAATAAAATGTGAAGTCTATAAATTCAAATACACTCATGGAATGTATGAATTTGAATTGCACGTGAATATTATTTTTCACTCAAAACTATTTAAAGAAGTCTTTGATTGAGCTGAAATGTTGATAAATGGATTCTGGAGTCGACACAAACCTAAACTAAACTAATCCGTACGTAATTCTAATGGAAAAAGGACATGACACAGCTACAGCAGCAACGTCATCAAAGTGACATTTGACCCCGAGAAGCTATCTATCCTGCCAATGGGAGTCCAGAGGCTGAGCCAAGCCCAGGCACCATGGGAACAGCTGTCAGAAACAGAGGGTGCACAGGCAGTTGTCATGGCAACATGGTGGCATCAAGTGCTGGGTGTCAGCAGGAGTCAGTGCACCAGCTGTTGCTGTTCTTAGAGCCATGGTTTCATCAGTCTTTTCTACTGCTTCCACACATTCAGCAGACGTGCATTGGTAAAGCAGCACAAGGTGACTTTTTAAATTGGTGTTCTCAGCCCAAATCACGAGGGAGCTCTGCAGCAGTGAGGAGTGCCTCATCCTCTTTGACGAAAAATGTCTACATTAAAAATTCTAACGTCTGGTCTGGACTATAATCTCTTTAGAAAAAGTCATTCAACACAAAAGTGTCTCCTAGATGTCAGCAGGTCAGTGAACATTCATTAAAATCTGGACCCCACAACATTAGATGTTTTATAGTATGTTCTCATATACCTTGATTTTAGTTACTTTCATAATTTGTCAAAAATGTTGTTGTGGTTGTAACAGTTTGTTTATTTAGCCATTTGGGGTCAGTAAAACAAGTTGAAAACACAACAACTGACATACTGTCATGTCGATAATAGACTCATGGTCATTAATGAGTTTTGATTCATGCTTCTGTGCCCTTGAATTCACAAATTTTTTTGTTTGCTCTGTCTGGGCCTCCACCAACGTGAATAACTATAACAGCTATGTTGAACAGAATTAATATGCTCAGGCCAGCCGCCTGCTGCCACTGGAAACCAAGACAAGGAGCTGAAAGATGCAAAAAGGTTTTAACAGAGCCCATTTCACCGTGTGGTTATTATGGAATATTGATTCATCCAGCTTCAAATCATAATCACTGCATTTGTATCTGTAGCCTAGTTCTTAGTTCAGACAAACGAAGACAAACATTATGGCTCCAGTTTTCTTTCTCAATTTTGAAACTGCTTCACAGTGCATCATGTCAGTGACAAAGAATGTGTCATGGTAACATGCTCTCACCAAGGGTGCAAACGGAAAGTGTCAGACTGGCACAGAATGGTGAAATCCACAAATATAGATATACTGCACAATTTCTAGTCACAATGACAATGTCAATGACAGCTGGAGAGTTACAGGTGAAGAAACGATATGCAAATAAAACACCTACAGTATCCACCCAACATGTGCAACCTCACCAACCTCGCATTGTTAAATGTGCACCCTATTTAAGGACAATGAATAGTCCAGATTTCTGAGATCCCTGTCCTCTGAGTCAGCACACAGCTCCCATATTCATCCGTATCCACTCTGTGAGACACAGGGAGAGATGTGTTCTCAGGTAAGGACACGTTCTTGGTGTTCACTCTACTGTGTGTTCATTGACTACATGCCCGAACCTCACTGTGGTTCAGCCACCATTCCTGGGATCACAGGTGGTGGAGGAGCACTGAAATATTTTGTTGCAGCAGATACAATCTTTCTTCAACTGATTTCACTCAAGAGCAGGGAGAGAATATTTGCATTGTTAGTCACTTGTGTAGATAAACTCACAACCCTTTTAAAGGCCCATGTCCTTTTTTCCAGTTAACTAATTTCTCAAACGCCTGAATTATGTTGTGCTAATGTTAACTCTTTACTGGATATACACTGTGTTGATGTGTGGACTTGACAGGTGACATATACAGGCTCCTCTACTACTACAACTACAGACACATTCAATCACAGAAAGCTATCCTGTCAAAATGGACCCAGCAGGCTGACCAATAGGAGCCTGGGGTGGACAGATGGGTCAACAAATCACATGAATTTTATACAGGAGACTGTTGTTTCCAATGAGAATCTGATAATCCGAATGTAACCATGACAGCGAAGGTCCAACCAAACTGTATCCTCCAATCAGTGACGGTACCTCTCCATGTTTATTTTTGTTACCATGCCACAAGGTAAACACACCTTTTGGATTGGATTGTTGAGCACTTCACACAATTTTGTATTGTTCCAATTTCCTGGTACAGACCTTTTTCCCTTAAGATGCTTTTGACTCATAATATGTATCCTTGCTTCGCCATGGGGTTCATTAAGTTTGTCATGTTCCTCCCTTCCTTCTCTTTCTCTCAGTTTACTGGCGGATTGCCACCAACTCCCGGGACCTGGCAGCAGGAACTCCTCGGCTCCCAGATCAAGGCTGAAATTTGCTGCACATCCAGTTGTCAGAATCCTTTCCCATGAAATACAGCCACACTTCCAACCATTTAGTTTTAGGCATTTTGTTGTTATGTCGACTCGAGTTTGCGATAGCTACTAGCTAAATGTAGGCTATCACCACAGGCTGCCAGAGCCAGAGTGTGTTGTTACCAGAGTTAAGTGCTGTGTTAACTAGACACGTGCAGTGATGTTTATGGTGCCTGTAAGCAAAGCAACTATTTTAGTACAAAGCTCAGGCACTGAACTGAACTGAGGCACCAAAATCAGCATTGTGATTCGGTCCTGTAGGTACCGGCCATGTAGGAACCGGTACCTGATTTCTGTACCCAACCCTACACATATACACCCAACCCTGTAATGTAACAACAGAATTAGTGACTTCATTTCTATAAAAGCAGAATCTACTGTAATGTGTTACTAACGCTGTTGGCATGTGGCCATAGCAGACTGTGACTAGAGGAGTTCAAGTGGTGTGAACCAGCTGAACTGTGGCTGTCTCCTCTCTCTAGGTCAATGCCATGGGCCAGGAGGCACAGCCAGAGAGCTAGATGTGAGTTAGCCCTGCTTTGGCTTTGTCAAAACAAGTGTGCAAATGAAAACACATACACATATACACACACAGACCCATACCCATGCAACGTAAAAAAAAAGAAAAGTAAAAGACATAAAACCTAAGCATGTATGGGTTTGAATTTGCCTAATGCTACAAATATTCAGCTGATCATGTCCAAGGAATCTCTCCCTTCCTCCCTCCCTATCCTGTTTCTTCCCTCTTCTCTTCCTTCTACCCATCTCTCTCCACTGGTGTGGAGTTGTTAATTAGCACCGCTATGAATACATTGCCCAAGGATGGAAAGGGGAAGGCTCTCTGTGTGTGTTTGTGTTTGTGTTTGTGTGTGTGTGTGTGTGTGTGTGTGTGTGTGTGTGTGTGTGTGTGTGTGTGTGTGTGTGTGTGTGTGTGTGTGTGTGTGTGTGTGTGTGTGTGTGTGTGTGTGTGTGTGTGTGTGTGTGTGAGAGAGAGACTATTTCTGTCCCATCAGCTGATTCCTGGTGACGGCAAGACTTTCTCCGTTGGAGACACAAAAAGTTAAAGAAATAGTTTGTATGTTTCTGCAGAAATAGCTGAAACTGTCATTGCACAAAGTGTGATGAGACAGAATGGGCTTTGTGGGGCATTAGACTCTGCAAAAATAAGTTATAAAGATTAAAGAGCCAACGGGAAGTGACATGTGTGTCCTGCTTGAGATTTAATGACCTAAAGAAGAAGCCTTTCACAGTAGCAGCTGGGGACAACAGACCAGACTATTTATGAATAACCAAGCAACATTCTATCTCTCTCTCTGTTTCTCACACCAGAGGGTGCAAGTCCACTTGTCAAGATTTGGCCGAATTGAAAAAGACAGAATAGACCTGCTCCTGTCGGCCGTTATATTGTACATCATTAAGATTGGAAGGTTGCATTGTTTCTGGGCAGCTGTGGTACAGGAGAAAGAGCAGGTCATCCACTAACCAGAGGGTTGGCAGTTCAATCCCCGTCTCCCCCAATGTGCATGCCGAAGTGTCCTTGGGCAAGATACTGAACCCCATGATGTATGATAGAGAAAGTGCTGCACGTGCGTGAATGGGTGGATGGCAAAACTGTACTGTAAAGTGCTTTGAGTGGTCATTAAGACTAGAACATTGATTAACGTGATTGATTACCATATTTTTGCGGGTCAGGTGGTGCAGATTGACTGAGGTATGTGCACGTATTAGAGCACTCTGACACACATCACTTCTGCCTGTTAGCATCTAAATCCTACTAACAATCTACAGCAAAGCTTCAGCATATTTCTAGGATCATTCATGTTTGCCTGAGAAGAAAACAGCCACTGACGTGTATGTATTTGATACATATTTGATGGCATCCGATGATGTATACCAGTAACCTATAGAGCTCATAATTTGCTTCTTGCTACAAGATAAGGCTTATTTACAACATTTCCTCTTTTAAATTATATTACATTTTCAAAATGGTGGTTACAACAGCAAGTGGTATGTTGTCTGTCTGTCTGTCTGTCTGTCTGTCTGTCTGTCTGTCTATCTGTCTGTCTGTCTGTCTGTCTGTCTGTCTGTCTGTCTGTCTGTCTGTCTGTCTGTCTGTCATACACTGTAATTCAAGCAATTTACATATTGATTACCCCAAACTATAATGTGATGGGACCTTGTAGGACCATGGATGTTCCAGTTCTGAAAAGTTACTTAAATAATGTAGTTAGCTTACGACATGCCTGTTTAGGAACTTAAGGTAGCTAGGGAAGCCATTCATGCTTTAATCCACTCCTTACAGGTTTTGTTTTTGTTAAGACAAAAGAAACAACACTATTGAGATATGAAGTAGAAGTACTGCCTCATACACATCATTAGAGAATGTGGACAACATGCAAGGACTGTGATTGGACAATCACTGTTCAGGGGCGGGGCTCAGCAAACTGAAACCAAACACTGGCACATTTGTCAAAGTTTTTATATGAACGAAAAAAACAAGCATGTTGTATCAATAGTCCCAACACTGATGACAGCACAGTGTTGAATAAAAACATCTCTGCTTCTAAAGGGAGCTAGAGACCAGGGAAGACGACAGACATGTTGGCACATGCTGTGAGGCAGCAAGAGGAGGAGGAGTCGGGGGAAGGAGAAGTGATCAGGGGAGATAAATGAAAGAGAGCAGACAAAGACAGAGAGAAGAGACAGTGGGGTAAAAAAGAGAGTCCGGAAGATGAGGCGAACAGGTGAGGGGTGTATTGACGATCCCAGAAGTCTTGCCATCTCAGAAAGAACTGGATAGACAAACAGATGTCTGCAGGGAGAAGGAAGAGGTGGTGATGGAAGGAGAACGAGTGAAAAAGCAAAAAGATGAACAAAGAGAGCCAAGATGGAAACACGCGTGGGCCAGAGACCATCGGAAGAGAGAAGGCGATGCATCCGGAGCCACTCTATAAATACCACTTGAGAAGAGGAGTGGATGATAGAAAGAGGATGGAGACAGAATGATAGAAAGAAGATGGGCAGGATGAGAACAAGGAGAGAAAGGAAAACAATAGATGTCAACGACGCTGGTTTATAAAAGCAAGCACATGAGTAATATTTAAATGCAAACAGTGTTATGTGCCGAAACAACGAATAAAAATACATAACGTTCCTGCTAGAGTCAGCGTGGTCAGTGAGGAAAATAAGTAAGAGGGGGTAAAGAAAAACAGCAGTTCGATGCTTTACCAAATGCAAATATTGTTTTGTTGTCTTGTTTGCCTGCTATGATGTCCTGCATTTTTACATATTTGGGCTCCTCAGTCAAAAGGATAGAAAAGTGGGGCTAACGTTATAACGTCAGCAGATATAAAGCACCCAGAGGGTCAGTGTGTATCTATCTTTAAGGCAGCGAATTCTCAAACAATCTGGTCAATCCTTCTCGGCTTGATAGGGTTTGATTCCCAGCTGTCAATCTTTCCAGGATTCAATGTCACAGCTACATCTCCTTATACGGACATAAAACTGTCAATTTAGTACACAACCTTTAAAGCAGCAGTAATAACGACACATAAATCTACGTCTTCTGCTGTCTTTGTTGTTTATTTTTGGTAAAGAATCTCTTGGAAGGTCATGAGATTTTGCAGAAAAAGAGGCTCCTTTATAACTGAAGTGTTCCAAACTCTGCCACTTGCACTTCTTCTGAATAGTGAAATGTGTCCATTGCCAGTATGTCCTTTGTAACACTTTTCATTGGAAGGAACAGGCCACACTGAGGCCTCATTGACATGAGTCTTGCATGAGCCAATCACAAGTGAACAGTCCAGGACACAGGGGTAAATGCACTCAAGATGCATTTAGACACATGGTAATGAACAGGGCCTGAGGTCGTACTGGTCCCTCTCAACCATGAGCATGAAACATGAACACCATGAGTACCAAACTCATTAGTCTTGAGGACACTGACAGAATTATGTTAGTACTACTGAGTATGATTCATGTTATAAAACATGTTATAAAAGTGGCACATTTCAGTACCTGGAGGCAAAAGAGAGATTAACATGGAGTCCACACTCCAGATCAGTGGGTGACGGTAGTAGATCCAAAAACTGAAGAAGAAGAAGAAGAAGAAGAAGAAGAAGAAGAAGAAGAAGAAGAAGAAGAAGAAGAAGAAGAAACTAACATGACAATACAGCAAGTGTTGTTTAACTTTTCAGAACTTGACACAGACAACGCTCACTGCAATTTCTGTGAAGCCAAATGCAAATCCGGCCATGGTAACAGACTCTGGTAACACAGACTGAATCCTTCTGCTACACACAGCCAAGCAGCTTCAGCCCGTCTTCATTCTGCAGCAGCAGACAACAGCCGCCCCTCCCAGAGCCAGTGCCTGGATGTTGATAACTCTTTTTATTGATGCTATAAGTGTTTTACCCATATCTATGAAGCAGAGTGCTTTTCTGGCATTGTCAGAGTGAGTATGTGTGCATATTTGTGTGTCTCCATCATTCTGTCTCTCTCCTCTTCGTGCATTTATATTTTTCTCATTTCCCATTTATATATCTCTCCCCCATTTCCTTTCCTTCTTAACTTGTCATACCTCACTCTCCCATGTCCTCAGTACTGTATATTGAATTCCACATCGCATTTCTCCCATCGTTTTCTCCACATCGCTGTATACAGTATATACAATTCACTCTGCATTGTCCCCTCTGTTTCTTCCTCTCTTAAATACTGAGACACACACATACAGTACACAAATCACATGCAGTGTACAAAGCATCTGACCTCACACAGCCTGCTGGGTGATGTATAAGCCATGACTCTACTTGATGGAGTAGTTGTGCAGTAATTACAGGCAGCCTCTAATCCCCTCACTCTATCCGAACAGCCTCAGCTATAGCTGCCACTGCCTCAGTTGCCCCCCCTTCTTCCTCATCATCTTCAATTCCTCCTGCTCTTCACTTGATTTCCCCCTCACCAACCTCCATGCACAGTGATCTACAGATGAAATGATGGTGTAATGAAGATTATTCATTTATGATTTTTTTTAAATGACTTCTACCCCGTTACATTGGGCCACACACTTCTCGCTACTTTTCCATGTCTACGATATATACATTTTAACACTTTGAGCTGAGGGGACACTGTGATTTCCCGACAGTGTACTGTCCGGGCCACACTGGCTGCGTGAGCCAACAGTTGCGCATCTGCTGCAGGTATTGATAGTTTTTTCATATGTATATTGTCTTTTATCAGTTCTGCATATGGCACTGAAACGACACCATGTGGATATATTTGTGCTCTTCCCCTGTTTATCTCACGACCTAGTTTGGAAGATGTATACCATATGGCATTGAGTTTTTTTTGTTTCATTTATTGGAATATTATTTTATTTTTGAATGTCTGCATCTTCCTATCTTGGTTTAAATAGGTTAACATTTAGTTTTAGAAACAGAATGCATGTGCACACACAATGCAGGCTGCACCCAAGCCTTTCCTATGAGGATTCAGTGAAGTTTTTTTCTTGATGTTTGAAAGCAAACAGTGCTGAACAGCATGTATTTTGGCATTTGCCTAGTTTTGAATGTCACTTTATTACAATCTATTACAATTTATTACAATCAATGTGCACTTTACATTGTTATTACGTCTTAATATCCTGTTTGAATGCAATACATTCTAAAGAAGTGACTCACTATGTGAGTAGTTTTTTACTGTACTTGAGTCATTATAATTATAAAGTAACAATACTTTTACTTGAGTACTGTTTACTGTACCCACCACTGCACACATGCATACATACATACACAAAATGTAGTATTCAATTGTTCCTAACTGGACTAAAATAAGATTAAACCATATCACACATAAAAGAGACACTGCACTCCTTACTACTATGTGTTAGGGTTAGTATTGCATCAACTTGTAAATATTTTCAAAGGGGCAGTAGAAGTATTTTGGAAAAAAATATTCAAACCTTATTGTGGGGTAAATTCATCAAACTTTTTCTTTTTCAGAGAGCCTGGTCAGCCGGAGCAGAATGCATTCTCATTAAACTTTAATGCTGGGGAGGTCTGGGAGCACTAAAGAGGCCACTCACCGAGCCTCACTCAGGTCTCTCCCTCTCAACACATAACTCACAATCCCACCCAGCCACACAGTGCGAGCCACCATTTCTTCCCATCCTCTCAGGCCACATCGGTTTTCACTGTCACGTTACGCTCCTCTCAGCCTGTGCTGCTGTGGCTAATGATCAACACACCAACACGAGGCTGTTTCTCAGTTCCCACAGGATAGTGACAAACCACTGATTTTAAGGGGTTTCAGGACATTTGTCCTGGTAGATAAAAAAAAAAAAAGAACAGATACAAATATACATTTAGTGTGAAATTAAGTGTAGGTGTGACTGTGATTTTAAATATATGTTCCATGGCCGAAAGCTGATTCAAAGACCCAAATATTTTAACAACATGATTGTTTAACTCCCAGTCAATCAACTATTGTTGTGTTTATAGATGTAGTCCCTCTCACACACAAGAAGTCATAGTACAATCCTTGGTAATAAATTTACTGCACTGCCTATGAAACGGTTGCTGGTTTCACTGTATACTTTGGTAAAAATTCTTATGGTTAGTTGTACTGTTTCAATATTTAACTAACATAATTACAGTGGTGGTTTGGTTGATACTGTCCAGCATCACCCAAAGTTCGCAGGTCTTCAAGGTACAGGCACAGCAAGCGACGTGCATTTGTTGTGTCTTGTCAAAACGTGGTGGGAGCAGCGTCAGGCAGTGTCTTGAGTCAGTTAATCCACTTTGCTGTCGGGTGGAACACACAGACCTGTCGGCTAATTATTCCAGAGTGGTGATTACTTTGGTGTGTTTTGTACGGTTTGGTTCCATAGGTCAGTCTGTGTAATACTGGACCCCGTTCTTTACAAAGATCCAAGATGATGGCTCTATAGAATCTGTATCAGATGATGAGTCTGTCACCATCAAGGGCCAGGAAATCTAAACACTTGTTTCCAACTAACCCTTCAGTGCCACTGCATCCATCACGCAGCATTACGCACGAGTGTCATGGTAGTATTTAAGTTTACAGCTATCGGACCGATTACTTCACACATAAGTGGGATCCTAACCTCCACTCTGGGATATTATTTGGAAATTAAAGTTTAATTTGGAGGTCTCCAGTGCGCTGCTCTGTCTTAAATTCACCTCCTCACGTCTGCCTCACCACTTTCCTGTCTCCAAAATGTTCGTACGCGTGGGTTTGAGTTTGCATACAAGTACGCACATTCACCCGTCATGTCTGTTTTTATAGATCCCAACATTTGCATGAGAAGTGGCGTACGCACAAAATGGGGTCTAAAAGATGGGTACGCAACGGTTATAAATGAGACCCCAGAAGTGTAGGAATTAAGATCATTGGGCAAATGTGAAGCATATGTTCTACTTTTAGTGCCAACATTCAGTGTCAGTGCCACTGCCACTGATAGTGTGTTTCAACAAGGTTTCCAACCTGAAGGTGGTTTGTTCCCTCTGATATGAACTACAGCACCCCGACAGGCATACTGGACCTTTGTTGTCATGGTTACAATAATAAATACGCAGAGCATACCAGCCTACAGGACCTCTGGGAGAAGTACAACACAACATGAAGCTTTTTGAGACATGCGACAAAGAGGACAGACTGAAGGACAAACAGATGTCCCACAAACACAAATCATGTACACACACACACACACACACACACGCACACACACACACACACACACACACACACACACACACACACACACACACACACACACACAAACAGTTACCCCACCCATCCACCGACTTCCATTCCTCCAGGTGTTACAGATACACCCGACTGCCTTTGAGTTCTTTTAATTAAGAGCAAAGTGTGAAGATCCAATTCAGCACACTTTGAATACAATACACACACAAACACTCACAAAAAGCACATAGACTCACACTCTCTCCAGCTGTTTGGAAAAAAAGAGCGGAGGCTAGCTGCAAGGAAACAGGACAAGCTGCACAGTAACAAAGGCAATCTGTCTTAGCAGGAGCTGACTTTTCCTTCTGCAAGCTTTCATCCACAGGCCAACAAAACAGCAACACCATCTGTGTTTGTGGTGCAGTTTGTGTGTCACTTGTCATAAGTACTGCAGCACAAGTGTTCTCAGATATACAATATAGACACGATGCCTGCATTCCTGTGTGTGTGTGTGTGTGTGTGTGCGTGTGCGTGCGTGTGTGTGTGAGCAGGGTTGTGACAAACACTATATGAGCTTGCATGTATTGACCTATGTAAAACAGGAAGGCACATACACATTCATACACAAAAATGCACCAGCATACAAAAACATACATCTGCACACTTGGTCACAATGCAAACATTTCACACTATAGCTAATAAATGGAATTCAACAGTGGGCCAAAACTAAAACAGGTTAACAAGGAGAAAAAAAGCTTGGGAACATCAACAGCAGCCAGTGAAGTGAATATTTAAATATTTCAGGAACTGCTTCCAAGTGTGAGCTATTTTCAGACCTGATCCATAATTCAACATTAGCATTTTTCCCCCACAAACCTTGAAACCCCGAGGTCTGCTCTGGAAAATGCTCCTCCTTATCCCAGCTGAAAGATACCAACTTTGGGTTTAGTGGAAATCATTTTCCCTTTTCTTTCACTCTAGAGACATAATTAAGTGACTTCATATGATTCTAGCTAATGCTGTTGATTCCAGCTAGCCAGCTAAAACTATCCTGAACAGACAGCAGCAGATATCTGAAACAGGGTAAAGATAAACAGTTAACTAATCATATCATAGGAACAACGGCTAAAAAAGCACAGTGGATACAACAGACATTTAGAGCCAGGTAAAAGCAAGTCTACTTCAACAGGAAGAAGCGTTAGCTTCACTTTGTGCAAACCTTTTGTCAACACTACAATGAGCCTAAGGATTGAGTGGGTATGTTTGTAAGTCTGAAACACTTTTTGTTTTATTGTTGAAATCCTTTTATTGTCCCAAAAGCCATCGATAGATAAAGTTGTCTGAAATAAAAAAGAAACAGCCGGTGTCTGTGGCCCTCACAGGACTTAATAAACACAACCAATCATTTCATTTGGACCGGATTGCTCACTAGCGTACCTGTCTGTAATCTAACCGACGTACCAGCATGTGCACAACCTGCCCATGCTCTCACTGAACAATGACCTTCAGCCGAAGATACATACACCGCTGAAGCAGAGACAAGAGCTAGCGAGTGAGTCTTGGAAAAGTCTTCTTCTAGCAGTTGTCAGTGCAAGTTTTGGGGAACTAGCTTTGACATGAGCGCCGATGTGAGGGTTGGGATGTATTGGTTACATTTTTTCATGTGTAGCCTGATCTTGCTATCTTTTTCAGGATTACCAGATTCCAGATGACCTAAATTTCTAGGCCAATTTTTAATCTGCAGAATCAATTATCCTTCTTCCATCTTTGTTCATACATTTACAGTTGTGACGACCCCCTCCACCCTCACCTGGACACTAGATGTCCCTGGGCTTTATTCCCCTGAGCTGTTGGTGGAGGTGACGTCAGCTGCATCAGTGCTCACCTGAGCTCGGTGTGCTCTGCCCTTTTAAAGCCTTGCCTCATTCATGCCTCGCTCTCTCTGGGGGGAGGTTGGTCTCCCTGACTCCCAACAGCAGCATCGATTTTTGTTTGCCTTACAAACACACTCCACTCACCCATACATGCTTTACATGACTGACCTACTGATTCCTATACGTTGTATTAATTATATTATGTTTTTGTTAAAATAAATGTCTGTATTTGTAGCAGCCAACTCGTGTCATCTCCCTCCTTGTCTCAGGCTGTGATACCTAAGCAGAGGATGTATGTTATTTGTGTGCTGTCCAAGAGGTTAAAAATTCAATGTGTTTAGGAATTTGTGCTGTAACAGTTAGTAGACATACATATGCAGAGCTAGACATTTCATTTAATCACTTTTGTCTGTTAATATTGACACTATCGCTTTTACAACATGAATTTCAACATTTGGTGTAATGAGACTGACCATTAATAGTTGGAGCAGTTTAACACGTTTCTTGAAATGTTAAAATTGGTTGTAACTAAAGTCATGAGCTAAACAGAAACTCAACATACTGTCACACTACACACATAGACCGGAAAGAGAGTTTGTATTGTCGTTTTCAGACATGACCTCCGGGTTTTAAAACCCGGAGAATTGGCTACGGAGTTTACCTCAGAGTTTTTACCTCAGAGTTTTTACCTCAAAGTTTGTCTTTCACACATGCACAACACAGCAGGAGGTTTTCTGCACAGACTCGTTCACAACAGCATCAAATCCATATTATTCAGGCGAGAGATGGAGCAGCCGGTGCAGCACACAGAGGCAGGAAGTGACGTATTAAGTCTGCTGCGTAGATCACGTGATCATGTTAACAGCACCTCAACACTGTCGTCGGCTCTTATCACTCAAACTCTCTTGACATCTGCGTCGGTGTCTTCAAGTGTGTGTCACCGCTTTTTCAGCGGGAGATATTTCTTTTTAAATTTTTGCATCAGTCGCGTGTTAGAAGTATCACCCAGTAGTCACCGCAAAGCCTAGAGCCACATGATGAACTGAGACAAATATCCATCTTTTTCGCCAGACTAGTAGAGTTTTGAAAAAGAGTGAGCTTCAAGACTCACTTATACAATTAGCATTGTGTTTAGTCCATGAGTTTTGCCATGTTTGCTGTCTTGGCCTCATCTTTGCCCTCCGTCATGCTAGCTTGCGAACTTGCTAGCCCATGCTAGCTTGCTAACTTTTTAGTCTCTGTGTCTTCAATACCACAACAGTAACATTAATATTACCATTAATATTTGTCCTCTACAGCAGAAGTGTTCTTGTGATTTAACCTTTTGAACACATATGGTTTCCCACATTGTAAACATAAGCTCCATTAGAAGGCAGCAGAATTCTCAAGCATCATTTGCCATTTGAACTGTTTTTAATATACAAATATCAACTTGTAGATCTTTAAGGAGAAACAGTCAAACAGACTGAAACCAAACTGCACACATCCAATCAGAAGTCAACCTATTTCCCCTTATAATGAAAACCTTTTGCTTTGACCTTGTCACCACCCTACAGCTGACCTCTTGGTGGACACTAGCGACCTCATCAGACAGTAGACGGGGAGGGGGCTTCGCTGCCCTTTAAATGCACCCTGTAGCCTCCTGCCTTGGGGAGCCCTGGGACAGAGAGATTAGCAGTTTGTGTGTGCATGTGTGTATGTGTGGGGACCCCTTACAGAAGCTCTTCCCATTCATTCTGTCTCCCCTTTTCCACTCTCTTTCCACTGCTCTAATCCTTAAAACCTTTAAATCCTCCCTCCACCTGTGCTCCGGGTCCGGATTTCTGCGTCTGTCCATCTGGTGTCAAGGAACAAACTCTGTCAAATCTGCACCTTGTACATAGATAAGATATTGTTCAAGAATTTAAGAAATGTTACCAAAACTACTATCAAAGCCAGAAATAAATTCCAGTAAATTCATCGAGTACTACCGCTTATACTGTCTTCTTGTACTTCTCTGCCTTTATAGCAACAAAAGTGCCTCCATTAACCCCACCCTCCCCCACTCCAGCCTTAAGGCCCTGTGTGTATGTCCACCCACGTCTGAAATGTCTACAACCTCTCTGCCGAGGGCATCAATATTTTACACATTGTTTCTATATTTACATTTTGGAACCCACAAAAGCTCCCAGGAGTGGATGGGAACTTGGAGCATTGGGCGGCAGAGAAAAGACTCGACCTGAGAGTTGTTTCTTTTGACGTCACATCCTCGCAGGGGTTGGTCACTGCCGGTTCAGCATTTCACTCACTCCTCACTGCATGAAAGCTCTCATCCACTAACATCCGCTGGATTAAGAAGTCAATAGTGGTTTAACAAGTCAATGGAAGAAGCCTCTGAAGTCAACAGTGCACTAAACGTGGACAGTGTGAGCGTTAGCGCAGTGAATCTGTGCCGACTTCTAATGATATGACCAGAGCAAATTATCAGCGGCCAAAACCAGGTGTTCTGGCTCAGCAACACATCAGGCCAATCCAGCTCCTCTCGTGCTGGAGGTTAAACTCACGACAGATAAAGCCCCATATCAGTCGAACCTTATCACTGCCAGCTGCTCAGGTCTCAGGGAACCACTTTGAACAGTGCTGACCAGGTGCAATAGTCTCCACATAAGGTACAGAATGTTCTTTTTGGATGTGAATTTTCACTGCTGCTGAGAAAATCATCGATGGCTGTTGTTTATGGCACCTCTGTCAGTGAAGATTAAGATGACAACACTAACATGTGGTTTAAATGCCCATAGGTTTGGCTATACTAAAGAAATGACCTACGACCTTGTTAAAACAAAATAAATACAAAATAAATGATATAGTTAAAGCAAAGGTTACTTAAGTAGCCTGATCAACAGACTGAACTGCAATTTCATATCAATCCGATGTTTTGCTCATGTAGTCTGATTACTGTTTCACCCATTAGAGCAGGTCATCTTTTCCATGATGATCAAAAAATGTTAGATAAATGTTAAACGGTCTGTATTTATAAAGCTCTTTGCTAGACTTGCCATTCACCCATTCATACATGCAATCATACAGTGCATCACTATGAACAGGATTTTCTCATCACACATCACTCAGCCATCATGGGCAATTTGGGGCTCAGTATGGGGGAGACTGGGATCGAACCACCAACGATGTGGTTAGTGGACAACCTGCTCTACCTCCTGAGTCACACCCTCCTCGACTTACAATCAATTCTGTCAACAAACAACAGGCTTTACAGATGTGATAATCAATTCCATCAGTGTTGCCATTTTCTGTTTCTCATGAATGTAGCTTTCAAACATACTTACATGTATGGAAGCTGTAATCATACCTTTATGTATTTGCGTACATACAGGTATCTATCTGGCTATGTAGGAGGAGGACCAGTCTTTTGAACCTTCTTCAAAGGTGTGGAACCAAATTCAGGTTTTAGACTTGGATGACTTCAATGATATGAGAAAACGTATGAGGCTGACAGAAAAAAGAGAGTTTGTTAGAAAGCACATAACTGACACCATGGGACAATAATGTGCTTTCAATGGCTCTATGATCAAAGGAAGCTGTTTAGTGTGGTTGTACTTGTTATCTGAAGCTCACTGAGTCAGTGGATTATTTAGATGATCTGCCAAGGACTCTATCATATCCATTAATGTCAATATTGTCTGTGTTCAGGAGATAATAACAGATTTTTGGCATCAAAATGTTTGTGATAGCACACGTTACATAGATATTTACAATGATAAATATCTTTGTATATCTATAGATATTTACAATGCCTTATACAGTAATAAATGTGTTTTTTCATTCAGATTCTTATACCAGACTGTAACACAGCTTGACACAATTCACCACAGTCTCATTAGACTCATCACCCGAGTTATATGCCAATAGTCTTCACCGGCCTCTTTGTGTTTTCAATTGTGAAGGATCAAGAAGGATCGCGGGGTCTTTCTCTGTAGACTTTGAATGTCGTCCCTGTGTCAGCATGGGTTTTGTTCAAGTGCTCCAGCTTCCTCCCACAGACATAAAGATTGGGTTAGGCTAATTCGAGACTCTAAATTGACAGTAGGTGTATGTGAGACTGAAGGGCTGTTTGTCTCTATATGCTGGCCCTGCAATACGGTGGCAACGTACTCAGGGTGTACCCCCCCCTCTCGCCCCATGTCAGCTGAGATTAGCTCCGGCTCCTCCTGCGAACCTCAAGAGGATAAGCAGTATAGATGATGGATGGATAGAAGCATCCAGTATACACAACACATATGGAAGTTTTGGATTTCAAAGATTTACTTTGTAATATTTAAAATAATATTTCAGAGCGTGTGTACCTGATGGCCGGTTTGTATGAAAGACTTAAATCACTGGCTTATAGGCTACTGTATGTAATTTGATCTCCGCTGTCTCTTGAATAAAAGATGAATTAAAAAAGCTTAACCAAGTAACAAACATGCTCTCTGGCCTTGGAGGTCTTGTTGGTTTATTTTTTAACACATGCAGTAGTTGCCCTCTAATTGCATGTGGGACAACAAGTGCCACACTGTCATGGCTAATGAAAATAACAATAACCACCTTTCGAAATACAGTTACAAGGTGCTTTACAGGTTAAAAATGAATGATTTAAGGCAAGCAATACGAAACAAGCAAAAGCAATTTGAAGATCACAGACTAGAGCATAAATACATAAAATAAAAATAAGAACTCATCTGAACCTAAAAGAGGTCACGTAAGCTTGTGAGAGTCCAAAATGTCTGCATCGTCCTTTCTTTTTTCCCCTGACTCATTTACTCTGCCCCAAATACGTCAATTTCTGAAAAAAATGTCTATTGTATTTCTATTTATTCACGTTTATTTGCTTTTACGCGGTCTAACTACTGTATAGTCAGACGTACCTGCTTATTGTCAGTATTCTGGCAGTTAAAGAGCATTTTTCTGTTAAGTCAGTTTGGAGCATCAGCTAAATGACTAACGTGTAAAAAATGGAGCCCAAATTTAAGCCGGCTTTGTTGTTCTCATTAGTCTGATCTAGAACTGTGCCTAATAAACCTCATTCTGATATTACCCATCATGCACAGAGTGGCTCTTCGGTGTATGTTAACTCCAAATAAAGCTTCCCCTTGATAACAAGAGGATATACCTTCTGTCTTCTCTCTCTATACTGCAAAGTCTCCTCATATTCATTGTGTCTTGCATGATAATCCTGCACAATATGCCGTGGTAAATTTTAAAGAGCAGCAATTATTTGAATGGTTTTCTGAAACCACATTTCTCCTTTGTCCATGGTGTGCTGGTCCCCATCAATGATTAGCCAGATGATGAAGCCATTATTGACTGAACCTGAGCCTGCGTCTCATGGAACATTAAATACATAACTTCCTCTCAAGGGGCCCGGAGCAGCTCTCACCCAGCTTCCCTTCAGGCTGCAGTCGGGAAATGAAAACAGCCATTAGAATCAGAGCGAGAGCCAGAGTACTTATAGGAGGCTGCACTACCTGGGACGACAATACCCAGCGTTGTGAAGCCAGGAACAGGGCACTCACATGTCCCAGTGCAGGTGTGGGTAAAACAGATCAGCATACAGGCCAAGCTCACTTGTAGAGTCTGCATGGTGGTTCAAACTGCCATGGTTTGTGTGGGAAACCCCTGAGGCATCAAACTAAATTGTAACAAACCCTGTATAGGAGGAAGGTGAAGCCCATCATGACAGTGTGGTTTATAACATATTATGTGTTTGTGCCTTTAAAGTGACACACTACTATGCTTCTATATCTCTGGCTATTCCACTATGATGCTCCTTTAGTGCCACACATCTCTGCGTCTTTCTGAAACATGTCACTGCTTATTCTACGATTCTCGGTAGGCTATTGACCATTTGATCGAGGATTTCAAATGTGCAATATAACATAGCCGGTGTCTTCTAGTCTGTATCGTGTCCGGTTAGGGCCTAAGATTCCCAACCACACCCCATCGTCCTCGCTCCGCCGAGGGGGAGCGCAGATGATCGCACACACCGCCTCACCATGCAGCGTGCGTCCGTCTACCGGGCATTTAAAACGGTTTGTGCCGCTCCAGGCCTGTGAGCTATAATGCCACAGTAATTCCCATTATTGCCGATCTCATCCCCTCTCTCTCCACCTATCTCACTTACACACACACACACACACACACACACACACACATCCACTCATCGGGAAAAAAACACTAAACGGATAAAGCCACTCCTGGCAGCATGCGTGCGTAAAAAGGAGAACCGGAGTGGTGCTGGATGTGTAAGCTGAGGGATGGGGTGCAGTCCCCATTGATGAAAACGAGTGGGTGAGGGATGGATGATGCTATGATTCATCCCAAGCCCCCCCCACCCCCACCCCATCACGAGCACTGTCACACCCCGTCCTCCTCCTCGCGGCCCCATCTACACCTGTAACACGTTTGACCCTGTTTCAGGTCATCTTTGGCTGCATAATGTTTTAATATTGGCTGATCCCACCCCTCACAATCCTACAGGATGTATTCGTGGTGATGCTGACTTGTTTCACACACACGCATACACACACACACACACAACCAGAGCTGTTACTGCTATGTATTGTGCCTTTATACTGGTGAGTCCGTTTTTGGGGACACACACACCATTAAAGACAAACCTTCAGGTGCAGAGCTGAGGACAGACTAATGGCTGCTGGGTGTGGAGGGTGTGTGTGAGGTTGACCAACACAATGGTAGCCTCATCATTAGTGTTCAACCGGGCATAGCTGTGTGTGTGTTCGGCGTGTCTAAGTTCCACCTGATAGAAGGAAGGATGCTGCCCTTACTTTAGCATGGCTTGTTCTTTGTCCTCTTCCTCCTTCTGCCGAGCCATCACTGCCATGATGATCTCCCTCTCCTCCTCGGTCAGGTGGCTGAGGTCCGGCAGATCCGGCATGGATGGCGGCACGGTGGGTGGGCGAGGGCCGCCCTGGGGCCCCACGGAGGCGGACATCTTCTCCACCACCACCGCCGACGCCGCCGCCGCCGCCCCGCCGCCTCCTCCCGCTCCTCCTCGGCGGGTCGTTTCGGCTGACAGGTTCCCCCCGGAGCGTTTTCCGAGCCACACCTCACGACGCGCTCCGCGGGCACGGCGGCCGCGGCAGCCGCAGCTCCGGCGAATAGTGCGGGCGGCTCATGGTTGCGGGCAGCCTCGGTTGTGCTTTTGTTCGTCCACTCGCCGGGTGCTTCTCCCGACACACTCTGGTCGTCAATACACCCCGACCAACCCCCGCCTTTCCCACCTCCTCTCCCCTCCACCGCCCGGTTTCACGGGGAGCCCATGTCCGTTTGTTCACGCCGGGTGCTGAGTCGAGCTGTGCGGGGCCCTGGTTCACTCTGCTGGGTAGTGGTCCCTCCGTCAGACTGGAGCAGGATGTTGGACGGTATAGGCGGAGTCCTCTCTCTCTCTCTCTCTCTCTCTCTCTCTCTCTCTCTCTCTCTCTCTCTCTCTCTCTATTCTCTCTCTCTCTCTCTCTCTCTCTCGCTCTCTCTCTCTCTCTCTCTCTCTCTCTCTCTCTCTCTCTCTCTCTCTCTCTCTCTCTGGGAATGCAGCCCTTATTTTGCGGGGGAACGCTAACTCATGTGAGAATGGGGTCCTCATCATCACACACACATCGTCCTAGAGTTTTAACACACACACACACACACCCACACACACAGTCGTGTCTCCATGACATTACATTGACATTGATTTCCTGGAGACTTACTCCAACCTTAATTATAGATAATACTTGCAGAACTCTTTCCTTCAACTGAACATAACCTAAACCTAACCCTAACTTATCCTTAACCAAAACAAATGTACACCTACACCTAAACCTTAACCATAAACCTAAAGTTAAACTACAGATTAACTGTTTTAAGATTAACTTAATCTTAAAACATTACTTCACCTTCAAATGTCATTATTCATGTCATATGGACTTGCTTTTTGTTCCCATGAGGAACGACACACACACACACACACACACACACACACACACACACACACACACACACAAGTGCACATGTGTGATTTAAATGTATGTACATCACGTATTAAAAGCAGTTGTGTAAACCACACGTAGTTGCAGCCACATACACATAACGACAGGTCTGCTACTCACTGGTCCATTTCAGCACCTGGACAGCTCCTCTGAACAGCAGCGTCTGCAGTCACATGGTTTATTCTCCGATTCACTCTGCAGCTTCTTCAGCAAGCTGAGCCTCTTCTCTGGTTGTTTTACCAATGTGCAATACAGGGTACAAAATGTGCTTCTCGTTGGGCTGCTGATAAATGTCATGATAAAGGCCTACAAGATTAAACGAGAGTACCATGATGCTCTTTCCACCTCATGGTTATGGTTTTTGTATTCAACAATAATCATAACCAATAGGCTAGTTGTTGCCCAAGATTTGATTAGATTATTTTAGTTTACCATCCTTATTTTGGATGCTATTTAACTTGTGTATTTTACACATGTCAGTTTAATTCAATAGAGTACATACATTGTATTATGTAGTATACAACAGTTGTGACACTTTTGTGCCAAAATAAAAGATATAGAAATCAAGACACACATATATTATGTTATACATTTGTTTTTAGTGACATTTAACCAGGGACAATGCACATTGATCAACATCATTGAAAGTGTTTGTTTTCAAAAGGTATATTTTCTGACTCCTTTGGTCATGTGTTATCTTACTGATTTTGTTTCACCTTATGTCTTGTGTTACTGTAGCTCATCCCCACTTACGTTAACTCACAGCAACAACACCTCACCTGGCTACACTTTAATTTCAGTCCCACATTTGATATTCCCTGTTTTTAAAACAGCTGAGTGTATAATGTGGATGGTTTCCAAGGTCCCTCTCTGAAGACCCCTGAGATATGTTCATACTGTTATGACTTGATCTTTAAAGAAGGTGGAGCCCCCCCTCCTCCCACATGCTCGTTTTGTATTCACAAACTCGCTTCCAGGCCATACCTGATCCGGAGCTGGCCCTGGTCCCTCCCTGACGACGTGAGGCACGGGTGAGTGGCGGCGTCCGTCCAGCAGGTGGCACAAACCCCACATGCTCCTGCTGCCGCTGCTGTCATCCAGTGACGTCACTGAGGAGGTGACTGTACCGCGGTGACGTCAGCTTCTCGTGGTGCAGGATTTTGTCATCATGTGGGTCGTGACTAGGGAGCACCAGCCCTGACTGACACAGTGGTGCTCCGGCACAGCGGATGTTTGGTGCAGACCTCGGATATGAATAAAGACTGAGTGGAGAGTGTGGGAGGACAGGGAGCTCCTGCTCTAATGGATCTGTTCACTTTCTCTGTCCACTCGATAGGGACACTTTATTACTGGGTTAGTGACTAGGATGCATGTAACACTATTGTGAAGTATTAAATGTGGGTATAATGTATAAAGTCAGGTTATCACTACTCACTGCCGAAAATAACGTTGAACGTTTAATATCACTTATTATGGACGTTTGATATGTCACAGAAGACATTACCAAGTATAATAAAATGAAACATTGTGTATAAATCAAAGATATAATCGGCTCCACTTTTATAATGGCATTCATAAATTGTCCTTAAGAGGTGACAAAGAATTTCCACCTCACTTTTGTTCATGGTGACCCCCACTGTCTGCATATCAAAAATGAAATGGAAAATCGGCTACATTTATTTTATGTCAGAATGGGATAATCGGCTAAACAATTTATTTACACCTGCTTCTCGACAAAAAGACCAGGTTTTATTTAAACTAATGCAAATAAAGTGTTTATTATATTTTAAATACAAATTAAGAAGTTCTAATGACCCTTCATTTGTTTTGATCAGTTAATCTGTGAGTCCAAGTGAACGTTTGGGCCAATTTTGAAGAAATTCTCTGCAGGCATTCTGAGATATCGTGTTCACAAGAATGGGACCGAAACACAATCTGAAAAAGTGGACGATTATTTAAATTATTATTTTTTTTGCATTCCAAGGACAAATGCAAAATGTTGAGAAAAAAAGTCAAAATAAATTTGGGTATCTATTTTTTTATTTTGCATATTGAGAATTAATTTAAAAATTAACATTAAAATCGAACATTTAGGAAAACAATTGTTTATACTGTACATCTGACCACCTCAACAAAATATTTTATGTGATTAAATATCCTCTAATTTAGTTCTACTTTATTCTTGCAAAGTGTAGGGGCCCTGATGGCAAAGGCTCCATCTCCTTTGGTTTAAAGCAAAAGGAAGAAAATTCTTCCTCCTCGTCGGAGGGTTGATTTCTGAATAAGACCAGTATAAAGGGAGATACAGTAGTCAAGGCGAGAGGAAATAAGGGCATGAATGAATTTTTCCAGATCTGTATGTGAGATAAAAGGTTTAACCTTGGCTATGTTTCTTAAATAATAAAAACACGATTGCACAAGCTTTTTAATGTGGGGTTTGAAGCTCAGGTTTTGCTCAAAGACCACAGCCAGATTTCTTGCTGAGGACTTGTTAAATGGCACTAGTTCACCGAGGTTTGCTGTGATTTCATTTTTGCTGAAGGTGGGACCAAAGACAATTACATCTGATTTAGAGAAGTTTAGTTGGAGAAAGTTTTTTGCCATCCAGTGTTTTATTTCAGTGAGGAAGTGAATATATTATGTCACATAAATTACCTAAAGAACCAGTCCCAATCCCATAATTTCACCACAAAAGGAAAGTAGCCAGGTCTGGCCAATGATCAGTATTGTGTAATCTAACGCAGCCTAGTCAGAGTCTGCTTCGCTTCTGATGTTATAGAGAGCGACACATGAAAACCATTCTGATACATTTGACCTTTCAGCACTTCTGTACAATTCACTCTTCTTCTGCTTCAACTTTGGATTTGATTTCTGATTGATTTCTGATTCTAACATGTCTGCCTGATTACTGCCATTATACCATTTGGGATTATGTAGTGCACAGTAACAAAACAGCAAACAAGCAGTGGTTTATGTGTTTGATGAAGAGCTGGAGGAAGAAGAGTTGGAGGAAGCTGGCTTACGGTTAGGTGGGGATAGAGAAGGGGTTGATGTGTTTTTTTATAGATCTTCAAACAGCCTAGAGCTACTTCCCAGCCATTTTAAGAACACAAAGGGTTTTCCATGGAAAACAATCTAAATTTGTACTTTTGAGCAGAGTTGACGTTTTAGGGGTTTAAGATGTCATGAGAGACATCATATTTGGTCTGACTACATTCTAATACTGAAATAAAGGAAATAAGCTGCTTCAATAGGATGCTTTCCCACAGAATCAGTAGACATCTCAATACAACCATATCCTCATCACTGTGAATATACTGATATCTAGTGGATAGATGAGAAAACTGCAGGCGCAGTGGACTGAAAACCTCCTCACTTCCTGAATCAGAGGTTGAATGTGGCAGATATGAGAGACTGAAATCTTCATTGAACAGGAGCCATTTTTGCAACAAATGTTTAGTAAGGGGTCAAATTAAGTGTTTAAATACAGTGCAACTGTAGCAAAAGTCTAGACTCATGAAGTCGGCAAAATGCGAATGTGTAGTTTGCGTTTGTTAGCATAAGCTATCAGCAGCCAAAAGCCTTTAGTTATACCAGAGCCCATCTAAGCAGAGTCTGTCCACTCTGTATTAATGCTACTGAAATAACCTTTAATTCACCTACAAGGCAGTCACAAGGTTGCCTTCAATGGATTGAACTGAATGAGGCTAATTGGCTAAAATACTTTTTTACACCTGCTTCTTGAGAAAAAGGCCATGTTTTATTTTAATAAATGCAAATATAGTGTTGCTTATATCAGAATTGAAATGAAACAGTTCCACAGTTCTTTTGATCATTCCACTAGCATTCTGCTAGTGCATGCTGATTGGGGAGCGACTGATTGGAGGAATACAACGTCCCTGGATGCCGCTGGGAGTCTCAGGAAAGTGAATGAGGTTGAATTACCATCTAAAGGAGGACCAGGAGGAGCGTTTGACAACCAAATGAAGATCTGTCCAATGTAGCAGCAGCACATTCTCTCAATGAACAGGCTCTGCGATCATCAAGTGTCTTTGTGGTGCGTGACGTCACAGAAACTTACAGAAAGGTTTTTCACAATGATTAAAAATATGCAAATCTACTCTAATGGATCTTTTTCTACATCTTACATTGAAAACATGAGGAAAATTGGCAGAAAAAATTATTAATACCACATAAACGTTTTAGGATACAGCTCAATAGACCCCCATTCATTCTGGTGCCACTTACACAAGAAATGCTGATTAACTGTGTCTCTCTTCTCTCCTAAAGAGTCACTAAATCAGTATTTATTACCACAGAGCATTGAGCAGCCGTGTTTTGTTGCTTATTAACTCAACTTCTTATTTGTAACAGGACGTTTCTAAAGTCTCAATGTCTCACTTTATCAAATGATATCATAATTTATACTAATCAGATATATGTTACATGTTAATATGCCTTTGTGAAAAATGAACTTCTACTGAACTAAATACAGAAGTAACAAACTATGTGGATTTTGACAATCGCTGAAAAAGATCACAAAGGTAAAGCAAATACATTATTAACTTTTTGTTAATTCTACAAAGACATGTGTAAGGTTTTTAACAAACACAGTAGTACCTGTAGATAGTGTACCTTTATATTTGTGTGCAATCAAAGATGAAACAAGTGGAAGGTCAGATTTTATTCTCTTCAGTAAGTTGAAAAACCAAAGTTGCCAGCAGCCCTTTCACAGCCAGACACAGGAGGGTTAATACAAACTGAGATCTGAAGTACTTACATTACAGGTTCATCTTTACAATTGTTTACTTTGTTAATGGTAAATGTACCAGTCTAACTTCTACTTGACAATATTTAAAATGTAAAAATGCTACATTTAACATCTTTAACATCTTATTTCACAAGAAACACATCACTACCACAAAATGGACCAATATTTTCTATGACAATGACCTGTCCACCCCACCCAAACAAATGTATCTATGCCTCAGTGGTCAGAGAATGAAAGGTCTCAATACTCTCAAGTGCATTTCCTGTCTGAGGCTCACAGCTGCACCCTATGTATGAATCCGGATTTGTTTCTGTCAACACTTACACATTTTAAACCATTTTATTTATCATTTTTATTACTTTTTCAGGCAATCAAAATAGATATTTTCTGTAAAAAAATCACACTGCAGAAGTAAACGAATATGAAAGATTACTGAACTGAACTGGGTAAAGTAATGACTCATTTACTGGTTTGTTTTAGTAGTACAGGAAGGCCTGTGTGGATTTATTTTAGATTTTATTATTTGATTCAGATTTGTTGGGATGCAGTCTGTCTACTTTTTGATGACCTCTGTCTGCAGATCTTCTGTGCGGGACACCACTTTTCCATCAACTATCTCCTCAATCACCACTTTAGTCCTCTGGGTAATGACTGGTTTGGATGCTGAGGAAAATCAAAAGCAAAATAAAATCAGTGGAATATTTAATTTAAATAGGTAGAGAGCTAAAAAATGCAATGGTGATATCAACTTACTTTTGATCTCTTGGACCACAGTCCTTTGTACAGTAGTGGAAGCAGAATTGCTGGAAGATCAGATAAAAAGACAAAAAATAAGACCAAGTTGTTTTATCAGTCTAACTACTGAAGATGGAGATTATACAAATGTTGTAAACGAGTAGTTTGGCATTTTGGTTAATACACTTATTTGCTTTTTTGCTGAGAGTTAGATGAGATAGAAGGAGCTGACTAAATGTAAGATAACGCCTTTCAGCATTTCCAAAGCTCACCTGTATCTTGTATTTGTAGTTGGTGGTCAATAGCCATCAGCGGGGGCATTTAGACATGAAAGGGCTATTCCCTAAATGTTTAACTATTTCTTTATTATACTTTTAGTCTGTGTTTAAAATGTTCTTAAACAGTATGTACAGATTCTTACCTTGTATCCTCTCCATCCAGCAGCCTTCGGTACTCTGCGATCTCCAACTCCAGCCTGGTCTTGATGTCAAGAAGCTGCTGGTAATCGGCGGACTGCCTCTCGATGTCCGCCCTCATCTTGCTGAGCTCACTCTCCAGGTGGTAGACCCTATCCTGGAGCTGGCTCAGCTGCATGCTGTAACGGGACTCGGTCTCAGACAGTGTGCCCTCCAAGGCAGATTTCTGCACAGGACACAAAACAAGGAGGAGATATAAGAAGCCTTCCAAGAACTAATTGCTTGTTTTCTGTTTCCTCTTTTAATTGTGTTGCCTGAGGTACAAAAAAGTGAGTCACAGGTTTAGTGACTGTTATTCATAGCATGTCTAGTCAAACATTTGGTCAAATATGTTACTATGGCATGTGTGGTGAATGCACTGTAGTAACACAGGATGACAAGATGCAACTGGTTAGCAATGTTTGTGTTGTATGGTAGTGAAAAAAAGGAAACGCATGAAATAATGTGCTGCTGCATCTGTTCACGAGGGATATGCCATACCAGGCTGAGCTGGGACTGCAGCTCAATCTGCAGAGACTGCAGGGTCCGCTTGAGCTCGTTGATCTCGCTGTGGGAGCTCTGGAGGATCTCTGTGCTGGTTGACACCTGCTTGTTCAGCTCATCAAACTGGAGGACATTGAATTGGACATTGAAATGCTCAGAAAGCTATTCAGGCTATAAGATCATTATTGGATTTTTTTTTTAATGAGGTTTTATGTGTCATCCGTCCCGCTCCCCCTCACCTTGACCTTGTACCAGGCTTCCATTTCGCGGCGGTTCTTCTCAGTGATGCCCTCATACTGAGACCTGATCTCGTCCAGGATACCGTTCAGGTTCTCCTGGGGCTTAGCATCCACCTCCACGTTCACAGAGCTGGTATTCATTTGATTTTGCATGGCTGCAAGCTCCTACAGGCAGAACAACAATTAAAGGCCAGGTCAAAGGTAAAAGATGCAGGGAGAGCCAAAGAAGGAATGAGTAAAAGAAGGTTCAAAGAGCCAGTTTGGAAAACAGCTAAATTCTTGCTCTTAAAAAAAGAAATATTGTATTTTTAGGAATAAAAAATATCTTGTTCTGTTCAGTGCACTCAGGTTTGGCTCCCAGATCCTCAATTTATCTGATGTCACCTATGTTTGCTAGTATTGATTAAACTTAAAATGGATGATAATATGTATAAATAATATGTATGTATATATTGAGGAACAGTATGGAGTCCCTTTTGCAGCATCTCAATTAGTGAACCTTATTATCTGACATGTCTTGTCATCAGATGATGACTCTCATGAGTGGTTGTTTTACGGCTGCACCCTGCGGCCTGGGGCAGCACGTGCTTCCAGATACACAACTTGAGGGCACAGCTGACAATTCAAACAATGTTTGTTTGCATAAGTAAAAGATAGTATCCCTAGGCTTTTGGCAAATATATGACGAACTGTCCCATGAAAAACTATTGTAATATTGTTCTGAGCCTCTTTTCTCAGGAACCAAGGATGAATTAATGGATAATGCTCCCTTCTGGTCAAGTAAAGAAACTATCTATCCTTTAAAAAAGATTCAGTAAGATACTGAGGATGGGGCTCTCTGAGATAGTTTGATGTTATTCCTGGCTGCAGGACCCTCACCTCTGCATGGTTCTTCTTCAGGTAGACCAGCTCCTCCTTCAAGCCCTCGATCTGCATCTCCAGGTCCGACCGGGCCATGGTCAGGTCATCCAGAACCTTGCGCAGTCCGGCGATGTCCTGCTCCACAGACATGCGCATCGCCATCTCATTCTCAAACCTGCGTAGGAAAGCGGCATTGACTTTCAGGTACCTGCTCAATTACTGTTAGAACTAACAACAAAAAAAGACACGGTGACACTGCGCCAAAACCAGTCCGACCTGTTTTAGCTTTGTTGACCGTTACACCCCTGTGTGTGACAATATTTCCACTAAGTCTGGAATGACTGAACCAGTCATGTTATAATACTGCAGGTCATTACATTTTTAAAAATAGATTATGGATTATAATTCCTGATAAACTATTCCACTCACTTGATCCTGAAGTCCTCTGCTGCCAGTCTGGCATTGTCAATCTGCAGCATCAGCCTGGCATTGTCCTGTGTGGCAACATTAATCTAAAAAAAAAGAAGCAGCATTGTTAATTGTCTCTTATCCACAGAGATATGTTGGTGATGCATTTGCCCAGAATGTGGGGCAACGAGGTTTCTTTTGATCTGCGGAACAGTGCTCTTTACGCCTGAGTGGCACTCCACTGTAATTATTATAAACCGTTGATGGCATCAGGTGATAAGTGACACTAAACTTTACTTTTAATACGGCGTGCTTGCATTTTAATGTGCAGCAACTCCAATGACCTTGTTAAATCCTCCATGTTGACATTTTATGATTCACTCGTGGTTTCTCGAGATCCTGTTCTGAGGTCACATGACTGACTAGACTTTACACAGTATTTACACATACAGTATGTTAATGAGGAATCATCAAGGTGGGGCAATAATTAAAGGTGTTAATCTTTAACACGTCATGTTAAATGGATGATGTTTTGTTTTTATTATAATATACCATTTAATTTTCTGTAAAAGTTTAAGGAGTTGGGGGCACTGAATACATTTTTTGGTAGATCATTTGTTTGTGTTTATATAATTTGAATGATGATTTAATGATACTTATTGACAATATATGTTATATAGAAAGTTTAAGGAGTTATGGGACACGAAATAATATCACCTGTGGATTATGTTATATTGTAACAGAAGTAAAATAGAGGTTGGAAAATGAAACACATTTCATATATTACAGTGTGTGAGGAGGGGGCAGCTCACCTTGTTGCGCAGGTCGTCCAGGATGGGCATGTACCTGCTGTAGTCCTTGACAGCGGGGGCCTGCTTCGTGTACCACTCGCGGATCTGAAGCTCCAGCTGCGCGTTGGTGGTCTCCAGGACGCGCACCTTCTCCAGGTAGGTGGCCAGCCGGTCGTTCAGGTTCTGCATGGTCCCCTTCTCGCTGCCCGAGATGCTGTTTCTTCCGCCACCTCCTCCTCCTCCTCCTCCGAACGCAGACATCAGGTCGAACCCGGAGCCGATGCCGTCGGAGGCGTAAGACACCCGGACGTTTCTACCGCCCGCGCCGCCATGGACGCTCGACCCGCGCTTGGAGCTCGTCATGGACGGGGCGGAGGAGAAGGACATGGAGGATAATCCAAAGCGTTTCGTGATGGACATGGTGGCTTCTCTTCTGACCCTGGTGTTGGACTTCACTGGAAGTAGTCTGAGCCCTGGAGAGGTGCGGAGCAGCTGGTGCTGAGGCAGCCCGGAGGATGCGTTTTATAGCCGCCTCCCTGCAAATGGGTGCGGCCGAGCAGGTAGATGGAAAGATGCTGCTCACCCACCATCACAGGTGTGACCACAGGGCGTGGTGAGCCGCCCTTCAGGTTTACTGTCCGCCATGTCTGAACCACTGTTCCATTTGAGGAAGGAGTGTGAGTCACTGACAACTTTCATGTCAGCCGCTCTCAGGAAGAGCTGATGATTAACACAATGATTTATTACTAAAACGGACTAAAACTTCAATACCTAAATGTGTCATTGTTTGTGTTTGAATTTGAAAGATGACCATTGATTTTAAAATGTATAACCTTGAATATTCAAACTACATCAATGTTTGCAAGGTTATTGCATTTCTAACATTTCCATAAAGACTTACTAACTCCTAACATGAGCTGCTTTCAGACATGCACTGACCTTCAGGTAATCTCTGGACATTCTCCGTTCAAGTTTCCACGTGAGAGGCTCTGGCCTTTCTCCGGAGTTTCTCCAGCCAGCCCCATATTAAAAAACTGTCCCAATGAGCCCATGTGAGAATACAGCAGGAGGTCCTCCGCAGGATTCACTGCCAGCGAGTGGGGGTGACGAACATGCGACAGAGGCTAAAAATGAAACAAACAAAATGAATACATCTGTCTCAAGATGATCTCCTGCTGCGATGTTCCTGTGTGAAAGGCAATCTCCGGAGAAAGTCAGGACCCAATTCTTCAGACATCCTCAAATATTTTTTTCCTACCATTACAGCCTTCTACATAAGATTGTGGTTACTGTGTTCATGAGAAGAATCCATATGACTACTCCCTCTTGTGGTATTCACAACTTCGGATCGCACGATTCTTTTGAAATTAGCTCCATGTCCTCGAGTTGTGACGTGTTTGCGGATGTTTTTAGAAATGGGGCAAGCCATGGCATTTTTTTAGTTGGATGATAAGTTGATATATTGTAATTTTAGTCAGAGAGGATTTTTACTCTCCTGCTAGCTTGCTAACGTGATAGCCTCTGTGGCCTCTAGACAACAACGGTAATGCAGAAGTGTTCTCACAACTTGACCATTTAGATCTCTACCATATAGTGTACAACACTTCTTAATGCGTAACTAACTCATGAGTAGCATGTGATGGCAGCCCATGTTCACATCTTACATTAGTGTTTTAGATTTAAAAGCGAAGCCAATTCATCTTGATTGACCCCTGGTGGCTGGCTGCATTAAGTCAGAAACTCCCCCATGGTAGTGGATGGGACATAGACCAAATTAGTTATTTCGTGCAAAATATGGGGTTAAACCTAATGATTAACAGCTCATGTAGTGGCAGGTCTTTGATGCCTCACCGCCCCACCACGAACGCTGCTGTGCAGACTCTGGCACCAAATGACATCAAAAGCGAAAGCTGTCAGCACCTGTATCTGGGAAACATTTTCCAAATTTTTGTACTAGGGAAAGTAAAGATGCCTTGTCTAAATAACTTCATACAGTCAATACAACTTAAGTGTTTATAAACATGACCGCAGTGACCTCAGGATGCCTGGAGGCCTGTCATTGAGTGTTTTTGACTTGTCATTAATGAAAGTGATATGTCATTGTTAGGTGTAGGCCCATTTCTCAAAGATGATAGAAAACGTACTTGTGCCAGTTTGCTGCCTCGGGCTGCCGCTGCTATTCAATGAACTGAGCCCAGATGAGCACTTGTGTGTATTTTTCCATTTATGTCGCAGTTAGTGACGTAACAAGTTGGATCAGTGACTTGACCTTATTCTGTTCATGTTTGCACATAAATGATCATAAACTCAATAGGAGATGATAGATTTGTTAAAATGTAGATTTAACAGGCTTTTTTTCTTTTCCTGTTTTACTTGAACTTTAATCTCAGTTATACTGTGGAATGTCTTGCAAAGTGGCTATGTGAGTTTTTCTTTCGTATTATATAGTATAGTTTATATTGGCCTGCAGCTGTGTTGACTGAAATTTGTGTTTGGAGCTTTACAAACAGACCGCAGTTTGATCAATTGTTAGCTCAGTGGCCCTGATATTTGACAATGTCTCTTGTCATCAATGTGTCTTGTCAAAGGGCTTTCCTCTATATTTACAGTCTTTCTTATTTATGCTATAAGGAAATAGTTCAACTCTTGACAGGGGAAAACTGAGTTTTAACCAAACTGTGAACTTGGATTTGACTCAAATCATGAATAGGTTCCGTGCTTCTTCCACTGTCCCCTTTTCTAAAAAGACAGTGGCCTGCAGTTCTCTGTCAGACAGAGACCATTTCGTGCCATGGTGTGGTTTGTTTGTATCAGGCTGGTTTGTGTTGGCCAGTCTGTCAGCAGATTTTAATTCAGATTACCTTGACATGCCAAAGGTGTAATGCAGAAGCTAATCACCAAGCGTGTTCACCAGTCACCCAGTGGCAGATGCACAGCATTGGGTTGTTGTATTGGGATTCAGAACTGCAACTAAAATTCTCACTACTGATGTATGAAATTTGAAATATCAAGGAATCTCCCTTTCTGTCCCCTATCTCATAATGCCCATCTACTGTTGAAGAAAGGCTTCACAGTGCAGACAAAAGTTGATCTTGGCAGACATAGTGGCAAACACCTGGATAAACAGAGAAACTGTAAAAACTCTACTTTCTTAGCAGCTGCCAAGCGCCTTTGTTTAATTTACTGACAGTCACTCAGAAACTTATTAGGTTCCAACTCCCATGAAAGATGTTTGTTCTTATGACTGCAGGCATTTATCCAAGTATACCTGTATGTCATTTCAATTGTTCATAATTCCCAGCATTAACCATGTGATAAAAATGAATTAAAACTGACTGCCAGGTTTTACGCTGTAGTTAATGGGTGAACGACCAGTTGCCATTCGGTCAGGTGACAACGTATTTTCGGCTGCTGTACAATAATTGAGTAACCTCTAGATTTCCGTGGCTTCATCCCACTGACATGAATTATCAGATGTGCATCTTCTATACGCCAACATTTTAGTAGAGGCTAATACTTGTAAAACAATTGCAATTAGATACAATTAACAATTAGAGAAAAGGTAAGCTGAAACTGGTACTTGAGCTCAAAGCTATATTATCAATATTTCCACAAGTGACCATGTGTTATGTAAGAGTGGGGACCGGCATTATCACCCCATTCTGTGATTCCCTCACTTGTACAAAGTGTTAAGGTAAATTTCAGCTGTGGCCAATATACACTTTTAACAGAATGATTTTAACAATACATTTATTACTTAAACGCACTAAAACTTGAATACCTAAATGTGTCAATTTAGTAGAAGGTTATTCTAGGTGATGTTTGTGACCCTTGTCCCTGAATATTCAAACTATATCAATGTTTGTGCACTTATGGTGTCTGTACTTTGGCACAGGTGCCTTGAGATAAATGCTCATGTATGCATGCTATTTGCATATACTATGCTAACATAAGCTTCTTTCAGACATGCACCTCGTGTGGTGTCATCCAAGTGTCTGTAAACCCCGACATTCATATTCGACTTGAAATGGTGTCATTTACACCGTGTTTTAAGCCTAAATGTCCTCTGATATCCTCCTTGAGGCGTTTTCATGCTCTTACGGACACACCGGAAAATGGTGGATTTATAGGCTTAAAACACGGTGCAAATTACGTGGACTCAAACACTTCACCCACCCCTCCATCGACATAGTGGCGAGTAGATAATTAGTGAATTTTCAGTGTTAAGATCGCAAGTATAGAATTTCTCTAGTAAATAATGATCTCATATTTTTGTTCTACAATGTCATCTTCTTTTATTCTTCTTAAATCACAAAATGTATAAAAAATAAAATTGACATAAGCATATTGTATCAGTGTTTACTATTTCAGCCAGAGAAATCAGATAGGCTTTTTTATTTTGAATTTAATAGTTGGAGCTGTTATTGGTCGTGATCACTTTAAGTCACATGAAGTGATATTGTTAGAAATCGACTTAAAGAGGTCAATAAACAGGAAATTGCATACAAAAAACAGATAAACTAGATATTTTTATTATCTAGTTTATCGTCATATCATTTTGGTCAGATTCATGAAATGTCTGCATGACAGTTGGGAGTGTGCAGGCGTTTCTTAAATAAATGCATTACCTCCAGGTAATGAATTAATCTACAAAACTGTGTAAACTCTCCAACTAAGCTCAGATACATAAATATTACCTGTCTGAACTTTTGTGAGGTTTGAATGCTCATATTTAAAAGTCATAAACAATTAGAAACGGTTACATGCTGGGTCTATGGACCGATACAATGAATAATAGTTGCAGCCCCACATATTTAGCATGATGAGTCTGTACATATATAGTGTCTTTGTTACACTACCTCTGCTGTGACACAATGCCTTAACAGTTTTAAGTATTAGGTTCCTCATTTTGTCGTGTTATCACGCACTGGCGGGTTAGATCAAACAAAGAGACGCCTCTTCTCAGTTTAACTCGTAACATGCACCTCCTCCACCAGCCCTTCTGCTGACCCCACTCACTGTGAACATTAAGTGCACAGCCCGAACTTGTTTGGCTGAGACATTTGCCAATCCTTGCTCTACGCCACTCTGACTGACTGTGGCACTCCTAGTCTAATTGTTATGTGTGAAGTGTTGTGTAAGACCTAGGTGCTTTTTCAAAACTGTCAAAGTGATTGAGAAAAAGATAATGGTTTTTCCTGCTCTGTTGCAGATGTTGAATGAGAATGAATTTAATCTGAATAGGATTTTATAGTATGAAAACAGCAATTTACACAAATTGTGAATGTCCATGAATGTCCATGTTCAGTTTTATTTATCCTTTACAACCTTGAGAAAAATACTTTGAGGTCATTGTCTTTAGGATCGTTTTTTCTGTTACGTTTTCTTGCTGTGGTCCCTCAGTATCATCTAAGACCTCGAATTGAATGGAAAAAAAGCAGTAATCACAGTTGACGTTAATGACACATAATGAGTTCTGCTCTGCATGTCCTGTAATTATCATACCACTCGCCCAGCCGGTGTCGAAAGGAGCCACCCTGCCGGGTTCATGCATGTGTCACATTAATTAGGCTGTTCCCTTCATGTCTCTTCCTTGTAAAGTTGTAAGACACCTTCCAAGATATGTCTTAAATCTGTGTGTCTTGTTTGTCTCCCAGACTATAAACTATGAAATGTAAGGTATGATGCGTCTCCGGTCGTCTGCCGAGATGGCAAACATACAATTTGTCAACTTCCTATGGTATGATCAGCATTAAAGTCTAAGGTGTGGAGGGTTTGCTTTATGGAATGAAAAGGGTAAGGGAATGTTTTTGGCTGGAAATGTGCACGATCTGGTTCTGACAGTGTTTGTTGGAGGAGGATGTGGTTATTGGAGACTGTGGAACATTATGAAATGCTCATGTGACATTTAGGTCTTCCTTAACTGCTTTCCGACATGAGCTTAACTCAGGGTATTCTCCAGGAAATTTTCCAGAGGGGCTGGATGTGAGAATGCAAATGTCCGAGTGAGAGGCTCCTGCTGCATTGTTCATGTGTGAAAGACAGACTTGTGCAGACATTCTCCAGACAAGGGACTCTAACTAACGTCTTTATCTTTACCTTTATTTTGAAGTTGCTGTCATTTCATCAATATATGTCTAGCTCTAATTTCCAAATCTTTTTTCCGAAGAATACATTACATAAACTGTAAACCTAAGCATGTTGGCAGATTTTTTCACGAGGGCGCAAGCAGGAGAAACTCCAGAAAAAAATCAGGCGCCGCACACTCAGACATTTTCTCCTCCTCAGGTGCAGCCCCTCTGGGGAATGTCACGAGATTATCCAGAGTTCCCTGCATGTATGAAAGCAGCTTTAATGTTTTTAACTTAACATTTTTAAATCCCTAAATATATGTTAGTAATCACATAATGCTGTCATTAATTTGCAAGTTAGTGTGTGACATAATCTTACACCAAAATCTCATTTATATATCAACAGAGTAGGCAACACTGAGCTACATGTACGTCTGTTTGCTGTTTGGAGCTGGACAGGAAGTGTGCAGTGGTTCATCAGAGTTTTTCTTTGTGCATTTAAACAAGGCTGTATAGAGTGAAACAGGAACGGAGGACCAGAAAAACAAAGTTATTTTCAGTAGAAGCATCAATAATGAGTGCTTAAACCAGTCTTTGATGGTTATACTGTAAATAAGGATGGTGTCACAGGTTGACTTGTGTGGTATTCTAAGACCTGCTGTTATTGCTTTCACTGCCTCTTACACTGGAAGACAAAGAACACAAGACAAGCTTCAGCTGAGCATAATCCCTACAGTAGTGTTTTCTAGAGAGTTTATGTGAAGATAATCCCTTCTGTGGTTTAGGATTTAAACAACAATACTCTCAATTCAGAACTCAGGTGACTTACATTGCAATATCATGTACAGACACAACTCTTCTGGCATGGACTAAGTTTTATAATTGCTAGAGAATGGATCAAAAGCGTTTTTATACAGGTGTCTCTTTTGTCAAAGTCCTCCAGTAAAAGGCTCCTTGTACAGAGAATGAGGGGTCAAATGAGTCATGATCCAAGAGTTCCTTAGCGCCCACCCTTCAGGGGAACAGCAGCAGAGGAATCTAACGTCCCTCTGTTCAGTGTTAAACCCATAGGGTATGGGAAAACTTGGCTTGTTTTCATTCTCCTGTAGACCTCGCCTCTGCCCCTTAAAAATTTGTCAAACAAGCCACCACCTGCTTTTCCTGTTGCTCTTAGCTACATGACTCCCCTGACCAAACACTGCCGCTCATGCCGTGCAACCGAGGCGATTTCTTGGATCTTTGTGGGAGCAACATGACATTAAAAAAACAAGTTCGGTGGCATTCCTCATTAGCAGTCACAGCAGAAATCCTCTGTCCCAGACACTCAGAATACAGCTTCATACAACGCCCTGATGGGTGTTGTTTTTCTAACTGACAGCATTATTAATTGCGTTGTCATCATTGGCGCCTTCTTGCCAACAGGAGGACACTTTGCTGAAAGGGTATTGGAGTGTGATGACGGTGAGAGTCCTGTCAGTGCTGTCTGGCATTGTTGTTAATGAGCGCGTGTGTGTGTGTGTGTGTGTGTGTGTGTGTGTGTGTGTGTGTTGATGTTTTATCTATCTATCTATCTATCTATCCTCTCTTTCTCTGAGACAAATAGAAGAAAATCACAAGCCAGACAAACTGTAAAACAGTAAAACCAAAATAAAACGTCTGCTTTCTTCTCCCCATCTATCGTTTCTCCTGGGAAAGAGAGAAAGTCTCGACAGGTACAATATTTGTACAATAGTTGTAGCAGGTAGAACTCCAGGCTCAGTAGTCTGAATTAATAATCCCCACATCCTGTTTTTTTAGCAAAGCACAAGTGTTTGCCCAAGGGCGGAATACTTGCAAATTCACAAAGGTGATTCTTTGAAGTCAAGGTAGGCACAAAGACACAGATGAGAGAAGGAAATTAAATATTCTCCCAACAGTGAAACATCAATAATGAAATTGCATGTCAAAGGAGGTCAGTTGTTACCGTCCACGCAGACAGTAAGAACTTATAGTTCCAGCTGCAGTTGCAGCATGCAATTCAGTTCATTCTCTCACGTGATTACTTTCAATAGTCTGTGTACCTGTCACTGGGAATCTGTTGCTCCTAAGAGCGACCTTCGTTACCACCACAGATTGAATTGCCATACAGGCCTGTTGAGAGTGTGCTGCACCCAGGGCTTCAGAGCGGGAGCAGTGGAGGCTCAGACACTGACAAAGATCTCCAATAAGATGTGATGAGTTCATTTTACACGTCTACGTTTCTAAATGAAAGCTAGATGGATTATTGCTTTATTTTGCTTCTTGTTGTGTGTTTAGCTTTTTACTGGGCTTTGCAATATTGTATAGGGGGGACTTTGCTTAGGTGAGAGGCCGACTAAGCGTTAGTTTCGGTTTGTGCAACACCTATTGGAATTGAACATTGAATATAAGCTTTATGAGAAGAAGAAGAAGAACAAGAAATAAAAAACATTTCCTTTCACAACATTAAATTGCAAATGAAAAATATTGATATAGGCTATAGATAATGGATGCATGGATATTGTGTCACTGACAAATAGTGAATCATCTTTCTTCTGCTGATGTTTGAGGTAAGGAGGAACCTGTTCTAGGCCATTAGTTTGGTTACAGCTTTCCTTCTTATTAAACTGACTTGTGACAGAGGATAAATTAACCACGATAGGAGTCCATGGCAGAAATTCAGCAATTGTCAGAACTCCTTTTGAAGTTAGCGACTGACCTAGCTAGCTTGCTTATTTACATGTTGGTAGCGTTGAGTGCTTTTCTGCTTGAGAAGCATCAAAATGTTACCTCAAGTGTTTCAGTTGTTTGCAGCTCGACAGCGGATTCATTAACAAACCCTGGTTCTAGCATGACCCACAGATAAACTGCTAAGTGACAATTATGCTACATTTTAGCATTAGCCTGGGACTTCCATATGTAGCTACAGTGAACACTGCTCATTAAATAGTTTAGCATAAGCAGTGACAGAATCAATAACTTGTATTTAAGAATTGTATGGTGTTATTCGCTAAATGACATGTCAGTCAAGTGTCATTAAACAACCGATTAAAATGTTGTTTTCTATTTTGTCAGTTTTTGTGAGAATGGGCCAACCCACTTGTTTACATTTGTCACAGCTTGTGCCTTTAAATATTAAATGGAATGTTGATAGCACACCCCTAGATTGACCATTAGCACCTTGGACATTTTATGGATGTCTTACCCTTGCCCTAAGCACCCAAAACCTTAATGTGTCTCAAACACATCGCTTTATTTGTTATATCTGCAGACATTTTATTCAAGTAAACATTGGAGCCGCATGAGAATATTGAACAAAACCTTTGCTCCAGACACAAACTGTCAATTATTCTCTGAAACCAGTTATTGAGCAAGATGCAACGCTGCACAAAGTGTGTTTTACTTGACTTCAGTACACAGTCTATGTGGACGTCACATTAATTACAGTACATGTAACCTCTTATTAAAGCCCCACTCAAATACATACACTCACACACGGATCCTGTCACTGTGTTTCCCTGAACATTGCCTCCACAGCTTGTGTTGCTCTCTGTTTGAAAGCTGCTCAGTAATCCTGGATCAGAGAGTACAAAGGGCCCCAGAGTGCTGGTGATGTAAGCACTGTGTCCAGTGCTTACCCCACCGCTCTCCCCTCTCCCGAATGTTGCCCAGGGAGTGAGATGGGACAGGGAGGACCATCCTGATCGTGGCTGACACCGAAGACTATAGATTGATATAGCAGTGATACTGGCAGGCTAATGGCAGCCTGCTTGCTCTGTCTCAGAGGCTTACTGCTGATGACCTGCGACACAGTGGGAAAAAGTGTTGACCAGCTTCTTGTAGAGGAATGTGGCTAAGCTGTGGTGACTGGTGGATCGGCTCAGTGTGACCAGACAAATAGACTAAGGGACTTTTGCTACCAGTTACTACTGCACTGTATTTGTGGAAGGTCACTCAGCTGTAGGTGAGTATCGCTGGGTAAACATTTACCAAGTAAACGCCTCTGGTGTGTGTGTGATCTCTGACTGGGTGGCGGTTTGTTTGCTGTGAAAGCTTTCACTTTGTATTACTGTGTGTGCATTCTGCAGCAAATTTGCCAGTCACCTAGCATCCGAATGTTTTGACCATCATAGGCTCTAGTAGCTGTGTTATGTCATTGGACTGTGTGGAAATATCAGCGGCTCGTTGTGTGTACCTGTAAAGATTTGAGTGTGCAGTCTCTCAGGTCTCCATGGACTTGCTGCAGGACTCCAGTCAAACCATGTGGGGTCTGAACGCACGTTTGAAGGGCTTCCTGGAGCAGGTGAACAGGCTGCAGGAGGCCAACCAGCAGCTGGAGGATCAGATAGCCAACTGGGGGACCAGGAATGCGTCACGCTCCCAGGACTGGTCCCAACAGGAACATGCATTGAGGGAGCTCCGTGGCCAGGTCAGACTCACACTTGTTGAAATTCGTAATCATTACGTGATCGTTTGAAATCAGCAGAACTCTTAAAAAAGGTTGGAAATTACATATCTCTTTACCAGACATATAGGCACAATCTTGATGTATATTAGACGTGCTACAGAATTATTTCCACTCAGGTTTTTTGATAATGCTTGGTTTGGGCATCATCCTTGTCCGGCAGAGAACATAAGCATGTGTGTATCAAATAATGACTGCAATAAAAACACAGACACAGTGGATTGTTGTTGTTAATGACAGCCTCAAGGGAACTCCATGGGAACTGCCTCAAACTGCAGAGGTAAGGCACTTCACCTTGCCTTCAAGTCAACATGTGTGTAATGGAAGCGGTGCCACCCTGGTTTCAGGCTAAACTTTGCTTTGATGCTATTGCTGCTGATTATTGATCATTTTGACATTTTTAACAACCATTAGCAACCAACTAGATACTGAAACTTCAGCTAAAAGTTGACAAAACTTGATCTTAAACAATTTGACTGGGGTAATTCATTAGCGACATAGTAAACATAATACTCAGATTGTACATAAATCCACGAGTTAGAAAGAGAGAGTTAAAGCCACATCAAATAAACTTGCTTCAGAGATTAGGAGCAGATATGTGTGTTGTTACTCTTGGATCAAAGCCAGAGAGATGCAGCAACAATTCTGGATTTCACACACAGAAAGAATGTGGAACTCTTTATTACTTTAAGGCTGTTCAACTTAGTAGACCACGTAGTCAATACGGTTGCTCACATGACTCGACTTGATGGTTTTCAGCTGCTCCCTGGTTTTAGTGTCGCGTTCTGTTTGAAGTGCAGGAGTATCTGTTTTAATGACTCCCCAGTGTCTTGTTGCTCACCACGTCACTCATCTCAACGTCTGGCAGACGAGCCTGTGACTATGACAAGATCAAACTCTGCTAGTGCTATTGTGCAATGATTCAATGCTTTCTTGTTAACGTATAGGATTATGTTCCTGTTTTTCTTCTTAAGTGCTGTTTCAAATTAGTGTTTTCTTTACAGGGCTTACTCAATGATGCGTAATCAGCCTTTAAGACGTAAGAAAGGCGATCTTGTCAATGTTAAGATTCCCTCATCTCACAGGGCCTTAGTATGGAATATTCCATGCTATATTTGTCTTTCGTTCAACGTGGGTGTGTGCTGTTCTGAAAGTACTGCACTCATGAGAAAACAAAAGGGAAATTAGGGTGTGTTACCTTATTATGTGCATGATAAAAAAACAGGAGACACCTTTGTTTGTGCTTGGATTCCTCCTTTGGACGGTTTGTGGCTTTTACATCCCCACAGGTCCCCACAAGAGCGAGAGTCGAACGAAACTGTACTATGTATTCAATATGTACTACCTTAGCACTGATTGGCCATTTGAGCCTGCAGATGAGGTGAGGATAAGAGAGAAGCACATTAAGGATAATCCTCTATAAGTAAGTTTTGAACAGAAATACAGTTGTGACACCTGCTAACTCACCTTGTAGTGTGAGTGCTCCACATACGGAGACTTGACCCCCTTTGCAGTGGCCGCAGGTTTGCTTCAGACCCTGCCGTTTGTGGCGTGTCTTCTTCCATTCTCTCTCGCCATTTCATGCTTGTCCTATCAGTAAAGTAAAAAATGCCCCATATCTTTCCAAAAAGATAATAAATAGTTATTATTTCATAATTATAATTCATGTTTTCTACTTCAAGAGGTGCCCACCTCATCAACTTATCACAGTCACTTTGACATCTGAAAAACTGAACATTGTCTTTGCACATTCCATGATCTAATCTGATGGTATTGTTTTGTACTTTGTGTTTTCTTTCAGGTTGGTAAACTACTGATGGAGAATGCCCAGCTGGCATTACAGTCTGACACCATGAAGTCCAGAGCTTCTGCCATTCAGTCCAGGTCAGCTGGGTTTGTCTGTAGTTTTCCTGAAAGCTCTAACATTCCTCTGCATCACCCAATACACTCCAACCAGTATGGTCAGAATAGTCAGTATATTAGGCATGAGATGGCATCCATTAGCATACACTCATTCATGGAGTTTGTGCCCTGAGTGATCAGGTACAGTGAGAAAGGTTAGAGGTTTTGGGATTTTAATCAGAAACATTAAATACACGCCGACGTGGCATTACTGCTCCATAAAACATCTCAGTACATGAAGAAAAGTTGCAGAATAACTTATCCCATATTTCCTGTTTTCATGCTGCTGCAATGCTTTTCCAGTCATCTGTTATCAAACTCAGGCCAGTTTCTGCTCCTGTGAGCCAACATGCATACAAATCCAGGCCGGGCTTTGTGCTGCGTCGGCACTTTCACTTATGTGTTTATGCAGACTGACACTGAGCCCCACCACCACCTCCGCTGCCAACCATTAACCCATGACGAACAGCGGCAACAAATAGATACCCCTGTTCCGGCCACTGACACCTGCTTACACTACTGGTTGTTGGGAACCTAAGTTGTGCAGAAGACCTTCAAACGTACAAGGGATATTCACCATCTTGTCCTATATTCTATAAGAATAGCTCCACCTGATGCATCTCCTGACCAGCTGAGTGTGTCTGTGAAACTCTGGACTGTGTTTATGACACACTGAGGATGATGTCAAGGTCTTTTAAAATCTTTCATACTAGTAGATGTGATTTGTGGAACACAACCTCACGATATAGTTAATATCTAACGACTGGGAATGTGTCCTCTTGATCATCTTGATCATCTGGGTTTTCTTTATGTGAGGATTACGTGTGATTGATGTACTATGGGGTTAAATGATTAACTATGAACACTGACTGGGGCTCAGTAAATAACCTCAGCTGTTGACATTGTAGGTGTGAGACAGAGGAGCGGAACACCCGACGTCTTGAGCAACAGGTGGTTCTGCTCAGGGAGACAAAGAGGAAGGCAGACCAGAGCAGCATGATGCTGCAAGCAGACGTTCACCGCTCCATGACAGAGCTGCAGGAGACGCACCGGGAGTTTGAGGTCACTAAATATACTGCAAATGTCCGTTATGACGTCTTTTCTATGCTTTCCCTGAATCTCGCCAACGTCCACACCTGCCTGTTTGACTGTGCCTTCATGCTCCTCTCTACCTGGCAGTAGTCAGTCTGCAATCTCTTGAATTATGCTTTTCATTGTTTCTTTGAACAAATTTAAAGAAAACATAAATACACACGTACACATTTAAGGCACATAATAATATATAAACAAGAATAAAATCAAAAATCGAAATGAATTATATAAATGTTTCAACATAATATTCAGGAAACAGTATTTTGCCATTACTCTTACCCCTAAACCGGAACACATACCACCTGTCTGCACCGCTGGTCTAGATTAACCTACAAATCAACCCCTTTTAATTTAATTCAAGAGCAATGAATTATCAGCATAAGTAATCAAGGTTTGCGAGATGGAGAGCTCAGTCAGTGGGGTTCAGCAGTGTTCACCAGTTTTACAGCTTTGTGGGAGATGCTGGTTTTGAGTGTGTGTGTGTGTGTGTGTATATGTGTTGTCCTGTATCTCTTGTTAGAAGTGTTGAGCAGGGAGGGCTGGGTCATGGATAACATTTTAGGGTGTGCACCAACATCAGGCCTAATAGTTGTCATCCACTGCTCCAATGACGCTTTGGGCCATTTTGATGACCCTCTGCAGAGCTGTCTGCTCCTTCGTGGTGCCGCTGGCATACCACGCTGTGATGCAGTACATCTGGATGCTCTCCACTGTGAATCTGTAAAAGTTCATGAAGAGGTTCTGGGACCGCCCGACGCTCCTCAGTTTCCTCAGGAAGTCGAGACATTATTCTGCCTTTCCAGTGACAGTGGCAATCAAGGGGTCTGGGATGAGTTGGCATCTTTTTCCCAGTGTCTGTGTGGGTTTCCTCTAGGTACTCCCATAGTCCAAAGACATGTAGTTACGGATTAGGTCAGTTGGACCATGTGTTTCGCTGGTGACCTGTCTGTCAGTATGTACGCTGCTGTTCGGCCAACTGTTGGGGGTATTGGCTCTGAGTTCCCCCTGTGACCCTCAAAGGATAAGCAGTATAGTTAAAGGATGGATGAATAATGGATACTTTACAATGACAGCCTGATAGTGGAGTATGTGCCACCAAGTAAGACTGGGAGAAAACAAGTAACATTGAAAATAATAAATTAATAATCAGTTCTATTATTGAAACCTTTGTTGGTCAAGGATTTTTGAGCTGGATAATCCCGGGGGCTGGAAAACGTAGAAAATGTAGTGTTTTAGGTCAGATGCAGTGTCCTATAAACAAGCGGTGTCTTATAAACAAGCGGGCCACGGCAGGGTCGACTGAGGTGATGCTGACATTAGACATAATTGGCGATGAGGGTTCAAACTTCTTTGTGAAGTTGGCTGGAGATTGAGTCGTGGACAATGTTGGACATGATTTATCATTTGCCTTTGACACCTGTTGGGATTGTTGTCTTCTACTCAAGGGTTGCAGGGGTTGAGAGACACTGACATGCTTTAAGCAGGCTTTACACCGTTGCCAAAATGTGGTAGCTAATAAGTTTAAGATCCAATGTCACTATCACTGGCTATAACAAACACTGTTAAAACACAGGCTGGTAGTGGAGCAGGTTGGACCAGATAAGTTTGGACAACAGCTCAGTAACTGACTGTGTAGTTGTTCCATCAAAGCTGTGACAATATTGACCTTACCAGCAGTTATCAATAGGATTATGGTACAGGCCCACTAGACCCATAAGTGGTGAGGGCTGGAAACATTGGTTGAAATATGTATTATATATATATTATTATAATATAAGAATATTTAATATGGAGGGATTTGACTATACTCTATAGATAGTAACAACATTTTGTCCCCCTACTTAAATTTTTCAACAACTATTCAGTGGCTTGCCATGACATTTTGTACAGAAGATCATGTACAGGTACCTTTCCAGATGAATTGTAATAATATAGTGATCCCTAAACTTTTCATCTTGCGCCATTATCAGGTCACAATTTTAGCTTGCTAACATTTACTTATTATGTTTTGCTCCATTAGCCTCGAATGCACTTTGTGTTTTGCGGTAATGTTGTGCTAAATGCTAAGTGTGTGTGTGTGTGCGCACGCACGTTTGCATTTGACAGCATCTTCTGTCTCCACTCATCTCTGACCTCATCCTCCTCTCTCTTTTCTTTCCCACCTCCTTCTATTAATTTTCTCAGTCCTGCTGACTAATACCTCCACCCCTCCTACCTCCACCACTACTGTGATTTTTCCTGCACACATACACACACACACACACATACGTGCACGTATGTAGGGCTGAATAATGATTTTTCTCACTTGCCTCTGCATTGCGATGACTGCCTCATTGCCCACTGACGCAAACACACACACACACACACACACACACACTCTTCTCTCTTGCCCTCCTTTTGTCCTTTGCATCTATTCAACAATATGTTCACAAACTAATTCCATCTCCCTGCTTTTATTTTCTTTAGTGTCTCTCCCTCTCTTTACATCATTCACTCTCCTCTCATCCTCTCTCTCCCTCTCTCCCTCTCTCCCTCTCTCCCTTTCTCCCTGTCCCCCCCTCCCACCCACTCTTGCTCCCTCTGGTTGGCTGTTTGTAGGCAGCCCAGGCTCTGCAGCTACAGCGGGCCGGCTCCTGCGATGCCCTGTTAGCATCATCTACGGCAAAAGGAGGGGAGGAGAAGGATGGCACAGGGATGGAGCTCACCCAGCTCCTCGACAGAATCAGAGCGCAGTGCGACCATAACAGATTTCCCGGCCCAGACGAGAGACACCACGGCCTTGGGACCGTGGCAAATCCACCTCCAGGCCTGTTCGGGCCCAGCTACTCTGGTGCTGGTGCAGCAGCAGCAGCAACCAGAACACACAGAGGAGCTCTTACTGAGGTATGTAATCATCCTCGTCATCCTTCGGAATCTTCACTAAGCTTTTTTTTCTGTGCCTCTCTCATGCTGTCCTGGCCCACTGCCAGTCAGACACACCCTCAATACCAACTCCAGACTCTCCGAGGTAAGGCCGACAGATGTACTGTGTGTGCTTCACTTGATTTAAATGGTAAGTGGGCTGTTTGATGAGGTGGTGAAAAGGGGGAGAATTAAGAGACACTGTGTCTCTCCCTCCTTTCTCTGTGCGTCTGTTTGTGACTTCGAGCAGATTTTCTGTTTTGTATGACTTTCTCCTCCTTTTCTAATCACTTCATCTAAATACTACTACATTTAGTGCTAAACACTATTGCAGTAGTGTGTAACACAATTTGATCTGCCACTACTGTCTGAATTATTCCTGATCTTCATTAAATATGTATGAGCCAAATAACAACCCATGCCTTCTCATCTGTAGGATACAATCTTGCAGATTTGTATCCTTTATCTAGTAAAAGTAGCTTTATTTTTGCCACCTGCCCCCTAAGTTTGGATGTCTTTATTATGCCACTGTTCCTGTGCCACAGCACAATGACTTTGATCTGACAGTGACCACGGGCTCCAGGCCACCACAGTGCTAAATCAGAGCATCTTTTATGAAACAGTGTTATTTACATCAGACCCACTAATGTAACGTTAACACAATGCTGCAGTCAAATGCCTGTGTGCTATATGTAATTACCATGGCTGACATTCAAGTTAACTTTAAAATGATGTACTGTCTTCTTGGGAATGTCATACTGGGTTTATTAACATACAATCCGTTGTATAATATGGTGTTATGATATTGCTTAGGGAAAGATGTTGCTCCCTGGGTTCTTTACTCCATGAGTTGGCAAAGTATGAGTGCAGACAGTGAAGTGAAGAATCTAAACCTGGATACAGACACCAAATCTACATTCATCATCATTTTCAGCGACATGAACACTCTTAAAGCTGTAATGTAGAGTTTTTCCTGTAAACAAACAAAAGTTATGCTTACATTCAGTGTTTCTCACGTTAACATTGTGTGAACCCCTATGGTCTGATAATTATTATTACTGCTGCCATCAGTGTGACACAACAGTGTGAAACCGGTGACAGGGGTGTGTGTCTCATCATGCATGTCCAGCATGTTTAGGATACAAACAAAAGCAGGGGCCCTGTTCTAAAAACATAGCATAAGCAGTTGTCAAATCCTCCACAGGGCACCTTTAAAATCTCTGTAATGGTATAATATAAACTCTGAATCAGCAACAGTGTGCACAAACTCCAGTAGTTTCTCATCAGTTTATACACAGACATCTTGAAAGCAGATTTTTATTTTTATTTACAGATTATTTTCATAGTGAGGAGTAGATATTTTTACTTAAGTAAAGGATCCCCAGAAATCCAACTTAACCGTATATAATAAAAAATTGTCTGATAAAGAATTGTTTTGACCAATCTTATAAGTAATGTCAGACATCCTCTGTCTAATTTCCTTGTCATGTAATTATCCCATTAGATTAAAGAATGACTAATGCAGTAAGACAGAAAATGTATATGTATATAACATGAGTCATCTTCTTTTGCTGTCAAAATATTGGCGTAGGCGTGCTGAGACGGTTTCACCGCTCCACTGCATTTGAAGTGGGGCGAGGACAGAGAGTGTGAAATGTCTGACAGCTGTACAGTGTCTCAGTGCAGCTGGTACAGCTGTGTGTACTCGCAGACCTGGGTGTCTGCTCCACTTTCTGTTTACGCAAACTGAAACGCACACCACCAACACAACCACATAATCCTCTGACTGAGTGCCAGTGATTCTCATCGAGCCTGTCTCATTTATGTAATACATACATGAATGTCTACTAGAAATGAACATGAGCACATTCTGCTCCAGAGTTATCCTATCTTACATCTTATCACAAGGTTAAAGACTGGTGTTGTTTTTGCTTGTGAGAAGTTAAATGGGTGTCTGTTTGTGTGTGTATGGTGGCAGTAGTGGTGCTGGGGTTCATGTGTTCTCTTTTAAAATCTCACCGTCCTCACCTCACCCAGGAGGAAGCAGCGTGGGCTCAGGTGAGCCTCGGCGGTGCCGCCCTGAGGGAGGCGCGGGCTGAGCTCGCAGAGGCCAGGAAGCAGTGGCACTCCCTGCAGGTGGAGATTGAGACCCTGCATGCTTTGGTAAGACAACCTACAGTAACCTACCATTTTCCCAGCTAGCACACTGATAGCACTACTCCTAATGTTCTCAATGTTTCAATAATTTCTTTTGTATAAATACTTGAAACATATAATTTATATAGACAATGTCTTTTCTCGTGAATGTTGTATATATTGTTATTTTGTTGAGGGCCAAACAGCTTATTCAATAGTCGTTGGAACTTTTCTCTCAAATCTACAGATGTTATTGTCATGGTGGTGCTCGCAGAAAATGAAGATTAATAAAATGTTTTGAATACATTTTAATAATTGTATAATATTTAGTGGTGGGTATTACATTTACATTTTGTGTCAATTGACTTATATTATAACAACAAACTAATAATCAATATAATATTAATTAGTGCATATTAAGTGTGTCATGGTTACATTTTAGTTTTTCAGCAGCATTTCACATCTATAAACATGGATTTGTACTGTTGCACTCTCTGTGCTGGGAAGTCAGTGAGGGATTACGTTCATCTTTTATTACATTCTAAGTTATAACATTATTATTTGCTACATGCTTCTTCGAATGCAGTGTTATTTGACAACATATATATAATGTCCAGTCATTATGCTGACAGCCGTTGCCTCTTGCTATCCAGGAGAAAGGCCTGGAGAGCTCCTTGCATAACACCCAGCAGATGTACTCCAGCCAGCTGCAGGACCTTTCCCAGGTTATTGTCGGGCTGGAGGGCGAGCTGGAGCAGGTGAGGGGCGGGCTGGCCACCCAGCGTCAGCGCCACAGCCAGCTCCTCAACACCAAGATGAGGCTGGAGCGAGAAATTACCACCTATCGACACCTCCTGGAGCGTGAAGAGGGCAGGTGAGGACAAGAGACTGAGGATTGGAAACATCATGGGAACCAGGAAATAATTATTCACTTGGAATTTTGTGGCTTCAGTGTCAGCCACGAAATTCCTTTCAACTTTTCAGTAAAAGGGATTTCACCGCACACTTTCACAGCCCGGCCTTCACAAACCGGCCTTCACAAACTGTGATAAGGAAAAAGAGAAAATTGAAAAATGAACCTTAACTTAAAGGGCCCATATTCCGTAAAATACATTTTCTGGGCTTGTACTATCCGTAATGACTTGTAGGGGTCAGTAGTGACCCTCAAAGTATGAAAACAGTCACTCTGCGGACTTTTTCATTCAGTCCATTCTAAGAAATATGTTATTGAAACGTCTCGTTTCGTACTTCCTCCCCTATATGATTCATTCGGGATCGCACTCATCTCTCAGCCCCACCCAGCCGGTACCGGTCCAGCCTCCGAACCCACCACCCCCGCTCCCCACCACCACCCCTCCACACCAAACTCGACACCAAGCAGACTTGTTGCTGAGCTAGCAGCTTGTTAGCTACCACAGGCTAACCACAACAAACAACACTGAAGAAACACTGCAATGTGGACGTTACTCCATATTGAAACTCCGTTTTGAAAGTCGGGACTGTAACTCGGGACGATACTCCTACATTGGCCGACTGTCCTGCTAAAACTTGAACAAGCATGAGGACGGTGTAACAGTTTTTTCGACTTTAAACCACTGATATATCATCTTAGGGGTACCAATACCTCAAATTAAATCCCAGAAAGGCGTAAAATATGGGCCCTTTAATAGCGTAGAGTAATAGTTTGCCTTTAGAGATTTTTTGATTTAAGAAGTAATATGCAGCTGTTATTTGTCAAGTTTTTCTCTCATGAAGATCCACATGCGTGTGGATGACACAATACACAGCCCTACCAATAATTTGGTTTCACAATATTCTATGATTCACGATCCCCCCCTAACCCTGACCAGCAGGTGGTACTCTAAGCTAAGCTGCTACCAGCAATTACATGTAGATCGTAAGGTTACACACAATGAGAAGCACTAAATATAAACATAACTATTGTTTATCCTCTTGTATGTAGGCTGGTGAAGTAGCAAGAGCGCACACTTCCTACCAGTGAAAATGTTAAGTACTCAAGAAGACCCTGAAGCAAGTTCACTTATATGTTCAGGTATCATCACGGAGGTTACCATTAAAGGTATCTTCAGTATAAAACAGAGGCCAGTATATTGCAACACACACAGACTTTCTGTCATCCTCCGTCTGCAGTCCATTTATCCATTGGCCTGCAAGGATGCAGGCAGATCTTGTATGGGATGCTACATCTCCTCACTCACATCCTCCTTCTAACTGCTGTTTCATGGTTTAATTGCCTGTGTAGACTCTGGCAGGGTTGTCTATCTTGGGCCATCCCCCACATGCCCTAGTCAGCATTATTGATGCTGGATGATTATTGCCCCAATACTCTCGCTGTTGGTTTTAGCACACAGGTCTGTAATTCTGCTTGTAGGTTGCAGACGTCGTGTATGAACAATTAGATGTACCTTGATGTGGTGTCTGTGGGTGGTACAGCAGCACTGACACAACAGAGATGGTGGCTGAAACTCCACTGACAGACTGCCTCTGTTAGGGTGATGTTGGCAGACAGTCGCATCCTACAACAGGTCTCACAAGGATAAACTAAAGAGTTTAAGTTGGGACTATAAGAGTGAAGATATCGACTCACTGCAGCTCAAGAAGTTGCTCCCTACAGAGCTCAGTGGTTGGTTCCCTTTAACAGTAAAGACATTACCATAAGTCATGTTAATTTTGGGAGATACTTTCATTGGTCGAGACCTAGATGAGACGATCGAAACCACTCCCATGTCCATCAGGTATGAAATTACAGCTAGGAGACGTTTAGCTTAGCTTAGCATAGCATAAAGGAACATTAAAGATATAGTTTTAATAACTTCATTATTGAGCTTCACAGTTGCTGGTGGTCAGATTCGTTTTTTATATTTTAACAGAGCTAAGCTAGGTTTTAGTCTTTTTGCGATGAGCTAACAATCCCCCAATCACAGAGCCTATCAGCTAGCGTATGATGATGAATAAACCTCTGGGGGCAACAGCAATATTTCTTGGCTTCCAGCGTAGGCAGCAGATATCCGGGCCAATACTCCGTCTTCCGTTTACAGTCCAATGAGTCCTGACAAGCTAAACGTTCTCCACAGAAAACACACACAGCGATACTTGTTGTAGGTGTTATAGCTCCAGACAACATTTTGGCTAATCTTTATCAACATATGCATAGTAATGAAGATAAATTAAAAAGCAGTTAGCTGCTCCTTTCCATCAATGAGTTTCTCTCTTTTGCTCTCCACAAGGACTGTAAGTAAAGCCGGCTCAAATGTGAAAATCAAACAGAAACAAGAGGCTTCCGGTCACAAATGTTGTCCCTCACCTACAGATTCTACATATTCACATGCAGAATCTGATAGAACATAAACAAATCTCCATGCTGTAGTAATCACATCAAGAAAGCCAGAAAGTTGAACATTTTTCAAGCGGGTGTTGTAACCATGACATACATGCTTATATTCTTTTGGCTATGATAACTCTGTATGCTGTGTCTGTGGCTGCAGGTACATGGGTCGGGACGGGCCGTCGATGGCTCTGCGACCCTGGAGGTCCTCTGTGGTGGAGCCGAAGGAGAACGGGCTGGAGAACAGTTTTAGTGACCCTGCTGTTACTCCGGATGAACCCAAGTCTGAGCCTCTGCCCGAAATACCATCACTCCTCCCTGCAGAGAATGGGATAAAGAGAAGCATACTGCGCAGACAGCAAAGCCTTGTGATACTCACAGGTAAGAGACACACACATGCGCGCGCACACACATACACACACTGCTACAGTCATGTTATGATTTGTTGTTAATGTCTGTTCTCACAGAGCCGGAGCAAGATAACGATTTGCCCATCTCCACTGTGAAGACTCAGGAGATTCTTCAGGGCAATGTTGTGCAGGAGAGTGCTGAGGGTCATGGCACCATTGAGTAAGTATGTATCTTTGTGCACCTCATTGACCTGCAGTCAGCACCTCTGGTTCAGTCTGAAGTGTAGGCAGTTTCTATTAGCAGGGCCAAACAGCATCACTTTAGAGTACAGATGTCTCTTTACCACATAAATGATTTTTAACAAATAAAGTTAAGGTTAAATCCTCTGAAGCTTTATCATCTCAGTTATTATTGACTCATCAGTTCATAATGACAATAATCCATCCCCACCTCGGCGACGTCTGGTCCAGCATAGCAGATGTGTAAACTCTCAAAGACATTCCTCTTACACGTTAAACAAGTTACGAGCCATTAAACATTTAGCAGGCTGCTGCAGGTTCCCATGATTAAGTCATCATAGCAGCGCATGGGAATTTTTCTTCCTTTAAAGGGCTTGTGTTTGATGTGGAGACACCTGCCTGATGTGGAGTTTTAAGGGCATGGCACCTTATTGTTGTACCAGACATGGGTGGAATTCTTTGTCTATGCTTCAAGCCCAATAGACAAATCTACAAGCCACACACACACACACACACACACACACACACACACACGTATTTGCATGATGATCAGTGACACACATGCAAATTATCTCTACGAGCTGCAGTGTGTGTGTGTGTGTGTGTGTGTGTGTGTGTGTGTGTGTGCGTGTGCGTGTGCATGCGTCATTTATTTTGTCTTGATGGTCCTAAAATCATTCCTGTATGATTCTTCCAATGACACAATTCATTTATTACTTTTATTTATTCTGCAACTCCCAAAAGTCCAATAAACATATGATCTATCTATATGCTCAAACATTTCCTTGTTGCCGAAACAATTATCTATTAGTCAGAGTATCCGGTTTGGTGAGCCACACTTTCAAATACAATGCTCTCCTCCTCTGGACAGTCTCTTCTTCTGTTCATAGAGATTTGCATGAATTTGAATTTTGTTTGACTGAGTTTGTTTTGGAAGACATAGAGTTTTTGCTACTCTGTGCCCTACTGGTTATATCATGAATTATGTGCATTTTCTATGGTACATTATATCTGTTACACAGAGCCATACATGGCACGACTCGCAGACACCTTCCAGCATCAAAGTGTTCTCCCTTGCTGCCCCCTAGTGTTATTGTACGTGTAATTACACATCCTGCCTCACTTAGTTGTATATGACTAAATTAATACATGAAAGAATTCTTGTCACGCCATTGACAAAATAAACAATGACGTCACATAAAAATAATCAGCTGAATGGCATTCACATTGAAAGATAGACACATCTTGTTATGTTCCCAAACAAAAGAAAAATAGACAAAATAAACAAAATAGAGACCTACAACATAAATTCAACTGTTCTCGAACTGATGATGTGATGTTTATCATGTGTGATCATCATCACCTTTAAGTTATATACATGATTTGTAACGTTTCTTGTCAGGACGGAGAACATTGACAAGGTGATAAAGCAGTGGGAGGGCTCCTTCTTCAGAGGGAATCCCAAGCTGCGCAAGAAGTCGGTGTCTCTGCGCTTCGACCTGCACATGGCTGCAGCAGACGAGGGGTGTGCCCAGACTAAACAGGACAGCCTCCCTGACGTGGAGGTGCGTCTCATCATGAAGAGATCTCGCAGCATCCCGGCAATCACACAGTGACTCTGTCACCAGTTGGTCAGATCGAACACCGGTTTGCAGCTGTTTGTGGTGATACAGGTGATGCTGGAGTTGCAGAGATAGCATCTGTCATTGACATCTGGGATATTGACATTACCATCATGCTTAATATGTATTTCAAATTATATATACTCACTTTACATCAGAACTGATGACTGAAACAGATTTTTCTCATCAAAACTTTCACCCATCGGGCTTTTGTGCTGATCTAATAGGGCAATTTTTTACAGTTTCAGAAAGCCACGACAATTTTATCACACATACTTTCATTACATTACAGAGGATAACAATTAAATATGCAAAAATGTCTCTGTCATCTTACTCAAATGAAGAACACGTGTCTCTCAACCCTGTCACTGTTTCAACTACTGCATTTAATCCTAATTAACACTCCGTACAGGAGGCTGGGTGCACAGAAAGACAGAGATAAATGGAGTCAGAGAGCACTAAGGCTGGACTTTTTTAAATAGGTTTTCTGTCAGGGACTGTGTGGAAATTATTAGGGGGGAGGGGGAGTCTTGATTAATTAGCGTTATCTCATGAGAGAGAGCACATCATTTGTCACTACCACACAATCACAGCTCCCACTTTATTGTATATCCTAAGAGAAGGTAGAACTACAGTAATGTAACATAAAAGTTCAAAAATATAGATATTTAATGAAATAAAATAAAAGTAAAGTGCTGAAAATTTGATAAGTAATTTTGCCACTATTCGAAAGCAATTTTTCATTATAAAGTCACTTTCAGTATGAACTAACACTAAATCTATTTTTTCGAGTTGGTATTACATGTACAGTCACTTTATTACACCGTTGATCCTGATCCCATTTTATAATGCTCATTTCATCATTACAAATTATTTTCCTATGTCTTACACCACCCTGACATATACATGCAGCGGTGCACTGTCAGCAGTGTGAACAGTGAGAGCTATTGCAAGCATGCAGCTGAGATCTGCAGTAGTAGGACGTTACAGTAGTAGCAATACTACCTCTACTACTCAACTAGCAGTTTAAACTGGAGTGCACAAATGTAAATTATTCGGGCACTCTTTGTTGTTGATGGCAAAATAAATCGTGTTTATTCAATAGTGTAACATTACAAAGAGAAATTGTGGGGTGGGTGTTGAATTTTTCCTCTTTACCATTATCAATGGGTCCAATGCACATATGAGAGGAGAGGTCCATGCTTTTCAAACAAGTAGAAATACAGTGTTCACCCCCCTCCCCTGTTAAATAACTGTCATACAATCCCTAAATGCTTGCACTGCAGACACTTACAGCACTTAGAAGAACATCAGCACTGAGAGATATCCACAATGTGTTCATTTTGAGGGTCTTTGTCATTGCAGTCCATTCTGTATGTGAAGAAAAATAATATAAAACAAAAGACGTTGCCACATTCTTGACGCATTATGCTGTGATCCTAAACAGCAGTCACACTCTCAACACTCAGCGAGTGTCTCAGAGGTTCCCTGTCTTAACCAGAGGAGGGCAGTATTTGTAAATAGTTAACACTGCAGTGTATATTCAAAGCTCGACTCGGGTTGTGTAACACATGCTATCTGTTACACCTTAGATCTAGAGTTTTTATTCTAAGTATCATGTTTGGCACCAAAGATATTGAAAACAAGAACTGGACCATTGTGCGTTGCGTTTGGGTGCCTCGGGATATGTTGAGAATATTTAAAGATATTATCTATGCAGTTCTGTGCTTAAGTTTGCTTTGCTTCATGAAGCACACTCTTCATTTTGAGAGCTCTGTAACTTCAAAATGAAGCATTATGCCTTTATCTTACGATATATTATTTAAAATAAAAACAGAAATACGTGCAGACTGTTGTGTTTTCTGTCAAATGTTTTCCATCACAATCTGAAATTGACTAACTGGAAGACACAAAGAGACTAACCACATATATTGTTGTACAGTGATTATGTGACGCCCTGTTCAGACTCGGTACAGACGCTTTGATGTTGAGGTAATGGAAAAAGATAGTTCACTCACAAATAAACATGTGTAGGCCCACCCACCCATACACAACCTCAGGAGTTCAATGTGTAGCTTTTAATTGTAACAATTTGAAAAAGAGTACCATTAATATACAGAAAGAAATTGTTTACAGTGCAGTATAATAAATACATTCTGACCTAGAGTATATGCAAAAACTCTGCTTTGAAATTAAAGGACATAACAATATTTCAAGTGCTTTTCATTAAAGAACATTCAAATTCCCTCATTGATTTATATTTCAGAACATCAGCTGAACATTTAAACTTCAATTTACATTGTATTCATTCAACATTAAAAACAAGACAAAATACACTGCTGCACCCACCTGTATATGCAAGATGTTGGTTTTAACATTTTACACAATAACACACTGTAATGATTTTCTGGGCAGCTTCATATATTCAGCAAGAGATCAGAAATGTTGTGCGGTATTTTAAGTAGCAGTGTGCCATTTAATTACAATCATACTATACATTGTTGGTCCCCTGTCTCTTCTTGTTAGACCACTCTTCAGTCTTCAGTCTTCATACAGTATATGCTGCAGTTGTACCTGCCTTTTCAATATGACTTTAATCATCTGACCATGTTAAAAATGCTAAGCACTTTCCATCTACATTTTTCTGGTACTGAAGAGATTACTTGAGAAAAGGACAGTACATACAGACAGCATTAAAGAGGGCCTTAAAGCCGCACACTGTTTGAGTTGTATCAGTGCTTGTGTGTCTAAAGGTTGGCTATGGCCGCCTGAATAACCTCGACGGTCTTGTTGCAAGGCTGCAGGGGGTCATACTCTGCAAAGACGTGGCATACGTTCTCCACACCAGCCTCGATGCCTTTGGCCACAAAGCCAAACATCCTGGTGGAACAAAGAAGCAACAGAAAGATTAGATTTCGATTCAATTTCAAACAGAAGTACAAGTTAACATATTTTGCACAGTAGAAAAAATTGCACTGCAAGTGAGCCTCAGAACCTGTGAGGCTTCACTTTGACATAAACAATACATAGACTTTACAGTCAGATACAAAACATCATTCTGATATAGAAAGTAATGATAAAAAGTTTTTTTTTTTAAATTACCTTGCACCAAATGTGGAACCTTTTATCCACCTGTGAGAGTAAAACAGTTCAAGATTAAAATGCTGAGATTTGTTAGTCCATGTAATGACCAATAGACATTTTAAATTCGGTGGTGAATTAATGTTATGTGTAATAAAACAGAAAACACTTCAACAGGAGTAATGAGCTGATCAATGAGCTCTTTACTCTCAGTAAGTATCATGAATGAACATCACATAATGTTTCCAAACCAGATGTGTATGACAGATGTGAAAAAAAGAATCACTTTTATTTCACTACATGTTGTTGTAATATACTCACAATCTATTGTCTGGATCTTCACCACTGTAGCTAAGCAGGTGAGCAGGGTAATGGCGCCTGAAGAAAAGCCTGTGGAAAAAATGATGATGGCGTTAGAAATGTACAGTGTTTACAGAATGTTGCACACAAACCACATATCACCACCACCATGAGTTTGTTGTGTACTGTAAGTAGGATCTCAGCAAGAAGTGCACAGGATGTGTGTTTTCTTACTTCCTGTTGATATCCGTCAGTGTAACACCCTTCAACGACACCTTCAGATTGACCACAGTTGGTATGAAGGACCCTGAGACCTTCCCAAATGTTGAGGACACTGCCCTCTGAACGGCACAAGGGCCCGTCAGCATCTCGGTGGGAACAGCATTCAGGTAGATGAAGTTGCAAGCTATGGAATGGATGAACACTGTGTTATTATATGAGAATTATGAGAAATATGAGAACACACGGGAACAAGGGCATCGGCACTTCGTAACACTGTTTGTGTGTGTGTACGTGGAAATAAAGGGAATATACAGAAAAGGTGTTTTGCTTATAGTGGGAATTTTGGGGTTCCTCCGTACAGAGCTGTACAAATAGGGGTGAGTTGTATGTTGTGTAGTCTCACCTGTTTTACTCTTGTCGTCTGAGGCTGGTTTGTCATTTGACTTTAGCTCTGCTGTGCCCAGATCTGTGAACGCAAATAATACATTAACACACAGACGCATTCACACACACACACACACAGTCTTGACTGGACAACGTTAATTTCTTGGAGACTTTCTTGAAACTTCCCTACATCCACCTACCTACCACTTCCCTAACCCCCCCTCTAACTTAAATCTAACCCTAACCTTAAACCATAGCCTTAAAGTTTAATGATTTATATTATAGCCTAAACAGACTTCGATCCCCACAAAATAAGTACAACCTAGACCACACACACACACACACACACACACACACACACACACACACACACACACACACACACACACACACACACACACACACACACACACACACACACACACACACACACACCCGTGACATTATAGGCGGACTTACTCACCTTGGGAGTGGAGCAGTAATTTGCAGGGTAAAGCGTAAGCGGTGATAGTGTGCTGGTAGACCAGGGCTGAGAGACTACCTTTAAAAGTAATAGAAAACCACAGTTTTGTCAAAGCATGATGGAGAAACTCACTGTGTCACTCCGGAAAACCAAAAGTAAAATATTGGTGTTTTGCATAGGTTACTTTCTAGGATGTGTATGGTAGTTTAGGTTTTTGACAAGGAATCTGGATATAGTTGTTGAGATAGGAAGACGTTGAGATTTAAAATGGTTATTATTTTATTCATATTATATTGAGTAAACCAGGTGACTGCAATGGTACTTGAAAAAATGTTTGCAGTGTGAAATTGACTACAGCTCACAGCTACAGCAAAGAGGAAGAAATGTGATGACATGATTTCCTTTTCTCTTCATCTCAGCCATGAGGCAGGTACAGCAGTGCATGAGTCTCAATCCTTACACAATCCTTAGACTCTGATAAGAGGGAAGACAATGATAATCCTTGATAATGGCTCTGTGGGTGTGAGAACCCGCCCTCATGACCTCATACTTTTGAATAAATAACAAGATCCCTGCGCTGCTGCCCACCCACATCCCTTGAGGCCAGACATGGCTGACTCAGGTCTGGTGGGGCAGACATCACCAGAGCAGGATGTGCAGTCATATTGAGTAGGAGTGCATTTTAAGAAAAGCTGATAACTTCTAGATGTGTATCTGTAGGTGTTGCAGGCACTTACCAAAGTATGGCTCCTGAGAAGAGCCTTTGACCCGAACGCCCTTAGTTGATGATTCAATGAGGAAGTGTCTGACAACGTCTGAACTGCTCTCTCCTGTTTTAATAAAGGACAAATGTCAGGACATTTTACACTGAACTTTAAGTGTCATGATAAAAAGGCAATGGCAGAGATTATTTAATATACCTCGTATTTGATGAATTATTCTAATTGATGCATTTAACATTTTCAGTTTTAGTCTCCTGTACCACATACAGCCCTCAGCAACAAAAAGCAAGATGATCACACAGCAAACCCACAAATTTGAAATGATAGGATAGCCTGTAACCCATTATGTAACAGGGTACTTTACCCTAGCCACCACATATTTTCTAGGCAATGCATTCATTCAATCAAATTGTACTTCTTTCAGATCTCTCATTTCCATCACATCTTATAAATCATTCATAATTTTGTGTAACAAAATTCTTGTTTCACTATAAACTGTTCCTGAAAAACCCAGAAAGAGAAAAGGTTATAGTGACATCCCTGGACCAAGGATAATTGTGTTTTGATTATCCTTGGAGATATAATTCAGCAGAGGAGATTGAAACAGACAGCACACTGTAAGCCTGCATACACTGAAATGGCCTTAGTGCAAACACACTGCTCGCACGTCTTTCATATCCTCATTCCAAAAACAGTTGAAAAAATAAATCTGTAAATGAAGTAAGCCTCAAAATTGTTTTGTGAGTGAGGTCCATTTTTTCTTCTCAGATTGCTTACAGTTCCATAAACAGCTGGTTTTCCTTTGTGTTTACACAGGACATACTGTGGGTGGAAAAAATAACAGCACTGTCTCCTGCCTCACCACAGATAGCTGGATGTCGTCAGACATGACCATACACATCAGCAGAGTTGAGTAAGTGATTCCCTGTGCCTCTCAGGTCTCTGCTATAGACAAATGAGCTCAATGAGCTCTCTGCTACACCGTGTTCACATTGTTTGTCTCTGGAAGTGGAAGCTGCGGGATACAAGGCCCAATATGTCCTGTATCCGACCAAACACTGCTGTTTATTATAATGGCATGTGATTCAAAAGGGCTCATCAGGTCAGATAAAACAACAACTGACAAGTAAAACAATTTACCTGGGTAGGTGGAAAGAGTGAAGTTGGTGGGACTTTGGTCCACCTTCATGGCCAGGCCGAAACTGCCTCTGTAAGAGGTGCTGTCTCTCACCACAAATGTTCCTGCTTCCTTGTCTCTTACCAGGGCTTCAGCTAGAATGAATTAAACATCACAGAAAAGGCTTAGAGGTATCACAGAGATGAAAAAAGAACTGGATCCTATCAGAGGAATTAACTTGAGAGCTGGAGTAAAGCTACATAGTCTTCATATATGTTTGAAGTGCTGTTTTGAGATTCTCACCTTCTGCTCTGTTGATATGTGGAAGGAACCAAAACTTTGAAGTATCCATGACAAATTTCATTGAGGGCTCACTGCCATTAAAATGGGCCCGGAAACCTAAACAATCATAAAGATAGTTATGTCAAATAGTGTTGTAAAATGTGGTAGCTGCCAGTAAATTTGAGTACTGTGACACCTGCGACTCACTGTGAGGGGAGAATGGCTTCGAGGGGGACACAGTTACAGTCTGTATCAAGTCCATTTCTGGTCCAGGAGAATTAATGTGCAGATTTGGTTCTGGTGCACCATTCACCAACAGTACAGGGATGTCAGTCATAGACCCGTTGAGTGAAGCTGGACTGCTCTGTGCTCCTTTGCTATGGAGCTCCTGCAGATGTCCCTGTTTTGTCAGCGAAGGCCTGTCTGCGCTGTACCTGTTATCAAACAGCCTCATGGTGGACACATCACTGAAGGAGCCGGACATACCGGTAAGGTTGGACTCTGGAGAGTAAGCATCTTCACTGGCCAAGGACAGGGTGCTATGCAGGATGGAAGAGGAAGTGTTTACAATTGGTCATATTCCAGAAATCTTTGTCTGTCTGTATGTGGCTTGTTATATTGAGAACCATTTATTTGATCAGCTTCCCACTGCATGCCCAAGGCAGTGCACTGTCGAATTTGCAATTTGGACACACAGAGTAAACAGGTGACCACAGCCCTGTGGCGGCGGGGGCTGGGAAAACATGTCATCACGACAACAGCACGACAACGGGCCGGTCATGACAATGGCAACAACTAATTCTCCGGTTCAGGGTTCTGTGCACTGAGTTGAGCTTCTCTGAACTTTGAATAAACAGGTGAACAGCTCTTTGTGCAGCAGCGGTTCTGTGGACGGAGTCCTGCAGCAAGTCTTTACTTACTGCAGCTCAATTACTGCAGGTCACTTTTACAGTTTCTGTAAGAAAACTGCAACCAGCATCACCACAGGCCAAACAAACAGCCCATTCCACACAGAAATGTTTACAATGTGCACTGCACTAGTATTCGCAATACACTGGAAGACTGCATGTACAGCATGCATACCTGATTAATGGCAGGCCATGCTTTAACAGTGAGTTTTACCTGCCAAGGATGTAGCTGGTGTCTGAGCATGTTGACATGGAGAGGAGCGAGACGCCACTGTTTCTGTTGTGGTGTGACAAGAAGGATCCTTGCGAAAACGCCATGTCCTGCTTTGGTGAGGGAATTCGTCGGGGTGCACTTCCACATGGCAGCGGAGGCAGTGAGCATGTTGGGGAGCTGGAGAATACCGGCAGGCCACTGGTCCTGCAGCTGGGACTGCTCCGTGAAGGGATGGGTATACTGGGTGACACAGACTGGACCATGGTATGTGGGGTGCATCCTCTAGAGACCAACACGCTGTGGGAGATATCTTCATCTGAGCAGAAGGATAGAGAAGAAGGTGTTTGCAAGAACAATAACAAAGACTATAGGAGGGAATTTTGTGAAGTATATGAAAAACACTGCATGGTCCCTGATTACTTTGACTTCATGTTTTGGTTTTCTTTCAGCAGAAGGGACTTGGCATCCATACAAATGGACTGTTGCTGAAACTCTTTCATATTTTTCATGCATGTACCTGTTAGAGTATGTCAACTGAATGCATTCAATTGAGTTTGTACTGTTTCTGTCTCAACTTGTTCGTGTGCACCTGAAGATCTGTCTGACTGAGTCTATGCCCTCAGGAATACACTGCAGCCTGTGGGCAAGACAGACACGTGGCCCCTGCAACCAGAGTTACATAATTATGACTAATACTCATACAGAATCATACATAAAGGTTTTCAGATTCTAAGTAGGTGAGTATTGTTACTTATGGGAATATTGTATTTTGCAACAGGAGTACTAATCAACACATCACTTGATTTATGTATTTTACTGATGAAATAGACCAATGAATTGTCTGATTTGTCATCACTGTTACTGCACAGTGAAGATACTGCTGTTCCACCCTCATGTGTGACTTGTTGGTTTGCGTTTGTGGCTGTAGCCTGTGCAGGGTGTGGCACTTGTCTGGGCAGTAATCCCAGAACAGCTGAAGTTGTGCAATCACCCCATTATAAAAATAAATTGATCTCAAATCTCAAAAAGGGCGGGTAAATTTCCAAAGCCCCAAGCTATGTGTTCTATTAGCTTTGTGGTGTTACTGTGCTCTGCGTCACACCTCTGTAGCTGTAGTTTTCCCTTTGATGCCCTCTGGAGACCTGGTTACTGTGTTTAAGAAATGAGGCATTAGAAAAGTTTGAATAGTATAGTTACACAAAACAGTCTGTACCTGCGGGAGAGCTGATGTATGACGGACTTTTGTTGACTGGAATGGGTTCAAATGTCGGATCCAAATCCAGGATGAGCTGGTTGAGATTATTCAGGGAGATGTCGAGATCAGAGTCACCATGGTTACCACTGGGCTGACTATTGACTGTCTCCTGAGCAGAGTCCAGGCGAATAGTTTGACCCACTCTCAGAACGTGGTTGGGAATCATGTGGGACATGCCTTTAGCTGTAGGCATCATGTTAGGAGAGCTCACAGTCTTCTGTGACAACCAAAGACACAAATACAATGGAGAGAGATCAGTTACACTGTCCTGGAATTACAGCCTCGCTTTTGTCCTCTTTGCAAAACAGACTCATCATAAACCTGTTTTTCCCAGATACTCATATTGCTAGAAAATGAAGTTATGTACTACACAAAAACACAACTCTTTCAATATTTGGTGATTAAAGCACCCACTTGGCAACATTTGATCAGAAGTTCTTTGCTAGATATCTTTATGCATTTTAATGCAATTCTACAAGCATTAGGTTCAACTTGAACCTGCAACCTTGATTCCAGTATACTGACATTTACTGGACCTTTCCCACCTGTTTCTCAACCAATGCATAAAACCACTGAATAAGAAATGACACAGGCTGAGTAAACAGCTTAGTTCAATGCTGATATCAGCATGAATATTTGTTCGGGAAAGGGTGTGTAATATGAGGGATGATCCGGTCGCGCTGAGCCTCCCTCTCCATGTTTCAGACAAGGCGTGGGGCTCAGTGAGTCACCCAGGTGACTGGTGGTTACCATAACTACACTTGTGTTTTCCTACAACAGCAAAACTATAATGGTGAACGTATTTTTGGAAAGTAGCAAAATGGCAAAAATCTCCAATTTTCTGGAAAATATTCAAAATGATTTTAGGAAAAAAGAATGTGCCATGAATTCAATCATCACATAAGCTGTAATATAAATTTTTAATTATTCAGCAAGTCTTGTTTTAGGTTATGAGAGCATACGGATAGTCCGTACTATAACCTGCTGCACTAATTATTAAACAATATAAACTATATTAATAATGAACTTGAGGCAATGCAATAAAATAGTTCAAATAATGCATACTTTTTACTGCAACTGATATTCTGATAAATGGAGAGTTAATCACAATGCACAAATACAACATAAACATGGCACAAACCATAAACACAGACACATAATTCCAAACACTATACCCATAAACCTACATATAACTGTAAAGGTCCATAGAGTGGTTGCCATAAAATTAATACATGGCTTTGTCAACTGTTCTAAATATGTAATAAAAGGCTGCCATACGTCAGCTGACTCTCCCCATGTGTCCATTCAGTGCGTACCTCATCTTTTCATATGTTCTACATTGTGTTACATGTCTTAGTAAAGATAAAGGAAGACCATCTTACCTTGTTTTCCTCTGGTCAGGATTCTACTGCTGTAATGTTGTCTTTTCTCTCAGACTGTTCACTGTTTTGGTTTGACACTTCATGTGTGTTTCATGCTTTTATTAATGAAGTCCCAACCCTTTTCCCACTGAGCCTATCAGCAACAAGGATCACTAATCCCTGCGGCTCCAACTGATGATGTCATCTTAGCTGTGTAAAGTTTATGACTGGAGGGGAGACTTTTTTCAGATCAACAAACACATCCATCTTAAAATATGTAAAGCTGTGATTTAAACTTTTTACTCGATATGTAGTGCATATATGTATGTTGTGTTTCAACACTTGCAACATATTATATTAAGCTACTGGCTGCATTATGCATTATAAGTGTTTACTGGAGTGAATACTGGAGCTTGACTGTTGTATTGCATCTGCTATAGACCAGAGACTCACAGTAGCTTTTTATCTGATGTGTCTGATTTCACTGGTATGGTTGATAAGTTTATTAATGCTGTTGAACCTATTAGTTTAACTCCACTACTCATATCTGTGGCCACATCCTCCCTGAGATCGAATGGGTTTTTTATCTCCTTTCCACTACTTCTGGTCTCTTGCATCTGATATTGCAGATCATTTTGTAATTGTTTTAATGATGCATGTCCGTCCACTCTGGGTGTTTCTGCTCACCTGAAGCTTAAAGTCCAGTGATGTCCCCAGATAAACAATGAGATCTGGTGTGTAAAAGAATGAAGAAAGACTGTGCGTTGTTGAAGATTGAGCTATTCATATACCAGTTTGTTTCATCTGATACATTCCCAAGATACACTTTACCATAAATCTGTTTTCCATTCAAATTAGTCACGTTTTTTTATAATAAGACACAACCACTCTATTTCTACCCTCATAGTTGAAACATTTTATGATCTTTCTATGTCCATAAAATGAATATGGACATTCTGTAGTACCACTTAGCTCCTTAGAAGGTTCTGCTGGACCAAACTGTGCACAATTCTGACCATTGCAGCTGATAAACACTGGCAGGCTCTTCAATTCAATCTTGAATTTACCTTCAGTGTTAAATAGTTGACAGAAAAAGTAGATTGCTGGCAGCTTGATGAGTGGAAACAGGAGATTCAGTTATGGTGGGGGATTCCCCAGCTTTTTGTCAGAATTTTCTGTGAAGTATTTACATTTTTTGTTAATGAGGGATAGGGTTAGGGTAACCTTGGTATGGTAACCTTTAATGACAATGTCACCAAGGATCAACTCTTATACCTATATACGTATAATTTGTGTTGGACACATTATTTGCGGCTCTGTTCCTCATAATTGTCATGTTAACGATGCTCAGAATATGTTTACACTAGTTTATGTAGTGTATCTTTCTTCAGTTAAATCTCAACAAGACTTGCAAAGACTAAAGGAAATATGTATCAGTAGCTTTCCTGGCTGTTAAATGTTGCGCATATCAATCAATCAATCAAATTTTATTTGTATAGCCCATATTCACAAATCACAGTTTGTCTCATAAGGCTTTAACAGGGTGTGACATCCTCTGCCTTTAAACCCCAACAAGAGTAAGGAAAAACTACTAAAAACCCTTTTAACAGGGTAAAAACGTAGAAACCTCAGAGAGAGCCACATGTGAGGGATCTTATAGGTTTTATTGACAAGTATAACTTGGTGTCATCCGCATAGCAGTGGAAATTTACCGAGTGTGTCCTGATAATGTTTCCTAGTGGAAGCATATATAATGAGAATAAAATTGGGCCGAGCACAGAGCCCTGTGGAACACCATGGTTAACTTTGGTGCGCACAGATGATTCATCATTAATTTGCACGAATTGTAATCGATCTGAAAAATATGATTTAAACCAGTTTAGGGTGGTTCCTTTAATGCTAATTAACTATTCTAGCCTCTGTAATAAAATTTGATGGTCAATTGTGTCGAATGCTGCACTAAGATCTAACAGAACGAGGACAGACACAAATCCCTGATCTGAAGCTATTAGAAGGTCATTAGTGACCAAGGCTGTCTCTGTGCTATGATTAGCTCTAAACCCAGACTGAAAGTCTTCATATATATTATTTTCCTGGAGAAACTCACACAGCTGATTGGCTATAACTTTTTCAAGGATTTTACACATGAAGGGGAGGTTGGATATTGGTCTGTAATTGGCTAAAACCTCTGGGTCTAGGGTGGGTTTTTTGAGAAGGGGTTTGATTACAGCTAGTTTAAAGGACCGTGGTACATATCCTGATGATAATGACAGATTGATTGTGTTTAGTAACGTACTATTAATTAGGGGCAGAATTTCTTTAAGTAATTTTGTAGGAATGGGATCTAAGATACAAGTTGTTGGTTTAGAACATGAGATTATTTTGGTCAGCTGATCAAGGCTGATCAGAGAGAAGCTGTCTAAATAATTGGTAGGATTCTCAGCCGTTTCTGAGATTTCTGTTCTTGGTAGGGTATTAGTGCCAATTGAGGGCAGGATTTCTAATAGTTAGAATTTTATCATTAAAGAAATTCATAAAGATATTGCTATTTAGGGATCGAGGAATACTGGGTTCGGTGGAGGTGTGACTCTCTGTCAGCCTGGCTACAGTGCTGAAGAGAAACCTGGGGTTGTTTTTATTTTCTTCTATTAGTTTCGAGTAGTAGGCAGCTCTTGCTTTGTGGAGGGCCTTCTTATATGCTTTAACACTATTCTTCCAGTCTAGGAGATATTCAGCACGGTTGCTGGAGCGCCACTTCCTTTCTAGTTTTCTTGATACTTGTTTTAACTCATGTGTCTTGGAATTATACCACGGAGCTAATTTACTATGTTTTACATGTTTCTTTTTTAGAGGCGCTATTGAGTCTAATGTTAATCGTAATGACTTTACAGAGCTATCGACGAGATGGTCAATCTCAGTGGAGCTAGGGTTTTTAAAGAATTTGTTGGGTGTATCGACGGATAATACGTGTTTAAATGTAATCGGAATTATTTCCTTAAATTTAGCTACAGCACTATCAGGTAGACATCTAGAGAATGAGTTTTTTATTAGTGGCATATATTCTGATAATGAAAAATCGAAGGTTATTAAATTATGGTCTGATAGGATTGGATTGCGCGGAAGTACTGTTAGATTTAAAATGTTGACACCGTATGATAATACAAGGTCAAGTGTGTGGTTACAACAATGAGTAGGTTGGTGTACACACTGACTGAAACCTATTGAGTCTAGTACTGAAATAAATGCTAAGCTAAGGCTATCATTATTATTGTCAACATGAATATTAAAGTCACCAACAATAATTTTATCGGTCTTTAGGACTAGGTTTGATAAAAACTCAGGGAATTCCGTTAAAAATTCAGAATAAGCCCCAGGAGCACGGTAAACTACAGCAAATATGATTGGCTGTTGGTGTTTCTTGGATGGGTGTGGAAGACTAAGAACAAGACATTCAAATGAGTTGTAGCTTAGTTTAGGTTTAGGATTAATTAATAGACTGGAGTTAAAAATAGCAGCAACTCCACCTCCTCGGCCGAATTCTCTGGGAACGTGTGAATTTACATGACTGGGGGGAGTAGATTCATTTAGACTGACATATTCATCAGGATGCAGCCAGGTCTCAGTGAGGGACAATAAATCTATTTTTTGATCTGAGACTAGTTCATTAACTAAAATAGCCTTTGATGACAGTGATCTTATGTTTAAAAGACCACATTTAAAAGTCTTTGTTTCCTGAGTTGTTGCAGAGGTTGTGTTAATTTGTATTAGATTTTTGTGTGGAATTCTCCCTCTGTTATTGTTTGATTTAAATAATTTAATGGGACGGTGGACAGACACAATCTCTATGGGTTTGTGGTTGTGTGACTGATCCAGAGGGAGCGCAGAGAAGTGTGTAGCACTGCAGCTCTGCTTCCTGGTCCCAACTCTGGGTTGTCATTTAATAGACTGGGTAATATTCCCAGATAAGAGAGAGATGCCCCATCCCAAGTGGGGTGAACGCCGTCTCTACTAACAAGAACAGGTTTCCTCCAAAAAGTTTGCCAATTATCTACAAAGCCCACACCGTTTACAGGACACCACCTCGACAGCCAGCGGTTAAAAGACATCATGCGGCTAAACATGTCATCACCTGTTGTGTTAGGGAGAGGGCCAGAGAAAACTACTGTGTCCGACATCGTTTTTGCAAAAGCACACATCGACTCCACATTAACTTTAGTGACCTCCGACATGCGAAGCGTTGCGTTGCTGCCGACGTGAATTACGATCTTACTGTATTTACGTTTAGTTTTAGCAGCTTCAGTTTGGATTCGATGTCGCCGGCTCTGGCCCCTGGCATGCAATGGACGATGGTCGCTGGTGTCGCTAACCTCACGTTTCTCAGAACCGAGTCGCCAATGACCAGAGTTTGCTTCTCAACGGGTGCGTCGCTGAGTGGAGAGAATCTGTTTGAAACGTGAGCTGGTGGCTCTTTAATCGTGGGCTTTTTAAGGGTAGCACTATGAGACACTCGGAGCAGGAGAGAGCAGTGGAGCAAGAGGGAGGGAGAGAAGCCATCGCTGCTATATGAGCCTGTTAGACTACGAGGGTGAGCTCAAACAGAAGACTCCGGTGACACGCAGATGGAAAGACACCGAATCGCTAAAGCACCAAAGGGTAGGGGTTGATATGTGTGGATGTTTAACTATAGACCGGCGATTTTAGCCGTAGTAATATAGATAAATAGCTGTGTTAGCAGAGGAGATAGTTCAGAGAGAGCGACCAGCGGCAGGAAAACAGGAAATGAACAGGAAATGACGCAATTCGCTTACCGAAATGACGTCAGACAGTCATATCTCTGTTGCATATGACCAAAGAGATATTTTATCCATGGCTTCGTCAGTTACTTTCTGTGAAGCTTTGTTTGAAAATCATATTCCTCCTTCAGCTGAGTAAAAGTCACACCTTGTGTCCCTTCGTCTCTTATTTAAATGCACTATATTCTAATCTAAATTGAAGTCTGTGACTGTAAGGCAGTGTCTTACAGTCACATTTAAGATTCTCATGACATGAGAGAGAACAAATATAAATAAGCCTTATAACACATTGAGACCCTTTTTTACTGTTCTGATGTTATTTAATTTTTCAAATGTAGATGATTTGTCTTTCAGTATTTTTATACTCTTTATAGAAATATATGCTTGCTTTATTATATTGTACATACTCAGAAATCAAAGTTTAAACTACACAGCAAATGGCTGGTAGCAGCTCTTCCATGTTTATGAGGGAAAGTTGTTCAAAGTTCAAAGTGGTGAAGTCCAAGTCTAGAACTTTGATTCTTTTTTATTGTAGCTTTTAATCTACCTACCAGTTCCACAAACATTGTCTGTCTGTCTGTATTCCAAGGAAACGCAGTGTAGAATTTGGCGCAATTTGGACACGCGATATGTTCAATATTAATTTAGTCTAGTTTCGCATGCCTTCTTCTATGTCCTTGGATACACAGTAGTGACAGACAACTGGCCTGACATGCAATTTACGAAAATATAACTTATATATGTCACATGTGTGAACAGTAATAAAACCAATTCAGTTTCATTTTATGAAAAGCATGGACTATCGGTGCAAAAAACTGATTCTGGTTGTTCATGAAAGAACACTACAACCAACAATACATCAGGCCAAGCAAACAGCCCATTCCAAACAGCACTAGTTCTGTTAATTATGCATTTTAATACAATTGTGATTAATGCACAGTGTTTTGCCAGTTCACACTTAAAATGAACTCGAAGTTCAGTTCATGCAGATGCAAATGATCTAGTTCACGTTCATAGTTTATTAAAAAAAATGTTGAACTACATTCACGGTTTCAAAAATGAACTAGTTCACGTTCATTTGTTAAATTTGTATTGGGATGATTAAGATGACAATCTTACGATCATGTATTTAGTTATTTGTCGATGGCAGGGGCGGCTCCTGGCATAGGCGACATAGGTGGTTGCCTAGGGCGCAAAATGCCAAGAGGGCGCCACAAGAGGCTGATTTATCATGACAACCACAGCCAGGCGGCTGCTCGAACGAGAATTGCACATCATTAATGTTTATTTTTGTTAACATGAAAAGCTAGCTAGCTGTCAGTACAGCAGATTTCAGACTCTTTTTATATATTTTATTAAATATTTTTACTATTTTTTATAGCCTACATTTTTGTCTGCCTGTGTGTGCATCTGTACATAGTCCAAAAGTTCTTGGGATGCATGACAATTTGATAGAGCATGTGCACTTGCAGTTTTGCGTGTGTATGTTGGGGGGACTGCGTGTTGATCCGCTCACTTTAACACAAGTCCTGACTGTGAGTGTCACGTCTCGTGTTGTACTGAGCACTAAATGTTGACGAGTCATTTTTCATGATGTTTAAATGCAGCCTCATAAACTCTGGAGCGAATCAAACAAACACTCAAACAAGTTACTTCATGTGCTGATCAGGTCCTGATAACTAGTGATGAGTGTTTATTACTTAAAGTGAGAGCAGGTCAGAGTGGAGGAGGAAACCGAAACTCCAGCTCAGTACAAAACAACTGCAGCTTCTGCTCTGATCACTGAGCAGCTGTGACCACAGAAACTCTGTGTTTCACTGTTTCCAAAGTCACTGACCGGCTGCTTCACGTGAACGAGCTCTGATCGCATTGTGTGTGTTGCTCTGAGTGAGTGAGTGCGAGCGGGGGGGGGGGGGGTGAACTTCACTCACGTTCATCATAGGAAAACTGATTCGTTCAATTCATCGTTCATGAAAAATATGAACGCGTGCATGCACAACACCGTTAATGCATCTGGAATTTCAGTGAGTTTAAACTTATTTAACTAAACTCTGCAAAAAATCCCTTATAATTCATCACAATAACAACAGTATACCAGTTTTTTCTTCAGTGTGTTTAATGTTCAAAAGGTGAAATAATAACACTATATGGTTTTTCATTAACACTGGGAATTCTTTGAAATACTGTACACTGTAGCCAAGAAAAAATATATGCAAAGCTTTCTGCGATGTTAACTCGCAAGACTGAACCCAAAAAGGCAGCGAGAGAAGCAGCAACAATTCCAATAGTTTGTTGTTTAAAAGTCAACTTCTGCTATGTACATGTAAGATACACTGTTGATTTGAGACTTGTATTCAAATGTTCAGCAGTCCACATTGTGAAGCTCTGAATAGGCTGTTGTTCACACTGACACAGCTTTATGGAGAGAAGGTGGTGGTTGTCTCAGTGTCGTTGGCCACTGAGCTCCTCCTCCTGCCGCACGTATACCTGAAGAACCTTTCCTGGCTCATGCATCCAAAGTCCTTCAGAAGCTTCAGGAGGTCGCGACGGAACTTTACTCCAATAAAGGCATAAACGAAGGGGTTTAGACAGCACCTCAGGAAGGCCACACACTGGGTGACATCAGTGGCATAAAGGAGTTGATTCTCATAGTGGCAGTCCTCGGTTCCCCCTTGTGCTGCAACAACTGTGATCCAAAATAGGACCAGGTTATAAGGTACCTGGCAGACCAGGAAGACAGCTACCACAGCAAGAATCACCTTTATGGCCCTATTCCGTTCAAAGTTACGAGCTTGGCAAAGGGTCTGGATGATGCTGCTGTAACAGAAGCTCATGACCAGGAGTGGAAGGGCAAAAGCCAAAACAATCTGGCTTGCCTGGATGCTGATGCGGAGCTTGTCAGAACTGCTTGAGTACGGGGTGCAGGTTCTGTTGTTGATGGTGGTGTACATCATATCTGGTACGGAGAAGATCATTGCCATAATCCAAATGACAGCTGATGACACCTTGCTGAAAAACACAGCTTGGGAGCGGTGGCGGTGAGCGGAGACTGCTTTGGAGATTGCAAAGTAGCGATCCACGCTGATGAAACAGAGAAGGAGCATGCTGCTGTAAAAGCTGACCTTGTAAATGGCATGCATGGATTTGCACACTATCAGGCCAAGCACCCACTGTGCCATGGAGTTGGCTGCCCAGAAGGGGAGTGTCAGAGCAAAGAGCAGGTCTGCAAAGGACAGGTTGAGCAGGTACACATCTGTCATGGTCTTGAGACGCTTGAAGTAGAAGAAGGTTAGGATGACCAGTATGTTTCCTACCAGCCCCAGGAAGCAGATAAGGGAGTAGAAGGTGGACATAAACCAGAGACGGAAGTGGCGGTTGGATTCTTTCTCACAAAGTGCAGGAAAGTCATCATAATCCACAATGGAGTAGTTATATTCTTGGTAGGTCATGGCAGTTGAATTCTCTTCGGACTGACACAAGCAAGACTGAAATCAAAGACACATCACACATAAATTAGAAAAATGTGTCTAATTGGTTTCCACTGCCCTTTGACACATTTTACTTTGGGAAACCTTTACTGATCATATCCTTAAAGGGAATGGTGAGCAGGAGGCTGTGGTTGGTTATTTTCACCCCTTGTGGATAGAAATTGTCTGTTTCTCTTACCTTAATAGTCATTACCCATATCAGCACAGCTGGCACAAGGTTTTGAAGACCTGAAAAATTGAGTAAATTTTTGAAGAAAATGCATGGTAATAAATGAGAGGCAATATCCCTAATAAACACAGTGATAGCATGATATAATATAGAGTAATAGAATGATCAGTATTGCATGCCCATCAAGATGGGGGACTCAAATGAGACAGTTAAAAAAATTATGGTCAAAACTGACACAGGAAAAGGTCAAGATATCCTGACCATATAAGGATGAACGACGTGACTGCTCCCCAAAAGTGAAGCCAAAGCGTCAGCTAGCATCACCCCCTAGTGGCTGGCTGCAGTATAGGTCATAAACCCTGCTTCCTCCATGTTAGTGGTGGGGACATAAACCAAACTAAAAGGCAAAAGTGTGAGGATGTGGCGAGGCATTATCCATCTTTATAATACAGTCTATGATCCTGACCTTGAAGCCTTAGTTTGGATACATTTCAGAAGTGATGGATACTACACTTTTGATCTTATACCTTACACTTACCCATAAAGCAACCAACAGCTGCTTTATATTCTACCCTACCTACCTGGTACATGCCTACATCTTAACAAACAACTGCCTCTCATACAAAACCAATTCGTAATATAGACTTTTGTTATTAACATCTTCAAACTTATACATCTGTTTTTACAGAGCAAGTGGTACCCATATTACTAGTGTAGAAACTTTGTGTTTCAGAATGCTAGTGACACTGCCTTGCTAAATGCAAGAAGCAATAGGCTTCCTGTGCCGCCATGTGGTTTCTTATGTTAGGTTATTGAATTAAAGGACTTATATAAACTAAACTTTTATAAAGGCTATGAGTAGTAACTATTAGTCTTACAGTCATTGATGCTATTATGGTGAATATGATTTATTACATTTCAGTACAGACTGCTCCATTAGTCAGAAAAGTTGATATTGATAAAAACACATTGTCTGTTTGCATGATGTATTTAAGAAAAAACATAAATATGCCTTTGTGAGAAATTTAGTTTTCTTCAATTCTAGAATAAAGCAAGTATTAGTGTTTAGCAGTGACTCAGTGACTTTGGTTGGCGGACTCCAGCAATAATGTTGACTGATGAATGGCTACAACATACAGCATGGTTTACAGATAAACCTCACAAGACATGTCCATGCCACCACGTGCACTCCCACATGGGTGTCTGTTACAAATATCTTTGAATAAACAGTGTTATCACTTACAAAAACTACTGGCCCCGATTCCTTTGATAGCTGTAAAGTGCATGAGACCTGCAAGCTGAAGTTCCCTTTTCACATCGGATTTTAACTTAATTACAGTTGAGTTTTAATTATTTCTTGAACCGTATCTCTTTAAATGTCATTCTGATGTTTTTGCATTCACCACAACGCACACTTCATCCTTTAATCTGAACTCTGATGGTACTCACCACAGAGGGAAATCATGTTGACTGAGAGTAGGACGCTGTAGGTAAAGCCACTAAACACAGATGAGTCGAATGTGTTTGATGCTTGCTTCCCCTTGTTTTAATGAAGAAAAAAAAACTGCCTCCGCCAGCCCTGAAGTGTCATTTGACAAAACTGAGAAAACCACAGACTCCACCTGAAATATGATCAGATTTTTATTATTGGTGCTGTAACATACTGTTTATTAAAATATATATGACTAGATCACTTATGCGCTGCAATGGTTAGATTCACGTACTGTATATGCTGTACCTGAGACTGGCCACTGTGACTTGAAAGATATAATTGTAACCTCTCTCCCTGGAGTCTGTTTGTTATCTGTGTTCTGAAGGGATATTAACATTATAAAAATGTTACTACATTTAGACAAAATCACTCCAGAAGACAAGGAAACATAAGCAAAGCCACATTTGTATTAAATGAATGTGTAGTAGAGCATTTTAGTGTGATTTGGTAAGTGTGGTGTTTTTGATCAGTTGTCAGTGACTATGTTTGCATGTCAGAGACAACCTTCAAAAACTAGGGGCAGAGGTAGAGGGCATTTTTTTTAATGTAAATGAGTTTCAGGAAAATCAGATGCACTCAGTGAATCTGTGATGGTTAAGAACCACACGATTCAGTCTGCAGATAAGAGATCAGACATGGCTCAGGAACACCGCACGTGTACTTTGACTTGCTATGTATTCAATAGTTCAATAATATTGTAGGCAAACAACAATATGCATCATCTTTTTATGTACAATTATCAGTTTTGAGTTTTATTGTGTTCAGCTCTTCTATTCTACTTGTTACCTGTTACTCAGATGCTTTATTCGCATGACCATAGTAATAAACTGCATTTAGTTAAATGTTAACATGTGACTCAGCCTCCTTTTCCTAAATAAATTAAGTTATACAATTATATTACTAACGTCAATTGTTTTTGTATTACTATAGAATGTAACATAGTATACAATGGAGATAGTCTTTTTGTTTTGGACAGCTTAAGTAGTTTTTGCCCACCAACTCACAAGACCTGCACATGCTTCTGCACACCTGTATCTGTGGTTGTGGTTTCTAGCTTTCGCTTGAGGTACTGCTAACCGCACAGTACAAAACACAGCAAGCTGCAATGCAATGTGCATTAACATTTACTATCAAAAGTAATTATTGCACTACCTTGCAAGAGGCTGAAACCATATATCCTAAATCTGCTGTCAGGTATCAGTCATTCTTTTGGGCAGTAATGCTGAACTTGGCCCAACTGAACCCTCGGGGAGGATTGCCAGTTCTGAAAAACAGGAAATCATTACAATTCCCCCTCGTCTAACCCACTTCCCTTACCTGTGCTGTGCACAGGGCAAACAAGCTATATGCAAGCACAGTGTATGCAGCAGTCAATGTTTGATGCAAGCATCTGCACACCAGTGTGGAGAATACTTGTGTTTGATCATCAGAGAATAGTTTTTCACTAAGTACAGTAAAAATTACATCTATACATACTAAATTATGCATATTTAAACATCATTTCATAATAAATGTACATTTATACCACATCAAACATATATATATTTTTTTAAATAAAGATAGACCTTGTTCAGGGTAAAAAAGTTTATTGGTATAAATATGCAAAAGGAAATTCATTTTAAGACTGCATGTTTATGACTGCTCCTCAAGCTGTTTTACGACAACATGAAAATACATGTTTTATCAAACCTCGTTACACTGTGTACACAATTACGGTACATTTAAGTCTTCTGCTGAAAATTGCAATATTGACAACAACACAGAAATGTTCTAAGCGTACTGCTTTTGATTTGATTGACAGCAAGCAAACTTGAGAACACTGGTAGTTGAGCATTGTACAGCACTGATGATCATGTGATATAGGCTACTCATGGATTGACTCAGCTGAGCCCAGGAAAACCAATACACAAGTATAATAAAATTGCTGATAATAAATAACAAAAAAAACTACTACTAAGGACGACAAACTCCTGAGACAATACTGTCACTGTAATACTGATAGTAAACAAATATCAGTTCCACTTTTTAAAAATTGCAACATGCAGAAATAACAGTAAAAGCAACAATGACACTACAATACAAAAGACAAGGTTTAATATAACACTGAACAATGTTTGTCACATGTGACAGCTTTTTTTTCATATAGCCAGCCTTAATTTGCGACGATCTGGGACATGCCAGACATAGTGCTAGAGATATGTATCAATATGTGCTGAAGAGGGCTTGTCTGGGTTCTTTCAAATGGCAATGAGGCCTGTCACTGTATAGTGCTTTCACATGGACCATTGTGATACACTCTGCCGCCATTTTTTAGACAGGACCACTGATTTGTGGGCTTCAAGTGCTCTAAATGTTTTATTTATTTCGATTCAGCCCATGTCTGTGAGCCTTGGTGTTTTCAGACTGAACTAAAACATCATATTTGCATCAGGCTTGTTAAACACTGAGCCCATCTGAACACTGATAAACTGAGATGATACTGTGCAATATATATTATCAGGTGATCATAGGCCAACAGACCTAACAGCCGTACAGTTTACAGTCAGGTATGTGTTGGACTCAGTGGGCTGCTCTCGCCTTGCTGGGCCCCTCTGATGGCTCACTGGTCGGGGCATCTTCTGTCTGAGCAGAGGTGGTCTCTGAGCCAGTGTTACTGTCACTGGTTCCTTCCTCAATGGCTCCCTCTGGGACGCTCTCCTTGTCCTCTGACGCCCCTTCCTCGCTGCCTGGATGAGCCTCAAGCTCCTCTGAGGCCTTCGGCTTCACTGAGTAAAAGAAACCAAATTACATGATGTAAAATCAAGACAGCCTACATGGCACCAGAATCCACACATAAAGCCAAGGGTGGCTCACCTGGTGCGTCTGTGGGGTTGGACTCCGTGTCCTCACCTTCCTTGCTGCTACTTTCAATGGGAGGATTTTGCTGGGGCTTGTTGCCATGTGTTGCACAAATGTGTTTTTCTTCTTCTGCTAAGACACAGGTGGGGGCCTCTCTCGCACCGCGGTCCCCTGCATCCCTATCACGTTCTGCCATCCGTTTACGAGCTGCCTCCTCTGCTGCAGAAATCTCTGCAGAAATCTTCTCCATGTCCACTTCCACCTTCATACAGCACAGCTAAAAAGGGCAGGAATGGGGGATTTAATGTTGACAGATGAAAACAATTGCTGCACCCTTGAGGTTGCTGTATGTGCTCATTGGAATCAAACTTTTTTACTTTACAGAGTTTAGTTTTGGCTGACCATGTGTGTACAGTTTGAACTGACTTAATTTAATTAAATAATGTAACTTAGAGAATGAACATAGTTTGTGTCTGTACAGTAGTGTTTCATGTTGAGTCTTGATTTTACTTCTCAGTCAGTGAATGGAAGGAGCTCTGTAAAGGATAAATGGCGCCGCCTGTTGTGGAGAGGGGACAGTGCATTCAGCTGCATAGTGCTGCATCTCATTCCAAAACAAGTTATTATGGGCGCCACAAATTATAAATGATGACAGCAATATGATTGCCAGAACATGTGGATGGAGTTAGCAGCAGCTGGTGGCAGTAAGACAGATGTAGACGGGCACATAACCAGAGCTGCACACTGTACAGTCAAACATTCAAAATGAAGCTTGCGTGCGAGTAAGTGATGACCAAGAAGCCGTACCCTTTTGAGCTCATTTGTGAATGACTCTGTGGCTTCGATGAATTTTCTTTTCTTGTCCTGGTGGCGGTCTTCAATCTGAAGCAACTCGGCCTCCAGCTTTCTCTGTGACACAAGACACACAGGCACCATTGTTATGACATTCTAACCCATAAAAAAAATAAAGCTATAGCACACTATATCCCACTATAATGTGGAGAATAGAGGACCTGACCACAGCGTGATCATACCTGGTGTACCATCAAAGACTGGACCTGGCGTTTAAGGACCTGCATGCGAGCCGTAGTAACAACTGATCGCACATCTGGGACTACACTCTCACTGAGAATCTCGCTGATCAGACGATGGTTGCGTTGGAAACGAGCTGCAGCTGAGTGCTTTATGGAAAATCCGTCATCGTAATCTGAAGATGGGAAAAACATTTTTGATTTACGTTTGTCTTGTGTAATGTTTTTTCATACGCCTATCAAAAGGCAAAGAGTGGAGTCACTAACTTCATGAATCAGAGGCTTTGGCAAACTACAGCACAAATGATTCAAAACAAAAGGATGCAAATACGGCTGTATCTAGAGACTGTAAACATAAGGAAGATATTGCTCAATATTTATAGAGTCAGAGTTAAGTACAGGCCATCATGTCAAAATACATCCTCAAGCAAAGCAAAACTGTTATTGTTAGGTGAATGGGACAAGTGGTTAATTATACCCCACTGCATGTGGACAGAAGTTTCAAGATATAGTCAGCAATTTTCATTCGTCAGCAAATGCTTGTAATGGTCTGAAATCTACACTAATTTAAACACAGGATGATGATGATGCAGGAAGGTAAAATCCAAAGAGTTCATCTACAGTGCGTCATCCACAATGATCATCCACACTCTGCTGTGATAAACACCAGATGGATTCAGATAGGAATTCCCTTGAATATCAGTGTGCCTTTCATGCAGAGATGTTCAGAATGAAACACATAACCATAATACTTTTAGAACCATCTTTGGTTTCAGCTTTGATAGCCATTGTATTAGTGCATTTATATTTGTCCATTTTCTCCTTTGCTCATGTTTTGTTAGGATGTTTCATTACAACATAAAACAGCTAACCTCAAGTCAGTTGGAAACTTTCTGCAGAAAGCTAACAAAAGCAAACAAAAAATTCACAATAGTGTTAGTTTTCCATACCAAAACAAAAACAGAGAATCACATACAGCATATCAATGTGTAGAAACGGTCAAGGCATGTTTGTTAGATTTAGATGTAATTAATGAGACATGGTGGATCTACAAGGTAATTATTAATTGACATCTTTACTGCATAGCAATAATTAATCACTATTAATTGGGCTATTTAAAGAAGGATATATAAGATACCAAATAAGTACATCTTATCCTTCTACTAATTTACAAGATGGCCACCTAAATAAAAACATAAGCAAATACAACAAATAAACTAATAGACTCATGTACTTATCAGAGCATTTACTTGGTCATGGACTCTTCAAACCTGTTAACTGGTATCATATTTACAAGGTACATTAAAGGCCAGCTAAAACAAAGCCGGATTCATAAATACATTTAAAAACAAACTTAATTTTTTAATCTGCATTTTTTTTTTTTCACTTGCCAACACTGTTCAACATGATAATGAAGTATAGACCATGTTGCACTCCTGGCTGGCTTTGTTGTGGTAAAACTTTGCTAAACCTCTCTGTGATACAAGAGCTCGCAGAGGATATTACCTGAACTTGCTGCTGCCGTGCACCAATGTGCACACACTTGAAACTTTCCAGACAGCAGAAAATGGTGCTCACATTTGTGCTCCGACAGCAAAACAGGGAACTGTCACATAAGGTAACACACTCTGAAGGTAGGGTGTAAGGATTAAGCTTCTCCGGTGTTCACAAATTCAGTGGAGCTCAGTCTCACCAATGTGTGGGACATTTTCCACTTTTACATAAAGCAGCATAACATCAGCAGCAGCATAACACTTTAGCACAATTCATCCCTTGCAATGACTAATGTTGGTTCAGGTTATTTTGCATTAAACATTTGAAGTAAAACCAAACACCTCCTGTTTGCCTCATGTCATGATTAGATTACAACCAAAACAAACTTTCAACAAACAGCAAATGTAGACTTGTGACTATATCTGAGCTGTTTTGATGCTGATAATATAGAGCAGGAGAAAGTGGTGTAAGGCAGCAGCTTAGAAAGAATTTCTCTAAGACTGTATTTATTAATAAAGCACAATCTCAGAATATGTAGCCACCTGGAGAGTTAAATCTTATTTAATCATAGACGTACGTGCAGTCTGTTGAGAACAAAACCCACTGGGGTACCAGCTCTGACATTGTTTTGGTGTAGGGTGTTTCTAAATAGCAATTGGTTTTATCTGTCGTTTTCCTGTACATCATTATCTTCTCCTGTAGCCCAGGCAGATCTCAGACAAGCATCATTTCCGTGAGGTGGGTGTAACTCAAACGTCCTCTCTTTGCTTGTGTGTCAAACTGGTGTGTGCATCAGTCTTTGAAATGACAAGAAAAGAATGGAAATTACGCAATTACATCATAACTAATGCAAAGAATACCAGCAAAAAGTAAACAGTTATGCAATGCAAATCGAGTTCAATTTTGCAGAGATTACATTTCAAAGGTAGTACTACCAAAAATGTGGATGGTTGTAACTGTGTAGGAGGAGGGAAAAACACAAGCCTCTTGGTGTGCGGCCTGGCAACACTGTGTGACGGTTTTACAGTAATTACAGCTCTGTCCCACTATTCTAAAACTTGGGAGACAAAGCATTTAGCTGAGTGGCCTTACCATCTGGATCGTCTGCTGGTTGAATACTCATGTAAGGTTCGCCCTTGTCCAGTCTGGACTGCCTCTGACGGCTCTCCTCTTCCAGAGCTGCCTCAGCACGGCTCTTTGCATTGACATAGGCCAGGTACGCTGGCGAGTTGTGATAGGCCTTCATGCTTTCATTATACTCAATCTACGGTGGAGAAGACGACAGGAATGACAAGGAAACAGCGACTGCAAGCACACTCAACATGTGGACCCTCATTTCTATCAACTACGACAGGATAAGGAAAGAGGTTTACTTAGGATTGCGAGAGAGGAAGGAATGATGACTGGAGGGACCCACAACTGTAGCAGACACATCTACTGGTCACCCATCAGAAAAAACCCATGAACACCCGTTGTAAAACAACCAACCTTCTCTGCTTCGTAGTCATTCAAATAATCCTGTTTCTCCTCATCAGTGAGGTCCCTCCACATGCCACCGATTATCTTCCCAATTTCCCATAGCTTCAGATCAGGATTGGAGGCTTTTACTTGATCCCAAACCTGGTGATGAGAACCAGACATGGGTGTGGGGTTGGATTGGATTGGAGGGGCTATAAGTGGTTATCTCTTTGCAGAGAGGTCACAAACCAGAGGAGGCCGTGTGCTTTAAGCTCCATCTTCAAGTGGATAAATCCCACTATGTGATGTGGACTGTTCTAGCTAAGTCCTGGACAATGTCGGCTCGACACCTACCTCATTAAACAACCATTAGTGTCTGTAGAAAAATGTACATCTTACTCTGAACTGATATAATGTTTTAAAAGCAAAGCATCCATGTCTTCCAGCAGAGCACATGTTGGTGCAAAATGCAGCAGTTAAACACTGTGTACTTACCTTACGACTATATCTCATATATGGCATCAATGGCTTATCAGGTGGCTTTGGTGGTTTTGGGATATTTATTCCAGAAGAATTCTGTTAAAGAAAGAAAAGAGTCAACTTAAGGCATGTCGGTGTTGAGTGACCATTTATACACTCTCAGCTGAGTAGAGCTTGTGAAAGTAAAGCATAGTGCATACTTGACATTTAACTTCAAATTTTTTTACTTCATTCAAATCGATCAGAAATTGATTTTCTATCACCTCAATTATCTTGATTTAATTTATGACAGTTTTAGGCCACATTCAAGTCAGAACCTTACAGACTACAATGGAGTAGTGCTGGCAGTTTAAAAAAATCTCACCTAAGCTAAGATTTGCCCACCGTGAGAAATAATGCCATTATCAGAGTCAGCCAACCACAGCTTGCATGCAGCGACTAAATTACTGCTCGGCGGCCTGAGCCATGCTGAGCAGCGAGTCTGTAATGCCATGGCAACACTGATGGCATGGGTTACTTAACATGGCTGACAGAAATGCAGACTTTGAAAGCCAGGTGGTATTTGAATACACATGAAAACACAGATGGACTCTTAGCCAGTCTGCACCGTGATGCAGACAGCAAGTCTGGAGTTTGGAATGACACGCATTTCATATTCAGTCTCAGAAATAGCAGCAGTAAACCTCTAATACTGACTATTCTCCAATATCTGCTCTTTGAAGAGTGGAAATGCAAAATAATACCACTGTTTGCTCTGAACTAAGCAAAGGTCAATGGTATTGTGAAATGCTTCAGTGCTATTGCAGAGGCTTCTCCATTGTCTTCCCTTGACAAAGCAAACTGACTGTTCATTGTTGTGTTAGACTTAATTATTTGTTACATATTAGATTTTCTCCACTTGGGTGTGTGTGACATTTTTGATCAACTTGTTTTCTCTATGTCAGATTCTTACCGTTACCCGACTGTTGCTGCTTTGGCTCCCTCCCAGTCTGTAGTTGTTGTAGGCCAGATGGCTGTATGGGTTGTACCCCACAAACCCGGCAGTGTTGGGCATTTGCTGATGGAAACAGATTGAGACAGAAACATGAAGGAGAAATGACATAAAAGAAAGAAAAGGGGGGGAAAGCCCATGACATAAAAGAAATTAAAGAAACCCAATGAAAGAAGAGGAGAAAAAGAAAACCAAAGAAACTTGCATTCATGCCGGGGCTATAAGACAGTAATCTTTTCAGAGGCAGTGGTGTATCAGCTCGTCAGTCTGGCTTGTGGATTCAAAATAAAATGGAAATCATTTGACAGAGTACATAAACTGTACGGAAGATGAAGTGTCCAAACACCAACATCAGTTTAATGTGGGATACCCAGGTAATTTTCGGGGATCGGTGTTGGTTACACTGAATACTCACAGTTGAAGGGGCAGGGGGAGGGGGAGGGGCATGTGACGGTCTCTCTGTTGTGAAAGAAAAAGGTCCAAATGGCACATCAGCTCAAAAGAAACAGAAAACTTATTCCAGTCCACAATCCATCTTTAAACACGTTCTACATATAGAAGCATCACAGATCAGCTGAGACCTATATCACTGGAGTTCACCTTTAATGATTGTAACACACTAATGAAACTCCAGTGTAATGATCACGTAGTTTCAGTAAAACAGTATGTCTGATGTATTTCAACATTCATTTTAATGTCATCACAGACAAAGAGGTAAAGACCCCCCCCCCCCACCCAGTTCCTTACTTGACATCTTAGTGGAGATCAGTGGGAATCAGTCTGTTCCAGTCATTGGCTCTGCAAATCAACACATTGTACGGCAGGATAAGGTTTTATATAAGGTGTTGACAGGGATTCATACGTGGCACAAAACAAAGACATGCCGATACTGACTGTCAGATAGCAGAGCTTGCTAACGCTGCCTTGCATTGACGTTAGCTTGGACTGGACGTGATTATGAACAGTTTGGAATAAAGGTGGATATAACTTCAGAAAACATTTTGTGTTCGTGAGGGAACTGATATCAATACCAGCGTGGATTTGTTTAAGGCTATTAAGTGATCAACCTTCAGTGACTCCATGACTATTTCCATGCAGTAATCGATGAACGGTTCACGTTAGTATCTCCTGGTGTTCACCTGATCTAACGCTGCATCTCTACCAGAACCACCAGCTAGTTAGCTAGCAAGCTAACGTTAGCACATGTTCGTGTTAGCTCGTAGCTGCAGTCTTTTGTGGTTTCTTCTCAGCTAACGTGCGGTTAGCTAGTCTGCGGCTGTATCCAGCAAGAACAGTAGTTAACGTGAGTGAGGTGGCGTTACGTGTGTTTTAATTATAAAGCTCCGACTGCAGGCGAAGCATACGTGTGGTTAGCTCTGCTCAGTTAAGTTGGACTAAATAACCAGCGGACTGACGGCGAGCTAGCTGCTTACGTCGCGTAGCCATCTCCATGAAAAGAAAATGACATCTGAGAGACAGTAGCATGCAACGTCAAGTCAAACCAACGCGTCTAAAGGCGAACAGCTTCCCATGGGTTTTAATGGTGATAAGCAGGCATGTGTGCTGAAGTGATGGCCAAAAGAACTCACCCTAAAACCTTTAGTCTCCACCACAGTGTGCACGTTGTGGCTTTGACAGGAGGGCTACCCACCTAGCTCAGAGAAACGATCCCCACTAAAGTGAAATGGGGTCCACTCGTGAGATTCCTGCAGAATCTTCCAGAATCGCACCCCCACCCTCTCCTCATCTCAGCTGTGCCTTGCCTTCGCCGCTGATGCTCATCGCCCTCAACTGTCACTGCTGCAGCCTCCATGAATGGAGGTGACAGCAGAAACACCTCAAGGACAGAAAAAGAAAGGTACCATAACAAGGCAGAGCTGCTCAACAGGATTACACACCTCATGCCTGCAGCTTTATCTTTGAGCTGCAGATGTGCACCATCACAACACCTGTCAAAAAACACAATGAAGACTCCTGGGTTATATAGATGGAGAAAGCTGACCTACACTGTTGCCCTGACTGCAAAATACATTACTTCATGTCAAAATGTGTCATGTCAGTGCAGATGCTCTACAGCTAACACCCATTCTTCTCTACAAGGTAATAATCTCATAATAAAAAAAAGTTGGAATGATTTATTATGTCACCACAGCGTAAATTGCCTTGTGGACACTTCACAGGCTGCTAAGCTTTTGAGAACAATCAACGTTGCCCTATTCACTGGTCCCTTGTTGTTAGAACTGAAATACTTTGCATTCTTGGTCACATTGTTTGAGAGCCACCAAGGTCAATAGTTGTAATAGTGTGTTCACTAAAGATAACAATTCTAAGCCTGGAGGATTTAGCCTACAGCTCTGTTCATTCAACCTGAATAGTACTTGTTTTGGATTTGTTAATTGATTGTGTTCATTGTGACCCTGTTTCTTTCTGTTTACATTGCACACTTGAGAGCTTATTTTATTTATGCTTGACCTGCATCCTTTATAATATGCACGCACACACTGTTGTGAGCTCATCTCCAGGTGTGGGGCTTCAACTTCTTTTCTTTCAGCATGTGATGACCAGAGAGCTGTGTGGACTGGGCAGAGAGCAGATTCCTCACAAAGCACGGGCGGCAGGGCTGCTTAGCGCTGGACACCTGTGATGGACGACATCTGGAGGTAGGATGGAGGTCACATGCCTCCTGTCAGCTACTGTGCAAGATTAACACGGACACTCACACAGGGCCTCCCTGCCACAGCTGGGGGATTGCGGATGCCCAGGGGCAGAACTGGCCCTGTGACATTTTGAATCAATCAGAGGAAAACCCGTAAAGCTGTTCTTGTAATGCAAATTCAGACCCAGTTCTTAAGCCGTACAGAGCTCTCCAAAATGGACTCAGGCAGTGGAACTAAGCAGACTTGAAAGTTTACTCTGGTAGAGGACAGTGGAGGTATTTTTAGAAGCTCCTGCAGCTAGATTATTATGATGTATCATTCCAGAGGTGTTCCTTGGACAAATGCCTAAAGTATTATCTTTAACTTGTCTGACCATTGGCTCAGGAAACAAACGGCACAGGATTCTACCATCACAAACATAAAGACATAACGGTCTAAAATGCTGACAAAGAGATTTAGATCAAACTTAATGAGAGGGTACAAAAGCCCCCTTGATAAAAGCAAGAGGTAGACTGATAAACCCGAAGTATTCAAAAACATTTAGATCATTGTAATTCAGATGTGGAGAGTATCCTGGAACACAATCCAGTTGAACAATACAAACACTTCGAACACACCCCGAACAGTACGTTTTAAACCAGGGGTGGGAAACCTTTTTTCTATCAATGGTTTTGGCCAAAATAACTTGCTCAAACAAATCCTCACCTTTGGTAGTGCTATGCTTGACTTACAAAGATAGCAATTCCCTTGTATCACTATATACTTCTTAAATTATATTATATTTGAAATTAAAGCCTTATTGGTCTGGGCTCATTCTAATTAGGGCTGCTGTGTTGGACAGGGCTGTCCAGGGTGGGGCACCACAAAAGAAGTGAAAACAAAGGGGATGTCAGGGCTAATGTAGTCAAATATTCAATTACTGAAGTGCACCATGCCCAATGCCTCACGCCCCCATTTAGGGCACACTCTCAGTGAAAATGATTCCAATGTCAGCATTTAGTGAATTCATTTGGCAAGTGTAACACTGTAACAGATGATCCTTTATATGTAAAAGTCCCACACTCCAGTTTAAAGATTTAGAACTACAATAAACCTAAACTAAACTTCATAGAAGTAGTGTTTGATATGAGCAAACATGGTATGTAAAAGGATTTTAATAATTGACATTTAAAATAGTTTGTCAACGGCACTTGGCAAATTTTCCTGCAATGTTGTACCGGTTTGTGTCAAACAAGCTACAAGGACACTTTTTCTGTACATTCCGGAGAGTCACATCCATCTTTTCAAAACATGTTTTGGTCATTTCCACAGCTTCTTGTAATGCATTGGCCAACTTACTGTACATGCTGGTACTGACATATTTTTGCATTAAACTAAAAGCTAGACTACAAACATTCCATTTACAACAAAGTTGACGTTTCTTAAGTGTTTTTAATTGATGTTTTACAATGTATACATTTTCATCAGGTAAACATTTACAATGTAACTGATTATTTCATTGGTTGATCTATATTTCAGTTCTTTGATCACTTCAGTGTTTGAATATACTGTAACAGTCCTGCTCTGGACAAGATACACAAGAGCTCAGCTTTTCCCAACCCCAGTCCATTTGGATGCATGCAAACATTACACATGAACAGATAATATCAAAGGCAAAGTGGAACAGTCTACTCTCAAGAAAAGCAATTACAGGTCAGTACAGCAAAGTTAAAGATCAAGCAATAGCTATAGCTTAAACACACAGTTTATGTAGTTAGGTAGGCCTTTACAAAATCAAAGCCATCTCTCAAAGATAAGGACTATTTAACAGAGGAGCGTGTTTGAATGTGTTTAGTAACACCTCATTAGCTGATGTATGATAAGATGGTATAGGAACCTTGTTGTGTGCATGCAGTTCACTGAATGAATATTGAAGTCTCCAGATACTTTGGGGTCACAGGAATTATTTGGTTTTTGATATCTTTTAAACTGGAGCAATGATTCTCCACTCAGGCCATCCTTTTCTCTATCTGTCTGTGTTGTGGTGAACAACCTTTGGATACATCTCTTCTTTAATGACAGGTCAAACTGGTCATCAGGTGATAATGCTGTGTCTCCAGCAAAGGTGATAAATTGACCATGGCTTCAATGATTAGATTACATTTCTAGCGTATGCAGTTTGATTAGTAATGGAGGGCCAAGTGTGGAGTTCTTACTGATATTAAGTTACCTTGGATAATTGTTGTATGCTATGATTAAACATTACAGGCTGTGGATCTAAAGAAAGTAACTTGTTATTCTCTTTAATTTTTATTTCAATTTCTTATATAAGTTTTGTAGCAAAAAAGTGCACTTAAAATGTTATGTGTACAAATAGTAGAGGGGTTGTTTTAATTCTTTAGAATTTCACCCTCACAACCTCAAGTACCTTCAGGATACACTGAGAAACATCCGACTGGTGGCAACAGGCCACATTTGTCAAATTTAGTGAGGTGATCCATATCGGCTGTTAGCTGGGTTGAGAGCGACTACTTTTTACACCTGAAAGTTTAACAACCTTTCTTTTCTCTGACTATATGGATATACTAGTGCAGTTTGGAATGATTCGAGCAGATTCAATATGGAAAAAAGTGAGAAATAATAAAAAATGATAACAATAATAATAACAACAACAACAACAATAATAATAATAATAATTTCTGTGGTACTTTTCTTATTTCTTCGTGGAGCTAAAAAAAAAACTCCCTCAGGATGCTGTGCTCAAACAGTCATATTTAAAGCTTAACTGATATTGAGGTAAAATCAGAGTGTGGTAGTTTATTTGATTTCAAAATATCTGATATTATTATACTGCAATCTGCACACTAAGGATTTGTTAGGTTGGCATTTACGCTGTTCTGTGTGGGGATGTCCCTCTTCTCCAGTGAATTCAGGCCCAGATAACACCAGTAGTGACCACCCAGATGAATCTTTTCTTGAATTAATAATAACCATAGAGTGTCCCATAGAACAGATGGAGCAGGCTGTTCATATCTGGTGATGACAAACACCAGCATTAGCTTAAACCTGCTACTTTCATGTACTGCACTCCACCAGTACAATCTAATTGCTATACGAGTATTACCAGCTTCTCCTATGATGTATAAAAAATTTGAGGAATTGCTATTCACTCATTTAATTATTAGTGTGATTCTCTATAGATGATATTATGATGCCTCTTAACTAGCATTGACAGATTAACAGAGCACGGTCATTATGATCATTACTTTCTACACCAGAGTCCTCTATTCAAGGCTTGATGTTCGCTACATGTTGCGTTGCTGCCCCAAAAATCATTACAAGTTATAACACTCTGCTTGTTTTCTTTAAAGACATCATGCTACACGTTATTTACTGCAGTGGCTGTAATGATAGTGCAAAGCTAATGTGGGATGTTACATTCACATTTTGACAATAACATGAAATCACACATGGAAGGCCTTTGTCAATGACTTATGCAGATGGTCACACATTGAGGTGCCCCTCACACTTGGTGATGCTAATTGCACCACTTCCTGAAAATGTCAGTCTTCTGTTCTAATCCTAAACAATGCCCAAAAAAGTGCAGAAGCCATATATTTTTTTGCGTTTTTGGCACAATCAGTATATAGCACCACCAAAGATCTGTCAAGCAGTCTGTTTGGAGAGAAGTCCTGTATGCTGAAACACTTTCATGCAAACATGAGTGTCACACTGGAATCTTAGCACCAGCTGGAAAAATAAGATTGTCCTATCAGCAGTGTACAGAGTTTCTAGCCCAGCTACACTGCCAGTCCTCCTACTGGAGAGAGCTTGTCTGAAACTAAAGGGGTACACAGAGTTAACCCCGGGGTGACGGAGCAGATCTGTTCCAGGCTTTTTAAAGATACAGTTTTTCAATTGAGTGTCACTTTTCACTTTGGTCTCCATGTTTTGAAGAGCTATGGTTTATCATATGATAATTCAAGGCAGGCGGTTGATGCAATTCTTTGTTACCCCTCTTCCTTTTTTGATTGAATATGTTGTTCTCATCCTATCTATTATTGCTACTCTTGTGTTGTCTCTAAACTAAACTTTGTGCTTGTAAACATGTTTTATGGTTTATTTTGACCAGTCTACCAGATGGGTGGAGTTTACAACATATAGGACAATAAAGTAAGAGCCACACATTACAACAATTTACACATATTGTGTGAATAAACTAGTACACAGTCCTTTAATTTAGAACCTTTCTGGATTGTGCTGATGCAGTAATTAAAACTGATCTAGTAGCTCCAGAAAGAATGAAACAAATATGAACAGCTCCTGTTGTGTCTCAGGTCTGACTCTCTGCTCGGGTTGATGCATTTTCTTGTCACTATTCAAGAATACGACACTGAAGTTAGACTAGAGAAAACAACACCTTTTCTTCTCTAACAAATATCACAACTAAATCTCTTATCTGTGGAAGGGCTTATTTTCTGCCACCCGTCTAAGGACTATCGGCCTTAGGTTCACACAGTAGAAACAATACACAAGTGCTTAAAACACTCAGAGATCAAAAACTGTCACACACAGAAACAAAATAGCAAAAGAACTCAATTCAATGGTTTCCTTTTTGTTGCGAAAGGTCAAGTACTGTTGGCCTTCGTTGAAGTGAGGCTTTAGGGCGAAGTCCTTTCCTCATGTAGTTCTACTAATAAGCACCAGTAGAATTCAGCTGGTCCTGCACCCCCACTGCCACACCCCACTCCTCAATCCCTCAGGGTGGCAGTCATTAACTGGTGACAGTCCAGATCCCCTCGCTGCTCCAACGGCCCCGGCAGCCTCATGCCCGTCTTCTGATCCACACACCAGCACTTTCCCCGCTGGCCATCACGTGCAGGGTGACACTGTGGGCACAAAGATCAACAGAATATACTACTTGTAGAACACCTTCTTAGAGGTTAGGGTTGGTAATCACACAGGCTTCACTTTAAAATAATGCAACTGATACATCCTACCCCCTCCCATCTGCTCTCTTGTCAGAGTTACGCCCCCAAAACACATGAAAGTTCAGTGACTAAAAACTGCTAGAAGCCAACTTTTTGGTGACTTGCTCACTAACCTCCGATGATCGTCTCTTCCGAAGCAGTGTATGTCACCCCACCTTGTTAAGAATCTGTTCATGTACAGTGAGAGCACGGGCAGCGTGCGTGCAGGCTCAGGTCAGTTAGTTACAGACAGGGTCAGCAGTGCATCATTTCATCCAGTCTGAATGAAATGGTCTTGCCAACAGACAGCGGCTTTTTTTTTCAGATGACTTTATTTTTTTATGGCTATCAAGACGTGAAGAGCATTTCAACAAATAAGATAAAAAAGTGTTTCAGAAACAAAAGACCAACACTACCTTTAACTGCAGGGGCTAATCCTCAACATTTTAACGGATCAAATGACTGAATGTAATATGGAGGGTGTCACTGTTCCACATAACACCCAACTCTGCACTTCTCCTCAGCTCTACGGTTCTTTGCTTCAACTTTACTGTTGCAGTTCACTTTTAACATCCTCATAGGTATGTTTTCATCAGCAAAGGGTAAAAAGCTCTTAAAATCCACTCTGACAACGTTGACAACAAGCTGGTGAACAAAGTGGAGCTTTTAGCAGATAGTAAAGATTAGAGAGATCGAAACCAAAACAGAGCTGAGTGTCGCTCTGTGTCTGCTGGATGTGTAAACAAATCAAAGTAATATAATGTGTAATATATTTTACAACATTTGACTCAGTGATATTAGTGTAAAATATCCCTGTTTCATCTACAGCGTGTACAGCTTCTCACAAGAATCAATTTGTGCAGGTTTATATAAAACTAGGTTAGAGGTTAGAGAGCAGCTTAATTATCTTTAAAGCGGAGGTGTGTCAGTGCTCTGTTGGCAGGGCCATATAAATGACATCAGACCTGGCTTGTAAAGCTCTCGGACATTTTTATTGTTTTACAGCTCTTGGCATTGTCCTGCATAAATGGTTAAATGACTGGAGTTTGTCAGGTTTAGCAATTTTATCAGCAGGCCACATCAAGAGAATGTTAATGATAAACAGAGCTTTAAGTGAAGGTAAATCACGCCCAGCTGGAATTTAAAGATGCTAAACAAACAGGTATGTCAAGTAATTTCATTATTTGTTGTGTAAATCCTGAGATTCCTTGTATGAGCTTTTAGCAATTATTGTAATGGAAAATCTATCATGAGATTTAGTGTGTTTGTTTTTTTTGTAGTGATTAAGTTTTAAAAAGCTCCCAGTTAATAATCTCAGAGCAACTCTGTTATGAAGTGATTCCTAGTTTCCTTCATGACCTGTTCTTTACCTCCCGATATTTAGGGTGCAGCTGTAGTTAAACAGTAAACAGATGCCTGAGAATCTGTGCAGACCGAGCTCCTTTAACCATGTTACACAACCAACACAACTCAGACTCCTGATGACTGCTGCCTTAGCAGAGATTTCCTTTTTTATCACTAGCTGAGCGACTGCTGCTTTGATTGCATATTCAGCTCAGAGCAGTCTTATCTGTGTTGTTATGTTCTCTCTTTCCCTCACTCTTATCTTCATAGTTGCCCAATCTCACAAAGGCAGAATAACAAAGAATGTAACTACATTCTAAATCTAATTGCATCCATCACAGAAGTAAAGTGATTATTGTTCAACAGTTTAGGGGAAACCACTTTCCACGCATAGCTCAACTCTGGATTCCTAAAAGTAAATCCCTTTTCATTTGAGCTAAGAATAATAAGACCTTGGCATTAACAGGCGACTTGGACACACTTTGGTGTTGATCTTGAGCTTGGAAGACAATATTTCATCGGCTGCAGGACTGTTTTGTGATTTGGCCCACACATTGCTGATGTAGCTTGAAAGGAATTGTTTGAAGTAGAGAGATAGGCATTTTTACTTGTGTTGGCTTTTTAATGGGAATTCACAGACTCACAGAGTGTGTGCTTGAAATGACAGACCTGTTTAGGGTGGAAGTCTCCGTTCTTGTCACAGTTGGGTATAGGGATTGTGAAGAGATCGTCATGTGTGCGGGTATTTGATGCCAGTCTGTCCAATGCTCTTTGTAGCTCAGCACGACACGGAGCCTGTGGGAGAAATCACTTGCAATATGTGCATAGACATGTACAGTGGCCTAAGAAAACTGCAGTCTATGAAATGATGTAAAATGGCTGTCTAGTTTCCTAAATGGACAAGACAATCATGAGTATGTTAAGGTAAAATAAAAAATCAGCCACCACGTCTTAAAAGATAACTGCAGTCCGTCATTAAGCCTTAAAAATAAACACAGGAAAAACGGGAAGTGTCTTGGGATTTAGTGTCTGCTCTTGTCTGCTGGGGCTAAGTCAAGTTACTATAATTTACCTGCTGAGTGTATTGCCTCCAGTGCTCATTATTTGTGAACACGTTGAACTTGTTGCACAGAGGAGTTTTTTTTTTTAGATGATTAACTGTCTTGGAAAAAATTCAAACTTTAATTGTTCCATCATGGTTTATTTTTAACTCAAAGTTCCGTTTTGGCGTGATCCTGAAACTTGAGTTAACACAGGTTTTTAACTTGACTCTGTTTTGTTTTTTTCAAATGCACAGAATCTGCAAATGGAATTGAGTTTTTCTTGCAAAGAAGCAATTGATTGAATGTGAATTAATCTTTGTGGCAGGTTTTTGAATCGATCTGCAGCCAGTCAGACTCCATTCCCACAAACACTTTGAAAACTTTTTTTTTTTTTTAAAGTAAAACATTAACATCCCCCAAAAAACGCCCAAATAAATGTAAATTGACAGAGAGTGTGGCATTGCTGTGCATGGCTGCAACACATTTCTTAATTCAAAATGTGGTAAAAACCAGCCTGTTACTGATTAATGGGAATGTTATGATCATGATCTTTCCTATCTTAAAACAGGAATTACACGATGACGTCAATGTCCACCTGTACTTTATTTCACAAGACCGCAATTAAACATTATAGTGTGTAAATAACTAATTTGTACAATTTATAGCCTGACTGTTCCGCTTGTGGCTTTGGAACCATAAAGGCGTAATGTAAAACACCTGCGGGGGCTGAGGCACGTACTGCACAAGGAAATGCCTGGGTTTGTTGTTTTCGGGTGAAACTGATAAGATGTAAGATTGTTTCTCTCACCAGCGCCGCCTTGGTCTCCTCCCTGGCAGTGTTGCTCCTCTGATTCGTGGATTTCTGAGGATGCCGGGCCAGGGTCTTCTGTATGCAGCGCTTGTCCTGTGGACTGCACCGGATATTGCTGTTGTTTGGGTGCTCAGGGATGATCTCATCCTGCCTGTCCATCGCTATAGGGCAAGAAATAATGCTTAGGTTCTGCAAATTCAACAAGAATGTGAACAATACACAGTCAGAATTATTACGTCAATAGTTTTTCAGAATTATTTTAGGAGCGTCACTCGCATGAGTGTCAGTGCAGCTCAATTCTATGACGTTAGCATAATTTACGCAACCCATTATCTGCATTATTTGGCTGAGTGACAGATACAGAGCGGGAGCTGTTCTGCTCATCCTCCTTGTCCTTCTACATAACATCCCATACAGCTGAACGTGGTAAAATGTAGGCTAAAAACTAGGCCAGGTTAACCTCAAGGACACTGCGCTGTATTCCTGCTCTGGGGGGTTAATCTGTACCTCAGCTCGCGCCCCGGCACTCTTCAACTCCCGCACCACAGCCACACCATGAGCTCTGAGGCTTTTTAAAAAACGTTACCACCCCTTATCTGCCACCCTCTGTACATTGTGGTCTGTGCCACATTCACCTTTGCATCCCTATAATCCTGCAGTTCCATGGCCCTGCAGGCAGCCAGCTGCTTCCTCAGGAAATGCCCCCCTCCCTCCTTACTCCCCACCCTTCCACAACAACCTCAGATTGTGCCAGATGGAGGTTGTTAGAGGGTATTTGCACTGTCACAAGTGGGCATAACTGTGTGTGTGTGTGTGTGTGTGTGTGTGTGTGTGTGTGTGTGTGTGTGTGTGTGTGTGTGTGTGTGTGTGTGTGTGTGTGTGTGTGTGTGTGTGTGTGTGTTTGTATGTGTGTATACAGGTGATTAGTTTGAGGCATAGGATGAGCCAAATGATGGATAGAGTTTGTGTATATGTTTCTTATGCACATACATGAAGTTGCCTTTCACCTGTGTTTTTAAGAGATGGCAGCATTTCATGCTTTCTGCTCATAACCTATAGGCATGTTATAGATCGGCACTGGAGTGAAAGAACTAGAAACGGCTTCATCATTTTGAATCTGCTCTCGGTCTGATTACTGAACCACTGCCAGGGATCCAGTTAACTGCTGTTGGCAAGAGACAATGAAGGTGGGGCCGTAGCCTCTGTAAAACCTTTTCTCATGTCCACGATGCATGATGGCATGCTTACACATATCTAAATCAGTACAAGCTTTTGTTACCACTGTAGCTGTCTGGCTTATGCTATCCCTACTGCAGGTATTGATCCTGGGCCATTTTCTGCTAATGATTTGTTGTTTTTTTTTTTACCGCTCATTGAGTGGAGTTGAAAGGTGACCGGGTTTCTCTAAACTTCACAGACAGTCCTCTTGCTTGGCTTGGCTTGTCTAGGAGGGAAGTGTCTTTTGCCTGTTTGTATTTTTAGTCTTGTTGCTGTTGCTCATCAGCACTTTCTTCCACAAGAGCCAACGGGGTTTCAGCTGTTTCCCTCGTTACAAGTTGTTCTTTCTTGTCTTTTGCCAGTTCACAATTTTCCGATTCCACGCTCTTTCGCAGGGTGAGCCAAAGTGACTTCGAAGTGGGTCAGGGGTGGCATGTCCTGTTTGCTACCACTGCTGGTTTCCATGGAGGAAGTTGCCACTTCTCTTTGTGGTTTCATTTGATTTGGACCAGCAGCCTTTAAAATCTGATTCCTACAGTGTAATATCAGCCATGGAGCAACCCCTGTACACTGCCTGTCGCAGGTGCACAGCAAAGATAAATAAAGGTCTGCAGTAAATGTACCTTCATCATCCACCTACTAATTCCACCATCATCTGTCCGTCTTTCTGTCTATCTGTCCATCAGGGCAGTGGGCCTTCAGTCTGTGGACGGAGTTGAACATGTCTTTCTCTGATAAACTTCAGCAGTGGTCGGCAAGTGGGTCAAACCACGGTCAAAATCGCCACCAGATCATTTTGATAATTGTTCTATTTCACTATATCGGACTGACACAAACATTTTGGGTGCTGACATCTGTCATGGCAACAACATTAATAGAATCACTTCCTGTTTGGCAATTTGTCTTTCAATTAAAAGCACAATGTTCATTTTGTTACTCCAATGCTTTATATCGAGCTGAATTACAGAGATTTTATTTTGAAAAGTTGTGAACTTGCGTCTGAAGATTGTGTCGATTGCTTAACAAAATTCTGAAATAGCCATCATGCAATGTATCAAAAAATAAAAGCAATTAAGTAAATTATTCAAGCTTTAATCTAAACCTCACATGCGAACAGTAATGAAGCAAATTCAGCCTCTCATTGCAGATAAACCAGGTAGGATGAACGCAAAGTTCTAACTTCAATTTGCACCATAGACTGTTTATAAAAAGCTCAGAGTGCACAAACTATGAAAGTGACAGTATATTGTTGAACTGTTTGAAGAGGACTCACTTATGACAAGGAATCATTCTGAAGTAGCTCCACAGCATTAACACAGGACAAGAGAACAGGCAGGTTTACAACAGGCATTGCACTGGTACTCCGAATCCAGAACAACCTTCACCTCATAACTTTGGTGTTTAAACAAAGTCAACAAGACCCATTCAAACAAAAACAAAGAGTATTTATCTACCTCTGAATGAGTAGGTTGAATTCATTATCAGTTTCATTTGTGAAACCATTGATATTAATAGCATCGTAGGTAAACAGTATAACCTGTGACTGACTCCTTTCCAATCACTGAAAAAATTCCAAACCTGTTGCACAAAAAACTGCATGACTTGCTCAATCCAGTTCCTACTTAAATATTTGTTGTCACATGTCGGTTCCAGCAAATGTATCTTGTAATGAATCTTGATCATTGATTGGCAGGCCCCATCTGTTTTGATGAATGTATTTTCTGTCACAGGACAAACTACTTCACACAAGCTTGTTGTGGTTACATCATTCCATCTACATTTTCAACAGATTCAGTATGTTTACCTTCTCTGTGTAGTCCGTAAAACAGTGACATAAGGGACCAAAGGGGTCATGAGATTTCAGATTCCACTGTTGTGTGTAAACATTGTGTGTAAAATCCTCGTCAAATAAATATTTAGTTATGCTGAGAAAGACTGGCAGAGTGCTTTGCAATGGTTTATACTTCTACTAGTTCAGATCTTGTTCGAAGCCAGAAGAGAGTCCAGTATGTGAAACATTTGTACAAAAACCTGAGATGCACCCTTTTAATGTTATTGCTGTTTGACTTCTCAAGTGAGGGGTCGTCACAACAGATCACCATCTGCATATTTGATTTGGCATAAGTTCGAGGAAACCAGTGATCAAACCCTGAGAACAGCAGCCAAGCTGCTCTACCGCCCAAGCCACGACCTCCCCAATGCACCCTTCTAAATGAAATGACTGTATTTGGGATCTTTTTGATACAAATACACTTACAGAGCAAGGTAAATATATTACCCATTATACTTGAGTTGTGGTCTACGTGAAGAGGAGCTTACCAACTGCAGATAAGTAACAAATAATTGGTAAGGCCGCCACTGAGAAGATTCAAAGCATCAGTTTTATATTTTATCAACATTGACGCTGCTACGTCAGGTCGTCCTGTCTGCTTAGTGAAGTTATTTGCGACCGGTACAGTCAAACTCAATGTCCAATGAAACCCTGTTCAAAGTGTTGCTTGATTGTCACTATGAAAAGGGAGCATAACAGAAATGGCTCAACCTACATAAGTGCACTGACCAGTTTATTTCTCAACTGTAACTTTTCTCACTCAGTACAAACTTTGGTCATGATAATAAAAAAAAGTATAGGGGTCCATAAACAATGGCAACTTAAAACAGGTGAAAATCTAAAAACCTGTGGTTTGCCTGCAGTGACATCCCTGTGTGGTTACTCCTGAGAACCTCAGTCCTGTCGCGAGAACACACACAGCTAAAGTGGAAACTACCCAGTGTTGTTCCGAGCTGACAACACTGTCAGAAGCCCGCCATGCACTGCGGTAGTATTTCAAAAGCAAGCTATAACCAAGACGCCAACTGGTCTCTATGAAAAAAAAGGAACCAACAGTCAAATCTTGAAATTTGCAGGCCCATAAATGTTCCAGACTTATACTAGGTTTTTACCAAGTCTTGTTTTCATGAGATTCTGGCAGCTCAAAAGTAAACTAGGCTTACTACCAAACTTTTCACTCAACACTGGATGCTTGGAGAGAGTATCAGACTTCTGATTTCCAGGCAACAGATTTCTTTGAAGCAGTTAATCATCAGTGCAGTTTTCAGAACACTGTTCAAGACTAGCAGCGTGTGTTGTAAGAAGGCCAACTCTTTTTATTTGTCAAAGAAACCTGAGAGGTGAATCAACTATGAATCACAAGGACAAGACACCTACTGTTGCACTGCCTGATACTACTCCAGCCACCTCCCTTTATGATAATAAAAATAAACTGATAATAATAATAATAATATAATATAATAATAACAGACATTGTAAAATACAACATGTTTGTGAGTCTGAATCCAAAGAAGATACAGCAGCAGCTGTTTGATTCACCCTTGAAGGAGCAGAAAATAATTATTAACCATAAACCTGAGGATTATTAAAAGTACACATGTTTCTTTTTGATTTCTCGGCTGTTATTGATTCTGTTTGTTAGTATCTGTTTAGAACAAAGCAGAACAAAGTTCACAGAAACAAGTATAAAATCCTGATCACTCTGCTGCCGAAGCAGCTCTTGATTTTTCGGTGAAGAAAACAGGTCGGTTGCTTTGGTTTCTGCTTTTAAAAATTGTGTAATATTTTAGCCTAAGGCTTGAAACTCTTTTAAGCCAGATATAACACACATGCAGGTGTGGATCATAGGGACAAATATGAGAAGAGGATAGAGCAGGAAGTCTTCTAGATGGATCATCATCATCCTTAAAATCTCCTTAATCCTTAAATCGTCTGGTTCAGAACATTGTTTCTTCTGTTTTTGAGAAAACAATCAAATTTTTCATCTGGAAAAAGCAAGTTCTGAGATGTCTGAATTTATGTCTTCATTCAACATTATCAACTGAACTGAGGTGTTACAGTCATTTGTAACCTCAGGGTCAATTCATGTATTTGAGTTCAGATTTTGTGAGTAAACTATTTCGAAGCAAGCTGAGGTTTTTTCGAGGCATTCATCATTTGTTGATGCACTGTTCGTGCATTGGATCTATGAATATAGGGAAACCTGCAGCTGCAGTGAATTAGGTCAAACTATTTTGAGTCACATTATTAACTTAATTCTGAATGGACTGTTCTTGTTTCAATTATTTGAGCAGGATCTTGAGTGGAAGTGCAAGGAGTGGAAATGAATACATAATTTAAAATGCCTGCTTAGTTCCTGGAATATTAGATATAACTAATAAAGTATTTGATCATATATGAAGGCAAAAATAATTATAAATAATCAGTGCTTAGAAAATGCAATTCTCAATATAATCACCATGAAGAGGTTGAGGTGCAGAGTGCTGCAGGGTTTTGATCAGTGAAATACTGGCCTTAAATATGAAATATCAGTCCCTGATGATTGCCGTCCTTCTCAGATTAAGTGTGTTTCACGGTCAGGACAATGTAGGATTGTTTGTGGATCTCTCTGCTCCAACACTGGGAGGGGGTCATTCTCTCACAGAGGACAGCAATTAGCTAATCAGGGTTTACTCCTGCATAAGAGCCCCAGCTGTACAAATGTGCTGCACAGCCCAAAGAAAGCAAATACACAACATTAGAGGACATCTGCTCAGAGAGATTTGAAAATATGATTCACCCCAAAACTACATGCACATCTTTAACCAGTTCACAACTCCCTAAATGTGCTAAGGAGTGCTTGCTAATAGGAGCAGTGAAAATCTAGGTTAGCATGCTGCTTTCATGGAGATCTGTATCTAGTAAATTGAGCATGGATGGACTGAGGCTCGCTCCACTGACAGTTTCATTCGCTCACCTCCTAACTCTGTGCCTGTAGGTGTAAGACTTCATATCTGACATCTGTATCGGTTTGTGAATAATATCCGTTTCAATGTGAGATGGAAGCGTTTGAATATGATTTCGAGGCAGACTCAGCTGGAATGTAGGAGCAGACGCCAACACACGCATGATGATTCATTCTAAGTATTAGAGAGGGTTTCTAAGAATGGGATATTAAGAAGCACTAAAATTGTCTTAGACCTTGACATAAGATGCTGGATAGTGCTTGTTGTTACTATGGAAATTCAGCATAAATAATATAAACACATTTTTGAGAACAATGCTAATGTTTTGACCCAGATAAAAAATAGTAGTTAGTAACTAGTGACAGTTGAAAGACAGCACAGATATTTGTCACACAACGATGTACAGTAACTATTAGTCAAGTCCACATCTGCTTCTACCTCATGGTCCTTTTCATTATGAATTCTCTTGGTTTTTAAAAACCCTTTTCTATTTTTATCTAGCATGTTCACTGTTGCTAGGAGTGGGGCAGTGTCAGACATGTATTCAGGAGATGCACCCCCTTGTTTAATAATGCATTAGTACAGTGAATGCGCCACAAAGGAAATCTCCTGCTTGTGACTGGAGTTGCTCCTCGCCTTTCCCCAATGTCTTTCTAATTGTCCCTCTACTACCATAGTTTACATTGAACATTCTTATACAGCGGATCTGAGCTGCTGCCCAGAATAATTGATTTACAGTGAGATTTGTTGGGCAGAGCTTCCCCGCTTTGTTATGACAGACTCCAGGGGTAAGGAGGAGTGTGGAGACAGAACTCTGCACTCAGATTACAGAACACCAAAAACAAAACTTCTGAACTTTCCAAAATGTTCCATCTACTGACGCTCCACCCGGGAGAAAGGACCCGAGACTCCCCCCAGTGCCATATAACCCAGTTCCGGTCCAGCTGATCAGACAGTGCAGCATCAAAGAGCATAAATAATGTTCAGGGAGAATATTCTGCAAGATAAAATTGTGTTGATGGACAGATGTGGACCAAGCAAGCCCTCCTTTTTTTATCATACTCTAAACAGCTTTCCTCGTCTCTCTGATTCCATTTAGTCACGCTATGTGCCGGGCCTAACCTATGCTGGCCCTGCACAGAGAGCAGAAGGCTCTCATTTCAGCTCTGGCAGCAGGAGTGCCGATGAGCTCATCCTCATGAAGGAGCTGGACGTGGTGGGCGATGCACTTGAAGGCTTGTTAGGGTTGGGAGGGAGGGAGGGGAGCACCCAGGGCCAGGGAAAACAGATGCTGCATTGAAGATTCAAATCATTGGTGTTCTGACGCGAGCAGATAGCCTACTGCCAGTATCAGTACATGTCTGGGAGCCTAGACTCAGTGGGAGCAACACCAGGCCAGTTAGTTGATAATGTGGAACAAATGAAAGAACCAACTTGTCTGCGACACATTATAACAGTTGTCTCATTCGGCATAATGGAAATCAACACCACCCTTTGTGTAAAGCAGAGGAAGAGAAACAGTAGAGCGTGTCCCATCAATAGAAAGAAGGTAACGTCAAAGCAGTGAACTGCAACTGGATATGCAGATAAGACATCCAATATTAAGACATCCCACTGTGTGAAAGTGGAAACAGACTTTCTTCTCTGCAAGAGGAATGCAACAACAAAGAGGAGGACAAGACGTTGACCTAGAAAAGAGTGATAGAGACAATGACATCAGAAGAGGATAGTTAGATAGTTAGATATGTGCAGCAGGAGCAGGAGGAGGAGGAATGGGGGCGTGGCATCCATGAAAGAGCAGCAAGTGAATTACTGATTGCATAGAGCTCTAATAGCCCCAGACTGGCCACACTCCATTACAGTCATTTCATACAGCAGCTTTTATTACCTCCTCCCATTACACACACACACACACACACACACACACACACACACACACACACACACACACACACACACACACACACACACACACACACACACACACACAGACCACCACAATGCATTTCCCTCCCCACACTACATGACTACCTGCAGGATTTCAGTTTAACATGAGCATGATGAGATAATTGCACACCCAAGGTAGGCTGGGAAAGTGAGTTGTAAGTGTTGCATAAGCATTAACCAAATGAAGGATTCCTACACTAACACAGGTATGGTCTTCACTAACACACCACATAGTCATACAGAGTGTAGACACATGCTGCAGACACACACACACACTCTCTCACATGCACACACACCCACCTGATCTATGACCACACCTCCTCCGCTGGCCTCTCTGAAGCCTGCGCTACATCTTACAGCAGGGCCCCTTTCAAAACGACCATCCACAAGACAGCAGGGGGACTGTGTGCACTCTCCCATCAGGCCATGCGTGAGGAGCTTGTGTGTGTGCATGCTCTGGTTCAGGGCTTAGCTGAGATTAGGGTAAACAAGCAGCACATTGTCACACCCCCCAACTCTGACCCTGCCCAGCTCAGGTAAGGCCCAGGCAGCAGAGACAGAAAATATTCTGGTCTGCCCGGGCGTGGGTCCACAGAGGAAGACGGAAAGAGAAAGACCAGTGTTGGAGAGGTTTGGTCAGACCAGGTCAGCTGTGGCTGACGGCTGTTACATGCTGCAGATAATTAGAGCATCTTTACATAAACCTTTGTAGAGATATCATACTTTCTGGAAATGTTTTAGTTCTTTGAGCCTCTTTATAACCGACAATATCTAAACTAGGTGAATTTGCCATCAGTTCACACAAACTCTGACCCCTTTGTTCTCACCTGAGTTCTCTTCCACCTCCCGCTCATCGGTGCACACCCCCTGGCCATGCATCAGCGAGTGCAGTGGCCTCTCCACACCCCGTGGCGGGTAGCAGCGAAGGCCTGTGCCACATCGGGGTGAGTAGACGCCACAGTGTGCACCTTTAGGCAGGGCGCAGGTGGGACAGCAGCCACAGCCGGGCTCCCGCACTGTCTCCTCGCAGCCGTCTGGCAGCCGACAGCTGGCCAGCCTCTCCTCTGAGCACACGGGGCAACGAATAGCTTGGTCCGACAAGCACAGCGCCACCAGCGACAGGGCGCCAAACACCCACAGGCCCCTGCAGGATGGAGCTACACCACCTCCACGCACCATGGCAGCCCTGGCACCTGCACACAGTCCTTCTCCCTCGTGTATGGTCCCCTTAGCCTCCCTGCTCTCTCTGAATGTCGTGCAGCTTTTGATCACTTTATACTTCAACAGCCGATTTTAGACAAGCAAGGGAGGATTGAGAAGAACGCTTTGTCCAGATGGTCTTTGATATTTTCAGCTGGTTAGTGTTTCAATTGCAGGGACACAATGCCTCTGCTGTACTGCCTCTCCGTTCCTCTGATTCAATTTCACAGCGCAGAAACTGGAGCCTGCTCTTGATCTGCTCGACTGGCGAATGTGCTGGTGATAAGAACTAGGTTTTGTAATTTTGGAATGAACAGTTGCAGGAAGGATATCCACCAGTGTGCTCAGGTGAGTCTTGCTCTGTCTTCGAGTCCAGAGGCTCGCCCACCCTCTGCTCAAACACCAAAAAATCTGGTCTACAAGTGTCCAAATGCAAAGCAGGTCATCAAAAGGCAGTGTTTTAAGTAACAGCTGCAGTTTCCTCCTCTTGCTTGTGTGCAGTGCAAAGGACTCGCTCCTGAGAATGGCTCAACACGAGTGGCTCTCCTTGGACTTTATACTGGTCCATGGTCACGCCTCTTTCTACAGTGAGAGAGAAGCTGAAAGGCACAGCGGAGGAAAGCCAGGCTAAAGCTTTCTCCCTCTGTCTCCCTCTTTCTCTCTCTATCTCTCTCTCCTACTCAGACACACACTCTCCCTCACTTGTCCTCTCTCAATCCTGAGTGCACCTAGAGAAGAAACAGCTGAATTACCCTCTCACACACAGAATACATTTATTTTTTCTCCCCCACCCAGCCATTATTATTCTCTTCAGTCGCGTTCAACTTATTTCATGTGAGGGGCGCTCAGACGTATTGATTTGCATGTTTGGAGATTACTTGATGAAGCATTGTGGTCCATAAAAAGTAAAAAAACAAAAACACAGTGCTGTTCCATTTTAATTAACCCCAAATGCCCAGCACACATGTATGTGCCTCGGGGGCTGAGACGTGGTTCAAACAACAAAACAAGCTCATGCCTGCTCCCTCAACAGGGTCTCATTGTGTGTTTATGTGCGTGTGAATGTGTGTGTTTGCATGTATGCGTGTGCGTCCAGAGTCCAGTCCCCCTCAGCCCCCGGCCCACCCCCTCCCACAATTATGTTTGCCCCCAGATCTCTCTTTCTCTTTTTCCTCTCTTGCTACTAAAAGGCAAATGGACAGTCTAAAACCCCCCTCCCCACTGCCGCCCTGCCCCCAAAGGTCCTAAAAAAACTTCCCACCGGTGGAATCAAAAGGATAAATTTTAACAACGCTGCAAGCTGAGATAGTTTACATGTGTGTTTCTGATCGTGAAAGAGTGAATCAGGGTGGTGCTTTGTTCTTGTTTGCTGCGTGTGCAGATAGCCCCTCCACTCAGCCTTTAAGGTTTTGAATCATGGCTTTTATTGGTCAACATCCCTTTTTTTCCCCTGTGTTGCTTTGCCTCCATTTTGCCATGGAAACCCAGCATGTATTGTAATGCCTTTGTGAGTGTGCTTCCTTTTTGCTTTTTTCTTCAGGCTGGTGGCTGGTTGCCATAGGCGGGCCATGGGCAGCAGCCAGGCCTTACAAGGCTGTGCACCACTCAGGTGGGTGCTATAGTGAGTGTTGTTAGTTACATAGAGCTTAGATTCCTCACCGGTCCCTGCATGCTAAATAATGATAAATATGTACGTTACTAGTGGCTGTGGTCAAATATCTTCAGTATCTTTTCTTCACCCCAGCTCATCTATTCGAGTCTGGTCCAGTAAACAAAAGTAAAGCAGAACTTTTTAGTTAGATATGCTGTTTCTTATTTGGCAGCAAGTTCACATACATTATTTCATTAAACATTATATTTGACAGATGCTTTTGTCCAAAGAAAATTAAAATAAGAAAACTCGCATGAAAAAGAGCACAACTCCCTCAGTTATAGAATTTAAAGGGATTTTTTCAAAGAGCTGGACTACAACTGTGTCTGGTTTTTCAATTGTGTGCAGTTGTTTTATTGATTGGGAGATGGAAAAGTTGAAATGAAAACTTGCTTTTTATTTTGGCCACAAGATGGAGTAATAGCTCCTTAAATGGAAAGTAAGCAGCCATGTGAGCTGCCTGAACTGATGTGGAACCATCACTACCATTATCAGTTCTTTGTTTCACTCATAAATGTAATATGATAATATTAGTGCTCTAGACTTCATGTGTTTAATAAATGAATATTTACATCATTAACATGAAAATGATAAGGACTTATCCAAATGACTGGTGTTGCTGCTCTGCTGTATGAACATGCTTTGTGTTTTTGTTGCTCCTCCTTCAAAATGGGTTCCTGTTCCTTTAAGGGATCTCTCCAGTGACCTTGCATTTATTCCATATTCAGATAAAGTCTGGTGGCGGAGATTGGAATCTCCTACTGTGAGAGCGGTTCTCCTCCAGGTGCTGAGCAAAAAGTGGGTAAGATCACTTTATCATTACTGACACTCGAACTTCCAACAAAAAGTAAAACCAAAAAGTACTTTGCAATGTAGACATCTGCATCTCACATTTTTATTAACTATGTGAGAAAGTTTCTTATTGTCATTTTTTGTCATCACTGAATGTAATTTAAGTTAGAGCTCTCTTAATGCTGAAAACGTCTCTGAGTAACTATACAGTTTTTATTTTTTATTATAGGAGTATAATATAGGAGAATAGAAGTTTAAAAGTGCTCATACACGGGTCAAATTTGATCAGATCAATGAGAACTGATACTGGGCTTCTAAACTTAGATTTAAAAAATGCACAGCTGTATATTTTATTCCTTTTTATCATATTTTCAAAACTACCTTCAAGTACTGGAGTCTCACTGCCTGTTGGCGTGGAAAGCTCTTTTACACTTGCTCCTATGTGACAGCCCTGACAGGAAATACATGTGCAGCGAACTTCATGTCTTTCTCATAAGGCTAAATGTAGTTACATGGCCGAGCAATCAACCATGGGCTTTTACCCACTTTCTTTTTTTCTCTGAACTACTTTTTCTGCCGTCCAACCAACAGGAAAAGTGCAATGCAAGAGTTTTTTCACATTCTTCGTAGAAATAGTAAGGGGGCTTTTAGAAGTGAGAAGAACATTAGAAAAGTTATATAAGTCTAATTGTGTCTAAAAAAAATTAAAAAAAACGTCTCATTTTGAATGTATAAAGGAAAAACATATTTTAATGTGTTAAAATGCATCATGACAGAATTTTTAAAAGTCCCATTAAAAGGAATCTGGTGTGAATTTTGACTTTTTGTGTTCCAAACTAATTCTCATTTATCAAATATTCTAATTCCTCTCCACAGAAGATTTTTCTTCATAATGAACACAGACAAACATCCTGAATTTGCCTCCCAAGAGGGAGACAGGATGGGTGAGTATCTGATTCTGTGTCCTTAGTATGAAAGTGATGATGTTCAGGCTGCACACATTTCTCCACAACTGCCACCATCCTGCCTGAGCACACAGGGGAGTACTGAAAGTAGTGTGTGTTGAAAGCTGAAGGAGTATGTGTGGAGGAACTTGAAACAGCAAGGTGAAGAAGTGTTCCAACACATTGAATTGAATGAATTCATTAAAATCATTTGAATGTTCCATTATTCCAAGAAAACCTTAGTGCATTGGTTTGAACTTCCCTTAAATGACACAAAAAGTAACAGTCAGTATTTACACACACAAAATGTGTCACTTTTCAGACTTTTGCAGTGATGCTGCAGATATGAGGTCCCAGGAAGAGGAAGAAGAGAAGGAGGACAGCGTTTACAGTGAAAATGGGATACAGTGCGTGGAAGGTGGGATGGATCTGTGTAGGTTTACACACACACACACACACACACACACACACACACACACACACACACACACACACAAATATCCTTGTGATTGGCATTTTTGTCCTTTTTTATTTTAGCCATTGTGACTAAATCCTAATTTAGTTTTAGTTTTAATAAAGGAGCTAAAATAAAATTCTAACTTATAGTGGTCACCGTGCATTTCTGTTTATCTGATGGGGTTTTAAAGGTTTCATAAGCCAAGTGTGGAGGAGGAGGGTGTTATTCCATGACTTAAACGGGAAAATAAATTGACTGGATGCTAATGGAAATTCTTATCCAACAGGGATTGAAAATACCAAAATATCTTTCTTTCACCTGCACTGGTGGTCGTCTTGATATTTAATTTAATGCAAACTGGTTTGGAAATAATTCTCAGTATTTGGTATCATCTGCCTTCCTCAGTTTTTGGCTGGAGAGCTGTAACATGAGAGCCAGCTCAGCCGAGGTCTGGGTTTATCACTGTGTTATTATATAGAACTTATATCTAGATTATATCATATCATTCTAACATATAATGTTCTATATAATTTCTTCATAGACTCTCTGCAGTGTAACCCCTCATCAAGCAGGGAGATTTTTGCATTTCTAAGTGTGCCTTGTTTTAAACATCATGAGAGTGAAAATTATTTCAGCTTTCTGGCCTTTGTCAAGTTAAAAAAAGTGTCACAGACAGCTTATGATTTATTTGTGACTGCTACCCATGTGCCTTACTGGGTGTACTTCCTAAAGCCCGCTCTGCATCTGATGCACAGCCTGCGGTTCACTGCTCTGAGACTCTGGACTCTATATTGGGCCTCTCGGAGCTCGAAGTGTGCAAACTTTCCATAGCACCTCTTAACGCCTTCCACAATACAGGGCGCTGCTCTTCAGCTCATCACCAGTCACCACCAAGACCACAGTGTGGTTTCTGGATGGAACTCAGCTCACTGGGGGTTGGTTGACACTTAGCAAGTGGTTAGGTGAGAGGTCCTGCAAACCAGGCTTCAGGACCCTGCATGTCAGCATGTCATGTGATGCTGAGAGGTATGCATACAGCTGGGCAGAACCTGGATGGTGTGGCGTTCTGACCTACAGTTGTTTGTAGCTTAGGAAAAGGTCAAGGAAAAGAGCAGGACAAATTTAAATGACAGCAGATTGGTGCTCGGCAGAGATATAACACTGTGTTGGATGCTTTTCAGCCACTGTAATAGAGGCTTTAAACAATCAATCTGAAATCTCTTTTTCAAGGCGTGCTGTGTCTGACTCCTGCCTAGGTTGTAGCTTCTGTGTTTTCAGAGGAAATGCCTTCCCCTTATCTCGGGTATCTTCTGAATCTCTCTGTGACACTATGCATTGGCCCAAATTAAGCTACCCACACTTAGGAGATGTGCTCGCACTAATGTCGTTCTGTCAGTTATAAATACAAATGTAGAAGTGAAGACATCACTCTCTGGTTGGATTCTCATCAGCCTTATTCAGCCCCTTCTTTGAAAATGAAAATTTTATTTTCATAGCCCAATATCACAAATTTACCTGAAGATGCTTAACTATTTGTACAGTGTTAGAAATAGATTTAAAAAAAAATAATAATCAAGAAAAATTGTTAAACTGTAATACAGTGTAGGTATTATACATTACAACATGTGTCATGTCCCTGTAAATCTGTGCTTTTTAATAACAATGTTCCAGTTATTTTATATGTTTAAAGATCAACTGCTTCTTTATGTTCTTTGCTTCTCCTTTGCTTCCTCTGTAGGTGCGATAAAAACTGAGGCAGAGGAAATGGAAGATAACGAGCAGTATCTCAAGGCTGAAAAAGAAAAACAGATTGTACCAAAAGAGGAAGCAGAGGGGGCCAGTGAGGACGGCATGGAGGAAGGACTTGATGAGGAAAGGACAGAGGACGACAATGATGAGGAGAGGGAGGGGGACGGGGATGAAGAGTGTGATACCCTGAATGAGCCGCAGGACCTGTCACTGGTGGACTACTCACGTTACGACAGCGCGGCCCTGCAAGACGCCCACGCAGAAGCAGACGCTGCAGAGGGGCCCCGCATTCAGGCAACAGGCAAGCTCAACTGTGACATCTGTGGCCTGTCCTGCGTCAGCATCAACGTGCTGCTGGTGCACAAACGCAGCCACACGGGTAAGCACAGGAACACAGCCCCAACATCTGACCTAAAATACAACTGTTGTGCAATTATCGCACTGTGGATTGGGAGATAGTGGCTTGTATTGACATGGTCAAAATGTTTGATTGAGTAACTATGATAAAGAACACGCAAGTCTGCATCAAACATGACGCACATGTCCTTACCAGAGCAGCAGCTAGAGGTTTTGAAATGTCCTATTGTTCAGATATAAAAGCACATGCAATAAATAATTTGATCCCAGCAACAGTATGAAAAATAATGTGCACTGTTGTGTTCAGAGTAAAGTTGTAGAATGTAAAACTCATGAGGCCATGTTTTCAACATGGAAGTCAACTGCACAATATTCTTGGTATTTGTGTGGTTTCAGTCATGAGAACATTGTTTCTAGGTTTCTGACTTTCAAAGTGGATGTTGCCTTGTTCCCTTTTCAAAGATGGTGAAGGATTCTGTTTTTTGCAATTCATTGTCACACTGGAGACATATGTGTGTTAAAAGTTTAGCATTAAAAGACTTGCTAATTTACAAACATATATAGAAAATATAATTGTATATAAATATATATATATATATATATAAGCCATCAGAAAATGTCCTCTTATGAAGCTGTGACCACCTCATCAGTGTGTTGTTCAGCAATAATCCACTGCTACACAAATCTGCAAGCTTACAATTATCAAAATGTCATGTGAAATCAGAATGTGTTAAAAAGTTAATCTTATGTTCTAATGTGAAATGTGAAGGGTTGTTTTCATGCTGTGTTTTTTCCTCTTCCTTCAGGTGAGAGACCATTCCACTGCACTCAGTGCGGGGCCTCCTTCACCCAGAAGGGAAACCTGCTTCGCCACATCAAACTGCACTCCGGGGAGAAGCCTTTCAAATGCCCCATGTGCAGCTACGCCTGCCGCCGACGCGACGCTCTGAGCGGGCATCTGCGCACCCATTCTGGTACCAGCCAGCCACACGCACGCTCATCCACTCATGTGAAGCTGATATGCAATTTTACTGTATGCACCTGTTTACAGACTTCTCTCTCTTTTTGAATCTGAACACACGAGGCCTGCTGAGTTGGCATGGCTTTTCCAGTAACATCCTGCCGTGCACTCTCACACTGTTGCACACATTACATATGACATCTTACTCATTCAGTTTCAGTTCACGTGTTATACCTGCAGACATGCTGCACGGTCTCTTGTAATGTACATCATCAGTTTTGTATGAAACCCAGTACTTAAGGAAATAATACTCTGTGTACCACTTAGATGTTTCATGTCTTAGTGATTAACTGAAACTCCTGTTTGCAGTGGAAAAGCCCTTTAAGTGCAACCACTGCAGTCGCAGCTACAAGCAGCGAAGCTCCCTTGAAGAACACAGAGAAAGGTGCCATGTGTACATTCAGAGCAAAGGCCCCGCTGAGAGAGGTGAGTAGCCATCTCGCACAAAAACATCTTCACAACTCCAACATGTGCAGGTTCACACTGTTCACACATGCACACGTGTAATCAGACCAATGCAAGGTGGTCAAACATGTGTATATGCAACAGGCGCACAGTTAAAGATGTTATTGCTAACAGTTCCTGTTTTTATAGCCTCATTAAATTAATGAGTTTATGGCGGTTACCCCATCATTACAACTAAATAGGATACGGCTGCTGTGGTGTGGAGTCAGAGTGCTGTGAAGCCCACTTTACATGTCTGTGGCAACTAAGGGCAAGCTAAACATGTACGGCTTTATACCAGCCACCAAACACACGTACACAGAAAACTACCCCCTCTATGTGTAACTTCCCCAGAGAAACGTCTTTACATATTCGCAGGACATTTGTACAGTTGTGTGACACCATCGATGCTCTGCTTCTGTGGTCAACAAATGTCGTAAGTAGTGCCGCAGTGGTGAGGGAGTACATCCTCATCCTGTGGTCACCTCTCCTGCACCGGTGATGTAAAACAGCACCAGGAATCTGATCTTAAATTATTATCTGGTTCTTCCCAGTGACTGCTTTGAAAGGTGAACAGTTGCTGCTCCTTGCACTTCTTCACTCGTGATACTGCTTCACTGAGAAGAGCTCTTCTTCTTTCCTTCTTGCACCTACTCATCCACTCTTTTGTCGTCAAGCAGAGGACAGCCACACATCCAGGAATCAGATGGGCACTGAGCGTGCTCTGCTGCTCGACAGGCTCGCCAGCAACGTTGCCAAACGAAAGAGTTCGATGCCACAGAAGTTCACCGGTAAGAGCAGCTCAAGTCACAACACAGAATTTTAAACAGGCTGACAGTATTACTTTAGATTTAAACAGAATATTATGAAAGCCTTCATTTGTAGTTGAATTTATAGGGTTACTTAATTGCTAGTGATTATGGACATCTGTATTTCACAATTGAAGAGCTGCTAAAACTATAATATGCAACTGTCTTTTGGAATTATATGTAACATTTGTGCTTTTTGCTCGCATTTATGCTTAACAAGGCAGAATTCATGTTTTGTAGATTATTTCAAGTTGTCTGTCTGAGCTACTTGTTTGTTTGTGTCTGCTGGCTTTCATCTCTTGTCAAACAGGAATTGAGGGCAGAGCAGTTGCCTCATACCTGCACACATCACAGAATGGTCTCCACTGCCCTCAATTCTCTACCAGATTTGTGTCATAGGTGGGTATTTGTAAACATGCATGGTTAAATGAATGGATACATGAGAAAAGAGACACTCATACTTGAAACATCATTTTTCTCACTTTGTAAGTTTTGATTGCAGCTAGGGTAATAAAAAGAGATCAGTTTCAGTAAATGGCTGACATGGCACAGTGATTTCCCAAACTTCACAGTCGGTCACACACAACACAATGATTTTCACCTTTTTGGTTAAGCCCAACTGACACAATCCAGCCCCAAGCTACTTGCAAACGAGGGCGTATGTGCAAAAAAACCTCCTGCTTCTCTCCATCAGGTTGACAAATGAAGTGAGATCTTTCAATATGACAACCACAGGGAGTGAGACAAGTCATTTCTGCAACCGCAGAGAGAGAGAGAGAGAATAGGCATGAGGCGAGAAACGTGAGCAGGTGCCTCTCTGTCTGTTCATCTGCGTCGTCTGCTTCCTCTCGTCCTCCAACCTCTGCTGCTGGCTCAGGATGCTCTTTTGTCCTGTGGACGTGGTGCGTTTCAGTTCATGGTGTAGGTTCTCCCTTTTGTTGCCTGGGTGGAGGGATGCACATTTTCTCATTGACCCTTTACAGTCCCTTAAAGGTTTCTTTTTCGACTTTTTCTAACTTCTGCATGCTGCCTGTGCTATTGCTCTGCTGTATTACATACACATTGTGTAGTATGTGAAAGCCTCTCTTGTTGAGTCTTTGTTCTCGTGTTACTGGTGTAGGCGACAATGGTGTCTGCCTGGACCTGAGCTTTAACAGGGAGCTGGTCCACCAAACTGATGTCAAGGACCCCCCGGGAGGATCTCCGGGGCCCGACGGCCAACATCAGCAACAACCAATCCTCACAGGCCCAGACGGCGACGCGGCTCCCTCCCACAGGCCCTACCCCATCCCATTAGGTCGCAATGACATCAACCATCTGGGCCTCACCAACGGCCATAAGATGGGCATGTCACTCCTGGGCCTCCATCACACCGCCCAGCCACCCCTTTGCATGGACTCATTCCACAATGACAGCTCCCAAATGTCCCAGCCCGTCATGTACAGCTTAGGACACCTGCTGGGGGGGCTGAACCGCCAGAACGGCGTCCCTCACCCACATGCCCAGTCCATCCCCTTGTCACCACTGGAGGCTTTGCGAGTGGCCCGGGCTGAGGGGGAGGCAGGAACGGGGGCAGCTTACCCCTGCAGCCACTGCAGGGTGATTTTCCTGGACTATGTCATGTTCACCATCCATATGGGATGCCACGGCTTCCGCGACCCGCTTGAGTGCAATGTGTGTGGCCACCGCAGCCAGGACCGTTACGAGTTCTCTTCACACATAGCCCGTGGCGAGCACCGCTTAGAATTGAAGTAACTTTCATTCATACTGATGTTCATGCTTGCACAGGCACACACATGCACACAAGCTTAGACACAGATTTACTTATATCAGTAGCTGGTTGTTTTAAATATAAAAAAGCATGAAGTAGCAACTGTCTTTAGTGTGTGTGTGTGTGTGTGTGTGTGTGTGTGTGTGTGTGTGTGTGTGTGTGTGTGTGTGTGTGTGTGTGTGTTAGAGGGAAATCTTACGAGAAACGTTATGGGAGTGTGACTGGTGTCAGAGTGATCTTGGTTACACTGTAGTCATAAAAAATGACCTGTAAAATGTTTATGCAGGAGTTATTCTACCTCCTTTTCATATATATTTTCTTAATGATCTCTACGGACGCCGCTGTTTATATAACATAACAATACGTCACATTCATCTAAATGTTCAACAAAGTAGCACAAATGAATGCATTTCTTGTGTATCTGCTGTTGGTTTTCCTGTTATCTCTGTAAAGGTGTACAAATAAAAGAGAGCCTCTTTTGCTCTTCGTCACACGCAGACCTGCACCTTGTTGCGAGAAGTGTTAATTCAAGACTGCAGAGGGAAAAAAATCCTATTATCTAGAAGGTCACATGTCTCCTTTCAGGCTGTGGTTTTGAGAGAAATGCAGTTCACGGCTTCAAAAGACATCGCCTCGCTCTGCACCATGTGTTGGTTTCTCACTCCTGAATATTTTACTCTTTTAGCACTGCTTGTCAGAAATGGCTCACAGTTTTGCAGAGACATTTTAGTCACACTAAACAGAGGTGAGTATGTATATGGGACTTAGAAAGTTCAAAACTACAAAGTGTCTAATAAAGACAGAGGTAATGGGTTATAAATAAAAGTCAAGGCAGTTCTAAATTAAATGTAAGATGTTGTTGATCACCTAGAGATGAATTTGACATCAGGTTAAAGCTGTTATGTTGCATTAAATCAGTAACAAAGAAGTTGATCTACCATTCTCCCACTGTATCTAAGTATTTACCTGCCCTGGAATATCATATGACACATGCATATATTATGGGATTCTCAATTTCAATACGGATTTAGATCTCACTGTTTCTTCTATATTTAATCGGAGGAAATACACTTTAGTGGATCACGCCAGCATCCATCTGCTGGAGGAAGTGCGATACTGCATGTCAGTGAATTCCTCTTGGTGTGTCTGCTGTATGAATGGAACCTGCACTGATTTCCACAAGCAAAATGAAGAATAGCTTAATATCATCGTTTTTTGTTAAGCTAGAAGAGAGCACAATGAGAAAATATGCAAAAGAAAATGACAGTTTCACCCTCCCACTAAGCTCTCACCTCACCCGTAAGATGTCTGCCAGTAAAACTACACGTGATAATTCATCTGAGTGAGGGCAAAATTAAGGTAAAAACTATCGTCAGTGTGAAACCCCCATTCACAGCGTCATCCATCTGTTCTGAGTGAATCAGAGCGATTTGACGAACACGTGGGTTCTGACCTAAAGTCTATGGTTCTGATGAGCCATTACATGATCATGTCAGTATGTCACCCTGTGTGTGTGGTAGCACTTAACATACATTTCAGAGCAGGGACTACTTGGTCATGCTTTGCCGCCTTCAGACCAGAACGGGGCGTTAGCTTCATCCAGCTGCCACCACACTATCTGTCCCCTCCATCAGAGCCAGTTCCCTTTTCTCTCTCTGGGTTTGATGAGAAGTGACACTTGAGAGGCAAACTGTCTTCACAGCTTCATGTCCATATGTCAGATGAAAAAGCCCAGTCATCCATTTCAAAAGTACAACCACGCCGCTTCTCTTTTTCCAATTATAGGAGGGTTGATAACTTCATCTTCTGAGTGTGTTGAGTAAGATTGGGTTTGTACTTCTTAAAATTAAACTCAGGTTTCTGGGTAATGTAGGAGGATAAAAAAAACTGCTTAAGGACACAGAGGAGAGTTTCTTAGTTTCTGACACATCACTTCTGAAGATAAAAAACAGGAATGAGACATGCATCTAGTGTGTGTGCGTGTGTGTGTCTGAAGTCCCATTTCCATCATAAAACTGCTGCCAGACAAGTTTACTCAGCCAGTGGAGACAGGAGTCATAATGCAACAGTGAAGTGCGTCAAGTCAAACTGAAAGCTTTCTGGTGACACCTGCTGACTGAGTCACTGGGCTCAACTTGACTTTTTCAGATTCAGATTGAGATCCATGCTGATGCATTTTAACTGGAAGTCACCTGTACCTGACGCTGAGAGGAATGAAATAAAATTCATTTCAAAGTCATGGATCCCAGCAGGGGCAGATTCAGGAGAAGCCCCTGTCCCATCAGCAGGCTAAAAACACTAACAACAATTCTAACAATAAATATGTCAACTTGTTAAGAGAGTCTACAATTTTCATTATCAAATATCTTCAATGATCTGTAGCTCTGCTCAAAGCTATTGAACTAAACGTCGAAACGTGCACCTTACTGAATCAGGAATTGTGATGGATGTTGGTAATGTAATTAGCTCCTCTGTGTAAAATTGTGGCCCCTTTATGGCCCCGGATTCAGAACAATCCTAGGTCCACCACTGCCAAGGCAGGTGTCAGGTGCACAAACTGGAAATTCAATCTCAAATCGGTTTGTTTTTTGTGGTTTTGACTAGAGAACGAATCAAATGCAAAAACAGACCATTTATTTACATATGTGTATTAATATATGTCATGTAACGCAGGTTTCTCAGTCTGTGGATGTTTGTCTCTTCAGGACGTCGGATGGTGAAATAGCTTGTAATTGCCGCCCTGCTGTTCTGTGGCAATCCTGAGGATGGCGCTGTTGAAGCAGAATTGATGGAGAAACAGCGGTGTTGTTAGATTGATCCACATGTTTTTCTAATGTCGCGTATAAAACGATCGGAGAGAAGCGGGGGGGGGGGGGGTGCGGGTGTTGTTTAATCACAGCGACGCGCCTTTAGAGGTGAATAAGAGAGGCCGAAAAACATGAGGCTGAAAAGTGATACGAGATGAATAAAACAACAACAACAACAATAAGTTGCCACCTTTGCTGCGACTTTTATTCCGACCCAGAGGAGCCGGAGCAGGTCTGAGCATGCGCACTGCATCGGTTCTAGGGGGACGGGGAGGACATCACGGAAAAAAACGTAGCGGCAGCACCACACACCCCACGCCGAGATTTCCTCTCTGCGCGGCGCTCGAACTGCGCCACGGACGCGGCCCGCGACTATGCCCGGTGCGGCGCTGCGGTGCGGGAGGACCACTTGACAGGCCGGGGTGAGGTCTGAGCCGTTGTCGGGAGGGGAATCACATATCTTCATATGGGAGCAGCATGCGGGAAATGGTCGGAGGTTGCTGCGTGTGTTCAGACGAGCGAGGCTGGGCTGAGAACCCGCTGGTTTACTGTGATGGACACGGCTGCAGCGTCGCGGTGCACCAAGGTAACGTTAGCCGCTGTTAGCGTGCGAGCACCGGGCAGCCGCGGCGGCTGAGCCCGGCGGCGGCCAGCAGTGCTGCCGCTGGGTCGGTGGCTCTCTGTGTTGGTCTGTTGCTGTCTACGTGCGTGTGTGTGGATGTGTGTGGGAGGGGTCGGTAGGCGTGCTGCTGTGTGTTGTTTCCTCTCAGCACACATGATTACACACACACACATACACACACAGGGCCAGACAGGGTGACACGGAGCCTGGATGGCGCCTCGATGGCACCGTGGGTCCGTGTGTGTTGGTGTGTGTTGGTGTGTGTTGGTGTGTGTTAGTGTGTGTTAGTCTGGCTCGAGAGGCGTGTGTTTAGCGCCAACTGAGCCAGGCGGCCCCTCCGCGTTGGACACTGTGTTGCCTTGTGTCCATTTGCTTTGTTGCATCTGTGAAGTGGGAGCATGTAGTGAACTTACAGGATGTGAGTGCAAACCTCTACCTGCTCCCTCTGTGGGAGGCTGAGGCCATGCTGCCTCCACTGTGCTCTCATCTGCCGCCTGAAACAAACATTATTTTGCTCCTGTAATTCAGTGAAAGTGCCACAAGGTTGGATAAAGTCAGATTAGTCCGAGGCAGATTCATCAGTTTCATTCATATACAACTTTCTTTCGTGTGTGTGTGTGTGTGTCAGCATGCTACGGCATCGTCCAGGTGCCCACTGGTCCGTGGTTCTGTCGGAAGTGTGAGTCACAGGAGCGGGCGGCTCGCGTGGTGAGTACACCGACCCAACACATGACACAGACCATCCATCCATTCCTGCCTCATCCCTTCTCACTGATGACACACTCACCCCATGTGATGCTCTCTCCCTGCCCCAGAGGTGTGAGCTGTGCCCCCACAAAGATGGTGCCCTCAAGAGGACGGACAGCGGAGGTAAGTCTCCCTGAAGCCGCAGGACGAGCCTCCTCGCCTCAGACCACACTGAAGCTGTAGGTTTCCACTTTATTCCTAAAGAGTCTCATCGTGCCATTGACTCACTGCCCATCTCTCCACCAGGCTGGGCCCACGTTGTGTGTGCACTCTACATCCCAGAGGTGCAGTTTGCCAACGTCCTGACCATGGAGCCCATCATCCTGCAGTATGTCCCGCATGACAGATACATCAAGGTACTGACCACACTACTGCCTGGAGAAAAAATTGCACCAACACATGCAGCATGTGCAAAGAACAGCTGTTTGTCCACAGGACTTTGTGGAAGTGTGATGCACTGACTCGAAATTTAGGAAGCTCTGCCTCTGTACGCTCAGAGAATGGTATCAGAAAGAATGTAGAGAAAGCTCTTGGAGAGGGTGTGTATTTTGTTTTGGCCTTTCTATATTTATTGGATGTATGATAATATTGAGACAAACAGGAAACACGTTTTAGGACATGCAACAAAGGCCCTGGGCAGGAATGGATCCAGTGACACCAATATTTTGATATTAACCAGATTAAGCCAATAGCCTGATTAAGACGCTGCCAGGTAAAACAGTATATTCTAATTACCTAAACCCGCAAAAGGTCAAACTCTGAATAAGCAATAATCAAATCCAAACTTGGACTATTCTGATATTAGTCGCATTATGTAAACATGTTTACGTCTTAATCAGATTAGAACATCTAGTGGAGTTTTTTTCCGACATGGACATGTACAGCAGTTACCAACTGTTTGAAGACATTTGCCTACGGTGTAAACAAGATGGAAACATTTTAAAGACTTGTAGCGTTTGCAGAATTTGAAAGGAAGTGCCTAAAATGATATATGACAGCATCACACATGAAACTATTTCAAGTTGTGGTTTTAAAACAGGCAGAAAAATGTTGGGCATAATGACATGAGTCATAATCATACTATGCTCTGTAACTTGTAAATGGTAACATCATAATCTAAATGATTCTGAATAAGGTCATCAGTCAGAATGATGGAAACATTGTGGCTATGTGCTTTAACCATTCGGTTATCAGGGCACCTCAGCATTTTAGAGATGATGCAGCACCTATAGCTGGTTTATTGCAAATCAGGTCTTTTCAAGACATGTCAAACACATGACTTTTGATTCAAGTAACACAAGTTATGTCACCAATGCTTGATCAGATTCATGTTTACCTGTTCTGCCTCCTAAAAGATTTTCCTTTAGACCACATGTTTAGAAGTGTTGGACTTGTTGTTTGGATCTCTAACTACAAACGTCAGATTTGGTTTCAGGCCCTAAACAAATGGAGCAGGGACCTAGTTTTAAACTGAACTGTTTCCCATCAGTGTCAACAGTCCCACGAGGGAAATCCATCATAAAAGGGGAAAAAAACGACACATTCATCTTTCCACCAACGACTTGAGCTTTAAGAAACAATGATGAAACAGTTTTAAGACACATTGGAAGAAGCACAACTCATGTTTCCCCCCGGAACGGGAAAACAGTTCATCTCCACATCACCACCGTTCCCTCCACCTACACGTAACCCAGAGCTGAATGGGGCAAGGTCACGCCTGCTCTCTGGAGGTTGTTGAAAGTCATTCTGGGAAGTGTGGGAGATTTTCAGCTGAAGTAGAAATAGACGAGGTAGGTTGAGGGAGAGTCAAGGAAGTACATTTACCACAGCTCAACACAAACAACCCATTGTGATGTATTTAGCATTGCAAAAATAGTTGGTGATTTTAAAATGAGATACATTCACTGGCTGCTTCCTGGTGTTTGTATCTCGAGTGCAGTGCTCGCTCCTAACAATGTCTGTTAGGAATGGACTGTTTGCTTGGTCTGTGGCTTTCTTTCTGAAACTGTAAAAGTGACCTGTTACCAACCAGAATCTGTTTGTTTTGCACAGATTTTTTCGTCAATGTTTTTCATAAAATGAAAATGAATTTGCTTTATTACAGTTCATGTGTGTGGTTTGAAGATTTACTTAACACTTAATATCTGGTGTTATTTATTTTGTACATTGCATGTCGGCTTTTTCAGAGGTTTTGTTAAGCAACTAACCCAAGTTCACAACTATTTAAAAATAGAGCTTTGTATTTCCAGTCAGTATAAAGCGTTGCACCAAAAAAAACAGCATTCTTTGCAGAGTAATTACTAAAGAGGAAGTGATTCTGCGAATGTTGCTGCCATGAAGGAGATAGGCACCCATGACTACTGTGAATGTCTGTCAGTCAGATATGGTCAAATAAAAGAAATACAAATTATCAAAACGATCTGGCGGGCCTGATATTATTGCTGGTGGGCCAGTTTTGACCCACGGGCCCCCAGATTTCGGCCACTGCTCTAGTTTGTGTGAGGACGTAGGACATATTGAACTCTGTCCCTGACTGCAAGGCTCATTTTGCCTGTTCATTCGCATTTTATTTATATAGAATGTATAGTGTTTCCAAATCTCACCAAATTTGACACATGCCAAGTGTGAAGCTGATAAAACGGACGTTTTGCGAGATCTACTTTCCACGTACAGACAGACAGACGTTTGTGGAATTAGTAAGTAGATAGAAGTGAATCTCTATGGGTTTGGACTATTGGTCGAACAAAAAAAACAAATACGAGACCTTGGATAATTCAAATAAAAAAAAAATATGTTATACATATAAAACAATTATTTGATAAATCCAAATACAGTGTCCACAGGGAATCTTAAAGTCTATTTTCCATGTAATCTCTATGTATAGTAATGGAATGACGGTATAATGCTGCATAGTGGCTGATGTAACACAAAGACAATGGGACCTGTACCATGCAGTGTAAGATACAGTGAACATGTCTCACACTGTGTATAAAGATGTTCTTACACATTCAATAATGCTTTTGAAATATTCTGCCCATCCAACCAACCGTGAAATCACAGACTCGTTTCCAGCCATTACAGCTTTATCATGCATCAGCTATCTTGTAACTGTCTCGTTTCTTCTGGTCTGTACAGTCTGTGATATTTTGCAGACTATGTAAAACAGAAGTAGTGAGCGCTGAATCCACCATGAACCAGAGCAGGCCTTTTAAAGCCATGCACATTACAGAGAAATCAATATTTGACTCGTGGACTCATTGGACTGAGCAGCCAGTCAATGCCGTGTGTGTGTGTGTGTGTGTGTGTGTGTGTGTGTGTGTGTGTGTGTGTGTGTGTGTGTGTGTGTGTGTGTGTGTGTGTGTGTGTGTGTGTGTGTGTGTGTGTGTGTGTGTGTGTGTGTGTGTGTGTGTGTGTGTGTGTGTGTGTGTCCCCCCCGTCCTGGTGCGTGCCTGCATATAAATGTACACATGTGAGTCCATGTGTGCCGGGTTTCATATTACTTTGTCAGCTACAGTAAATTGCATGCAGCTTTCCCCCCCGTCAGAGCCATTCAACCCCGATTCTGCTGCCTGAATTCCTAGACAGCGTTACAATGGCCGGCCAAAACTCGAGAAGCCACTCTTCTTTTTTTACACGCTCGGTGTAGTTCGGTCTCTGGCCTTTCATTACACGGCCAATATCCTCGGAGGGGAGAGCAGCCTAGGATGTGTGGAGTAGAGGAGGAGAGGGGAAAGGGGAGAGAAAAGGCGACAGAGAGTGGGCTGGAGTGAAAAGGTAAAGAGCCCGCTGTTCCTTTGTCCCGCACCTGTTGCTAGGCCTCTTGTGCCCCCCACCAGTCAGCCCTGCTAGCTGGGGAAATCTGAGGGAGAAGTACAAAAGCTGTGTGTGTGCGTGAATGCGTTTGACTGCTCGTGTGTGCTCTGGTGAATGCTTACGTGCATTTTGTGGACGTGTGCGCACAGTTTCACGGCAGTGAAGCCTGATGTGTACAGGATGTGCGGATCCAGCCTGAAGATCAAAAATTTAAAAAGTCTAGTCTGCACGTGATGTTTTTTTTTTTGTGTAGCATCAATGTGTGTTTCCTCATGTCCTGCAGATTGTCATAAACCATCCCACTTCTATACTGTAAGAATTATTAGTTGAGTCGAGATGAATACATTTTCCTTTCATCAAGATAACACGATATAGCTCTCTTTTGAGGATACTCGACTAGCGACAGTTGCTTTGATGTGAACTTTCACATCTGGTGAACACTTACGTTGTGCACAGAGCAAACTGTGTTTCTGTTTGAAAGCTCCATCTGTTTGTCTTGACAAGCAAAACTTCCTAATCATTTACAGTTTAGCTGCCGCTGAACTTACATTAAGAAGCTTTTTATCTTTGCAGCACTGGAAACACAGTAGTTCACCAGATGAAAAACAATATAAATCATATGAGATATAAAATAAAGACTCCTATAAAAGTAAATGATCACAATAGTTTGTATGAATGCATCAAACTGCCCTGGTAGCACTGGTGCAACAGATTGAATCAAACTGTGCAAGACTTAAAAGACTCAGCTTTTCACACACAAATAATTTTCTAACAAGCAAGGATTCTCTGTGAACTATTAAAACTGATGTGTCTCTGTCCTCTCGTTTCCTGTCGTCCCCATCGTTGTTGTGGCACCAGACCTGTTACATCTGTGAGGACCATGGGAGGGAAAGCAAGGCTGCCTGTGGAGCCTGCATGACCTGCAACAGACAGGGCTGCAGACAAGCTTTTCATGTCACCTGGTAAGTGTTACCTTCGGTGTGTTTCGTCTACAGCTTGGTGATAGTTTGGACAGCGAGCTGCAGCCGGTTAAGGCAGAGAAAGGTTCCTCAAAGTGCATATGTGTAGTTCCCTTTGCTGTGTTTGTTGTACCGTGTCTGCACTGTTTTTTCTCGCTCTACTTTTTTTTATCTCTGTGGATTTGTTCCTTTGATGTTGTGTAAGCTGAAACTGATTCTTATCACAGCATGCAGAATTTTACCTTTTTTTAAATCAGGGCTGAAAGGAAAAAAAAAAAAAATCCATCCTGCCTTGATCACTGATAAAACATTTCACCTGACTTGGATGGTGTGTGTGTGTGTGTGTGTGTGTGTGTGTGTGTGTGTGTGTGTGTGTGTGTGTGTGTGTGTGTGTGTGTGTGTGTGTGTGTGTGTGTGTGTGTGTGTGTGTGTGTGTGTGTGTGTTATATCTTTATCACCCTGCTTCCTTTCCCCTCTCACCCTGTGATGCCCTGTGTTCAGTGCTCAGATGGCCGGCCTGCTGTGTGAGGAGGAAGGCCCAGAAGCTGACAATGTGAAATACTGTGGCTACTGCAAGCATCACTACAACAAAATGGTAAAGATAGCTGGTGAATGCACTGTAAGGTGTAACGTGACTACTGCTGCTGTTTTTGTTACCAGCTTGTTGACCTTTAGGGCGGACGCTGTTGTTCTGCCATTATGCCAGCAGTGGTGTTAGTCACAGCTGATTACTGTCTGTGTAAGTGGGAGAGCCAGAACATTGAGACAGGATGCCAATGCTGTTGTGTGGTTCAGGGTTCGGTGAACATAACAAGGGGTCCTCTCAACAGCCATATAGTCTGATCTCTGTATCAAAGGGGCTCTCGTGACTGAGGGTGCAACAGATCACAGAACTCACAGGTTGGATCAAATCAAGGTTTTCAGTCTCATAACATAAACAATCTCCAGTGATCCCTCGTAGAGTTTTCTGCAGCGCTATTTGCCTGATGCACGCTGGGTCTCTTCCTGCCGTGTGCTTGAGCGATTGTTCATAAAGTTGTTACCAGCCACAACTCAGTCAGTCAGACCCCATAGTTTCAGCTGCAGCTGTGCATGTACCCATGGCCGATTCATTGAATTTCCATTTAAGATTATTGCTTCCAACGATTATGAAAACAAAGTAATCAACATAAAACGATTATCATCCCGCATTTAGTTTTGCAATGAGGCTGTTTCTGTTATAACGACTCTATTTATCTCGAATATAAGTTGGGCTATTTACTCAACTAAATGCAAGGACACTACAGCGGCTCGCTCCTGCAAAATGATCGCCGTCGCTGCTTCAGGATCATAGTAGACACACATTACATGTCCGGTATATCCTACTGCTTGTGTCCCCCCCCCCCGCTGATCTGCACTCACCTTACACGTTAACAATGAGCGCCAACACTAATCAGAAGTTATTAGGACCTGTTTGATTCAATCTAGAGTTTATGAGACACGTATTTAAACACATTAAGAAAAAGGTCCAACATTTTGCGTGCACGCATTTCACCTGCAACACACAACACCAGACGTAATGTGACGGGCACAGCCAGGACGTCAGGGTTAAAGTAACTGCAACGATCCGGATTCATGATCTGACATCATAGATAAGTAGATTAGTAGGTTTGGCGTAATCCTGCTAAATAACAGACAAACAAACAGACGCAAATGAAAACATAACCTCTTTGGCCGAGGTAATAATAGAGACAAAAGACAAAGGGCCTTTACTAATAATTATAAATAAATAGGATTTTACCAAAGCAGAGATATTAGAAACAATGTGTCCAAGTTCATCCCAACTTGTATCCTGTGTAGACTGTGCTCCAAAGTGAATCTGTGATTTTTACCATCATTACAACTCAGGGTTATATCCTGTTATTATTTCCTTATTATTTAATCCTCTCATGTTAGACTGAGGACAGACCAACCGACATCCTATCTTCAGTATCTGCAACAGAACAGATGGATGACATAATTCTTTATTTCATTCTGTTGATAACAAGTTCATTTTTGAAGGTTTATAACTAGCATCTATATGTGAGCTTTAGTGGTCCAATTAGGCAAATGTGTGTTTTCCTTTGGTTAGAGCCGTGTTACAGTCATCATGTTAGGGTAAAAAACAGCTACTGTTTGAAGCTGTTTTTTTTACCAGACAGTCGTGAGAGAGAGTGGTGTCTTCTCAACTAACTCAGCTTAAAAGCAGATAAGCATGATGTCATGAAAGCCCTGCAGCTGTTAAGGTTTTATTTGATCATGGTGTAATTCTCACTTTCTTGTTTTGGTTCTTACAGCAGAAGAAGTTGCGCTCCAGTGAAAATACGAGCAGTTCCTTCAGTCATTCCAGGGGGCGCTCCAGCTCTCCCTCACAGGACAAACACCACCACCACAGGCCGAGGAAGGTAAGCACTGAGGGGGCGTCGACGAATCTACCTAATGATTACAGACACTGCACTAGTATTATACATTTAGATTTATATAATCAGATCTACTAAGAAAAAAGTAGCACTGTTGTGGCTCTCTGCTTCTACTCAATGAAAAGGCAAACCCATGTGTTTTTCTTTTAAGGCATAATCATACGTAATGTTTTGGCCAGTCTGAAAGCACTAGTATGCACAGATGTTAATATGTGTAACTGTAAAAGCGAGGTTTAAGATTAGCTACCAAACATAGGCATTGAACATCTCGGTTCATCAAGGTAAAATAGGTTTTTGTACTCGTAGCAAAAAGGCCCACCCCTGTAATAGCCCACCCTGGTAAATGTGTGCCAGAACTGTGGTCAGCTGTTGAGCTGTGGCTCAGGAGATAGAGCGGGTCGTCCACTAACCAGAGTGTCTGAGGTTTGATCCCTGGCTCCTCTATTCCACATGCTGACATGTCCTCGGGCAAGATACTGAACCCCAAATTGCCCCTGACGGCTGTTAAAGAGAAAGAGCTGCACATAGATGCACTTTATGATTATGTGTGTGAATGGGTTAATGGTAAAACTGTATTGTAAAGAGCTTTGAGTGGTCATCAAGACTAGAAAGTGCTATATAAATACAGAGTGTTTTACAGACTGTATGCCTGGCAGGACCTGGTAGGACTCTTTACATACCTTAACCCATGTGTATGTGTGTGTTTTCAGAGTCATAAGGATAAAATAAGGCAAAAAGAGTGTTACAAGAAGTCGTCTGATGGCCTGAGTTCGTCAGTGACATCCAGCAGCATAGAAAAGGTATGAAACCTTTTGTAAAGTTAGATTCAAATTTTGAGGAATCCTGATGCCTCCGTCAGTAAGAAATGCCAATTTCATTGCCGCACCTTGTGAAGAGCTGTCAATCTTTGGAAAAAAATTAAATGAATAACGAGTTGCTGTAATGTTTGTGTGCGTGTGTGGATGCGTGTGCAGATCTCCTCCAGTCACCACAGCAGCAAGGATATTGAGGGAAAATCCAAGAAGCTGATCTCACACAGTCATGTTCATCGCAGTAAAAAGACAGGAAGCACTGGCAAAAGCTGCTCCTCCTCCTCCTGCTCCTCCAGTCCGTTCAACACAGGTAAGAAATGAACAACGACATGTTGAGACGTTGTTGCTTTTATTCGGGAAAAAAAAGTCAGAGGTGATGGACGAGGTGATATAAAGTCGACTATGACGAGTGAGTTTTTTTTTTTTATCTCTGTGTATGTCCTTCTCTTGGAGGTGGCTCCTTGTCTTCTGCTCAGGATTTCCATCAATTCTCATCGTCATCCCGCCTGGAGCGTGACCCTGACCGAGGAGGTGATGACCACAGTGGAGAGGAGCGCAAGGAGCGTCACAGGAGGCCAGCAATCCAGGAGGATGAGGATGAAGAGGACAACGAGAAGCAGGAGGAAAAAGATGAGGAGGAGGAAGAGGAGGACAGTAAATACCACAAGCCACCAGCATTGACTCCTGCTGATGGCCCACTGGCAGGATCCCAGGGTCATGACAGGTCAGAGAGCAACTCAAGTCCTTTCGAGAACAAGGTCACCATCTCTACCTTTGGGTCCATCATGCGCATCACCTCCTCGTCAGGGCTGGGCAGCGGCAGTAAGATCCGCAAGATCTCCTCCTCAGGGGACTACAAACCTTCCAAGTCTCTCTGCAAGCCGTCTCAACTGAGCACGCCACCTATCCTAGAGGAGGCGGACCTGGAAGACAAAGCCACACCTCCACCACTGCCCCGGGAGAGGAGGCACCGCGGCAACAAGAAGAGCCGCCATGGTCCAGGGCGCCCACGGGGCAGCAAGAACCGAGAGAGGAGGGAAGACGAGCTTCACCACCACCATCACCACACAGCACCTCCTCGTCCTCCACCTCCTCCTCCTCCACCTCCTCCTCCTCCTCCAGCCTTAACCTCCTCAGTCTACCCAAGCCCATCCTCCATCCCCCACCCCACCTTCCCCTCGACGCTACCTCCCACCTCTTCCTCTTCTTCTTCTTCTTCCTCTTCGTTCTCCTCCTCCTCTGTCGGTAGTTTTTCCACAGGCCGTGGTAACTCACTGCTTGGCTCTGGTGAGTCCTTGTGAGCGGGTGTGTGTGGTAGCCCCCAAGCTTCCTGTGTGTGTGTGTCAGAGAGCGTAGAAAAAACTGTCCCTGTTTGCACTTTGGTGCGTTCACTTGCAGTGTGACTCTGTAGTGTCTAAATGTTTCCATGACACATATGCCCTGTCAGCACCACAGGAGCAGCTTATCTGTATATCAGCACCTTGTAGTAGAGCAAACAACTCAAAGTAAAAGAGCCAATCAGGACAAATACAGATACAGTTTCATGGAACAGTTTTAAATAGATATGGTTTAAACGTTCAGAATATTTAGTAAATCAGCCTCAGTTTATTTGTGTGACGCAGAGAGATTGTCCTAGATAGTGGTTTGTGTGTGCACTGCACACGTCTCTGTGGTAGTTTTCCTGCCCTGCTTTCAGATTCTCTCATGGACGTGAACTCACAGGTGCTGTGTGTGCTCGTCTTGAGCAGTCTCACAACTGAGATGATGATTAAAGTAATCAGAAATATTTTCTCCGCTGACTTTATTCCTCTGGTTGTGCAGGTATCTACTCCAGTCTCAAGGACCCTCTCACACTGGGCGGGGGTGTTTGCAGTACTCCTCTCTCCCTGGGGGGAGGGCTGTGCAGCACCTCATTGTCCCTCGGAGGGGGCATGTGTAGCACCCCTCTCTCCTCAGGACTCCTCCTATCCCACGTCTCCTCTCTCTCTCTTCCATCAGTAGGCGCTGTCTCAAACACACAGGTACTGCACACAAACTGTTGAAGTGATCGGTCATGATGAAGTGTTTCAGATTGAAAAGCTCTTTACTGTATCAGAACCACTGCAGAGCTGCTGTTGCTGTGTGTGGGACAGTTTTCCAATTTAGTTTAACACTTAGAATAAACAGATCTAATGTAGAAAAATACTTAACAATGACTAACACTCCTATAATTAACTGCTGCATGTAGCATATGGATCTCTTTTTTTTACAGGATGCTTAAAAAAAACATACAGGTGAAACATAATTAATGAATGAGTTAATCATACGACAATTGATCTACAGCTATTATCAAAACAAAAACTATTTGCATAAACATATTCACAAATCACATTTTGCCTCATAGGGTTTAATAAGGTGCAACACCCTCTGACCTTAACCCTTGATTACAGTGAGGAAAAACATAAAAAAAACTTTTAAGAGGGAAAATATATATCTATTGTATTTGCACCATTTGATAGAATGTTGTGTAAAAACAGTGGTTATTAAACTGGGAGCTCACGTTGCATTGTTTTTCAAACAATCAAGCATGAAAGAGACCCTCTGGAGACACTTGATATGGTTTGGCCAATCTGTACAGCCGTCTATAAGGCATCACAGCTGTCATTTTTGAATCTGTATTTAAACGTCCTATCCATATAGTCCTTTCTTCACTGTGTCACAGGTCCCTCCAGGTTCCAGTGTCTCCTATAGCCTGACCTCCACCCAGCCTTTCGCCAGCTGTCTCTCCACAGCCCCGCCACTGCTGCCACTACTGAGCCAAGCCCAGACCTCACTGCCAGGTGAGAGGAGGACAGTGTTATTAAACTGAAGCTAGTTTACGACAAGCTTCCAAAGTAAAGCCTCTTCTGACTAAACTGCTCTTCCTTTTTACAGGATCTAACATTAAACCTCCTCTCACAGCACAACAGACACTGCTCTTTCGTGGGGCAAAGTACATGTGAAGTTCATGAGTCTCTGTCTCTGTTCTCAGAGTCCGACCTCGATGACTGTCGCTTTCCGTGTCAGGGGAACTCACCAAGAGAGAGTCTTTCATCACAGTAAGTCTCTTTCTTTACTTTTTCAACTGTATTGGTGTTGCAGGATTTTACACTCTCCTGCGGGGCTGTTGAAAATGAGTGAGTGGTTGACACAGGGAAGTAATCTAAACGACAGGCTCAGGTCTCACTATCTCCATCAACGATCAAGCATTTGAATACATTTTCTCTGGGCTGTAGCTGCAGTCAAATCAGTTTGTATTTCAGCAAACAACAGGAAAATGGCAGCAACAACCAAAGTGGATTAGATAAAAAAAACTACCAACCACAGCGTCTTGTCAGTAGTTTCCTCTCGTGCCTGCAGCAGTGACTTTTCAATGTTTTGGACTCCCTGTTGTTTTCTCCTCCTCCTCACCCAGGTCTCCCATGAGCTGTCTTCCTCTTCTGTTCGACCAGAGAGATGGGCTGTGTGCAGGAGTCAGAGCCCGTCCAGAGAACGTCCCTCCAGCCAGCGCCCACATAGAGCTCCTGCTGGAGAAACATGGCAACGGAGAGATGGGAGCCAACAGTGAGTCAGCCTGAAAAAAAAAAAAGCAGTGGTTCACATGTAGTTCCAAGAAGAAACTTAGAAAAGATTAAATGGTCACAAAAGAAACTAGAAGGGTACTCAAATGAGCACATACCTCTGCCGTGGCCCACCAGTCCTCTTAAATTCAACCAAACTGCACAAAACTACACACACTCATAAATATCACAAATTTCTTTTCATCAAGATCCAGAAATTATACCCACAAACGTCTGTCAGTCTTAATGTGGAACCGTTAAACTCACCAACTTCACACTTGGCGTGTGTATTCTTGATGGCCCAGGGAAGTGAGGTGTCAAATTGATGTGTTTTGGACATGCGATAAGTTCAATATTAATAAAATTAAATAAAACAGGCGGCCAGCGCTCTGTAGCTGTCAGTGGAGGCGGGGCATTGTGCCTTCAGACTGTGGAGTTGAAAATGTCAAATTTGACATCCTTGGATAAACTACAGCAAGGTTTTTGTTTTGTTTTCTCTCAGCCATAGAATCACTTCCCGTCATCTTTTTTTGCTGCTATGCTTTTGATTGAGCTGAATTACATCTTTTATTTTGAGAAGTTGTGAACTTGGGTCTGATGATTATGTCAGTTTCTCAACAGACTTCGGAAATAGTCGATGTGCAATTTAAAAAATAAAATAAATGAATCATTCAAAATCAAATCAAAGCCACACACATGACCAGTAATAAAGTAAATTCAGTTTCATTTCATGAGAATCCCCTGCACCATAGACTGTTTATAAAAAGCTCTGAACACAACATCCAGCCAACAAACAATGAAAAGTGACAGTATATTGCAGAACTGTTTGAGTAGAACTCACTAATGACAAGGAATAATTCCGAGGCAACTCCCGAGCATTAACACAGACCAAATGTCCAATCTCACAATGTTAAAGAAAGTGATTAAAATCTTCCTGGATCCACCCCTTTGGCCGGATATGCGCCAAAGTTCTTTAGCGGAATGTTTGTTGAGTAGTTTTTGCTTAATCCTGCTGATGGTCAGGGGTGAAAACATAACCTCCTTGGCAGAAGCCCAACATTCTGCTTTCAACTCTATGCTCTCAATGCATACGGCTCCTAAGAAAACCGATTTTAAATTAGAAAGCCAGAGAAGGAGAAATCCCGCTTTTGTTGAACTGCTCACAACTTCTCGAGGTCATAACCTTGGTTGAAGGTTCTCATCGAGATTCATTTAAAGGTCTTATATAGTTAAATGCTTTTGAAGCAGTGTGAAAAATGCTTGGTGTAATTTGCCCATGATTCATTTTACTTCGACTCTCTAGGCTCTGTGAGAACACAACCTGGTGCTATTTAGAGATGATGACTGCACCTGTGGCACCATGCTGCGACTGAGTTGAAAGCAGCTCCAGCAGCTTCGCTTCTCATGTGCCCTCAGTCTGTTAGATTTCTGTTCTGCTCTCCTCCTGAATCAGATCCCTCGCTGCCTCTTTCTCTGTCATCAGCTGGCTCTTTTTTCTCATGTATTCTTAGCTACTTTTTCTTTCTCCACCCAGTGCAATCATTATTGTTCCACTGCACTTCTTTCCATTTTTCTTCCTCTTTCTGATATGTCAACCATTGTCTCTCTTTCTGTGTACCATAGTTTCCTCTGTCAACATCCATCAGGGAGCCTTCTTTTTTTTTACCCAGCCTTCATAGTCTCTTGTAACTGTGTATACTGTTATGCCTCTCAGGGTTCACTTTAGACTAATGAATGTTTATTGCTGTTCTGCAGAAACGAGAGAGGAGAGCGAGGCAGTCCTTCCTCTTTCTGTGATGCTGGGCACGCTGCACACACAGCTCCATAAATTAATTAGGTAGTATTTCGAGGATTGCTTTGAATCTCTGGCTCAGCTCTTGGGGCACTGCAATAAACTTAACACTAATGATAAAACTGAATGTCCAGTTACATCACCACTAAATGTCAGAGCTTTAATCACAATTTAAGACTCAATTCTCAGTTTTACAGCTTTGACAATCAGTAATAGTGTAAGTGTGCAGTAATGGTGCTATAATGAACCTGTCAGTCTTTACAGCCCTTACATACCCGTGGTCTACTAAAATAGCTCATATGTGTTTGATTAGACTCCAAAATGACACCCCCTCATTCATTACTATTCACTATTTAACAAACACTCGTTATTTTTCAGTGATCAGTATAACTCGCATTTCAGACACAAATCATCATCGCTTGTATCGGTACTGATAGATGTGTTACACAGTGGTTATTTTTCTCAAATATCAAAACCAAACATTAGTGTTACATGGTATGGACTACGTCTGTGTTACACTGTGAGAATTGAAGGGGGCACTCAAATTAAATGAATTAACAGAGATAACCTAGTGCACTTTGCAAGTTCTTGCAAATCATTCATCTTATCACACTTGGCCTGTGTTTTGTAAATTGCCTGCAAAGGTGCAGTGCCTATTCTGGGGCAATTTGGACATGCAATAGGTTCAACATTAATAAATAATTGAATAAACAGGCGACCAGCGCTCTGTAGCAGTCAGTGGGGGTGGGGCAGTGTGCCTTCAGTCTGTGGACAGAGTTTAACAGGTCTTCTTCTACGTCCTCAGATAAACTACAGCAGTGGTCGGCAACTGGGTCAAACCGCAGGTCAAAATCGACACCAGATCATTTTTAAAATTATATTATTTTTATTTCACCATATTGGAGATACTCGTGGGATATAATCTCCTTCAGGGCACCAACATTCATAGAATCACTTCTTCTTTAGCAAGCTTTCTTCAAAGTAAAAGCACAATGTTCATTTTGTTGCTGCAGTGTTTTATATTGAACTGAATTATAGAGCTTACATTTTGAAAGGTGTGAACATGGGTCTGAAGATTGTGTCGGTTGCTTAACAAACGTGTGAAATAAGTGACATGCAATGTATGAAAGAATAGGACAAATTCAGTAAATCATTCAAACTATAAAATCTTCATTGCAGATAAACCAGGTAGGATGAACACAGAGTTTTCTAACTTCACTCTGCACCATAGATTGTTTATTAAAAAGCTCTGCACACAACGTCCAGCACACAAACAATAAAAAGTGACAGTATATGAGGAGGACTAGCTAATGACAAGGAATAATTCTGAAGCAGCTCGAGAGCATTAACACAGGACAAGAGGACAGAACATTCAAAATAGACCGGTTTACATTGGGCACTGTACTAGTCTATTGTACACTGCTAGAATTGGAAGGCCAAATTGAATGAGTTAAAGTAGCCAAAGTGAACAAGGTAGGGTTTGCATTTTCCAAACAAATGTTTCAAAATAAGGTGATAAACATGGGAAATCTAAAAAGAATTATTATATATTTTAAACTTTTGTTACCTATTGCTTTACTGTTTTGGATGGAATTTGTTGTGGAAATTGAATATGTGGACCAATGTAAAGGTGGCCGACACAGTCGGGGTTTAGTGGCCTCTCATATTTTCCAGTAGTTTTGGCCTCATCAGTCAGAATAACTGAAAACACCTGTGTGTGGCTACATAGACTGTAAAGTGGACTTAATGAAAGCTCAGCTCAGGTTACTGGTTGTGGGTATTTTACTTTCTTGGTCTATTATTGATAGGTTAACCATCACTAATGTATCCTCATACATACAGTATATTAACTGGGGTGTTTTACACCAGTTCTGGCTTAACAGTCTCGTTACTTGAGCGACATTATGAAAAGTAGGACAGTTACTGACCTCATTTTTATGCTTCCGTGCCAACGACAGTCATGTCTGGAGGCATTGTGTTTTTGGGGTTGTCTCTCATGAACATGATATCTCAGGATACCTTCAGCATCCTGCACGGTATTTCTTCAAATTTGGCCCAAACATTTACTGGGACTCGAGAATGAAGTCATTAGAGGTTTGGTTGTCAAAGGTCACGGTGACCTCGGCCGTAACTCAAGAATTCATACACTTTGCATGACAAAATTCAACATGTGTCTCGTAGGGTATAATGATGATGTGTGGACATTTTATGAACAAATTGTCAAAGATCAACCTCATTGTGACATTTTAAATTTATGCAAATACACTTTTCTGGTCTATATTTAACATCATAACTCAGGAACTAAAGGTGGTGACTGTATTCGACCTGTAAAGAGCTATTTACAGGAAAATGTAAAAAGTGAAGGAGCAGTGATTAAATTAATTTGTTGATCTACTTCCTGTCTACTAGATGTTCATATTCATAGAAATACATGTATTCAACAACATTAATAATATAAAGTTCATTATTGATATTTAATCTCTGCTCCCTCCCCCTCTAGTTGTGGAGATGCTCCAGTCGCTCCACTCCCTGCAGCAGGAGAACCAGCGCCTCCAGGACCAGATCCTCAGCCTGACGGCCAAGAAGGAGCGGCTGCAGCTGCTCAACACAGAGATGGCTGTGCCTTTTCCTGCACACGTTTATTCCGCCCTGGGCGCCTTGCACACTTCAGCCCAGATCAACTTCCTGTCATCCACCCAAGGTGAGGTTATTCATCTCTTCGACCTACTTTCATATCAAAACCTAAGGACACACTGTTTCTATGGTGTCATGTTGTACACTGCCCACCTGCTTTTACTATGCTTTAACATGCTCCTCGGAAGGTCCCATTTCCCAACGCGTGAAGTCATTGTTCCGACTTTAGTGCAGTCATGTGCTTTGAAGTCCAAATGTGGAAAAAACATGGACGCTGTAAAAGTGTTGCACAATGGAACCCATTTATAGTGATCACGTTTGTCTTGGGCCAAAAGGATCACTATAAGGGGTTGATAACTGAAAACCAATTGTGGAGGTTCTGTATGAAAATCCCAGAACTTGAAGGAAAGGTCACATTGCGAACTTGAGTATGCGTGCACGCCCACGCACACATACACTGACTCTGGTGCTGACTTCTCTCTCTCTCTCTCTCTCTCTCTCTCTCTCTCTCTCTCTCTCTCTCCCTCTCTCTCTCTCTCTCAGACGCACACACCCACACACTGACCAACAGACTCAGCTCACGTCTCTGACCCGCTACAGTTTAAACGTTGATTTGTTGGAAATGACCCAACAATATCAACATCGATCATCACATAATGATCTATCTTTTTTTCAGTGACTCAAATCTTCCTTTATAGCTGTGCGTGCATTCATCAGCCAGTCTCACACGCTCTCTTCCCCGCATTTTTCCAATTACAGCCCACGAACACACAATATGAATGAATTAGTTCCTGTCCTGCTTTCTCCCCACAACAGTCCAACTGCATGCTCCATATTGAAACATCAGTGTATTATTTTCTAGTGATCCCTCTCCATGAGCTCATTAGACTGTCATTGAAATAAATATAGTGATTTATTGACGTAAAAACGCTTTTTGTAGGGTGTGTTGTGACAATACAAAACATGGTGGCTTATGTAAAAGTTTGATTTTGTAGTTTTCACCCTGTGTTTGTACCTCTCTCTCCCTTAGACCCTCTTAGCACCAATAAGAGTCCCCTGTCCAAAAGCTGCTTCCTGAATGACACCTCCTTTGTTAACTCATCTGAGGTGAGAAGCCGTAGATCATGTGTTACACATTATACTGACCTGGATCGAACAGTATTAACAAGTGTGTCTCTGCTTCCTAAACCTCTTTGTATCAAGAAATGTGTGCGTTTGACCCTCAATACACAGGATTTCCTAGGGGTCTCAAAAAGTCTAAAATTCAATAATGAGAATTTTTAAAAGTCTTAAATTACATTAAATAGATAAAGAAGTTATGTACTTGATCTTAAATACACATAGGTAGTTCTTGTTATTGTTCTGTTGTGCTTTAAAACATTTTTTAAGAGAAATGTTTTGCATGCACAGTTTGTAATGTTTCTGTGTGTTGTCGGCCTTTCTCAACGATAAAGATATTAACTTGCTGTAATAAAACTACAAACAAGACCAACTGACCGTCTACAAAGACATTGGTCACACTCGGCTTGGCTTTGGGAAAGAGTATGGATACTTACTGCCTGTAGTTTGTGAGATAATGTGGTGCTTTTAGGGTTTTTCTCTTTTAGGTTCCTTCATCTTATCTTCAATTATGGGAGAGTAATTCTGGGACTCCAATATTCCTCCATATCTGTCATACTTGACATAAATCTTGAATTTCATTCGTTAAGGTCTTTAAAGGGTCTCAGAAAGTTTCAATTTAACTTGTTGAAACCTGCAGAAACTCTGCTACAGTGATGAAAATGATAATCAATATTGTCTCTTTCTGTCAGATGTGTACGGATGTGTACACCTGCAATAGCTGACATGGACTTTTCACCTCTTTGTTCCAGGAGCTCCACTCTGGTAGTCCGTCCCGCAGTAGCTCGTCCCTCTCTTTCCAAAGTACTCCTCCTCCTCAGCAGAGTCCGGCTTCCTTCTGCCAGCCGCTGCTGAACGGCCTGAGTCGAGGTCTGAGCGACGGTCTGGGGACCATCAGTCATGCTGGCAGCTCCTCTCTGCCGATGGTGGGTGGGCTGATGGCGTCTCTTGCAGGAAGTATGAACGGTGTGCTAGGAAGCCTGAACGGTGTGATCCAGTCTCCGGTGCAGAACGCCCCACAGCCCACACTCCCTGCTCTGCGCCCCCAACCTCCACCGCTCAACCCACAGGCACTGGCACAGGGCTTCCAGCTCCCCAAGAGTGTGAGCCCGTACGTACCCAGTACTGTCTGACTTTCAGTCAGCTGAAGAACTCCAAAATGAATAGTTTTCTTTTTTTTAAAGGTGTTACAAAATGTCCGACAGCTGACAAAATATTACTTAATAATATTACTAATATTATAATATAATACGGTTGTTCTGTGTGTTAATATACACTCCTCTGCTTTTATAACTATGATATTCACTGCCACTAGATGGCGCACTTGCACCAGCATGTCAGACCAAAACAAATGTTACATCAGCCACAACTCCCCTCTTCATTAAGGTTCCGAGGAAGTTCCTGCTGCACCCAGTGAAAATGGCCCCTAAACACACAGCAGAATAGTAACCCAGAATAGTTACCCTATATGAATACAAAACCATTTATTTTTTTTAAGCATTTAGAGGAGAGCCAACAGAAAAGCAATCCAGCTAGCTGCTGTGCAGCCTGGTAGAATGGATCTGTTGGGTCTTATTCATAGGCCGGTGCTCCTGTCAGTGTCTGAGCCTCCCAAGAGTCAGACGCTTAAGTGAAGGTGTTTTTTTCTCCTTATTCTGGGGCTGTGCTCACTCTTGCAGCCCTGAGCGCAGCACACTCTCAGCAGGATTGGATGGCGCCAGCTGCTAGTTAGCATTCTATCATCATTATATAGCCTTGTCACGCTGTGTGTCAACTGTATACAAATAAGGTGTAGCTGTGGTGTTTCTGGTTAAACCGCACTGCAGCGGGCAAGTGTCAGGTGTGTCACAGCGGGAAAAGGGAGGGAAATTACCAGGTCCACTAAGATGTTATAAACCTGGGGAGTCTCAATGGTTTCAAAGGGAGCGACTCGCATGCACTAACATGAATGCGTGTCTGGACCAGCTACCAAGACAAAGAACCGGGAAGCTCGGATCTTTACACAGAAAACAGATGTTTGCTGCTGTATTCAATATTGTGTGTATATAAAACCTTTAAAGTGTGGGTATGTTGTTCCGTGTGTTTTCAGAACCTCTCTCCTGTCAGAGCAGCAGAAGCAGCTTCTTCTGGAGCAGCAGCAGCAGCAGCTCCAGCAGTTCCTCGCCTCACAGAACTTCACTCCAGTAATGAACTTCTCTCTGTTACTCTATCTTACTCTCACCTGTATTTTCACACTGGAGTATTTCCATCAGGATGTCTAAAAAGATCTTTTATTGACATGGAGTATTTTTTCTGACGTATGACCGAAATAATAGCTGTGTCCCAATTCAGGGGCCGCCTCCTTCATAGGAAGGGAAGGGAGCCTTTGTGGACCACGTAGAGCTGACCGGCTCCATTACCTCTTTAAAAAGTGGTTAGTCACCGAAGCAAAATGAATCCTGGGATGGGTTGGTCCCGTTTCTCGGGGATGAAAGGACGCATTTGTCGGCCACATTTGGAGGAGCCTTCGAAATGGGACATGAAGTCGTGCCGACGTTATACAATCGTTCTTCAAATGCAGCCTCCAAAGAATGCTGCCCTGAATTGATACACAGCTAATGTTATTCCTCTCTTTGTGGCCATAAACTTTATGGGCAAAGTTGGTAGCACACCTACAGGAACTTTTTTGACATCCCATTCTAGATCTAGATAGACATTAGGAGTTGATCCCCCCTTTGCAGCTATAAAAGCTTCCTACAAAGTTGGAAGCAAAGAATTGTCCAAAATGTCTTGGTAAGCTGAAGCATCAACATTTCCCTTCACTGGAACTCTGGGGCCTAGTCCCACCAATGGCAATGGGTCTGAATGAAACACCTGAATTCGATGATTAAGAGGTGTGTCCCAATACTTTTGTCCAGATAGTGTATGTATGTATGTACACATGTTCTCGACTAGTCTCAGCTGTCAATCATGACATTTTACCCTGTTTTTATGGAGCTAAACAGCGTGGTTAATTTCCTGAATAGAGATTTTGATTATCGGCCATAATATTCTAACCATCCAAGGCAGACTTATCACAAGATACGAGATTGTGACACAAGGTTAATTACTCCTGCAGAAGCCATAAGTCTATATGACATAAACTGTGTTTGAAGGAAAAAAAGTTTTATTTGCAATGTCAAGGAGAAGTACTACACTACCCACAATCCTCAGGTGTAATACCGACGTTTTGATTGGTGGAGCTTGCTGTTACCATGGAAATATTTACCACAGTGAAAATCAAGTTGGCTACAATGGGACGGTTCAGCTTTACATTTACCACAGAACAACCATGATTTCTCTTTCTAATATGATGCATTTTTTTAGAGATGAGGAAAAGAAAAGCCCAAAGGGGAAAATCACTAGAACGAGGTTAGGTTCAACAAGAAATCATTGGAAAAGGATCATTCTAAATGGTTTATGGGATGAAAAGCTCCTTCACTCTTTATGTACACAGTCTTGTACCTTTGACTGTTTTTAATTTTCCAACATTTTTTGGTTTTGAAATCAAATGTTTTATGGTCAAGATTCGTCTCATAGATGGTCAGCCTCCTTCCAGGTTTAAAACTCTTCATAAGGATTTTCTGAAACCGCAATGGATAAAATGAAAGGGAAACGAACCAGAGCTGTGCTAGAAGTGGGTGATCACTGTTTCGCTCAATAGTGTTAAATAACTAATTAAAATCAAACTAACAGAAAAAAATTTAACTTTTTAGCTTGGTCCAGGTCCCATCCACTAACATGTAGGTGGCGGCATTTATGACATATACTGTAGCCAGCCACCAGGCGGCGATCAAGCTGTAATGTCTTCCATCTGTTTATGCAGTCTATGGTTAAATAGGTACAAACAGAAACTCATATGCAATCGTCCAGTTTCACACGTGTCCTGACTGTAAACTTTCTGCTCCTTCACCAGGAGCAGCAGGTGGTGGTGTGCCAGATGCTGCAGCAGCAGAGACAGAGGGAGCTGCAGCGCCTCACGCTTACAGGAGCACTCACCTCCACCCCAAACTCGCCCATGATCGCCCATTCTCCCAACCTGCTGTCCTCTGCCACAGCCTCACCCCTGCAGGGCGGCCAGGGAGGCGGCCTCTTCGCTCTGCAGGACCACGCACTTCACAAGCCCGGGGTGAGCAGCGCCGCAGGATTTCTCATTGTGGTTGTAAAGGCTGTCATGTTTGGTTTCCAGTTTTTTAAAACCTTGTGTAATTTGGTTTTCAGGGTGGAGGAGAAAAGGGCGGAGATAAGAATGGGTGACGTCTCTCGATAACACAAGAGCCGCTCAAATGAAGATGCCGGGTGTCACACACCCACTTGAAAAACTGAAGTCCACTTTTAGACTTTTGAACGTCTTTTCCTCTCCGTCATCTTTATCTTAAACCCTCTTTTATGAATGTATAACAGGATGGACTAAAATTTCAAGGTGAAGTTTTTCGTGTTTTGAAAGTCTTTATATCAGAGGTTCTTTTCATAGATTTTTTTGTGTAGGCAGCTTTCAGAGAGCATGAATTCCGTGGTCTCTTCTTAAATTGCACTATTTTGTTAGTTAGACCAATGGGGCTGCTGACGAAGGCAGAGCCAGACTTCCTGCTCGTCCCTGCAGGTACTGTGTGGGCTTTTTTTTCCTGACTTCTCAAGCACTGACCGTTCATGAATTCCCTCCATTCAGTCAGTGAGAATCACAGCTCTGCCCCTTGTTGCAACCTCACCTGTCTTCCTTGATATGTCTTCCTGTTGTCTTCACCCCACCTAGATTTCATGCAGATCTTATATGTCGCAGCCTCTCACAGGCTCTTATCGTGTAAAGCATGAATATACTGTCACTTTTCAATGTGTGGTCGGTGGCGTTTCAACATGAAGCTAGTTATTACCTCAAACGTTTTTGCCACCTACTTTCCATTGTTGACATTTTGTGCTGACTCTTTACTGCAATAGTCATATTTAATGGATATAAATGCCCACCAAAAAATCCTGGTGTTAGCTCAAAGGTATTAAGTCATGTAACTGTAAAAATGGCACGCAACCCTCTCATCCAAAATGGCGCCATAGAGCCACCAGGTTTTATTCTAAACAACCACAAGAGTTTCTAAAGCCTTTTATATCCTCCCAGTTGCTGTCGAGATTAAGCAGATGAAACCAAACATTTGGAAATTGTGAGAAAAAAGAAATGAATAGTTTTTCCTAAAGAAGTGTGCACTTTGCATGTTAGTAGTTAACAGAGCAAATTAGCCATCAACACAGAAACTTTATAAAGGATGCTTGGTACTAACTAGGCCATTAGGTTTTTGATTTGTAAGAGTATTTTGCACTCTATCCTCAAGTGTCAGCTTTTTATGTTACTTCCATACATAGATCCTTTTCATGTCCGACGACTAGTTGTTCTTTTAGCAATACTGGATAGATAATGAATGCCTTAATGATACTAGATTTACAGAGAGAACCACGAGCCCAGAGGCTCACTCTCCTGGTGTTTTCCTTTGATAGTGTTTTATATCTGGGGTTCACGGAGGGGGACATTACTGAAGTGAACTCACTCTTCCTAAACTCATTTATACTTTTTGATAGCTGACTGATGATTTCAACAGTTGTGAATAACCGTATAGTGATAACTGAAGTGTCAAATCATTTTCTATTGTAATTTTTGTGTCAAGATGCAATGATCTTTAGTTGTTTGTGCTTCAGAGAACTGAGAAGGACATATTGGAAAAACTGTGCGCAGTGGTGTCATAGGAAGACGACCAAGACGTAAAAGTTAAAGTGTAACAGACAGTGGATTGCCAATGCTGCTGCTGTTGGCCTTCACTTCAGGGCTGTTTGAGCCCATCTAGACATAAGCCAGTGTAGAGACTCCAGCCCCTTTTACTCAGCCTGTTGCACCTTGTATTCAACTTTCCAGTTCTGTATGAAATGAACGAACATGGAATGGGGTTTGCTTTTCTGTCGAGCCTGATTTGGGAACGTGGGCATGTTATCTAAAACCACACATGTGGTCGGTTAAGTGTAAACAAGCAAGGTCGACATAACAATGGGTCGTCTTAACGGCAATATAGGGGGAATGTCTGTGTAAAAGGGGCTTATGATAAACAACTTCTTCTCCTCCACTTCATCATGTGACGACTGTTTGCATCCATTTTCTCTCACATTCATCTCTTACCCTCAAAGTAAGGGATTGTTTTATCAGGTTTTTTTCCCTGTGTTCTTTAACAATATCTTCTTGGCCTTTTAAATATTTTGTCACTTTTTTTCCTCGAACATGATCTCCCATACATGTGATACGTTGAGTGATAGTTTGTTTTGTTAGCAGCTAATGTAGACGTCAGAAGGAACTTAAAGCAGCTCACTAGTCGCTGATAAATACTGTAGCAATGCCAGAGGGAGAACGTTGATTCTGTTGATAAAGACATGAGCCGACGTGTTGACATGACTCCGAGTGGGAGGTCTGCGTTTCGCCCACCATGTCCTTACGAGTCGACTCTCACACACCATGTCCAGGAGGTGGACTGAGGAGTGGTGCGAAGGATTTCTGAGGCAGTTTCTTTCTCATGTTGCACTGGGGCACTTTGGGCCCAATTGTAAATCGTTTTTTTTAAGTACCTTTTCAATTTTGTTGGAATATGAGTTGTATACTTCAATGTTTGTGTAAAAACACATTCATTCTTTTAAGCTTTGAAGTTTGAGTAAGCAAGATAATCCTTGTTCTGAATGTCGTACTGTGTATCTTTTATGTATTACAACATTTAAGCACCTGGCTCTGAATGAGGTTTGATGGAGAGCAAGTTACCTATTGGGAAATGAGTTGCATGAAATGCAGTGATGTCTCTCAAATGTATGGCTAAATACCAAGTAATAACTATGCATAATTTGAAATGCATTGTTCCCTGAAGAAGAAAAAAGAAGAAATTTAATGAAATGAGCACTGAAGTTTAAAAAGGACATGCACGTTGTCATTGTACAGTGTATTTGAGAGAATTGATCAAAATGAATTTGACAATATTGAGATTAAAAGCCCTGTAAAGTATTTTGATATTTTTGTGTGTAAAATTAAAAAAGGATTTTAAGACGACTTTTTGTCAATAAATGTATTTTACTGAGTTGTTTTACATGTTCTCTTGGGTGTTGAATAATTTAGCAGTGAATAGTCTGTGTGCCTGACATTGTGATGGAATTCAACACTTTTTTCTTTGAAAGTAATTGTCAAAATATGTTGTGATCTGACTTGAATGACACAGTTTTACTTGTTTTAATGAAGATAATATTACTTTAAAGGTTTAGTGTGTAAGACTTGGGTGAAAGGAATCTATATGCAAAAATGAAATTTAAATAATCCTAATGATGTTTTCACTAGTGTGTTTCATTTAAATTGTACAAATTGTTGTTCTCTTTACCATAGAATGCGCCCTTTATATTTAAATACTTTATATTTACATCGGGAGTGGGTCCTCTGGACAAACAGCACCTTTTGGTTTTTAAGACAACTGAAGGTTCTCTTATGTTTAGATGGGAAGGGTGAGGTGAGGGGTATTCAGCTGCAACATGCAACTTCACCACTAGATGTCACTAAATCTTTCACACTGAACCTTTAACACAGTAACGATATTAGTCCCATAATTTCTGTTCTACAGAGAGCTATTTCATTCTGCAGAGTGAAAGTGTTTCTGCAGATCAATGTGAGATCACGGTGGAGTTTACATTTGACCTTTTTTGATGTACAGTGTCATCACTGTATTGTATCCTATTTCCTATGTTTGTTTGACAATAAGTGTAGTGATTCTTTAGTTACAGCCAAAAGCCTGTTTTATGATGTCGCAATGGACCTGACCTTTGACCTTTAACCACCTAAATCTAATCAGTTCCTCTTTGAGTCGAAGTGAATGTTTGTGCCAAAGGACGCACAGATGGAAAACCCTGCTTCTTCTGGTCATGGCTGCAGCTGGAGCATAAAGATCTTCTCGCACCATATAAAATAGAACAGATCCATTAAATTTAAATAAGTTAATCTGTTAGGAACTTCATTTGTGTAAAGGTATCAGTGCAACATTCAGCATACAGCCCACCACATACAAAGTCCAGAGAGCAATGTGCAGCTTATAACTAGTATATACCAAGTCATTCAGAAATAGTGTTCAAATGAAAAGATTGAGCGCTGATGGGTGTGTTGGATGTAAACATAGAGGTTGGCATGACTCAGTGAATGTGAATGATGTGGCTGTATCTGTAATGTGTGTGTGTGTGGTGTCAGAGGTTATTAGTGTTTTATTCTAGCTGTTCGTTCTTATGATTTTGTCAAGTGGGCTGTTGTGATGGTGGATGTTACAGATGGACCTGGACCAAGCTGTTATGTTTACCTTGTTTGACTGGATGCAGCCACAACAACACATTCCACTGTACATTGTACCATGTATAATTGTATACGTGACAAATAAAGCTACATTATTTACTTAAAACAACAGTACTGGACAGGCGGGGCATGTGTAGCCGAGGCAATCTGCAAAGTTCAGCTCTCTTTGATGACACATGGCATAATAAGTAACCCTAACCTCCACAAGCCACTACATTGTGTGCAGAGCCAGTCTGCAGTCTGTCTCTGTGAGCAAGGTAGATTGACAATTTGACTTCTCCTATGAAAAAGTTGACCTGTTGAAACTTTGACTGAAGAAGAGGAGGTGTGGTAGAAGGTGGGGGCGCGGCTTCAGCACGCAGAGCTGTTTACATTGAGCAGCCAATCAGCGGCGGGCTGCGGAGAGGCCATGTTGGGTCGCTTCCTGTAAGTTTAGTGAAGGAGCCGCAGTGAGACTCGACGACAGGAGAAGAAGTGACGATCAGACTCTGAGACTCAGGATGAACATGAGCAGGCTGGTGCTGCAGAGAGGATTCAGACCTCTGCTGCCCGGCTCCTCCTCCACGGTGAGACCTGCCTTCATCCGGGGTTTCTATCTCCTGCGAGTGTTCAACACTCCTGAGTCATGACTGCAAGTCTGTGAGCGGGTGCTTTCCTCTTCTGTTCACTTTTCTCTTCTGTACAAAGAATGAAAGAACGTGTAGCGCACCTTCCTACTCCTCCTCCTCCTCACCTTCCTCCTCCTCTTCCTCACCTTCCTACTCCTCCTCCTCCTCACCTTCCTCCTCCTCTTCCTCACCTTCCTCCTCCTCTTCCTCACCTTCCTACTCCTCCTCCTCCTCACCTTCCTCCTCCTCACCTTCCTCCGCTCACCCTTGACACGCCTGTGTTTTGCCAACAAACCTGCAGAGATTAGAAGCAGAAATAGTTATGAAAACCTGCTGTTGAGTTATTTGTATCATTGAACAAGCAGCTGTTGATTTATATTTATTACTTATCTATGTTTTTACAGTTTTATTTTACTGTCCATGACTGTACATTCTGATCATTGACTGCAATTAAACATGGACGACATGACTGTTCCCACAAAGTGTGTTGATCACCACCTGGTGGCTGGCTGCAGTATAGGTCATAAACCCGGCCATCTCCATGTTACTGGATGGGACATGGACGAATCTAAAAAGTCAAGTGTGTGTGTGTTTATAAATGTTAATTTTGCCACTAAGTTTACTTTAAATCAGTTATTTGATGCTATAAAAATGGGGTGTAACATCATGATTGACAGCTGAGCCTGACTCACGATTGGTCAACAATGGGTATCGATGGGACCTCGCTACGCAGACTCTGACTGCAAATGGGCAAGAAGGCAGCGTTTGTGTCTGGGACACTTAATCTTCATTTCTGGATAGTGGGGGGAAGTGGAAATGTGTTATCAATCTTTAGATACAGTGAATGATTCTGATATTTAAGAGAGAAGAAAGTCAGTCCCAGTTTATTCCTGATAAGGTTTATGTCCTCTCACTGTCCCTGTGCTGTGGGTCCCATGTTGTCTCAGGTGCAGAGCTGCCTGCTCTCCACACAGCCGGTCCCTGCAGCCCGGCTGCCCTACAGAGTGAAGGTGTCTGCTGGGAAACGCTACGCCTGGTGTGCCTGTGGACACAGTAAGAAACAGGTGAGGACATCACACATCATGGGGGGGTTCAGGTGTCAGACACACCTGGAGCTGAGTGCCAGTCATGGCTCATTTACCACTCTGTGTCCAGTTTACTTTGAGACCAGTTTGAAAGCTGTTGAGAGACAATTTGCTTGTGGAGACTTGAACTTCTTCCTTTAAGCATGCAAATACTGAAAGCTCAGGCCTTTCCTTAGGGTTATTGAAAGTGTTCCATACAGTTGAAGTCAGAATAATAGAACAGTAGGTTGTGTGCAGAGAACCAACCTGGATTCATTTAAAACATTAAAAAACATATGTAAATATTAACATCACAATATGAAACTTTGACGTCATGACTCAAAAATGCTGCAGGTTAATGTAACACACAGATCAGTCCTGTCAGACAACAGAACAATGAATATACTACAGGCAAACTGTGGCCATCATCTAACAGTTTAATGGAGATTATATACATATGACTAAGAAGTGGTGGAGGCAGATATCCTCCCACACTGAGTCTGCTTCTGTTTTTCTCTCTGCTCAGTGTGGGAACTTCTCTATAATATTGTGTCGACCTTAAAGTGCCTTGAGATAATTTACGTTGTGATTTTGCGCCATACAAATAAAACCAAACTGAAAAACTTCAAGTGCTTCACCATAATATGTGTTTATACTTCAATTATACAGGCCTGATCAATAAGTAAGTAGCAATACATTACAAAACAAATCTTGTATATTACAGACTAACTGAACACACAGCACCTGCTATATGCACTTTGGTCACATGATATTTTTATGACTAGACGACCTGAGAAGAACCAGCAGACTGTGTGTTGTCAGACTGACGTGTAGCTTGTGTTGTAGGTTTCTTTAGGCCTCAGCATATTTCCATGATCATCTTGGGGAAGTTCTGTGTTTTTATTAGCGCCGCCCACACACATTACTGTCAATAATCAACATATTTCAAAGAATCTTCATTTACAACTCATTAACTTCCAAATAGGAGTGACCAAAAATGTGTGTGTACAAATATCTCTGTGAGGTCTAGTTTGAGCCCAGACTCTATAGAGTGCTGACAGTTTGGGAAAGTGAGGACATTTCTGCACAACAGCAACAAATCCTCTGCAGGATTCAGGTGAGGGGTGGTGCAGAGGCAGGACGTAACGTATTAAATCCGCTCTGGAGTTCACCTGTTTTTATTAACGTCACATTGACACCAGAGTCTGCTCTTATCACCACAAACTCTCTTGACATCTTCAAGTGTTTTGTACGTGTGACACCGCTTTTTCACCCAGAGATATTTGTTTTATTTTTATTTTTGCGTCTGTCGCGCTTTAGAAGCATCATCAAACCCCCACCCCAACTCTGGAGGCTCTCACTCGGACACTTGTGTACACACATACACCTCCTCAGGAGAAACTGAGGAGGATCTCTGGAGTTCCATGCGGCAAAATGATTTGACTGAAAGTGTGATGATGCTGTATACGGCGTTACCGACTGTACGTCACCTAATGAATGTGATGACGTCTGATAATTGATCCCAGATACATAAAGCTCCTTGTTAACACTAGTTGTCTGTAGGAATCCCCTTTAAATCTCTTTGTTGTCTAGAGAATTACTCAATATAACCAATTATTAAAAAAAACTACAAGTGTGATATAATGACATTAAAGGAGATGTAGCTCAGCTCAGACAGGGTGTGATCCCAATTTAACCCTGGGTGTTAGGATGGGATCACCTTTGCTGCTGCTGATGATGAGATGGGTGTATAGTGTTTTACAAAGTTCAGATCTCCCTATGAAATAATATGCAGATAGTTATGAACTCTGTCTCTGTCTCTGTCTCTCTCTCTCTCTCTCCCTGTCAGCCTTTCTGTGATGGAGCTCACAAGACGGCCGCACCCAGCATCTCTCCTCTACGTTTCACCCCTGACAAAGACAGGACGCTCACGCTTTGTGCCTGTAAGCAAACTAAAAACGCACCGTACTGCGATGGCTCACACATCAAGGTCATCTTCCAGGATCTGGTGAAGTGGGTGAAAGGTGTGTTTAAATGAGCAGCAGTCCACATGTGTGTCCCTGTGAAGGAGATGTGACAGTAAGATATTAAACTGATATTGGAGCAGCTTTGGCTCATGGGTTAGCGCGGCCGTCCTCTAACAAGAAGTTCGGCGGTTCGATCCCAGTGTCCTTGGGCAAGATGTAAAACTTTACTGTAAAGCGCTTTGAGTGGTCGTCCGAACTAGACAAGCACTATATAAATAAAGACCATTTACCTCCACTGATTTATCATCTTCTGAAATTGCGTTTTTATTACATATTTTGTTTATTATTATACAAATGTACACTATATGTATATAAAACTGTTGGTGTGTCCGTGATAACGCTGTTGATGCTGAAGCAGTGACCGTCACCTTGAATAGGAACACTGATGTCATCAGTCCCACCAGCCTCCTCACATTATCATTTTATAAAGACCTGACACTTTCCTTGTATCCATGTTTCCAAAATATATTAAAGGAATATTTAAAAAAAATTGTCATAATTTTTTAATCTATTTTGAATCAGCCGTGTACTCTGATTTCTAGTTGATTTTTAGTTTCTTTAAATTGATTCCAAATATTTTTTGTAAAATAATATACTGATATATGCCCTTGTATATAATGCTAGGGAATATAGTGACAGTCTGATCTGTTGGTCTATCTATTTGTCTGTAATTATTTAGTTTAGTAGAACTCCAAAAACGATTTGATTATTTCCATTAGTTACGTTAATCAGGAAGTGAACCGGAGGCTTTTGATAGTATTATTGAAATGTATTTTCTGTATTTCCATGACTATGAGCATAACCAAGTTAACAGTCGGCTCTCGACTCTGAATGTTTCAAGCAACAGAAATACTCCACACTGTGATGGAAGTTTTCTGGAAGCTGGTGAAAGGAGAACTCAGGCAGCAGCTGATGTCTTAGGCAGAAGGTTTTAATGTAGACTTGATGCATCAAGGAGACCAGAAGGTGAAACAGAGTAACTTGAGCAATTGTCACCCCCAAGTCTGAAGATGTCTCCCACAGCTTCCCAGTATATCTCCCTCTACTTGTATCACCCATTCTAACAGCACATCCATGAAAGGCTAGAATTGCTGTCACTCTCTATGTTACATGTAGGTGTTCACATCCTATTGGATAGTTAAGTCTAAATATGCATTCCTAAATCACGTTGTGTCCTTACATCTTGCCACTGGTGAAATATGTAAAAGAGTTAAAGTTGGGGCCTCTCTGTCTGGAGCATCTGAGTTAGATATGAAAGTCAATGAGCCTAGACACAATGTACTGTTGGTTGGTCATTAATCTATAACCTGACCTTGGGTACTGCTTGGAGAGAGAAGGGAGTATCTGTGGAACTAGACAGGCACTATTCTCCTGTACAGATATATAGTGTAATATACATTATATCCATAATATACAGTGGCATATACAGTAATGTGTGAGGATGGTCAAAAATTCCTCAACACACACAATGTTCTGTTTAGATATGAATGGATTTTCACAGGCACTGAATTACAGGATCACTCAATACTCACTGTATATACAGTATGAAGGAGTGAACACAACATGCTGTGGGCAGCTCTCAGGTTGTCGGGTAAGCAGATAATAACTTGAATTAAACATGGCCTTGGCATTCTGTGTTTAGGATTACTCTCATCTAAATTGATATGGAATAATATAACATACCTCTCTGGTTTGTGTGTGTGTGTTTTTTTTTAACAATCAGATGTCCTTTATCAATAAGGGAAATATCATGACTTCAGGTAAATGTTTTGCTCTTTCCAGTTTTGTGCTTACATTGTTCCTGCACTTAAATCATTGTCAGTGTTCCAACACTGCATCTCAAAAATATTGTTTCATTACATTTTAAATTTATTAACATAATATCAAATGTGGCACAGATTAGTGAGCACATCATGTCTGTGTCTGCAGTATTAGCTGCAGTATTGTTCTTGAAGGTTAAAATCATGTAGGGCTTTTATTGAATCATTCATTTTTTCAGTTACTTTTTTTTTCCCAATGCACAAAACATACAGACTATGTAGACATTCAGCCATGAAGCGACAATACAATACAATTTTACAAAGCAAGATCAAATAAAATGGAATATATGTCAAATAACTTCAACACAAACAACTTTAATTCATTACAATTAAAGAATAAATAAATGAAACGTCCTCATATAACAAATTGTAACTTATTGTTTTTAATGAGGTTCGATGTCACCACATACAAATCAAATTCAATCACAAAGGACTTAGAAAACATTGTTTCATGAAGGTGACATTTACCAATTCTCAGTATAAGTTGAATCTTATTTATTTCTTCATTTCATCTTTCAGTCACTCCCAACTCGTGGAGCGACACCCGCCTCCTGATTGGCTCAGCGGCTGACATGTGACACAGGAAGTGGATTTCACTGATCGCTTCGGTCGCAGCTGTCAGACTGTGAAGTGTTTGTGTGTAATTGTTTGTTGTGTTATTGTTGTGTGAGTCTTTGACTGAGCTCTTACTCTCTACACAGCTCAGACTGGTGCCGTCGCTCACTGAGCGTGGTTCATTGTCTGTGTGTGTCTGTGAGCAGCAGCAGTGTCAGTGTTGGAGTTCCATCTGTCAGCGGAGACATCATGAACTCGCTGGTGACTAAGTTAGATCACATGTGGATCAGCTTCACCTTCAGACAACCTCGGCTCCCGGCTACAGCAGCGCCCAAGGTAAATATAGTCCCAGTGCTACGCTGTAAACAAGGTGCTGTTCGGCTGATGACCCGCTGTCTGTGAAATCACTGCGCAGTCACTCACTGCTAAATACAACAACAAAACTGAAGAGACTGCTTATGTACACTGCACCACATTACATGCACGCTTTCTACTCAGTACTTTCATCACCTTGTACTTAGAATATCTGTATTGTCAATATCTCCATTAGCACATACTACTTTACAGTGACAGCTTTGTAGTAGTTCTGGTGGCGAGACTGTCACCTCACTGCAGTGAACTTATTCTTGACCTATTTTGACCTTTGGTTATTGTTATGCTCTTGTGTTGGACTGTTTTCTATGATACTGGATGCCTACATTTCCCTCAGGATCTATCTATCTATCTATCTATCCTTCTATCTATCTATCTATCTATCCTTCTATCTATCTATCTATCTATCCTTCTATCTATCTATCTATCCTTCTATCTATATATCTATCCTTCTATCTATCCTTCTATCTATCTATCTATCTATCTATCACTATACTGACAGTATGTAAAGGAACTGCAGATAGTTGGGCCACCTGCTAGTGGCGGATCTAGGATTTTTCTAAATCAGGGGCCATTAAGGGGCCACAATTTACACAGAGGGGCCAATGATGTGTCCAACATCCATCACAATTCCTGATTCAGTAAGATGCACATTTGAGTCATTCCTTGTTCACTGTTACCTCTATAGCTTTGAGCAAAGACACACATTATTAAATATATTTTGAAAATTACTCTTTGTTCAAGCACATTGTTTTTTTTCTTCAAAAAAAAAAAAATTAGAATATAATTGTTATATGTATTGTTAGTAAGTGACTATTGACAGGACAGGGGCACTCTAGGGGCCAATCATATTTCAGCTTTGGCCAGTATCCCCTGGCCCCGCCCTTGGGTCCGCCCCTGCCACACATGTGCAAATGTGAAACAAATATCCCAGGTCAAGCTCAAGTTCACCAAAGTTGAACTCCATAGCCATGCTGCAGTTTGCCTCGCCACAGGCAGCCAATGTTTTCTTCGCCCCCTCGCCCACACAGATCGGGTGTTGATTGCGTATTTGTGAATGGGCCCTAACACTTCACACACGTTTCCGATCAACACCTGATGAGACCTCTCCTATAGACTGTTGTTGCACAGTAACTCAGCAGCTTTGATGGACCTTTTACATCAGAGACATGTTGACCTGTCTCAGGCCGTTTTCAGACATGACCTGCGGAGGATCTCAGGAGAATTGGGTCCGACCTTTCTCCGTAGTTTGTCTTTCACACACACGGCACAATGGCAACAAATCCTCCACAGGATTCAGACAAGGGGGGTGCAGCAGACAGGATGTAATGTATGAATTCTGCCGCAGAGACCACGTGATTTTGTTTACAGTACATCGACACCGCGTCGGCTCTTATCACCACCTGAAGATCTGACACTGAAGATTATTAAATTTACAGTAGGTGAACTTAGGTGTTAGTAATGACACTAATGAAGGTTCTGTTGGGTTCAGGTATAGAGCTTTAACTGATGTGAACACCTGTGTTTATTTACTGTTTCCTGTCAAAATGGCTGCTCTGTGGAAAAAAAGGTCCATTACTTATATTAATAAACACCTGTGTTTTTCTGAATGTGCTTTGTCAAAATGCCTCTCATTAAAAAAAAAAAAAAAGGCCTGTCTACTAAAGGCGTGGAGTTTGGTGTGCACTGAATCTCCATTGAGGTTCAAACCATTTTCTCCATTGAGGTTCAAACCCAAAAAATAGCAGGTCTGATAAGATGGAATGTTTCCCACCAGCTGATTGGCTCCATCCGGCCTTTATTTGAAATACAGCTTGCTCTAGTATATTAGATTTAGCTCAGGTTAATGTTGGGCTAGGCTGTTAGCTGGAGTAACTTCATGAACATAGAGACATTATTTGCAGCAGACACTTGTCAGGGCAGAAATAGCACAGGGGAAACATGGTAAATGGTCTGCATTGATATAGCACTTTTTTCTAGTCCTGATGACCACTCAAACCGCTGAACAGTACAGTTTTACATTCACACACACATTCACACAGTGCATCTATGTGCAGCACTTTCTCTATGAGAAGGGGCAATTTGGAGTTCGGCATCTTGCCGGACTAGGGAAGACTGGGATCAACCACTGACCTCCTGGTTAGAGGACGACCGCTCTAACCTCTGAGCCACAGCTTGAACGGTGGCTCCGTCCCATCAGTTGCCCTAACGAGCCAGCATTCACAATATCAGGACCTTGGTTCTACTGTAGATCACTTTAATGGAAGGCAGCCACCAAAGAGGCCATGTTTTCACCCCTGTCTGTTTGTTTGTTGGCTGGTTTGTATGCAAGATCATGCAACAACTACATGACACATTACCGTGAAACTTGGTGGATGGATGCAGTATTGGTCAGGAAAGAACCCATTACATTTTAGTGTGGATCCGGATCAGTGGGAAAATCCAGTATTTTCTTTAATTTACTTTAACATTGCGAGATTGGGGCGCTTTTCAGCATTTGAAATGGATATTGATGAAAAAATTCAGGCTTTAGGTAAGTGATATTTATAAGTGTGTGAAATTTGGTGCAAATCAAAATTCGGATCTAGTGAGTTTGATTGTGGTTTCATAAGGGGACTGTGTGACCTTGGTGGGGGTATGCATTTTTCCTGCTGTGACCTTAAAATGTCTGTGGTGGAAAAAGGTCTGAGAATCATAAAGATGCAAGTTGTGCCACCTGAACTGAACCTGAACTTACCAGTGAGTCAGGGAGATGTCAGTTAGACGAGGCACTTGTGAAAGCATGCAGGGCTTCAAACTCTATCATATTTAAACTTTGACCATTGCTCAAAGACCGAGGTTAATACTTATTAACTTTTATTTTAGCAAGCTTTCAAAGAATGTTGTACTATTTTAATCCCAAAGTGTTGCAACACATATCAGAAGAAACTGAGAACACTGTTGAAATGTCCACAGGTGCAGCTCTCCACCCTCCCTCCGGATCCTGTCATCCCCTCTAAGAAGCCTTTCAAAGTGGAGCTGGTTGGTGGAAAGCGTTACTCATGGTGCACCTGTGGGCAAAGTAGGAAACAGGTAAAATGTCTTTATTTCTATCTAAATCACTCACAAGTTAAATAAATAAAATCCTATGTGTTGTTTGATCACACCTTTATATTCCAGCCTTTCTGTGATGGAGCCCATAAACTGAAAGCCCCGGGCCTGTTCCCGCTACGTTTTGTTCCAGAGAAGGACACCTCTGCTTGGTTGTGTGGCTGCAAATACACCAACAACCCACCGTACTGCGATGGCACGCACAAGCAGGACTTCATTGTATCTGCAACACTACACGAGCAAAGTGACTCGTAAACCAGCAGGATCATTGCCAAATGATTTTTGGTTTTGGTTATAAACCTCATCCTGGTCAAGGAGCATTTACTTTAAACATTTTTTGCACATCAGTACGGTCCTTGAACACAGCTCACATGACATGATCTGCCATGTTGGGTGTCTGAATATTGTCAGTATTGCAAGCACTACATGGGATGTATTCTGGGAAAGATTTGTAAACAGATCTAGGGAATGGTGTTCCTGAAGAAAAGTGTCAGTGTCACTGAAACACTGAAATATGTGAATGAAGCAATTTATGAATTCATCCTATAGAGACAAAGGCAGGGTGTAACTCTGTTTTCTCTTTTATCTGTTGGGATATGTGTTCATATGCTTTTCTTCATTGAAATGCACTGCATAAACACTGAACTGTCAGATTGTCCTACCAGTAAATAAGTTACTACTGTATCAACCAATAAATACTACATCTTTATAATCGTCAGTTTTTACCGACACTGTTAGATGGAGGCTGATTCCACCCTTGTACTCTGAAAATTGTTTGAGCTGGGTGTTGGAATGACGTGTAGTGAGCGCTCTGTCATTTAAAAGATTAATACACCTCATTAATATCAAGATTTAAAGAATTCACTATATCTGGTTACATTTCATGTTTCTTCATGTTTGCTGTCAGATGCTTTGACACCTGTTGTCTGGATCATTTCACACAGAGCCCCTAAAGACTCAGTAACCTTCACTACACAGATTGCGAGAGATACGGAGTCGTGTATCAAAGCACAGTAATGAGACTGTGAAATTTCGGACTTTCGTCCCTAGATATATTGAATGTATACATGTAAAAGTGAAATGTAACTTATTTAACTTGCATAGTTGTGTTCTAATGTGTTTTTGTACAGCACACACAAGCTACTGAGTTAATCAGGGAATCAAACAGGACAGTCGGCTCAGAAAAACCTAGTAAGTAAACATTTTATTGACCTAAAACATGCACATATGGCTGATAAAAAAAGTATCAGTTTGTTGAAAAGAAACAAAGGGAATGTTGAAAACGATGGAACTACGACATACATGGCCAAATATTCAAATCCCTTTTGAGTTCTTCGAGTGCCATGAGAGAGGGAACATGGTCTTCTGACAGACGTTATCAGCTTGAAAGCATGGTAGTGCTTGGAAATGTGTACATATAAATGCTTCTCCTGCTGGAAAATACTGGTTTGGATTGTGTGATCTGACCTTAACAAAGTGCATTGACAGTTTTATGTCATGGGTGTGTTACCTGATGAGCTTTTACTGGACATTTATACAGCAGTTATCAACATGACTGTTCAAAGGCAAGGATCAGCTTCTTTTTTACTTTACATCCAACTGGAGCAGTGACGTGCACTTTGATGCCTTCCAGCATTTTGTCGCATGTTTTTTTCTGGAAGCCAAACCAAAGTTGAAAGAACAATGGAAATGAATCAGACCCACAGCATATACAATACAAAACGATTACAATATCTTGTATAAAAGATAAGTTTATACATATGTATGCACACATGCTCACATTTGATACATACTGTACAGTTTGTATGTGTGCACTGTTCTAGTCTAACACACATAAACACACGCACACACACACGCACACACACACATACATACATACATACAAGTGTCTATTTGGCTGCACTCTCAGTCTTTGCTGTTGAAAGGTGATAACAGTAATCTGGCCCCCATTTGTCCAGAAGGAGAACTCAAGCTCCTCCTTTTGCTCTGAAGAAAAAAAGAAGGGAGCAATTCAAACACTGTCCTCCCTGCTGCCCCGTACACGCGTTAGGTCGCCGGGGGCAAACCACTTTTGTCGCCACCCCTCGCCTCCTCTTTGCCAGCTCCGGAGCTTGTGCCATTGACAGTCACCTTGCGAGCGCTGGCGCCCTGTTTGGATGCGACAGTGTGTCGCTGAGTGTTGTTGGGCACAGAGGTACCGTTGGAGCTTTGGATGGCAGGAGAGGGGTTGTGGGAGGCGGGGCTGGACTGCGAGGAGGCTCGGGGCAGCGGGGCTGCGGTGGGACTGTGGACCTTGTCACTCTGGGAGTCGCTCTCAGACGTCGGACTGGTGTTGACGCCGTCAGAGTGGCCCTGAGCGGCAGACTGGGACGGCCTCCTGCGCTTCCGGTTGGGTTTGACCAGATACTGCAAGGGGATGGGTCCAGTCTGCAGAGGAACACAGACCATCATTACATTCGATTTTAAAATGTGCAAAAATGTACAGTTGATTACTTTAAATCAATTGTTAAATACTAAAGCTGGCAACAACTTATTGATTATTAATATATTGATTGATCGTTTTAACAAGTACTGCCTGTGAAGCCAAAGACTGATGCATGTATATCTCATGTCTATTGTGTCATACAGCTGCATTGTTGTCAAGCTATTAAAAACGTATGGATGAGCCTCACTGTTGCACTGGGTGACAACATGCATCATACATTGAACACACAGTTACACACTTTGTTTGACACAGTCTCACTCACACCATCCTGCTGCAAGAAACACAAGCACCAAATGTGTATTCATCCACTGCCGAAAACAGTCCACCACTATTCACCCCTTGTTTGAGTAAGGTTTGCAAACAACAGCAGCGCCTTGCTGTTATGCCTCAAGTTGTTTATCTAGAAGTAAATACCAGGAAATAAAAGCTAAAATTGTGAACTCTTGTCCCATGATCATCTTTTGATATTAAACCCAAATGTCTGTATTCAACAAAAATGAATTGGCCTTGCCTTTCCCATTCTTACATGGTAAAGTAGACACAATTTTTAACATGTATGTAACAGCCAGCAACTGTTGTCCATGTAAAACTAAAGGAGTAATGGCGTTCTGAGCACAGAATTCCTCCTGTCTATGTGTGTGTATTGTATTAGTACAGCTGTTACAAGCTCGCTTTCTTGTTAATGCATGTGCATGTTAGTTCATGTGAGTGAGCCAGCCCTCAACATGTTTAAAAATGAGTCCAGTTCAGCTTTTAGGAAAAGTGGTAAAAGGTCTGTATTTATATAGAGCTTCTCTAGTCCTGATGATCACTCACAGCTCTTTACAGTTCAGTTTTGCCATTCACCCCTTCACACACACATTTATACGAGTGCATCTTTATTGCCCAAGGACACTTCGGCATGCAGTATAGGGGACACGGGTATTGAACCATCGGGAGATGGGGAGACTGGGATCACACCAACAACACTCTGGTTGAGGGATGACCCGCTGTACCTCCTAAGCCACATCGACCTTCCAGAATTTCGTCCACTGAACAAACCACGTTCCTCAGCTGAAAAGGCAGAGGAACAACAAAGGACAAAAACCCCACCAACATCTAGCTATTGTCTTCAGTGTGAAAAGGTGCTATCATCTTTATTGCAGAATTAAATGGCATTGCAGTTGTCTTCCACCGCGGCACAATTAAACCAAAAACACTGCAGTTCCACCTTTTTATTTGATTTTACACAGCCTATGGGCTACACACAGTATGGCAAGGCTATGCCATCGATAACAGCCATGCTGTCTAGCTGCTAGCCGCCATGCAGATCTGCTGCAAAAGTGAGCGCAGCCCTGAAATAAGACGCTGCAGGAACACCAACCTGCGAATGAGATGTGACTGATCCATTTTACCAATAAGCAGAGCAGCTAACTGGAGTGTTTTCTGTCAGCTCTACTGTCCTCAGGGGAACTTTACTGACATGTGCTTCTGGTTGTGTGTTTAGGAGCTGCTTTCACTGGCCCAACATGTAGCTGAGGGGAGAGATGTGGCAGGGGAGGCATTTGTTTTGGGCTGATATTGCTGGTGTTAGGGCGACATCTAGAGGCAAAATATATTGTGTATACAACCTCAAATCTTTTTCACTGTCACTGAAGCTACAATGTGATTTATACACGCAACTAGAATATGAAACTAGAAATTAAAAACAGCAGAAAACACTGTATTACACTAGTCTGAAACACTGATCATTACAATCATCATCTCCCTCGCTCTCTCTCAGACACACACACTCAGCTGACCTCTGACCAGATACAGTTTTAACGTTGATTCAATATCAACGCTGATAACCACATTATAATCGATATTTCTTTATAGCTCTCAGCCTGTCCGGCTCCTTCTCTCTCTCTCTCGTGCTGACCCACACGCACGCACGCACGCACGCACGCACGCACGCACACACGCACACACATGGTCTAAACAAGTTGTAACAAGACCCAAAATGAACACTGCAAGCGGATTACCTGATCACTATAATCAAATTATGTAAACAGAATTTGTATAGGAACAATTCTTCATATACACATTTGATCACTCTAGCCATGATCACTATATCCGGTTGTTACATTCAGCACACGGCATGCTGAACGTAATAAATCTAAAAACATGCTTAAGAAAGTTGTCATAAATCTAAAAGCTGTCACTCACCCGTCTCCACTCGTAGAAGTAAGCAATATCCATGAGTGTGTAGTAGTCCTTCAAGGGCTCGTCCCCGTACAACACCTCCACCTGTAGCAGACAAGTCCCACCATTCAAAAGCAAGGTTAGGAGAAGAAAACCACAGTCTGCAGCTCATCACTTCACAATTTAAGTCAGTAAAACGAGCTTCAACCACTCAACCGGGTGAAGCATACACCTGCCATTTCAGTAACCCAACAAAGTGTCACATTAAATTCTGACCTGTTTAGATGTTTCCCCAGAGTATTTCTAAACTGATATGTTGTAGCACTATTCACTGTCAACTCAACCCCACTAGTAACTGCTTACAACTTGTAGATACACATTTTAATACTAAATAAAAAATAAAACATTTCCTTTCAAACAGACCAACTTAAATCTCTTGAGATTCCAGCATCACCAGTGTGTCAGACAGTAACTGGCTGATATTCATCAGTCACTGAAGAAGAGGGTTTCTGTGTTTCTGAAAAGCTAAAACACGACACTGATGCTTTGTTTCCCCAACTGAAGCTCAGTACTACTGCCGTACAGTAAACAGAGTAAATCCTCATTTGAACACAACACTTACTCAGTCTACTCTGTGAGGTTTTGATTTGAAAGCATTATAAAGGAAAAGGGGGAAAGAAGGAAAAGGGGAAAACCCAAAGTGCTGCACTGGGAGACAAACTGGAGCCAGTTCTCTTTATGTCAATATAAATATTCCTCAGATCAACAGCAAACGTTATTGACAAACTTATCTTTTACCATTTTAACCATCATCCCACAGGCCGTCTATAATAAACCACATGTTAGACAGAGAGAAAACCAATTCAGGTCAAGGTTATAGTGATTCCCCCTAATGTGAAATCTTACTGGCTCCATAAAGACTGATTGACGCACAATTTCAGTACAATATATGAAACCATTGTTAGGTTGACAACTTCCATAACACAGCGTATGTTCTTTTTTGTTTATATTGCAGGATTTTGTTTAGAATTTTTCTTTTTATCCTTTTTTTCCATTGAAAAACATGAAAATACAAACAAAATATAAACATTTCATAACTAAAACCCTTAAACATGAAAATGATTGAATGTTGAACCAAACAAGGACAAAGTAGTAACTCATCATTTTAACAACATGAAGATTAATATTTAGTTAGCTTTGAACTACAGCGTCCCAGAGACTCATGGGAGATAGTTACTGAATGGTAAATAAGTAAAAGGTGAATAATAATATTGTATCGATGCAACTCTGGTTTCACGTGTTAACCACTACAACTAGAACAACTGAAGCACTGCAGGTTATTTAGACAGTGGCCAGGAGGCTAGTAGTGTGGCTAACTGTATTAGCATAGAATAATGCATGGACAAGAGCAGCTCTCACTTGTAGCACATAAATATAGTTGATATATTTTCCAGACTTACTACCCTATCGTTTTATTCACTGTACTCTATTATATATTGTGATACTGTAATCTGGGAGCTTCCTGATTCTTAACTCATCTCATAAATTATAAAAATTAATTTAATTTTACTTTTCACACCGAAATTCAGGACATGTTCCTGCTCTTGCTCCCCGTGTAAAAAGGATGGTCAGATATTGTACATCGACCAGTGGCCTAATGCAGCAATTTTACATCTAATTAATACACTCTTCTTAAAACTATTCATTTTGACATGTCCATTCATTGTGAAGCAGCGTCCCTCAGTGTGAGCACAAATTGTAAGATTGGAACCTCTGTTATTTATCATGTTGCACTGGATGCACACACACCACAGTGCTGACATCTGTAGCAGTGTTTGTGGGTGTGATTAAGTTACTTTGGAATTAAAAGTCCCCCCCCCCCGATGTATTTATTATTATTGTGTCAGACCCCTGTAGTTTGCTACAGAGTCAATATGGGAGGAGTTGCTGTGTATGGATGCACTGTGTCTAATTACCCGATAGTTGTTGGGAATGTCCATCTTGCTCCGCAGGAACTTTGCTAAGTGCATGACGGACATGGCTGCTGGGCACTGCAGGAAGCGTTTACCATTGGTCTGAAAACAAAGAGAAGAATAGAGAGGGGACATATTAATCCAGGTTGACGACCAGAAGAACCACACCAAACATGTGGTGTGGAGGCTTAAACTACTGCTTGACCCAACATCTTCTCTGAAATGAGGTTTTACCTTGTCTCCCTCCATCTCTGAACGCTGCATCTCATTGTTTCTGCAGGAAAACATTAAATACAAAGACATGGGGTAAAAAACTATTATTAACAGTTCTTTCCACACAAACAGAAAATCTGATTGAGTGAGACGTACAGCAGGATTGACTGGAACCCGTTTAAATATGTCTCATTAGCAGTTTTCAGGCATGAACTCTGGAGAACGTCTTTCACACATGAAGAACGCAGCAGGAGATTCTCAGCTCACGACAACACAGAGACATCACCGCAGCGTAAAGGTGAGGGGAGCCGCAGCGTGCTGGACAAAATCCACTATGGAGATCACATGTTTTTTGTTTACAGCACATCGACATCGGCCCATATCAGCAAAAGCTCTCGAATCTCATCCGTCCGAGTTGACATCTGCTTCGTCTTCTACATGTGTATTGAATTTTTTTCACCCCGAAAGATTTTTGGGGGGGGGTGTTTTTGTTTTGTGTCCGTTGCATGTTAGAAACGTCACAAACGCCCACCTGCTGGAGGTGAATGGAGGAGGATCTCCTGCTGTATTCTCACATGGGCTCATTTGCCCATTTGTTTTTTGGGAGGGGGCTGGCAGGAGAAACTCTAGAGAATGTCCACAGCAACTAACTCAGACATTTGTGTCCTCACATACAGCCCCTCTGGATAATTTCAGGAGATTATCCAACTTTACCGTGAACAGACCCAGAATTTATTTATGTAAAAATGAGAACTGAGCGACTCACTTATTCCTCTCGTAGAACTGTATGGACAGACTGATGATTTCATCCTCTGCTATGTTAAACGTCTCCACCACTTCCCCCGGCTCCAGCACGCGATTCTCTGCGTAGAAGTCTCGCCTCCGTTTCATCTCATCTAGTTTCAGAGGGAAAAAATGCATTATTACATAGAACCCTACGACAACGACCAACACTATGGACTAAGAGTTTGCCTAAAAATAATATGTTGACTAACATCCTCATAAACACGGTCTTACCTTTGAATAACCCCGGAACAAGCTTATATACAATATCTTGAAGAGTTTTGTCCGCTCTTGGAAAACAAAGAAAGTTTCACAATATTAGACATGATACACATTGCAATCAGTGAGTGTGTTTTGTTTTTTTTAAAGAACCCCATTGTAAGCCATCAATAGTTACCTGATGCTGAGCTGTGGACACGTCTTGTGGACCTGGACGTCACATCGAGGACAGAACTTATTTGTCTCCAAGAAGGCAACGATGCATGTTTTACAAACTACGCAGAGAGAGAGGACACAGCTGTTAGAACACTGACCTGTATCATCACCAGTTATGATAAGTAGTACATGGAGTGGACTCTGTGTTATAAACACTTCAATGTACTATATGAAGACATTTTAGATTTGACTGTTGAAATATTGACAGAAACCCTTCAAATATAACCCAATAAATCCACCTCCTGCCACCACAGTTGCAACCAAGTTAAATCAACACCTAAAATGCAGCATCAACAAAAACATGAATGCTAGTTGTCATGCATTACACTATTATTATGCACACATGTTCCTTTCCAGTGGGCCTGGCTTGAAAATCAACATTAACGGTGGGTCACATATGAGACTCAACATCCCACAGTGTGCAGGAGGCTCTGCTCACCGTGCACAACACTGTAGGCTCTGTGCCTAATCCTCACTGGGGTTAATAGTGGAAAAAGCTGTGTGCATGCATGTAATGCAGTGTAACGCTTCAATGAGTGGAACTTACAGGAGTGCAGACACTCTACGATGGTTGTAGCATCGATCAAGTAACCAGCGCACAGTGGACATGTGAGGTGGGGGTTCACATCTGTGATTTTAACCCGGTTGGGCTGCATTTTATCCATCAGGACAGATCTGCAGGGGAAGCACACGACAACATGAGAGCTGCTGGCTGCACAGTAGAACACTGTGCATGATGTTTGTTGGGACTATGGGTTCTCTCCCGTGTGGAGAATGAGTGGCTGCTCTCAGACAATGTCTGCAGCTCGTCCTTGGGACAGCAGCAACAAAGAGAGGGAGCTGCTGCAACAAGAAAACTCCTCGGCTGACATGTTGCAGCGATAAATAACGTGGAGAGAGCAGCAGCCGAGCGGCTGCATGCAGTCTGCGAGGAGGTGGTGCACAACAGCCGACTACTGAATCACCCTGTGTGGCCTCATCTTGTGCATCAGCTCCGCTCCTCGAGCAGCGGAGCAACAAAGAGCGTTTCATTTCCCCGGAGCTCCGGCGGCCCACCGAGCCCCGAGACCGAGCGCACCCGCTGCGAACAGCAGCACCGAGGGGTGCAGAGCCACGGGAAAATCACAGTGGTACACAAAGCAGCCATCTTAAATTCACTGACAGGGCTCTGTATGAGGAGGCGAACAAGAGACTGAAAATGTGACACCGTCCACAGTGTGTGCGCCTCAGCAAACAGCGGCGCGATGAGCCCGACAAAGAGCAGCCGCCGAGGCGTCGTTCCTACCTGATCCGACATGAAAGCTCCGCTCTGCTCCCACACACGATCCAGATCAATTATCTGGACTTGGGCAGAATTTGCAGCAGCGCCAGAAAATGGCTTTTTTCAGCCCCGTCAGAGGACTGCCCATTTTGGATCACGTGATATTATTTTGTCGCCTCGTTCACGGGGCATGAGGGGGATCCTCTGCGGGCCCTGCTCCCTGTCTGCAGCTTCATGTGTCTGCAGCCTCACACCACCCCACTCCTCTGTCTCTGCTGCATGTTGCTTTGATTCGTTTCAGTCAGGAGCCGAGCTGCTCCTCTGCTTGTCTGCGTGGGCCTCCCAGTGAGTTAAAGTGCACCACAGAGGGAGGAGGGGAGAGGGCCTGCAGGCCTCACGTCCAACAACTGCACAACTAGGAGTCTTGTTACTTTTTTATCTCAAATCTTAAATCTTAAATATATCACTAAAATTGATTAGCATATAAAGAATAAATAAAACCACAAACCCAGTGATAGTTCTATAGTTACAAGAATACATAATTTTAATGGACAGAGAAAGGGCTGCAAATGCTATTGAGGTCACTGACGTCATGTTCTGTGTATTTGGGTTTCTTCATTGAATTCTACAATTTAAAAAAAAAAAGATTCCGTTTTTTAAAAGAACTGTTTTGAGACTACATATTTAAGGAAAAGGCATTATTTCCACTCTGGAATCATGTTCCTGGTGGTGTCCTTACACAGCACTTATACCTCCATGTTTGTAACTAACATTCAGAGGATAAATAAATAAAGTACAAACAAATTCTAGCACCTGAAAACATTTGAAGAGTTGTGTCCTGGCCAAAGGGAATACAAATAATTTCAATTTATCACTCAAATTGATTAGAAATAATAGATATAACCATCAATCCAGTGATAGTTCTATTTTTACAAAAAGATGAAGAAATAATTTTAATGTACAGAGAAACATTTAGGTTATGAATGTCTGATCAAATACATGACTGTGTAAATTATTCTTAGTGTGGTAAAGAGTAAAGAGTAACATAAAGTGAACTGAGTTTTACATTATACACAAACTACAGGTTTACATTATTTTGATCATGTATCATGTTAGAGTTAGAACCATTTCCATCTAAATGAGATAAGAAATCTCCTCCTCCAGGTCCCTGCTAACCACAAACAGAGCTCAGCTTTACAGACAGGACAGCAACAATAATTTATGATGTCTACAGTGAAGTGTTTAAGGGTCTACATTTGTGACCACAATGTAAAATGTATGATGAGAGCTTTCTCAGTCGCAAGCTGGAAATGTGCTGCAGTTGTGTTGTCACAAACTGAGGCTTGAGAAATGAGACGAAAAAACTTTTACTAAAGCAAAGGAAACATTCGTGCTGGCATTCTTGGACAGGACAATTAAAAAGAAAAGAAAATTAATCTACTAAACTATTACAATTGTTTGCATGTTGTAGTGTAGCTGCGTGTTCATAAATATTTGGGTGACTCACATGAGACAGATTTAAATGAGAAATGGTCCAATTCAAAGCAGCAGAGGTGGAGGTGTTCTAACTTTTAGTCCGTAAAATGTGTCAAGAGCAGAAAAAACACTGGATCCTACATTTCTCATCATGCAACTCGAGAGCATCTGTTTGTAAACCCACACATACTGTAACTGCTACCTGTGGCCTAAAGCAAGCCCAAGGTGAGATGACCCCGATTACATCTTCAGCCACCGATGACATCATCAGGTTTTTTCCTCAGCCTTGAACAAGCTCTTGCAGAGTCACAGAAGTCATTGTGCATCTGTAGAAATGAAACAAATACATGTGAACAAGGTTGGAACTGTTATCAGTATAGTGAAGAATATAAGACAAATCTAACTTTACACTTTATAACACACTCTCTCTCTCTCTCTTTGAAGAACCTATACTCTTATTTAGAAAGTTTGTAACTCACTCGTATTCCCAATATCAAAACTGAAATATTAGAAATTAAATATTAGAACTGTTAGAACTGAGTAATATCACTTGCTAAAATGTTACCTTGAAAATGTTTAAATATCATCATATCCACTGATCTAATTATATATGGTAAAATCATGATAGCTGTGGTAGCAGAAATATCTTTAAAGCACTCACACCTCACCAGGCAAACTTTGTCAAACCATTTGTTTATTTCTCATGGCTGAATCTGTAATGTCACATATTCACAAGCCAAGGGCTGCAAATGCTACGTATGACCCTGACCTTATATTCTTTGTATTTTCTCCCAGTAATTTTGGGTTCTTTCACAAAGTTTTTTTAAAGATTCACAGTTTTGAGACTACATATTTAAGGAAAACACATTTCCACTCTGGAATCATGTTCCTGGTTCCTGGTGTCCTCACACAGCACTTACCTCCATGTTATTATCTAACATTAAGAGGATGAGCATATAAAATAAAATAAAATACTAACACTTAAACACATTTTAAGAGGTGTGTCCAGGGTTATTACAATTTTAACACATTAAGTTATTTTTTTACAGTGGAATTAAACGCTTGTTTTTATCAGCAAAATCGAATTAAAATGAATTTCTACACTATAATAATTATAAGTTATTTGGCTGAATAATGTGTAGGTTCTACCTTGTTTGTCACTGAATGTGATGGTTGTGATGATGCTGAGGCCTTTTGATGAACTTTAACACAATCATGTTATTAAAACAAAAAAATCAGGCTACCAAAATAAAAGAAAGACTGGGTCTATTAAGAAAACAGTCCGAATGAATGCAGCTGTTGTTAATTTAAGAAGGTTTAATATCAGTATTTAAATTTGCCTTGGTGATGCTTTGAGAGCAAGGCTTTTCCTCAGACTCCTGATAAATACAGATTCACCATCCTCTTTGCATACTTCTGTTATATGCCTTTTTTGTACTGCATTCTTTTCTATTGTATGTTGTTCAATACTGTAATCGTGGAGCAAGCTGGCACAAGAATTTCCATTGGGATTAATAAAGTCTTATCTTATCTTATTTGATCTTATCTTCTTCTCGAGCACCCTCTTACATGTTTTAATGGATGTGCATGTTGTTTCCCCACACTTTTTTGTCTGAGTGTTATTCTAGTCAGCTTTAGTAGATCATTTTGAGGGCCACCATCACCACTTTCTCGTAAAGGCAAATAGAAACTGTAGCTGTATGTCAGAGAGTTCAGAAACATGATAAATTCACTGACGTGTTAACATCAGTTTTACCTCTGATGCAGGTTGCATGCAGCCATTTAAACTGGGTCACCATAATAAATAAGTTCATGTGTTAACATGTCTGTATATACTGTATATAGACTGTGCCTTTAATTTCCATATGTGCAGTCATACTACCATCAAGTTATTCTTATTCTTATTCTTATTCTTATTCTTATTCTTATTCTTATCCACACTACATGACCGTGTTTTCATCCAGATTCAGATTTTAGTTTGAAGTGCGGGAAACCCCGTAGTTCGGTCGGCGGCCTGCTGGAGGCGCTGTTGCCTGTGCAGCGCAGCGGAGACGCCATCTTGAGGAGACCCCGACCAGCGGCGCTGCTTAGTGACTGACAACAATCTGAGGCGCATCATGACGGGATTACAGGCTCCGAGCGAAGCGGCCTCACGGCAGTAGTGTGTGTCTGAGGGAGAGGAGCTGGAGGACGACGGTTCACCTCTTGCCCTGCTCACTGAGTGTTTCTCCAGTTTCCAGAGAGAGGCTGCTGGAGCCTGATGGCCGGCTAGCTGCTCCCTGGACTCCACCGCGGCCTGCTCGGGAGGAGGAAGGGTGGTGACGGCGCAAAATGCTCTACCGCTGACTCCCCGGCAAGACACCCATCCAGCCCGGAGACTCGCCGCGAGTCGGACGACGAGCACGATGCACTTCTAGATTTTTTTAAACGCTCTTAACTCTCCGATCTTTTTGTTGTGGTTGTCTGTCGAGGCTGTGAACGCCAGTGAGCGCCGCCCTGCGTACCCCGAGTCCCCCCAGCCTGAGACATGTCATCCAACTGCACCAGCGCAGCGCCTGTCAGCGCCAGCAAAACCAAGACGAAAAAGAAGCATTTTATAGGACAGAAAGTGAAACTCTTCCGTGCAAGCGAGCCCATTCTCAGCGTTTTAATGTGGGGGGTCAACCACACGGTAAATACACCCTCAATGTCTTGTTGTAGCTGTGCGGGCGGTTTGTTTATGCTGCTGTTTTGATTTAGCTAGCCTGCTAGCTTGTTAGCCAGCTGACCTCATCTGTCAAGGCAGCTCGGATGCTTACAGTCGCCATGTAATGTGTCTAATTCCCACTGTAGTGAAGTGCTTGCTCACATATCTGCGGGCTGAGTCAGTGCTGAACCAGCAACCTCCACACGGCTGATAGTTGACCGCTGCTGCCGCGGGATTTAGCCGCGGTCGGCTCATATTGAAACGTGCTTTGCAGGGATTTAAAGTGCTTGTGTTAAACTCTCTGCAGCTTTGGCACGACTGCCAGAAAAAAAAAAAACGTGCATGTTCGCGGCAGCTTGTGCAGTTGCGCCCTAAAGCTGTGCAACGACACTCTGCAATCATAAATCATGGATGGTGGTGAAGAATGTGTGGAGCCAAGTCGTGAGCTGCTGTAGTTCGTGCAGGCGTGGAGTGGGAGGGGTGTGACAGGCAGCCCTAGCAGCAGGTCACACTCATTTCCAGATCCACGGACAGCACCCGTGCTATTGTTCCAATGGTCCGAGCTTCCGTTTGCAGCTCCTGTGCACCCGCATGTTACCCATTTGCTGCGGCTTCTTCCATTACACAATTCCCGTATAAATAGAGCAGACGGTATATCACATTCACTTTTGGCTCAAGCTGCCAATTGCTATGACAAGTTCAGTGGAGGGAAGACGCGACGCCTATAGATGGATGGAGGGGTTCTGCCTTATATGCAACACACCTCCTGCTGTTTTGTCATACACACATACACACTCTGGCACAGTCTGATGGTGAAAAGCAGCCTGTCAGCTGTGACACACACATCTACATTCAGTGTGGAAGCGTTTTGACTTGCTCTGAGTAGGAGAGCATCTAGTATCGGAATTGTAGTTGACTTGATAGAGTTAGGTGTAATTTGTGCCCACGACACTTTTGTGGTTCCTCCAGGCTGCAGAAGATACACAGCTGTATGGTCAGATACTGATGCTGAGGTGATCAGACCAGTTAACAAAATATGGGTGGTAAACTGACTCCTCCTCCTCCTCTGTTTTTGTCTTGTTTTTGGTCAGTCACATACAGGTTTGAAAAGCTATCCCGATTTGGACTTTGTATAGACTTCCACTCGTGAGCAGCCTAGCCAGAACCTTAAATCCAACCATAACCATGTCCAGTTCATGCTACCTAAGCACGGTTAACATCTTACCCCTAACCTTAGCCAGGACCTCAGACATTAGTTTAGGCATAAGCTTTTCCTCATTTGGCCTGGGCTTTGGTCCCCAATGAGGCTAACTGGACCGAACACGAGCTGCTTTCAGACATGCACTGAATTCCGCAGATTCCCTGGATTTTCTCCGGGAGGAGGTGCATGTCACCGTCTGGCCTCCTGCTATAAAGTTTGTAGAAATTCAGGAGAATTCGATGTGAGAACACAGCAGGGGGTGGAAATTAGTTGAGGCATAATTTTTGCCTCATTAGGCCTGGGCTTTGGTCCCTAATGAGACTTACTGGACCTGTGTTTATGCTGGAAAAGTCCAAACGAGGTAACAAAAAGATTACACACACACACACACACACACACACACACACACACACACACACACACACACACATGGCCAGTCATCCAACATAAACTTTAACTAGTTGCAGCTAGATGGTTAAAATCCAAAGCTGCTGACAGCAGACTGGACACACTGTGGACATTTGTGTGTGTCTGTATGTGTACGTACCACAAACCCTTGTTCGTCGCCCATTGAATGAAAAGGTGTGGTGGATAAAATGCATTCAAGCACGGAACTAATGAAGCAGCTAATGATATGGTTATCACTGCAGCATCTCCACAGTGGGTGAACTTTGGCAGTGGTTGTGTGGGTGCAGCACACAGGCCTGGTGATTTGAGGTGTGGGTGGAAGCTGATTCAAGACATCAAACAGACTTCTCATCAAAGCAGCAGAAAACGTATACATTTTTAATCATGCCTTTGCTGTGATGCTGGGGGACTTCATTTCCACACACTGTCACTTGGTGTTGAGGTGATGTGCTGTACACCACCTGTTTGATGCTGTTACTCCTTCAGAAACTATCTAGCAAATAATTAGTCACTCTGATTCGTCAGTGTCAACTTCAGGGAGTGTTTGTATTTTACTGTACTGTCACTGCTCTTTCAGTGAGACTAGGGTTGTGTGATTAACATTTCCAACAAACAACAACTGTGGAATAAGATATTCTTTAATTTGTTCTTTATATTATGAATCTGGGAGTTAAAGCAAAATGTAATATTGTTCCATGCAGCTATTGCAGTGGTAGAATATTTCAATGTCATTATCTGTGTGTTATTTATTATTTCCTTAACAGCTGTGTGGCTGTGTTCATGATAATCTACTCAGATTTCTGTGAAGTGCTTGTGCTTTGGATGTGTTTGAGCAGATAAGATCAGTGTCCAGGGGTTTAGCAGCAACAGCAGCAGCAAGACAAACTGTCAGTTTGTTCTGTGGTCTCGAAAGTTAATGATTGCTGCTGGTAAACACTCGCAGAGATTTGGCAGAATGTGTATGGCTCACATGAAACTGACAATACATATTGATTTTGCAAACTGCGGTGCGTTACAGGTAGACAGGGCTCTGTTCTGCACATTTGGTGTTTCAAGCATCTTGTTGTGTTTGACTGTAACTGCACTGCAGTGAAGTGAATATTCTCCTCGCATTTTTTAAAACTGTGTCAATGTTGCTGCTTTAATTTCTTATATTTCTAATCCTACTTCCTAGTCTGTTAGTGTGTATGTATCACCTGTTTCTTCTCTCCTTCAGGCTCTTGTCTGATTGCTTTCTCTCTTTCTCACTTCTCTCCTTCAGATTAACGAGTTAAGTAATGTGCCTGTACCAGTAATGCTGATGCCAGATGACTTTAAAGCCTACAGTAAGATCAAAGTGGACAACCACCTATTTAACAAGTAGGTACATCACAGCTTATGCACTGTCAGCACAATCTGTTAAATCTGTAATCCAAGTGTAAACAAAAAGGTCACCACACTATTCAAGCTCAAAACACCTGCTGTCATTCCCAACATGATTGATAGCTTTGTTTTGTAAAATGATGATGCTCCTGCTTTACATATGTGGTAACACGCCTGCCAAGCTATTAAATAAGAACACATGTACACCTGCTCATTGATCCATCCAGCCAATCATTATTGGCTGTAGCAGTGTGTTGCATAAAATCCTGCAAATACGGGTCAGGAGCTATCTGTCAGTATCCAGCCTCATGTTCATGTCAAACTTCAGAATGATGACAATCTGTGATCTCTGTGACTGTGACATGATAGTTGGTGTCAGACAGACGGCCGTGAGTTTCTTAAACTGCAGATCTCTAGAGATGTTCACTGACAAATGTCTTGTCGTTGACATAAAGTCTATGGTAACTTGGATAACCACTCTAACTTCTGTAGTGAGCAGAAACGCATCTCAGACTAAACAATATGTCTAAAATTGAGGTGGGTGGTCCAGCCATGCTGATGGATTGGTCAGAATTTGGCCTCAATAGTGGGACTGGTTTCCTTGTGTCAACAGTCCAGGTTCGTGGTGGTGTGGGGAATGTTTTTAGCAACATTTCGATCATCCAATCAGTCATTATTTAAATGGGCTGTGTTTTATATAGCAATTTTCTGCTCTCATCAACCACTCAAAGTGCTTTACATTTCTGGTCACATTCACCCTTATTCATACTTACTATGTATGGGGTGCAATTTGGGGTTCATTATCTTGCCCCAGGTCACTGTTAACCATCCTCTAATGGCTGCTTCCAACAGAATAATGCTACATGTCACAAAGCAGAAGTTGAAACTGCTTCTTGAACATGGCAGTGAGTTCAGGGAACTTCAGTGTCCTCACTCAGTCACCGTCATTCAGGCTGTGGTAGAACAAGATATTTACGGCATGAAAGAACAGCTGACAAATCAGCAGGAACTATGTGATGCTTCAATGGAGATTTTACTGGGGGGTCATGTTGCAGTGACAAAGATTGTTGTCAAAGCTCCAGTGGACATTTAACTGAGCAGCTTTGCAATTCAAATCATCCTCCAGGAAAAGTAGCAGTACAGAACTGAAGCAGGGGGGTGGTGTTTTCTTTGGACCTATGAGGTAGAGAATAGAAGAGAGATATCTTCATCATTTGTCCCTCACATTCCTTTAGTTTCATCTTGATAGTCCTGTCAGGATTTTGAAGGTATTTACTCTTGATACATCTAATGATATTGGAGCTTGGTTTGGTGTCTTTGGCCACATTCAGCCCTAGTTTCAGAACGTGTTGCCACATTAGTCTCAAGGGACCACCTCTCACCAAATGCAAATAAACATAATTTCTGTGTTCACAGACCAAATGAAAATAAGCGCTATGCAGAAATGCACTTCCTGTGTCTAGTTTGCTGGAACAAGAATTAAATCTGAATACAGACTGGGTAGATTTCTTGGTGTGTTTCTGGCAAACCAAATCACCCAAGATGTATGAGGCAATCGTAATGGGTTTATTAAAAACTTTCGTGTGTGACGGAGTACAATCTTCCTCTTACACTCAGTTGATTAGGTGATCCTTAAGTGTAGTCCAGGATACGTTCATGTGCACACCTCTGAAGGTGGTCAGCAGGATTGCATATCACTGCACCCTCTCTGCATATTGGATGGCATTTACTCAAAGCTGTCCACTTGTGATTGGATCACCCAAGACTCAATTTAAGTTAGAACTTTGGATAAGATGCTTTTAGAAATTTGCATATCAAAGTGATAATTCCCACAACATTTTAACATCTGTTAATATGAAATACATTTTGTCCAGGTAAAGAGAAACTGTTTGATCACAAACCACCAATCGATTATTATCCCCAAACACAAATAATTTTTAATTTTGACATTTTATCATCCCAAATCCTCAGTTTTCAGAGTGAAGTCACATAGTATATAATTTATGAAACTTTGATGTGTGCAAATCCAAATCTTTTATGTTTCAAACTTTAAATCTTTCGTCAATTCAGTAATAGTTCTGGTTTGCTATAGTTTATTGTTGAGGAAGCATACATTTCTTTACTTGGACAAAATGAATGACAAATGCTGAGAATACAAAATATCCACAATAGAAAGAGTCTATATAAGAAAACACACTATATTTTTTAATTGTGATTCAGAATTAATCTAGTTTCTAAGTTCATATGTAACAGGTTTAATTTGTAAAGCTAAATTTCATCCAGTGAACAGGCAGCACCATAACTTATGACTGAACATATGAAATGTCAACTAAGCATTTTATTGTTTGTTTCCAATCCAAATAAAAGTAGAAATAATGTCAACAATGAGGCTCCTTCTTCAATTTCACTTTGTGCTCCATTTTGTTCTTCCCTGTCAGAGAAAACCTGCCTAGTCGCTTTAAGTTCAAAGAGTACTGTCCCATGGTGTTCAGAAACCTGAGGGAGAGGTTCTGCATCGACGACCAGGACTACCAGGTGAGACACTGGTGGCTAACATGCAACAACGTTTGACGAATGAAATCAATCAAAAATTCTTAATAGCTGTTGTCGATTTTGAAATTTTGATGATTTGTCTTTGTCAGAACTCTCTGACGAGAAGCGCCCCGCTTAACAGCGACTCCCAGGGTCGCTTTGGCAACCGCTTCCTGTCCAGCTATGACCACCGCTTTGTAATCAAAACCGTGTCCAGTGAGGACATCGCTGAGATGCACAACATCCTAAAGAAATATCACCAGGTAGGGACCCTCTCACTACTGTATTTTTAGTTTGATTACTTGAGCCGTTTTCAGACATGGACTCCGGATATTAGAACAGATGCATTCACAACAACACAAACATCTCCAGAGCGTTCTGGTGAGGGGTTGCGCAGCCTGTAGTAGGCAGCACATAACATATAAATTCCACTGCGGAGATCACGTTTTTGTTTACAGCACATAAACACAGGCGTCGGGTCTTATCGTGAAGAACTCTAGAATCCTTCTGTCTACCCAAGTTGACATCTTCGTCTGTGTCGTCTATGTGTATCGCACCTCTTTTTCATCCTGAGGTATTTGTACTCTTTTTTTTCTTTTTCTTTTCAGTTTTGCGCCCACCTCGTGTTATAAACGTCATCAACACGCCCCCTCACTTGCAGCGAATCTTCCGGATAATCCCCTGCTGCGTTCTGACATGGGCTCATTCAGACATTATCCAGAGTTTTTACTGGGGGCTGGCAGGAGAAACTCTGCAGAATGTCCAGAGCAACTGATTCGGACATTTGCTTTCTCACATACAGAAACATCCGGAGTTTACTGCATGTCTGAAAGCAGTTATGTTTAAAATAAGTACTGTTCCTTTCATTCAGTATTTAAACAAAAATTGTCAGTGAAAGTAATAAAACATCTGTTTTCTCTCATATACATGCATGTAACTGATGCGGCGCTGCAGAAATGATGACTGTAAAAAATTGCTGTGTCCAGTTTAAATCGGTTTTGATATTTGATGCCTCACTCCCACGCTTGCCGTTACACTCTGTGCTCTCCTGCCCTGCCTCTATCCAGTTTATAGTGGAGTGTCATGGCAACACGCTGCTCCCTCAGTTCCTGGGTATGTACAGGCTAACGGTGGACGGGGTGGAGACCTACATGGTGGTAACCCGGAATGTATTCAGCCATCGCCTCACTGTACACCGCAAATATGACCTGAAGGTAGGATACGTAGGTTACTGTATATGTTTGATATTGGATAGTTAGATCAGGTTTTCTTAAAGGGGCAGGACTCAAGATCTTATCATTGCGGCAAAATGTTTAAAAATGCTAACATATATTGACTGCACATTGATCTTTAGTTTTAAACACAGTCACACAGTCAAAAGTGAATCAAACGCGAGAATCCCTCATTACAGCTGTAAACACACACTGAATGAACCCTGTGTCAAAGTAATTAGATACATACATAAGCAATATATGACAAGTAAATAACAACAATGGGAACTAGAATGTCACTCAGAGCACAAACCTCCCCCAAGGCCCAACAGTCTCCCTATGAAACCACATTGAAATTCACTAGATACAGATTTGTATTTGGATCTGCACCAAATTGCAAACACTCATAAATATCAGTCCCCCAGCTTTTCCCACAGAATTAATTCAATGTGTGACAGTAACGGGCGCACACGCACAAAGGTCACTCTCACGAGCAACAGATTCCGAGTGACAGGTACACAGACTAAATAGTGAAAACGAAGTTCTCGCATGAGAGGGACAACTACATTGCTTGCGACAAGTGCAGCTGAAATTGCGAGTGGACAGTAAAATAAATTCTGCCCATAGCTGGTCAAATTACATTATCTCAAGTCATTTTAGATAGTAAAAATATTTGGGTTCATTATGAAACTGTGGCAGAACAAATTTGAATATGGTGGTCAAGCACATTTGAGATAATTAATTGGAAGCACAGAGTCCCCTAAATATGCCTGAACTTTTTTTCATCACGCTCCATTCATTATTTTATGAGAAGTCGAGGAAAATGTTGATAAACTCCCTCTCTCACAATTTCAAAGAGGGTGAAAAATATTACTGGATCTGTCCCCTGATCAGGATCCGTACCAAAATTGAATGGGTTCTTCCCTGAACCACGCCACATCCCTTCATCAAGTTGAAATTGAAATTATTGAATTTATTGCTTAAATGGCTAATTTACTTGGATTCTGCAGTGGTTAAGGGTCACGGAATCATGTTAAAAATGCTGTTAAGGTATAACATGCAAGTTGTATTGTGTAATAATATTTAAATGATAAACCCAGGATGTGGAGAAAGTGAGCATCATCAGACCTGTACCCTGCTCCACATCTCTGCTTGAGGCTAGATTAGCTGCTGCTAACATAACATTCATAATTTCATGATAATATTTACTGGAGATTACAAATTCAGCTCATAAATAATGTCTGGGCTAAAGCTGGATATGAAGATGCAGTTTCCAGCAGCTGTGAAAACAGCATTCAGACTGCACGCTTCTTTACTCTCCCCCTACAAAAAATCCTTTATAGCATATGGCTGTCTTCCTGCCAAGTATTCTCTGGAGAAAACAACCTTGGCTTTCTAACACTGACAGTTTAAAAAGAATCTGAGGATAAGAAGAGGAATATGCTAACTGTCCCTCTGATGTGTCTGGAGCTGCTTTCACTTTTTAATTCTATTTTTATTCTCATTTCCCCTCGTTCGTAGGGTTCTACGGTCTCAAGGGAAGCCAGCGACAAGGAGAAGGTATGTTTTATTTCTGTGAGCTAACAACTGCTGACATGATGGAACAAAAACCCCTGAGGGGAACTTGTCAAATGACGGCTAAATTAAGACATTATAAGTAAGCAGGTGTTTTTAGTTGTCATGCTGTCAGTGTGTAGAGCTCTGTTTTTAGACAGTTGTAAACTGTCACCACGGCCACTGAGTCAGATCTTTGTCTTTATGTATTGGCTATAATATAACAGTTATGAACTTTTGTTTTTTTTCCTGTATCAACTAATCCTCCTAAAATCTCACATCCATCTCTATTTGTGCTATTTGTCTCTATTATCAAGTAAAACCAAACTGTCTCTCTCTTCAGGCTAAAGAACTCCCCACTTTGAAAGACAACGACTTCCTGAATGAGGGCCAGAAGCTGCAGATAGGAGATGACAACAAGAATCACTTTATGGAGAAGCTAAAACGGGATGTAGAGGTAATAAAGATAACCATGTACTCGTCTCATCTGATCTGAGCTGCCTTACAGTATAGAATTTGTCAGCCCTGCAATGAAATACTCTGTATGACATTACATTGGTGAAAAATGTATTTTCTTGTTATGGGTGCCAAACCTCATGTATCATAGTAAAATACACCCTGAATGTGTCTCCTGTCCCACTTGTGTTCAGATCTCACTTTCGCGCTCAATATGAAAATAATCATGTATGTCATTTGTGTTGTGAAGACCAATTAGTAACGCACTGACATCGGGAAAGTTGGTCCAGTATCCACCCCCTGGGTTGGGTAGTAACAACGTGGTTCTTTGTGAAATCACATCAGTGTTCTACTCATTGCTCGTGCTGTTTTTAAAGCCCAGTGCTTCAGACACAATGAATAAAAACAGTTTAAAGGCTGTCATCTGGATTTTGATTTGTATGATTTCAACCATTAGGGCAGAGTTTTAAGTGATCATATCATTATTTAAAATATGAATTTGACTACATATTCCATATGGTTGGATGTACTGACCATCTGTTGTGTGTCACAGTAAAAAAACACAAAGGAGCAGATGTGCTAATAAGACATTGGACTGAGCGTTTTCTGTGTGTGTCACATGTGTTTATCAGTTCCTGGCCACCCTGAAGATCATGGACTACAGTCTCCTGGTGGGCATCCATGATGTGGAGCGGGCGGAGCAGGAGGAGATGGACGTGGATGCTGCCGGAGAGGAGGACGAGTACGAGAACGATGGCATGGGCGGAGGCGTGCTCACCGGCTCCTTCGGCACGCCTCCCGACAGCCCCGGAAACCCCCTCAACTGTGGAGGATTCTTTGGCCCTGGGGAGTTCGACCCCTCTGTGGACGTTTACGCAATCAAGAGCCACGACAGTGAGCGTTGTCTTTGACATTCATCTGACGTAGTGAACATGGCTGTAGATTTATTACCACACACACAGATGATAAGATGACCACTGTTCAGTAAAGTTTATATTATTTATTTAATTATCGTTTTTGGTTTTTCACAGTGTGTTTATTGCAGCATTTCCCTTGAACTGCAGGCATTTTGACAGTTTTAACAATCTGTGCTTACTTACAATAAAACCTAGCTTCTTGTATTGGCAAAGTAAAGATCTCTCAAAACTATTGTGAAATTGTCAAAGTAGTAGTAGAACATTTGTCAAACAAAGCTAAAGCATAGCAGCGATAGCATTGCACCATTTATCCCTGTGTTTTTCAGGTGAGAGTAAAGTACGTGTTGTTTTTTTGAATAGGTGCTGTGAGGAAGGAGGTATACTTCATGGCGATCATCGACATCCTCACGCACTATGACGCTAAGAAAAAAGCTGCACATGCTGCCAAAACTGTGAAACACGGGGTGAGTGTGAACACAACTTAATAATTCGAACTTTCAACTCATTTAAAGAAGGCAAAGCAAATGGAGTCAGTATTAATTAAATAAATTGTGTAATAATAGAAAAATACACAAACAATTTAAAGGAAACATTTTGATAAATAAACTCATTAATACTTAAAGTAAATAAATAAATGTATAATAATAAATAACGTTTTATTGTTATTTTTATGCTGTATTAAAATAAGATTGTATCAAGTGTCACCAGATGAATCATTGATGAAAACAGTAGTTACCTGTTGGCCTAAGTGTTATACCAGTAAAGTGGATTTTCGAACTGATCGTTGGGTGTCAGGGTCCCTGAAAGTGCCTTTTAGCTGATGTAACACAAAACAATTTTTTAAATCCTAAGATTTTTTTTGGTACTATGCACGTGTTGCTTCTTTAAACTCAAATTTCCTTTTTCCTTTTTGTTGTTTATTTTTCAGGCGGGGGCCGAGATCTCGACAGTGAACCCGGAGCAGTACTCCAAACGATTCTACGAGTTCATGTCCAACATCTTATCATAGACTCATCTCTCATGTCCCAGTCCAGCCGGTCACTTCCTGTCATAGATCTGTCAGAAGCCACGCACTTATTTCTCCTCTCTCACCTCGGTGTTGGTCCATCTCCCCCTGCTTCTCCACCCCCTTTAAAAAAGAACCCTCCAGGTCCCGCAGCCAGGACCAGTTTGGCAGGATGGATGTACCAAGCCTGTTACTGTCCCACAGAAACACATCACCACCTGGTTCCTCATCCACAGCAAAGAAAACTCATGAAATCCCTCCCTGAATTTGGAATGAGCTCCCGATAATCTCCCTCTCCTTTTTTAAATAATGTATCTGCTCCTCAGCCACCTTGTTGCCCCTCACGCCAGCACGGAAACTGTCTCACTAATGCCTTGAATGAGTGTGTCAGCTTCAGCAGTTATCAGTCTCTTAGTACAGTCTCTTCGGTTCCTGTTCATGTTGTTGTTGTTCTTATGTTTTCTATTACACACACACAGATGTAAAGACTCCCAGATGCAGAACGGTCAGATTGCATGACAAACCCTTCGACAGTCGCCATCAGGCTTTACTCTCAGTAACAAAAAAAACCACAGCTGATAAATTGGAACGACAGTGGATCAACATTAATATATAACGGTGTATTAAGTAAATTAATGCAATATCAAAAATGCATGGCTGATGTGTACATGACTCCACCAGTAAGTTGAAACATCAAACCACTGAAACTTAGCATCTGAGTGTGATGACTAAAATAAGAAAAGAAAAAAAGAGAAAAAAAAATTGCTGTTTGAATGTTACGTTGCCATATTGTTTTTGAATATTTTTGAAATTTTAACCGTGAGCTTGGTGGAGGTTGGTCTAAGAAAAAAAGAAAATCACATTAAAAGGGGAATTCTGCAGCAAATACTTGTTTTATTACCATAAGGATCATTTTTATATCTTGTTTACATTAATGTAGCAATTTTGTGTTTGTATACAGTATTGTTTTGTTACCAACAGACATTAGAAAAAAAAAGGTTACTTGAAAATGATTCATTGCATATTAAAGGGAGTTTTATCTTGTTTTTGTTGTTTGGCTTTGCTCATTTCTTCTGTAACAGTTCACCTGTTTTCACTCAAAAACTACTTGGCTGATTTCCATGAAACATTGTGGAGGGGTGGGACATGACTCAGGAAGACCTCATAACATTTTGGAGCAGATCCAGGATTTTGTTTACTCTCTAACACGTGGTGAGATGGAGCATTACCCTTGGAGGTATCCACTCTGAGCTCCTCTCTACTTTAAAGCTTTTTTGTGTTACTAATGAAGGACCTTCCGACAAGTTGTTAAGGCTAACTTTAAACCTATCTATCTAAGTTTTATATAACTTTTATCCCACCTCACTTGTACATTTTTGTACAATTGCCTCTTTTTTTTTTTTAAGTATCCTGGATCCCAGCTTGGTGGTGCATTTGGATGCTGCAGAATGTTGATGTTAAATGAACTGAAAATGAATGAGGAAACAGGTTGACAAAGCCTCCATTCATAGGGCATATGTATGAAATCATGTGAATCATATACAGTTGCCATCGTTATCAAAATAGAACCTGAGGGAGTGTCTTTTGGGAGTCCAGGCTGATGAAGTCCGTAGAAACTACAGAGCGCCTCACTCGGACATTTGCGTTCACACATGCAGATGCATGCTCCGGAGAAAATACAGATGAACTGCAGAGTCCAGTGCATTTCTGAAAAGCAGCATATGTTCTTTTTTACCTTTACTTCAGAGAATTGTCATATTATTGAGGCAGGTTACATTAAAGGGCACTCAAGTCATTTAGTTTGGCACTTCCTTTTCTGAGATTTTAGAACTGAAGGAAAACAGCCCAAAGTATCCAGAATTGGATCAAACTCAAAACATTGCCAGATCCTACACTTCCCATAATGCTTCTCAGTAGTCTACTTTTGTTAGATCCTCTCTGCCACATATATGAAACTCAATTTGTCATCTCACTGTGAGATAACAAATGAAATGTTTCTTTTTAGACTCGAGCAATGTTTTTTTGTGCTAATCCTGTATGACAGGGGGAGTTCGCAATCGCTGACCTGTGTCCAAACAAAGTCATAAGAAAAAGAAGAAACTTCTAAAGCATTTGATCCCGTGTTGTCTGTGAGGGTTGTGTTTGGACATTAGAACGGACTCCTTCAGTAGGAATCTGTGTTCTTGGTTTTAAAACCAGTTATAGAGGATGCCTCTGCAGTGAGTCAGTCTGGTGCTGCCTTAGGTATGGAAAATATGCCAGAAAACTGAGTACTCTAGCTAATCCTCATGTCTGTAAACACACAATGCATAAAGAAAGGCAACAAATACTCCACTCAGCTAACACCACTATCATCTCCTTCCTGTGTTGTATGTATTAATTCAGTTATCATGTATGACACCTTGGTTTGATGAAGAGTTTCCAAAAAGACCAGCCTGATAAGTGGTGACAAAGAAGTCTGGGTTCTGAACAAGACATGAATCGAGTGCATTGTTTAAACCTAAATTGATTTATTGAACAATATCAATAAGAAAAATGAGTACAGGCATTGGTTATTACTTTTATACAAAACATCTGTGGTGGTGACGTGTGGAGAGAAACAGAAGCTCTAGTCCATCCTGGCCTTCAGGGTTCGTGTGGTGATCTTGTCTTTCTCACTGACAGACAAAAGAAAAGACTGTCAATCACAGTGAACCTGAAACTCCACCCGTCCTGAACCTGTATGTACTGCGTACTTGTTATTAGAGCTGTCAATCTTCCTCCATAGTCCCATTCCTATTTCATTTATTTACAATATTTGAATTATATAAGAATTTTTAATGACATTTCTACTAGAATTTAGCCTATTATTTCAATGTGCCATGTACGAAGCAGACCTCTAGAGATTCGGGTATGGTCTATTTTCTCTGTGAGCCTAACACAGTTAACAGCAAAACAGACAGTGAAAATTATCTGTTGAAGGTCATTTAGACGTGTGCGTGTGCCTGTGTAAGTGTGTCTCTTTCTTGGAACGAGGATAAACAAAACCACATTGTTAAACATAAAGACAGCTGGCAGGAGCAACACCACACTTGTGCACATTCCCTGTGTGGACAGCAGCAGATCAACTCCTTTATGAAATAAATACAAATATGCATTCAAATAGTATACAGCATTTTTAAGAGGATTGATTTAACTTAATATTCAAATAATATTTGAGTCCCGAAATTCCTTCCAACATCCCTACTTGTCATCACTGTACTTACATGACATTGACAACAACTCCCATGCCGGACACTGCATCCCTGTCAACTGCATTCAGCATCGCCTGGGAGATGGTCTCAAACAAGTCCTCTGGTTCCTGCAGGATCAAACAGATCTCTCAATCAAAGTCAAGAATTTTAACCAATTTTCCACGAAAGAACATCTGTAACCAGAATGGCGAAAACCTAGTTAAACCTAACAAGTTACCAGTACCAGAAAGGAGAGTCTCTAACAACTAGCCCCTTTGGTTCAAATGGAAGAAGCCGACAATAGATTTATCTGCCATTGGCTGTGGAAACAAACCTATGTAATTTCCCCCCATACAGATGTTAATACTAATTTCATTTAAATGTACAAAAATTTACCCATGGTTCCCCAATACAACGAAGGACTCTGCAAACACGATAGGTGCAAAACACTTGTTGACACACAAAAACTGGCATTAATTGCTGTTTAACATCCCACAGACTTAACACACTACTCACCATGTCTGGCTCCCACAAAGATTCACACATGCCGTACATCTGCTCCGAACAGGTGCCACTCACGACAAAGTCTTCTGTCACCATGGGGCAACCAATCAGATCCAGGGAGCAGATGAATGGCTCAAAGGTTTTGGGATCTAGTCCAGCGATCACAGGCTCGATGTAGTAGGGCCCAAACCTAACCAGAGCATCACACGTTAACAACACTGTCTTTACTTTCCATCTGAACACAAGTGGACAGAATGAAGCTGAGCTCAGCTCACTCACCTCTTTTCATACAGCAGGTTGGACACCATGCTCATGAAGGTCTTGGGCTTGATCTGGCGACCCTCCTTCAGTTCATACAGGTTCAGTCTGAATTTTAGCCTCTGGGATCTACACACAAGGGGAAAATGTGCAGTTACAATTAGTGTTGTCACAGAGAAGCTGCCCATTTATCAGCCCTGGTAGATTTTACATTGTATATTCCTGCAATTATCAATAGTGTACAACTACAATTGTGTCTCACTTTCTGATACAAGCAATGTCCATGTGGAAATAAACTTGAGACTCTAGGTCTTTACTGGATCAGTGTTTGTTGGAACCAGTATATACCATCATTTCCCACTCACACTGTCTGAACATCAGTGGCCAGTCCAGCCAGCCCAATGTGCAGCCTGTCTCCCATGGGAAAGATCTTCTGGAAATCTGTGGTGACCATCTGAGCCTGAATGCCAAATCTTCGGTCCGCTGCGATCGCCACGCAGTGCTTCCCCCTCATAGCCATGACAGCCCCTCCATTGTAGGACATAATAGACTGTATGAAGAGAACAAGGAGACAGGTATGTCCATCAGCGATGAGTGGGTTAATAAATCATCTGATAGGTAATAACAGCTCTGATGAATCAAATCACTTGTGCTAGAAAAAGGAAAAAAGACAAGCAACCTAATTGTGTCAATGTGAACCCTATGAGCTTTTAATAAGCCTCTCACTTCGCCCTAATGTTTCATTGGCCCACAGTTGATTGATTATTTGAATAAGAAGAGACAGTTTTTCTGATAGAGCAAATGATTGTAAGTCGAAGCCCTAAAATGCATTTGCAACATGAAACATATACTTATTATATCATACATTTAAGAGCACAAATATGTCCACTTATTATTTCTAACGTGCGTGTGAAAATATGCAGCTATTAGTTATTTCAAACTGACAGGAATAAAATAAATGACAGTGAAATTCTAATTGAGGCAGGATACAACGTTAGCTCGTGTATGCCAAGCTAGCCAATTACTCAGCTCTCCGACTGCGGTTGGCTACTACTATTACATTGTATTGTTCTGTGCTGTTAACTGAAACGTTTCTTAAAATTGAGGGAAATTATTTTTGAACTCTAATCTAGCGTTATTAAACTCGTTACTAGAAAATAATAGCTACCTTAAAGTGGCATGCTAGAATTGCCAATGAGCTAACATTAGCTTAGCCGAGCTATTGTAGCTGTGAGCCGTACTAACTGATTTGAAACCTTTCTAGACCACAGGTTGTACACGGATCATCTACTGTGTGGGGTTCTCACCATTGTGGCGGTGTTGTGGTGTTTTCCAATCTACCGGAACCTGGAAACTCTTCTCCTCAGCTATTGAGGAGCACTGTTGTTAGCTTCAGCTTCCCACAGTGACTACACGATTTGGACACAATGAAATCACACTACCGTACTTTCACTGCGTCATCGCGTACTCAAAGGTAATTGGCTGGATGGACGTCGCCCAGTGCACAGCGCTACGCTCATTGGACAACAAGGGGCACGTTGATCCGTGCGTGCATAGTTTGGTTGAGGCGTGTTAAAAATGAAATTGAAACCGGTATATTTATTTAAATTGTCGTTTTATTACAGCAAACTTCAGTCCTCTGCTGACCCTCGGGTTAGCTATAACACCAACACCTCAGTTCACGCCTCTGTAGGTTTTCTGCAAACCGAATATTAATGAATGACAACCTGAAAAAAGTAAAAGAGAAATCCTACTCTTTCCTCCAAAGTAAAGTTTGAACACTTATTTAACTGGTACAAACATTAAGCTGACATGGACAAGCATTTATTCATATTTCTACAACTGAAACCACTGAATTCAGCAAAATTTTTTGAATTATCTTAATTCTGATCAAATGACAAGGGGTTGTCTATTCACTATTTACTAAATGATTGTGCTCGACAACGGGTGCTGAGATGCTGAGGGATATAAATGTTCTGAAAATGGTTTATAATATTCTGATAATAGCAGCACTTGTGTTGAAAAGTAACCTGAGCTTTGTCATACCTGACATGTCTGGCACAAGCAACAACACACAAGTCATGTAATGAAACCTGGATGTGATCAATTAAAAATATTGATCCGAATATAATCCCTCTTATTGTTTTCATCACAACAACTAGTCTGTCAGAGCTGAGACCTGATGGTACACTAATTTTCCTGGTCTCTCTCTCTCCCTCTCCTCACTCCTATCTCTCTTTTCTCTCCCCTCTTCCCCATTTGTATCTGCCCACCCCAACCGGTTGAGGAGGATGGCCCCACACATTGAGTCTGGTTGTGCTAAAGGTTTCAGTTAATGAGCAAAGTTTTTCTCTCCACAGTCGCCAAAGTTTTTGCTCTATGTGGGAATTATTGGGTTTCTCTATCATTTTTAAGGTCTTGACCTTCTATGTAAAGTGCCTTCAGAAAATGTATATTATGATTTGGTGGTATACAAATAAAATTTTATTGAAGATTTGGTTTCAATATCAAGTTAATGCAAGCAGAATCAGAATGGCAAAGTGACAACATGGGTTTTTGCTTAATAAACAAACCAACAATGGCATAGTGGAGATGTTTTGGGGATTCTAGTTGCTACTAACAGTAACACACCAAGTAACGAACATATATTACAAAAACATTTGAAATAAAATCAGGTCGAATTATACTGTAAAAATAAAAACCCTATATACTGTACAGAGTTCAGAAAACATGAAGCTTAAAAAGGACTTCCTAGAGTGTAACTAGAACAAATCAACCATCACAGACTGTTTGCTTTAGTATGAAATATAAATTATTTTACCACTGTGGAATCTGCTTTTCATAATAAAAGTCAAGTGGTTCTCTGTTTGAACTCATGACAGACTCCCACCACACCATCCACCCTAATTACATTAGACAGACAGATAGAGGAGTGGGTGGTATACTCTTGCCAGGTTTTTTTAGTCACTTCATACACAGTGTAATAAATGTGTGGTGTCTTCATCTCTTCATGAAGTTGTTCAAGGAGGCTGGGGTCCTCTGAATGGAATGGATATTCCTCCTCACTCTGTCTTCTAAGGAAGAGCTGGCAGCGCTTTCCAACTTCATGTCACTGCAAAAGAACATGGTGAGTGTTATTGAGGGTAAAAATTAAAACACGCAACCAAGTAACAAACTTAAGATATCTGGTAACCTTTACTAGTGGATTTCAAACAGAATAATAGAAATGACTCCAGAAACACCACACCGTCATGGTGCTCAGAAACTTACTGGATGAAGCCAGCATGGCGCTCATGCTTGACGCTCTTCTCCAGCTGCCGTTCCTGCTCTTCTTGCTTCTCGTATCTCTTCACATTATTCTCTCTGTCCTCATCCCTCTGCTTGGCCTCGTCCATCATCTCCCGCCTTTTTCGCTCTAGTTCTTCTGCAGAGAGCTTCCTAAATCAGACAGAATTTGTTTTTTACTGGAACTGATTCAGCATGATTGATTAAGACAATGCTCTGGAAAACAGAGTGCTTTGAAAACAGTATTTTCTCATTTCCTTGATCCAAACATCATAGTAACAGTAAGTACAAATCAATACATGAGGAGGAATTTGGCTTTTGTTGCGGTGGCTTTGAGAAGCATTTGTACATTTCTAGAGCTTCGTTAATCCGTGATAACCAGAACCGCATTTTAGGACAATCAATGCGTGTGGTGGCACAAGCTCAAAAACTTTGAAATAAAAGTTCTAGCAAATAAACACAAAGTATCATAGCAAGTTTTAGAATGAATTCCAACATAATAATATCATAATGGCAATATGAATGGCACAGATCCATATACATGTAAAGATTTCAATCAAAACAATGCAGAATTCTGTTTCTGAAGCTCTGTGAACACATACTTAGACACGTGGTTCGTCTGTCTGCGATAACTCTTCGCCTGTGGGCTGGAAGCTTTGGGCTCCAACTTCCTGTCGCTTCTGTGTGAAGAAGAGGAGTGCGAGTGACTGTCCCTGGAGCTCCTTTGAGGTGATTGGGACCGGCTCCTCTCACGGCGCGAGTGATTGGCGGGAGCTGAGGACTGGTGATGTCTGCCAGCATGGAGCTGAGAGGAAGAAATATAATGTTAGGACTTATCAGGGTTCTGCTCGATTGAGAAATGAATCATTAAAGTCACACATTAGGTCTCTTTTCCTTACTGACCTGTAGACCGTAGCCTGAAGGATGATGGGAATGATGCTTTGTGTTTGATGAAGAGTCATCTCGTGCATGTGACCTAAAATATACAGACAATAATCAACACTATTGACTTAATTGAAATAATTGACTGAATCGTATGTGTTTATAGAAAACATGGTATTTTACATCATGTGTTTAGCTGGTTGAGCACAGATTAATCACATATGCAGTAGATTTTCAAGTTATATCTTTAACAATCTCATTACAAACCTGTGTTTTTTCTCATCATCCTCATCAGAGCTTGAATTTGAACTCCTTCTCTTGTGCTTCTTCTCCTTTCTCCTCTCTTTGTCTCCTTTCTTCTCCTTTTTTCCCTTCTTCCTCTTCTTTTTCTTGTCCTTCTTGTCCAGATTCTGGCGCAACTGTGAGAGAACAGACGGACATTTTATCTTAAAAACTATACTTAACAAGCTCCAGCTCCTGATACAGAACTTCTTTTTTATAACACAAGTGAAGGAAAGAACATTTGTCAACAAATAATACAAATTTAGAATGACATAAAAAATCGTTTTAATTCATATTAAAATAGTAATTTTACCATTTCTTTGATCTTCCTCATCTTCACAGGATTAGTCAAGACTTCCCTTTTCTTTTCTTCTTCACGTTTCCTTCAGAAAACAAACAAAACAAAATATGAGCTAATTCGAAGCAGTGAAACATAATTTCAGCGGAAATTATGCTAAACTAACCTGATTTCAAAGAGGGGGTCTTCCCTGATCTTGGCAGCCAGGTCGAGGTTGGAGGCAGTGGTGGCTAGGTTGAAGATGGACCCGGGTAGGAGGCCGGTCTCAGCTGATGGACCGCTCTCTGGCTCCTCGTATTGGTCGGTGATCTGCTTGTCGATGGAACGTCCCAGCAGATACTCATCTCTGGACACCTGACCAGCAGGGCCCTGGTACATCCAGTCCAGGCGATCATCCTTCTTTCTGTCATCATACAAGAAAAATAAAACATCATTTAGAGACTATTCTTCTGTGTCAACCACCCAAAAAATTGGCGTTGATAATATGACAGAGAACTTACTTGATGGCACCACTTTTCTCTGCATATCTGGTCATTTCTTCTCGGGATCTTTCCTCTTTCAGCTCTTTCTGGAGCTCCTCCATCTTCTTGACTTCAGCCTCATGCTTCTGCTCTGCTTTCCAAACACGCTCAATGTTTTTCATAGTCTGGGGATGCCAGCTCTTTTTCAGGTTCTGGCAGAGGACAAATGAAAACAGTTTGTTGTTGTGCCAGCAAATACAATCAGGTGCTACGTTTACTGTGAAAGGTAGTTTTGAATGGGTTTCACAGAATTACACTGAAAGCACTTTTAGTAGCAGAATGGGATCTGAAAAACCACATTAGTTACATTTTAATTTAGATTTTAATCAACATGACCTCACACCCCGCTGGCATTCCCCTACTCGTTGGCATTAATGATTTGACCTAATGATAATATGAACAATAGTGATTACTCGGAATCCATAACACCTTCAGGTGAAATCTGAAACTGAATATTTCAAAAGAAATCTTGACTTTAACAACCAACTCTCGACTCTAATGCTAACAGTCATGCTAATATTAAGCTAATGCAACCTAGGTTGGCTGTTGATGTTAGTAATAGCTATTAAAATATCTACTAATTCGAATATTAAGAACGTGAGTGTTGCCGAAGTTAATTGTAGCTCGAAATAGTTCATAATATGTTTTAACAGACGATGTAACTAGCGTAGTGACCAATAATGAAACGAATATCTTTAAACATCCACATTCTAAATGGAGTTTGGTGTGATCGGTCTCTAAACGATGGAGAAAGCGCCAATCGTGAATACAACATCTTGTACTTACCAGGTCGCCTCCCCCCATCTTGAAATATTTGTCGTCTCAGTCCAAAAAGAAATGAAACTGGTCAAATTTGTTGTTTATAAAAAGTGGAACAACGAAAGTTGAACGCGAGCTAAAAAACCGAGCGCCCGAGGTTAAAGAGTGACGTATTTCCTGTTTGTCTAATTTAGTTCCGGTATCAGCTCGAGGTTCTTCGTGGAAAATCAACAGACGGTAAATAAAGTGGACACAGCACAATATGTGCGCGGCTTTTGATGACGTAACAAATTATAATTCTTACAGTTGACGTGTTTGAATCGTAAATGTGCTCTGATCTGCTTTGATCTAGCAGTTGGAATTTTTGTCAGCACGTAAGTCCAACGTTATGCCTTTGAAGATGTTTAGGTAGGAGAAAAAAGAAGAAGAAGCAGATCCAGTAGATGGCGCTAATGCACCTTGACGTTGGTTGCCACTCAATATAAACCGAACAAAGAAGAAGAAGTTCCTCACCCCCCCATAAAACAAAGATTATTTTGAAACATAACGCGTTTTTAAAATGGACATACCTGATCCAACAACTTAGTGGTTTGTTACATCAGAGTAAAGTCAGGGATTTTTTTTAAAATTTAGATGCAGGAGCAATGTATGTTTTAAATATAAAATACATTAATATATATAATATACGGCTTCTTTTCCCATTAGATATGTTGTGAACCCACAGACTCATCTTATGATCCCTTGGGGTGTCCAGAACCCCAGAGAGGAAACCACCCATTCAACTAGAATGAAACCACATTTAAATCCAATAGATTTTTTGCACACTCATAAATATCAGTTTCCTAATCATACCTGATTTTATTTATGAAGATACATTAATTATTTTATGCGAAAGCAACTTAATTGTTGAAAAACACCCTCACAATATTAAAGAAAGTGAAAACATTTTCCTGTATCACTCCTGACCAATACTACATCTTTCCTCCAAGTTTCCAGTAGTTTTCCCATAATCCTGCTAACTAACAGAAATGTATGCATAACCTTCTTGGTGGAGGTAACGAAACTACTACATTTAAACAGTTAAGAATAATTATAACTTTAGATGTAAGAGCAGCATCTAATTGTACAGAAAATAAAATGTTAGTATTACCTACATCGCAATACTTGATTCATGATAAAAATAATTAGAGACTCTTAAACATACAAAACTACTACTACTAATAATGATAATAATTAGTCAAACTTCACAAAATAAATGGCCTCTTTGTCTTATCTTCTCCTGTAGATAAAGGTTCAACACAGACACAGAATATAGTTTTTTTATTTAATAAAGGACAATAATAGATTAAATACAAGTTATTACACCATGATGCTTAACTTAATAAAAGTTTTTGAACCTATTTTATAACAGTTTCCACAACTAAGACATTTACTACAGCAACCAATTCGAAAAAGGTGGTACATTTTGTTCTACTGAACATAATAAAAGAAAATATCACGAGCCTATCTATAATCACATCAACAAACATAATAATAATGAGTCAATATGAAATAATTGACTAATGTTTAAGCACTATCTTCCTCATCTTATCATCTATACATAAATACAGCAACCATGAGCCTCCATAATGCAGGCTCGCTAATGTAGAAATCTCAGCCTAATGTGTGTAATGGTTTACATACATCCTAATAGTGTCTTAAAGTGTAAAGCTGCTCACACTGCTTGCTACAGAACTACTGATCATACAGGACTGATTATGAGGGTTAACTATCCAGAACAAATTAGTCTACCTAAACAACTTCTGCTGCGTGGGTCGTTCAAATTCCTTGTATTTCATACTCGACTGCCGACAGCACAGTCTCTCTCTGCATGTTGATCGAATAAATGGTTTGTCATATTGCAACAAAGCATCTTGTCAAATGATTTGTGTTGTGTTGCGCATGAAAAACCTGCAGCTTCAGACAGACCAACATCTGTTAATAAAATGTGTCGAGAGATTGGGACTATAGCTTGATCCGACATGCAAATGATTATGAAGGTGATGATGTTTGGGAAAACTGTGTACAGTTTGATGTTTAGTACAGATTGATGTTTAGTATTGGTAGTGGTTTGCTTCCTCAAGGTCGGGTCCTTTAAGATTTTCTGTTGCACATTTATGATACCAAAATATTATCCATTCTTTTTGCCACTTCGGGGCAGCAGAACAAGTTGTAAACACAACATTGACACATTATCACCACATGAAACTGTAATGGCGAACAGTTGCCAAATGGCACATGCAGCAGAAACAGAGCAGCCATAGCACTGATATGGAGCTTTGGTTTTGTTCTTCTGCTCTTTAGCTGCTGTACAGTATACTCCATCCCTTCCACCACCTTGTCTGTCTGCTGTTTGGCTGCTGACGGCTTCACCAGTTGCTTGCTGCTGAAGACAGGGTCGATGAGAGCAGTGCTCAAATATGATAAAAGTGCCACTGAGAGGAACTGCAGTCAGATGATAATCTGTTAGTTTGTCACTATGATCAACACCTTTCACATTACACAGTCATTTGATCTGTTTTGTTTAACAATATATTAATAAGTGCAGCTTTAAACCTTGGGACTGCATTGGCCACTGGATGAAGGTACGTTCCCGTACCCATGATGTAATGAAGTTCTGCTTTGTGCTGGAAGTTTCATTCATCACCAGCAGCTTGTTGTGTTGACAGGGTGGATCTGTGGAATTGTGTTTATATCAGCATGTCCCAACAGAAACAAGGATTCATTTACCCAGGCAGAATTTTCTCCCCATGCCCAACTCCATCTTCTTGTTCTCACCCAACGGCAGCGGAGGCGCCATCTCCAGCTGCTGAGACCACTTCTAAATTAGGATTTATGAGATTATTTTTCCCACATCATGTAGAATTTAGTGGTTTCTTTGCTTTGTTCTGTTCCATCTGGTAACCTGAATACATGTTTATTATATGATATATATATTGTATTATATTATATTGTATTATATTATATTATATCAGGATCACATCACATTAGTTTTCATTGTGGACACTGTCACAGCACAGCATTGTTGTTTGTACTTTCCTTTTGTTATGAATTATTTTAATTATTTAAATACCAGCATACACACACCCAGTTCAGTGGCATGTACTGTCGAGTATGCAAATGCCAATTGACCTTTTAAAAATTAGAAAAAGCTGTTATTATATTCCAGTGTCTCATAACAAATTGCACAGTAGGCTGCACTCACATGGCGACAGTCTGAGACAAATAGAAAATATTGTCACTGTCTGCTTTCTCTGTGATTGATTTCATTGTAAACAACATAATAAGCCACCTTCAGTGGGACTGTAGCTCTAGCAGCAATGAAAGTCTAGCAACTAGTGGCAGCTTCTGCTCGGTTGCCTGCTCAGCCACTTTCCACCTAAAGTAAACAGCGGAAACTTTGATCCATTCGTTAAACTCATGCTTTCTCTGTGTGTTATAACGTTTAGGTTCACTGAGTTGGCCCAGTTGACAAATTCATGGGACCACAGACGTGTAATTCCATCCAGCTTGCATTAGTAAAAGTCCAAACTTTTCTTCTTTTCTCTATTCTATTGTGAAACTATGACACCTCTTATGACAGAGGTGTGACAGAACTGATGGTGAACCTTTGATATCAGATGAAGTTAGCTGGACTGCCCTGTCACACTAGAGACTGACGGGTCTGTCTCACATTTCAGCTTCATCGGAGGCTCTGTGGTGTCAGACACAGACACGTTTGAGGCTGACTGAGGGGGAGTGGATGCATCAAAGCCCTTATCCATCCTGCCATCTCCGTTTACCCTCTCCTCCCCGTGTCCTGGCGGGGACTCGTGTGTGCGCATGTGCTTGGCCAGGTGGTCGTTGCGCATAAAGACTCTGGGGCATAATGCACAGCTGAACTTCTTGGCTCCCGTGTGCGTCTGCAGGTGGCGCTGCAGTTCATCAGAGCGTGTGAATCTCTTGCCACAGAAGAGCCAGTTGCAGACAAACGGCCGGTCTCCACTGTGCCATCGTAGGTGCGCCTTCAAATGGGAGGTCTTAGCATAGGCTTTTCCGCAACCGGGGATGTGGCAGTTGTGCATGTGCTTCCTTCTGCTGTCATCAGTGCTCTGGCCCAGCTGCTCGGCATGGACGCAGTTAGGGCAACGACACACGGCCTGACCGGAGCCTCTGGAAGAGGAGCGGCGCTGGGGCTTGGGACGGGCAGAAACAGAGGTCTCTTGCGGTTCCTCAAGAGAATATGGGTCTTGCTGCAGCATTTCAGGGCCCAGTGGCTCCATCTTGAAGCCATCCTGGGGGTAGAGGTGAGGCGAGTGTGAGGCTGGAGCGTGTTGAGCTGAAGGCAGGTTGCACAGCTGTGGGTCGGAGCCATAGGGCCCTAAAGATGGCTGCAACCCCATGGAACTCCCTGGACTCACTGAAGGCAAACCTACACCCTGGCCCGTCTGCAGGTCTATCCAGCTGCCTGGTTGGACGTCCCTGTGGAGGTCCCACCATGAGGGGATGTTCATGTCTTCTGAGCTGCCACTAGGTGGGGCTGTCCGTAACCAGGGCTCGTAAGGGTGGGCCATCTGAGCAGCTGGTGCAGGTGCAGGATTGTTGAAAGGGTCAGCCGCTCAAGTGTTGTATCTGTCTGGTATGGCTGAGAAGATTACCACATACTGGAATGGTAATGCATTGAAAACCCCTAAAGAAAGAAAGAACAGAGAAATAGTTAAGTCTTCAAATCTCTCATCTCTTTCTCAGTTACATTTTTTCAATGACTTCACTGAACCAAAAGCTGCAACTTTGAAGTCTTGAGGTCATTTTTCTCAATCTGACAGACTTTGAAGTCATGCAGCTTGTGGCCTAAATCCTCCTGTCTACAACATTTATATGGCCAACCCCGAGCACACCCCCTTCATGGCCACGGATACTGGCGTTCTCACGCTGCGTGGCCGAGGAGGCAGAAGAGAGGGGGAGACAGACGTGTCCAGGCAGAGGCCTGCCACATGCATCCGCTGCCAGGTACTTCCCATGGAGGACAGTCAAAGACAAGCGCAAAGAAAACAACATCATCGGCCCTGAGCAGAGGTAGTGGCAGCAGTGGGGGGAGATAAATGCTTGCTAGATCGGGGGGAGGGCCGAGTGAGAAGGGGAGTGTTGACAGGAGAGCAGTTTGGTGAAGGAAGAAGTTCCAGGGAGGTATGGCTGCAGGCCAAAGTGTATTTGTACGTCTCAGAGGTTTGTGAAGATGAATCCTGGCAGACAGGAGAACCAGTTTTTTTATGAATCACACATGATTTACAACAACAGCCCTCAAGGCAAAGCTACAAAAGGAGCCCCGTAAAATGCCCCGCCTCCTACACACTGGCAGCAGAATGCATCAGCAGTTGCAGACTGACGGCATTCATGAGAATGGGAGTCCAACAATAACACGCAAACAATTCCTTTATGCCTTTATGTGTATAATTATGGGCGCATGCTCTGAAACAGCATCCTGTCCCCAACAAGCTCCAGGTATGTACACTTGTACATATATCTCAAAAGCGTCAGTTAGCCATCCCACGGAGGAGGAGGGGCTCTAATTTTTAAGGGTGACACAAAGCTTGTTAAAGCTCAACAAGTCTGTGGAAATTTATGACCGAAGGTACCAGCCTAAAGGACTCGGCTCCAAACATGTCCTAGCCCCAAACAATCTTGTTGACTTCCACCACACCCCCATCACATCTACAATTATCTTTACAGCAGGAAACAGTAAAGTAGTCTGAAGCTTTAGAGACTGGTATCTTAGTCTCGAGATCAGTTGGTTTACTACTACTACTACCATATCTCAACTTACAAACTACACAAGCTCAACTGGATGACATACATCACGTCTGATATGTGGATCCATCAGAGGCATGTGGTTCATGTTACAGGTGCTGTCACTCTGACAGTGAGACACCCCCTGAGAAGATGTCAATTTGTTAATTTTGCTAAACCAAGAGGATTACACATCTTCACAACTTGAGTCAAAACCACTCAGAGATGCTTTCTGGTTGCAATGAAATCGTAAAGCAATTAGCTTGAAATTCCCTAATGAAAGGTCTGCTGCTAAAGGCCAAGCTGATTTATTTCATGGCGGCCTGGAGCCATAAGTAGTGCTCTGTAATTTTTTGGGAATGCGACTCAGACGCACAGCAAAATGGTCCAACCCAACTCTGTTCTTACTTTAACACCGTAAACAAACCAAGACAGGAGCAACCTCCTCTCTTTGCTTAAGTGCTGGGAGCGTTGTGAGCTCCGAAGGGAAACAGCTGGCATAGGGGGGCCCCCAGGGGGGACGGCAGCCTGGGAGGAGTAGGATGGTACAGAGCAATGACAGAGCTCTGGTCATAAAACCTGCCCGACCAAGACCCAGCACAGCCCCTGGTTAACAAGGCTGCCATCATGAAGATGCACAAAGAGGGAGCGATGAAGAAAGAACTTCATCTGTGATTTTTTTTTAAATTTCAACACAGTTGCTCTCATGGATGTGATTTTCAAATATTTCCAAATTTGGAAACCTACTAATTAGGCTTTTCCAAAAGTGGCTCCCCTTTTCAGCCTTCTTAAATTGCTGGTTATTGTTTTAACATGAATTTATTTTGAAGTCCGTTTAACAGCATCATTTACTGTTCCAGTAAAATCCTCAGTCCATCCACCACACGTCTCCTAGCCCACCTTATCTTATCACAGAGGTAGAATAACACAATGGGAACAGCAATGCTGACTGTCTGTGTGTGGACACTCCAAACAGACTAGTTTGAGTTAAATGGCATTTACAAGTAGTTTGTTTTAACTTGCTCAGAGTACAAGATGGGTGGAGCAGAATACAACGGTTGAGCAGGGGTCAGGTCAGTTGACAGAGAATGAATCTGACTTTACAGTTATAATGTGCAGTGTTTGGATTCAAACTACAATGTCACCTGCACAGGATCAGGATGGTGACATACAGAGCTGGAGATGGAAGGTTGATCAGTTTCTCTGTACTTTAGTTTGACTGAGTCAGTTTAGATATGGATGACAGCTTTACATCCTCAGTGATTTAAGGTGATTTATACACAGTTGTGTAAAATGCCGTCCTTGCTGCATATTTTACTACAATTTGTACAAGCTGCTGGTGTTTTCCCTTACAGCAATATTTAACATACTTTTGTATCCTTCTGTGGACAAAGTGCAAACAGATATCTATTTCACATGTGATTGACAAAATGTGTGAGTCGCCATTATCTGCTACTTGTCTGAGTGCTGGCTCTGAAACTCAGACTTTACTTCATTGTAAAAATGCACAAAAACCAGTTGCCATGTGAACACAATTCTATGTGCTTTATAGGTTTCAGTATTTATGTCTCAATGCTCAGCGGGATTAAATATCAACGATACAGACAGGACTTATTCCACGATGAGATGGCACCTAAGTGTGGCAGTAAAAATATACACATATAATGTCAAATTTAACCAGTGTAGCTGTCAATATTGTCAAGATACACACATACAATCATGGAAAGTTAAGTATTTATGTTAAGTTTCCTATGTACTTTCGTCTATTTCCATTTTATGCTATTTTTTGTAATATATATGCTTTAACTACCATTCAATTTCTTAAAGTTTATTTTACACATAAATGCATATTTTATACATAAGAATCTCTTTAAAAGATATTCAATTTGTTGTCGTCCAACATTATACAAAGTAATTAAAATTACTTCACCTCACCTCCAGACGTTACAGCGTTAAAGTACCACATCTCAAAACATCAATAATAATGATCCGATAATTTGATAATATAATAACACTCCCTGGAGCCATTTCGCATAATGTTTTTTTTCATTTTTAAAGTTGTAACTACACTGTAAGTACCTTGAATATAGAACTTGAATATTTACAGTGTGGTATTGATACTTTTAATTAAAAGTAAATAGTTTCAATACTTCTTTATCACTGCATATATCTTAATTGTGGCTGCATTTGAAATACTTATCCATCACCACAATCAAGCTGTTGAATGAAACCCTTCCTAAAAAGAAAAAAATATTTAATAAAAAAAAACTCCAAATGAAACACATTGAATAAATTGACATTATTAAACCCAATGATGTGGACTTTTTATTTTCATTGAAAATCTTCTGTTGAATTTACTCTCTAAATTTGCCTTTTATTGTACAGTCTGGGAAATGCTTAATTTCTCCCAGGTTTTCATATGAATCAGGATTTTGTTTGTTGTAAGAAAAAATTCTACTTTTAATAACCTAAATGATTTTATAGCAGGAAAAAGAGACACAAAAATGACTAAAGATCACAATTTAAAATTCACAGAAACAAATGTGTGGACTTTCTCAACACATGCAGATTTGATTCATTCATTATAACAACCGTGATTCTCCCTCCGTTGTTGGACATTTCAAGCGACACATTATTTAAACTTACTAAGATGTTAATAAATAAATTCTTAGTAAATGATATAGCAGGCGACATCCCATTGAAATTCACCCTTCCACACAGAAAGGTCAGTCTGCTCGAGTTTAGCTGCAGAAAACGGTCAGTTAAACATAAATCCACACTTTGATGCTTTTGTACCTGAGAAACCTGGACTTTATATTTATACATTCAACACATATTAGTAAAAATAACACAATAATTACACAAATTGAAATAAAGTACATTATTTCTTAGTCTGATTGCAGCTCTCAAGCACTCATGTTTTTCAAGTTAAAGGGGTTTATAGTGTGTATGTTGAGTTTATTAAATGATCTGTTTATTTGAACACATTATTAACTTTATTTTATCTTCTTTAGTCATGAAGGGACTTTAATTTATCTGTATCTGAATTCAAGCCCAAAGGATGTGGCTGTATCATAATGAATTATCGATGATATACTGTACTGTAGTATGAATGAAGATCATTTGATTCATAATCCACATGTCCTAGTATAAACAGATGCATACGAGTGACAGGAGGTTGCGGTGATAGAGAAAACTCAAACTCCTGAGTTACCTGTTGTCTCTTGGAGCTGCTGCTGCTGCTGCTGCTGCTGCTGTTGTTATTTTCTTTTTGGAAGAACGCTGGAACCCTGTGTGAAGAATCGCGGTCTCAGCTCAGCTCCGTCGCTTCTCCCCTGCGTAGAAACGTGCCCAGAGAGAAATAAAATCCTCATCATATTTCAGCGGCTCCAGGTGAAGGACGCTTGCAGGTAGACAGTGTTCTCTGCACTGACTCACTCTGTGATCACGTTCGAGTCTTTGAGGCTCTCCAGGCTCCGCCCCCGGCTGCTCCGTGTGCTCCCCGGCTCAGGATGCGCCCTCGGCGGCTGCAGGTGAGGAAGTGGCTCCATGCGAGACAACACAGGTGCCAATAGTGGAGGTGCAAGTACTTTTACTGTATCTAAGTACAAACCTGAGGTACTGGTACTCGTACCTTTATTCCACTGCAGTTCAGATAAGAGTATAGTGATTTCTTTTGACTTTACTACAGTTATTTGATAAGCTACTAGTTTCTTTACCACAGGGGGAACACTGGGGTCAGAGGTCAAATGGCATGGTCAATGACTGGATCATTTCTAAATGATTATTTCAATGAATAATCGCTTGATGCACCTTAATAATTAAATTACAGCAAATCTCTACCAAGATCTTTCATGCAACAAGTGATGAGCTTATGCTATAAGACACCTATAGATACAAATCAACCAACAGTATAGCTACAAACAGATGAGCTTATTGTTGATACTTAATGCATCAACAATAACATTCTCATATAGGTACAATACTCACAGGGTACATTTATTTATTTTACTCTATTGGCTAGTTTTGGTACTTTGACGTACTGTACATTTTCTTATAATCACATACAATCTTTTAAAAAATTTGATATTGTTACTCCAGTGGTTCACAAACTGGGATCTTACAGCTAGATTATAAATAATCAATTTTAATTTAATTTAATCCTCCCATCTTCCAAACTACAGCGTTGACAGGTGAGTGATTCTGTTTGAAGTCTGACAACAACTGCTTATCCGTAAAGTCTAAAAGTCCGAATCTTAAAAAGTCAACAAAAGTATTACTGGGATAATGACATGCTGAGCTGAGGAACATCCACTTTGTATCAGCTGGGAAATTGACTAGTCGAAGACAGTGATTTATTCTGCTGAAGATCGAACTTTATTTTATCAATATGTACAAATAGATTCAGCAAGTTTAACAAATATCAGTGATCACAGCATACGTGCAAGAGTTAGGGACCTTAAAATAATAGTTTGACGTGAAAATATGAAATCAAAGACCACTTGCTAGCTTTTCATTGTACGCCCCGCCCCCCTCCCTGAGAAAGAGAGTAAATTATCATTTCTGTCAAAACACAACGTCTGTATTTCCTTTTTCGTGGTTGATATGAGTAAACGATATTGAGTTTGTAAAATAAACTACACACATCATTTTAAACATCATATTTGCAGCAGCATTATTTCAAAACTACAGAGTATTTGATACTTCACATAAATACAACACATTATTTATTTGACATCAGGTAGAAGGTACATCATAATGACTTATCATTCTACACTTTATCGTTATATGGATGTATCATCTTTACATGTTGTACAGCACTGATGCAGTGACCGAGTCAGGGTGGTGACCACAGAGTGTTGAGACCTGGAAATCCTTTGATTGCAGGCGCTCCTGAGAGGTGGTTTGACCCAGGCTACAACACATGCACAACACACACATCTGAATATCTTACTTGGCAAAAAATAAATAAGAAAAACAATCACTTCTGTGCGCACAAGTTCTGCGAATCAAATCATGCGGACCCTTCAAAGAAACAGATCACATAAGAATGAACTGTTTTAAATAAACTGTTGTATAATGTTTATGCGAAATGTAGATTTTTGTTTCCTTGTTGGTCTTGTAACATACCACAGTTTATTCTGTAAGTTACTTTGAAAGTACATCACACGTTTAATAGTTTTTAACATCATCTTCCTTTGAGGGCTTTTTTCTTTTTTGTCTCCTCGCTGAGTTAATTCCTTTCCTGTCACAGCATGTTGGTGGAGCAGCTTCAAATCAACTGACAAACACAGACCACAGACAGGCCGGCGGGAAGTGACTTCCTACCCTCTCTGCTCTCTTTTTCTGAAGCAGCACTTTGCAAATGCTCAGTTTAAACTGATTACATGACGGTCATATAAAAGAACCACTTGGCGATCTGCAACTATTGACAGAGGATTCAACATGCGCCTCGATAGATTCATACACTCGATCGTTTCATGAAGAGTGATCCCGCTTATCAGGAAACTTAATTTCTCTCTAAGATTTTAGCATTTGAAAAAACTTTAAAGTGTTTTATGTGTAAATAACTGCAAATAAAAGTCACACATAGCGAATTTAAATCTAATGAGATGAATTTGTTTCCAACACAGTATAATTCAAATCAGTGTGATTAGTATAATATCTCCGTGCCTCATAACTCTTAGTATAATGTCTTTGTACACTTAGGGATCAGGCCGCTGAATTGAAGACCACACACCACGTCTAAATGGTGTTTACCGACGTCTTCAAATAGTCAAGCTTATTTCCTCATGAATACAATGCAGCACAATCAGAAAGAGACTGCTTCGTAACATTTAATTACGGCACAGTTTCAACCAGGGGCTTACAAATTCTCTTAATGATTTAAATGTGTTTAGATAGCTTGTTTGACAGTTTTTATTTCTGTCACTGCTAACATTTTTTTTGTGGAAGAGTTTTTGTTTTGTGTACATGCAAATGTTTTTGGTTCTTTAAAAACTTTCACAAGCAGGCTTTCCTACCGATATTTACTCTTGACATTGATTCAACCAAATCCCTGTGAATTTCAGTGAGGTCAAGTAAGTGATTGTTTTGTATGACTGCAGCACCTTTGACCTTTACTGTTTACACCTAATCTATCGACCTATTACAAATTAGTTTTCCATAGGTGTAGCTGATCAATTTTATATCATGATCATTCTCGAAGGGATTCATTATCAAGCAAATTGTCGAGATTGTTTTTACTCTTGGTATTAATCACGCTACATTCACAAACCAATAGAATGATTGCCTATTACGTGGCTTTGTTGATTGGACAAATGATATCACATGTCTCTATCAAAGGGTCTCTGTCATGTGTGACACACTTTTATATACAACAATTACATTCGACTATCTTAAAATGAAGCATCTGAGGAAACATGGTGAATAAGTCTTGAAAAAATACAATAAAGGAAGCAAACTTTGAAAAGAGGTGAACAAAATGGTCACCTTTACGAGGATATGGTCCTGTTCAAAGCTGTGGACAAACGATACTGAGATACTTTGAGATACTGATGCATGGTATGATCTGCCAGTGTCTGTAATGCAATACTGTGTTTTAAATAGGGCAGAGTCTAAACTGAACATTTGTAGTATTGTAGTAGTATGTAGTATTTTTTTTAAACAGTTTGAATGTGTGTATAGTATGTAATTAAGATACAGCATTATAGCACTGGAACAGGCCAAAAAGCTTGACTTATTTGGAAATAATTATCTAATGAATAGACTGAATCTCCACACAACTGAGCAAACACTATCAGTAGAGGGAGAACATATGAGTTGAAATACTCATTGAAATCTAAATTCAAGGGTAACATGATTTCAAGGCCAACCTACAAAAGGTAGGTTGATTTCACATCCAGTCTGCCCAGTCAGAGAAACAGGGAAGATGTTGTCATGTAAAACGTGGATGAGCTACAAAAGGTCAAGGAACATGAAGAACAGGCAGAGCAGCAACTCTGGTTTAAGCTTGTTTACCTTTCTTCATTCTCTCTCTTGGACTGAGGACGGACTACAAAATGGAGTGATTCACAAAGTGATGGGGTGGTCCACAGCTTGTTGGTTAGCATGCTAACTCCAGTATATATCTCTGCAAGCAATACATTGATGTCTTTAACGCAATGTCAAAACAACCATCCATCCATCCATCCTAATTTTGAAACAGTTATTGCTTTACATTCTGGTGACAGTTTTATCAATTTTTTTGAATGTTTTAAAGTTTAGTACTTACATATTGCCCCAATAAAGAAATACTATTGCCCCTATTAAATTTCCACCCAAGGATTAGATAATGGTTGACACTCTAGTCTTTAATATGATGCTAGTGCCAGCTACTGGTAGCTTAGCTTAGCAAAGACGGAATAGGGGGAAACAGCTAGCTCTGTCCAAAAGTAAACAAATCCACTGAGCATAACTTTCAAAGCTCATTAATTAAAACATATTTCTTTTCTTGAAATTATATGTAAACTGATTAAAAAAAAAATATATTTTATGGTATGGATATGGTTCTACAGGGGTTTGTATGAAACTGACCATGAAATAGTTCAGCACAGCTCGTTTCCTCATTGAAATAGCCACCTTATTTGAGTTAAATAAACAAGACATAACATATGAATGGGTGAGCTTTAGGGGTGCTAATGTGTCTTTGTGCTAAGCTAATCAGCTAATGATGGTGCTTTTATACTTAACTCTTAAACATGAGAGTGGTATTAAGATTCTCATGTCATGTTTGTGATGTAAGAACATGTCAATGGATCTGACCTTATATATCAGTGTAACTATTTGTCAGTGTCCTACACACCCCAAAGACATTGCATCACTGCTTGTTAGTATCTATTGTATATTTAATTACAGTTATTATTCAGGAACAAGTTTGTGGAGCTTTTGCTTTGGTTTCCCTAAAGGTTAAAATAGTTTACGTGAGAGATCAGTTTGAATTCTGGAGCCTTCAGTTTATGTGCTTGTGTGCGTGCGTGTGTGTATGTGTGTGTTTGTTTGTTTGTTTGTGTGTGTGTGTGTGTGTGTGTGTGTGTGTGTGTGTGTGTGTGTGTGTGTGTGTGTGTGTGTGTGTGTGTGTGTGTGTGTGTTTACAGCTTGGGACTTTCCTTTAAGGATATGTGTTTTGTACACAAGATTCCCATCACATGAAGTTGGTTCTGATTCTGATTCACTGGCCTGTGGCTGGTTTGACTTGCCTGTTGTCCCACGGGAACCACACTGGTGTCCCAGACAAATCCCCCTGCCAACACGCCAGCCTCCAGAGAACTAGGCCGGCTAAAGCCCTACTTCCCCTCCAGCAGCAGAAAAAAATCCAAGCAAAGTAAACAGTAAGCACCTAGTAGTCAACTTCCTTATCCTTGTTAATTATTCAAAATCCCAAAGGAGAGACCGGCCCACAGTTGTCTTCTGAGTCTTTTTTTTCTCATACAGGCACTCACTCAACATAACAGCCCCCCTCTCCTCCAGCCTCCCCTTTCAACTTCAAACCCAGTCATTTCTGCAAGCAGCGCTTTGATTGTACCGAACACCTGTATTTTTCGAGGAGAGACTTCCTTGTGAGCCCCCGCCTCCCATCTTTGATTGTTAAACAGCAGTGGCGCCGTCATTACTGTCTGAGCGACTGATGCCGCCCAGCTTCCCCTCCCATCTTCCACCTCTGCCTTTTAACCGGAACTTTAATTGCTCAGAGAAAATTTGGATTGCTTTATTTTATCTAATTTTCAAAAACCCCTTTTTGTGTGTGTGTGTGTGTGTGAAGGGTTGTAAAACTTTAAATGTGCCTAGGTGGATTCATCAGATGAGGCAGAGATGATCACAGATTTCCTAACAGCTATAAACTGAGCCTCAACCCAGAAAAGTCCTCAGGTTTGTTTTAAGAAGTGGGAACTTTTTTAATGTTCAACATAAAGTTGGTTTTAACCAGATGGACACAGACACCCAACATGTTTTCTATTTCACCAGTAATCCTCCTGGAAGACAGACAGACAGACAGACAGAGACTTACACACACACACACCTTTGCGGCAGTAATACTATGCTTTATTAGACAGCCTCTCCTGCCATCCTGTCTCCCCCCTCAGATTAATATCCCCTGGGCTTCTCACCAGCTGTTTCCGTCCCTTAACACCCCTCATCTTCCTCCGGCCAGCCCTCCACTTCACATGGCAGGGCTTACAAACTGGGCCACAGCGCCTGAGTGGCTTTAGGAGAGGCTCTTGGCTTAGTGTGTGTGTGTGTGAGAGAGCTGAATGGCAGATGTCTGGTCCACAAATCTTGAACTATTTCATGATGCTGAGTCACCGTGTTGATAAGTTGATGAAATATTTGAACTTGGGTGGTTTACAATACCTTATTTGAAGAAAAACGAAACCAGACATATTGTACATACTTTTATACTCAGGATTAGATTTTTTTAAAATATTTTTTGGCTAATGCTGCTGTCATTTCAGCTACCCTGTTACTGATGTTGAATATCAAACAAAGTTCTTTTAGGAGAAGAATCTGTCAATCAGATTTTTCATCACTTTAACGTTCAGTGCAACGGTTTCTAATGCATATTATTGTTTTTCACTGTGTTCAGTTTCACTCTGAGCTTGTTTCTCTGCTTGTGAATGTGAATGTGTTTGTGTGTGCGTACTGTATATGTGTGCAAGGTCTCTCTTGGGTGTGTCAGCCTTTGGCTCAGGTGGGTGTTTACTTCTCTAGGTGTTTTTACTGTTTGTGTGTAAGGGCAGACAGGATGTGCGATGCTTGTCAGCACACTCCAGGAGATGAAAGGACGGAGAGGGTGTGGAAGTAGCCAAGTGCTGTTCAGGTAACAGGTTGTCTTCTCAGAAATCTCTCAAGAATTTAGTTGTGTTACCATCAGGAGACCTTGTGAGCCACGAGGGAACAGCATTCACCACCAGGCCGCTTCAAAACATAACTCAGCACCTTCCACAAATCTGGACATAAGTGAGCACTGATAGGGTCCAGGTGCTCAATCTCAAAACACAGCCATTAGTCAAACTTTCGGAGCAGCTAGGTTGGTGCTCCTTGTTTCCTGTGTGCTCAGATGTGCGTGTGACCTGTTATTAGACTACCTACATTTAATTTATTGCATCACCAAAACTTTACAAAGACAACATGAGTCAGTTTTAAGAATGGGGCCTACTGACATGCATAATAATGAGCAATAGTTGTTGACACGACAGCACTGGTTTGGAGGACGGAAATTACTTACTTAGAATGTTGTCACTCACTGCGATGCAGCTGGGCAGGTTTTAGAACCTACGTCGACCATATCCATGACAATCTATTCATATCACAGGCAAGTTATTAGTTTCACTCCATTATGTTAATTTACTGCTCTGTCTATGCAATGTTTTGTGTAAAAAAAATGTTGACCCCAAAAGAAGACAAAATATTTTCTTTTGGAGTCGAAATATGCATTTATCAGGAGTTGTGTTCAAAAGTCCACCAGCTGGTTTGCTAAATTTGACTTTTACTGCTGGGTGGGTACGATGTGTTCTTGGAAAACAGCTGCATGGTGCTTCCTGTCACTTCTTGGCAATGTCTTTCACATGTACGTATTTGATCCATTGTTGATATAAAAATTACCGGTGTGTCAACTTTTCAGTTTCTTGTCACTGTTCGAAGCTTTGATTTGCTCAAATGGGCAAACAACCAGCAGTGGGTTCTAGAGTCCTTGAACCATTTATTTTTGTATTATTATAAAGGAACCACAGTACTATAAAGTTGATACATGAGTGGGCAATAATAATAATAATAAGAAGAAGAAGAAGAAGAAGAAGAAGAAGAAGAAGAAGAATAGTTATAATTTGGGGGGAGTTGACCCCTCCCTCCCCATTTTTCCCTTTTTAAATACTGCCCTCGTCTAAAAGTGGCTGAGAGTCCCTTCGATTCAGCTGCCCCAACACCCTGCAGCTGACAGTTGGAGGGTGAGCCCCCTCATCTTTTAAGAAATGAAATCTACAGCAATATGACCACAGACCTGACTGAGCTGTTTTCAGATGTATTTTCTACTGAAGAAATCGTTCAGATTAAAACTGTTATTTTCCAGATTAACTTCTGGAAATGACATATTAACCCACTACAAATACTATTTTCGATGCTGTGAGCACTACAAAAAAAAAGATTAATTCCCACTGTTGCTCAAGGCAGAAAACTGAGAGACAGATATCTCAAATCCTGGACAAATAAAGCCAAACCTATCAGCATGGCTACCCCACCAGAGTTGATTTAGGAATATTTTGATATTTATTGCTATCTGGTTAAATCAACCATTTCAAATGTTGGATTTTTGTGGACACAAAGAGCAGGTGGAAGGTGTTGGGAAGTTGGTGTCTGTCTGGAAGGACTGAGCCCACAGACAGGACATTTCAGCGACATAATTCAGTGAAAGACCAGTAATGGGAGACACCCACTCGATAAACCCACTGACAAACAAGAATTCACCCAACTTTAATTACACTGATTAGCCAACATGTGATCCAGAGTGCTGGCAAAATGCAGTGGTGTGCAGTGTGGTTTTCACTGTGCCATAAACTGTGTCCCTCTCAGACTACAAAATAATGAACACCTCTTAAAAACATATTTCTTTGCTGCTTTTACATTTTTGTCTTTGAGATCAATGAACAGCAGAGACACAGACATTCTGATTCATAAGCGATGTCTCAATTCTTGGTTTCATCCTTTGGAGGCCGCATTTGAAGGTCGATTGCGTCACAGCGGTGTGACGAGACTGTCCCATTTCGAAGGCTCCTGCAATTGCAGTCAACAAATGCGTCCTTCCGTCCCCAAGCAATAAGCAAGATCCAACCGTTGGATACTTTTCGGGCCAACATATCCGCACTGGTGACGAATCTAACAAGCTAGCTATCTTGGCGGCAGAGCTGCAATTAGTGCAGCTGCTCAAAACAGCTAATGATGCAATGGTAAGCGCAGGACAAGCCTATGAGGCAATTACAAAATCCTTCATTGACCGGACCATCTCCTTTTGGTTTGGCCTCCACAGTTTTGGCCTTTTTTTGGCCTTTGTGGACCACGTAGGCCGTGTCCTTTGAAGGAGACGGCTCCTAAATTGTTATTCCCTGCTAAACCCTGATGACATGCATGAGCAGGGTTACTTATAAAACTTATGAAAGCTCCTTCCAAAGCAACACAACACATGCTAGTACAGTTTTACAGTCGTACATTACTAGTAAACTGAATTTAAAAAAGGTTTTAACTCTGGCAATTGAACATGTAAACTTGTTTACTTAAATGAATCCCAGGTAAGAGGTTTGTCCCACACATTCAAAGCAACATTATGGACACTGGCTTGTAATAGGGAGAAAGTAGCCTCTTTCATTCATTTTCATGTTTATGCATTTTATGCTCATTTTAAGTGAGCATTGGTGAGATCTCTCTCTCATGATAATACCGATACCAAATGACAGTCAGTGTCTTAGACTGCCAGAATACTGCCTTCTGATTTCCAGAATAAAGCCAAACGCATTTCTAACATCCCAACCCTACTTTGTAATGTGCCTTGAGACTTGAGTTATTATTGGGTGCTAAACACATACTGAACTGAAACTGAATTGATTTTTATCACTTAAACATACTTAGAAATAATTAAAAACAACATTCATCTCCTTAATTCCAAACACAGTTTGACATGTTTGTTACAGTGACAGCACCTCTAGTTCAGGAAGCTGGGGATCAAGAGGAATATCCACCATTCTGCTGTTTCATTCAGTGAGTGAGAGACTCCATGGTCGGAGCTCCATTCAAACCATAGTTATACTTTCATTTCTGAACATGAAATCTGTTTGAATGTTTGGACTCTGAGCTTACTAGAATTACTGATTAATGAAGTGACCACCCGAGGCTTCAGAGGCCACTGAGCAAAAAGTGCTGATTTAAGTAACACAGACATGAACTCATGAGTTCAAGTGAAGCTGAGGTCCAGCAAAAATGGTGAAACAAATATTTTGCATTTAGTTATTACCTCTGCCAAGGTGGTTATGTTTTTGCCTCTGTCAATTTATTGGTTGGCTGGTTGGTTTGTTTGTTTGTCAGCAGGATTATGCAAAATCTACAGAACGGTTTCCCACTAAACTCGGTGGAAGCATGGGACACGGGCCAAGAAAAAACTTTTTTTGTGCAGATCCAGGGACAGATCCAGGATTTTTTCCCATCACATTCTTTAACATGCATGGTACTTGTTGAGAAAAATTAGGGATATTTAGGGAACTTATATTTAGACTGTGTGCAATTTGGTGCAGCTTGATTGACTTTAAAGGGATGGTTCACCACAAAATGAAAATTGCTTCATTATTTACTCAGCACTATGCCAATGGAGGGGTGGATGAAGTGTTTGAGTCCACAAACACAACAGCTCAGCAGCCAAATCCAATACAATTGAAGTATTGGTCCGCTGTGATCTACGCGCGAACACGGCTCCAGAGAAGGATACCAGGGGACATTTAGGCTAAAACACGGTGTAAAAGACGCTGTTTCAAGTCAAATTTGAATGCCGGGGCTTACGGACACTTGGATGACACCACACGAGCACTATGGAGGCATGCTGGGTTATTTCAGTTTTTTTGTAAACGTTTGATGAAGTGGTCACCATTTACTTCTATTGTATTGGATTTGGCTGCAACACTGTTTACCCCTGAAACTCCAAAAGTGCTTTGTGGACTCAAACACTTCACCAACCCCTCCATCAGCATTGTGGTGAGTAGATAATAAATACATTTTCATTTTTGGTGAACTATCCCTTTATGGGGACTGTTGGGTGATATGAGCTCCGCTGAGTGCCGTTCTAGTTCCTACATGCAGAAAGGGGAACTCTGCTGAGGGCAGACATAATGACTTTAAATTGCGCAGGATTATAAAAACTTCCCGGGTGTAGCAGAGAGTCCCTTGAACTTGGGTGCAGTGCTAAGCCTGATAATCAGCTATTGAGTGGTGTTGCTGTCCTGACCGACACACAGACTCATGATGAGGAGCTACCTCATGGCTCGGCTGCGCTGTGGCTTTCCTCCCAGGTGTGGGGTGGACGCAGTGAGACGGTGAGCTGTGCTTGTGGCCAGACGAGACGAGACCTTTAAGTACAGACCTTTGGATCTCTCCGTCACGTGACTCTATCTCCAACCTGCCTGCTCCCCGCCGGCCGTCCGCTCCCACCACTGACAATAAGAAGGTAAACATTTTCTACAGCAACACACGCGCACGCACACACACACACACACACACACACACACACTAGCTGTAGATGACACACTAATATCCCGCAACTTCACCCCGTCGCCCAGTCCCCGGTGAAAGGCGACATGACGCGCGGGGAAAGAGGCGTCGCTGCTCCGGGCAGAGACGGGCGGTGACAGCGGGGATCACACCGCTCACCCGGGCCTCGTCTCCGGCATGAGCCTTCTCACGCCGAGCTCCACCACGGGAACCATCTCTGTATAGGCGCACAGACGAGGGCGACATTATTTCCGGGCTGAAAGCGATTTTGTGGTCGCAAAACGCGAGACGAGAGCGTTAAAGGAGCAACGTGGCGGTGGGATTTGTGGAGATTACAGTGGGTGAAGCGCTGCCTCCTAATCCCAGTGTGGAAGGGATGGCTGCAGCTGACTCTCTGCTAAGAGCCGGGTGGGGAATGGAAGGAGACTCTTCCTCTTCACTCCACACATGCACATTGTGGTCTGAAAGGGTGGAGGCTCACACACTGGATGTCAAACACACTGTCAGACAGATTAGTTGGAAGTCAGAGGCCTAATATGAGCTAGTTAGTTGGTTGAATTAGTGCTTATTTTACGTCCCATTAGTTTTAACTAGAGCTTTTTATAAACAGTCTAAGGTGCATATTGAAGTTAGAGAACTTTGTGTTCATTCTACCTGGTTTATCTGCAGTGAAGATTTTATTTAGAAAAAATAATGAAACTGAATTTGCCTTATAACTGTTCACATGTGTGGCTTGTACATGAGTTCGGATGAATAACTTAACTGGTGTTATTTTGTCATACATTGTATGTCGACTATTTTAGAGGTCTGTATCCAAGTGCACAACTTTTCAAAATAAAAGCTCTTTAATTCAGCTCGATATAAAGCATGGCAGCAACTAAACTAACGTGATATTACTTCATAGACCAATTTCCAAAGAGGAAATTGTCATGTGTCATGACAGAGATCAGCATCCGTCTCACCCGAAATTGTCTGCGTCAAACTGATATGGTGAAATAAAAATATTCCAAATATATGAAATTATATTGTGGTGATTTTGACCTGTGGTGTCACCAAGTTGTGTACCACTGCTGTAGTTTATCTGAGGATAAAGAAAAACACATGTTTAACTATGTCCACTGACATACGGCTCACTGCCCCGACCCCACATATTAATATTAAAAGGATCAGATGTCTGAATCGTACTAAATTTGACACTGATCTTCCCTGGGCTATTATAAATACACATGCCTAGTGTGAAGCTGATAAGTGGAAGGGTTCGTAACATGCATTCCATATACAGACAGATAGAAAGACAAACAGACATTTGTGGAATTAGTAGGTAGATTCCTGTCCCCAGAGCCAGTGAGACCTCTGAGTGTTCACCCACTTAACTTGTATCTTTTACTGTTTCTCTGTTGCAGGATGGCAGAGGCTCCCATGTCATGTGATTGTTTTGTTTCCTTGCCCCCTGGTTCTCTGGATGACCATGTGGTTTTTGGGAAGAACTCGGACCGTCCTCGAGATGAGGTGCAGGAGGTGGCCCACTACCCTGCAACATCTCACCCTCCAGGCTCCATGCTGGAGGTAAACGACCCTGGACCGCCACTGACTGTCCCGCAACACCACCACTGCTGCCTCTGCGGCTCATGCATAATTTCCCCTGACACCTACACTGCAAACTTCAAATGATTTAAGACATAAAAAGATTTTAATTATATATCAGCTGAGAGCATTAATGCATCGGTATTCAAAATGTCTGAGACTAGTTGAAAGCGGAACATCATGTAGAAATATCCTGTTTAAGTAACTTAAATCACTGATGAAATTTGTTCTTATTTTCTGCCTCTGTCTTCTAAATGAGTCTTTTAGCTCAGTAGAACTAATGAGATCAGAGTCACTGAGCTTCACATAATCTGGGAAAGTTATACAGTTTGTCACCCAGTGCTGGTATGCCCCCTTTTTCCCAGTTAAAAAGGTTTTTGGGTTTATCCTCACTCTAGTTGAGGGTTAAGGGCAGAGGATGTCACGCCTTGCTAAGCGCTGTGAGGCAAATTATGATTTGTGAATATAGGCTATACAAATACAATTATAATAGATTGATTGTTATTTTACACACTGTACACAGTCGCCTACCTGCAACTCTTTAAATATTTGTACTTAAATACAATTATTTTCCTTCCTCTGCTTTGTTTTCTGAACGTAACTAATGAATACTCTTCTCTACACATAGTTGTGTTAAAATGCATTTGATTTTATCAGCCATGCCCTACCTTGCCTGCTGCAGGTCGTGCACATGACTCTGAAACCATCTGTGAACTCTAATATGACTTTAGTATAATGAAAAGCATTCTTCTCTCAGTCCCCCTGTATCTGATGTTTGTTTGTTTTTTACCTGCAGTGCACATACATCCAGATCCCTCAGGTAGAGCAGACTCACGCTGTCGTCCTTAGTAAACCTGCTTGGATGTGGGGCGCAGAAATGGGAGCCAATGACCAGGGAGTCTGTATTGGGAATGAGGCAGTCTGGACCCGAGAGCCCATCTCCCCCGGAGAGGCCCTGCTGGGTATGGACCTGGTCCGGTGAGCACCAGACATCTTTTACTATTGTAGTTATTCAAAAAACGATATATGGCTCATAAGCAGCTTCAATTTTAGCAATAAAGAAAAATACAGTTTGGATGATGTAAATTCAGGGGAAGTATGAATTTGAGCTTTTAACAAAAGGGTGTGTGAATTGTCACAAGCATGTTATGACAGGTAGTGAGTACTGGAACTGTAGCACTTATCTCTTCATCTCTGTGTATAAAACTAATCATCCAGTGTAAACAATGTGTAAACATCGCCAAGCAACTCAACCGATCTCTTGTTTCTATCTAATACATAAAAAACATTAAAATATTTTGCCGTTAGTACGTTTTTAACCTTTGTAACAACATAACTGATGATTCACAAAGAGGAATCCCTAGTGTTACATCTTGAAGTACCCCGGCATGACTTTTGATTATCAGACTGGGGCTGGAGCGTGGTGACAGTGCCTGGGCAGCGCTGACCGTCATCACAGGCCTACTGGAGCAGCATGGCCAGGGGGGACAGTGCAGGGAGGATCCTCAACCCTTCTGCTACCACAACACCTTCCTTCTGGTGGACCGCAACGAGGCCTGGGTCTTAGAAACTGCTGGGAAGCTGTGGGTGGCACAGAAGGTCCGAGGTGAGGATGGAGGGTACCTGTGTAATCTAGACAACACATTTTTGTATATGTGCTGATCTGTTTATTTACTTGTATAGTACTGAGAGCAGAACCAAAATATCTTTACAGTTTAAAAACCTTTAGCCTGTTGTTTAATACATGGCTTGTAAAAACCTCAGATATGTTGCCTCCTCACACTGAACACATTTGAGCGTTCTGTTTTTGTGTGTGTTTATGTGCGTCATCAAAAGAAATATTTTGTTTGTGCAGATTAGAGATCAGTTGTTACTTGTTAACGGATTGTGTGTGCGTGTGTGAACATGTGTCTTAAGTAATTTCTGCAGGTAAAACATCTAAGAGGTTGAGGTTAATGGTAAATAATGAGGTCTAATCTAAACACAGTATCTAGCTGGGCTGTGTGTTGTTTGATGTTTATACTGTGTGTGCAGCATCATCTCCTGCTGTTGAGTCAACTTTAGTTATAAAGCTCAGGTTCACACAATTGTCTGAAAGGGCTTTATGAACCTTTACAGCACATGACAGCTTTTTCCCATTTTCTAAATGATCAACATTTTATGAAAACCTGCAAAACCACATACTACAAAGAAGCAAGGACAAAAGATAACAGAAGATTATACAAAAAGAGCTGAAACACTGACTGACAGCTCAAGGGTAACAAACATCTTCAGATTGACTTTGAATGGGGTGATTTATTATTGTCACAAGACAAGACTCACTGTCAGTTGTTGAAAATAGTTCTCAGTAAATTTGCTATTTACAAATCTTTGACACACATTTTCTAAAAACTACAGTTCCCACTTTTAGAGTCTTGTAGGGTCTACGTGGGAGGAAGCCAGAGAACCAGGACAAAACCCACACAAACAAGGGTAGAACATGCAAACTCCACAATTAGAGACTCCAGCCAAATTGGGATTCAAGGCGGGACCCTTGTAGATCTTCCTGAGGTTTTAATATTTTCATTATAGAATTTTTGGGGAAGTCTAAGGACACAGGGTGACGTATACTGTGCCGACCGTTCAGCCCCTTGAGGTTAATTTGTGATGTATGATAAATTGTTATTCAGTTAATGTTGACTTGAGACTTGTACCTGCTTTACAAAACCAAAGTTGGGTTGTGACAAAGCGTCATCACTTACTAACAGCCCCCTGCTCCTTTCAGAGGGTGTCAAGAACATCTCCAACCAGCTGACCATTGGGGATGAGATCAATGCAGAGCATCCAGAGCTGCGGAGCATGGCGCAAGCTCAGGGCTGGTGGGACGGCGAGAGGGAGTTCAACTTCTCTCAGGTGTTCAACCCTGAGAACCCACCTGCTCGGATGGAGCTGGCCAAACAGCGTTATAAGGGAGGCACAGAGCTGCTCCAGCAGCATGATGGTGAGAGTGGTCCACTACTACGGAAATCCCAGGATGTCCAAAGGCATTCTAGGCAATGTTTTTGGGTTGTCTGTCCTTCTGTACGTACGTCTGGTTACGGTGGACTCATGAAGTATGTTTATGTTTTTCTTGAACATAATATCTTAAGATCTGCTTGAGGGAATGTCAAGTGTGGTACAAACTTTCACTTGGACTCAAAGATGTAATGATTCGATTTTGGTGCCTGGAGGTCAAAGGCCAAGGTCAGAGTGACCTCACGTTCCTGTGAATGTGATATATTAGGACTGCCCTTAGGGAATTTCATTGCATCTGGCACAATTCAATTTGACTCATGGAACTGATTAGAATTTGGTGGTAAAAGGTCAAGGTCATGGTTGCCTCAAAAAACATGTTTTTAGCCTCTTGAGTGTGATATCTTAAGACTGCCCGAGGGAATTTCTTTTGATCAGTTGTCACTTGGACTCAAAGATGAAGTGATTACATTTCAGTGGTCAAAGGTCACAGTGACCTTATATGAATCTTTAATACACTGTGTTACGGTGACTGTAAACGGTCAGTGCGGCTTATTATTTGCATGACTTCCACTTCCACTGTCATAATCAGAAAACGTTGTAAATTTGATGTTTCAGACTTTTAATTGAAATGTTAAGTTATCCACTCTGTGTCATTTCTGGTGTCAGGCTCAGTGACAGCAGAGGTGATGATGTCCATTCTGAGGGACAAGCCCAGTGGCATCTGCATGGACTCTGGAGGTTTCTGCACCACAGGCAGCATGGTGTCTGTTCTGCCCAGAGACTCCAGCCTACCCTGCATCCACTTCTTCACTGCCACCCCAGACCCCTCCAGGTTTGTCACTGACTAACCTAAGAATTCCTCTAGACCGTAAAAAAAACTATAATGACCTGCATCACAATTTATTTTTATTCACACATTGTACTTTATCTGGAAAATCACACTATAACTGGACGAGGCCTCCTTTTACTCTCAAATAAGCCTCAGTTCTTCATTGCATGGAAAGATGTTGGAAACATTCCTCCTGTGACATTCTGGTCATTGTTGACGTGACTGCGTGACAGATTTTGTGCAGATTAGTCTGCTGCACATTTAAGCTGTCAACCTCCTGTTCTACCACCTCCCAAAGGTGTTCAGTTAGATCAGACCAGGTGACTAGAGGGGACACTGAAGTCACTGAACTAGTTTTCATGTTCATAAAACCAGCTAGAGGCACTTTGTGACATGATCATTTACTGTTATTAGGTTTACAAAGTGTGCCAAGTAAACATTCCTTGCACCATTATCCCACAACCACCACCCTAGACTGTTCAACACGGCAGATTGACATCATGGATCTTTACACTAAAATCCATTTTCCAGTTCTGGTCATTTCAGATCAAGGTGGGGCGTGTGGTTCATTTGGATGCTTTTCTATTATCCACAGTTGTACAGAGTGGTTGTCTGATTTAAATCAGCTCCAACAGGTCTGACCAGTCTCATCAACAGTGCGTTTCCGACTACTGAAGTGCCACTCGCTGTATGTTTTTTTGTGTTTTAAAACCATTCTAAATTTAGAGATTGTTGTGTGTGAAAATCTCAGGAGAGGTTTCAGAAATACTCAAACCAACCAACCAACCACCAACAATCATGTCAAGGGTGATAACTGAAGCCCCTCACCAAAAATTGGCCGATTTGATAATTCTATGAATAAGCAGTTGCTCCTATTTAAGTACTTAAGTGTTGTACCTTTGTGGCATCAGAAACAAAGCTGTTAGCTTGAGCAGAAATAGTTAATCAAATAGACAATGAAAGGTCGAGACAAAACTTTGATTAATGGCTTTTATAAAGATTGAATGGTTGTTGCAAAGATGTAAAACACATGTTAACAGAATACTGCAAAAACATTTATTTAAAACACATCAGAAATATCGTTTACGAATCATGATGTATCCATATGTTATGAAAGTGTTTAAAACCTAATATTCTTTCCCACTTCATCTCCGTTTTTCTCACATTCTGTCTTTTGGGTGGATTTTCTTAGTCTTTCGTTTCTCTCTTTCCTGTTCCTTTCCCTGTTAACCGACCCCACCTGCACCCTACTAGGTCTATATTCAAGCCTTTTATCTTCTCGGACTGTTCTGCTCCAGTGCCGAGGGTGGTCTCCCCACAGTTCGGCCCAGACGACCCTGTCAGGAAGCAGCCACGCTTTCAGAGCCAGGTAGACCGCAGACATGACCTGTACAAGGCTCACCAGGTGGCGCTCAACAACATGGAGACCAATCCGGTGGGTATGATTCACAATCTACTGTAGGTCAACGATTGTCCAGTGCAGACCCTCGGGAAGCTTGACAACCACATTCATTTCATATAAACTCAAAGCAGAATCTTTCTCTTACCGAGGAGTGGAACTTGTTCAGTTGTTGTTGATAGATTACAACAAAATGGCAGAGCACAGGAGGGCCACTCCCAGCAGTGGACAGGACCTCACAGTTAGAGCAGACAAGACACACAGCCTCATGAGTGTAGACTAAACATAAACACACTACAAGTACACATTCAAAACCAAAGAGCAGGGTTTAAATCACAACTACACTGCAACCAAACACCAACAGGAGAATACTGGCAAGTCAGTGCTTCACAACAGCTGACAATCCTGTTTTAGAATGACTTGTGTGTTTTGTCAGCTCAAGGCTGGACAAAGAGACCACACATGAGTTTTAACTAAAAATAAATTAATCTTAAATAATTGAAAAGGAAGTTTAAATGTAGAAATCAGACTACAACCAAAAAACAACAACAAATGCTGTGGAAATCATGCTGAAATCATGTGGGGGTGAAATTCTGACTGAATGCCACTAGCTGATAAACCCAGACCTGGGGCCTCATTTATAACTGTTGCATACGCATCTGTCAGACCCCATTTTGTGCGTACGCCACTTCTCACGCAAACGTTGGGATCTATAAAAACAAACTTGACAGTGTGCGCACTTGTATGCAAACTCAAACCCATGCGTACGAACATTTTGGAGTAAGGAAAGTGGCGAGGCAGATGTGAGGAGGTGAACTGAAGCCAGATTATTGATCCACTTCATAATCCACATTAAAAGACAACAGCGTTATTTGTGCTCGTGCAACATAACTGTTCCATAAGAACCTTCAATTGAAAAAGATATTAAACAACTTAGAGCAAAGTATGGTAGCATAGCATAAAAACGAAACAAATTAATAGTTTTTATAATATCTTCTATAAATGTGCCTGTTTCACCAAGTACAACTTAAGTTTTCATATTATTTGTGTGTGCGTGTGTGTAAAACCGCTGCAATGAACATGTTTGTGCTGACCAGGCGCATAGAGCACACAGAGCGGCTGGAGAACTCTTACAAGAAATGAATAAACTGTGTTCACCTTTAAACTTCAATTTCCAAATGATGTCCCAGAGTGGAGGTTAAGATCCCACTTATGTGTGAAGTAATCGGTCCAATTGCTGTAAACTTAAATACTGCGGTGACACTCGTGCGTAATGCTGTGTGATGGATGCACTGGCACTGATAGAGGAGTGCGCGTATAGAAGGATTTGTAGAAACGAGTGTTTAGCGACTATAATGATGACTGACTCATCAGCTGATACAGATTCCAGAGAGCTGTGATCTTGGTTCTTTGTTTTGAACTGAGTCCAGTATTTCACAGACCGATTCAACGGTACAAACACAAGTACTCACCACTCTGGGATAATTAGCTGAAAGGTCTGTGTGTGATACAGTTAACACTGCATAATTGTTACTGTTCTTCTTAAAGCCCCTTTCGGGAATAAAGTGTTTCTGTTAAATTTTATAGATTAAAAACATTGCAGCTGTCTTTGAATTTCATAATCCTGTACATTTGGTTGATTAAAATACGTACAGGACATAAAAAAGATCCTGTGTTATTTCAGGCACTGTCCTCTCTGTTGTATTCACTCTCACTCACTGCATTAACCACAACAGCACGTTACCACTCAGTGCATTTCCTTTTATGAATGACATCACTGATGTGGCCACCAAACAATCTGTCTTTCTTCACCTCCACCTCACTCACAAGCTCCTCGATGTCAGTGTTAAAAGGTTGAGCTATCCTCTCCTTGCTTGATGCCATGATTCTCCATAAAAACCGATTGGTCAGCAGGTTAATTTAATATTCATGAGGTGCTCTGCATTGACCATTTATGGTTGAATGTGGGTGTGTAGGGGGCGGACTTTGAGGCAGATCAACGTACGCACGTTTCCTGTTGGGTTGAAACATTGCCTTCAGGTGTGTGCGGGCATGGTTTTATAAATGGGAATGTTTTTTGCGTACGCCATTTTCCGCCTTCCCTTTATATATCACATTCCAAATTGAAACATGCGTACGTGAATCTGCCACAAAGTCCCCCCTCTACACGCGTACATTCAACCATAAATGGTCAATGCAAAGCACTGCATGAATATTAAATTAACCTGCTGACCAATGGGTTTCTCTGGTGAGTCACGGCATCAAGCAATGAGAAGAAGAAGCGAAACTCTCTGACCCCGACATTGAAATGTTTGTTAGTGAGGTGGAGGTGAAGAAAGACAGATTGTTTGGTGGCCACAGCAGTGATGTCACTAATACAGAAAATACACAGATACACTGCTGCTGTTGTGGATAATACAGTGAGTGAGAGTGAGTACGATAGAAAGAACGTTGCTTGAAATAAAAAAAAATCCAATTCAGAGGTGGAGGCAAAAAAAGAATCGCTTCACACTGTGGGATTGTGAGGTAACTTGTTGCATCGCCTGTACGTATTGTAATCATCCAAAATGGCAGGATTATTAAATTCAGAGACAGCTGTGATATATACAATTTTACAGAATTGTATTGTTATTTAATGATTAAAAGAGGCTCTACACAGAAAGGTAAATATTAAACAGTGTTAATCATACCACAAAGTGCACTAGCTATGAAAATACTACGGTCAGTGGATTACTATGTAGTTTATTTAGGGTACTGTATATAATCAAATTGTAACAAAACAAGTGGCTGCTGTTTAGAGCAGCCAGACTGTGTATTAACCCAGATTAGCTTGTAGAGGAAATGGAGGTGTGTGTATCATTACATCTACGTCCCTCACTACAGTCATCACGTTGAATTAGACTAAGGTTGGGTTCTTTTACATGTACATTGATATTACATTGAAATAATATTCCATACAAGGGCATTACCATAAATTGGTTTGAGCAAATACAAGTGTTACACAGTTTGACATCTCTGTGTCTGTCTTTTTCTCTCTGCACAGGACGAGGGCTCAGCTGTGTATGAGATTCTCAGGGACCTGGAGTCACAGTGTCTCAGTGAGATTTCAGCCATGCTCAGTGGAGACATACCAGCAGAAGAACTGGGGGACTTATTTTTCGATTGCGTGGACACAGAGATTAAGTTCTACCAGTGAGGAGGTAGGAGGCTTGGAGACTTGTACAGTGGGAACGTGGTTACAGTGATCACGTTTGTCTGGGCCAAATTGATCACTATAAGCCGTTGATTACTATAACCGAATTGCGTAGCTTCTGTATGATAGTCCCTGAGGGAAAGGTAACAGCTGTTTTTAAGATAGGGGCGATATATCACATTGCCAACTCGCACTCTCTCTCTCTGTCTTGTGCGGACTCGCAGAGACACACACACACACTGACACCAACTCAGCTGACGTCTCTGACCCGCCACAGTTTAAACGTTGATATGTTTGAAATGACGCCGCAATATCATCACCGATCACCACATAATGATTGATCCTTTTCTTAAATGAGTATAATATTTCTTCATAGCTGCGGGCATTCATTCATTAATTCAGCACGTCCTGATTCTAATATCTCTCTCTCTCTCTCTCTCTCTCTCTCTCTCTCTCTCTCTCTCTCTCTCTCTCTCTCTCTCTCTCGTGCGCTGACACAGACACAGGCATGCGTACACACAAACAGTGTCATCGGACACAAGTGTAAACTCAGACTAGGTAAAAACATTTAAAAATAGACAATTCATTCTAACCGTCTGCCAGTGTATTTCTGGCACAGTTGAAGATTTAAGCACATATAACAGACACAACATAGGTAGTCTTTGAGATCATTAGTGAGTAATTTGCTAATGTTTTAATTAAACTTCTCGATCTCCACATGCTGAGAGATAGATATCCCTGTGTGGAAGTGAGAGTGTCTCCAGTGAAGTGAAGTCAGCGTCTAACGTGTGCTGTGTCAACCTGTCCTCTCTTACAGTGCCCTCAGGTGGACATCTCGCACACTCGCTGAGGAGAAGGCCCTGGGATCGTCAAAAACTCTTGTGTTCCTTGTCTTCGATTGGCCTCAGCCTCACTCACACAACACACATGCCTGACACCATTCCATCATTAACACAGACTAAATGTCTCATGTGATTGGAGCATATTTATCAGCTGTATCACCCAGGGAGCAATGACTGCACCTCATTAGTGAGTATAATGATGTAGATTTCACAGGCGCATATGTAGAGCTGTGTGACGTTGTACACATACTGTAAGATTTAAGATTCTGTTTGTCGCTGCAGATGATGGGGCTGTCATTTGTTTAATGGCTTCCTGTTGGGAAAGATCTAATAAAAGAATGTGCATAGTCTGCTCTGAGTGTGTTGTGAGCTTTCTGACCACACTGGTGAAATGTGACTGTAGCTACTGGTTATTTTAGTTGTGCATCTGCATTAAGCTTTGGTAAACTTGTAAATTCATCTTTTTCTAACTGTGTTCTGTCTAGACTTCCCGATCAATGCCAGTGAAGTACAATCAAATCAATCAAACAAATTTTGTTTACAAATCACAATTTGCCTCATTGGGCATAAGAAGTGAAGAAGACAACCTGTAGTTGCCTTCAACTTTGTCTGATCGCTCTTTCAGTTTAGTAGGATACACTGCAGAGCTGTTTCCTCTTATATGATGTCATGCTTGTTAAATAAGGATTATTTCACTGTAGCATAGCACCATTGAAATGGTTGCTGGTTAACGTAGTATTTATGGGTCCCTTACTTACTGTTTCATACTTCAGTTGTTTTCAGAAAAGAATGTAAATGCAGACAACAGAGAGTAACTGACTGTGAGTGTAGTTAAGTCACAGATGGTGGTTAAGAAGAAAACTCTATCTCTACACTTACTTGTGGTTGTTCATTTTAAACATCAATATAGCTGATCACACAGCCCAGCTGTTATCTCTGACCCGGGTTTATGTTGATTTTGTCAGACCAGATCAGGCATGCAGTCTGTCCTGCTTCAGTTGACAGTGATGTGCAGTTTCATTGGTTGTTACCTCCTAAGAGGCAGAGAAAAAGAGATTTATCTCTGAACTCTTGAGCTGCAGTCAAATATTTAAAACAATCTTCTTTACTATTACTTGACCCCGATGGAAAACATCATAAGGTCAAGGAAAGATGTGAAGGAGAAGCCTTGACGAGATAGGAAAGGATAACCGTAGTGCGAAGAAAAAACTACAGTTACACTCAGCATTTAGTTTAAAACCAACTTTAAAACCAACTTTATGTATAACAGAAGATGTATGCAGACTATACAGTTTATGCTACAATGACAAACTCTGCTGTCCACCTACAGTTCAAGAAAAGTTTTCGTCCAAAACAGAATCAAGTGTCCCAGTAAAAGATGTTTTCAGATTAAAGGGAACATTACGCCATCAGTTACTTACAGGAAGCAACACAAAATAAACATTGAAAATAAACAACATGACTGACTTGGTGAAATAATATAATAACATGAGGAATATAAAAGTAGAGAAAGTTGAGCCATCAAAATTATAATTGAATCAAAATATAAGCAAGGGACCTACCCTAAAGTTTCCTTTAGGTTGTTTATATGGTTGTAAATGGTTATATATATTTGTTAAGTGGAGTTTTTTGTGCAATCCACAATTGGGGGGGATTAAAATGATGATTTCTATTTATTTCTGATGATGATATGATATTGGGAATTATAAGTTCAATTCGCTTGTTTTCTCTGGGACTACTGACTAGGCAGATGTGACTGAGAAGAAATCAGGAGCCCAGACGATCATGTGAGACCTGAACAGCTGTATTTTTTTTTATATATATACGTGGGTCTGCATTTTGAATGTCATTATTAAATGATGGTCCTGTGTTTCCTATGCGGAAGGAAATAAGATAGGAAGAATTTAACCCTCCTGTTCTTTTCATTTAGAGAATTCGAACATCTTATCTTATTATGGCAGCTGCTGAAATACTTCTGGGTCATTTCACTCACCACTGGACCGCACCCCTGGCCCGAACATTGTACCTGCTAAAGTGTTGTTTGAAAATCACTGGTAGTTTCAGAGTGAGGGTAAGGAGGGGGAGCCTAATTAATTATATGAGTGCGAGAGCACAGGAGGTGGGTGTGAGAGATTTGTTGATGGGCCCCGGCAGTTTGCTGGACACCTACTCCACCATGGTCTTTGCTGTGTGATGAGTGGGAGGCAGTGTTACACATTTATTTTGTCTATTCTGCTGCAAATTTCTAGGACCAAGAAGAAGAAGGATTTCAGACGTTTCACAGTGGAGAGAGGCTTCAAAACAACTGGAAAAATACATTTTTAAATGTTGACAGCTGAATATGTCTGAATCAGTGTTTTGGTTTATCTAAGAAATCTGCTATTGTCAGACTGATTTCCATGGAATATTATACAGAGTCATGTTCCTCAGAGGATTGTTGTGGGATTTGGGTTTACAATAATTTTATAATACCAACAATCTTTTTAAGATTTGTTACTGTAAAGTAATTCAACATAATGACGTATGCATAACATTTCATAACAAAACCCAGTTTACAATGTTTAAGCTAACCCTTGTTTGCAGGCACTTTCTCAGGATTAAGTGATACAAAGCACTCAAGGTAATTTCAAAATACTGTCACATTATTAATACTAAGATGTTTGTTGATATATTGTGACATTGGATTCAATTCAACTTCTGTCCTTCTTCAAATCCCACTTCTTTTTTTTTTATCTTGAATTCTTGCTTGGTTGAAAGAGGCTTGGTTTCTAAAATGGTTTCTAAATCAGTAAATACAGATTTAAGAATAACTAAATTACTATAATACAAAATAGAGGAAAGGACCCCAAAAGAAGAAATATACTTTATTATTATATAGCTGATATGTGTGACAAACCCCACTGTATTTAATGTCAAGGACGTAGTAAACAAATACAAACCAATATAACATAACAATAATATAACATTAGGTTCTGTTGTGCAGCCTCCAGCCAGGAGGTGGCAGTATATGAAACAGCTCGTTTCTGTTGTGCAGAGCTGGAGAAGCAGTGAAACAATTCATTGGTGATGGTGGTGGTGTATCCGCCTGCCAGTGAACCCTCGGCTGTAGATGTGAGCTAACTTCAAGCTGTTTGGTTTGGTTTTGACTTCTATGAGTTGCCAAGCATAGTTTCGCTATTTTCTCCTGGTTTCCCCTTAAAGAAAGTGGAGTCGCCCGGTGGAGAAGGTAATATAATTATTTGGTTATGCACCAAAAGGTTTCTTAACTATTGCTAACTAGCTAGTTAAACCATCCCTACAGTTTAGCTTTAACTGCAGCTCATTTACCAGCTCACAAAGGTTAACTTAGCACAAATGTGTCGCAATTACCTGGAAATAATCATAAGAAAATTGTCGATGATAAGAAAGCGGTGAGTTGGATATATATCGCACCTAAGCTAACTCGCTAGCTACTTATCTACATGTAACGGATAAGCAGCTACCTGCAAATAGCTAGAAGTTGTCGTCTCCTTATATCACCAATAGTTAGATCAAGGGACGGTGGTGCCATAACTCACGTTTTCATTAGAGCCGTAATGAAACAATTACGGCTGGTTGGTTTTATTAGTCACTGGTTGAAGGCTGCAATGTGCAGCCTGCGCCCCTGATGTCTTTTACATCGACTGGACCTAATACGATCCATGTTCATGTGGTACAACTTATGTTTTAATCTCATGATTTTAAAGTTGCTTTTTCTTTCTTGCTGCAGTCTTTGACTTTCATTCAGCTGCTGAAGTTGCTGTGAGATGATGTACTCAAACAGGGCTGAGCACAGTAACAGGCGGCAGTTCGGGGACAGAAGTTCAAGGCAGTGGGACGACTATGATGACAGATGGGAAGAGAGGCGTGATCCTCACAGGGATTCCTATCATAACCATGGTGGGGATGGACACAGCAGCGCCGAGAAGACAAACAAAACTAGAGGGTACAGTGACTCACCTAAGAGGTGGTACGGTAAAGATGCAGTGAGCAGAGAGGGGAGCAGAAAGAGCCCAGTTAGAGGACGCATGTCTTCACCTGATTGGGGTGCTGCTGACAAGACAAGGCGAAGGTATGCAAAGGATCATGAAGACGAATACAGGTACAGGCGTGAACCAGATGATAGAAACCACAGACAGTCACCAGACAGTTTTTCACATAAACGTGTACCCAAGGATTTCGAACATGCGCTTCCACAGGAAGAAGATCTCAAATACAGGAAACCCTCTCAGGACTCCAGACACAGGCACAGACATGAGGAGTATCCCTATAGACAACAACACGGTGATTACAAATCGTCTGTATATTACAAAGACAAAGATCATCACAAAGGGAGATGGGATCATTCAGAAGAGAGGACTCGATCACAAGAGCGGACTGGATCACAAGAGCGCTCTACAAAGGTAGGACACAATAAAAACTGCCTGAGCGTTAGCATTATGAGGACACAGTATGTCTTTTAAAAATCCTTGTGCTGTGTTATCTTACTAATCCTTATGCTGTTTTTTTTAATGAAACTCTCCTCTACATTGAACAGAGTTGTGGCAAACCTAGAGAGAAGAATGACTGCCATTCCAAGGGACATGAATATCATCGTCAACATAGAAAAAGGTTTCCATTAAATGAACCTTGTGGGCAGGTGGGTTTTTTCACATGTGATAACTTGTGCATCCCCTTCTGAAACTGTTTCTTCAGCTGTTTTCAGACATGAACTCTGGAAAATGTCTGGACCCAATTGTGCAGACTTTCTCTGGAGTTCAGGAGTTTGACTTTCACATATGAGATTCTTTGGTCAACTGCGTTCACAACAACGCTGAAATCTCTGGAGGTCAGGGGGGTGCAGCATGTAGAGGCGTGACGTTATGTTAGCATTACACTGCGGAGATCGCATGTTTTTGTTTACAGCACATCGACACTGGCATGTGCCCGTATCACAATAAACTCTCAGATCTCGTTGTCTTCCTAAAGCCGTTTTCAGACATGGACTCCAGAGAATGTCTACAGAATTGGGTCCAGACTTTCTCCAAAGTTTGCCTTTCACACATGAACAATGCAGGAGGGGATTCTCCGCTCAGACACATTCATATTGCATATTCCGATGATTATTCAGCTGGTCCAACTCGGAAATGTCACATCCTTACCACACATTTTCGTGATCAGCTGTTGCCATAGTAACAATGGCATCAATGAGGTGTTTCAGGCTCTTTAGGTGCAGAGTTACGTGTGGGAGTGAGCCACTCTTTCTGCTTTGCTTTGCCCCTGGACTTTGTAACTCAGCAGAGCATTTAGAAACACAAAACAAGTAAGATTGCTACCATGATGATCTTTGTGTAGAAATGGCCATGGTGCTTTTTAAGATTTTAGACTGACAACAATTTAATGTAAAAGAGGTGCATGGCTGAACTGGGGTGTTTAAGAGAGTAGCCTTAATCATTAGGAATGAAAGTGCAGTAGAACATTAAGTTTGCAGAATTCAGGTTTTCAAGAGACTAGTTTTTTTGAGGGTTGCCTATTTCCTCGTAGGTTGTTTTCCAGGCTTCCCTTTTCACGCAAAGCACCAGACCTCTAGGTGGTAAACTTTTCTGACTTTTCTGATTGTGGTCATTGTGAATTGAAATTATTCTGTGGAAACAGGTAGTTTGTTTTCAATATCAATCTGAATCTAGGGGGGGACAGTGAAAATACGATATTTCAATTTACTTTGAAATTCTACATCAGAATGTCCTGATATTGTCTGGGTCACCATCTGAGGTGGTGAACTGTCATTGCGAAGGGAAATTAGTCTGTGGAAAGAGGTAGTTTGTTTGTCTGTTATTTTGTTGCTTAAATTTTACAATGTGCACTGTGAAATGAGTGGAGACTAGTTTGACCATGTGTTTTGAAGTGGAGGCTGGTTTGACAGCAGTCCTGTACTGCTGTACAGTTTGAGTGTCACTTGACTGACCTTGTCCCTTCCTGGCGAACATGTCGCTTATGTGGCACTATTCAGCTTCATCTGAGGCAAGAGCTTTTCTCTTCCTAATTCTCTCCCTCTCTGCTCCACTTTTCCTTTTCTTCTGACCATAGCTGGATTTAAAGGTCCATCAACTCATTCCTGCTTGCAACATTATAGCTGATCAAGTTCTCAGTTCAAGGCCAAAAAGACCATCTGGCCAGCGGGAAATGTCCCGCTGCTCCAGATGTGCAGGCCGCCACTGGACTGCAGTTATCAACTCTGTAAACTATGGTTTCTTCTTTGTGTTTCTCCTCAGTCATTCGAGAGTGACATCCCCAACCAGGGTCCTTCTGTTCCTGAACAGAATTCAACTAGGGGTTTCCAGCGTTTCCTCGATTTGCTCAACAAGGGTGTGAACGTTGCCATGCTCACCAAAGTTGTGGCTCAGACCCCTCCAGAAGTCAAAGATGGACCACGTTCTCCAGTTTCTTTCAACACTGCAGAACGTCAGTGGTCACCCAGTTCTGCTAGGAGGCAACAAGGAAGCAACCAAAATAACCACTGCTGGACTGAGAGCGAAGGATCCCAGAGACTGGCGTCTCCACAGCCTCATCACAGGTCCTTCAGCCCAAAGAGATGCTCTCCACCTGATGAAAAATCCTTGCTAAGGAGAGATGCCGGACAAAGCTACTACAGCTTGAACAGTAGATCCAGGTCTCCTTCAGTGGTGGGAAACACCACCCTGACCCCTGAAGATGAGCACAAGCACAGGCAGATGCAAGATGTTCTGCAGGCCATCGGCATGGATTTGGGATCTGAGGAATTGGGTCAAATGTCACATCGAATCCAGGAGCGTTTATACGGAAAGAAGGACAGTGATAGGGGCCGCCATTATGGAGGAAGCACGGAAAGGGACAAAAGGCGAGCAATTTCTCAGAGACATCGCAGTAGATCATCATCATCAAACAGATCTAATTTCAGCTCTCTGACTCGGGACAGTTATGTGAAAAAAGACTCGTGTAGTGGTAGTGCTCGGAGGGATGTAACAGAGGTACATCAAATACAGGTACATCAAGCTGTTGAATATGACCAGAATGACAGCAGTAGTTCTTTAAAAGACAGTGAGCAATGTGAAACTAACTCCCAGGAAAGCACTGCTGCATTACAAACATTTTCTCCAAGCAACACATACAGTTTATTACAACCACCTCTTACACCTGCGATACCGACATACTCTCCAGTGAATTATTCACAGCTGCCATACCCAGCTCTACATCCATCTCTGCCTCCCAACCTGGCCCCGAATTTTCCCCATGTTAGACCCGGGCTTTTTTTACCTCCCTACCTCCCTTATCCCATCAACCGGCCTCTGAACATCTTTCCGGCAGTACTCACCCAAACCAGTCATCTTCTCCCACAACACTTTAGTAATCCTCAGTCAACCCTTTTTAACCAGGAAAGTATAAACCCACTTCAGCCACTGAACACAGCACAAAAATCCAAAACGCAGGCAAGGCCCAGGTGTTTGCAGGTCATTGAAACCAAACAACCCGGATGAAGAAAGATACACAGTGTGAATTTCTGTGAACACTGACATTGACTGATAGAGTCACACAATTATCTTAAACCTCTGTAGAATAGTAGACGATTTTTTCATAGAGTAAACAGTTTGGGCCTTCAGCATGTCCTGCTTTAACCCCAAAGCACACGTTTGAATATGAATTGGAGAGTAAAGAGTAAAGCCAGGAATCATGAGGACAAGAGAAGCTGAGGAAATGAACAGTAGTTGATGACAAGTAATTACCAAAACCCTCAGGAGCTGAGTCCATTACTCAGTCTGTCCTTTAACCACAGCACAACATCAGGCTGAAGAAAAACACTGAAGGTTTTTTGAATGTTACTTCCGACAGCGTCAGCTTCTTCATTCTATGGTTTAAAATTTGTTTAATAATGTGATACACTAATTTTGGTTGAAATTCATTTTGTTTGCAAATGTATTATTGTAGGATACAGCCTTCACCCTAATAAAATGCAACATAAACAGAATGTTTTTGCAGCTCAGAAAACTGTCGTGTTAATATCCAACTTGCATAATAAACACAGTGGTTCTAAGTAAATGGCTACCTAATTGTAATTGTATTGATACTGAACAGTGGCCCTGGGTTTACATCACTACATCATCTCAAATCCTTGGAACCAAAGTGCCCTTGAGCAAGACACTGTCTTTGCTAGCTGACATCATGTGGATAATAATTAATGATGTTTAGCCTGTACAGTGACAAAAATGACAGTTACCTATCAGAAGTTGTTTTTATTCAATCTTCACTAATGAGTTTATTTCACTTTTTAAACACATTTTACAAATTACAGCATAACAAGGTTATTAGCTATTAGTGAAAGTAACTTTTAGACTTAGTTTTGAGAGTCTTCAGTTCAGCTCTACTATTTTAGCATTATAAAAAAAAAGACATTACTGTTATTCGCAAGTACTGAGCATATGTATTTTTAGGGGTTGGTGCCATCACTGGGTTGATTGAAATGTCAGGAATGCTGAGGGAATTGTTTCAAATTAAGTAAAAAGTTTGACTTTGATAGAATGATTAATAGAACTGATTAGATTTTTCTGGTCAAAGATCTTGAATCCGTTGTATCCGTATGACCCACAGTGCACCAGGAGTAGGTCTATAAAAGATCAGAGACAGTTCAGACAAAACCATCCTATTGGCCTGTAAGATTGGATCACTACCTTTGTTTACAGACAACCTCGCGCTGTCACTGATTTAAGGCCAGATTTTGAAATGTGTTGATACTGAACAGGCTCAGTTGCATAAACAGTTTTATTATTCATCATCAAACACTTGGTGAACTCTCTTCGCAGAAAGGAGTGTGACAGGACGTGTTGATGTCCATCATGGGCTTTTAGTGAGGTGGATACGAGGTAGAAACGAGAACATCTCAACGCCTCGTCTATCTGGTTGTAGTCTGCCCTCCCTCCAGGAGGCGGCGCTGCTATCGTGTCTTTGTCAACACCACAGCGAGCTCCCTGCTTCCTCTCTTCACTTAAAGCTGTTTTCTACTTGTCCTCGTCTCCTGCAGAAACTCATCACATCCCAGTTTTGACTCCTCACTCTTAAATAACAGTTTTTATTATGCCATTTTTCATAAGAACAGCATTTTCCTCCGCGATGTGAGAGAAGAACCATGCACCGCTTGAGGAATCGTAGCAGGTAAACAGTCTGTTAGCTGCCGAGCTAAGCTACACAAACAGTGTTTAGTGGGGTTACAGTCTGCTCGGGCCATGATTAGTCAAACCATGAATATTAAAGCATGTATAAATGTCATTTTGCTTTGGTTTAGAAACTAGCGTTGATTTCTCGACATACAAGCTAAAGTAATGTCTGGGTCCCTGGAAGATTGTGTGTCTGTGTGAGCACATCTTGTTTAGACCGAGTCAGATGTAAGTTATTCTCTGCTCACTACAGTAACTACAGGTAACGGCTAACACACTTCAACTCATCTTTACAGGAAGTTCACACACTGATCTGACTGACTGAACCATGGATCCACTGCAGTGGGGGGATGCCCTGCGAGGACTGCAGAAACATCTGGACCCAAGTGACGGTGGTGTTAGTAACAGCATGAGAAACACATCAAGAACTTATAATGGCTGTGACACATACTGCGAATACTCAAGATACCCAGCTGATGAAGCACACAACCGCAGCAGAGTCAACATGGCTAAAGAAAAGAATGACGATGAGCTCGCAAGAAAGTGTGAAGAGCTCCGAGAGATACAGCAGAAAATAATACTCAAGAAAGCTGCCATCGCTTTGAAAACTTTGGAGCCAGGCCTCTCCTCCGATGCTGAAACAAGCAACGGTGAAAGCCTTCGAGACAGAGTCAATTTCATTTTGCAGCAGCGGCAATCTCTCAGCATTTGGCCAAAGGTGAGTATTAACAGTTGCAGTGTGTAGAATTTAGTGAAATAAAGTGGTGAGTTGTCATGTGGCAGCTGAACACCCCTCACCTCACCCTCCCCTTCCAAACATGAAAGAGAACCCCTTCAGTTTTCATAAAAACTCAAAGGGTGTTTAGTTTGTCCAGTCTGGACTACTACAAGAAACATGGCGGCCTCCATAGAGAGGACCCTGCCCTGATGTAAATATACAGTATTTCAATATAAAGGGCCCATTCTAGAGTAAAAACAACAGCAATTTTTATAACGTAGATGGAACACACTCGTGAAGACATCACTAGGATTGTTTTATATTAAATTTCTGTCAATAGATCCCTTTCACCTAAATCTTACACACTGGACCTTTTAACAGTTGTAGATTGATCAAGTAATCAAGCGGCTGTTTTGTACCAGTAGCTTACTGTGAGAAAACAGTGCTTTCGATGTAATGGACTGTCAATTGATTGATTTTATTTGTATAGCCCATATCCACAAATCACAATTTCCTCAAAGGGCTTAACAATGTGTGACATCCTCTGCTCCTAAAGAGTGAGGAAAAACTACAAAAATAACCCTTTCAACAGGAGAGACCTCAGAGAGAGTGTGAGGGATCTTTCTCTCGGGACGGACAGAAGTGCAACAGATGTCACTTGCAGCAAAGCACATCAACAAAACAAAAATATTTATAACATCGATGAGAATAGACAGTGTCTAGCATGAATTGATAAATGTATTATCATGTATATATCTATATTGTACATTGTCTTATTGCTTCATCTGTTTATGCTCAGGTCCTGTCACCCGAGAGGAGAATGAACTCATCCAAGGATGATTTGATCCTTGAAGATCATCCCCTGAAACTGAGAGTGAAGGCATTAATGAAGCAGAGATTTAGTGACCCCCACATGTTGCCACCAAACACAGAGGTTTGTAATTTGTTTTAAGTAAACACTAAAACATAATGAAATCACCTCCTAGCTATTACACAATGGCTTATTGTGTAGTGCAACACAAGCTATATTGTTGTATTGCTGTAAATTCTAAAAAATGTATGGATCTATTTTACTCCCATAGATCAAAATTGTCATGACCATGAGTCCACATGTTAACTTATATTAGTGTTGTTACACTTTCAACTCCCCTAATTACAGCTTTCTTGAAAATGTCCATAACTTCTCATAACTTTTTGGGGTTGGTTGTACTGAGAAAACGCAATCTAATACTACCGTAAGACCTCAGAAAGGTCCAATTCACATTCAGACATGGCTGAACAGTTGAAAGTTCCCTCAAACAGAGAATAGGCTGTCATTTTCAAACACTCATTGTTGTTGAATTAGTGCAGCCTTTTGCAGTCACAAGCTGACATTGCTATTTAATAAATTGAACAGTACTTCTTGTTTCTTGTCTCTCTGCTGCCTCACTTGGGCACAGAGCTGGCAGGTGACTCCGATTTGCTGTCATTGAGAAGCAAGGCAGCTGCTTTTGACAAACGGTTAGAGCCCGAAAACACTTTGACTAACAGCCTATAAACACCTGGTTGTCCTGGTTTCAAATTAAAAAGCACAGCCTTAATCAGAAATTCTGTATTGGTCAGATAAGTTCAGGGAAAAACATCAAGAGAAGAACTCTTGGTTCTTAAATGTGTAATACAGCACTGTAGAAGGAAATGATTTAAGACTCCGCGGGACAGAGATGTCTATACTTAAGATGGAATGCTGTGAGTTTTGTATTTATTTATTTATTTTGTCAAAAGCTAGGTGTCAAAACCGGGCTTAATTTGTAGTGTTGGAATTCTCCTGGCAGCTGATAAAAACATTTTTAAAGCAAAAAACACCTTAGTGTAATGAAAAACAATATTATCCAAATAACAGATGATATGGTGCCAAGATTACTTAACAGACAACATAGAAGTTAATGTTTTTACAATAAGTGAAGTCTCTGTATCTGTGACTTTTCCCAGGTCCCTGATGTTACACCGCCTCCTCCCAGCCAAAGAGTTACTTCACCAGCCAAGGAGGAGACCAGGGACATGGGTTTCCAGCGCTTCCTTAGTGTTCTCAACAAAGGAGTGGACATTGACTTGCTCAGCAGGATTGTCAATGAAGATGGTGAGAATCTTGCTTTAGGTGAGGAGATCCTCAACATTCAGCCCTCTGCTGTGGAGGACAAGTCAGAAATGGGTGAGAGCTGGGGATCACACAGCAGAGACTCCCTGCTGGGATGCAGTGGGACTGACGATGGAGCGAGAAGGACCAGCTTGCCCAGTAGAGAAAAATCCCTCAATGACAGTCCCTCTCTGCGTGGGGATGAAGAGAAAAAGCAGAATGATAAAGGAGATGGCTCTTTATGCTCTGGCAGTGGATCACAGTCTCCTCCAGCAGTAAAAAAGAAGAAGAAGAAGAAAGAGGAAGAACCCCCAAAGGTGGATGAGCAGCATGAGCAGCTGCAGAACGTACTTAAAACTCTGGGGTTGAGCCTGGAAGTGGAGGAGATGAGCAAACTGGCAGACCGGACTCAGGAGAGGCTATATGGAAAGAAGCCTGAAGGCAGGGTTGATGCTGACAGCCGAGTGGAGCAGGAGAGTCGACAGAGAGCCTCCGACAGACATTGCAGGAGCTCATCGTCTTCATCGTCATCCTCTTCAAGGTTGACAGAGAGGAGCTATATCCCAAGCCTCTCACGCCAATATCCCTCTCACACCTGGTGCACAGAACAAAAGCGAGAGTCTGAATGCAGTAACTCAGGAGATGGCAACCAGGACAGCGAGGAAGCTCAGAGGCCCAGAGACATAGATGAAGACAGAGGAGAAGACTCTTCTTATCTTTATCAGTATTTACAAGAACAAGCTTATTGCAATGCCCACCCTGCTTCTTTGACAGAATTTTCAGATTACACTTTGCCCCAGTGCTCCAGGTACACTGACTATGATGGTGCTACCACTAATTCTTACTCCACATACACGCAGGGGGTTGTTCCTCCCCCCCTTGATGTCAGTGGGTATCCTTATCCACCGGTCACAGACCATTACTTTCCTGAATCGGTAGTAGCACCAAACATTGTTAACCCTCATCATAACCGGCAAAGAAGGAGATCAGCATTTAAGGACAATAACTTGCTTGTGAATCCGGACTTGTCTACAAGTGAAGGCCAGGCTGGATCAGCTGGCCAACGCTGCCTGCAGGTCATCAGCACCAAGTCAACCCCTCAGTACTTCATAAAGAAGCATATATCAGAGCGAAAGATAAATACAGATAACAGAGGGATGCGTCAAACGTGGATTCGACCAGTTCCAGAGGCACCAAGTAGATATTCAAAAAAAAGAAGAATGTCAAGAAATTTCAACCTAAAAAGAAGAAGGCTTAGAAAAAGGCTTTTAGAAGAAGGTAATTTAAAAACCGTGCAGCCAAAGGAGGAAAAAAGACTGCCACCGGAGGAGGAAAAAAGACTGCCACCAGAGGAGGGAAAAAGACTTCCACCGGAGGAGGGAAAAAGACTGCCACCGGAGGAGGAAAAAAGACTGCCACCGGAGGAGGGAAAAAGACTGCCACCGGAGGAGGAAAAAAGACTGCCACCGGAGGAGGAAATAAAGGTGAACCTGAGGAAAAAGGTGAGTGGAGGATTGGTCTTATAAACTTCCCCATCCTTCTCATGTAGGAGGTGTAGTTCTGTCATTCATTAGCAGACAAGTTTCAGTTAAGACTACTGGAAAGTTAAGTCATGCAAGGAAACAATTTATTTTTCATTTTTTACATTTTATGATCAAATATGGCAACTACTTGATCTGTAAAAATGTTCTAATAATTCAATCAATCACACATTAATATGTGATTGTGGGTTTTGAGGTGCTCCAGATGGTCCTGTAGAAAATAAGCAGATATTTTTCATTACTGAAACAGATCTAGAAGATTGAAGGAAATATGGAAATTATATTTTGATGCAGTGCCATAACATAAATAAGACTAGCTAGCTGCATGGCTCTGTGGATGATGATGTCAGTCTGTGGGCCCACCAGGACCAGACTGAAAACTTTTTTTGTTCAGACATTCATGGTGCCCAGAGGATAAACCCTGTCATCACTAATGTAATATGTACAAAGTAAATGTAGTGGAACTAGACAGTGTATCAGTACTGCACACATAGCAAATTGAAATTGACTGAATAGAAAATGAAATGACTCTCTTCAGGATTTTCTTTTCCTGTTGTTGTAGCTTGAAGCATTTAACCAGAGGGTGAAGCGACAAGTCACACAGCCAGCCAACTCCCGAACCCCTCACAATGAGTAAGTACATAAAGTCAATGTTAAATGTCCCTGAGAAAAGTGCAGTGCCGGGTTCGGTGCGATTTGGATGTGCAATATGTTTAATATTAATACAATTTGAGCACTATTTTATTTTGTGAAAATGATTGGCTATAAAATCTTAATTGCAGATAAACCAGGTAGGATGAACACAAAGTTGTCTACCTTCTCTTTGCACCACAGACTGTTTATAAAAAGCTCTGTGCACAACATCCAGCACACAAACAAAAAGAAGTGACAGTATATTGTAGAACTGTTTGAGGAGGACTCACTAATGACAAGGAATAATTCAGCACTGTAGTATTAACACAGGACAGGAGAACAGGCAGATTTTGAAAAGGAACTGCATTAGTTAAATTCAAATTTCTGAAATAGATTTTGTGTTTGATGAAGACAAATCTTTGGCAGAGATATGTGATTAAAGATGGCTGACTTTGTAATCGGTGTGGTGAATAAAATAATTAACTTGAGGATCCTCAGTTGGCCTTACTGGAATATTTTCGTTTATTACAACATGGATGTGTACACAGAGAAGATTCCTTGTCCATCATGCATGCAAACAGGTTAACCAAACAGAATCAAGTGCAATGGAAACGCCTAAGTATTAAACCAAATGGGAGGGAACAGGTATAAATCCAGGTCACAGGAAGTCATGTCAGGATTGCAGAATGGAGACTGTCTCAAGGTTCATCTGATTACAACATCAGGGATGGTAACTGTCAAAACATTCCACAAAACCTCCTGATCTAAAGGATTCCTGCAGAGGCCTTCTTCACACCTCTCTGTGAGACACGTGGTCAGGTTTAATATTCATCAAACACAATATTAAAGGCAGCAAATTAGTCACAAATTCCCTGACAGCATTTTTGTAGTGAAGTGTGTGATGATGACTTTAATAGAAACTTTGCGACTCGCTGTCACCTGGCCTCATGTAATTGTTTCTTTTTTTCTGTAGATCTGTGGATTATCAAGACCTTATATGAATGTACCTTGTGTGATGACAGACCACATGGACCTTGCGTTTAACACTCGTCATTTACACATACTGTTTTTTGTGTCATGGGACTTTGGGGATTTGTCATATTTCCAGATTCACGCTGAATCCTTCTCCAACAAGTGAATGACATCTTTGAAGGAATATATTTGTGAAAATTTTGCCAGTTGGAAAGGCAGTATTTACTAATTTCATCGCTGCATTTCTGTGTATATCTTGACTTTGTTATTCTGTTTCATTCTGCTTTTTCTTCTCTTGGTACTGTATAAACTTGATGAAGAAAAATCTGTTCTTCTCTTATTTCTCTGCCTTAAAGGGATAGATAATGAGTGAGAAAACTCATTCATTATCTACTCACCACTATGTCGATGGAGGGGTGGGTGAAGTGTTTGAGTCCACAAAACACTTTTAGATTTTCAGGGGTAAACAGTGTTGCAGCCAAGTCCAATACAAATGAACTGCGGACCGATTCTTCAAACATTAAAAAAAAACTATCCTCCTCTGGACCCGTGTTCACGTGTGTATCAGGGAGAACATTTTTTAGTAGATGACACCATTTCGAGTCGAATGTGAATATCAGGTATTTTTTTTCAGTTTTTTTACATTTGAAGAATCGGTCACCATTTACTTCATCTGTGTTGGATTTGGCTGCACCACTGTTTACCCCTGAAGCTCCAAAAGTGTTTTGTGGACTCCTACACTTCACCCACCCCTCCATCGGCATAGTGGTGAATAGACAATGAGTGAATTTTCATTTTTGGATAAACTATCCCTTTAACTCAATTCTTATTGTAGTCATGCATTCACTCAATAATGGCTGTTCACTCACTGAGTACAGTGTCTAATAATGAAAATGTTGACACAAATGTTCTTATTTTTTTTACAATAGATGACCTGATTTTTTTGTGTGGTCAAAAGTGATCTTGAATTGTGATTTTTTACTGTACATTTTTTTAATAATCACCCATTAGAGGATCCCAATGACTTTGTGACTCTACTTTTATTCTAGCGCTACCAACAGGTCTGAATTTCCTTATGTCTGAGACTTAATTTCTCAAGATAATTCAAAAAGGAATTTGTTGTTTTGGAGAGGTTTTAGCATAATGCTATAAATATTGAGATGCTAAACATTAAACCTGCTATAACTATGATTATATTTGTGGCTATTTTGTGGGCAGCAGAAACATGTGAACTCAACACTGACATGACATCAACATGGAAGTTGCTGCACTGAACCGGACTATTTGGACGGTCTGGCCCCAAAAGCTGTTGAATACACTCAGCCTGTGCGGAGATGTGTTTGTTCAGCCTGGCAGAAGAGGTCTGATACTGGGGTACGGATGGTGAAGAGGCTTTGGCTTCGGGGGCTGAGGCTGTTCACACAGTTTGAAAATGTTCACATGTATCATACAGAGCAACATTTGCTTTCTTTCAGAATTGTGTTTCTCAACACCTGGTAATTTTATGTCCAATATTGCCACTGTTTTAGCTCAGTGTTCTTTTTATCTATTCAGTGCTAATTTAGCATTGAGCTCAAATAGAGCTTTGGCAGACAGGACAGGTGATCCTGACAAAATAGAGCTCACTGGTGCTAGGTGAGCCATGTTTTACAATAAAACCGGAACATTTTGAATTGTTGTTGAATGGTCAGTGCACAGCATATAAATCACCATTAAAAAAAAAAAACGTTTTAATTTGAACACAAAAATCATTAATAAATAATTAAATCATATAAATGCTTCATAGTTCTAAATATTCAATTATATTTTGAGTCTCAGTCAAATTATGGATTTGAAATACAGTGTTACTGGGTTATTTTCTAACATGAAGGTCTAAATGCTGTTGCTGTTGTTTCCAGGTGTACGTGTTTCATCCTCAGTGGTAATTGTTATGGAAGTTTTCTGGCAGCTGGTGAAAGGAGAACTCAGGCAGCAGCTGATGTCTTAGGCAGAAGGTTTTAATGTAGACTTGATGCATCAAGGAGACCAGAAGGTGGAACAATATACAAACGCTAACAGAGTAACTTGAGCAATTGTCACCCCCCCCCCCCCCCCAAGTCTGAAGATGTCTCCCACTGCTTCCCAGTATATCTCCCTCTACTTGTGTCACCCATTCTAACAGCACATGTCACTCTATGTTACATGTAGGTGTTCACATCCTATTGGATAGTTAAGTCTTAAGTATGTATTCCTAAATCACGTTGTGTCCTTACATCTTGCCACTGGTGAAATATGTAAAAGAGTTAAAGTTGGGGCCTCTCTGTCTGGAGCATCTGAGTTAGATATGAAAGTCAGTGAGCGTAGACACAATGTACTGTTGGTTGGTCCTTTATCTATAACCTGACCTTGGGCACTGCTGAGAGAGAGAAGGGAGTATCTGTGGAACTAGACCGGCACTATTCTCCTGTACAGATATATAGTGTAATATACATTATATCCATAATATATAGTGGCATATACAGTAATGTGTGAGGATGGTTAAAAAATTCCTCAACAGTACTTATGTCCCCATCTAGTGGTGAACTATCTACAATATTGTTTAATACAATAAATGATCATAATAGTTTTCTAAACTGATAGGAGTACCTACTCACTAAGTACACTGGTTAATGCAGAATACTGATCTCAGAGCTGTTGAATGGTGTTGTCTATAATAAACCAGGAAATGAAAGGATGCATTCACAAATGTGTTAACATTTATTCATACAGTGGATTATCCTCAGTAGGACATGGGAACACTCGAAATGCTGCACAGTAGCTTAACGTTAAGTGAAGTTCACGCCTCAGGCCTTTTTCCTTTCAGTCCACGACCAGCTGTATAGGTGCTAATAGCAGTCTGCATACATGCAAAAACAAATACATCCAGATTTGGCTTACAACTTGTGCACATTTGAGTTTTTAAGCAATCAACAAACAAAACAACAGCCTAAAACAAAACCATAACCAAGACCTAATGAATAAATTACTCAAGTAGTCACACAGCAGTCTTTGCACAGCTATAACTCAGAGTACCATCATCAGACATCAAGTAGTTGCTGCTGTTTTTATATAAATAGGAGAGTGGGTTTGTTGTGTTAATCTCATTTAAAGTTCATCTTTCTCCTCTCCTTGACAGTAGCACGCTGCTCTCTGGCTGTTCATGTAGGATCTGCAGCCCAGAGTCCACACTGTGTTGAACAAGGAGTCTGCCACCGTCTCACATGCTGAGGACAAGAAGGGACAGAGAGACACAGACATGTATGTCAGTCAGCACATGGAGCAATATACTAATAATGAAGGTACAATGTTCATCAGTATCATATAATGTCAGATTTACTCTGCTTGCAGTTGAATTCGTACACCACTGGATTGAAGCACTTGAGTATATTTTTTTGTTTGAAATCAAAGGCCCAGTGTGAAGAAATTAGAAGAATACATAGAAAGAATAAAAGTATATTCTTTTTGTTAGTGTTCAATCACCTGAAAAAAATATTATTGGGTTTCAGTTATGAGCTGGTCCTCTTCCACGGAGTCTAAACTCTTACGTTTTTATTTTACCTGCTGTATTTTCTTTTACATGCTTGAAGGGGAAGATGAAGGGAGGGGTTTTCACCCTCAAAGCAATCTGCTACTTCACCACTAGATGGCACTAAATACTACACACTGAACCTTTGATTCCGCAAACACTTTTTAATTATAGTTTTAATTAAACTGGCGGTGCTGATGAACTGGAGAGGACTCTGTAAACTTGCATTCATAAATGAAAAGTTAGAAATGTTACCAACCTTCAACCTTTGAAACAAAGCCAAGGCTCTTCTTGAGGTCGGAGCAGATGCTGTGGAGGCACCAACGGAACTTGGAGTCACAGCGGTACTTGTTGGAGCCGCAGGTGTCGTAGCACATATCCAGTTGGTTGCAACACTTGGTCATGGCAGGGATCCCCATATCCATCTGGCACACAACAGAGGGGATTCAGTGTGTGAGTGAGTGTGTGGTTTTGAATATTTTGATACTGTAAACATTGATGTTACTAGTTAGTATGGAACATAATCTCTCTCAGGATCCATTATTTCACCAGCAAACAGTTGCCTCCACTGTACACTCATTCACAACAGACCTAGTTCTACATTTCCATAATTCTTCCTCAACTTTGTTAAAGATGCAGTTAGGCCGATAGAAAATATTGTTCCATATGTTAAGCTAAGAGATGTTACTAAGGAAGTTATTGTATTTCCTGAGGCTAGAGAGAGGGTCCAAATGAAATATAAAAGGAGCATCTTGCTTTTTAAAAAGTCAAAAATACATTTCAGCCACCTTCCCTTACCCACTCCAGTCATTTTTTCTCATGGCCCTTTGGAAGACAGATTCAGCTCTCCATATTTGTATTTATTAACAGTTTCCTATAAGAATTTCCCTGATGCAGTCAGAGGAAACATACCCCTTCTGGAACAGGAAGTCCAAAGAAGTAGGAGCTGCATCCATCAGGCTCTGGCATCTGGTATCCAGGACGAGGAATAGGAGGTTTACCTGAGAGCAGATAAGATGTAAGTCATGTTTCACAACACGCACAGTGCACATGTGCTGGATTCTGTTTGACAATCAAAGAAATATCTGACACATTCCACATGAAACCTCTCCTATCACGCTGGGGTCACAGTCCATTTCCAGGCCCACTCCCCGATGATAACAAAGATGATAAGTGGATGAATTTACAATATCAGCCTATAGTAAATCCTATTCATCTTTTAATGTTTGAGTTCCGTAAAATATGTTTAAATTATTACATTTATATCCAAAAGGTCAGTTTTCACCTAACTATCATTTCAGGCAACATCCATTTAGTCCTATATATTCTTATTTATCATATTAGATAATCCATGAAACAGCAAGAGAGATGCATTTACATTCTTTTAAGTTATTCATAATTTTTTCATTTTAATAATATAGCTAAAAGAAACCTTATATTCTGGTTTAAAATTTCTGGTTTAAAGTATCTTTAAAATTTAAAACCACTTAAAAAAAATGCTTTAATTTTACATTTGAATCCACTTACATTTTAAAACACATACGAGACAGATTAAGGTCTCTGGTCAAAATTGTGGTCAAATGAAGATCCATATAGTGACAGACACATCAGTTAAAAGGCTGAATATAGCAGATTTTCTTTTTTTGCCAATGTCAATCGAATCCAAAAAGAGAAAAACTTATTTTGTGTTGGGTTGGTGTTTCTCATTCTGCATCATGCCACTTATCTGTTGAACAGACTTACCATATCTACAGCCGTATTGGCACACTCCATCACGTCCGCCCATGAACTCCAGCATAGAGTCAAAGTATCCGCCGACGGCCTCAAAGCCTCCTCTGACCGAGTTCATTCCCCACTCATCGTACTCGTCCTCTGCCTGCGTGCCATCAGAGGCCTGGCCCGACGGTGGCGGTGGAGGTGGTGCTGCTGCAGAGTCGTCAGTCTCCTGACTGACAGCACTGTGGAGGAAGAGGCCCAACAGGAGCAGCAGGGGAGTGAGAAGGGCCCAGCGGGTCATCCTGATGCTCAGACAGCTCAGTGTGAACACAGTTAGACTTCAGAGACTGAGGGGGAAACACAAACACCCTCGCAGAGCCAACTCTGCAACTGTCTGTGTGACCTGAACTTTGAGCCAGATACAAGGATGGCCTCATATGTGGAGGAACAAAGTCCAGCTTCTATCATGTCTGAGCTTTTTATCGTTCTCGCTGATTGACAAAAAAGGCAGAGTGTGCTTACTCACCATTCAGCCAAATAGATTCAATTACACTTTAATCCCATTAATATTAGACTTAATCCCTCTTGACATAAGCATCAAGTGAAAATGTGAGAGCATCCGCCCTGTGGGCTGTTAAGCTGCTCAGCGAACCTCTCTATGTGGGATGAGAGATGTCATTTACTGCGTGGACAGGAAACTGGTTGCCATTTAAAGAAAACAGATTAAAGAATCAAGAACATCACACTTGAACTCTGTAAAACAGATTGTTGTAATGAAAATAATTACAAGTCGCATGTTAGAAATGCTTTCCTGTAAAAATACGTTTTGAGCAGTGATTTAAAGATCGGTGGTGAGTTGGCGAGCCTAATCTCATCAGGCAGGGAGTTCCAGAGCCTTGGGGCCCTGACAGAGAAAGCCCGGTCACCTTGAGTAGCAGGCCTTGACCTAGGGACAGCCAACAGGGACACGCTGGCCGATCTCAGGTTACGACCGGGATTATAGGGAGTCAAGAGCTGCGAAATGTATGTGGGGGCCAGCCCATGTTGAGCTTTAAAAGTTATTGAAAGTATCTTAAAATAAATCCTGAATTTAACTGGTAACCAGTGAAGGGACGCAAATAATTGGCGTGAGATGAGCCCTACGGTTTGTTTTTGTTAAAATAAGAGCAGCAGTGTTTTGAACGAGCTGCAAACGACTTAGTATGGTTTGGCTGAGGCATGTATACAGGGCGTTGCAATAATCCAGATTTGATCCTGAATACTTCAGCTTGTGTGTTTGTGTGTGTATCTAAGCATTAAAAACAATAAAGCAAACAAAGACATCTCAGAGACTATGTAGTGTGTACTGTGACTTTCCATTGATCCATTGATTGGAGTGAGTGTGTGTGTGTGTGTGTGAGTGTGTGTAGGGGGGGGTATTCAGGAACCAATTTACTCACAACTCAAATTTGTGCTCGGGGCAACACACTTGAAGATGAAGATAAACTTGAGGCTAAACTTGAGAAATAATTATAACCACACACAGGCAGGCACAACCAAGCAGACGGATTTCCTATTTAGAATTTTTTTCAGAATAAAACAATTTTCACAAAAATGATTTATTCAAGAACATGCAAGGTTGAAATTAGGGAATGAAAGACTAATACAAAGAAAATAACGACTTCACACAAAAGTGTTATTATATTGGACTAGTATATATATTTGGTTTAGTTCAGGGGGGAGACATTTGTCGACAAACAGAACAACTGGTCATTTTGTTCACTGAAGGAGACAGTGGAGCTGATACATGTGAAGAGGACGACACAGATTTACTCAACTGTAAGTGACAACTACAGCCACAATGAGGCAGTAGAGGCCAACTGCTGTAAAATCTCAAAAGAGAAGAAGAAGAAGAAGAAGAAGCAGAAGAAGACGAAGACGAAGAAGACGAAGAAGACAGAGCTGTAACGTCAGTCCAAAACACGGAAGAAGAGGGAGACCATGCAGTGACGTACGAAGGCATGTGAGAAACCACTGACTGCAGCTTTAGTCAAACTGTTGTAGCCAAGACAGAAAAACTGCAGGATTTTCCCAAACAAACCACAAATATCTGGCGAAGAAGAAAACAAAAACATGGCTTTCGCAAACCTGTTCACGGGATTATCTATGGACCAAGACGTCACACACAGGTACGTAGCCACACTTGAGTGTGTAGCTTTGTTGTGTTTGAAGAATCCCTCATGTTTGTCTACGTGCTTGTGTTGTTCCACAGTGGAGCTGGAGAAAGAAAGAGGAGAAGCCAGGCTGAGCTGAGAGGCCCTGACAACAAGGTGAGTTTAGCCTCATTCTCAAGTCTGGCTTGTATGGAAGAACCCATATGAATAACAATCATAAATTATATACAATCACAGAAGTCCATAATGTCGAAAATGAAGTACGAAGGATAGAAATAATAATAATTTATTAAGGAGAAAACTACACTATTTCACTTCATACAAGAAACACAACTAACACAAACTTATTTTCTGCTTCTGTCCAATTCCTGACGTTTCTTGCCTTCCTTGATGCAAAGTTATCAATTACACATCATATGAAATCTGCCCAGCAGTTGTATGGTCAAAGCTAATAATCACACTGACTGATTTTACTTATTGAATACGTAGGCTACTGTACAAACATAGATGCCCCAGATTCCCCTGCTCCCCCTTCTTCAGGCTCTCAGTGGAGAAACCTGAGGTCGACCTCCCCATCTGCCTCCTCTGTGCTTCTGACTCTCAGCACATGATGACTCGTGCTTTTCTTAAATTGGTCAAATAGTTCCTCTTAGCACAACTGCACAAGAATCAAGATCCTATCTAAATCTGCCACTGCTTAAACATCAAATTAGAATGGCAGAGCTCATACCTCCACCAAGGCCCGACAGTCCCCTTAAAGGGATAGTTCACCTCATTATCTACTCAGCACTATGCCGATGGAGGGGTGGGTAAAGTGTTTGTGAAGTAAATGTCCACTGATATCTTCCACAATATGAAATTTGTATTTATGGACTTGAAAACGTTATGATAAACTTTACAATGTGTAACCTCTATGATTTCCTTTTCCACAGAAACAAGGTTATGAAGCCCAGAGTAGCTGGACGTACAAACCCAAACCCTTTAAAGATGATGATTCCACTGAACATTCGAGGACTGGCTTCTCCAAAGACTTGATGCACAACCACAGTGATAATTCTGGCCACAATAACATGCATCACAAAGGTCAGAACGCTAAAAAGAACTACAAGCAACAGCAACAGAACAACCAGGGGGATGGCAGGAGAAACCAGCATCATCAGAAGGATAGAGGAGGATTTTCTAATGGAGGTGGCCACTATCAGACTAGATTTACTTCAAGAAAATTTGGAGGACAGGGTAAACGAAAATATGCCAATCAGGTAAGCAAGACTCTTGACCATACTGTCAGGAGAGATATTAATTATTAGCAGCCTGTTGTCTGCTGCATTTCAGCTGTATACTGACAATTAACTAGGCCTTATAATAAACAGCCATGGGTCTAAAAAAGTTTTGACAATCAAGGGAAACAATTATGTTAAACAGATTATAAATAAATCAGTAACAATCAAAATGTATTGTTGTGTGGTGAAAGCTATGGACATGTCTGAATGTAGATTTTTATTTCCTGAACTATTCACTCATATAGTCCAGCTGGGTCCCTGGAAGTATTTTCCTACAGACGTGGACAGTCTTTATAGCAACATCAGATAAGGGAAACTCCTAATTGAAGCATTTAAACAAGTGCTCTTACAAAAAAAAACAATTGCCCCAAAAGAGTTAGGGGTACACAAATGTGAGAGGATATGAAAATGTATTTAAAGAAATATTTTATATTTTATATATATATATAGGTTTAATGTGTTAATCTAATTGTCATGCTCATCTTTCCTCCTAGGATTTTAAAGTGCCACCCACAAGACTTATGACACAAGAGTTCAGAGAGCAGAATGCTTTGCTGGTGGATGGACAGTTACTTTGTCGACATTTCATTTGGGGACGGTGCATCAAGGCAGGTTATGACAAACGTTGACAAGTTTCAGTGACTAAAAATGTCTCATTGTACTGACATTACTTTTTTCTTCTTTCCTGTTTGCAGGGTGACGAGTGCCAACTGAAGCACATTCAGGGTTCGAACGATATCATCAAAGAAGTTTGCAAGTATTACGTCCAAGGATTCTGCACAAAAGGGGAGAGCTGCCCCTACATGCACAATATCCTTTGGTTTAACTGCAATAATTGGTATAACTTGTGTAGTGTCCACTGTAAACCTGTCTGTTTGGATTAGGCTGTTTGTTTGGCCTGTGGTGATGCTGGTTGCAGCTTTCTTTCTAAAACTGTAAGTGACTGCAGTATTTGACACCTGCTGCAGGACTCCTGTTTATTCAAAGGTTTCGACTCAGTATGTGGACCCCGAACTGGAGAATGTGTCATCTCTGCTGTTGTCCTGATCGACAACATCCCTTAAACTGGTGCCACTGCTGCAGAGCACTGGTTGCTCTTTATTCAAAGCTAGTTCATTTAGAAAATGTTGAGATTTCAAATGGCAGCAAATTTGACACAGCACTTCCTTGGGCCTTTAACAATGCACATGGCAAGCGTGAAGCTGATCAGATGAATGGTTCTTGAGACACAGAGATTTCTGGAATTGGTGGATATACTGTATCATTCTGTCCTTAATCCTTGCTGGTAATTATTAGAAACTGGAGGCTGTTGAACATGTGATATTTCCTTTACTAAACAGAACAGTCCTTTCCCTGCAAGTTCTTCCATAGAAAAGGAAAGTGTTCTCACGGGGTAGATTGCAATTTCTCCCATGATCCACTTAATGAGACCACTAGCCGACTGTTCGAGGAGGTGTGTATGTAAATATTTCTGAGTATTTTATATGCTGTACATGTACAGCGTGTGTAAATGTTTGCATTTACTTCTCACTGCAGGTATTAAAACGGGACAAGGACCTCTATGAACTTTCAAAAATAGACGAGCAGAAGTCTTCAGGACAACCAGCAAACACAGACGAGACTGAAATTACAGAGTCAAAGAAAACCCCTGATGTACTAACACAACCACTCAGGTATGCAGATTCAAACTCACACCTGTCATGGAAACATTAAAGTCATTCTTGTATCGTATTTCATCGAATAATTAATCATCCATACAAGTTGTGACATTTGGGTTTAACTGTCACCTGATGCTTTTAATTTTAGGCCGATATTTTACAACAGTGAAGAACCAAAGACCGAGCAGGAAGTGTTGTTATGTAAGACTGAAGAACAGCGTGAAATCCCAGAGACAGCTGTCCCACCAGAAGCATCAGATAGTGGCCGTCCTCACAGCCCCCTGTCAACTCAGCTTAATCACCAGGAGCCAGTTTGTTATTCAGTCGAAGCAGTGCTCAGACCTCAGCTATTCAAACCATTCCCTAGTTTCTTTACAACTCCTGGAAGTCAAGACTATGCATCTCTCTCTGGTCCACAGAATTCCTCTGATTGCACTTCAGGCTCTGCAGACCAAAGCAAAGCTCCCTACTCTGTTGATGTTGTCAGGTCTTGTAAATCAGAAGTAAGTTTTATCGTTGGCCACACATCTTCCCCTCCTACTGCACAGTATGTATCATATACTCCAAAAACTGACCGTGAACAGCGCACTGATCCTCTGCTGAGCTCAAACACTGACAAGGTCTCGTATTCTACGAATACCAGAAATGAAGCAAATATATCCCAGGAGAAAAAGTTCAAGTGCCTGCCATCCTTCCACACGTACTCTGACCTTATATCAAAGACATGTCCTGATCTTACTGTGGCCAGTGGGGATGACAAGAAACACGTTGGGGAAGTAGCTGCATCCTTGAAACCTGCTCAAAGAGCTTCCCGTGAAGTTAAGTCGGAGTTGTTCTACTCTCCTGCCACAGTGACAGAGAAGTCCGCGTTGTCGCGTAGAAAATTAGATATTCAAAGAAGCCCCCACCTGCTTGTGGATACTTTACACTCTGTGAACTGTAAAAGTGAAGGTGTTTTTCCTTTTGCAACCACTAAGCTCAAAAGCCAGACATTTAATCCTCCACAGATGCGGCCATATCTCTCTGGTCTGACGTCTAAATCACAAGCCTTAGCAAAGCCTCTTCGTCCTTCTTCAGGTTTCTCAGTGTTTAAAGGTGGAGCTGCTGTTCCCGCTGAACCTGTCACCAGCTCCGCCGAGACAAATAATGCTGGAAACTCTGACGTTCATCATCTTCGAGCAAAACAACCCAGTGAGACCCATGAGCCCTCCAAACAACTCCAACTCATCCTGGAACCTGGCACACAACAACCTAATTCCTCTGAAGCCACAGCAGAGTGCAGCAGCAACATGGAACATTGTGGCGATTCTTCATTTGGACGTAATAAGACATTCTGTAGCCTGTTCGCAAGCCCCATCACTGACAGCCAGAAGCTCACTCCAGATTTTGTGACAACCTCCACTTCTCGTCAATCTTCCTGCTCTACTCCGCTGTCCGCACATTCCAAGAGTGAAGATGATCACGTTAAAACTGTGGCTGAACCTGACAAGGCCTCTGCCAGGTCCTTCCTCGGCCTCTTTTCTGCCCCTCTCAGTGCTGCTCCTCTGCCATGCAAGGAGACTCAGCCAGATTATTCAAGGACTGCCTCCTGTATTCAAGAGTCAAACCAGTTGTCTGATAACGTGACTCATTCATCAGACTCTAATCAAAGAGCTTCCAATGCAGAGACGCCTCTTCCACGTCTGGTCAAAACTTCTCACAGACCAACATCTCCTAAATTCTCCTATCGTTTGAAAAATGAAAATGAAGATGATTTGTCTGAGGCTGTGAGTCAAGCTACAAAGCAGCAGGTGAATCCTGCCTGTCGCGAGATCTCTTCCAGTCGGACTCCTTGTGGCGACAGAGCAGGATCATCCACAACCAAAGGTAAAGCCATGTCACATGTCTTATGAATAGCAGCATGCAGAGACAGGACTTAATGTATAAATTCCATTGCGGAGATCATGTGATTTTGTTAACAGCCCATCAACATCGTCATTTGCCTTTTATCACCAAAATCTCTGACATCTTCGATGGCTTTTTCAACTTGACATTTGTAGTCTTTTTTTTGTTTTTTTTATTTTGCGTTTGTGGCGTGTTAGAAACGTCATCAACACACCCACTCGCTCGCAGTTAATCCTGCATAGGATCTCCTGATTGATCTCCTCCTAAGATGCTGGCAGGAGAAACTCTGCAGGAGCCTCTCACTCGGACATTTGCGTTCACACATACACCCTCTCCGGAACATGTCAGGAGATTATCCACAGTTCAGCGCATGTCTGAGAGCAGCTTTTGTGTTGAGCTGAGAACTAGATGTGTGCTGCTGAAGTGTGTTGTTAACTCTCTGTTCATGGATCTGCAGTTGGAGCCACTTCTAATTCAGTTCTGAAGACTCTCTTTCTGTGTCTGAGTCCATTTGAAGAGGGTGGAGAGCAACGGCACAGTGCTCACATCAGTCTACCTTCAGGTGCGTGCTGTATATGCATCCAGTGAAAGTAATTTATATTTATATCCATGTACAACATGGTATCATCCTGGTAGAACTGAACAGAAGTCTTGTTTTTATTGCTTTTTCAGAAAGTGTAAAGAAGGAGCAGAGCAGCACGGGGGATGTCTTTGTTGAGCCACAACGGAAGAGGAAAAAAAAGAGACGAAAGAAAAAGGTATCAGACATTTTACTGTGAGAAGCACAAGGCAGCTTCTATCCCCCGTCAGTGGTACAGAGATGTGCCTCATCAACGATCAGACAGTAAATGATGCTTGAACATTTTTAGTTCTTTATTAGTTTCACTATTTTTTACCTTTATTACTCAATGCGATCATCTGACAAGTCTTGATCTCCATTGTAAGTGCAAACAGATCATTTAATGTGGTACACTGTAGTTTTTTAATCAAACTGTGGTGTGAGTTGGACTCATTAATGTCTTGTAGGGGCTTTATGGTACAAAGTTAGAAGATGTATCAGGCTTATACCTTAACAACTTGTTGATATTAAGTTTCATTTGTTGATTTGGGGTTTTTCATGGAATTTGTTGAAAGTAGAAATATACACAATCTTGCTGCTTTTGTCAAGTGCACTCACAGTTTAGATGCTATTGGGGCAGATTATTTTTTTTATGTGTCTGTGCCATTATTATGTCGGCATTATTTTTGGGGGTTTTCCGTCTGTCAGTCCCATTCTTGTGAACACTATCTCAAGAGAGAATATTGAGGGAATATATTCATATCTGGAACAAATGTTCTCAGGGATTCACAGAGGAACTCATTTTCTTTTGCCATGTGAACGTGATACCTCAGGAACATCTCCAGGTCATTAGAGTTGGGGGATATGCTAAAATCTTCTAATCAGCCACTGTCTGCCCAAAAATGTATGTTGTGTGTGGCAGCTGATGACTTTGTGCCTCTGTGTGTAATGTGCTCCTCAGACTCCGTATTCCCAGCAACAGTCCACTGAGAAGAGTGTTGCCCACTCCACAGAGCATCAGACCTCTCTCATCTCTGCGGAGGCAACAGTCGGGTCGACCTTCAGCGCTCCAGCTAGGACTGAGCCTCAGGTCAGAAACTCTGGCACACACAACTTGCCATTCAGACCTGTGACGCAACTGACGCAGCATCACGTCCGACCGAGACTGAACAACAGCTCAGAGGAAGGAAAGTGGGGAAATGGGAATGTGTCGGTCACACCCCTCAAAGACCTTTTTAAGACTTTAGACACCACTGTTTTCAACGTTGGGCATTAACATTGGACTTACTTTTGTTTTATCTCTCTAACATTCTTGAAAATCTAAATCTTTTATTCTTTTAGCACCAATGTTGAAACAGTGAAAGTGAATGTAGTTATTATCTGAATCAAAGCCCAAGCTCCTGATCTCTATAACCTGTGTTTACATTTTATTTGGATGTTTTAGAGTGACAATCAAACCTGTTTACTTATCGTATATGTTTGCCAAAGGTTTTGATTGAATCATATCAGTGTATCCAAACAATATTGCTGCTACGTTCGTATTTATTGCCAGTTTATTAGGTACATTTACTTTTTAAAATACAAACGCCCTGATAAGCTGGTAAATGTGAGTGTGTGTGTAATGCATTTGTTTACATTCTCCCTTGCTGTGTGCTCAGTCCTGGTAACCCTGTTTATAGGGGGTACACAATTTCAAACTTACAAGCTTTCTTATGCATAAGTTGTTTGAAACTATAAGACTGAAATTCTTTTATTCTACAGTGGAATGCCATATATAAACTTTTGTGCCACAAATCTTATTTTTGTTCTGTGTAGATAAAATATTGGAAGATAAGATACTAAAGACTTAATTAGTTCAATTATATTTGAAGATTCTGATGTAAAAAAAGTCATATTCAGACAGGAAAGATGCTGGTTTATTAAGCCAAATAAAATGAACATTTTATTTTTTCTCATTGTAAAGTATGTAAATTACATTTTGAACAATGAGTACCATTCATCAATACTCCACCACAAACTTTGTATGCTGTGCATATATGTAAGATATGTGTATGATGCATGCTTATTAAAATTATTTCTTAACAGGAATATGATGTAATAAGTCAAGTTGTGAGATGGTAGAGAGAGAGAGAGAGGGCGGGTCATATCATGAGGTCAGCGTCAAGTCCTGCCTAGTTTTTAAAGACAGTTTGTGCGCCTCCTGCAGGGGATGGGCTGCACTTTTTGCATTATATGTTCTCATATGGAGTGTCAGCCTGAAGAACAACATCTGTCTCCTCTTCTTCATAAAACGTCTTCCTCTTGAAGCAACCACGCTTGTGTTGGAAACATTACTTTTCAAAGGGAACCTGTAAAAAAGAGATTGCTGCTTATTTGAAAATACAGGGCAGGAAGCAGATAGTTGCACTACATTTTTCAATTTGTAAAACGGAACATGCAAATGAAAAAATTTGAGTTTAACATGAACAGTACAAAAAAAGGTTTAGAAAACTTGATGTATGGCCTTTATGTTTATTTCATGTATCGAATTGAGGAACTATAAAGTTTTCATATTGCTCCACACAGATATGTTGATGTTCCTGTCTCCTCAGCAGAAGCTTGTGTGAATGTTTAAGTCACTTGATTCATGATTTATTCAAAAAGTCCACGTCACATTTTGCTTTTATCGATAGAATTGTTTTTTCCACCACAATCATTCGTAATTTTTTTCCCATTATATTTCAGCATTTCCACTCCGGTTTGTATATCTGATAATTTTAAATATGCTTAAAATCTGGAGGATTTTGTGGAACATCCATTTCACCTTGGTTTGGAACCTGTTAAGAGAAAGTCTGTAAGGATACAACTCTATGTGACGGCCTGCAGCCATCTGCAGTGCACATACCTCAACAGTATCCGACCTTCTGCTGTCCACGTTCAGGGCGGCACTCGCACTCTCACTGTCGACTTGGGAAAAGTTGAATTTGATGCTGATGGGTGAAAAAGTGTCTTTCAGACATTTCTATGAGAAAGGGAGAGAAGTCATCTGCATATTGTTGAAGACATATTCACAAAGCAGAGATTTTTCATTTTAGAAATTGATTTCAGCATGAAGATGAGAAAAGAATAAATAAATGTACAAGATTTTGACGGCTAGTGTTACTGGTATGTGACTTGAGAGTCCAGTTTTATCAGTTAAATGTATCATGATGTGACAAAAAAGGTATTGCTACATGGAGAGGTGGGTCGGTGAGTATTTGAGCTTGAATAACAACAACAACAGAAAACAAGTAAACTAAAGCATGCAGCAGATTTCCATACTGATAGCAAGGACCCCTGTGATCCTCACACATGTCCCTTGGAATAATTAGACACAGCCTACTTTTCATATTTTGTGAGAACTAAAAACATTTCTTAGAAAGACGTTCAACATGTATTAAAATGATTGTCAACACAGAATACCCATATATCATGATCATTGTAATGAGCGAATTTCCATCAACCCCCCAGGGTCCTCTGATCCCAATTTGAGAACCACTGGTGTTGGTTATGGAAGCAATGTACAGTGTAGCGACATGGATGATATTTATATATAGGTGGTAGGTGCTCTAAAACATATGTGTAGAGTATGAGTGTGAATGAATTGGTCTCCATACAGGCATGTTGACAGGGAGCTTGAAGCAAGTTTCATTAGCCGTCAGGTTGCAGGTGGAAGTAAGACTCCTGGCTGTCTTGTCATTTCCAAAGAAACCTCGGTAGGTTTGTCTCACTGGATCCACATTAAGCATGTATGAGATGTTCAGTCCTGAGCTCATCACGTCTATAAGGACACACAGCAAGATTAAAGTACCTCAGTGATAGGGTGTGCACTATTAGCAGCTCTTAATAAATCAGTTCATTGGCTCCGGTCCTTACCGGCTTTGCTCTTTGTGCTTTCTACCATTTCAAAGCAGACTTTTAAGGTCCCCATGGGTAACTTTTCATCTGTTTTGTCCACACAGTTAATCTTCTCAGTGCTTATTTCCTCAGGAAGAAAAGAGAGATGTGCGATGACGTTGAAGACAGGACGGGACCTGAAAGATATTAATTAAAGATTAAAATGTATTAAATTAATTTTAAGAAATAAAAAATGTATTATTAGACTGTGGTGGAAATTGGTCAAGTTGCAGAGACAAGTTGTCTTTGTAAGCTTTCTGCAGAAAGGATCACACAGGCAAGTTGGAGGTTGCAAGTGAGATGAAAAGTGAAGTGTGTGGGTTACCTCCTGACCCAAAAATACACAGGGGGGGGGGGGGGGGGTGAATGTTTTGTTCTGTGACTGGAACATATAGTCTGTAAAGGTCCATCCTAAATGTGTTAGAGAGGAAATAGTATCATGTATGGTTAGGGTGTTGTGTCAGTCAGCCGAGTTCTTCAAAAAAAGGACAAGCACAGTCCAAGCACAGACTAAAGCAAAGGTCACTAGAATTCAGATGACCTCAGGATCAACTTCTGCAAGGCATGAATAGACAATGGGCTCAGTTATTAAGTCAATTTCCATTACAAGACGCTTATTTCTAAAGGATGATGGTACACTATTGCATAGAGTTGAATCATATTTTGGTAGGTCGTATAGGAGACGGTTGATATTAGTGCCTTTAGTCCTGCTTTACACCTGCCTGGATGAAAACACTGCTGGTGAAATTAGATTTGATATTCTAATTTCTTTTATCTATAACATTTATTAATATGTTCTCAAGGTTCAGGGGCTTGTAGAGCTCTGCGATGTAGAGCCTCGTCATGTACCATAAAAAACACAGTATTGATCTGGTTACTTATAGTGCTTAGTAGGTTCTCAGGTAAGGTGTTAACTCTTTCTGTATAGTGATTTGTGAGCAATTGTACACACTTAGCCATAGAGCATGCACGTCACAAAAAAACCCTTTTTATCTGATTCTGATTCAGACTTGGCCATACTCTTAAAGGTTCAGTGTGTAGTATTTAGTGACATCTAGTGATGACGTTGCATGTTGCAGCTGAATACCCCTCACCCCACCCTCCCCTTATAAACATGACATAGAACCTGTGGTAACCTTCAGTTGTCATAAAAACTCAATAGTGTTTAGTTGGTCCAGTTTGGGCTACTGTAAAAAACATGGCGGCCTCTGTAGAGAGGAGCCGCTTCCAATGTAAATATAAAGTATTTAAATATAAAGGTTCCATTCTAGGGTAAATAAAACAATGATTCGTACAATTTAGATGAAACACACTAGTGAAAACATCACTAGGATTATTTTATATTCAATTTCTGCCAATAGATCCTTTCACCTAAATCTAACACACTGAACCTTTAACGTACACAGTATCCATACCTCAAGACAACAGCCATGCCCTGTGATCCAATCAAAATATCTGGAAGTCCGTCCTCTCCGAGGTCAATGTCCCCATCAATGGCCTGTCCGAAGAATCTCATCTCAGGTCTAATTTCCTGTCCCATGATTCTCTGGAATAACAGATTGGAAAATTGAAAGTGTGCACGGTTTGCCTACAAATTCTAAGTTACTCATTAGAGAAGTGGTGGAAACAGATGATGCTCGATAGATGGGGCAACATCTACGAAACCACACTGCAGCCACTATGCTCACTACCAAAAAAGAGCCATTAGGATCGTACATAATGTTGGATATCAGGAACAATCTGATAATCAGATTTTAAAGTCACATGCATTGAAACTCATGGATCTGGTGGAATTTAAAGTTGCAGTGTGTAGAATTTAGTGACATCTAGTGGTGAAGTGTCATGTGCTGAATACCCCTCACCTCACCCCCCCCTTCCAAACATGAAACAAAACCTGTGTTAACCTTCAGTTTTCATAAAAACTCAAAGGGTGTTTATTTTGTCCAGTCATGGCTACGACAAGAAACATGGCGGCTTCCATAGAGATCTTTTTAAAACATTTGAAATTAACTAAACTAAATACAAAAGTTTTAGAAGTTATAGCTGAAACAACTGAAAAATGTTCTGATGATAATATCGTCCTCAAATAAATCATGTCCTTTAGAAGATGTGAGTTTTTGTTTTATTCAAAAGACACTTTTATACTGTGTAATGGGGAATAAATACATATCTGTCAAACTCTTAGTCTTATGATTTTGACAGACAGTATGGAGATGACAGGAAATTAGGAAGATTCAACAAACGTCCCCATGGTGGATTTGACCTGGTGAAATTGTGGTTCATCTTAATGCTGTATTCACTGGGTTTCCTTGATCCACTACTGGTCAATGTGTGGTTGATGAATCTACCCACAGCATGTCAGTGATGACAAAGATATATTATGTCAAGTTTTTCTCAGGCTCACCTGGCTGAAAGTGCTGCGTATGCCATTGTGTCTGTCACCAAGGTAGATGTACACAGCCCCTCTGTTATCATCCTCAAGGGGGGCTCCAACGGCAACGTCTCGGAGTTCGTCTCCATTAAGATCCGCAAGGCTGGAAATGGTGGTGCCAAATCTGCCCATGGATGGTGCTGTCACATTTAGTACAATTTCCAGTTGCATCTGTAGAAGTCAATTCATTATGAAAACAAATGCATCAATTAAAAAAGTGAAGGAAAAAAATAAGAAGCATCACAGTTTATGTGAAGCTTTATCGCTGCCCCCACCTTCTCAGACAGTATGTAGACATAGATCCGGCCTTCTTTCTTCTCATGGGGCTGATAGAACAGGGGAGCTCCCACCAACAGGAAGTCAGTGTTACCATCTGAGTCGATATCTACTGAGCACAGCTCTGCACCAAAGTAGGAGCCAATCTGAAAATGTGGGGCATACAAATGCAAAGTGTCTAAACATGCACTTGCTAAAACATTTTTGAAAAACCTACATGTATTTGAGTAGAGTAAGGATAATCATGTATTGTGCTTCCAAGAGCTCTGTCATTTTCTCACACGTTTACAAAAAAAAAAAAAAGAGTGGCCAGTGCAAGGGAGTTTTCTGGTTTCCTCTCCAAAACCTCAAAAATAGTGCAACTTTGCTGCACGATGATTTAGCTGATGTCCTTGATTGCTTAATGAAAAACACTACTAACAGGGCCTGGTCACCTGTTAAATGAAGCTTTCTGAGTAACTTTGTAAAGTAAATGCTGCAGTAGATGCATATCTGAGGGGTTCTAGCAAAGCTGTCTCAAAGGTGAAAGTAAACCTGCACCTTGCACACATTCGTGTTCTTCATTGAACAGCTACTTTAATGAGAAATGACCCAAAAAAGGATTGAGACGGCCTCTAAGGGCTGCATAACAAAAAGACGTTTGTTAACTTGCAGTGGCAGATTTAGCAGAATTACCACGCTAAACGTTTATGTTATTATGTTTCGATAACTCATATTATAAACAACCTTTTCAAGACAGTATACCTACCTGGGTACCATTTAGTGTTTGGGCTGCGGCCCAATTACCACCATCACGTCTGAAAAGTACGACCTGTCCTGTGTGCTCAAATCTTGGTGCACCCGCAAAGTATAGAGAAGCAGTGTCCCTCTTGCCAACAGAAATGGAGTATCCTGCAACACGAAATGTCACTCACATGAAATGTTCATTTTTAAGAAGCCCAGTGCTTTACAATACAAAGCTATTTTAACTGTCAGTTACATCGCCATTTACCTTTGCATGTCTCCTGCCAAATTAAACTATTTTAATAAAGGGGCAGGTGATATGGTAATGATTTGTACATGACTTTACCCATGTAGGAGTCCTTCTTCATTGGTGGATCTTCAATTTTTGTTTCTTTTCCTTCATGGAACTCTTGGAGAGAGCCCCCCCAGCTCTTTGAGCCCACTGAACCCAGGATCAATATATGCTGTCAACAGAAAAATGCAAGTCTAGTCAGAGCACAGAGAAAAGTGGAGCTACCAGTGGGTGCTATGTCGACTCCTCAGTCAGAACTACTGCTGTCAAACTGGTTGGTCCACTGAGGCAGTAGAGAATTGTTGTTTCATCCAGAAAAAACAATGGAAGATTGTAAACAGTGGTCCCTCAACAAGACAGCTGCTTTGTTCAGGAGGGAATTAACTACACTGTTTGTCTGCACCTGTGTATAGAAAGCACTGTGATTTTGAATGTGCTCAGATTTTTGTCTTTTTTCACTTTACTCACGTTATAGAAGACAGCACTGAATCCACTCTGAGCCATTTCATCCGTCAAGTCTCCTCCCCGAGCCACACTGGAGCCTTAATATGGAACAAAACTAGTTCACTAGTATTGGTGTATATAGGCTATGGTTTTTGTTATAACATTGTTTGATAGAGAGGAAAGAAAAATATCCAATATCACCTTCCATTTTAAAAATCCTTTTTTGAAACTTTTCCAGTATTCCTTTCAGTCCGTTGTAGTTCTCGATTTTGAAGGTATATTGGTCTGCTGGTTTTGAAGCAATGGCTGTGAATTTTTCTAACTTAGCATCTCTGACCTGAAATCAGAATGCAGTTTCATATTATGACCCACGTCTAAGTCTGAGGTCGTAAAGAGAAACAGCACAGGCTGAAAGGCTGAGCTCTAACATGATTGTTACACTACCATTTAAAGAGGAAACACTTTAGCGCTGCTGGTAAAACATTTCAGTTCTTTTCTGAGAAGTGCAATTGTGCATCTCAGTAGGAGTTCCATGAGCTGAATGTCTGTCTGTATGTAGAATGCATATCCTGTCAACCGGAATTTGGACACGCAATGCGTTCAATATGAATAAAAATGGGATAAACAGGTGACCAGCACTCTGTAGCAGTCAGAAGGGGCGGGACAGTGCGCCCTCAGTCTGTGGACCAGATTCAACACGTCTTCCTCTAAGTCTTAGAGTCTAATTCCTCTGATAAACAACAGCAGCAGTCAGCAACCGAAGTAAACCATGGGTCAAAACCACCATCAGATCATTTTGATGAACTGAGGCAAACATTCACAGCAGTAACATTCACAGAATCACTTCCTTTTTAGGAGTTTGTCTTTAGAGTTAAAGCACAATGTTGGTTTTGTTGCTGCAATGCTTTATATCAAGCTGAACTGCAGCGCTTTTGGTTTTACAAGTTGTGAACTTGGGTCTGAAGATGGATTACTTAACAGACCTCTGTAATAGCCGACATGCAATTTATGAAATTATAACTGCAGGCCTTTTTTTAAAGCCTAATACAAATGTCCCAGGTTACCAAGGGACCTGTCGCAGACTATCAAATTCAGGCAGGATTTTCTTTTTTGGCACAAAGAACACTAGAAGTCTCCTCTATGATATCTCCATGCTCCATTCTTTCTTCGGGAATAAGTAGCAGAAGTCAAAATGAAAGAAATATCCCATATTACCCGAATTCACCCTATATATACAGTATATAAACCACACACTTGAACAGTAGCTCAGCAGTATGAACACAGGACAAGAGAACAAGTGAACTAGTAATATAAATAAGAGAGTAATAAAACATCAAATCACAGCTTACCCCAATGACAAAGCGAATGATCTGTTTGTCATCATATTCTTCAATAATTCCATAGTCTCTGTCACTGGGATCGCCATCTGTGATTATTACCAGAACTTTAATTGCATCAGGAGAGGCACCTGCAGCTGGGTTTTCCAAGATATTTTTCCTGAAACAAACAAATAGCAAAGTGTTTTTTTAAATGCTCAGAATAAACAAAACTCCATTTATAAATATGAATAAATCAGTGATTATAACTTAAATAACATGCTCATGATCTTAATGCGGCACTGGACCAGCTCTGATGTTGAGTGATATCCCTCAACAGTAATGTCAACATGATTCCTTGAACATCCCAGATTGAGAGTTTGAAACTGTTTGTTTAATGTCACTGAACTCACATCACAAATTCGAGGGCTCCATGTGTGTTGGTCAGCGCTTCCATGTGGGGTTCGTTCATAAGTTTTCCAAGAGCGCTGCCATCTTGATAGCCGTTGAAGTCAAATACCGTCCTGTGGTTTGAGGAGAACTGAACTGCTGAGAACTGGAAAATGCATGAAACAGACAACACAATACAATTTAACATAACACTATTTGTATATAATTCAACAAATAAAAGTCATGAACTCTTTTATGTTGCAGTGGAGCAGTGACCTTGATTGATGTGTTCTTAAGGCTGTCCATTATATCCACTATGAAATCTTTATTTTTGTTGAACTCAGCTCCGGACATACTGCCTGATCCATCAAAAAGAAAGACAAGGTCCACTGTCTTGTTGGTACATTCTGAAAAGAAATATGCAGAATAAAGAAATTGTTTGTTTGGACAAAAACATGAAGAACAAGATGTGAGCAATGGAGACATTTCCAGTCTTTCGTCATCTCTTACCTTGGAAAGCAGGAGTGAAAGAGGAGATTGTCTGAAGACTATGTGTCATCTTGTAACACACACTGTTCAGATAGGAGTTTTCATTATATTCATGGGCTACACTTGGGCTGCAAACCTAAGTCCAAACATAAGAGGTAAAGGAAATTAGATTCATCGCATTGATTTGTAATGGTTTTATCTTATTATTGGCCTTTGTGGTTTTCTTACAATGAACTGGGAGCTTGTGGAGTCTGCGGCGATCGACATGCCGAGGAGCTTCACTGGTAATGTTTCGTTTTTCACAGTAATGTCTGAAACAGTAGCATTTAATTAGTACTAGAATAATGCAAAACATTTCAGCTACATTATCAAGTCCATATTTCTGTATTGTTGAGAAGTGTACTTTGTGTGTGGTTAATTGTGTAACATTGACTGTATTCAACACTGTATTTATATACCTTCAGCATTGAAACACTGGGTGCTTTGGTTTTGGTCAGGTCTGCATACTCCTCCAGATCCATTGAGCTGCAGCGGCGCAGTGACGATTATCCTGAGAACGAGGTGAACAACCATGAAAACAGTCATTTGAACCATTGAAGTAATCACGGTGGCAGGAGCAGCACCATTTCAACACAAAGAAAATGCTCTCTGTGCGAAGCAGGATGTGAAGTCATGCTTGTGTGCTGAACAGCAAAATCTGGATGCATCCGTCAAAGTGATCAACAGTTCTTCACACCTCTGCAGTAGAAGTTAACCTCATTTATCTTCCGCATCTACTTCTTGAGTCATAAGGATTATGGCGATATCAGCAACAGTAATAATCAACTGAACCTCCAGGTTGAACATGCAAACTTACCCTTTGTTTGTGCCAGACATGAACTGAAGCACTTTGTATCCAAAGAAATCTTTCTTTTCACCAGCATAGACATCGGGATTTGTTGCATCAATGTTGAAAGCCAAAGAAAGAGGGGCGGCTGCAATTAAAAAAAAATTACTTTTCTTCTAATCTTTCTTCTAATTCTTTTTTCTTTAATCTAATTCGGTAGTAGTAATATTCGACAGTTTAAATATTGTATTTAAACTTTGTTCAGCCTCAACACTACAGTTAAGAAAACATTGATCTACTATAGGTCTACAGTGTTTCTACACAATTATTTTTTCAGATTTAACAAAAGATTCTGCACAAATGATCATATTCAATTTTTATCAAAGAAAAAGTAGATAGAAAGTAAAATGATACCCAAGTGCATCTGAGGCAAATGGTTTCATATCCATCCAACATCATGCTCTTACACATATTCATATTTATTTCCTAAAACACGAACACACACTTACATACTTACCTGGATAGTTTGATATACATAGTATACTGTAACATAGTGTTGCTCTCTAATATCACAGCCAGTCTCACAATAAAAGTTAAAAAAAGGATCAGAATTAATGCAGCAGAAAAATCAATTGCATTTCTACATCTTCTTCCTTGTCCAAACCCACTGCAAATAAAATGGTGACAGTTCCTTTTCATTTTCAAAACTGATCTTCGGCTGAACTGACACTGGCATCATATGATCTTCTTGACTTTTCACACATGCAATATTACCCCCTGTAGATGTGAAAAGTAACGTTCACAGCATGAAAAGCAGAAAAAACTACTTTCTTCTCCTCAAATTTTCCAATTGTTGACCTCGATGTACAATTAAACCTTAAATGCACGCAGCATTGATTTGGGAGGATATGAATATTGCAAATGTTCAAGGAAGTCTGGATTCACCAGAACCTTCCATTCTTTGTTATCTTTATTTGCCCTTTTATTATGTGATGTATGTATTGTCAAATAAGTAGAGCTTTTAAAAGATGTTTTTTCTTGTCTATTTATGTAGGCTTGAAGCTGTACTAATCATCTTTTACATTTTTTTTTAGATCAAATGACTGTGTATAAATAGAAAGGTGTCGTAAACAAACTCACAGAGAATCCACCGCCCAGCTCAGGGGTCAGCTGATATAGATTCTATTGATCTGTGATCTGTGATCTCTGAGCTGCACTGAGTCCAGTATCACACAGATCGACCGACGGAACCGAACCATCCCAGTACAAACACGAGAATATAATAATAATTCTATTAAATTCTATAGATTGAGGACATCACAGCTGTCTCTGAATTTAATAATCCTGCAGTTTTGGATGATTAAAATACGAACATGAGATACAACAAGTTCCCTCAAATGAGTGTGGTTTTTTTTGCCTCCACCTTTGAATTGGATCTTTTTTTATTTCAGGCTCGGTTCTTTCTATCGTCTTCACTCTCACACATTGTATTATCCACAGCAGCAGCAGCAGAGTATCAGTGTATTTTCTTTATTAGTGACATCACTGCTGTCCCATGAATCGCTCTTCACCTCCACCTCACTAACAAACACCTCGACGTCAGTGTCAGAACGTTTCGCTTCCTCTTCTCATCGCTTGATGCCGTGACTCCGTCAGGACTCACGGTGGAAACCCATTGGTCAGCAGCATCATTTAATATTCATGACGTGCTTTGCATTGACCATTTATGGTTGAAAGTGGGCGTGTGGAGGTCGGATTTGGAGGCAGATCCACGTACGAACGTTTCCAGGTGGACTGTGATTTATAAAGCGAACGTTGCGTTCAGGTGTGCGTGCACACGGTTTTATAAATCGGAATATTCTTTGGCGTACGCCATTTCCGGCTTTTGTGCGTACGTACACTTTTAGTATGAATCCTACGCACTGTTTTATAAATGAGACCCCTGCTGTTTTGTTCTCTCTCACCAGAAAAGTGTCGTTTCCAAGAATAGCAGCAGGCAGCTATTTTCTAAAAGCCCTCAAAACCCATTTTACCCAACTATATCTGCTCAGCAACAAATATTCAAGTTGAAAGAGTCCATTTATAAGGTTTTGCAACTTTACATAAAATAGATTTTTTGGGGTAAAATGCCAAAAAAAATCTATTAGTTTCAAGCCTGAAATACTCAAATACACATTCTCCCACATTTCTCCAAAACTCACAAAGAGCACAAACCCCCTTTATCTCGTGGAGAAATTCTGTCCGATAAATGTAGGAAATATTATTTTCTTACCAAGCGCCACCATGTAGGTGAGCAGGAAAATATGACGCTGGTCTTTCATCTTCCACATCAATCTTCTCAAGGCTAAAGATGGTCCTGCTTGACACTTATGTACCCTATGTGCAACACTCCCTGTGCACTTTTTAAATGTGGGCGTTTCCGTAATATGTAATGTATCTCTTCCCTCACACTTTCCCTTTTCTTTTGTTGCGTAATACGGTGGCCCTGAGAGCTCAACGCACTGCAACTAAAGAAAACACATGCAAGTGGACAAAACACAAGCAAAGTAAGAAAACATCTTTATCAATTTCACAACACAACACAAGACATTACAGAAACGCGCAGCAAATACAGAAACGCGCAGCAAATACAGAAATGCGCAGCAAATACAGAAAACGACAAGGGAAGTGTTTCCAGAGGACAGCTAAAAGTGATGGACACGTCCGTTTGTTGTTGCTGGCGCAGTTTGGAGTTGTTAAAGTTGGTGTCCGTCAGTGATCTTGGAAAATTTGCTAAACTGTAAACGTTTTTGGTTTATTTTAATAAATAATAAACTTTATTACTGCAGATGTATCCTGTTAACCCTCTGAGACCCACTGGGCCGTATACGATCTCAAATATCATGTTGTCTTTAGAGCGTCATGACTCCTCAATGGTCTGAGCTAGAGACATGCCGTGTTTTCCTGTTAAACTGAATAAACAGCGCTAACAAGCAAGCCCCTGTTCGTGAGGCAATGTATTGTCCATATTGTGCAGGGGTAGGTGACCTTTACTATCAAAAGAGCAAGTTTGCCCTCTCTTCCGAGCTCTGATCTCACTGTGCATCTCTCCGAGCGAGTGAGCGGGGGCGGAGCCCCGGGGCAAGTGTGTGTGTGTGCTCTATCTGGGAGCACACACACACACACACACACACACCTGGCCTGATACGATGATGATTTAAAAAAAGTAAATGGAATTGCTAGCTCTACGTCCAACCCTCCTCCTTTATCTGGGCTTGGGACCGGCAAAGTGACCCAAAAGAGACACTGGCAGAGTTACTTAGGTTATTTTTTGAAGTTTTTATTTTATACATTTTTGGGGGGGTTTTCATAAGTTTGGTTTAGTTTCTAACCTTATGCTCCACCTAGGAGCCTACAACAAGTCACAGTAAAACATGAACATTTTTTGCCATAACTATAACATTTTAAACATTTTTTTGTATAGACGGTTTTAACTTGACAACAATAACAATCTGAATGGACCAAAAAGAGACATTAGGGGTTTTTCAGACCCCCCTCCACACACACATTCTGTGCTGGCTCACAGAAAGAGTAGGTCATCTTCATTTGGGTCAAGGCTTTCTATGGCAGGTTCAGCAACTGAGGGAGCTGACTTAAATGAGTAACCAGCTGATGTGCCAAAAAGCTGCAAAACATTATCAGACAGCTAGTGCTCATAGCAAGCCTCACCAGACAGCCTCAGACCATATCGGACATACAGGATGGAGTTAAGGGTCTGCAAGGACATCCGATTTCTAAGTTTGCTTTTTACCACACTCATCTGGCTGAATAATCTCTTGACTTCAGCATTCGAGTGTGGCAAGGACAACACAGACACAGCAGCCATGGCAAGTTCCTGAAACGGGTTGATATCAGCTGCATCCCTAAACTTCCAAATCTCACTCCTTCAGCACTTTATGGACCCCATCGTTAATCCACGTCATAACGGAGGCATTGTCAGTCCCTATCCCCAGGAGTTTCTCTTTTTTAAGACAACACTTCTCCAGGAAAGCCACAACAGCTCGGGCTATAGATCTGGCATCTCCTTCCTCCAACTCAACAAGCCCAAGAAATGTTGAGACAATTGTGTGTTTGGTGTCACGAAAGTACCTTATCACAACCCCCAGGTACTTAGAGACACTTATATCTGTGGACTCATCGAGGAGGAGGCTGAAACGCTGGTCACCCACATCTGCGACCAACTTTTTTAGAAAGTATGGTGCTAGAACACCATTAATCATTTCCGTGCACTTTGTCCTGTGTATTTTGAAGTGAGTAGCAGCCGTGGAGTCTGAGAAAGCAGCTTTACATGCTTCCCCAATGTGATCACATGCCAGCATGGAACTGTGTTCAGCAATAGCTAATGCCATGGTGGCTTCAGCCTTTTTTGCAGAGTAAATTTTTTTACTCATTAATGGCAGCTTGCTTTGGGTGGAACTGTTATAAGGCTTTGCCTTTTGAGTATGTTTTTGAGTTGTCATGTGTTTTTTTATATCACAAAGTTTGGCGTAGCAATCAGCCTTACAATACAGGCAGTATGCTCGTGTATCACGTCCAATAAATGGCTTCAACCAGCCTTTGAATTCAGGGTTTGACTCCCACTCCTTTCTGTATTTTTGAGCGTACAGTTTAGACGGAGACATGATGAGCTAGCTAGCTAGATGTTTATCAATCAATCAATCAAATTTTATTTGTATAGCCCATATTCACAAATCACAATTTGTCTCATAGGGCTTTAACATGGTGTGACATCCTCTGCCCTTAACCCTCAACAAGAGTAAGGAAAAACTACTTAAAAACCCTTTTAACAGGGAAAAAAGAACGTAGAAACCTCAGAGAGAGCCACATGTGAGGGATCCCTCTCCCAGGACGGACAGAAGTGCAATGGATGTCAAGTGTAAAGGAGAACATCAAGATAAAGGTTTTAGCAGCATTGATTAGGGTAAACATTTTGAAGTATAACTGAAGGTCAGTGAATTGGTGGATTAATGTCATTAATGGTCAAGTGTCTGAGGAGAAATACTATGTATCGAGCAGTCCTGCTGCAATCATAGTCCATGGTCAGCAGCCAGCAAGATCATGATCCACCATCAAGATCGGATGCCACTATAGTCCACAGTTATTGTCCACTGCCGCCATTAGGATCCATCATCAGCTGCCACCTCGGTCGTGGTCCACTACCAGTATCTGATGCCAACACGATAAAGGATCTGCCTTTGTTATCACGATCAGCCAGCACGATACAGAATCCGCCATACTGGATCCACCATTACGACCTCTGATACGTGATCCACAGATCCTAATCCATGATGTGGCCACAGCCGCGGCCCTGGATCTGCGGACGATAAGGCAAAGGGACTCCGGGGAAGAAGTCAAGTCAGTAACATGTATTGATGGGATATGAATTACTTTGATGTGATAAAGATTGAGAAGAGGAAGGAGAAGCTGGAAAGAGAAGCTCCGTGTGTCATGTGTCCCCCGACCTTCTAAACCTATAGCAGCCTAACTAAGAGCAGGTCTAGGACAAGCCTGGACCAGCTCTAACTATAAGCTTTATCAAAAAGGAAGGTTTTAAGCCTACTCTTAAACGTACAGATGGTGTCTGCCTCCCGAACTGAAAGTGGGAGATGATTCCACAGGAGAGGAGCTTGATAGCTGAAAGCTCTGGCTCCTACTCTACTTTTAGAGACTTTAGGGACGACAAGTAAGCCTGAATTCTGGGAGCGCAGTGCTCTAGTGGGTTGATAAGGTACTAACAGCTCTTTAAGATATAATGGTGCCATATTGTTAAGGGCCTTGAAGGTGAGGAGGAGAATTTTAAATTCTATTCTAGATTTAACCGGAAGCCAGTGTAGCGAAGCTAATACTGGAGAAATGTGCTCTCTTTTCTTGGTTCTTGTCAGGACACGTGCTGCGGCATTTTGGACAAGCTGCAGAGTCTTTAACGACTTACTGCTGGAGCCTGATAATAAGGAATTACAATAATCCAGTCTGGATGTAACAAAGGCGTGGATTAGTTTTTCTGCATCCTTTTGAGAAAGGACATGTCTGATTTTGGAGATATTACGCAAGTGAAAAAAGGCTGTCCTAGAAATTAGTTTTAAGTGAGAATTAAAGGATAAATCAGGATCGAAGATCACTCCCAAGTTCCTGACTGTTTCATTGGAAGCAAGGGCAATGTCGTCTAGCGCAGCTATATCGTTAGATAATGTATCTCTAAGGTGTTTAGGGCCAAGTATTAGAACCTCTGTTTTATCTGAGTTTAATAAGAGAAAATTGCGGGTCATCCAGGTTTTTATGTCCTTGAGACATGCTTGGAGTTTAGTTATTTGATTACTTTGTTCAGGTTTTATTGACAAGTATAACTGGGTGTCATCCGCATAGCAGTGGAAATTTACAGAGTGTGTCCTGATAATGTTTCCAAGTGGAAGCATATATAATGAGAATAAAATTGGGCCGAGCACAGAGCCTTGTGGAACACCATGGTTAACTTTGGTGCGCACAGATGACTCATCATTAATTTGCACGAATTGGGAGCGGTCTGAAAAATAGGATTTAAACCATTTTAGGGCGGTTCCTTTAATGCTAATTAACTGTTCTAGTCTCTGTAATAAAATATTATGGTCAATTGTGTCAAATGCTGCACTAAGATCTAACAGAACGAGGACAGACACAAACCCCTGATCTGAAGCTATTAGAAGATCATTAGTGACTTTTGCCAAGGCTGTCTCTGTGCTGTGATTGGCTCTAAACCCTGACTGAAAGTCTTCATATATATTATTTTCCTGGAGAAACTCACACAGCTGATTGGCTACAACTTTTTCTAGGATTTTAGACAGGAAGGGGAGATTAGATATCGGACGATAATTGGCTAAAACCTCTGGGTCTAAGGTGGGTTTTTTGAGGAGGGGTTTGATTACAGCTATTTTAAAAGACTGTGGTACATATCCTGATGATAATGACAGATGTATTGTGTTCAGTAATGAACTGTCAATTAGGGGCAGAATTTCTTTAAGTAATTTTGTAGGAATGGGGTCTGAGATACAAGTTGTTGGTTTAGAAGATGAGATTATTTTGGTCAGCTGATCGAGGCTGATCAGAGAGAAGCTGTCTAAATAATTGGTAAGATTCTCAGCCGTTTCTGAGTTTTCTATTCTTGATGGGGTATTAGTGCCAATTGAGGGCAGGAGATGGTTGATTTGATTTCTAATGGTTAGAATTTTATCATTAAAGAAATTCATAAAGATATTGCTATTTAGGGATCGAGGAATACTGGGTTCGGTGGAGGTGTGACTCTCAGTCAGCCTGGCTACAGTGCTGAAGAGAAACCTGGGGTTGTTTTTATTCTCTTCTATTAGTTTTGAATAGTAGGCAGCTCTTGCTTTGTGGAGGGCCTTCTTATATGCTTTAACACTATTCTTCCAGTCTAGGAGATTTTCAACACGGTTGCTGGAGCGCCACTTCCTTTCTAGTTTTCTTGATACTTGTTTTAACTCATGTGTCTTGGAATTATACCACGGAGCTAATTTACTATGTTTTATATGTTTCTTTTTTAGAGGCGCTATTGAGTCTAATGTTAATCGTAATGACCTTACAGAGCTATTGACGAGATGGTCAATCTCAGTGGAGCTAGGGTTTTTAATGAATTTGTTGTTTATATCGACGGATAGTACGGGTTTAAATGTAATCGGAATTATTTCCTTAAATTTAGCTACAGCACTATCAGGTAAACATCTTGAAAATGAGTTCATTATTAGTGGCATATATTCTGATAGTGAAAAATCGAAGGTTATTAAATTATGGTCTGATAGAATTGGATTGCGCGGAAGTACTGTTAGATTTTCAATTTTGACACCGTATGATAATATAAGGTCAAGTGTGTGGTTACAACAATGAGTAGGTTGGTGTACACACTGACTGAAACCAATTGAGTCTAATTGCGAAATAAATGCTACGCTAAGGCTATCATTATTATTGTCAACATGAATATTAAAGTCACCAACAATAATAATTTTATCGGTCTTTAGGACTAGGTTTGATAAAAACTCAGGGAATTCTGTTAAAAATTCAGTATAAGCCCCAGGGGCACGGTAAACTACAGCAAATATGATTGGCTGTTGGTGTTTCTTGGATTGGTGTGGAAGACTAAGAACAAGACATTCAAATGAGTTGTAGCTTAGTTTAGGTTTAGGATTAATTAATAGACTGGAGTTAAAAATAGCAGCAACTCCACCTCCTCGACCAAATTCTCTGGGAACGTGTGTATTTACATGACTTGGGGGAGTAGATTCATTTAGACTGACATATTCATCAGGATGCAGCCACGTCTCAGTGAGGGACAATAAATCTATTTTATGATCTGAGACTAGTTCATTAACTAAAATAGCCTTTGATGACAATGATCTTATGTTTAACAGACCACATTTAAAAGTCTTTATTTCCTGAGTTGTTGCAGAGGTTGTGTTAATTTGTATTAGATTTTTGTGTGGAATTCTCCCTCTGTTATTGTTTGATTTAAATAATGTAACGGGACGGTGGACAGACACAATCTCTATGGGTTTGTGGTTGTGTGACTGATCCAGAGGGAGCGCAGAGACGTGTTTAGCACTGCAGCTCTGCGTCCTGGTCCCAACTCTGGGTTGTCATTTAATATACTGGGTAATATTCCTAGATAAGAGAGATGCTCCATCCCAAGTGGGATGAACGCCGTCTCTCCTAACAAGACCAGGTTTCCTCCAAAAAGTTTGCCAATTATCTACAAAGCCCACACCATTTACAGGACACCACCTCGACAGCCAGCGGTTAAAAGACAACATGCGGCTAAACATGTCATCACCTGTTGTGTTAGGGAGAGGGCCAGAGAAAATTACTGTGTCCGACATCGTTTTTGCGAAAGCACACACCGACTCCACATTAACTTTAGTGACCTCCGACATACGAAGCCGGGAGTCGTTGCTGCCGACGTGAATTACGATCTTACTGTATTTACGTTTAGTTTTAGCAGCTTCAGTTTGGATTCGATGTCGCCGGCTCTGGCCCCTGGAATACAATTGACTATGGTCGCTGGTGTCGCTAACCTCACGTTTCTCAGAACCGAGTCACCAATGACCAGAGTTTGCTTCTCAACGGGTGCGTCGCTGAGTGGAGAAAATCTATTTGAAATGTGAGCTGGTGGGTCTTTAATCGTGGGCTTTTTAAGGGTAGCACTATGCCCCCTCCGGACAGTCACCCAGCCGCCCTGGGCTCCCGGCTGCACGGGACAAGTCGAGGGACTGATAGCGGAAGCTATCCGCTATCAGTTTAGCATGTTTAGCTCATGTCACCGAGAGGCACACACACACAGTGGACGAGGTGAGTAAGTGACTGAGGCTGTGTGAGTCAAATGCAGTGATTTATTTTAGTGTGACAGTGAAGAAACATTGACGTTTACATCCCGCTCTGTAAGACAGGGCGGGATCAGTGGCGGCTTTGTGCACGCGCAATTCATTTGCAGTCTGGAGGACGTTGAGCGCGGGTCTCCCCTCTACTCTGACTGCAGCTGCACGAGGCTCCTGTGAGACTGACCGCCTGTGAGTGCATTGGGACGGCGGAGGGGCTCACTGCAGCACCCACTGCTCGTTGAGGACAGCAACTGCAGAACGACACGTGCTTTCACGTCAGAGTCTCCAAAAGACCAGAAAAAGTCGCTAGATTTGTCGCTAGTTGCTTTTGACAAAAAAAGTCGCCAAGAGGATTTGGAAAGTCGCCAGATTTAGCGAGAAAGTCGCCAAGTTGGCAACACTGTTACCGACCCCTGTGTGAAACCGAATTTGTTTGATGTATTGGACGTTTCTGTGTCTCCTGTGGCAGCAGTGTCCATCACTTTTAGCTGTCCTCTGGAAACACTTCCGTTGTCGTTTTCTGTATTTGCTTCGCATTTCTGTATTTGCAGCGCGTTTCTGTAATGTGTTGTGTTGTGTTGTGAAATTGATGAAGATGTTTTCTTACTTTGCTTGTGTTTTGTTCACTTGCATGTGTTTTCTTAAAGGGGACATAGCATGCAAATTCCACTTTGTTAGTCCTTCTACACGTTAATGTGGGTATCTGGCATGTCTACCAACCCAAAAACTCTGGAAAAAAAACACTCGCGCGTTTTGTTATAGTTCCTCTAAGTCAGAAACGTCATGCTTGAGTGACTCGATTGAGCTTCCTGGGTTTTGTGTCGTAACAAGGCACTGGAAGTCTCCCTACATGGCCTTGTTGTTGTACCCGTTGAATGTCGGGGTTCAGGGGTAAATGATGGTCTTCATAGCCCCCCCCCCCCCCCCACCCCTCTCTTTCTCTCTCTGTCTGTCTGCTTGTGTGCTTGTAGTGGATGGGCAGAGGGGGACATTTAATTATGTGATTGGGAAAATTAAAACTCCAGGACAACAGAAGGGGAATACAAAGTATGGGATGCATATTTGATAATTTATATCATATAAAATATGTAATTTATATCGTTTAAAATCATGGGGGGAGAGGGGGGAGGGGGGAGCTGGCTCATTAGCATTTAAAGGAACAGGCACTCAAAACAGGTCACTCTGTGGAGGGCTGTTTTATACAGGGTAAAAAGGGTGCTGTTTTAAATGATCCTTGGGGTATTTTGACCAAAGTATGTTACAGACATTTCATTAAGACCCCAAGGAACAATATCAACTTGTGGTAAAATGGGCATGCTATGTCCCCTTTAAGTTGCAGTGCGTTGAGCTCTCAGGGCCACCGTAGTACGTAATAGTTTATTTCTCACTCATTGTTACAGGGAAAAAAAGATAAAGGAAACTGTTGGTTATTAATTGACAGCTCCAGAGGCCCAGACATTATTAGCACAGGATTCTCATAACAGGAGGATGATGATCACTTGCTGTGATAGTGAAACCATCATCAGAAATGTTGTACTGGTTTACTTCCAGTGATGGAAGAAGTATTATATTTAAGGAAAAGCTATGGTGGAATGTGACAAAATGTATTTACACAAAATCTCTACTTGACATTGAACATGTAATTTTTCTTCGCCCACCACATTTTAATCAATTAAAGTTAAGAGGGAAACATTGTATATGTGTAGTGACAGTTATTGTATAGTTTTATGTGGTTGCCACCAAATGCTATTTTTCTAGATCAGGGGCTATAAAAGGGCCATGTTTTTTAGTTTTTGTCACACATCATTGAACATATTCTGATAATTGTTCCTTGTTCAAGCACATTGTGTTCTTCAAAAAAGCTTAGAAAATAAAAAAGACTACTGACAGGACAGGCGCACTTAAGTAGGATTTCATCTGTGGCCAGTGCCCCTTGGCCCCACCTCTGGATCTGACCCTGCAAAATAGTAATACCATGTTTTACTTTTCCCTAAGCAAAGGAGGTGAATTAGCAATATCACAGTACGGAAATGTTTTATGGATTACTCAAAAATGAAAAAACTTTTTTTTACCACACTGCATGGCTTGACAGCACTTTGTAAAAAAATATTTCAAATAAGAATAGTATGTGTTTGAGTGTACCAAAGTATGCCTGAATCTGAATTTCATTTACAAAGTCTCTGAAACCACTTGGACAGTTTCAACTTGTGAATGCACAGTGATAATTCTGGCCACAATAACATGCATCACAAAGGTCAGAACGCTAAAAAGAACTACAAGCAACAGCAACAGAACAACCAGGGGGATGGCAGGAGAAACCAGCATCATCAGAAGGATAGAGGAGGATTTTCTAATGGAGGTGGCCACTATCAGACTAGATTTACTTCAAGAAAATTTGGAGGACAGGGTAAACGAAAATATGCCAATCAGGTAAGCAAGACTCTTGACCATACTGTCAGGAGAGATATTAATTATTAGCAGCCTGTTGTCTGCTGCATTTCAGCTGTATACTGACAATTAACTAGGCCTTATAATAAACAGCCATGGGTCTAAAAATGTTTTGACAATCAAGGGAAAAAAGTTAAACAAATGTTAAACAGATTATAAATAAATCAGTAACAATCAAAATGTATTGTTGTGTGGTGAAAGCTATGGACATGTCTGAATGTAGATTTTTATTTCCTGAACTATTCACTCATATAGTCCAGCTGGGTCCCTGGAAGTATTTTCCTACAGACGTGGACAGTCTCTATAGCAACATCAGATAAGGGAAACTCCTAATTGAAGCATTTAAACAAGTGCTCTTACAAAAAAAAACAATTGCCCCAAAAGAGTTAGGGGTACACAAATGTGAGAGGATATGAAAATGTATTTAAAGAAATATTTTATATTTTATATATATATATAGGTTTAATGTGTTAATCTAATTGTCATGCTCATCTTTCCTCCTAGGATTTTAAAGTGCCACCCACAAGACTTATGACACAAGAGTTCAGAGAGCAGAATGCTTTGCTGGTGGATGGACAGTTACTTTGTCGACATTTCATTTGGGGACGGTGCATCAAGGCAGGTTATGACAAACGTTGACAAGTTTCAGTGACTAAAAATGTCTCATTGTACTGACATTACTTTTTTCTTCTTTCCTGTTTGCAGGGTGACGAGTGCCAACTGAAGCACATTCAGGGTTCGAACGATATCATCAAAGAAGTTTGCAAGTATTACGTCCAAGGATTCTGCACAAAAGGGGAGAGCTGCCCCTACATGCACAATATCCTTTGGTTTAACTGCAATAATTGGTATAACTTGTGTAGTGTCCACTGTAAACCTGTCTGTTTGGATTAGGCTGTTTGTTTGGCCTGTGGTGATGCTGGTTGCAGCTTTCTTTCTAAAACTGTAAGTGACTGCAGTATTTGACACCTGCTGCAGGACTCCTGTTTATTCAAAGGTTTCGACTCAGTATGTGGACCCCGAACTGGAGAATGTGTCATCTCTGCTGTTGTCCTGATCGACAACATCCCTTAAACTGGTGCCACTGCTGCAGAGCACTGGTTGCTCTTTATTCAAAGCTAGTTCATTTAGAAAATGTTGAGATTTCAAATGGCAGCAAATTTGACACAGCACTTCCTTGGGCCTTTAACAATGCACATGGCAAGCGTGAAGCTGATCAGATGAATGGTTCTTGAGACACAGAGATTTCTGGAATTGGTGGATATACTGTATCATTCTGTCCTTAATCCCTGCTGGTAATTATTAGAAACTGGAGGCTGTTGAACATGTGATATTTCCTTTACTAAACAGAACAGTCCTTTCCCTGCAAGTTCTTCCATAGAAAAGGAAAGTGTTCTCACGGGGTAGATTGCAATTTCTCCCATGATCCACTTAATGAGACCACTAGCCGACTGTTCGAGGAGGTGTGTATGTAAATATTTCTGAGTATTTTATATGCTGTACATGTACAGCGTGTGTAAATGTTTGCATTTACTTCTCACTGCAGGTATTAAAACGGGACAAGGACCTCTATGAACTTTCAAAAATAGACGAGCAGAAGTCTTCAGGACAACCAGCAAACACAGACGAGACTGAAATTACAAAGAAAGTCAAAGAAAACCCCTGATGTACAAACACAACCACTCAGGTATGCAGATTCAAACTCACACCTGTCATGGAAACATTAAAGTCATTCTTGTATCGTATTTCATCGAATAATTAATCATCCATACAAGTTGTGACATTTGGGTTTAACTGTCACCTGATGCTTTTAATTTTAGGCCGATATTTTACAACAGTGAAGAACCAAAGACCGAGCAGGAAGTGTTGTTATGTAAGACTGAAGAACAGCGTGAAATCCCAGAGACAGCTGTCCCACCAGAAGCATCAGATAGTGGCCGTCCTCACAGCCCCCTGTCAACTCAGCTTAATCACCAGGAGCCAGTTTGTTATTCAGTCGAAGCAGTGCTCAGACCTCAGCTATTCAAACCATTCCCTAGTTTCTTTACAACTCCTGGAAGTCAAGACTATGCATCTCTCTCTGGTCCACAGAATTCCTCTGATTGCACTTCAGGCTCTGCAGACCAAAGCAAAGCTCCCTACTCTGTTGATGTTGTCAGGTCTTGTAAATCAGAAGTAAGTTTTATCGTTGGCCACACATCTTCCCCTCCTACTGCACAGTATGTATCATATACTCCAAAAACTGACCGTGAACAGCGCACTGATCCTCTGCTGAGCTCAAACACTGACAAGGTCTCGTATTCTACGAATACCAGAAATGAAGCAAATATATCCCAGGAGAAAAAGTTCAAGTGCCTGCCATCCTTCCACACGTACTCTGACCTTATATCAAAGACATGTCCTGATCTTACTGTGGCCAGTGGGGATGACAAGAAACACGTTGGGGAAGTAGCTGCATCCTTGAAACCTGCTCAAAGAGCTTCCCGTGAAGTTAAGTCGGAGTTGTTCTACTCTCCTGCCACAGTGGCAGAGAAGTCTGCGTTGTCGCGTAGAAAATTAGATATTCAAAGAAGCCCCCACCTGCTTGTGGATACTTTACACTCTGTGAACTGTAAAAGTGAAGGTGTTTTTCCTTTTGCAACCACTAAGCTCAAAAGCCAGACATTTAATCCTCCACAGATGCGGCCATATCTCTCTGGTCTGACGTCTAAATCACAAGCCTTAGCAAAGCCTCTTCGTCCTTCTTCAGGTTTCTCAGTGTTTAAAGGTGGAGCTGCTGTTCCCACTGAACCTGTCACCAGCTCCGCCGAGACAAATAATGCTGGAAACTCTGACGTTCATCATCTTCGAGCAAAACAACCCAGTGAGACCCATGAGCCCTCCAAACAACTCCAACTCATCCTGGAACCTGGCACACAACAACCTAATTCCTCTGAAGCCACAGCAGAGTGCAGCAGCAACATGGAACATTGTGGCGATTCTTCATTTGGACGTAATAAGACATTCTGTAGCCTGTTCGCAAGCCCCATCACTGACAGCCAGAAGCTCACTCCAGATTTTGTGACAACCTCCACTTCTCGTCAATCTTCCTGCTCTACTCCGCTGTCCGCACATTCCAAGAGTGAAGATTATCACGTTAAAACTGTGGCTGAACCTGACAAGGCCTCTGCCAGGTCCTTCCTCGGCCTCTTTTCTGCCCCTCTCAGTGCTGCTCCTCTGCCATGCAAGGAGACTCAGCCAGATTATTCAAGGACTGCCTCCTGTACTCAGGAGTCAAACCAGTTGTCTGATAACGTGACTCATTCATCAGACTCTAATCAAAGAGCTTCCAATGCAGAGACGCCTCTTCCACGTCTGGTCAAAACTTCTCACAGACCAACATCTCCTAAATTCTCCCCTCGTTTGAAAAATGAAAATGAAGATGATTTGTCTGAGGCTGTGAGTCAAGCTACAAAGCAGCAGGTGAATCCTGCCTGTCGCGAGATCTCTTCCAGTCGGACTCCTTGTGGCGACAGAGCAGGATCATCCACAACCAAAGGTAAAGCCATGTCACATGTCTTATGAATAGCAGCATGCAGAGACAGGACTTAATGTATAAATTCCATTGCGGAGATCTTGTGATTTGTTAACAGCCCATCAACATCGTCATTTGCCTTTTATCACCAAAATCTCTCTTGACATCTTCGATGGCTTTTTCAACTTGACATTTGTAGTCTTTTTTTTGTTTTTTTTATTTTGCGTTTGTGGCGTGTTAGAAACGTCATCAACACACCCACTCGCTCGCAGTTAATCCTGCATAGGATCTCCTGATTGATCTCCTCCTAAGATGCTGGCAGGAGAAACTCTGCAGGAGCCTCTCACTCGGACATTTGCGTTCACACATTCACCCTCTCCGGAACATGTCAGGAGATTATCCACAGTTCAGCGCATGTCTGAGAGCAGCTTTTGTGTTGAGCTGAGAACTAGATGTGTGCTGCTGAAGTGTGTTGTTAACTCTCTGTTCATGGATCTGCAGTTGGAGCCACTTCTAATTCAGTTCTGAAGACTCTCTTTCTGTGTCTGAGTCCATTTGAAGAGGGTGGAGAGCAACGGCACAGTGCTCACATCAGTCTACCTTCAGGTGCGTGCTGTATATGCATCCAGTGAAAGTAATTTATATTTATATCCATGTACAACATGGTATCATCCTGGTAGAACTGAACAGAAGTCTTGTTTTTATTGCTTTTTCAGAAAGTGTAAAGAAGGAGCAGAGCAGCACGGGGGATGTCTTTGTTGAGCCACAACGGAAGAGGAAAAAAAAGAGACGAAAGAAAAAGGTATCAGACATTTTACTGTGAGAAGCACAAGGCAGCTTCTATCCCCCGTCAGTGGTACAGAGATGTGCCTCATCAACGATCAGACCGTAAATGATGCTTGAACATTTTTAGTTCTTTATTAGTTTCACTATTTTTTACCTTTATTACTCAATGCGATCATCTGACAAGTCTTGATCTCCATTGTAAGTGCAAACAGATCATTTAAGGTGGTACACTGTAGTTTTTTAATCAAACTGTGGTGTGAGTTGGACTCATTAATGTCTTGTAGGGGCTTTATGGTACAAAGTTAGAAGATGTATCAGGCTTATACCTTAACAACTTGTTGATATTAAGTTTCATTTGGGGTTTTTCATGGAATTTGTTGAAAGTAGAAATATACACAATCTTGCTGCTTTTGTCAAGTGCACTCACAGTTTAGATGCTATTGGGGCAGATTATTTTTTTTATGTGTCTGTGCCATTATTATGTCGGCATTATTTTTTGGGGTTTTCCGTCTGTCAGTCCCATTCTTGTGAACACTATCTCAAGAGGGAATATTGAGGGAATATATTCTTATCTGGAACAAATGTTCTCAGGGATTCACAGAGGAACTCATTTTCTTTTGCCATGTGAACGTGATACCTCAGGAACACCTCCAGGTCATTAGAGTTGGGGGATATGCTAAAATCTTCTAATCAGCCACTGTCTGTCCAAAAATGTATGTTGTGTGTGGCAGCTGATGACTTTGTGCCTCTGTGTGTAATGTGCTCCTCAGACTCTGTATTCCCAGCAACAGTCCACTGAGAAGAGTGTTGCCCACTCCACAGAGCATCAGACCTCTCTCATCTCTGCGGAGGCAACAGTCGGGTCGACCTTCAGCGCTCCAGCAAGGACTGAGCCTCAGGTCAGAAACTCTGGCACACACAACTTGCCATTCAGACCTGTGACGCAACTGACGCAGCATCACGTCCGACCGAGACTGAACAACAGCTCAGAGGAAGGAAAGTGGGGAAATGGGAATGTGTCGGTCACACCCCTCAAAGACCTTTTTAAGACTTTAGACACCACTGTTTTCAACGTCGGGCATTAACATTGGACTTACTTTTGTTTTATCTCTCTAACATTCTTGAAAATCTAAATCTTTTATTCTTTTAGCACCAATGTTGAAACAGTGAAAGTGAATGTAGTTATTATCTGAATCAAAGCCCAAGCTCCTGATCTCTATAACCTGTGTTTACATTTTATTTGGATGTTTTAGAGTGACAATCAAACCTGTTTACTTATCGTATATGTTTGCCAAAGGTTTTGATTGAATCATATCAGTGTATCCAAACAATATTGCTGCTACGTTCGTATTTATTGCCAGTTTATTGGGTACATTTACTTTTTAAAATACAAACGCCCTGATAAGCTGGTAAATGTGAGTGTGGAATGCATTTGTTTACATTCTCCCTTGCTGTGTGCTCAGTCCTGGTAACCCTGTTTATAGGGGGTACACAATTTCAAACTTACAAGCTTTCTTATGCATAAGTTGTTTGAAACTATACGACTGAAATTCTTTTATTCTACAGTGGAATGCCATATATATACTTTTGTGCCACAAATCTTATTTTTGTTCATTGTAGATAAAATATTGGAAGATAAGATACTAAAGACTTAATTCGTTCAATTATATCTGAAGATTCTGATGTTTTTAAAGACAGTTTGTGCGCCTCCTGCAGGGGATGGGCTGCACTTTTTGCATTATACATTTTTACAAGTATTTATGTGTCATTTTATAAGAGGTGGTTTCTACGGAAGCGTATTGCATTCACTTGAAAAAAAAAAAGTTCTGTTTTTCTGAGATAACTAACTCGGAAATTCCGAGATAAGTTCTGTTTTTCTGAATAATAAAAAAAAAAGTTCTGTTTTTCTGAGATAACTATCTCGGAAATTCCGAGATAAGTTCTGTTTTTCTGAATAATAAAAATAAAAGTTCTGTTTTTCTGAGATAACTATCTCGGAAATTCCGAGATAAGTTCTGTTTTTCTAATTAATTAATTAATTTTTCTAAAATATTAATTAGAAAAACAGAGCTTTTTTTACATGCTTTTATTTTGAAAGTGAAGTTCCTGTATAGACGCGGACTTACTGTTATGAATCTGTAACTTCACAAAGGAAAAGTTTGATGTTTTAGCGACCCTCCGAAGAGGCACAAGCTCTTACGGTGTTGTTTAGGGAAGTTTCAAATAAACCTGAAAACATCAGTTGAAAGTCTCGACCATCTTTCGGGGATATGCTGCAGATAGATAAAGGATAGTTTTCATTTTTGTCCATAATTCAAATATTTCGTTTGTTAGTGTAAGCTATTTTATTTAGTGGCTTTATTATGGAAGATTGATGTGTAGTTCCTGTTATAAGCAGGGTGTTGGTTGGGACTCTTGTTTTGAAAGGGGTTCTAACGGAGGAGGGTTCTGTTGATAGAGAACTTTTGAAGTGTGAAGGAAGGTAAACGGGTGTGATGTCCCGAGTCAATAACCATCTCTCGTGTCCTCTTCCGGCTGAGGCCTGTGACAGTATAAGAGAACAACACGCTCGGCTACATTAGTCTTATATGGTTCACTGTTATTTATACAGAAGGAGAGTCTGACAGTTTGAAGCGACGCTATACGTCATAATACAAGAAATCGTGCCAAACAAAAGACTGTCTAAGAGCAGCAGCTACATGCAGCCCGCTGAACAAGGGCTCTGTGCGAAACGTCCATGCAAAATGTAACTTCATCAAAATACTAGATTACAACTATCTATTGCATATTGCATTCAAGTGAATGCAATACGCTTCCGTATATTAGCGCCATGACGTATAGCGTCTATACAGGAACTTCACTTTCAAAATAAAAGCATGTAAAAAAAGCTCTGTTTTTCTAAAAAAAATTAATTAGAAAAACAACTTATCTCGGAATTTCCGAGATAGTTATCTCAGAAAAACAGATCTTTTTTTTTTCAAGTGAATGCAATACGCTTCCGTAGGTTTCTGGTCAATTTCAAATTCAAATTGTTGGTTGAATAATTTGACTTTTCTTTCTTGAGCCACTCAAAGGTTGTCAGCTCAGATGTTGCTGCTATTTTCAATAATGCTGATGTGTAATTATCTTATGCCTCCCAGACATAGTGTTTACACAGTGAAGTTCTGAATCAAAGGAGAAACGAGATACATATTATTTTGTTGGTGAAAATTGAAGGGTTTTCTCTTAATGTGAACTTTTTAGCCCAGGATTCAAACTGGCTATACCTGAAATAAATTATCCTCACAAAGATTTCTCAGCATGGAAAGTACTAATCTTAGTATTACATTATATGATTTCATGCTTTTAAAGAATTGCACAATTGTTGGGAAAAGCTATTTATCTGGACAGATCAATCTTTTTGAAATTGTTGCTTGCTAGTACACCAGCAGTTTGGGTGTCTTTAACTAACAAAAATCAACACAACATACAGTGACACATGTTGAATGCTAAATTTACACACTCACCCAATCTTTTTCTCTCACTTTTAATTTTTTTACTGAAAAAGCATAAAAACATAACAATATTATGGCACAACACTGCACAAACAAGTAAAATAAAACCTGTGCCGAAGATCACAAATAGGTTAAGGCTGACTAGTATTAATGTTACAGTATTTTACAGAGTAAATAAACTTTAGTAGAGACGGCACCTTAGGCCAGACACAGGGATCATGTGACCAGGCTTCATGTGACGCTACCTGGAATTTAAACTTGTGTCTCTTCTGTGTTGAGGACGAGTTTTCACATAACTTTGTTGTGCCTAATATAACACAACCATGGTATTACATGGAATAACAATGCTCCACAAACATTTAATGATTTTACAAAAAAACTCTAAAAAAGCGTTTTGGTTTCTTTTGCACGGTTGTCATCATGTGACCTACTGCAGGTATGGGACATCAGTAATGTGATAACAGGTCTGTCATGTATGGAGGTTTTTCTGTCAACAGTCTGATATCTGATGCTTCTGGTGTTGGATCAGTTTCCTGTCCAGCATCATAGAGCTCCTCACAGTTGCTGTGATGCTGGTTGTCTTCTCTGTGGGGATCCGCTCTTTAGGAGCACCGGTTATCACGTGACCAAGGTCCCATATGTAGATATCACCGTGGTGACTGAGCGAAGGTTTTTGTAAAAAGAGATATAAGATGGAGATCAGTGAGCTAGAGTAGCTGGATGATGGAGGTTATGTGTTCAGGATGTGCTTGGCTTGGCCTCCTGTGTTTGGTTTGTCTGTCCCCACTCCAGGTCGTGTGGCCCAGGTCCCATCTGATGGACATGTCAACATCCTCTCGCATCATATTCTCCCTGTATATTTACAATCTATATTTTGACCATGCTGTTCGTCCATACTGTAAGACTGCAACGTAGATCTATTCTGTACACACGACATCTCATGCATGTCAGTCTGTCCTTTTAGGAGGGATCCCTCCTCAATTCCTCTTCTTCGGGTTTCCTTTATTTTTATTTTTTATTTATTCAGTTTGAGTCTCTAAGGACAGAAGGTGTCATTTTGTTGAACATCTGTAAAGACCCTTGAGGCAAATTTGTAATATTTGGACTTATATCTATTATACATTTCTTACTGTACATATCTTATTTATTTACATATTCCACTTTTCATATGCACATACTCTGCACTTTTACTGCTTTTTTTTGCACTTCTGGTTAGATGCTAAACTGCATTTCGTTGTCTCAGTACTTGTACTCTGTGCAATGACAATAAAGTTGAATCTAATCTAATCTAAGTATGGATAAAAAATGTACTTGGTTCATTAGATGTTGCTACATTCAACAGAGCCAGGCTACCACTTCCCTTTGTGTCTAATCTATATGCAAAGCCAATCGCACCATCCTGTGGCTCCAGCTTCATATTTGGAGTGGTACCTTCTTTTACTCTCAGTTAGGAAGCAAATAAGCCTATTTGCAATAATGATAAGCTGTCCCTTTAGTAATTTTGCTCACTAATTATGATGTGCATGCTGCACCCTTCAGAATTCAGGCATTTGTCAGCCCACCTTAATGGTTCTAAATTACTTTTGTATACTCTGGTCCCTCCTCTTCATCAGCTGCTGCGATGCTGACATTGGCCTCGTCATCAACAAGAAGCGATTTCTCCTCTGGTTGGTCAGATTTGACCTCAGTCTCTAATTGGCTGACTACTATGGGGTCAAAGGCAAACTCATAGGGAGTGTCAGCCTGAAGAACAGCATCTGTCTCCTCTTCTTCATAAAACGTCTTCCTCTTGAAGCAACCAAGCTTGTGTTGGAAGCAAGAAAAAAAATCATTAGATCACAACCATCGTTTAAATCTCCTGAATTCAGTTACTCACATTCAAGCATCAGCTCTGAATATGAAGGTTGAAGACTGTAACTTATATTTCATGTGGTGCATGGGGAACACTTGGAATAAGAAATGATCTCTCACCTTACACATGATGATTGTGGTTATGATGAGAAACAACAAACCCAATCCAACTCCAGTTAAGATGATCAGCAGTTGATTGGGGATAATTATGAACTCAACCCGAACTTCACTCTGTTGGCAGAAAAAGGTTTTGTAGTGAAACCTGAGCTTAAAGTCTGTGGATCTAAAAAACCTCATAGTTTGAGCTGTTTGTGAAAAGACTGAATTTACCCATTTCATGGTTGGATCGTTGTCTTTCCATGAGCAAGTTTTATGAGACGTCTCCATGAATCCATCTTTTCTCTGTTTTTAATGAATATGATAAATTAGGTATCGTGGAACAATTTTTTAATCAGCATCTTTGAAAGGATAATACTGTGGTCAAGCATCAGCAAACCTCTTGTTTACGAGAATCCAGCACGTAGTGTCGCCTGTCAAATTCAACACCTATGAAGCTTTTGAATTTCACCTCCCCGCTGTCTCCGGTGTATCGTTTCAGAAGGGCAATATTCTGCAATGTGCACATTAATTAGATATATATTCACCACTTTCAATGGTTTACTGTGGTATGTATTCTGTCAGTGTGTGTTGTCGCTACATACCTCGGCATGCTTTTTGAGATCCATAAAATGTGCGTCTCCTGACAATGTGAACTCAGTGGTTGACGCTTTGTCCAGGATGAATGTGTCACATGCAATGATTTTCCAGTGTAAGTCTGCCGAGCAGTGCTGTAACACAGCAGCCATTCATTTGAGACTTGTAGGTTCATTACATGTTCATTGAGAATATTTTGACACTGTGTATGTTTCACTTACATCAGCTTTGAGATCAGTGATTCTGCATTGAGTTTTGTTCTTAAAAGAGAGAAAGTAAATGTGGGTATTAAGAGTTTGGAATTTCATACACAGCAGCATTATCAGTTAGAAGTGTTGTGGTAGTTAACAAATTACCTGCTGGACAGACACTTGATAATCCTTCAGTTCAAAGTTATGTTCCAGTTGCGTTGGGAAGAACAGAGACACGTTGACAGGAAAAGCCTTAAAACTTGGATTATCAATCTGTGAATGGTGAGAGACAGTTGGTCCATTTAAAAAGAGCAGTTCAACATTTTGGGAAATGTGCTTATTCATATTCCTGCCAAGTCAGATGAGAAGATTGATGCTACTGGCGTGTCTTTGAGGAAACAAACTGCTCAACCGGCTATTGTAACAAAACATAGCTACAAGCTCCTCTATAGCCCAGTGATTAGCATTTTGTGTCTTTTTTAGTTCATACAAACCTACATAAAGAAACACACACACACAGGTTATACTTTCATGATGTATTCAACCAGCCCACCGCCAATCTGCAAATCCAGCAACTAGCTAGTGAAAGTTGAGTTGGTAAGTGGGTAACTGTTTGCTGACACATTCACCATGACAGTGTATGATGTGGTTAGTGTTTACTTGTCATGGGAACTGTTGGGTTTCTCCATAATTTTGTGAGATATCGACCTTACTATGTAAAGTGCCTTGAGATAATGTATGTTTTGATTTGCCACTATTCCAATACAATAGACTTGAACTGAATCATGAGGTGGATTGTCCACTAACCAAAAAGTCGGCAGTTCGATCCCAGTCTCCCACATTCTGTGTGTCCTTGGGAAAGATACTGAACACCAAATCGCCTCTGATGGCTGCTATGCTAGTGTGTGATTATGTATGTTAGAGAAAGTGCTGCACATACAGTATATGCACCATATGAATGCGTTTGAATGTCAAATATGTACTGTAAAGAGCTTTGAGTGGTCATCAAGACTAGAAAATCACATATAAACATGTAACGCCTGTCAGAAAGGTTGATAGATAACAGTCCTGTCTTAAATATTACACACCTGTCAGTAAACCTAACTAATTGTAACTTATCATTTGGTATTATTTGTCAAGCTGCTCATTGATTTGAAGATAAATCTACTTCTCATCTGAAAAACTTAGGCTGTTGTGACAAGTGTTAAACTGAAGAGCTGTGAATGATATGTTGTTGGGTTTGCACATTCACAACACATGTCTCTGTCTGGCTGATGATTGGTTGATTGAGTATGCTACTATTCTTACACTAGATGTTTTTTTTAATAGTAGTTATTTGTTGCTTGGCAACAAGCCCCCCTCCCAACTAATAACTATGTTATGTGTAGTATTGTTACCAGACAAAACGTTAGGGGTGGGGGGTTGGGTCTTAACAGCTTCTCACCCAAAACACTTGACAGTCCACACAACTGAAGCCCATTGGGTGATTGTTTGTTGAGAACATTGAAAGACACATTTTTAGAAGTTTTTTACCTTATATATAATCTCCATTTTTTTAGGTGCAGCCTCTTCTGCTGTGAAGTTCAGATATGTGGTGGTGCCTTCTCTCCTGAAAAGACCACAAGATGTTTACAGTGTGCTGTGGGATATAATATGTAATAATACATTTATCAAATTGATCAAATATGGGGCATATAAGAGCTACCATTACAAAATGGTATTTATTTAGACAGCCATACTTACACTGTTAGTCCCATTTTAATTTCAAATTGCACTGGGATGCTTTTGGTCAGGGTATTGTTCTCGGTGATGTTCGCGTTATCACTGAGGAAGCAACAAAGCAATTATTGTGAATACTGGTAGTTAAGTATTCAGGCATACTAGTCATCTGTAAAGTCTCTAAAAGTAGATTAGGAGCCAGAGCCTTCAGCTATCAAGCTCCACAAACTCAGCCACTGCAGAGTCATCAGGGAACTTCTGCAAGTGACTCGGAGTTGTACTGAAAGTCCGAGGGGTACAACTCTGAGTCACTTGCAGACGTTCTCTGTTATGTCTCTTTTTTCTTTGCTCTTTGTGAAATGCCCTTGACATGCTGTTGCAATACAATAATTTCCCAAATTGGGATCAATAAAGTACATCTATCTATCAACTATCTATCTATCTAAGCTCCTCTGCAGTGGAATCATCTCCCAGTGTCAGTTCAGGAGGCAGACACCCTCTACATTTATCAGTCGGCTTGAAACCTTCCTTATTGATAAAGCTTATAGTTAGAGCTGGTTCAGGTCTGTCTAAGACCTCTAAGTCCTTTAGTTCTGCTGCTATAAGCTTAGATTGCTTAGATGGATCTTTTTTCAATACATGTTTCTGACTTGACTTTACTTGACTGAGCTTTATTGCAGCAGATCCAGGATCACTTCTGTGGCCACATCATGGTCATGGATCCTGACGGACTATGATAAGAACTGGATTGTTTAGATATACAATATTCCTACGTCTACCATTACTGGCAATACCTCTATCATTACAATTGTCATTGCTGCTCCCTTCATCTCTGTCAAACATTTTCTTTTGTATAAATACTTTAAAGGGCCGGATTTAATTTGAGGTATTGGTCCCCCTAAGATGATATATCAGTGGTTTAAAGTCGAAAAAACTGCTGCAATGTGTATTTCCATGTCCTCTCCTCTGCCTCTCTCTGGAGCTGCAGACAGAACAGGCTGTTTTCGCCTGCCTCTTGAGCCTATCCTCTGATTGGCTGACTGCACTTTGAGTGACACGCGACCAGGCCTATCACCGGTCTCATTCTGGCACATTGACTCTCTGGTAAACACAGCTGAAAGTCACGTTATGTTTGCAGCTATAGAAGAACCAGCCACATATTCACAGTCGGTTACAACAGGATGTTTCTGAACGGTAAGTTACACTGTCCTCATGTTTGTTCAAGTTTTAGCAAGACAGTCGGCCAATGTGGGAGTAACGTCCCGAGTTACAGTACGGAGTTTCAGTCCCGAGTAACGTCTGCGTTACTCCGTACTGAGTACACCTACACGGCACATCAGAAGAGATAAAGCGTAGCCGCTGGTCTCGAACAGTTACGTTCTTAGGAGGAATGTGCACGGACACATTCTCTTCCTTGCATCCCTCCACGCTGCAGTGTTTCTTAAGTGTTGTTTGTTGTGGTTAGCCTGTGGTAGCTAACAAGCTGCTAACACAAAAACAAGTCTGCTTGGTGTCGCGTTCGGTGTGGAGGGGAGGAGGGGGGGTGCTGGTGGTGGTGTTGGAGGTGAGCAGGGGTGGGGGGTTCGGAGGCTGGACTGGCTGGGTGGGGCTGAGAGACGAGGGCGATCCCGAATGACATCATACGGGGGAGGAAGTACGAAACGAGACGTTTCAATAACATATTTCTTCGAATGGACTGAGTGAAAAAGTCCGTGGAGTGACTGTTGTCATACTTTGAGGGTCACTACTGACCTCTACAAGTCATTACGGATAGTACAAGCCCAGAAAATGTATTTTACACAATATGGGCCCTTTAAACTTTGACACACCTCTCCCTTTATCGACACCATCTTTTTTCATGAATGTTGTAAATGTTACTTTGTTGATGTTCTCTGTTACATGAGGCATCTATTGCACTTCTGTCCGTCCTGGTAGAGGGATCCCTCACATGTGTCTCTCTCTGAGGTTTCTAAATGTTTTCCTCTGTTAATATGTTTTTTTTGGTAGTTTTTTCCTCACTCTTGCTGAGGGTTAAGGGCAGAGAATGTCCCACCTTGTTAAGCTCTATGAGGCAAATTGGGATTTGTGAATATGGGCTACACAAATACAATTTGATTGATTGATATGTAAAGATAGTAAATTATATTTAGATTAGAATGTTTGGCTTTGTTGTGTGTGTTGGATTGCATGAGAAGGCCTCTACCTTCTTCCAGTAACGGTCATCACGATTGTGTCGTTCCACTCGTACTCGGTCATGATGTAGAAAGAAGTTATGAACGTTGCCTTCACAGAAAAAAAGAGAGAAGTCACCAAACGTCTTCAATGGTCAAAGTAGTTTGAGTTCATCATTTATAGTAGTTCACTTCTGTCTGCTGTGAACTGGGTGCAGTTTGACTCACAGCAGATCTGCTGCGATACACAGGAAGGCTGACACCGCACACAGTTTTGTCAAGCACCCCTTCAAGATCATGACAGCTGTGGAGCGTTGGTCTAGTCGCCTGTTTTAAGGAAAAACATGAACAAAGCAGGATGAGCTTTACATTTAAATACAATGCTGTGATACTTGCACGACCTTGACTGTTAATTAGAAATCTAGGTGAGTTTGAACTTTTAGCCTTAATTGTCAGTGCTGGATGCTGTGATTGAAACATGTTCCCCCTCACAACCCACACATCCTGTGTGGTATTCAAATCCTCAAGACAATTTCAGTTCTGTTTTGTGACAGGAAGCGTTGTTGTAGTTCTGCATTTGGCAGTGGAGGTTTTGACAAATATAAATTGAATAAATGTTATTTTTCTTAATTAGTATCATTCATTTGGGGCCAAATCCAATATAAATAATCATGTCAGTTCAAGTATCATTGTGAAGGTGAATAACTGGACAAATTTGGGATCAATCTATCACGTGCACAGCTTCACATACAGTTACATGTTTTTGTTTCACAAAATAAACATTTCTTTTGCTACATTTGTTTACATTTGTCATGTGTGGCAAAAGAATCAACCAGACACAAAGATGCAAAAAATACGACAACATCTTTGACTGTGTCAGTGTCTAATTTCTGTCTTTGTATAGAGCTGGTCCAGTGCCTGTTCTAAACCTGTCTGTTTGGAATGGGCTGCTCTCCGCCTGTGTTAATGATGTGGAGCTACTTCAGAATTAATCCTTGTCATTAGTGGTTCACCCCCCCAACAGTTCTACAATATACTTTCACTTTATCTTGTTTGTGTGCTGGACGTTGTGTGCAGAGCTTTTTATAAACAGTCTATGGAGCAGAGTGAAGATAGAAAACGTTATACTGATTGGTTTATCTGCAATGAACTGAGTGCAGATCGATGTTGGGACATGATAGAACATAGGACAAGCTGAAGAATATCCATTGTATGTCTGAAGGTCTACTGTGCCTATTAGGATGCCAACCACCAGCAGACGTTAGGGACACATCTTCACTTGTGTACCTTAGAGTCATCAGGTGTTTCAGGCTTTTAATCGCAGCAGCGTTACAAACCGAACCCGAGGGTACGCAGAGGCTAAGGGTAAATCTGACTGGCTACTGGCTGTATGGCAGTACTATGAAAGCCATGATGCTAGCTCAGAAGATCAGACATCATTACCTCTATGCCTCTTTTAAACTTTTTTAAACTGAACACCTAGTGTTGTTCAGCAGAGTCAAAAGCTGTCCCATTTTAGAACATAGGAAAAGATGGAGAATATCCCTCGTATGTAATTAAGAATGAAAAAAAATGATATGTTTACGTCACCTCTGTAATAGTCATCCTGGAGAAGGAGAGGCCAGGGGGATAGTACATTGTGAGGCTGGTGTTGTACGAGTCATCACCATAATTGGACAGTTTTACAGTCACGTTGAAGTAGTTATCTTCTGCCACCAATAAGGTCGGGGTCCTAGGAGACACAGAGTACTTCTTACCGGTCGCACAATGCCAACATTACAGTTGCTGCCCGGTGTTTGATCACATAGCGAACGTACGTGAAGTTGAAATCCACCTCGAGTTCAGCAACACAGCTGTCGTTTTTTGCACATTGCTTTTCAAAGGGAACCTGTAAAAAAGAGATTGCTGCTTATTTGAAAATACAGGGCAGGAAGCAGATAGTTGCACTACATTTTTCATTTTGTAAAACGGAACATGCAAATGAAAAAATTTGAGTTGAACATGAACAGTACAAAAAAAGGTTTAGAAAACTTGATGTATGGCCTTTATGTTTATTTCATGTATCGAATTGAGGAACTATAAAGTTTTCATATTGCTCCACACAGATATGTTGATGTTCCTGTCTCCTCAGCAGAAGCTTGTGTGAATGTTTAAGTCACTTGATTCATGATTTATTCAAAAAGTCCACGTCACATTTTGCTTTTATCGATAGAATTGTTTTTTCCACCACAATCATTCGTAATTTTTTTCCCATTATATTTCAGCATTTCCACTCCGGTTTGTATATCTGATAATTTGAAATATGCTTAAAATCTGGAGGATTTTGTGGAACATCCATTTCACCTTAGTTTGGAACCTGTTAAGAGAAAGTCTGTAAGGATACAACTCTATGTGACGGCCTGCAGCCATCTGCAGTGCACATACCTCAACAGTATCCGACCTTCTGCTGTCCACGTTCAGGGCGGCACTCGCACTCTCACTGTCGACTTGGGAAAAGTTGAATTTGATGCTGATGGGTGAAAAAGTGTCTTTCAGACATTTCTATGAGAAAGGGAGAGAAGTCATCTGCATATTGTTGAAGACATATTCACAAAGCAGAGATTTTTCATTTTAGAAATTGATTTCAGCATGAAGATGAGAAAAGAATAAATAAATGTACAAGATTTTGACGGCTAGTGTTACTGGTATGTGACTTGAGAGTCCAGTTTTATCAGTTAAATGTATCATGATGTGACAAAAAAGGTATTGCTACATGGAGAGGTGGGTCGGTGAGTATTTGAGCTTGAATAACAACAACAACAGAAAACAAGTAAACTAAAGCATGCAGCAGATTTCCATACTGATAGCAAGGACCCCTGTGATCCTCACACATGTCCCTTGGAATAATTAGACACAGCCTACTTTTCATATTTTGTGAGAACTAAAAACATTTCTTAGAAAGACGTTCAACATGTATTAAAATGATTGTCAACACAGAATACCCATATATCATGATCATTGTAATGAGCGAATTTCCATCAACCCCCCAGGGTCCTCTGATCCCAATTTGAGAACCACTGGTGTTGGTTATGGAAGCAATGTACAGTGTAGCGACATGGATGATATTTATATATAGGTGGTAGGTGCTCTAAAACATATGTGTAGAGTATGAGTGTGAATGAATTGGTCTCCATACAGGCATGTTGACAGGGAGCTTGAAGCAAGTTTCATTAGCCGTCAGGTTGCAGGTGGAAGTAAGACTCCTGGCTGTCTTGTCATTTCCAAAGAAACCTCGGTAGGTTTGTCTCACTGGATCCACATTAAGCATGTATGAGATGTTCAGTCCTGAGCTCATCACGTCTATAAGGACACACAGCAAGATTAAAGTACCTCAGTGATAGGGTGTGCACTATTAGCAGCTCTTAATAAATCAGTTCATTGGCTCCGGTCCTTACCGGCTTTGCTCTTTGTGCTTTCTACCATTTCAAAGCAGACTTTTAAGGTCCCCATGGGTAACTTTTCATCTGTTTTGTCCACACAGTTAATCTTCTCAGTGCTTATTTCCTCAGGAAGAAAAGAGAGATGTGCAGTGACGTTGAAGACAGGACGGGACCTGAAAGATATTAATTAAAGATTAAAATGTATTAAATTAATTTTAAGAAATAAAAAATGTATTATTAGACTGTGGTGGAAATTGGTCAAGTTGCAGAGACAAGTTGTCTTTGTAAGCTTTCTGCAGAAAGGATCACACAGGCAAGTTGGAGGTTGCAAGTGAGATGAAAAGTGAAGTGTGTGGGTTACCTCCTGACCCAAAAATACACAGGGGGGGGGGGGGGTGAATGTTTTGTTCTGTGACTGGAACATATAGTCTGTAAAGGTCCATCCTAATAGTGTTAGAGAGGAAATAGTATCATGTATGGTTAGGGTGTTGTGTCAGTCAGCCGAGTTCTTCAAAAAAAGGACAAGCACAGTCCAAGCACAGACTAAAGCAAAGGTCACTAGAATTCAGATGACCTCAGGATCAACTTCTGCAAGGCATGAATAGACAATGGGCTAACATGCTAGAAAGTGGATGCACCATAAAGTTTATGTCGAGCTGTGCCCTATGGAAATGTCTGTTCTAAGCATAGACTAAGAAGTTAAATTTCCATTACAAGACGCTTATTTCTAAAGGATGATGGTACACTATTGCATAGAGTTGAATCATATTTTGGTAGGTCGTATAGGAGACGGTTGATATTAGTGCCTTTAGTCCTGCTTTACACCTGCCTGGATGAAAACACTGCTGGTGAAATTAGATTTGATATTCTAATTTCTTTTATCTATAACATTTATTAATATGTTCTCAAGGTTCAGGGGCTTGTAGAGCTCTGCGATGTAGAGCCTCGTCATGTACCATAAAAAACACTGAGTGTATTGATCTGGTTACTTATAGTGCTTAGTAGGTTCTCAGGTAAGGTGTTAACTCTTTCTGTATAGTGATTTGTGAGCAATTGTACACACTTAGCCATAGAGCATGCACGTCACAAAAAAACCCTTTTTATCTGATTCTGATTCAGACTTGGCCATACTCTTAAAGGTTCAGTGTGTAGTATTTAGTGACATCTAGTGATGACGTTGCATGTTGCAGCTGAATACCCCTCACCCCACCCTCCCCTTATAAACATGACATAGAACCTGTGGTAACCTTCAGTTGTCATAAAAACTCAATAGTGTTTAGTTGGTCCAGTTTGGGCTACTGTAAAAAACATGGCGGCCTCTGTAGAGAGGACCCGCTTCCAATGTAAATATAAAGTATTTAAATATAAAGGTTCCATTCTAGGGTAAATAAAACAATGATTCGTACAATTTAGATGAAACACACTAGTGAAAACATCACTAGGATTATTTTATATTCAATTTCTGCCAATAGATCCTTTCACCTAAATCTAACACACTGAACCTTTAACGTACACAGTATCCATACCTCAAGACAACAGCCATGCCCTGTGATCCAATCAAAATATCTGGAAGTCCGTCCTCTCCGAGGTCAATGTCCCCATCAATGGCCTGTCCGAAGAATCTCATCTCAGGTCTAATTTCCTGTCCCATGATTCTCTGGAATAACAGATTGGAAAATTGAAAGTGTGCACGGTTTGCCTACAAATTCTAAGTTACTCATTAGAGAAGTGGTGGAAACAGATGATGCTCGATAGATGGGGCAACATCTACGAAACTACACTGCAGCCACTATGCTCACGACCAAAAAAGAGCCATTAGGATCGTACATAATGTTGGATATCAGGAACAATCTGATAATCAGATTTTAAAGTCACATGCATTGAAACTCATGGATCTGGTGGAATTTAAAGTTGCAGTGTGTAGAATTTAGTGACATCTAGTGGTGAAGTGTCATGTGCTGAATACCCCTCACCTCACCCCCCCCTTCCAAACATGAAACAGAACCTGTGTTAACCTTCAGTTTTCATAAAAACTCAAAGGGTGTTTATTTTGTCCAGTCATGGCTACGACAAGAAACATGGCGGCTTCCATAGAGAGCCCCCCCCAATGTAAATATAAAGTATTTTAATATAAAGGGCCAGTTCTAGGGTAAATAAAACAACAATTTGTATAATTTAGATGAAGCACACTAGTAAAATCCTCACTAGGATTCTTTTATATACAATTTCTGTCAATAGATCCCTTTCACCTGAATCTTAAACACAAGACCTTTTTAAGTCCTCACAAATAGTGTATAAAGCAAGAAATAATCTACTACCTGGTAATATACAAAAACAGTTTTTGGACAGAGAGGGTTATGTTATAACTTGAGAAGGACATTTAATTTGAAACATTGTTATTCTGACACCATTTTCAAGGAGCAAAAAAGAAGATGTAAAAAGACACCCTTTATGAAAGGTACAGAAATCAAGACGAGAAATGGAAAGCATGTTGATGCACGTAAGAAGAGAAGAAGACTACAGCGATGTAGTGATCAAATTGACACTTGGGGAAGAGTGGAGTTGTATTTGTAACTTTATTTGAAGATTTAGTATAGAACAGGTGTGGGACAGGAATGGTGCTTCTTCCTACTACTTTTTGGCAGAAAATGAAATGTTCATCTATGTTACTTTATGTTACTGAATATTTATGTTGTTCTGTTTTTTCTACTACATATGTTGTTGATTAATTATTTTGTGATTTTTCCTATAAATGTATTTTATTTTATCTTTTTAAAACATTTGAAATTAACTAAACTAAACTAAATACAAAAGTTTTAGAAGTTATAGCTGAAACAACTGAAAAATGTTCTGATGATAATATCGTCCTCAAATAAATCATGTCCTTTAGAAGATGTGAGTTTTTGTTTTATTCAAAAGACACTTTTATACTGTGTAATGGGGAATAAATACATATCTGTCAAACTCTTAGTCTTATGATTTTGACAGACAGTATGGAGATGACAGGAAATTAGGAAGATTCAACAAATGTCCCCATGGTGGATTTGACCTGGTGAAATTGTGGTTCATCTTAATGCTGTATTCACTGGGTTTCCTTGATCCACTACTGGTCAATGTGTGGTTGATGAATCTACCCACAGCATGTCAGTGATGACAAAGATATATTATGTCAAGTTTTTCTCAGGCTCACCTGGCTGAAAGTGCTGCGTATGCCATTGTGTCTGTCACCAAGGTAGATGTACACAGCCCCTCTGTTATCATCCTCAAGGGGGGCTCCAACGGCAACGTCTCGGAGTTCGTCTCCATTAAGATCCGCAAGGCTGGAAATGGTGGTGCCAAATCTGCCCATGGATGGTGCTGTCACATTTAGTACAATTTCCAGTTGCATCTGTAGAAGTCAATTCATTATGAAAACAAATGCATCAATTAAAAAAGTGAAGGAAAAAAATAAGAAGCATCACTGTTTATGTGAAGCTTTATCGCTGCCCCCACCTTCTCAGACAGTATGTAGACATAGATCCGGCCTTCTTTCTTCTCATGGGGCTGATAGAACAGGGGAGCTCCCACCAACAGGAAGTCAGTGTTACCATCTGAGTCGATATCTACTGAGCACAGCTCTGCACCAAAGTAGGAGCCAATCTGAAAATGTGGGGCATACAAATGCAAAGTGTCTAAACATGCACTTGCTAAAACATTTTTGAAAAACCTACATGTATTTGAGTAGAGTAAGGATAATCATGTATTGTGCTTCCAAGAGCTCTGTCATTTTCTCACAAGTTTACAAAAAAAAAAAAAAGAGTGGCCAGTGCAAGGGAGTTTTCTGGTTTCCTCTCCAAAACCTAGAAAATAGTGCAACTTTGCTGCTCGATGATTTAGCTGATGTCCTTGATTGCTCAATGAAAAACACTACTAACAGGGCCTGGTCACCTGTTAAATGAAGCTTTCTGAGTAACTTTGTAAAGTAAATGCTGCAGTAGATGCATATCTGAGGGGTTCTAGCAAAGCTGTCTCAAAGGTGAAAGTAAACCTGCACCTTGCACACATTCGTGTTCTTCATTGAACAGCTACTTTAATGAGAAATGACCCAAAAAAGGATTGAGACGGCCTCTAAGGGCTGCATAACAAAAAGACGTTTGTTAACTTGCAGTGGCAGATTTAGCAGAATTACCACGCTAAACGTTTATGTTATTATGTTTCGATAACTCATATTATAAACAACCTTTTCAAGACAGTATACCTACCTGGGTACCATTTAGTGTTTGGGCTGCGGCCCAATTACCACCATCACGTCTGAAAAGTACGACCTGTCCTGTGTGCTCAAATCTTGGTGCACCCGCAAAGTATAGAGAAGCAGTGTCCCTCTTGCCAACAGAAATGGAGTATCCTGCAACAGTGACCGTCACTTACAACACGAAATGTCACTCACATGAAATGTTCATTTTTAAGAAGCCCAGTGCTTTACAATACAAAGCTATTTTAACTGTCAGTTACATCGCCGTTTACCTTTGCATGTCTCCTGCCAAATGAAACTATTTTAATAAAGGGGCAGGTGATATGGTAATGATTTGTACATGACTTTACCCATGTAGGAGTCCTTCTTCATTGGTGGATCTTCAATCTTTGTTTCTTTTCCTTCATGGAACTCTTGGAGAGAGCCCCCCCAGCTCTTTGAGCCCACTGAACCCAGGATCAATGTATTCTGCCAACAGAAAAATGCAAGTCTAGTCAGAGCACAGAGAAAAGTGGAGCTACCAGTGGGTGCTATGTCGACTCCTCAGTCAGAACTACTGCTGTCAAACTGGTTGGTCCACTGAGGCAGTAGAGAATTGTTGTTTCATCCAGAAAAAACAATGGAAGATTGTAAACAGTGGTCCCTCAACAAGACAGCTGCTTTGTTCAGGAGGGAATTAACTACACTGTTTGTCTGCACCTGTGTATAGAAAGCACTGTGATTTTGAATGTGCTCAGATTTTTGTCTTTTTTCACTTTACTCACGTTATAGAAGACAGCACTGAATCCACTCTGAGCCATTTCATCCGTCAAGTCTCCTCCCCGAGCCACACTGGAGCCTTAATATGGAACAAAACTAGTTCACTAGTATTGGTGTATATAGGCTATGGTTTTTGTTATAACATTGTTTGATAGAGTGGAAAGAAAAATATCCAATATCACCTTCCATTTTAAAAATCCTTTTTTGAAACTTTTCCAGTATTCCTTTCAGTCCGTTGTAGTTCTCGATTTTGAAGGCATATTGGTCTGCTGGTTTTGAAGCAATGGCTGTGAATTTGTCTAACTTAGCATCTTTGACCTGAAATCAGAATGCAGTTTAATATTATGACCCACGTCTAAGTCTGAGGTCGTAAAGAGAAACAGCACAGGCTGAAAGGCTGAGCTCTAACATGATTGTTACACTACCATTTAAAGAGGAAACACTTTAGCGCTGCTGGTAAAACATTTCAGTTCTTTTCTGAGAAGTGCAATTGTGCATCTCAGTAGGAGTTCCATGAGCTGAATGTCTGTCTGTATGTGGAATGCATATCCTGTGAACCGGAATTTGGACACGCAATGCGTTCAATATGAATAAAAATGGGATAAACAGGTGACCAGCACTCTGTAGCAGTCAGAAGGGGCGGGACAGTGTGCCCTCAGTCTGTGGACCAGATTCAACACGTCTTCCTCTAAGTCTTAGAGTCTAATTCCTCTGATAAACAACAGCAGCAGTCAGCAACCAAAGTAAACCATGGGTCAAAACCACCATCAGATCATTTTGATGAACTGAGGCAAACATTCACAGCAGTAACATTCACAGAATCACTTCCTTTTTAGGAGTTTGTCTTTAGAGTTAAAGCACAATGTTGGTTTTGTTGCTGCAATGCTTTATATCAAGCTGAACTGCAGCGCTTTTGGTTTTACAAGTTGTGAACTTGGGTCTGAAGATGGATTACTTAACAGACCTCTGTAATAGCCGACATGCAATTTATGAAATTATAACTGCAGGCCTTTTTTTAAAGCCTAATACAAATGTCCCAGGTTACCAAGGGACCTGTCGCAGACTATCAAATTCAGGCAGGATTTTCTTTTTTGGCACAAAGAACACTAGAAGTCTCCTCTATGATATCTCCATGCTCCATTCTTTCTTCGGGAATAAGTAGCAGAGGTCAAAATGAAAGAAATATCCCATATTACCCGAATTCACCCTATATATACAGTATATAAACCACACACTTGAACAGTAGCTCAGCAGTATGAACACAGGACAAGAGAACAAGTGAACTAGTAATATAAATAAGACAGAGTAATAAAACATCAAATCACAGCTTACCCCAATGACAAAGCGAATGATCTGTTTGTCATCATATTCTTCAATAATTCCATAGTCTCTGTCACTGGGATCGCCATCTGTGATTATTACCAGAACTTTAATTGCATCAGGAGAGGCACCTGCAGCTGGGTTTTCCAAGATATTTTTCCTGAAACAAACAAATAGCAAAGTGTTTTTTTAAATGCTCAGAATAAACAAAACTCCATCTATAAATATGAATAAATCAGTGATTATAACTTAAATAACATGCTCATGATCTTAATGCGGCACTGGACCAGCTCTGATGTTGAGTGATATCCCTCAACAGTAATGTCAACATGATTCCTTGAACATCCCAGATTGAGAGTTTGAAACTGTTTGTTTAATGTCACTGAACTCACATCACAAATTCGAGGGCTCCATGTGTGTTGGTCAGCGCTTCCATGTGGGGTTCGTTCATAAGTTTTCCAAGAGCGCTGCCATCTTGATAGTTGTTGAAGTCAAATACCGTCCTGTGGTTTGAGGAGAACTGAACTGCTGAGAACTGGAAAATGCATGAAACAGACAACACAATACAATTTAACATAACACTATTTGTATATAATTCAACAAATAAAAGTCATGAACTCTTTTATGTTGCAGTGGAGCAGTGACCTTGATTGATGTGTTCTTAAGGCTGTCCATTATATCCACTATGAAATCTTTATTTTTGTTGAACTCAGCTCCGGTCATACTGCCTGATCCATCAAAAAGAAAGACAAGGTCCACTGTCTTTTTGGTACATTCTGAAAAGAAATATGCAGAATAAAGAAATTGTTTGTTTGGACAAAAACATGAAGAACAAGATGTGAGCAATGGAGACATTTCCAGTCTTTCATCATCTCTTACCTTGGAAAGCAGGAGTGAAAGAGGAGATTGTCTGAAGACTATGTGTCATCTTGTAACACACACTGTTCAGATAGGAGTTTTCATTACATTCATGGGCTACACTTGGGCTGCAAACCTAAGTCCAAACATAAGAGGTAAAGGAAATTAGATTCATCACATTGATTTGTAATGGTTTTATCTTATTATTGGCCTTTGTGGTTTTCTTACAATGAACTGGGAGCTTGTGGAGTCTGCGGCGATCGACAGGCCGAGGAGCTTCACTGGTAATGTTTTGTTTTTCACAGTAATGTCTGAAACAGTAGCATTTAATTAGTACTAGAATAATGCAAAACATTTCAGCTACATTATCAAGTCTCTATTTTATGCTTCCTATTTCTGTATTGTTGAGAAGTGTACTTTGTGTGTGGTTAATTGTGTAACATTGACTGTATTCAACACTGTATTTATATACCTTCAGCATTGAAACACTGGGTGCTTTGGTTTTGGTCAGGTCTGCATACTCCTCCAGATCCATTGAGCTGCAGCGGCGCAGTGACGATTATCCTGAGAACGAGGTGAACAACCATGAAAACAGTCATTTGAACCATTGAAGTAATCACGGTGGCAGGAGCAGCACCATTTCAACACAAAGAAAATACTCTCTGTGCGAAGCAGGATGTGAAGTCATGCTTGTGTGCTGAACAGCAAAATCTGGATGCATCCGTCAAAGTGATCAACAGTTCTTCACACCTCTGCAGTAGAAGTTAACCTCATTTATCTTCCGCATCTACTTCTTGAGTCATAAGGATTATGGCGATATCAGCAACAGTAATAATCAACTGAACCTCCAGGTTGAACATGCAAACTTACCCTTTGTTTGTGCCAGACATGAACTGAAGCACTTTGTATCCAAAGAAATCTTTCTTTTCACCAGCATAGACATCGGGATTTGTTGCATCAATGTTGAAAGCCAAAGAAAGAGGGGCGGCTGCAATTAAAAAAAAATTACTTTTCTTCTAATCTTTCTTCTAATTCTTTTTTCTTTAATCTAATTCGGTAGTAGTAATATTCGACAGTTTAAATATTGTATTTAAACTTTGTTAAGCCTCAACACTACAGTTAAGAAAACATTGATCTACTATAGGTCTACAGTGTTTCTACACAATTATTTTTTCAGATTTAACAAAAGATTCTGCACAAATGATCATTTTCAATTTTTATCAAAGAAAAAGTAGATAGAAAGTAAAATGATACCCAAGTGCATCTGAGGCAAATGGTTTCATATCCATCCAACATCATGCTCTTACACATATTCATATTTATTTCCTAAAACACGAACACACACTTACATACTTACCTGGATAGTTTGATATACATAGTATACTGTAACATAGTGTTGCTCTCTAATATCACAGCCAGTCTCACAATAAAAGTTTAAAAAAGGATCAGAATTAATGCAGCAGAAAAATCAATTGCATTTCTACATCTTCTTCCTTGTCCAAACCCACTGCAAATAAAATGGTGACAGTTCCTTTTCATTTTCAAAACTGATCTTCGGCTGAACTGACACTGGCATCATATGATCTTCTTGACTTTTCACACATGCATTTTTAAATCTAAAGATATTTGAACGTGTGGTAAAATCAAGCATTTCCCTGTAGATGTGAAAAGTAACGTTCACAGCATGAAAAGCAAAAAAACTACTTTCTTCTCCTCAAATTCTTCAATTGTTGACCTCGATGTACAATTAAACCTTAAATGCACTGTTCACAAATAAGTAGAGCTTTTAAAATATGTTTTTTCTTGTCTATTTATGTAGGCTTTATGTAGGCTTGAAGCTGTACTAATCATCTTTTCCATTTTTTTTTGATCAAATGACTATGTATGAATAGAAAGGTGTAGTAAACAAACTCACAGAGAATCCACCGCCCAGCTCTGCTGTTTTGTTCTCTCTCACCAGAAAAGTGTCATTTCCAAGAATAGCAGCAGGCAGCTATTTTCTAAAAGCCCTCAAAACCCATTTTACCCAACTATATCTGCTCAGCAACAAATATTCAAATTGAAAGAGTCCATTTATAAGGTTTTGCAACTTTACATAAAATAGATTTTCTTTGGTAAAATGACAAAAAAAAATCTATTAGTTTCAAGCCTCAAATACTCAAATACACATTCTCCCACATTTCTCCAAAACTCACAAAGAGCACAAACCCCCTTTATCTCGTGGAGAAATTCTGTCCGATAAATGTAGGAAATATTATTTTCTTACCAAGCGCCACCATGTAGGTGAGCAGGAAAATATGACGCTGGTCTTTCATCTTCCACATCAATCTTCTCAAGGCTAAAGATGGTGCTGCTTGACACTTATGTACCCTATGTGCAACACTTCCTGTGCGTTTTTTAAATGAGGGCGTTTCCGTAACAGGTGGTTGTGACACTTTTCCTCTCACAGCAATGCTCTCAGCAAAATGTATCTCTTCCTTCCCACTTCCCCTTTTCTTTTGTTGCTCTGAAATACTTTATTTCTCACTCACTGTTTTTTCACTTCTGTAAACTGGTACAACAAACAGAGAGGATGATGATGTTAAATTAAAACGTGTGAGAAACTTGCTGTGTCAAACCATCAGTCAAACCATCATCAGAAAAGTTGTACTGGTTTACTTCCAGTGATGGAAGAAGTATTATATTTAAGTAAAAGCTATGGTGGAATGTGACAAAATGTATTTACACAAGCTCTCTACTTGACATTGAACATGTAATTTTTTCTTCGCATACCACATTTTAATCAATTAAAGTTAAGAGGGAAACATTGTATATGTGTAGTGACAGTTATTGTATAGTTTTATGTGGTTGCCACCAAATGCTATTTTTCTAGATCAGGGGCCATAAAAGGGCCATGTTTTTTAGTTTTTGTCACACATCATTAAACATATTCTGATAATTGTTCCTTGTTCAAGCACATTGTGTTCTTCAAAAAAGCTTAGAAAATAAAAGCTCTTTTAAAAAAAGACTACTGACAGGACAGGCGCACTTAAGTAGGATTTCATCTGTGGCCAGTGCCCCTTGGCCCCACCTCTGGATCTGACCCTGCAAAATAGTAATACCATGTTTTACTTTTCCCTAAGCAAAGGAGGTGAATTAGCAATATCACAGTACGGAAATGTTTTTATGGATTACTCAAAAATGAAAAAACCTTTTTTTACCACACTGTCTGCATGGCTTGACAGCACTTTCTAAAAAAATATTTCAAATAAGAATAGTATGTGTTTGAGTGTACCAAAGTATGCCTGAATCTGAATCTTAATTTCATTTACAAAGTCTCTGAAACCACTTGGACAGTTTCAACTTGTGAATGCTGTTTCTTGTTGTAACTGCAGATTTGAATATTTCGTTGTTTACGACATGACACTGTCTGTATGGCCCTGGCTGAAAACAATCTAGTTTCTGTTCTCCTTCGATCCTTATAACAAAATCAGGAAACAGGATGTGAATTAATCAAGCATATTCTTCTTAATCTTTTGCAACTATAAATCACTGTATAGCTGGGAAAAAAAACACGTTAATAATTCTCCTCTTTATTTATCAGAACAAAATCTCACAATGTCCTGTTTGTGTTGTGGTGGCTTGAGTGAGCACCAGGATTTTGAACCTTGAGAGAAAAGTCCACAACAGGACAGCCCTGTGTAATACAGCCCAGGGAAATGATGTCCACGTGTGGGGAGAAATACAAAGCTAAGTTCTCTGGAGTAACTCCTCCACTGGCTTCTATCAGTAGAGCTGGGAACTCCATCTTCAGGGCTCGAGCTGCGACATGGAGGTCCTGTCGGTGAGGGACAGGGGGGGGGGGAGGTGGGTTATTGTGGAGCGAAGTGGCAGAGTGAGTGGAAACCGAGCAATGAAAGTGAAAAATTACTTGTGTTCTTTTCAAATTCTCTACCTGAGCTTGAAAGTTGTCCAGCATAACAATGTCTGCTCCTGCTGCGGCTGCCTCTCTGCCCTCGTCTGCAGAGCGACACTCCACCTCGATCTTACTGCTGAAGCCACTCACTGAGCGGGCAGCTCTCACCGCCTGCACAACAAACAGGATGTTGTCTTTTTGTGATATATTTTTCAACTCCATTCCTAACTTTAACCACTGTTCTTTTCTTTTTGGATCACAGGATACGGACGCCTGTGTCTGAATTCTCAGGGTATACTAGTTTGTTATCAGGTCGGGACCCGGGTCACGTTTCGTCAGCTGAGTTCACGGGTTCAACACAGTAAGTGGGTCAGAGGTCGCGATGTAACAGCCTCTTATTACATTAGCTATTTATCTCAGAGGCGTTTTAGCGGCTGACAAAGTTTAACATGTACAACTTTAGCTTATTTCCAGTTAGCTTTTGCTAACAAGTTATACAAGCTGTTACCCTACACGCAGCGGGTTCTGTTAGCTGCCATCTTTTAGCATTTAACACACACAGCTGATGTAAACAGATGATTGTGTTAGATTTTTGATCCAGATTTGACCACAAAATTAAGGCAACTTAAATTAAACTTAAATCTGTAAATTATTTAGATTTTAGGTTTTAAAATTCCACTATTTAAATCACATACATTTTGATAGTTTTCAAAGAAAGATATTTCAGTGCTATAAATTCAGATGTGCTTGTGAATCAGTGTAAACAAATAATAGCTTAAGATCTGTGGAAGCAATACTTTCATCAGAATTTATGGATCCTGAAACACAACTAGGAAATGTTTGATAGTTTTCGAAGTTTTTCGGGTTTGAAACTATAAGAAGACACATTTTCATATTAACTGGATTTTTGCTTCAGCTTCTCACCTCTGTGATACTTCCTGACGCCCAGACATGGTTGTCCTTCAGCATCACCATTCCACTCAGGTCCTGTCTGTGCATGGACACCCCGCCAACCAGCATGGCGTACTTCTCCACCAGACGGAAGCCCGGGGTGGTCTTGCGTGTGCCAGCCACCTCTCCATGCCACCCTCCTGCCGTTGCCATTGCCTGGAGCAGAGCACAGCGAGTGGCGATCCCCGAGGCCCGGGCCAGGCAGTTGAGAGCTGGCCTTTCCCCAAGAAGGAGACACCTTGCCGGCCCTCTCACCACAGCAGTCAAGGTGACAGCATCTGGGCCTGTGCAGGTTAAACAGAGGACATAGGAGGACTGAGATATAATGGTGAGAAGCAAGATATCAGGTGAATAAACAACACTTTATGAGCATTTAATACTGTGGAACTCTACTTTTTTTAAATTTTAATTTCACACCAGGTCATGTGAATAAAACAAGCAGGACATCTGCAGAGTGGGTTCTCTAAATCAGTATTTCATGTACCCATAGGGGGGTACTTCTGAAGTGGCCAGGGGATACAGAAAAAGACTGTGGCATAGCTCAACCAATATGAAAAAATCCTGTAAAATGATTTGTTAAAAATACAGCGTGTCCACATATCTTTGTTCAAGAGAAAGATACACTGTCAGAGAAGTTTAAATCACAGATACCTGGTCACATTTGAAGAAAGTGGGCTGTTCCTACCAATCTTGGCCCCCTCCTGATAAATCCAGTCCACAGTGCAGCCGACCTCAGTGAACACTGCTGTGAAGAAGGGACTCCCCGCCAGGATGCTGTGTGGCGTCTTACACAGCATCCTGGCCTCCACCTCCTGTGACCCCACACACACCCCTGCAGGGTCAAAGTTGGGTGTGTCCTCTGCCAGCCACTCTCGTGCCAGCCGGGACAGAGTGGGAGGTGGGATCGAGTGAGCTGCCTGGTGTTTGGGGAGAGACATTCTGAAACAAGAGTTTGTGGAGACAAATTTGTTTCTGGTTGACATAAAAGTTCAAACGGATAAACAGATAACGATGCCTCATAACCTTCACAGGGCTTTCTTTTCTCTGTCACTCAGAAACTACCAGATCATGAGTCTGTAGATTTAAAGATTTTAAAGTTTCATGATAGATTTGAATTGTTCCCCTCAATCCAGAAGAGAATGATCACCAGGGCAAATATTACACTTGAGAGGCAGATTTAAAAACATCACAGAGGGTATTTATCAGAATTAGCATGATTATATGATTTGCATCCAGTAGAGTACTTTTAGATCATCAGTTTAACAGTTATTCAGTTAAACTATAGTTATTCATGGATCAAATGAATGAAGCCCAACAAATACAAGTGTTTTCTTACAGAACATTAGGGCTCTGAGATTTCATCTGAGATATTGGAGTGATGTGTTCGACAGCGTTGTCCCACTTATCACATTTACAACTGAGGGAATAACTTCTGGAAAAGGGCTGTTAATTCCTCCATTGGAGACTCGTATAGTCTATGCATGGAAGTCCTGAAGCTGTTCCATATGATTCATGGTGGACCAGCACCTTCCTAAGACACTTAATGTTAGTTTGTTCTCTTGTTTTTCATGCATCTACATGAAGAACCTATCGCTTCTACAACAACGCTCTCAAATAGACATTATCACAACTGCATATTCTGTCATGGTTGGACAACTAGTCCAAGATTGGGCCAGCACTGCAAAAAACAAATGATAGATTTACTTACTTCCATCAGTGGCCCTCCTCTTTCTGTTGGTAACAGACTGTGGAGTTGTAGCACTGTGCACACGGAGCCACAGCAAAAATGTGATGTGGAATTTGCCCCCGTGTCCATGTTGGAATGTTGACGAGCTGAGAGCTAGTATGAGGCTCAACATTGATTGTTGTGACCGAGGCTGATTGACAGGCCACGGAGGTCAGTGTGATAGAAACATTTCTCCCAAGATTAAAGAAAATGGTTTAAACTCAATGTAACTGAGAGACATTAACATGCAGTAGGCTTGTTAACTCACAGACTGCAAGAAAAATCAAGATATGAAACTTGCTTGTGTCACAAACTTTTTTTTGTGGCATTTTGCATATAAAATTATACTTCCGTCATTGATTTTCTCACCACAGAATGCAGGGTTTTAAGCACCGGTGACAACTTTATAGAAGGTAAACAGACCATCAGGGGGAGACATGCACATTGCAAGTATTTTACCTTATAATGTAATTAATCTATGATAAGATCATCCTTACAATTTAGGCCGTTAACAGTGTGTAAAGAGAGTACTGTTTGTTAATGATTTCTGTTACTGCCCCTACGAGGCCCCCTGCCCCCTGTGACCTAATGAGTTTGAAGTATGGATGTTTCTTGGTGGCGGGTTTTCTGTCAAGATGTGTCTGCGGTGTTAGAAGAAGCACAAAGACAGGAAGTGTCCTGCTCTCGGTGCACAGTGACTTCTTCAACGTTTCCCGTCAGGCTCCGCTACTCAACAACAGCGGTGACGTCACATGGCCTGGCCCTGCGCGGCTTTGCGCGCTCCCGACGCCCACGAACGCGAGCAGAGGCTTCCTCCACATCCAGAGCAAGAACCAGGAAGTGAAAGTATACACATGGAGGGTGTGTCTTCCCCTGCCAGTGTATGTTTTATTTTTAAAAACACAGTCCTCCTCGGATAAATAAATGGGGGACTCGGCGAAAACCAAGCGGCGGGAGCAGCTAAAGCGCTGGTCCGGCTCCTGCACGGACAAAGCGTCGGCCGTGCCCCGGCGGAGGTGGCGGGGCGATGCCGAGGAAGGAGCAGGGGAGCCGGAGGCCGAGCTGAGCGACCCCCCCAGGGAGCAGCCAGAGTCTGTGGGCTCTGAAGAAGTCAGCCCCCTCCTCAAACGACGGTGAGGAAACGACTCCTGTCAAACAGTCCTACATCGAGGGCCACATAACCGCTAGCTTAGCTTAGCATAAACATCTCCAGTTATGCTAAAGGAGGAATTGTGCGTGGGCTTGGACGAGGGGGGGTGGGGGGACAAAATACCAGAAACACTACAACTCACTTACCCCCCCAGCTACTGAAAAAGAGTTCCCTGTTTGATGAAGCTCGTAGTGTTTGTGTAAACCACCAGTTGTCAGTTGTCGTTTCTCCTTTGGTGTTTATCCTGTTAGCTAGCTAGCAAAGAGTCCTACAAAGGGTATGTGTCAGGGTCTAGTAGTATCCCTGTTTGACTTTGCTTATCGTGATCCATCGGACTGGTGTAAATGATGATGAATGACCATCTCTTTCAAAGCTTTTAAACTATGTCCGTCTGCTAATCTGTGTTTGGGTTAACATCACTGTCTAGAACTGCAGTAGTGTCTGTCACAGCTGCAAGTCCACCTGCCACAAGGGCTGCAACAATATGATCATTGACGACGAAAAGTCTCCATCTATGATGACATCAACTGCATTAGCACAGAGGGCTCACAGGTAGACCCTCACCACCACTGACTGCAGCACACTTAAAGATACATTTGCGTCAAAACACTATTAAAAGTTAAAGGCTTGCATTATTCTACATCTGTCTTCCCTACCTGCATGCCCAAGTGTCCTGGGGCAAGATACTGAACCCCGAATGGCCCCTCATAGAAAAAAGTGCTGTCCATAGATGCACTGTATGAATGTGTGTGTGAATGAGGCTTTGAGTGGTCATCAAGACTAGAAAAAGGCTGTATAAAATACAGACCGTTTACCATCATTTACCTGTTTTTAAGGGTTCACTTCTTCAGTAGGAAGGTGATGGGCATGGGGCTGAGAGCCACAAACAAGGATCGAACTCAGACAGAATCGAGAGACACATTTTTGGTTTTTCACATGATATGTTTCAAATAGCAAAACTATACAACCTTGTTCTTGTTGTCACCTAGAGGATATTTGCTCGGTGTCATGAGGTGTTCATGTTCTGTAAATTCCCAGTTTGAAATTTAGTTGTGTTACAATGTATGGTTGTTACAACTGCTACCCAGTGACATTATCTAGTTGTTTGTATTATGTCTTTAGGAAAAGCGTGCGGTTCGACAGGGCTGCAGAGTTCCTGGCTTCCTGTGCCAGCGGGGACACGGAGGAGGCTCAGGTGATGCTGAAAGAGGCCAAAGACACCAAAGGGACAAGCAGGGAAGATGTGGTAGAAATTATCAATTGTTCTAACGCTGATGGAATCACAGCTCTGCACCAGGTGAGGCAGCTTCTCCTCCCAAGGTTTCATCGAAGTCATTGGATGATGAATAAGAAACATTTACAATTGCTTTCTTTTGGTTTCCTCTCTTGTCCACAGGCCTGCATAGATGGCAGCATGGAGATGGTGACCTTCCTTTTGGAGCAAGGTGCCAATGAGAACCAGGTTGACAGTGAGGGATGGACGCCACTGCATGTTGCTGCCTCCTGCGGCTACTCTGACATTGCAGAGTATGTAGTATAATATAGTGACGAATAAGATGTGTAATACAATAGTCTTTGCCACTGTGGGGAGGTCAGAGTGCAGCGTGGGTGCCAGAGTATTTCTGCATTCAACAATACTAACATTGTTGCCTTGTTTGGAAGCTAAAGCACGAGTTGGCTGGCCTGGCACACAATCACATGCAACTCGAAAGATTTAAGAATTGATGCACCTTTTCTTTGTGTGAATAATTCCTTATGGCTTTACTTTGAAGATTGAATGTATCTGCAGCTCAAACACATATAATGTGATAAGATTAGATGTTCTCTATTTAGAGTTGGTTAGCTTCTATAGTTGAAACGAATTCTCACTCTGTCCATGTTTGTTTTGACAGTTTCCTTTTGCAGCAAGGTGCGTCTCTCTCTGCTGTGAACTGTGACGGTGACGTTCCTCTCGACATTGCTTTGGATGAGACCACTGAGTCCCTTCTTCAGGATTACACTCAGAGACAAGGTGAGTGATGTTCCTTGACAACAATTCACCTTTTTTTGAATGGCTTAATCCAGGGGTTCATTATGTGTGTGTTTCTTTCCAGCACATCTTCTGTTGCATTAACAGAATGTGTTTTTGTGTATGTTTGTTGAGCTAAATCGAAAGTACCTGATTGGCCTGTTTATAGTTTTATTCGCTGTGCTGGATAAGGTGTGGAAAAAAGGCCGCCTATGCACCTGTGTCTCAACATACAAGCCGAGTTTTTATGGTTTAATGCTTTGAAAATTAGTTTGAATGTTTTATGGGATTCTGCCTATTTTTTATGAATTACATTGACCTTCAGGAGATATTCCAAATAAAGTCTTTATAAGGATTTCCACCATGCCATGTGTTTGGGTCATTGTTGATTATAGTGGGCTTCGAGGTCTAGAGAACAAAGCGTTTAAGGCAGTTTGATGCTTGGAACAAACTAGTTGGTGAAGTGTGTTGTCTGATGACGCTGGAAAGGTTTTAAAGCTGTGTCACAAGGAGATAGTAGTGCACGTTTTTGGACAAGCTTTTCCTGGAAGGTATTTATAGTGCTTTTGCTTAAAGTTGCAGAGTCTGTGTTGTAAAAGATGGGAAAAGAGAGAAGTCTTAGCCCTGGATACTACTAAGATAAAGCATTAATAGCTAAATGCAATGCACATTTAATTTGTGTCTCATATTGTGATCACGGATATAACAAGGGATGTGTGTATTTGACATGTTCTGTTTGTTTCAAGGTGTGGACTTGGAGGCAGCTAAGCGGCTGGAGGAGGAACAGATCATGAAAGACGCCCGGACCTGGCTAACTGAAGGCCCACCTGCCGATGTGCGACATCTTAAGACTGGGGCCACCCCGCTGCATGTGGCTGCAGCCAAAGGCTACCTGGAGGCTCTCAAGTAAACACTTCTGACTTGATTTTTAATGGATCTATGCCCAGAACGCTTTCTAGATTTTTCTTGTCTAGATTTGAAAAACTATAAAAAAAACAATGCCGCTATACCAGGCACTGGTTGATTTCTCAACAGTATATTTTGGTTTGCATTGTCTCATGCAGTTCTTCCCTTTCTCCTGTTGACACCTTGCTCTTGTGTTGTCCAGGATACTGTGTCAGTGTGGGCTGGATGTGTCAGCTATGGACTTTGATGGTTGGACACCCCTCCATGCAGCAGCGCACTGGGGTCAGGACGAGGCCTGTCGCATTCTGGCTGAACAGCTGTGCAATATGGAATCCCGCAGCAATGCGGTAAAGGCCCTAACAATACTGAAAACTTTTGCTGTTACATTATAGTTTTCTTCTATTTTCTACTTCTTCTTTTATATAAATCAAGATCAAGGCATACTTTCATTTACAGGAAGAACATTTATCATGACAGACAATTTTGTATAATACATGTGAACTAATAAGGATGTAAATCTTAACAACACACAGGTTTTCCACTCTGTTTTCCATTTCATGTTGCCTCCACTTGATATGAATTGGACCTTGCAGGGTCAGACGCCATTTGATGTTGCTGATGAAAGTGTTGAGGAGCTGCTGGAGGAGTTATCACAGAAACAAGCCAATGTGAGAAAGTGTTTATCTTTACTGGTGTCATGTCCATTTACTTTGTGTAATTTAGAAGACCTGTTGTCTTGATCTCACTCTGCTGTGTATCCTCCTCTCTCAGTGGCGTAATGAACAGTCCATACTGGATAGGCAAAACCAGCAAGGCTCCACCACTGCAAATGCACCAAACAGACGGCGGAGGTTAGTATCTATCTGTTACTTATCCTGAATTATACACATTCTTACCCATTTAATATATTTCTATTGTTCCTTTCTTCATATTCTACTTAAATTAACAGATTTTGGACAGATGATACTGAAACCGAAAATTATTTATGGTGCCATGTTTTCCTTTCCAAAATCTTATTGGGTTGTGTTATCTTTTGAGGTCAACATCTGTCCTATTTAATGCTTCCAGGAGCTCAGTGTGCAGGATGAGCAGTAAAGACAAGATGAACGTGCAGGACCAGTCTAAAGAGAGGGGCGTCTCTGGAGACCTGGAGCTGAGCGAGGAGAAAGAGAGCAGCCCTGGTAACCACAGTGACTGTGCTGACACTGACCACGAGTTCTACAACTTCTCTGTAAATACCAGAGATTGTGCTAATGACAAATTATCCTCCTTCTCTTCCCTCAGAAAGCTCCACAGTGTCTAGTCCAGACACAGAGAGTGTGACCACATCTACAGTCAGCCCTGCTGACAAGGTAATACTCACTGAGCAGTGCAGGCCTCAGTGTTACACAAGAGCAATCATTCTCAACCAAGTGTTGTTATGCATATGTAAGGGTGATGTAGGATAGCTCAATGTAAAGGACAACATTTGATTAAAAGAAAACATAACCTCAGTAATGCAAAAACGATTTTATACCCCTTGTGTCCCCTTTTGTCAGTTTGTGTCCTGAAAAATACTTTTTCGAAAAGTATTTATTATTCAATATATACATTTTATTGAATAAGCTATTATTTTGTGCAAAAGGCAGCTCACATGATTTATCAGGTTTTTGTGCTATCACATCATATTCTCATGATGCACTCTATAGATAACTGTAGAACTGTCAAACAGAGAAGAGAAGTTTTAAATTTCTCGTCATATATGGCGACAATTAGCATTTATCAATATCAGGAAATGAGAAGAAGAAAGTAACGTGTACATTGTCTAATAAATGTACAATTTCAACACCAACACTGGTTATAAATAATAAGTTATAAAGGGGAGGTTTGTGTATTTCTGTCGTGATACACCGTTTATCTAATGTGACCTCACATACCAGCATTTCACCAGAACTGTAGAACTAAATTGTGTCAGGTGGGAAGGCTTTTTAGAAGGGTAAGAGCATGTCAACAAAAATGACTTACTTCCATCATTAGTTATGTTTCCTTACTAGGATGATAAATCCAAGATTTAACTGGTGTGAGCTGATGACAGTGAAGAAAATCTTTCTTCTCTTCTCTTCTGTGGTTTAGACACCAGAGGAGAAGGATGATGAGGAGAAGGAGCAGGACAAGGCGAACCGCACTGCAAGAGTTCAACCCACTCCTCAGACGAGGGACGCCTCCGCTGAGAGTCCCAACGCCCCCAACGCTGACAGGCGCAAGTACGAAGCAGGAACCTCAAAAATATTCGCAACAAGATAGTTTTTTACTGTACACTGAGAACTGAGTTTTTGAACAATTTTATCACGCGTTTTTTTCTCTGTAGAGTTTCATACAACTGCATGGTGCATAAAGGCAGTTAAATGACATAATGCTTATGTAATATATAATTTGTGGATGTTTGTGAGTTCAGGTTCCAGGCTCCAGTCAGGGACGAGGAGTCTGAATCTCAGAGGAAAGCTCGCTCTCGACTCATGCGCCAGTCTCGCCGCTCCACACAGGTATGGCTTACAGGTGATGGGTATTGTTATGATTTTGTGTTAAAATTGAAAAACTTTTAGATGAGGATTAGAAATTAGTTTTATTTTAATACTTGAGTGGCCCTCCACCTCCGCCAAGGCTCAACAGTCCTATTATGAAACCACATTTAAATTCACTAGATCAGCATTTTGATCTGGATCTGCACCAAAATTTTGTGAGTCATGACCCATCCCCTACACACAATTTCTTTGTTAAGTAGTTTTTGCATAATCCTTATAAATAACAGACAATCAAACGCAGACAAAAACATAACCTCTATGGTGGAGGTAGTAACAACTGCAATAAATGCAACATTTACCTCAGCAAAGTATAAACTCCATAGTAGTTTTTAAAAAGTTTAAAAAAGAAGAAATCTAAGGACTGTGGACATTTTGATCAGTCCATACTACTATAGGTAAGGGCAGAGGTTAGGTATTTAGTTGTGGTGGAATTATGTCAATGAGGGCTCTTCTCACAAGTATAAAAAGACATGCGAGTGTGTGTGTTTGTGTGTCTGTTTGTGGTGAAGGAGCTCAGCTTTGCCCTTGGGGCAAACATAGACTTAGACACACCGAGCTGATCTCACTCCCAGTTTCCTTCAAGCACCCATAAAAGAACCAAACATACAAATACAGAACCAGCTCATATCCAGAACTGGGTTTTAGGGGACATCCCTACTGCATTCAAAGGGGTGGAATCATTGAGTCTCTGCATCATCTTTCTGCATTGTACACTCCACACCTTTTAGATTTCATGTCCTTCACACAGAGCTGCACGGTGCTGTTTTTGTTGCCTTTTATTGACTGGTGCTCACTTGGCAGGTGTTACAACCTCTTGTGTGTTAATGCTGTGGGGCAAACACTGTACTGTATCATGATATTCCAGGGCTGTAGTAGAACTTTGCATCTTGCTGCACACATACCATGGTACAAATGCACTGCATCATTAGCTTTTCGTTCACGATGGAAAGGTTGTGTCTTTTTTGGCAAAATTGTTGCAATTGGCCTTTGAGTTGTTTATATTTTTGCTCTGTGTGCACAGGGTGTGACTCTGACAGACCTGAAAGAAGCAGAGAAGACTGTGGCTAAAGCTGCAGATCCAGCACCTCGTAACGTCCAGCCTGTCAGCCCCATCGTCACCATCACGCCTGCTGAAAGAGGTGAGTGAGGAAGAACAGCTGCAACAGCGAATGATGATGTTAACAAGGAGTTATGGATTTCAAAGGTCACAACCCACTTGTGTTGTCTGACTGACTAGATGCATTCTTTTTGATAAAATCTGAACAATGCTTAGAGTGGCCATTTCTCCCACTAAATTTTTGTCAGTATTATTAACTGATTTTCTACACAGTATATTGTGCTGGTGGGAATTTCTGCAGAAAAATGCATAAAAGCTACACAATTCTAGAAACATTATTACCAATGTAAAATATTGTTAATGCCTCAAAGGTCTATTATTTATTGTTCTGTTAACCCTCACCATGTGAATAGTCTCACTTCTGTTTACTGTAAAAGTACATTTTGGTGGGGTGTTTTTGAGAATTGCAGTTTAAAGGAAATGGATTTCCTCACATGTGCTATATCCTCTCGCTGTGAAGTACAGCATTAGGTGTGGTTAAGGTTTCAGGGCAGTTATCACACATATACTCTGACCTCTTAGCACACTCCACCCTTATATTTAGATGCTAACCGAGCAACTCCCCATCTGACATGTTCATGTTTAGATAAATCAAGCTGTGAGTTCAGCAAACATATCAGGTCAACCTTAAACGTCAGCTCATAAATAGAAGAAGAGCACTTTGTTCATGTCAAATGAGCTCATTTCTCTCAAGCCTCAACATGCACTGATCTGAAGCAAAGAGTGATGCCAAAGATGAGACAGCCTCCTGCATCTTACAAAGTTAAATTTAGAAACTGATCTACCCCATGTATAAGTTACTTTAATCGATCCAGCCTCACAGAAAAAAGCTCTGTCAAGCAGCTTTTGTGTTTAAGCTGTGTTTGTTAATGATATTGTTTCTTCATTTTTAGATTTCCACAATGACCAAGATACAGTTAGTGAGATTTTTGACTCAACAAATAGTCCCACAGACCTCGGGAGTGTTTACTGTTGATCTCCATCTTTTCCAGATACAGACCCAGTAAAGAAGTTGGAGCCGGAGGGAGAGAAGCGTCTGGCAGTGAAGGACAGGAGAAAAGGGAGGAAGGAGAGGCGCTCCACTGGCATCGTCCAGCCGGAAGGAGAGGTAAGAAACAACTTCACATCATCGCAAACATGGCCGACCGTTCACTGCCAAGCAAATTGTAGTTTTATTTTCGTTGGGACTTCATTTTAGGGAACAAATTATTTTTTTCTCTTGTCTTTGCAACAATACCTGCACACTGAAAGTTGGTGAAAGGTCAGCAAAACTACTTCCTCTTTGACAGGATGTAACTTAATGTTCAATGAGCCCACTTCTAAATCTTTTTTAATCAGGCAACTTGAAGTGACAAAAAAAACGATTTTTGTTTCTTGTTAAATGTTTGTTAAACTAAAATGCACCGACGCTGTAACGAAACATGATCATAAGCTGGTAAGCCCCACTGAGCTGCCTGAACTCCACACACATGCTGCGCAGCCAGACTTCGTTTTAGAACTCACTGAACTTTATTGGACGTCTATCAAACCCCAAACTCTACAAAGATGCCAAAAATCTCAAGAGTTTAAGGATGAGGACAGATGATGCAAAAGTCATCTAGAATGTTTTTGTTTGGTGACACAGACATTAAAACCAAATAAACAACAAATCAATCAAATCCTGATATTACTCAGTGTGAACCTCCTTAACCTTTTGATAAAATGCTGCACAAGCTGTTACAGTATACATGATGCTGTGGGATAAGACCATTTTAACAACTTTATTACATCATTCTGTATATAAGGTGTTTTTCTGCAAATAGTATTAAGTGCTTTACCAATACTTATAATTTTAAAAAGCTATATATGACAATCATCACCACAACATCACCACAGGCCAAACAAACAGCCTATTCCAAACAGACAACAAGCACTGCACTAGTGTTAGTGCAATGAGAGTATAGGTGTAGGGATGTGTAACTGAAAATGTGAACCTGTCTTTTTTTTTTTTTTTTTTAGAATGAAGAAGACGATGCTTATCTGGATGATAAGAACAATATTACCACTTCCAAGTGAGTCAGGCTGTCTTGAACTGCCCCAAACCTTTCTAACTGTGTACACTGTAAGATTTTGCATGTTCAACTAATATGGAGTTTTATTTCCAGAAGGTAAGTTTGCGTTGTACTGAAATGTTTAAACCTGTGTTAGATTGATGGATACTTTCTTCATCCCAGAAGGGAAATTACATTGTTGGTGTTGACGATACTGAGCTTTAAAAGTCCCTTGTGTGTCTCTGCAGTGAGAGTCCACTGGAAGACTTGTCAGCTGACTACAGAACGGTAAGTCCTGACCCTCTCCTCAGAAGATATCACACATTCCTAATAAAACACCTGAGGGCTGAAAGAGAGCTGTAGCTGAGGTTTTGACAAACGAAGACAGGAATGATACCCGACAAGATCTAGAGAGAAGTGATCAGAAACCCTAAGCAGCCAAACTATTCCCACCTGCACACACAGAACTGTACGAAACAAAATGTCGTTGTGCTCTGAATGTCTGTGTTGTGTGTTTCCTATCAGCTGTATTATAAGGTACTGCAGGAAAACCTGGCTCTGAAGGACAATGTGCAGGAGATGGAGCTGCTGCTCAGCCAAAACAAAGTGGAGCTGGAGAGACTCCGACAGGTTCGGCAGGTTTGCTGCTTCCTCTGACCTTAAAGATTTAAAGAGCTGCATGTGTGCGTGACTCTGTGAGACAGAGTCACTCTGTGTGCAAGAGTGTTGTTTAGAGCTGCTAAAACAGAGAAGTTTGGAAAAGCTGCTGGGCCTGTTTAATTAGAGAACTCAGGGGCTGTGTTTTAGTCTGGTAGGGCAGAAACAGAGATGTGTGGAAGTTATATGGGAGACACTCCCAACCGCTTGCTGATTGGTTATTTTTGGTTAAAACTAAGCCTTTGCTGATTTGTCAGGCTTCTATCACATGACACTCTTCCTGAAGAAAACAACTGACGTCAGCCACTGCTACCAGTGTTGAATGCAACATGGATAACCAATTACAAGTCGTCTTGGCTAACAGCTGTTGTGCAGCTAAATTCTGTATTTTACAATGATAACTCTGTTATCAGATGTAGGAAGTAAGATCTTATTCGAGCAATCTCTGACAGTTCCCATGTCAAGCATCCTGCACATGCCCAGTGTGATGTGCTTTTTCAGGTGTATTAGTATGGACGAGGATTAATAATGATTCGTCGCCAATACGCTTGTGTGGACAGTTTGAAAACACAATTTTTAAATAACAACATATATAGTGTAGTAGTTTGTATGTGTGGTCCAGGTGTTAGAATAGTTTTGTTCTTGGGAACTACAAACCGTCACATTGTGGGGACTCAACTTCCAAATACATGCAGGATATTTGTGTGTGGACATGTCATCCATCTTTTTATACAGTCACTGATCATAACAAGGAGAGCGTGGTGGACTGGATGTGTAGTTTTGAAATGATTTTATTAATTCAGTGTCTGTTGTTGTGTATTTCTGCAGTCGCTTGTATGAAAACAGTAAATGAATAGTGGTTCTTCCTGTTGCAGAGCCAAGAGAGCAGCACAGACAGACCGGCCCTGCTGGAGTTGGAGAGATTTGTGAGTCTCAGCTTTTATTTCACTTTGTCTGGTGGAATTCACCTCCACTGGTGCCCGACAGACACATTGCAATGATGCAGAAATAATATTTCTAAATGATAGAATGTGAGTTAAAACAATAAAAACAAAAGCCACCTTTTTTTACCTGGAGAAGCTTTTGACAGGTGGAGAAGTTTTTTTACAAACCAGACACAGCTTTTGTCTCTTGAGTTGTGACTTCAAACTGTGAAGCCGTAATGGCTGACACTTACCGCACTGTATAAGATGTGATGGAAATATATAAACAGACAAACCAAGGTGTTAGAAACGTTTGAAAAACTTGCACTTAGGTAACCGCAGGCAAAATGTCTGCTCATGATTTTCACACTCTTGTGCTCATAGGAGAAGTTGGCCCTCCAGAGGAAAGCAGTGGAACTGGAGGATGAGCTGAAGGTACTCATGTTCACTTCAATACTCATCACAACTGTTCTGAATCAGCGTGACTGTAATCATACGATGCTCTAATCCCAAATGCCTGTATCCATCCTGAGTTCTACATAATATCTAATGTGATCAAAATTCAAATTGGGTCATTTAAAATCACTGAAAAATGTTGTTATTTCACTTGGATGTTAGAGCTTCACTGTGCAGGATGATGGATGTGCAGAATTTGACACTCAGAGGCTGATTTCACATTCACCTGCTGAGGGGGGAGATGTTTCTCTCCACTCGTCTTAAACGCCAGTTACATTTGTATATACGTCGCAATTCTGTGACAATTGAAAACCTGAAAATCCAGAGAAAAGTCGTCAACCTGCCACTGTTATTTGGCACCGAGCAACAGTCCCATTATCTCCTGTAGACTGACCAGTGTTATGTTGGAAAGGGCTCATGTTTAGAGGAAACTCGGGGGTTGTTGCTCCGGAATTAGCTGAGTTGTGGTTTAAGGCTTAAACCTGTTCTCAGAAGCTGCACCTGTGGCTTACACTCCGGAACTTTCGTCTCTCAAAGTTTTTCACGTCCGTCAAAGGTGTTGCACAGTTGTTTGAGCTTTTCGGGATCAGTTTGATCAGAGAATTGGTTTTCTTTTTAATATGTGGTCTCAGCGCCCCTGTATTAAATTTGACCACTGACATCCTGAAATAGACTTGGAAGCGATCAGGACAATTTCGCAGCTCCTTGATCAGAAGATTAAATTCTGCTTGCTCCTGGCGGTTTCTCAGGATTGGATTGACCCAATATTTTCAAGAAGTGAGAGGACCACAAAATCACCCTCACTGCTCGGCTCCATTTTATCTCATGCTGCAAATACTGAAATGGTTCCAGTATTGATCTGGTAAAATAGTCACAGAGCTGCCGCAGAAGTGAGCCACAAAGAACGCTGTGTCACGTTCACATTTCAAGGCGAGTCAAATAATCAATGTGTGATGGTGTTTCTGTAGGTTCTGGGGGATCTCAGAGCAGACAACCAGAGGCTCAAGGACGAGAACGCCGCCCTCATTCGAGTCATCAGCAAACTCTCAAGATGAACCTGGAAAACACACCTACATGGAGATGAAAAGTATTACAGGATTTATTTGTCATCCAGCTCAGAAGACACAAAACAAGGAAGAGAGACGCAGCATCAAACACCTGCAGAGCACATTTAACAGTAACTGGAAGAGCGTAGAGATTTCAGGGTTATTAGCTTGTGTTTGGGCCTTTATGATTTGGCAGATCTACTGTATAACAAGCTGAACTGCACCTCCTGTGGACTGACGGGGTGTCCCTGCTCACATCCACTTTTATATTAAGTTTTTATTGTTGTATTTTTTAACTGGAATATTTTATGTGCTTTGCTTCTGCAACACTTTGTATAAAAATCTGTATTAAGAGACTTAAAGCCATGCACAGTGTGAGTTCATAGTCATGTTTTAGATAGATTAACAAATGCCAGTCATGAGTGAGGGGGTGGTTATTAGAAAAAGAAAAAGACAGTAATGTGCCAAAAACCCAGCCCTGGTTGTGCATGTCCTTTGGGGAACGCTCCTTGTGGTCAGTGCTGTTTCTCAGGATGAGTGTTGGGTCGATGCTTCCTGCTCTAGCTGACCGCTGTAAACGTGGACCAAATCTGCATGCTCATTCCTCCCCCGCTCCTCTGAATGTATATTTAAGATGTATATTTATGTACAGGGGCCATCTGTCCGGACAGTGATGTAGACGTGTCGTCGTGGTCTCTGTTGTACAAAGGGCGCAGAGTTTCGGGTGCTAAGCAGTGGACGTCAGATGCAGCTCATGTACACGGGCATTCTCACAGAAACCGTTTGTTACAAACGTCACATCTTTCAAGAGGTTGTGGAGAACGCACGCTCTCTTCTTAGTACTGTAAGTCGGTAGGAATTTCACTTTGCCATTTTGACTGGATGCTTCTGTAAAAGCAACAACCCCTAAGCTAAGTATTCGCCCCCGTGACGGACAGCTGTTATTTTCTAACAGACAGGCCAGATGGGTCAACGTTTGAATGTTTACTCCTGTTTTAAAGAAAATAACTCTCGCATGTCAAATTGTATTTTGATGCCGTGCCTTTCGATATGCATTTGTAAGTAATATTTCTATTTTGCTTTGGTAAACGTACACCGTTAAGTATAAAATACAGTTTGGGCAAAAACAATTCAAGGCTCTGTTTCTTTTAATTTGTGAAAAATGTCTTTCCACCATTGACTGAACATCATCTTTACTCTCAAAGGTCAGAATGGTCCTTCAAAAGTTAGCACAACATCATAGCTCTGTAGTGGTGCTGTTATATGTGTGTAGAGACGGTAACTGTTGACACTAGAGCCAAGTCGGTATATCTTTATCAATATTAATCTTATTGGAGATTTATCATATTGTTGAATATGGCGGCTGAAAGGTAATGAGAAATGACAGGACAGGAATTAAGAAAAGATAACTGTCAAATGTTTATATTGGGCTTAAAATCTTGTATTTTTTAGAGTGAAGTTCATTCACATACTTTAGACTGTAGTGTTCTACTGGTGCATACAGTCATTAAAGATTATATGACAGTGATGTCAAATGTTTTAATGGTATGATTGGTCTAAATGTCATAAAGAAAATGTGACCATTTTAAGAGGAACCCCTGGATCTATCGTTTCCGGGTCTTGGGGAGAACTGCAGCATCTGATCGCTCGGCTCAACTGATGTCACATGGGTCAGCGTCAGTTGGGGCTAAAGACTCGATATAGTTTGAATAGTTTGGGTCGTGGAGTTGAGTCGTCCTTTAAGGACCACGTCTCTGGGACAACCTTCCTGAAGACCTGAGGGGCAGCAGAGGGTTGATATTTATAACCGCAAACAGAAAGCTACCATTTCCCCTCCTTTTTACTTTAGCTTTCAATTAATTTTAATTTGTCCATTTATTTATATTTTAGCCTGTTTTATTGTTTGGTATATATTTATATATAATATACATTGTTGGCACATTTACGTGTTTTGTGCCCATGGGCACCTGTTGAAGTCCTGAAGATTGGTGAGAGCGTTTTCTCAACTCCTAGTGTTCCTTATTTCTGGGTGTTGATGTCAAGTACTTTGTGTTATTTTGTTTGTATGAAACGTGCTATACAAACAGTGTGATTGATGACTGATAGGAGTTAGACCAGGGGTGTCCAAACTACGGCCCGCGGGCCAACTGCGGCCCGCCATCCATTTTTAATTGGCCCGTATCACAGTCTAAAAATATAATGGACTATGGCCCACTGTAGTGCACTTCTTAGTTTAAACACTAGGTGGCGCTAATGTCTTGAACAAGGCAGCGTCTCCACAAAGCAAGCAATCGAAGAAAAAATTTGCTCAGGGTCACCAGAAATGCTGGAACCGAAGAGACGCAAGATTGCAAGCGAGTGCAGAAAATTTCAGACTTGGTGGAAAAATGAATATTTTTTCATAGAAACCAAGGCGAAGTGTGTTTGTTTGATTTGCAATGAGAGTGTTGCCGTGATGAAAGCATTCCGTGCGAAGCTCCGTCTCTTCGAGTCACAACTGCGCAACTTCAATGTAGCGCACTTCCCCACGCTGACCGAAATCAAATGCGCATTTCCAAATGCCAAGCTCTCTGCAAAAATGGGAGAATATGTGTCTGTGATCACATCTCTCATGACAGAATTCAGTCAGCGCTTCCAAGATTTTTCTGTCATTGAGAAGGAAATCACACTGTTTGCGGCTCCGTTTTCAATGGATGCAGAAGAAGTGGAGGAGAGTCTGCAATTAGAACTGATCGAAATTCAGTGTGATGATTCTCTGAAGAATCAGCATCAGCTTCTCTCCCTACCTGACTTCTACCGGAGCTTGGAAAAGGCCAAGTTTCCTCTGATGAGACGCCACGCTAAACGAATGATGAGTCTGTTGGGCTCAACATACATCTGTGAGCAGACATTCTCTCTGTTAACGCTGAACAGAAGCAGACTGAGAACCAGAACGACCGACAGCCATCTCCGTGACGTCCTTCGCATCTCAACCACCAAACTTACTCCTGACCTGCCAGCTATCCTTCAGACCAAAGCGCAGCATCACTGCTCCCACTGAGCGCAACATTCTTCCCATTACAGGTGAGTTAAAAATATACACAGTTTTCATTTGTTAATAAGCCCAATTACTTAATAAATTCAGTCAATTAAAGTTGATGACAATTTTTTAACAAACGTTAGTTGATGTGTTAACAAGCCCAATAATTTATTTGTGTAATAAGCTTGAAATATCCACATCCCCTATTTCTCTTCTTGTCTCTCCCTTCATACAGGACAATGAAGGGGGATCAGCACCCTAAGAACCAATCTGAGGCTGTCACTGAGAGAATGACCTGCCAACCTTTTTGTAAAAAATAAAATGAAAATCTACTAATGGAGAGCTTTGATGGAGGCTTTTTTTCTTCAAACATGTTCAATTATCAAACGTAATTTACCTGCATTTGATTGATTTTGCCAATATTAGTGCATGAGAAGTGAGGCAGTATACCTCACGTCTAGTGAGTGGCCCAGTCCTTCATATATTTTTCTGTATGTGGCCCTCGGGAAAAAAAGTTTGGACACCCCTGAGTTAGACAGTAGCTTGTTCTCATCTCTGCTCCGGGCTACATCAGCTGCTACCAGTACAAAACACTCTGAGGGGCTGCGTTGCATTCTGGGTAATGTACGCACCAGGTGTCTTGGGGGGAAAAAAACAATGATTTCTCTGGTTTTGCTGCATTAAATATTGCCTTTTTTTTTTTACTGAAACTTAGAAGTGTACGGTACTTAATCTGAGGAGCACTATTACAGCTCAGGTCAGACACCCTCAACTTGAACCTTATTGGCTTGTGACTGTTCCATGTCAAATATATCTCATACAGGCAAGCTATCATGTAAGATATATTGAACGCATGATAGTACAGGTTGGCATAAAGTTGGGAGTTTATGAATTTAGCTAAACTTTGTGTAAAACTGCTGGAATGTCCCTTAATCAACACTATTACCCACGTAACATTTGTAAATATATACACACAGAACTGTCCAGGTAGGAACAGTTCTACAATCTGTAAAACATCACAATGTTAGAGGCCACGTTGAGCAAAATTTTTATTGACTGAGAAGAGCAATCACAAATGATGACAGACTACACAACCCCACCAGCATGCCAGCGTTTTCATAGAAACTGTACAATGTGAAGGAATGTATGGAGCAGGAATACACCGTTATCATTATCAGAAGAAACAAAACAAAACGTTTACATCCATATGTTCTGGTACAGTACAAGTTGCTTTCAGTTTAGTGTAACAGGTCAGTTGTGTTTCTCTAGTAGTCTCATGTGACCCTTCGTGTCACTGAGGTCTTTCTGAGAGGGTCACTGGGTAAAAACACTGAAGGCCTGGTCAGTTTTTTTTATTTCCTCCTCACTGCCAGTTTCTGTCTGCGGGTGAGGCCAGACACCGACGAGGTCTCCGGCAGCAGCAGACGGTGCCTGGCTCAGCCGCCTCCTGTGCTTTCTCCGGTTCTACTCCACACTTACTTCCTGACTGCGGGCTACGAGTTATGAAGCTATCTGAGGGGGAGCGCTGAAGGGGAATGATGTACATTAAGGCAAAGGGGAAACAAACAAAAAACAATAAAGACTAAAATAGTAATGCTTGTCGCCGTTTTACTCCACATGATCGAAGTCAATGCTAAGGCCTCATGGCTAAACGGAATGAGAGTGCCAATACTGATATTCACAGGGTTTCTTATCTCCAATTTTTAACATTCAGTCCCCTCCAATTAGGAGGTCAGTTTATTTGGGGGGTGGGTGCGTGCAGATGTATGTGAGTGACCTGTAGAAACAGTCTCTACTACAACAGGGCTAACAGAGACGTTAGTAGCGAGAGTAAGCCCTTGATATTACAGATGACTGCTCGTGCACACAGGGCATGCTAATGACAAGATTGAACATTAGTCGATACATAAGGCAGCTTATTTCTATACCCTTGTACTTTTTACTCCCCTGTTCACTTTGGTCCCACTCACCGCTTAAAGAAAGCGAGTGGGTTAATACATTTAGGGCAGGGAGGGAGATGCTGAACAGCAGCTCTGAATGAATTCTTTTAACAAGGCAGGTTCTGGTAATTCTATCAAAAGACAGCGAGCAAAGTAGGCAAGCAAAGCCATGGGAGGGGAGGGGGGTGGTGCGGTGGATGTGGTGGGGCCCGCTATGAAAACAACAGCTGATAAACAGTGATGTGAATACAGTCACGTCACACAACGATTGATACAATTATATAAAAAAGGCAAACAAAAGTTGATTGTACAGTTGCTTTTCCACATGTACTTGATACTGAGAGAGGAAGACACCATTCTGGAAAGGTGGAGGGGGGTAATCTCTTCAAGCAGCAAAAAAAAACGACTGGGAGGAAAGGAGTGGGGGGGGGGGGGGGAGTAAGGTGCTACATGGCGCAGCTCAGTGTGGGGGTGAGGGGGTGAGTGGGGATGGCAGGGTGGTGTACGATGGTAAATCGTGTGCAACCAATGAAATGTTGAGCAGGTGGGGAGATGCTGGACGGAGTGGCGGGTGGGGAGGAGTAGGGGAGGAATTGGGGTAGGGGGGGCTGCTGCTACTTCTGCTGCTGCTACCAATGCTGACGGAGAGGTGGGCTGGATACCGGGGGGTGTGTGAAGACTACGAGGCAGGAGCTAAGGCATGAGATGAATGAAATGCACAACCAAGTAAAAACAAAGAAGGCAGAAATGGTGGACGCAGGGCGGGGGATGAGGGCAGCGGCTGAGGAACACACAGGGGCGGAGGGGTTTTAGACTCCCTCGACCCCCCCCCCCCCCAGACACGAAGGCCTCTTTTAGTCTTTCCAGTCTTTCTTGATGTTGAGGTTCCACTCCCAGGACAGGTGGTCGTGCTTGTCATCGTCGGTGAACGTGGATTTGATGACGTAGTTGCCGCGGGCCATCAAGCCTGTAGGAGCTTCCTCCACCGTGGTCAGGAAGTCGTATTCATTGGGACGAGGCCCGTAGCTGCCAACCATGTAGTCGGATTTATCAACTGTTAACAAACGGAAAACAATGTTGAGACACTTTATTTGTCTACATCAAGAATGAGCACTAAGTTTGTGTGCAGACGTTAAATTCACTGAGTGAGGATTAACAAAGTCACAACCAAAGAAATCATTGATAAGCATGAAGAGTTGTTCCTGAGAGGTAACTGTCTATCACTTGCATGTGTGGTCGAATAAAGGAATAGTATTGACACGTCTGACTTATTATCAGATATTTGACTTGGATATTATGGAAACAGGGTGAGAGAAGAGCAACGACATACAGTAAATGGTCTGAACCAGGGATCTGCTGCTCCACTGGTATCCGTCCTAACCAATCAGGTCGTCCCGTACATTTTGAAAGAAACTATGAAAGGGAGGGAATTTTAAAAATCTCTGTTTGTCTGTATGTCTCACATATCTCGAGAACGCTAAATGATCCCTATTTCTATTTGATGAAGCTTCTAACACGTGACAGACGCAAAAATAAAAATAAAAAACCAAGAAAACAAATATCTCCCGGTGAAAAAGCGGTGACACACACATAGAAGACACCACAAGAGCCCCTGGGCCTGCCACGCTCCCACTCACTCACACACACACAGACAATCAGACAGTGAAGCAGTCACAAAAGAAAACGATAATGTCAATGAGGTGGTATGACAAAGTAGTTTAAGAAGCATAGCAACGGGTTCCACTGTGGCTCACCGCTGCAAAACTATTAGTGCTTCAGGATCAGAGCAGAAGTTGGTTTTGTATCGTCTCCTGTCTGGGTGTGCTTCTTTCACACTCCTGCTGAACTGCGCTCACTTTACACTTTAACAATAAACACCAACACTCATTACAAGTTATTAGGACCTGAACAGTACTGAAGTTTACTTTGTGTTTGTTTGATTCGCTCCAGAGTTTATGGGGCATGCATTGAAACACATTGAAAAAAATGCTCACAGCCAGGACATCAGTGTTGAGAACTGATACTGCACTAGTCATACCAATACTGATAGGGCCTCTGTTTGCTCTCAGATCAGTGTCCACATGACTGCGTCACATCAGCAGATCTGTCCGCTCTGACCAGTGTGGCTGTTCTCCTCTGACCTTTCTCATCAGCAGCACAGCTGCTCACTGGAGGTTTTGTGAACATCCCAGGAGATCAGCACTTCCAGAAACACAGACCAGCCTGAAGTCACTGAGATCCCATGTTAACTCATTCTGATGTTTGAACATTAGCTTCAGACCTGTATCTGCTGGGTTGGATGTAAGCACTGCTGCCACATGATTGGCTGATTAGTTCATGGCATGAATAAGCAGGTGTACATATGTTCCTATTAAAGTGCTCAGTGTATGTACTATAATCTTAAGTCTAAAATCTCACATCCATATTTGCTTCTTATATTCAATGTGTTTTCATTATTATTTCCATACTTACATTTATTGATAATATATTGTGATAATTGATGAGCAAAAAAAAGTCAGAGATACAATTGGTTCCTTAGTTACAGAAAATACTATTAGCAATCGTAAGTACGAGCAGAGATTTGTTTTCCTGGGCTGACGTGACCGATAAGAAGGGAACAGGAAGCGGATGTTGGGGACTTGTTGGCGTCATCATAGCCACAGATTTTTCTATCAAAATGGGGCCAGCAGCATTTTTAAAGTTCTCCATTTTTAGGGGCTCGTAAACTCTGGAGTATTGTGCACACCAGACAAAAATAAAGCAAAAAAACCCTAAAATGTATAGGTGTGGATACAAAATACAAAATGTGAACAGACCTGTGGAGGAAACTGTTTGCAGTGGCACTGAGGACCACATTTGAACACATTTAGCATCTAAACTGAATGCAATAAACATTTGCAGGTACAGTTTTAAGTTGTGCAAGATGCTACAGCTGTAAACACACCTAACTGACCAGCCTACAAACTGAAAAAGGTAAATAAACCTTCATTTGTTTGGGAGCTCATTTAACAAGATGTGCAACATAAGACAGGTGTTCATGCTTGTGGACACATAAGATAGAAAGATACTGTTAGTTTTTGAAAGTTAGGACTCTTTGTGTTGTGCAAAATGCTGCTGTCTGGTATTTAGTCACTGTCACCTTCAGCCAAGGAAAGAACTGATTTGATTGGCTATACTCAAAGGATATTTTTATATATACAGGCAGAGATCGCATTATAACATCATTATGGAACCCAAAATGTTTTTAACGCAGCACATATATACATTTAATAGAACTGGATTTTAGGAAGACTAATGACAATGCATTTCCAGGTGATCATCTGATACTCAGTATTTAACTGGGCAGATAAATTCATGCGGAGCAAACACAATATGTGTAGGAGAATAAGAAGTGTGAAAAGGTGTTTACTCACTCTTCATTCCTTTCCTGTATGTTTGCTGCACATACTTCAGACCCGAAACAATCTCCCTGTTCACCTGCAGAGACACACCCACACATTGTTAAAGACATATGGCAGAATGACAGATGTTCTGTATTTTGGTACTAACCAGAGGAATAGAAAGACTTGAGCAAAAAAATGCACAAGAAACACTGTAGAATGTCAGAATTAAATCAAAAAAGACTCCAGAAGTGTTTTGTGGCCTCAAACACTTCACCCACCCCTCCAGTAGTGAGTAGATAATGAGTGAATTTCCATTTTTCAGTGAACTATCCCTTTAAAATCTGCATACATAATCTGTGACACTATTTTCAGAGATTTTTCTCAGAGCCCACAGCAGACTCAGCAACAGTTTACTGTTCTTCATATGTTCTTGCTATTCATAAATTTGTGTTCAGCACCACATTCAAGTTGCTGCCTTTACTATGTGTTACATACTGTGATGGCATTGGCAGTAAAACAAAGTGCTAGTTACAACATGTAAACAAGCAATTTGTTCAATGACACAAATACCAACATCATTATTAGTGTCACATTAGAGTAACCCTTACTGGTGTAGCAGGCTAGTCATATTTTCAACATGGCAACAAATACGAGGGTCAGATATACATGGAATGCTATGGAATGTCATTGTGTGCATATCATTGTTGCTGCAGCAGCTCTCACCTTAAAGCTGATCATTATTTTGTATTCGACTCCCTCCTTTAGGACAAAGGCCTGCTTCTTAAAGGGTTCCAGGTCTCCTGTTCGAAACCACAGAGGAAAATAATTCTATTCAATATTATTTGCATAGCACCAAATCATAATATACATTATCTCAAGGCGCTTAACTTAGAAGGTCGAGACCTTAAAAAGGATTAACAAAACCAACAGTTCCCACAATGAGCAGCACTTTGGCGACTGTGGAGAGAAAAAACTCCCTCATTAACTGGAAGAAACCTTAATCAGAACCAGACTCAATGTGGGCGCCCATCTGCCTCAACCTTTTCCTAAATGTTTGAGTGCACCTTTAACTAGAATAGTACTGAGTAGAGCAAAACCACCTTATTGCCAACAGCCCCCTTAAATTCAATCAAGCTGCACCAAACTCCACAAACTCAGATATCAGCTCTCTAAATATGCCAGACATATATATTTAAAAAAAATGCTTTATCTCACAATGTTAAATAAAGTGATAATAAATTCCTGGATCCGCCCCAAGATGTAGACCAACACAAAAATTGAATGAGTTCTTCCCTGACCCATACCACATCCTTCTACTTCGTTTAGTGGTTATGTGTCCTGTGGTTTTTGCACAATCTCGCTTACAAACAAAAACAAACAAACAGATTATAGCACATATACCTGCTCACCTGCACTCACAAACAGGATGAGCACAAACATCCACTGCATGCCCATACACAGGGAGTCCATTTCTAGCTTAAATGTTTAGCACCATCACCTGAATTGATCGCTCTATACAAATAGTTCTAATGTTTGTTTTTGGCTTGTGACACATAAAACATTGCCTGTGCATATTCAGAGGGATTTTTGTTGAGTCCTGCATGTGATGTCCTCTCCCTGGGTTTCCTTCTCTTCAGAGTTTCACAGGGATCCACCATCAGACGTGGGTTGGCTACCGAAATCGGGTTTCTACACAGCCGATTCTCACCGGATCAAAATGCTGTACTGAAATACTTGTCCTGCTTACAGGAAACACAAACATCAGCACACGTGTCTAGTTAACATTACACTTAACTCTGGTGGCAACACACTCAGTACGTGGCTCTGGCAGCACTTTAGCCTGCAAGTAGCTAGAAGCTATCTCAAACTCAAGTCAACACAGCAACCAAATGCCAAAAGCTGAACTGTTTAAAGTGTGGTTGTATTTCAAGTGAAAGGATTCTGACACTGCGACATGCAGCAAATGTTTGAAAACAGTTTACAACCGCTTTGGAAAACCCAAACAATACCCAACCCTACATCAGACAGGTCTGTCATACAGAAGCTGCACTGATTCTTTTACTGGAACTGACCTAACTCACTGACTAAGTCTGTATGAGGGTGAGGCGTGTGAGGGTTACTGCAACTTCAAACATAAAAGGTGCATGTCATCCCAATTCATCAATAAGATAAAAATCCTTCTGAAGCCATTTGCATCATCTGCAGGAACCTTGATATAGATTTAGCTTCATGCTTCTGTGGATATGAACTCTGACAGCCCAGGAACTTTGTTAGTGCAGTGAACTGGATGAACTGAAGCCTCACATATGTCACAACTTGTTTAGAGCATTCATTCAGGTTATAAACAACCACCTCTCGCTCACATCCATATTTGAACTTCAGTGACATTTATTAATGTTACTGATGTTTATATATCAGTTCTGTACAGTAAATAACTTCTATTTTTGCATGAAAGTTAGAACATAAAGTTAGTGGGTGTACTGAGGCCGAAAAACAAAGAGCAGATCATTTCTACTGTGAGGACAAAGTGCTCATGATCTACCCACTTGTGCAGGTCTCATGTTCAAGTTCAATCACAAAAACACTACAGTATCTTATTAACTTTATAGTTTTTGTATTATAAATAGTTTCATAGTTGAATAATCAGCATCACTCTAGGATATTTGCGATAAAATTAATGACATGGACTTGTATTTACTGAGTGGGTGGGCATTATATTTAGCTGAGAAAGTAGGAGACTGAGGAGTGATGCAGGGGAAGCGGGACACAGGACAGAATGTTCTGGATGGAAGCAGATCTAGGCCAGCTGGGGCATGAGCAGCTCTCACAGCTCAAGTCTTAACTGCCAGATTGTCGCTCGAGAATTTCCACAGTCATTCAAACCTTTGTAGACTGATTGATTTCTAAGCAGTGCGGGATGGAAACCAAAAAAAGCAGACACAGGGCTGAGTCAATAGTGATGCTATTTTTAAATGGAACAAATATAGTTTGTGACATTGTTAAGCAGAGAGTATAATCAGGTAAAAGATACAGAGGAGAGATTTCTGTGTTGAAATGTGTGGAGCACGTGCTGTTGATCTTTAGCTGTTCAACCTGGTCGCAAGTCTCAGTTCGGTTATTCATTTTTGGTTTGTTAATGACAACAATTATTTATATGTACAAGATCCAGTATCTATAAAAATGATTAGAGGGCAATAACCTTTCTACTGTATCAGGGCTCTGTGGTGTGACTTAAGACCAGTGTTTGCAAATACGACAAAAAACTGCCGCGATATATAACAAATTTACCACTGAAGCACCGTATGATAAAGTTTTGTGTGTGTTTGAAACACAGCCACTTTGTGTGTTGACAGTGATATGAGGGTTTGTGTACTTGCTTGTGTGTGATGTGAATTGATGAGGCTTTGCTATTCTACTTGGTAGTTGTAGTCTGTCGTGCGAGTAAAAACCATGTCCCGGTCTGCATGGAGTCTATCCAGACAGACAGACCTTTGTTCTCTCATTGGTGATTCAGACACTTTTTAAATCCAATATAAATATATATGTATATTTATGTTTGTATGAATAAAAGAGAGTTGAGCTGCTAATTTGAATATATTGACGTTTTTATACAGTTGTAATGTCCCTGCAATAAAGACAATGTTAATCTGAAAGCGCTTGTTAAGCTTTAGTATTTGTTGCCTAGAACGCAGCGTGTCATTTGCTTTTCACATACCTGTTTAATGCGCTATACGCATATGGGTATATGTTTACCCATGCTACAAAACTATCCACCTCTGTAGCACCAGTGCCACGTGTGAAAGAAGGTTGACATACAGCCCTGTGTATACAGAAGGCAGAACAGGGACTCACCTTGCAGGTCCAGGACCAGGGGGTTTGGAGCACTTTCACACATCAGAGACATCCTGGTCACTTGGACATTGGAGACACTGGGGTCTGTGACAGGAAACAGATGGTTCAATACAGAAAAATAATTTGCTCTCAGACATGAGAATCTTAGACTCTAATTTATTACCCTGTAGGTTTGTGTAGGATGCTAGACACAGCTTACTTGACCTACTTCATCCTGCAACCATAACTTCCACGTGACAACACTTGAGTGGAAGCATGCAGAGACTTTAGAGCAGACTCCAAACATTTACAAGAGGGCCTGCAGCCGTCCAAGTGCACAGGCTCGAGGGAGCTGAAAGCAGAACATCTCTGCAGTAGCTGGGACAGACTCTGCATTAATTAAACTTCAGGTTATTCTCAGTCACACTGAAGAAACCTTCCATATTCACTGAGCCCGAATACTGATCCTCAGGGGCTCAGCATACCAGCAAATGATGCACCCACAGTTATAATGAATGTATGTAGAGAGTGTTAAGCTATACGAGGTGAAGGGTAAAGATGGTCCCTCAACTGTGGCTAATAAACGTTAACTCTTTTAGAAATAGGAACATGTTGTTGCCTGGTTAATGTGCTCTTTTCATAACAGAGTCTGTATTATTCACATATGGTGATTGCAGGCATCTCTTTTGTAAGGGGTGGCAGCTTTTTGAGAGTATTTGTCCCCAGTAAGTGTGAAGGTGATGGCTGCATGTCATTGATTTCGGCTCATCACCTTAAAAGCTCTGAATGTGGAGTACCAACATTCAGGGCTGTGAATCAGCCACACCCAGGAGGCGACAGGCACCAGAATTTGACAAGGAAGATGAATGCATGGAATAAATAAAGATGACATCTTTGGTTCTTCTGACTTAGCTTCTCTTTTTAGACTGTCCCCTAAGTGTCCAATGCTAGGACTGCAATGCAGAATGGGGAGTACTTATAAATTAACTATCATCAATCTGATATCAGAACACTATCAGATAAGAGCTGTATTAATCAGTAAAGTATCAATAAATATATAACCAATTCATAATGACATTGTGGGTTTGGAAAGCAAATAGTGAGCTTAACTAACACAAACCCATTTTCTGCCTAAACTTTAAGAAAGCTTAATTAAGAGTTGACTTTCCGGAAACTAGCTGAACCAAAACGATCCCTTCATATGCATCATTTTATCTGACTGTGTTTATGTGACGCTTAGTATTAGCATAACTTAATATAAACACATCTTAAAATATTGAAAATTAAAATGCAAGGAAAGAAATTACAATAAGATTTTCCCTAAATTCTTCTGCTACAGATGAAACCACAAGATAAGGCTAATCAGAGGCATCCATACCAGCTCATAAGCAAAACAGAGAATGTGCTCCACAGAAAGGTACATTTAGCCAAATCCCATTTCACCCCTTGGCCCTTCCCCTTCGTTTTGCGCGTTCACGTGTAGGGGTAGGCTGTCCCAATACCTGTTGGGACGGAGGGTAGGGCCAAGGCGTGGGGCTTTATAGCCCTCCAAACTGAGATTTTTCAGACCCTCACTTCAAACTAGAATGCCTTGCGAATCACCGGCGAGCTGAGAGAGAGCCCACAAATGTAGTATTTTCTCCTTTAATAAGGATTTTAAAAATACGATAATGATTGTAATATCTTAGTTTAATATCATTTCAATGTATTATGGTCACTTTTTTAACAACAACCTTAAATAAAAAGATTGCGAATGCGCTAGCGTTAGCATGCTAGCAATCTTTTTTTTTTGCATGATAATCCCGTATTTTCACCTAATTTCATATCGCATTAAAAACTAGGGGTAGGGCCAAGGGGTGAAATGGGATTGGGCCTTAGAATTCATGCACCTACTCTACCAGCCAGCTTTTGGTTTAACAATCACAAATTTCCTGATTCTAACTTTGTCCTGTCCACCACCCCTCCTCTTTCTCTATCACACACCCACACACAGAGCATTACCAGCCACAGAGACCCCAGCGCCGAGCAGGGCTTCCTTATATTTGCGTAGGCTTTCATCATCCTTATCCAGCTCGTGGATTTCTTGCACCGTCTTTTGGGCTGGTGGCTTGTAGTCCAGCGGCTCTGGCTCCTCATTTTCGGCGGCGATGGCTGCTAGCTGCTCTGGAGTCACCTCATCCTCAGCCATGTCTGGACAAAGATTATGTTCAGGGGAAGGGAAAGACATGGGACATTAAAAGGATATAGCAAAAATATAGCAGGTAAGGGTTGAGAGGAAAAAAGAGGAATAAAAACATTGGAAAAACTGTTTGAGATGGACAACATGGCGTTAATTCTTCTCTAATTCCCTGAAAGACACTTGCCTCTTTGAGGAAAGGTTGTAAATCACTGGACAAACAGATGACCACAGCAATGATGTCAGCGAGGAATGCTGATGGAAAGCGTCCAGCTTACTGGATGTGCTGCTGCTCTGTGAGGCTATGCTGGTAACATAGCAGCATCAGCATCAGCATTTCTCTTTATGCTGCTGTTGATGACCGAACTCTGCTATGTGATATCATCTGTACATATTTCTCTGAAATTACATCACCGCCTGGAGAGTCGAGAATGAGGCGTCATGAATCACATGATGCAAAGCCTCCTACTCCAGGGGTGGTCCTTCACAGGCCTAGACATTATTTAGGTCACAAAAGAAGGACTGTGTTCCTATGGTATTTTTATATCTCCTTACATTATAAGTATTGCATGCTACTTATTACTTTAATGATTATTTTTGACTGCCCTCTTGCTGCTGTAACGTTGCAAATGTCCCCACTGTGGGACTAATAAAGGATCATCTTATCTTATCTTATGATTCGTCACTTAGTTACATTCTCCTGCATCAACTTAATGTTAGCCGTTTATTTTTAAAATTGTAAAATCCCTAACATATGTGACTCTGAGGTTTCCACCTCTATCCCCAGTTAAAAGTTTATTTCTGTAGTTTTTCCTCCCCCTTGCCCTGTTAAGCCCTGTGAGGCAAATTGTACTTAGTGAATATGGCTTATACAAATGCATTTGATTGAGAGTCAAATGATTGATTCTAAACAAATCTGATATTATTATAAATTGTAATCTTATAAGCAAAGATTCTATGGTTAACACTCTTAAAAAACATCAGGATTTGTTGCTTTGTTCTACTTTTTATAATTGTAAACTTTATATCTTTTTGGTTTTGGGCTGTTGCTGGTCAGACCAAACATGTTATTGGAAGATATTACATAGGACTTGAGTCAACTGTGTTGGACAATTTAAATTTTCTATTGTTTTATGGACAAAATGTATACCTGACTGATCAAGAAAATCATTAGTTGCAGTCAGGGGACAATAACTGTGAGCCAAGTATTATTTGACATCAGTTTACATTACACAACAACAGGAACCACAGATATGCTTTCTGCAGCCACTGCAGACAAGTAAATTGTAGTGAAGCGATAGAAAATATTTGTTTTGGAGCATCTCTGCTTTTAATTTTGACAGCAAGAGTAGAGATAAAAAGGGATGGTGCAGGACAGATAGGAGATGACACGTAGCAGAGGACCTGGGCCAGATTTAACCCAGAGCCACTGCAGTGTATGAGGCCTCACCTTTGATAAATGGTATGTGTTAAACCAAGAGAGCTGACAGTGCACCCCACAGTGCCAAAGTTTAAAAGCACGCTCTGCTGCACAACTTACTGTATATCTAAAATAAAACGTCAATTATTGATGGACACTGAAAAGCTGGACAGAGGAGACAGATATTGCTCTGAAAGATTTATTATCTAGAGTTGGCATAACTAATGTACATAACATCTGTAAAATAAGGCTGGGGACCAGTGAAAGACGTGCAGAGACCAGATACAGATGCCCCCATCTGGTGCAAAGTGAGAGTCAATGAGCAAACCTTTCTGCGGGTCTCGCCTCCGACCTGCCCAAACTTGCAGCTGTCGGAGGAAATATCTGAACGCAGTGAAGGAGTGATCTCTAAGTGGTTTTAGTCTGTAGCTAATATGTGCCTGAGCAGGTGCCAAAAACCTGCGCAAAAATGTCCCCTTTTCCTATTTAAGTTGTCCACCACTATGTGCATACATTTTTGTACCTGAAAGATGCATTAACAAGTGATTAATTTGTTTCTATATTCAAATTGTAGCTCAGGTTAAACAACAATGGTTGTCTTTGATGAAATCTCACTTTAAATGGTGCATTTTAATAATATGAATGTGGCTTCAAATATCATTGAGCCTGGGTGGAATGATCCAGTGAAGATGGCAGGCAGTGAAGAGTCCAGGCTCTTTATTGAACATCCCTTGGATCTCACACAATGAACTCCAGTCTGCACAACTAAATTTAGAGCCAAAATGTAGATCAAGACCGTTTGGAATGGTGTGTGTGTGTGTGTGTGTAACTTCTGCCATTAAATCCCCTGTCACTGTGATTTAAAAAAAATCAAGGATTTCCATATCCCTTTACCTAAGGTAGAAAATCATGTGTAGACAGTAGCAGAACATGCGTCTGAATGATTTACTATGGTTTATCTAAATGTACCACTCAATCAGTCTCCTTGGTCAGTGTCCGGTCTGACTGGTCATCTGCTTTGTTTGCACAGTGCAAGGTTCACAGGGACATGACTTAAGATGGATCTGACCAAAAGATACAAGGCCCCATTCAGTTCTGCAACACAAAACATCAACGTTAAGATATTTCAGGATTGGACTGGAAGCCAGTGTGACAGGCCCACCCCACCCAACTGCTCCCCGAACAAGACAGGAAGCTAGAAAGTTCTAATCTCAGCTGTGACAAACAAATCCGTGTTTCCTTTAAAAACACGAGCTGTGCTGACATGATCGTGGCCTCTTCTCTGAATTATGTTACGTCCTATATTGCTGTCAAGAAGCTAACCGCAGCTGCCACAGCAATAAAGCAGCTGCTCCCCATCATGTCGGGGGGGGGGGGGGGGGGGGGGGGGCGAGCTAACACTGCCCATGTAGACCGGCATCTCTTCAGACACACCGCTGCTTCTGACAGCTCGCCCGGGTCAGCGGCAGCTCTCTGCAGTCTGGGTGATTACATTTAGATCCTGCACCGGGACTGAACTTCTCTTGACGCAGAGCCTGACACAGGGCGGGACTGAGCGCAGACAAGAGGCGAGTTGCTGCTTCTATGGGAACAATCCAGACACGCTAACGAGAGCCGGCGGCTAACGGTAGCTCGACAAGTTCTCCCCAGCTGACGGGGGCAGAGAGGGACTGGGCGGGTTTGAGTGACGTGCTGCGGCCCCAGTCCCTCCAGTCCCTCCAGCAGCGCGGTTTCCTCGCGCCGCTGCATGGAGGACTCTTACCTTAGTGTTATTGTTGGTCTCAGGTGCCTCTGCAGTCAGTGCGGTCTCTGCGCTCCGGTGCAAGTATGGCGAACAAGGGGCCGGCGCCGCCCCGCGCGCTGCACGCGCAACACGGCTCCCGGAGACAGGCACGCGCACGCAGGTGACGTACCGAGCGGTGCCGCGCGCCGTCAAAGATCATGGTTCGTTGTGTATTTTGTGCACTGATGGTTTCCAGAGACTCATTCATTGACACCAGTTCCCTCTCTGTGTGGGGTGTGCACAGACTATACACAGGTGTACGAGATCAGACTACAGGGTGGGGTGACACTGATCACTCTTTTCTTCTCACCAACATTTGACCTAATCAGACCACAAAGATATTTACAACTAATGCCTTGTTGCATTTGCCCCATGTCTGATGGCGGTATATGACATCCTACAAACTGCACATGTACAAAATGTAAGAGCAACAAAATTATTTTTAAAAAGGCTAAAAAACTACTGCATTCTTGGTCTGGCCTGACCTGGAGCTTGTTATAGTTAGCGCCCCAAGTGTCTAGGGGAGAGGTATCCCAGGTCGCTCCTTCCTGCAGCAGGAGGGCTGTACAACCAGCTCTGCTCCCAGTAGGACCACACACAGACACTTTAACTCTGTGCAATAGTCAGTCTCTCTGTGCAATACAATGGTTCTTTAGCAATCCATTCTCTGTATACATTGTAACACTACACAGATTTTGTTTGTACAATGTATATATTCCTTACACTTGAGTATTGCATGCTACTTATTTGACTCTTGCTGCTGTAATATTGTAAATTTCCCCCATTGTAGGACTAAGAGGATTCTTATCTTACATTTTTCCCCTCACTATTTTTAAACCGTTGTATTACTCACTGGACACCTTTCAGCAAAATAGTTCCACTTCAAATATTAGCAAGAGAGTGTAGGTGTAGTTCCGCTTCCATTTGGTTCAGTTGATGTAAAAGAAATGGAGCTATATGGTAGTTCTGTCACTGTACACGGCTTCTTGTCATGAGCAGGTGATGCCGAGCTACTTCTTCAAAATAGACTTCAGATGCTCAGGTGACGAAAAAGGCCAACAAGGCTGGGAGTAGCTGGTTAAGATGCTTACTTCATTAGAGGTAAATAAGTGGCTGGCAAGTAAACATCTATTAATACCAAAATTGGCTAAACTTGTAGCCCCAAATCAGGGCATGCTCTGTTAAAAAACACTGGAAAAGACATTTCAATAATGTATTTATATACAAAACCCTTTGAAATACATTTAACATGATGAGTATACAGTACCAAGTGACTGAGCTGATGTTCATTAGCAATTTAACAGTACATTGAACAGCAAATCAAACCACTGAATCTGATTTATATGATAAGTTTAAAAAAATACATCATGTTGCAGGTTTAAGGTAATTGTCCAAACGTTAAGAAAAGGGCACATGAGCTGATGGCCTAAGAGAAAAATAATCAAAAAAACCTGCTCCCAGACAAACTGCTACAAAAAAGTCAAAATAATCCAAAGTCCATACAATAAAACGGCTGCATAAAATGTCCAATCCACCATATCACATTAACCTGATTGTTTATAATGTCCAAAATGTTGTTTTAAAAATTGAACGACAACAGCATCCTCCGTTCTTCTAACTGGTGTCCATCTGAAACTGAAACACAAGAAACATGATTATTAAGTTATCGATAGATGTTCACTGTAGAGTTAAAGTATATAAGAAAACATTATTCTATTAGAGTAGGTACCTTGGCATTGTATGCATCCAACTGGGCATCCAACTCCTCTGCAGAAAGCTGGGGGGCTCTGTTTCCACCTCCTCTTCCACGTCCTCGGAAACCGCCGCCGCCGCCGCCTCCTCCACCACCACCACCTCCACCACCTCCTCCTCCTCCACTTTGCCTCTTTTCGCCTCGGTCCCTCCTTTCAAACTTGGGCTGACCAAGTCTGCTCCGGTCAAAACCTCTGTTTGAACTAGAAAAACACCAGAGATAAGCCATTTGCAGGGGAGGTGTTACTTTTGCAGCAAAATAAACCCCAATAATCTCCAACCCGTTATATTGTAGCTGTTAGTAAAGCAACCTAAGTGGTTTCCCCAGAATTCACAATCACCAGACTTCCCAAAACCCAACCTACAGCCAGAGAACATGACTTACCTTTGTGTTGACGGTCTATGTTCATCGACCTCTGACGTCACTTGCTGGATTTTCATGGGACGGCCTAATAAATTTAAAAAAGACAAATGTTTAAATGTGTGAAAGAAGCACCTCAAGTACAACAATACCGTAGTAGAATAAGACCTGATTCCTCACCATCAAGTGGGACACCATTGTAGTGCTTCATGGCTTTTTGTGCATCTGCCTTATTTTCAAAGTGAACATCTGCCGTTCCTTTACTGCGGCCAGACCGATCATAGTGAACAGATGTTTTCTGTAATGGACCAAACTCTGCAAACAGCTCCTGGGGATAAAGGTAGAGTTGTCAGTCACATTCACAACACAAAGACATGGCTAAAGTGGATTCATAGAGTTTAGTGTATTACCTTGATATCTGAGTCGGAGACACCAAATTCAAGATTGGAGACCAGCAGTTTGCCGTTACTCTCTACACTTCTTTCAGGTACTGCGCTCGGTCCCCTGCGTCCACCGACATGATCCTCAAACATGTCGTGCTGCCATTTGTCTGGTAACTCTCTGGGCTGTGAAGAGCAAGAAAAGACATTAATACCGACTTCAGAATACACAAAGAGGCGGACTGGTGCAGAGGTTACTCAAGAAATGTTACTGGGCCACACATTCAAAAGCATCAAATAAGTCATGTGTGAATGAATCAGAGATGCTTGATTAAGAAAGAAACATTCAGTTCTTTAGGTTCTGTTTGTTGTACAAGTAGTTGATGTACAGTTACTTTTGTGCTTATATTTTTTAATGCGTTATATGTAATTTCCTTTCTTAAATAGGGACAGAATAAATGTATTGCACCAGAAATGGCACAATACTACTTTCCAACTGTTGTCTCTGGGTGTAAACTGTTAAGACAGAGTTTGTGATGATTATCAGAAAGTCTTAGTTTTAGGCCTAATAATCTAAAACCTGTGACTATACCCAGGATGGTCGTGAACAGCTTGGGAATCAGGCCAGAAGCATCATCCAGTGTTAGGAAGATGGATATTTGATTTTCCTCGGAGACACAAAGAGAAATCTTCTTTCCAGTGAGGTAGCGGTGGCGTCCATAGAAAGAACAGGCCTGAGGCAGCGGCATGTTCTCCCTGAAGCCATTCAGATTAGCATCCAGCTCACAGTTGCCGCCACTTCACATGACTGGGGATACGACATTTTTTTTAAACTCTCAAACTAAAGTAAAACACGTTGTATGAGTTCAGCTCACTGATCCTCCTCAGCTGACCTCTTCTGCTCAAATAAAGAACCACGCACGGCAGCCATCTTGATAAAGGAACATCCATCCCCTCGGTCGGGGACGATTTTTGAAAACTGTTCATGGTCGGTGGTGCTCCGGAAAGTTTTAACATGGCGATAATGGAAACGACCCGGGGCGGGAAAACACCCAGAAACTCAGTGTGGAAATGTGAAGCGATTTAGCGGCAGAACAGATATCGTCGTCCATTGTAAAAACACCACGACTGATACAAGAATGAGCTACAACACAACGGTATTTTAAGTTTAAGCTCCGTTTCAGCTGCTTCTCTTTCATACCCGGGTGTACGGTGCGGGCCTGTTGTTTCTCTCCCGGTTGAAGTTGTTCTGTCGACCCCGCGTTGGCCTCGACGATCCCCCGGCCCGACCTGAACCCGCACCGGGCCCTGATGATCCTCCGCCGCGGCCGCTGCCTCCTTTCCTGTTCATCTTGATAATGTCATCCAGAGACATGTTCATCTTGTCCGACATCGTGGTGCAGGAGCCGGGAAGTGATGCCGAAGACGAACAAAGAGCTCTCAGCGTGGAGAAGCGGTTCAGAGGTTATTTACTTCTCAGGCGGCGCGGGTGTTGAAACGACCGGAAACGAATAAATAGGATACGGAAGTGACGAAGTCCCGCCCCGCCATTTTTTTGAATAAATCTTTATTGAGCAACACATACAGAACAGTTCCTTACTCTGATATTAGAGCGGCAGAGTTGCTGGGACTTTAAAGTTGGAAACATGTCGCACATAGTTAATATGAGATTTCCCTTCTTAAACAAAAATACAGTTTACAAACAAACTCTGTTTAACTCTTTTATATGACAGCATCTATTAAACAACTACCACAATGATTGTTTCATATTCACTCATGATATGGTTCTGCTCAGTTTAATGTGGTTCATTTGGTTTCAGTTTTAAAAACAATGTCCCATATGAGAAAATTATTTTTGAGCCAAGGTATCATGTAAACATAAACATGATAAATCACAATGAGACAACCAAAGACATTACAAGTTCTGCATCACAAACAGAAAGGGGAGAAGGGGGGGGGGGGGGGGGGGGTAAAGACAGACAAGATACAATTCATTTTAGAGTTAAGATTGTTTATTACATGGAATGAAAGAAAAAACGTGGAAAACTGAGGTAGATGAGTTTGTCACACAGAAAATAGCTATTCATCATTTTACCTGCAACTTAGACGGAAGCAATGTATTGGTTTTGCCCCTGTGTGTGTTCGTGTGTGTGTGTGTGTGTGTGTGTGTGTGTGTGTGTGTGTGGACTCACATGGAGCTGTCCCACTTACACAGTGGAAGATTAACCCAATATGAAGCATGACTAAATGTGTACGAGTTCTTCAAATAAATTTACTTATTTTGTCTTTGAATTGGCAAATGATGGCTAAGCCTGCCTGTTATTCCTCTCCTTCCTCATCCTCTTCAAATGAGTTGATGTCCACTAATATATATATATACACATATATACTCCAGGGCAGCCATACCTTCTCTGGCCACTGACAACTCTCCCTCTTCCAATCCCTCACCAACATACCAGCGTACATAGTCCCAACTACTGTCAATCCCCCTCTCGTCTTAAATCTAAAGGGGACATAGCTTTCTATGTTTCTGCAACTATAAACTCTGCAGTAGTAGTAGTCTGCCACCCCACATTGGGTCTTGTCCTACTATCGAAAAATCGTATCGAAAAACCTACCTTTTAAATTTTGCTTTTGATTCAGCCTGATTCTGTCTTCTGATTCTGCTGATGTCTTTCTTATCCCGTTTACTTTTATCTTTTGTATTTTATTGCACCATTTTGACTTACTTTAAATCCATATTGCTTTTTTTGGTCCCATTTAAAGGCTCAACTCCTGTTGTTTTTAACGTGCTATCTAACTAAATCTGACTTGACTCTTAACTTACATGAGGTCAAACTTGTTTAAAGACGCACCCAGGCCTCAGGTATGTTTCATTTAGAGCCCTACCGTTACGAGGCATGGGAGCAGAAGAAACACAAAGTGACACAAACTGTGAGAACAAACTCAACACTGACAAAAGGGACTCACTTCATTCTTCATCTCATTGAGACCAACATCCGCATAGACAGAACTGCCCTTTAAAAAGCGTTCGCAGCAGGTTTCATTGCCCATCTCTGCTCAAAAGTGTATGATATGGCATTATCAAAAATGCATGGTACTTTTTTATGTTGGTGTCTTTAAAGACCAACTGAAGAGTCGCTGTGTTTGATCTCTAATGTGACATCAGCAGTGTCCAGCATAGGAGCAGCAGGGAGCCCAGTGACTCTGTTTGTTTCACAGCAGGAGTTTAACCTGTGACCTATGAAGCTTCTCTAGTGTTGGTAGGTGGTTCAATGTGTTTTTGGATGACCTGATGTGGGAGCAGAGTGTGAGTGGTTTATTCTGGTTCAGCTGCATGGCTGTATCACTGCAGCAAGATAGACAATGCTGTGTGTGATTGGTTGTGACACTTTAGCTGCAGCAGGGTTTGTTGAAACATATTGCAGGGGTCTTGAGAACGGCAAGGTAACAGACTGTGAGGGAATTCCAAATGTATTTTGAATGATATTACCTTATTTAAGGGAATTGCACGAATTACAATCATACCGTCGTGACTCCTCCTTGAAATCGTTTTTTTTCTTTAACTTGAGTTGGTTTTTCATCAACCAGCAGGTGGTGCTAAAGTTCACTTCTTCACTATTGGCAAAAAGAGGATTAAGACATGCTCAGTGTGCTGTGATCTGGGTGTTATTGGTTATATCTCACATCTCCTGCCTCCATATGATTGGTAAGCACTTCATCATGTGACCACACATCATTCTGCCACTTCCAGAGGCCAATCACCTGACAGAGGATGTTCCCAGAATGAACAATCAACAGAATGATATCGACTCCAGTGGCACCTCTGAAGAAAACAGAGGAAGGAGTCATTCATTCAAAACTGGACTTTATTTGCACTTTTCCCCAATAAATGTTTGTCTAGTTCACTTGTTGGCAGCTGAAAATGGATTATGATTACAACCCACTAACCCTGATTCCAACTAGATTGCTCAGATACACAATATGCCCTCTCACATACACCACCATTACTGGCAATACCTCAATCATTACAGTTGTCATCGCTGCTCCCTGCAACTCTGTCAGACATTTTGTTTTGTATAGATGTTCTTAACATGGACACACGTCTCTATTTATGTTAGACACTGTCTTTTCTCATGAATGCTGTAAATAATGTTATTTTGTTGATGTGCTCTGTTATATGCAACATCTGCTGCACTTCTGTCTGTCCTGAGAGAGGGATCCCTCAAGAGTATCTACATTTTTCCCTATTAAAAGTTCTTTTTTGGGTAGTTTTTCTTCACTTGTGAATATGGGCTATACAAATAAAAGGTGCACGAGAAACACAACAGTGAGCCCGGTCTCACTCAAAACATTTAATGATTGTCAAAGTTGCTAGAACAAAAAATAACTGTAACTGTATTGTAAAGTATCAACAGCTTATTGATTAAACAGGTTTCAGAATTTTGAGAATGAAACATAATTGGATGAAGAAGAATTGAACATTCTAAAACTGCCTTATGGGCAATGAGCTGCGAAAAACTTCACTTGTTTTACTGATCCTGGAATGAACATTAACATTTTTCAAGACTTTGGAGCAAACTCTGCTGAAATGGTCAAAATAAGAAAACTGGTAAGATTTTAAAACCTCAATTTCCGATGCTCTCAGCCAGTCTGATTTTTCTTGTTATTTATTCATGTTTTATCTAAAGCTTTGAGTTAATGCATCACAATTTCTAATATCCAGTAAGCTTCACTGAGAAATACACTATGTCTAATATAGTTTGATAGAAATACAAACAGAAAAGGATGATTTTATGATTGCAGTTGAGTTTCTTGGGCAAAAATATGCCTTGTTTTTTTTCTCTCAGTGCTAATTCACATCACTTGCTGTCAGTGTCTCTGACTGATGGTTCTAATCAATGATTCTTGTGAGCAGGAAAAGCCGTTCGGTGAACTTTTTGCTGCTACAATGTCTAAGACACCAAAGGGTGGCACCAAACGAAAAAAGATGAATGAGCAACATACTGGGTTTGAGAGCATGAGACGTCGTTCATCATCAAGTCATGATGACAAAAAGAGAAGACTCTACCAAAGCTGCAACCTGATTCCCTACCAGTGGAGCTCAGGAGGATCTGGCTGTCCAGAAGCAAGCTGGAGCAATGGTGCCACACACCCTTCTTCACTGATACTGTGACTGGCTGCTTTGTGAGGTAGAGGTCGAGAGCAGCGGCAGAAAATCATATCATTGTGTTGCTGAAATTGTGGATGTGGTGGAGATGAGGAAAGTTTACCAAGTTGGATCATCGCGAAAAAACAGGGGATAACAACTCAGGCATGTCGGTGACATACAGACTGTCGAATTTTATCAAATAAAGAATTTACAGAAAGCGAGTTCATGAAGCGGAAAGAGGCAATGATGGTTTCAGGGATGCAAGTCCCAATGAACAAGTAAACAACAAAGAAACGGCAATAAACAAAACTCTGAACAACACGTTGACTGACTCACAGATTGATTATATTGTCCAAAGGAAAGATAAATTCCAAGCAGCACCAGTGAACTACACCAAGCACAAAATCCAGTTGCTCAGTTATAGGGATAAAACTCAATACAGCGGAAATACTGGAAGGAGGAAAGCGATCCAGGAAGAGCTGGACATTGTTCATGCGAGGGCAGAGAGGACAGAAGCTCTTGACAAACCAAAGAAGAAGACATATACTCCTGCCAGCAGCACTGATCCGCTGAACACAAGCTACGGAATGGTTAGGTACAACAAAACTGTCGTGCAGAAGTTCTGCTGAACAATCACTACTAGGTCATTGACCCTTTCACCTGCAGAAAGACCCAACCCATCATGGTGTCCAGTACCAAAGACCTGTCAGTCTGTCTATGTATTTTTGCTGAGCTCGAACAGAGTTACGTCTCGTGGTCCACGGACTGAGGGTGAAGGACGGCTCCAGCATTGTCAGATGGGAAATGTTAAAGTATTGTACCAGAAGCTTAAAATGATCGTATTTTGAGTTAAATTATCGTACACAACCAGAGGGTTGTGTACGATAATTTAACGTTTCAAAGTTGTATCGTGATTCCGAAGCGCACTTGTTTTGAAATACTGCTCTGAAATGTGGTTCAAAACGATCACGTCACGTGACCATGGCTAAGTGACACTCCGGTGCATCACACCATAGGTATGAGCTATGGGTATGATTCTTGAAAGTCAATGAGAAGTCTTACGTATATTGAAAGTCAGCCAATCATTGCATACGATTACAAAGCGAAGCGTAGTAGGTTTCATGTGATGAAGCAGATGCTGGAGACAGTCGGGCCAGTAAAACAATCTAGAAAAAGTTAACGATTTTTGTTAACCGTAGCCTGCTGGATTATATAAGGTCATGGAGCACCTTCTCAGTCTGTGGACACATGCTGCGAGTGAACTAAGTTCACAGCTGATCTCAGCACAGGAGAACTGGAGGAACACAGGCTGAACCAAAAATAATAACCTGTTTTATATAATAAAGCTGGGTATCATCATTCAGCATAGCAATAATAAGAGTTATTTTGTCTGAGTAGAGATTTGCAAAAGACAGATAGATAAATAGATAGATAGAAAGAATGCTTTACTTCCAAAAGGGAAATTGCAGTGTTGTAGAGTCAATTCCCATAGACACACATAAATAAATCATAACAAGATTTAAATCACAACATAAACAAATCACAAAAAACACACATACACTACAAAATTACACAACAAGCTGAAGGAGCCCCATATGGCAATTGGGAACGAGGTGTGTATATCTGTTGTTCATATGATGCATATGCCATCAAAATTCATAAGGGGATCATACAAAAAGTAGTTGCTTATAAAAAACATAAATCAAAAGTGGCACATTTTTACATAGTGTTACTCTAAACTTTAGAGCAACACTATGTAAAAATGTGGAATGTAGAGTCTAAAGGATCTAAAAGATCTAAGCTTCCTCAAGAGGTTGTCTGCTGTATCAGTGTTACACTTCCAGTTCAGTCTGTAGTTGAGCTGAACACACAAGTTTCAGGTTTCACACAGGATCCATATTTTTGATCTTACATCATACAGAGGGGGAAATTATCTACAAATATGACAAATATCATACATCTGGCAACACTGGACAGCGCCCTCTGCAGGTCTATCAATCTGGAGGGGTACATGGGAATGGGGCCGTTCTAATGTGACCAGTCATCTAACACTTTTCCCCTTTTCACATTGTTATCTTACCCACTCCTCCCTTCCCCTCCCTACTCTATAGATAGAACAGTATCAACATGTAGTTAGATGCATTAATCAGACTGATGAGACAGACTTCTCTGGAAGAGCCCAGTCTATTGATGAGTCGACACAGCATGTGGTAACTCCACATCTCATTCGTAAAACCAATGAACTCTTCCCCTCCAAAATGTACCTGTAGTCTTAGACAAACCTGCTGCTGAAATACCTTGCACCATTATAATGGTCTGTAAATGGTCTGTTATTTCTATAGCGCTTTTCTAGTCTTGATGACCACTCAAAGCGTTTTACAATTTAGTTTTACATTCACACAAACCTTCATACAGTGCATCTATGTGCAGCACAAGGGGCAATTTGGGGTTCAGTATCTTCCCCAAGGACACTTCGGCATTCGGAATGGGAAGACTGGGATCGAACCGTCGAACCCTGAACGACTACTCTAACCCCTGTAAGTGTATTACACTGTGCATGTTCCGTTTGTATATATAGAATCATACTATTCGTAATTGCAATAGACTACATGCTTAAACTTAATCAAAGGAAGTTTATCTTTATGCTTTATGTTGAGGAAATCTGTGGAAGAATACAAAATCCTTCAGGTCCAAATTCTGTGGCTGATTCAGATGAGTTTTATTATCTGAGCAGTGGAGACAGACATGACAACAAGGCCGTACAATTCTGTCTGATGGTCAACAGTTCAGCTCTTACACCATTACATCAATACAAGTCTAAAAACAATTGGTAGTGGGCCGGGCTTATCGAGGGGTCTTCTGTGAAACAACAAAAGGGGAACGTAACTTAGAAAGTCCTGGACAGGATCAATTACAATACAATACCTATGTAATATTTCAGTCTACATTTTGGGGTTCTGGTAAAGTGAATTAATATGTAAGTAAGAAAGCCTTATCACAGGCCAACTTCTTGGAAAAGTAGATGCGTAGTTTTGCACAGGTGTCTGTCTCAACACAGAGCTTGATCTGGATGCATAAAGAAAATATCAAAAGAAAGAAAGATAACTAAATCTATTTTCTCCTATATCTCAGTCAGCTTTAAAAGATTCAGTTTGTCATTTTCATGGCAAATACCTGGATTGATAAGATGTACTGATCACGTTCTATTTGGCACAATGTGTAATGTGACAGAGACAAAGGCAAGAGGCAGAAGCCATAAAATGTTGTCATATTGAAATGCAATACAGCATTTCATGTAAATGCATTGCAACATTACAGCTCTGTGACATGGGTGTGTTACATGTGAGAGTCAGAGTAAGTGGTCATTGTGCCATAGAACACATTATTATTATTATTATTATTATTAATATTACTTATCTCAAGAGCTGCAGAAAGGCTAATCTGAAGCTTCATAGCTCACTAGCAGTTCCAGGAAGCTATTAGACAAGTTGGTACACATTACATCAAACAATAATTTATATATAATACCTTATTGTAAATATGTGACTTTGTGGTTTAGGCCAGTTTTCAAAAGGCTGTAATCAATGACATGGAATGGTCAATAATGTGATAGTTCCTGATGTTGCTAAATGCTAATACAAAGTCACAAACGACAATAGTTTTTAATGCAACTCATTGAACACAATAAGAACAGTTTAAGTAACATAACACTTTAATGCAATAATAATAATAATTCTGAACATGTCAATTTTTTGCATGAGTCCCATTCATTTGTGTATGCTGACAGTTTAATAGTGAACATGTGACCAATGGTGCATTTTAGAGTCCCCCTGAGATCTTCCACTGTTCCTGTGCTGTCAAGATGTTTTTCAGGTATTATGCCACAATAACATCTGATTAATATACTGTAGAACTGCCGCTTCCTCTCAAAATGATACAGCAACACCAATAAAATAATGATGATGTTGGAGTCAACACAAAGCTTTGTTTGGAGAGAATTTTATAAATTTCCAGAGTCAGCTCAGAGCTTTTCATAACAAACAGTAAAAACAGTGTTGTCGTAAGTTGACCTATGACAAATAACTGGTATAAAATCCAAGTCGAGTCCAGAAAGATCAAATCAGAATACAGATCTTTGTCACTTAAGTGATGAAACATTTGAATATAAAAATATTTCTACATAGAAATACACGCTGCAATTGACCAGCAACTGCAGACAAAAACATACAAGCAAAAATAACAATAATTAGAACTTTTACAATAGTTCACTTTGCTTCTTAAATTAATTTTTGAGCGTGAAGTTCTAAATTGATGAAAGGTGACTAATCATTGGATGACAGCTGTAAACTTTCAGTAGCAAACAGTATGTTCATCATGTTCTTTTTGAAGGCACCTGGAATAACAGCAGTTAATGCAAATGTTAGTTACATGAAATGTAATATTGTTCTGTAGGACCTCTGCTTTGATGGTGTTATACACGTCCAAGAACCTGAAGAACCTTTCATGTCCATGTACCTTTTGACATCCCAAAAACCTATATACCTCTATACACAATCCAACAAGTTCAGCTCCACGTATGGTCGAACTAAATCAGATACACACCAAGGAGACTCGGAGGTGCATCAGTGTTACCATCATTTTTCTATTTTCAACCCATATTTGAGCCACATTTCTGAGGTGTTAGTTAAAACACCAGCACTTTACAGAATCCATCCTATCACTTCTGCATCAATATGCAGATAATTGGTTTTCTATTTCAGACATCCTTTAAATCTTTCAACAAAACAAACATCTACCAGCACCAGAGGAATGCCACCTATTACAGTTTTTAAGTGCAGCAAGCTGTTACATTCTCCTCTACTACTCAACTTGAAGGAAGTTTCCATTTTGCATTATGGTAGGCATACAGAGGTTAAGGTTAGGCACCCTCCTGTAGACAAAGTGAAAGGTCTGTGCACGGGGTCGGCTGAGGAGCTCAGACTTGATGCGCTGAGGGTGAGTGTCTGGAGCCAGCTGCTGGCTGGTATCCTCAGTAACCAGAAACAGTGCGTAGTTCTCTGTGTCGGGGATCTTGAATTTGTAGGCGCAGAGCGAGCTGACCTCCTCTGTGGTGGTATAAGAGTGGACGACCAAGGTTTTGGCCGTGCAGCCTGTGTCCACTTCCTGCAGGGCTACACGGAGATAGTTCTACAGAGAGATACAAAAGGTCCTGTTTTATACTTTGGCAGAAAAGAAAAAGATGAATAATTCAAGCAGCCAGAGAAGACATGCAGTTACCGTACAGCCACAGAAAAACATCACGTGTAGTTGGTTCAATGTTCCACAAGAGGGAGCTTTCTACCAAAAATATAAAGCCATAGATCCAGATACACATGCTGTGATGTTAGTAGAAAATTGTAGAAAAATTTCTTTTCACTGATGTCTGACATGCACCTTCCCAGTGCTGCGCGGGAAGTTTGGCTTTATATGAAATTGGTACAACTTTAACTCACTGCCTGGGCGTTCAAGGTGGGCTCAGGTCCGGCTTGATACCTGAAAGTCATCCACAGATGCCACAGAACGCTGGGCGGTGCGTCGGCAGTGCCACTGGTGCAGAGTGTTCCTGGCCTCGGAGCTCAGCACCCGGGCTGCTTGCTCTTCCTGGAAGTTCTTGATAAGGGCCATGGCCCCGTAGGCGCTGGTCAGGTAATAACCTCCTAGGATAGAGACACAGAGAGGAAGAGGTTTGAAAGCTTGAAGCTGGATGGAGAAAAAGAAACTGGAAAGTGAAACACATCAGGGTCATTTATCTAGAAATGAAAGGAGCAAAAACTCGTGAAACAGGCCAAACAGTTCCTCTTTCCTCTGATCCATTTCTCCCATTATAAAAATGAGTCAGATTTATGCATAAAGTTCGGGGACAGATTTATTCACCTTAAAGGGATAGTTCACCGCAAAATTTAAATTCACTCATTATCTTCTCACCACTATGCCAAAGGAGGGTGGATGAAGTATTTGAGTCCACAAAACACTTTAGGCGTCTCAGGGGGTAAACAGTGTTTTAGCCCAGGCGAGCTCTTCTTCAGAGATAATAAAATAACAGAAAAAAACATAACATGACTCCATACTGTCGATATGATTGCCGGGCCTTGCGGACATTTTGATGACACCACAGGAGCAGTATGGAGGCATGTTAGGTTTTTTCTGCTGTTTTATTATGTCTGAAGAAGCGGGGCGCAATTTACCTCAATTGTATTGGATTCGGTTGCAACACTGTTTACCCGTAAGACTCCAGAAGTTTTTTTTGGACTCAAACACTTCACCCACCCCTCCATCTGCAAAGTGGTGAGTAGATAATGAGTGAATTTGTTTTGGTGAACTATCCCTTTAATGTCTTGTGGAACACTTTCATTAAATGTTTCCATATTTGATCTAAGGTATTTATGTCAAAGCAAGAACTGATATTTTCAGATAATTAACTAATGTTCAAAAAAGGTAACACGTTCATACACATGCATTGAAGCCTTTCCTAAATAACTCATGTGCCAGACAGTTTGACGCTAATAGGAAAATATTTTATTCTGGGAAGGTTTTCTCTTTTCCTCTTAACCTGTTCCAGCCCATTCAAATCAAACACGGACTGGAATTTCCTGCCACTGTCGTCAGGGCTTTCCTTCCCATGCCTGTGTCAAACTCACTCAATGAAGCTTCCTTGTGAACTCAACTCAGCCGACATGGTCCCTGTAACTGGTCTGTGTTACAATGAGTCTTTCCGAAAGAGTGTTTGCATTTATTTCAGCAGCATGTGATAGTAGAAACTGCATCTTAACAGTGGACTCTGTTACTAATCATTACTAACATATCTAAGAGCTTCAGGTTGAATTCTGACTCGTGAACTATTCAGTCACACAGAAGTCTTTAACTTTCTGTACACGCTCAGTAAAAGTGAGACTACAGAATACAACGTGTCGGCCAAAGACCTGTTGCATGCAGCAGTTATCAAACCTGGAGGCCAGTCAATGAAACCAGATGAAGGCGTGGATTACAGCCAATATTTCTTTTTAAAAGTACAACATTTTGAGCTTGCCAATCATAATCTGCTGATGTGAACCACGTCTCCATCCACATCTCACAAGACTTAAGAATTGTTGATTTGCACAAAGGTGGAAAAAGTTACAAAGTGATCTCAAACAGATGGTCCTGCACGACAAACCATCTGGCAACTTCAGCTCAGTTAGAGCCTGGACTCTAACCCAAATGGAGATGCTGTGGAATGAGCTCAAAAGAACATCCTAATGGCTGAGCTCAAGCCGTTCTGTAAGGAAGACATTCCTCCTGAATATGGTGCGCAGCATGCAGGGGTGTTGCAACAGGCAAAGCAGGCCCCAGCACTGAGAATGTTAAATCTTTGTGTTCAGTGAAAACACACAAGATTACAATTGTGTGTTTATTATTAGCATTAGAGCATTGTGTTTGTGACTCAGAAGACAAATAGATGCACAACATTTCTTTCAGTCGTACTTGTCATTGTCCAGTGTCAATCTCTGCAACAACCTGAACGACTGTGAACCTAATATGTGACCCCCCCACTCTTGATCTCTAATGATATGAACAGTTTCCAGTTTCCTATACAACAGGAGATGTGCCTTCTGTTCACATAGTGTTACATGCTACCCCCAGGAAAGACCTTCCTTTTATATAACAGTGTGGAACTCTTTCTAACCTCTCACCACACTGCCATGTGCCTGACCTCATGATGGAAATATACAATATCATATAACTTGCAGTGAAGCTACGAGGTTTCTGACCGATACATTTTGCTGCTCGCCGCTGCAGACACACATTAAAGCCGGTTGCCTTGTACCTAGCCAAAGTGTCCTACCTCCCCGCTCCCCCCGCTGGCCTGCACTGATGTTGCACTTTAACAATAAACACCAACACTAATCTTAAGTTATTAGGTCTTTAAATTGACTTGTGTTTGTTTGATTCCCTCTAGAATTGATCAGGCATGCATTTAAACACATCTTTTTGGTGCACAAGCAGTTCACCATCAAACTGCCATCGATAAATAACTAACTAAATGTTATTGTCAGTTTAAACGTGAAGAGAGACAAGCAGACACACGGACACACGCACACACACACACACACACACTACACACAAGAAGCTCTTCCCGCACACAGAAAGTTGGTTTGTTTTAATGTCAGTACTGCAGAAGAAGCGACGCCCAGTTTATCCAGGCTATAATCAGAGTTTTTTCTACCATTTTAAGTCTTTGGTACAGCACACAAGTCTTAACCTGAATGAATCGGGATATGGAGAGCAACAAAGTAACTAAATGAGTATTGACATGTATGTGTGTGTGTCTGCCCCCACTGCAAAAAAATCCTGGAGGAAACACAGAGGTAAATCACTTTAGGTAAACAAAACAGCGGTTTTTCTCTGCTTTTGAATCGAACTTTTACAAAGACTAGTTCAATTCAACGTTTTGGAATAGAGCATGAGTTAGCATACTGTTAGCCTAGCCTAGCATGGAGACAGTGGGAGGCAGTAAGCCTGGCTCAGTCCAAAAGTAAAGAAAACATACCTCAAATCATTCCAAATGCTCCGTCATGAGCAGGTTGAATCTTGCGTGTTTAATACGTACACGAACAGAAATGTAAAAACAATTTGTGGTTTTAAAGGGATAGGTTACCCAAAAAGGAAAATTCACTCATTATCTCCTCACCACCATGTCGATGGAGGGACGGGTGAAGTCTTTGAGTCCACAAAACACTTTAGGAAAAAAACATAAAATGCCTTCATACTGCTTGTGTGGTGTGTTCGCTGTTATCCTCAGCCCGGAGCCACGTTTGCACACAACCACGCGTCTCTATGCTCTCGCCAAAAGGGCACGTGTCGAAATCAGCGAGAACTTCCTGCAGCTATCGCCAGAACTTGTTGATGAACCTAAACGCAGCCCCCGAAGGAGGATCACTGAGGAAATTAAGGCTAAACACACAGTGTAAATAACGCCGTTTCGAGTCAAATTTTAATGTCGGGGCTTACGGACACTTGGATGACACCACAGGAGCAGTATGGAGGCATTTTATGTTTTTTTTTTTTTTTTTACGTTTGAAGACGTGGTCACCAGTTACTTCATTTGTATTGGATTTGGCTGCAACACTGTTTACCCCTGAAACTCCTAAAGTGTTTTGTGGACTCAAACACTTCACCCACCCCTCCATCGGCATTGTGGTGAGTAGTTAATGAGTGAATTTTCATTTTTGGGTGAACTATCCCTTTAAGAGGAGCTAGGTGCTGCAAGCTAGGCTAACCACATGCTGACTCCAGCTCTGTACCACCCAGATAGAGAGGTAAAAGCCAATATATGTGCAATTGTAGTGTACGTTGTGTGCAAGGTTTTAAAGTTGCACACCTAGAAAGACATGGATCACTTAAAGTGAACAAATCTCCAGCACCTACCCTCTCCTTGCAGCAGGGACGGGTCCAGCAGCTCCATCATGTACTGGATCTCTGTGTCCAGCTGAGGCATGTCACACTGAGCCAGCACATAAGTCAGCATGGGCAGGAAGTCGTCGGCACCGTACATCCTCCCTGGAAGGAAGCAGGATGGGAGCAGAGAGGCAGGGGGGTGGTGGTCACAGGTCAGACGGACGAGGCAATTAGAACAAACAAGTATCCAGAGTAGACTGAAATGAGCTTTGTTCTCAGGCTGTGTGCTACCTACAGTGTTCATTTAACACTGGCACTATACCTGAGTTATCCTGCATGATGGTGTAGATGAGCTTGCACACACGAAGCAGCAGAGACACCTTTTTCTCAGGGGAGTACATCGTCCTCATGTTTAAGAACTTGTGGCGGATCTTCTCAATAGCCACAGCGTCAGGGGGCACGGCCCCATCCACCCCCAGCTCCTGGGGCCTCTTGGCCTTAGCCAGGGCCAGGTTCTCCCTCAGCTGCTGCCAAGCTCCACTGCTTACCTACAGAAAAACAAACACAGACAGGCTTTAAGGAGTCACTCGAGAAAATATGTTTGTTCACATTCTAGCTAAGAGTTAGCTGAGAAGATCAGGTCTGTGCATTGAAAATGAAGCTGCAGCCTGCAGCCAGTTAGTTCTAATTACTACACTGAACTCTCTCTATTATCTCCAATTTCCTGTCTTAGGCATGGTTTTGTTTTTGATTTAAGTAACGTCAAAGAGGATTATTCACTCTTAAAGGTTCCCTGTTAAAATTTAAGGAAAGTCCACTTCTCTCATGATGGACCATGACTTGTATGTATGATTATTTATCAAGCAAATAAAATCTCCTTTCTATTAATGATAATGAAAGAACATCTATTATAGAAATATGAATTTGTTTTCTTTTTTAAATTTCCACAATCCAACAAGTCCTACATCTGATATAATAGTAACCATCAAAAAATCCAGACCTGGAAGTCATGTAAAGCCACCTCCACCACGGTCCTCAGAGGCTTCAGGACACACTTGTGCATGGCCTTCTCAAGCACCTGGTCTGCACACACACACACACACACACACACACACACACACACACACACACACACACACACACACACACACACACACACACACACACACACACAGATAAGATAAGATAGAAAGAGACAGTTTGATCATTAAATCATTTGAAAGAAACAAGTAATATTTTAAAACCTTAAATTCATCATGGTGCATGTTGTAAGACAAGACACATCACACAAAACTTAAACTGTGCTGTCTATTATTATAAATCTGTATGACTCTGGACATTCTGACAATTTATTACTCAGTAAATTACTCTTTACATGAAACAAAGTAAGGTGTCAGCCCAACTCAAACCATAATCTAGTCATTAAACCTAAAAGGAAACAAACTGCACAGAATCGTATTCTTCTCCTTTATACTACCTTTAAACTATATCAATTTTATTACAGTAACCCCAGTACAGGACATACAGTGAACTGACCATGGGCCTTTAAAGGATAAGACTGTCTTTTTCATTAAATGATCTACTTAATGTCTGACTGTGGCTCTCAAGCCCATTAATTCTGAACATGTTTAACATAGATCTCTATTTGTCTCTGATGATAAAACCAAGTAATTATTTATCATTAACTCAAAGAGTTATACACCAATACAACATTGCTGCTTTAGATCAACAGTCATTGCCACTGATCTTCTTCTGCTGAGTGCTTTCTGTAATACATTTATACATGCGGTAAGAACCAATTTTGAAACAACAGCATTAGAGATGCAACAATGAGCTGATAAATGAATTAGTCCATCAAAAGAAAACAGATCAGCAACTGTTATACAAATATCAGTGAACCCATGTCCTCTGTGATGACTTGCTGCCAACATGAATGTGCTTTGCCTGTATGTAAAACAAATGGTAGGAAGTTTGGGTTTATTCCAGATGCCATCATACCGGTGTACAGCAACAGTTCAAGGGATGGTTAGACTTGAACATTTGTTTCCTCTGACGCTTGCCTTGAATTGCCGCTTGGGGGACAAATAAAGTATTTTGAATTTAATTATTTTCATCGTTTCAGTCATTATTCAGCTGATGGTTCCTGGGTGTCAAATGTTCTGCTTATACGACAGTAAACAGAATATTTTCTCGCTTGATCCAACAAACAAGTCATTCATTGATGTTGCCTTGTGATTAGCACTGTTCACAGTTTTCTGGCATTTCATGTACCAAACAGTTAAATGAAGATTTAATTGTAAGATTGATCGATAATGAAAATAATTGTTACTTGCAGCCCAAAACAACATTCTATCAAAGTGTATAGGATTTCAAACTCCTGGGTTTCAACAACTACAACAAAATGAATAATTAACTAACCTCAGTGTTTGACATTCAAAGACTTAAAAGTCAGGTTTCACATGATAGCTTACATATTTGTCATTACGTTAAAGGGCGACTTCAATGTTACGGCTCTTTGAAGAGTTTAAGATTAGGCTGAATCCGACCAGGTAGTTCACCAACACAGAAGTCAATCAAACATGGAGCTCAACATAGTTCACAAATATACCATTCCCTCAGCTGACATGAAATCAAATGTTGAGCTTGGATCTAACAATGGCTCCATCTGTACCTCAGACCTACGTCCATAGGCTTCATCTCATTTCCTGCCTACCTCAACAATGTCCAGCATCTCACACTGAAACAATTGTGTCTTATTTTCCACTGGCAGCCCTGACACAAATAGTCATGGTGCACAGGAATCCCCATCCTCCAGTGTCATGCTAATGCAATGAGTTACGCAGAACAAAATACATGTTTTGCAACAGTGTAAACAAATGAGCTTGCACACATAGGAGCTCTGTTCTTCTGGCCGGCCTTTGCCTTTGTGACGAAAACACCAGAGGAGCACAAATACGAGTCCACTGTAAAAATGCCGGTAAGACAAATAACTCGTCCATGACCTTACTCATGAACAAGTGGCAGCCTGAGTTGTTTACAGTGGATGGACAATTCCATCAGATCCTCCTGTGTACACAAGGAGGGGTACAGAGGCTACTCAGGACACTCATTCTGGCACACACACACACACACACACACACACACACACACACACACACACACACACACACACACACACACACACACACACACTGCATACTTCCTGATTCCTTCCAGAAAGGCTCATTTCCTTTGTATATTGAGCAATGTTTGTTATTGGGCTTTATCTGGGCTACAACCTGTTCAAAGGCTTCCTTCAAGTGGCATAAACTGAAGGAGAGTGTGTGATATAAAGAGAAACACGCGGCCACATCAACATACACACTAGCACATACCTACACTGAAAACATGAGTGAAATGCTCACAGAAATGTACATGAGAACAAACTTTACATCTGTATAGAAATGGCAGTCTCCCCTTCATTCACATCCTGCCTGTTTGTTCTCATCCTGTCACAGCCATAATTCAGGGTGCGTGCTCATAGTCGTACACCCTCCCTTTACAAACAACCTTATGGCTGATCATTCATTGCTAGACATTAAAGTCGCGCCCAAAATTCAAAAGTTTGGACTTTCAGCTCACCTTTTTTTTCAAACTTCAGATAAAGTGAAACATTTATTTTCCAAGACGTCACACTTTGAGCCATAATGTATAATGACACACTACTCTCCCGCTCTGTACACACTCAGGAGAGGAGCACAGACATCCAAACTGTCGGTCTCGCTGCTCACACTTTTCAGTTTTTTTTTGTTTTCCAGGAAAAAACTAACAACTATAATTCTGCTGAAAAAAACTACTATTTATAGCATATAAGGTACACACAGGCCTCTCATTATATATTTATGTCTTTATGTTTTTTCACATTTTCCGTCCTTGAAGAGAACCTTTTTTGCGAGTGTGAGGCATTAATGTGCGGATCTGTGGTCTGCTAGCACAACCAGAGTGGATCACTTCTCTGTCTCTGAACAAGGCCTTGCTGTTATTGTTTACAATGAACAAGGGATGTGAGATGTGTGCAGAGACGTGCTTACATATTCATGCAAATTCTCTTGTCCACAATAATCTGCTTGGACTGAAACAACCTTTTGATATTGCCTCTCGTGTCTGAAAACTTTATTTTTATCACTTTATCACCATATCCTCAAAGGACAGTATCAACACATCTGATATACACCACTAGGATCAGAAATAGGATACCCAAAGTAGAAACCAAAGTTATCAAATGTTACCACAACTAGATGCACAGGAGCTTTGCCTGAATGAAACAATTAATCAGAAATGTAAAAGAATTACAGTACAAATTTAACCTGACATTTGAAGCCAGCTTTAATACTCAAGGCTGTGAACACATTTTGACGATTTGAACTGCACTATGAGCCTATGACAACGAACAGAGGCCAAGGATAACTCATTGGGGCACAGCACAATGGCATTTTTGTAACTCAACACCTTTAATGAGGCAGCCTAATATGGAAAACTTCAGCTCTGACTCCCAAGAGAGCGGCAAGCCTGGGCACCATGTGAACATTGTCAGTGACTTAAGTCATTTTCAAATCCTCTTCTGTAGAAATAGTAAAGGGATTGTACTTCTCAGATTATACTGGCATGAAAACCTGTATGGAAGTGAATGCTCAAAGATGGCATATGACTAACACATCGCACACGTGCCCACGCATGTACACTATGAGCAGATGTTTCAAAACGTATGGACACACAAATGCACTTATAACCTCCAACCTCAAAAGCTATATTTAGAGTCATGGTTTAAAGATTCTCAATGTACTTATCCTACTTACCGATCTGGTCCTCAGGTATGAGTGACTCTATAGGTGGGTCCAGCTCAGAGCTCTGGCGCAGGTAAGCCTTCATCTGCGTCATAAACTGCCTGAGAGTCTGCAGAAAATCCATCCCTGATGTGTGACAGCCTCGGTTCTCCTGAACAAAGCTGATGTAGTCCTGAACCAGGGAGCCAAAATATGAGCTTTTGTTCCTGGACAGCTCAGCAATCCTTTTCACCGCCCGTCTCTCCGGGGTCATGAGGGAGCTCAGCATGCCGCTCACCTTGCGAAAGCGTCCCTTCAACGCCCTAGGGAGGATAAAGGACCCTCCACCAAGGCTCACACCAACCTTTCGCCTCCGAGCTTTAAAGGATGTACGAAGGCGCATGTCTAGATCAGTCTCCAGGCCGACCCCATAATCCTCCTCTTCATCTTCTTCGCCGTCCTCATCCTCCTCACTGCTGTCCTCCACTGGGTCTTGATGGTTGCGGTGTCGAGACGGGCTGGGGGCCAGGCCTAGGGAGAATCCAGGGGACTGTGAGTACTCCAGTGAGTCAGAAGAAGAAGTAGACATGCTCATGTCACTGAGGCGCTGATGTCCCCTTTCATTAGGACTGGATGTACTCTGAGCGTTATTCTCCAGTAGTACATCAGCGGGGACAGCAGGCGGAGGCTGGCATGATGGAAGCTTGGCACGAGATAGGGCCCTGGCGATAGTCTCATCGTCCATTGCGATGTGGCAGCGGTGGGCCTCCATATCAGGCTTTTTAGGCCTTGGAGGTGGTGGGTTCAAAGGCACGGTGATTGGTGAGCTGGCACCTTTGGTAAGGCTGCTGTGCTTGGCACCCATTGGTGGTCGAGCAGGAGCTGGGCGCTTGCTGGGGGGCTGGTGTTGTCTCGTAGCCACAGCAACAGCCTCCGGCATGGTCTTGGGTCTGGTGGTAGCGGCTGGAGGCCCAGGTGGAGGTGGCGCAGGGCGGCGGCGTGGCATTGAGCGGGGTGGAGGGGGACGAGGGGGAGGGAGCCTTGATTTTCCGTTCAGTTTGATCTTGTCTGTGTGTTGCTCACTAGACTTGCTGCTGCTCAACGGCTTCACAGATGATTCCCCCACATTCTCTGGGTGGTTACTGGACTCAGCAGCATGTGGAGGAGAATCCTCTGCACAGTGGCGATGGTGGTGTTGATGAGTCTGGAGAAACAGCGGGTTAACGAAGCACAGAGGACCACTGGAATGTCTTCTCTCCAGATTATAGGAAGGTGGAACAGCGTGGGACCGTAAGGTTGGAGGCGCGCTCTCACAGTAAGACCCGGTGTGTCTCTGCTGCGACCCCCCGACCTCCCCGTTCCTGTTGGTTCGCTGGGGGCTGAGGGTACGGCTCAGAGGGCGACAGGGGCGGGGGGAGGTGCGACGCTGACTGCACAGGGCAGAGTCCCAGAAGCCTATAACACACAGACACAGAAAGTTAAACATTACAACTTTAAGCTACACATAGTTCTCCTGGTTCAACTGAAAGTTCACAGAGAGGCAACAAGAGTCTTCAAATGAAAAGATGAGTCTAAGAATAGATGTAAAGGAACAAAGCCAGTATTCTCAACTATTTCTCACCAACACATCAGCTGTTCAATCAAAGTTCTTACTTTTTTGTCTTTGCCTCGCTTTCTTCTTGTGTGTGTGTCTTTCTTTTTGCTGGTCGGAGAAATGCGGTGACTTTAGCTCCGTGTCTCTTGGGTCTGATTCACTGAATGCCGACACACACCCAGAGACGTACAGAGGGAGTTACCCTTGCTAATCACAGAGTGGGAGGGCACTCAACACACCACACAGCACACAGTCCCAGTTCCTCCACTCCTTCTTCCTGCTCTGTTTTCCTTCTCTCGTATTTCAAACAGAGCTGTATTTCCCTGTAGCTCCCCTAACTGAGTACTTTTTGTATAATTTTCTTTGGTTCAGGGAATTGATAGCTGTCTGCAAACCATATGTGTATGATCTTATGCCTTTTTTCTCTCCTGCTTTAAATCAATGCTCTTTGTTTTTTAGTTTTGTGTCAGTGATTTCACCAAACTGAAAGCAACAGGCAACAGATCATACACACTTTAAAGCATATGCACCGAGACTACAGCCTAAGTCTGGTGCGACCGGTCGTGCAGCCTACAAATGGAAACGTGACCTCTAGCATTCCTGTTAAAGAAGCAGAGTCCAGCTGACTGCTGGTAGAGCAGTTTCAGATGTCTCATAATACCTCAGTGTCTAGAGAGTGAACTCTGCCTGTGGTATTCTCATTGGTCCATGTGAGCAATGAGCACCTGACACTGCAGAGCATGACTGCACCAGGCAGCCCAACCTAAATACCCCATATACTGTAATACTAACTGACCTCACTGTAGCACTAGTTGCAAAAGAGCATGCTAAAAATACTGTAATATATTAATATTTGTCTGTGGTCAGGTCAAACACTTAATACAAATTGAAATGCAAAAAAAATAAATGTAAATATTTATATTGCGCATTTCTAGTCTTGATGACCACTCAAAGTGCTTTACAGATCTTTTTTTTTGTTGCCATTCACCCATTCACAAGCACATTCATAAAGTATATCTATCAGTCAGTGGGTTTGGTTCAGTATCTTGCCCAAGTACACTTTGGCATGCGGAATGGGAAAAACTGGGATTGAACCACCGACCCTCTGGTTAAAGGACTCCTGAGCCACAGCACCCAAACTAAAAGGATTTGTCCTGCGTGGGTTTCAAAACACAGGTAAAAAGCCTTTACATGGACAGGGATGATTGTGCCCTTTTGGGACATTGGAAGGCTTTTAATGTGAAAAGGTTGTACAGGAAATGTCTCGTGGACAGTCGATTTACAGCATCTGAATAATTGTTAAATTGAAAGCTACTGAAAATAATTAGGAAATTGAATGAAAACAGCACGTCTGTTTAGCTGGACAGACACAGAGAACAAGTTCAAATATGACTATGTAAATATGTAGTCAAATCAAAAATCTGTACAAAAACATTATATAAATTAGGGTAAATCAAGGTGTCTTTCTGTAAACAACAAGTAAAAGACCTGAGATTGGCGGAAACTTTTGAGACATCAATTACTTAATGCCAGCACCTCTACAAGGCTCTAGGAAGGCCCATGCTTATAGAGTCAATCTAACATACTTCTTTACCAGGTTCACCCTCTTATTTTAACATGTTAGCTATGCAATTTTACCACTAAATGCAAAGAGACTACAGCTGAGTCTGATGAGAATATCATGAGTTAAACCAAAGTATTAGATGGATTTAAAACAAATATCATGCAATCAATCTTATACTGCAGAGATATAAGTCCGGACCAAACTGCTGGACCATCCCTAACATGACTACAATTTTAATAGCACCCTAATGACAGATATCCATAATGGACCAAATATTCATGATAAATGCACCAGTTAATAAGTTAAATTGGCTCAGAGCCCACCACTCGATAACATACCATCACTCTTACTTTGTGTGCCCTCTGGGGGGGCAAATAGGGTGCAAAGTCACTGTGATATTCAAATGTCTGATGCTGTTTGCAACATGTGTTTGTGTTTCACATGTGCGTGCCCAGAGTCCACAACCCAGATTTAGGCAGTCTGCATTTTGCCTTTAAATAGAAGCTGTCCAGTGGAGAAGGGAGTTTCCCCTTAATGAATGTATGCGCTTGTTAAGTGAAGTTCAGAAGCTGGCTTATACTTTATGGGTTTTTCTGCTTTTTCCAGAACATAGTAAATGTAGGGAGAAAAGTGCAAAAGCAATTACAATGCAGACTAACACTCACTTCCATTCACAGGAATACAGGCATGCAAATACAATGACAGCGTTTCACGTTTGTAAACACCAATGACACAGTCTACTGCACGTTACGTTAGCACTTACACTTGCGAAGCTTGCGTGTTTTCACACATTTTTGACTGTGGTATGATGGTATGTGTGTGTTTAGACAGCACACAGCCGACTGTAGCTTTCCACTCGCCACTCCCTTCCCCCCCACACTGAGCACTGAGTAATGTCGTAGGCTTCCACTGTAGGAAGCTGACTCACTGCAGTTTCACAGCAGCTGAGCCTGGAATAACTCCACAGAGATGAAGTGACTAAAACTGCTGTGAAAACAGACCCGAATGGTCAGCGTGGAAAGACAAAGGAAAATAAACAAAACCTCTGCACACAAATGCTGGTTGTTTGATTTGTCTTTTTGACAGTTTTCATGTATATCGAGCGTCATCATCATCATGTGCACATGCACAGCCAGGGGGCAGATAGCGTCCAATAATCAATCAATCGATCACATTGTATTTGTATAGCCCATATTTATGAATCACAATTTGTGTCCTGGGGCTTATCATCTTCTGTCCTTAACCCTCAACAAGAGTAGAGAATGAACGCTAATGAGGAGGTCATCATGAAAAGCTGATTCAGTGCCTGGAACTGTGTTTTATTATTAATTACAAAAATAGTGGTTGGCAATGTTTACTGTTTCAATGATCTGGTCACAGCTCTGGGTGATTTTAAACTGCAGGAATAAATAATAAGTTATAAGAGTGTTTAAAGTTGATTATTAGATATTGCCTTGGCTCTGTGTTTGACTTGTGTTAGAGGAGCAGGCTGATGGAGCAGGCGGATGCCTTTGGGTGGAAATTGTGTCACATTGTTGTAATGATATTCAGAGAATAGAATATTAGATGCTTATGTAAATTGCAATAACCATAGTGTGCAGTGTTTCCCAGCAGGCAAACAGCATGACATCATTGGTTTGTGCTGATATTGTGCTTTTAAGTTTAGTCCATGCTGTAAGTCGATGTTCTTTAGTCCTAACCTCATTTGTGTCACGCTAATCTCTATGAACGTATTCTGCATGTGAATATGCAGAATTATAAGGTCTTTGAGCACAGGTTTCCCTATAAATAACTGTAGAGATGAAATGGTACTATTTCTGGTAATCGCTCTGTAATTAGCATACACTATGTGGCCACAGTGCACAGCTGCTATTCACTAAGAAATAGTTAGAGCGCATAACAAGATGCCATGTTGACATTTATTTTGTTGTTGTGACAATCTAAACTAGATTAGATTAGGTTTTTGAGGTTTTTTAAACATTAGCGAGAGAAGCAAGCTCGCTGTTTCCACCTGCTTCCAGGTTAAATCTCTGCAGTTATTTTTTTGTACTCGCGTGAAACTAATTTAAACTTATTGCTCCATGAAAAGGAGAACACCAATCTAAAAACAGAATTATGCTTTCAAAATGTATCAGCAGTGAATTCATTTGTGGATCAAACTTGGACAATCTCCAGCGAGGCCGCTCAAGATGATGAGCAAAGTAATAAATGAAAATACCTGCTCCGAGCTGAGCCACTTCCTCCAGCTCTTTCTGAGTCTTGGCAGATGCAATGGCCTCTGGGAGTTTGATTGTGAAAGGCAGGACATCCCTAAGGAAAGAAAAACCAGCCATAAATATGACAAAAAACACAGGACAGAAAGTCATAGAGTTTAGATAGTGAGTATCTCTCATCATTACTGTTTAGTGTTCAGTACTTTCTGGTTAAAGTAATATTGCAGTTTTGTCAATGACACACCCTGACAATAGTGATAATGCCATAAATCTAGTAAACAAACAGTAATAATATAAACATGTTGACACACCCTTTGTTTCAATTCATAGATAAACATCTCTTAAAATTGTGATTGAACATGTTGCTCAACCAAAACTCTGTGCTCCATCTCCACAGTCACCTCCACTGCTGTGTTTGTTATTGCTTGTGGCACAGTTTCCCACTGTTTCCCGTGTCTGCAGTTTGAGTCTGTCTGAGACCCTGGCACCAGCTAAAACAAGAAGTGAGAGCCCTGGGCACTGAGAGTTGACTGCTTACTCGACAAACCCTATTTTCACTTGTGGAGGTTCCATCCTCAAATCCCCTCTCATCACAGAGCAGCACACAGAGAAGCTGAAGGATGTGACAGATGGACAGACAGAAAAGGAAATGTGTATTTACCTGCTAATACAGTAGAAAGCCACTAGGCGAAACAGGTCTGCAAAACTTATACCAGATCCCTCGAGAGAAAACGCTGCAAACAAATGAAAATGCAAATTAAATGGCAGTCAATTGTAGTTCATCTATTCATTTAAAAAAAAAAAAAATCATCATGGCCCATTGTTTAAAGCTGCTTTTAATAAACAGATTCTGTGTGTGAATATGTAGAATCTGAAGGCATGGGACAAGGTTTTGGGGCTGGAGGCCCTCTTTTTTTCCGTAGAGCAAAAGAGCAGCTACACATTGAAATGCATCAGCTATATGTAGGTCAGTGATGGTGGAAAAATAAACTCAGAGTCCCCAGGCACTGATAAACCCCTCAGTTATACCTGCTACACCTTCCACTGAACTCAGCACTTCTGGCCATGCCAACCTCTGTTGAATTTGACTGATTTGGTTTTTGCAATGTTTAACCTGATTTTATTATTGTTGTAAAACATGTTGCACTGTTGCAATAAACATTTGAACGGGAGTTGTCTGACTGAACCATTTTAGAAATCCGCTTGTCTCATATCTTTCTCTGCTTTAATAGAAAAAGTATTGAATATTTGCATATTTAAAAATTGCATCATGGTGTAAATAAGCTGTTTCCAGTCCAATTTGAATTTTTGGGTGGACTATCCCTTTAAGAAACTTTCAAGAAATAATGTGTCCGTAATGAGCAAAGTGAAACTGTTAATTCACATGGCTGACTTGATACAGCACTGTGTGCAGTACGAGAGTCTCATTGAAGAGCAGCTGACCCACATCTAAAGGCCAAACCAGGCCAAAGGCACTGTGGCCCCTCCCATGTGTGCTGTCCTTTCAGTTCAGAGAATCCACAGCTGCTATGTCATCACACTTTGGCTTTGCAACAGCTCCGTTACTAACTTTCTGTGTGGAAGTACAACACATGCAGGACGAGGTATTCTAATATTATGAGCATATTTAAATTGTATATTTTTTAAACATCACAGTTGATAAACACGCACAACACTAAATAAATTAATCTTACTGCACGCGTATGGCCTCCGATGTCAACAACGGGACAAATTGTAACTGAGGTGCACGTGTTAAATAAAGACCTTGTGATACATAAACTAGAATCGCAAGAAAAACAGCAAATAAATGGTTGAAATAGAAGTGCTTTGGATACAGATCATTATTTATCAATTTATACCAACACTTCTTTGGGACATCTATTTTAAAAATCAACATGACCCACAATGCCAAGGTCTCTCTCTCTCTCTCTCTCTCACACACACACACACACGCACACACACACACACACACACACACACACACACACACACACACACACACACACACCATTGTGGTACAAGCTGACGTGACCCAGGTCACACTCTCATTTCTCAGCTCTGTATGGGTTTATCTTTGTACACACTGAGGTGGACAGGAAACTTGCAGACCGAGAGTAGTGTGACCGCAGAGGTGCTTGTGGCAAAACGAGACATAATCAGGGAAGCAAAGGAAACTGGAAGAAAACTATTTGAACTTTCTGATCTGTCTTTGTCATTACAACAATTGAGTTAACGCGAATGAATTTTGCTATTAGAGAGAGAGAGAGAGAGAGAGAGAGAGAGAGAGAGAGAGAGAGAGAGAGAGAGAGAGAGAGAGAGAGAGAGAGATATGCACTACGGTCCCAGAGATAATCAAAGTGCACAGTGAATATTGCGTCTCAGTCAGATATTGCAAATACTAGATTATGTGGGATCATCTTTTGAGACAAACTTGGACCCAGAGTCTGACTTGTCAATGTATTTGACAGCCCCTGAAGCACTACTGATTTAATCCATGATGAATCCTGACTCCAGGTAGAGTCAGTTAAAACAATCATTTTACTCACTGTACTGGCTCTCTTTGACAGGAAAATGGCTGATGGGAGTTTCTGACTGATCCTGCTTCAGGCGCACAGACAGAACCTTTCTCTGCAGAGCAGCAGACTTCCTGACCAGGAATACCTGCACCGGAGAGGAATCATCCGTCAGGACATGTAAAGTAAGCTTAGAGAATATCAGGTGAACATTTGTATCACAGGAGGGTAACTCCTCACCCCTGGTGGCTGCTTGAGCAGAAAGCGACTGGCCTCCTCTTCACTGATCGCCAGCAGCAACCACACTGGGTGGGTTTGATTCAGCCTGTCCAACACGCTCATCCTCCTTCTCAAGGAGTCGTACCCAGAGTCCCTTTCACCCCCCACCCCGCAGCAGTGGTGGGACTGCAGGTAAACGCCGCTCACCTCACTCTCCAGCCTGGCAGCATGACAGAGAGAGGGACAGAATCAAACACTAATGCCATCTGCTGGTGATAATGAGCAGAGTAGTGAATACATATTTACAAATATTGTTGATCCTATTTAGCAGACAACTAAACCAAGCAGAGCACAGCAATAAAATGCTGTGCCTAATTGAGGCAGATATTATTATCAGATATTATCAGGAAAAAATTTGATGAGTCAGGCCGAGGAAAGTTTTGTCTAAAGCAGGAGAAATGTATGAAATACAACATTACCCCCGCAGCTCCATGGGCTCCTTGTCCGTAGTCGGAGAGGTCTGGACCATCTCCTTCTTCAGCTCCCCGATCTCCAGTGCAAACGTGTCAATCAGCTGCAAGAGGACAGAATGAGAGGCTTCCAGTGAATATCAGAAGGAGAAGTGGGAACAGGCATAAACGAAACTGACGACATCTCTCAAACATAGAATGCAAAGTAAGAAAGTGAGACTTTGGGACGGACAGGCTGCACTGGTCAGATCTGGAACAAAGGGCAGGGAAATAGTTAGTCATTTCTCCTGTATGTGGACTTCATTTCCTATAGACAGGAAAAAAAGCATTGTAGAAAAAAATAAACACCACAACATTCAGAGCGGGCCACCAAACTTCCAAGGTTGTTTTGTAAAGACACACACAAAGAGATTTAAACATCTGGATAAATCTGGACAGGAAGCTTGTATGACTACATCCTCCACACCACACTGGACTCACTTGAGATAAAAACTATCACCTGACATTGAAATCTGTCAACAAAAACATTAGTCAACAGAAGGTGACGGTGAAAGTGTGGTGAACAATGCTCATCATGCCTTTGTGCTGGAGTCTCTTATCACTTACACCAGCCTCAGAATGCACACCACCACCATCCAAACAAGTAAACAGGGAGAATGCTGTGTTGCTATTGGATTCAGAGAAGTGAGCTGAATCTAAAAAGTGAGCTGAATCTAAAAAAACACGTGTGTCTCGCCTCTGTGTTGTGAGAAAAGAGTGAATACATTTTTTCAAAGAAATCGTATTAGTTATTATCTGCATGCACTTGTCCCTTTGACTTCACAATATCTTCTTCACCACTGAAAACCACTCATCTCGAGTAAAAAACAACGTGGGAGTACATTCTGGTAAATTCATGCTTAAATCAGCACAGATAAACCAGATGCGCCCAAAAGGGACTTTATTAAAAACAGCCAGAGTTTGAAAGCTGCTCAGTTAAAGCCTACAACACAACTTGTTTTCATGTTGTCTTCTCTTTTCCTGCATTTTCCACATTCCCTCACTCCACATGTTAGAGCGCTCCCAGGGATTCAGGGCCTGCTGTAATATTACTGAGCAGATGTTGAAATCTGGACGCTCTGCACTGAGGATCTGGGTCAAACAATGCAAACAAAACAAGGCAGCCGCAGAGCACAGCGTAATGAAGACCAGAAATTTGAGGCAATCGAGGAAAGTATGTTGACATCAACTGCAGATGGAAAATTCCTGTCCTATTATCAGGGTTTCTTGATGTGGTAAACTCCAACCATGTAGTTCAAAGTCAAAGAATTACTCAGAAATATTCTTAAAGTGTAGGATTTGGTTTTTATAAACACTTTTTTATGTCTGAACCAATGCTTCCATTACACATTTCAACCAATAGGAGGCATCCTTTTACAAACTATTCTCCACCAGGCAGGCTGCAGGCCAGACCACAGTAACCACAGACCCCCCCCCCCCCCCTCGCAGGATAAGTCTATGGACTTAGTGGAGCCGGCTCTGACACTCTCTCAGCGTTCTGTCAGGTTAAAACTCAATCATACGACACAAATCGACAGGTCAGCTCCAGACTGAAAACAATGCAACTCAAACTGAGTCTGGTGACGCTCAGTCTTGTGGTGACAGAGGTGACTATTCCAGTCTCCACAGCCGACCGGAGACAGCCAGCGAAACGTGTCATTTTCTTCTCAAGAGCTTTGAGGAGCCTAAAATCAGAAGCTGCAATCAGCTGAAGTGGCAGCGTAAACTGACCGACCCCTGAATTAGTGCTGAGTGACTGCAGCTAATCCCGGAGAGGGAAAACGTTCGGAAAAACAAGCTTTCTCTCCTTCCAGTCCTCGAAAGCAACAGAGAGGCTGTTGAAGGTACTTTATTAGTGTGTAACTTGATTTGCACTATAGTTCATGGGACACATGGACCATCAGTGTTTAGAGTGGAGCTCATGCTGTTCCGTCAAATAATCAACTGTCAGAAATATCATCAACTATTTTAAAAATCTGTTTTGAAAAAACCTCCTCTGGTTTAAGTTTTTCAAATGTGAGGGTTTCCTGCTCGTCTCAGATTTTTCTCTGCTTTATTAGAAAATATTGAATATGTGCATATTTAGTAGGTGCATCAAGGTTTGACAAAAAATAATAATAATTAAGTAAGTATTTCCCAGTCTGTTCACTAATAACTCATCATTATCTACTAGTGTAGGTTTGTTCTAATCAATGTTGTATATACTGTTATTTTGTTGCCGCACCTTGTTAAGCCCTATGAGACAAATTGTGATTTGTGAATATGGGCTATACAAATAAAATTTGATTGATTGTTATTTTTCATACATTGCATGTCGGCTATTTCAGAGGTCTGTTAAACAACCTAAACAATCTTCAGATCCAAGTTCACAATTTTTTTTAAATAGAAGCTCTGTAATTTAGCTAAATATGAAGCATTTTTAGCAGTAAAACAAACATAGTGCTTTTACTTTGAAGACAATTTAGTACAGAAGTGATCTATGAATGTTCCTGCCTTGATGGAAATCAGCAGTTTGATATGGTGAAATAAAAAGAATCTAGTTATCAAAATGATCTGGTGGCTATTTTGACCTGTGGTTTGACTAAGTTTGACCCACTGCTGTAGTTAAACGGAGGAATTAGAAGAAGACATTCAACTCTGTCCGCAGACTGAAGGCACACTGCCCCGCCCCCCACTGACTGCTACATAGCACTGGTCGTCTGTTTATTAAATCTTATTAATATTGAACATATCTCATGTCAAAATCAAACCAAACTTGGTAACGCACTTACTTGGGCAATTTACATGCCAAGTGTGAAGCAGACCTTTGTGAAATTATAAAGTTTAAAAATTGCTCATTGACTAATGATTCATTAATATAGTATCTTCCAGTCTGTTCTCTAGTAACTTATCACAATCAGGATATTCAGGAACTACTCATTACTGATTCATTATTAGCTTGCTATGGATTTGATACTGATCAAGTTATTAGACTAAAAAATCGGGGGCCAGGGTCTGCTTCAGTGCTGCAATAATTTGCACAACACAAACACACAACAGTGAGAGGGGCCCGGCAACTACTTTTTGCCCCAGGGCCCCGGAAAGAGTTAATCCAGCCATGGAAAGAAGTAGAAATATTGTTATTACCTTCTGTTAATAGACAGGCATTGAATTATCTGAATGAAAACGGGTAATGAGGCCAGAGGAGAAGACATGGGAAATTCCTGAGCTATAAAATGAAGGTCAGTGAACACGAGAGCTGCAGAGTGACTGGATCTGGGCAGAGTGCCGTGTGCAGCTCTAATGGTGGCGCCCATGCTGGCCTTTTTTCACTCTGACAACATTAAGAGGAAAAAGACTGATATTCAGGAACACACTCCATAACAAGAGTGTGCGTGTGTCACTAACTTTTATAAACCTAACCCACTTTATTCATCTGGGTTTGTTTCCACTTTTATTGACTCCATCCTCTCTGCACGACACAAGTATACACAGACATGTGTCTCTGTGTATGTGTGTGTTTCTGTAGAGGTAAGTGATTCTCTGCATGTGCTGCTGTTAAAGCCATGAATGGAGTCAATGGGAAACTATGTGTTTGGTTTTGTCACACAGACACAGACACACACACACACACACACACACACACACACACACACACACACACACACACACACACACACACACACACAGAGCACTTTCACAGAGGTAGCAGAAGGAAAAAGCTGCAAAGGAAATGAGAGGCGAGACAACATTCAGTTCTGTTTCATAGTTGTGGTCTAACAGTGTCGTCTGAAGCTTTAAAAGTGGCTGTTCGTGCATTTCAGCTGGATGAAGTGAGCAGACGCTGTCAGGTGAAAACTGCAACTTTTACACAGCATGCATCTCAGGTTTGAGGTGCCTTGCTCAATGGCATTACACAGATGAGTGAGATGGAGCAAGAAGTACAGGGCTGCAGCTGCTTTAAATACAGAATGTAAAGTAAGTTATATGAAACACAACATAACAAAAACCTATTGGGATTAATAAATACAGATTAGTCACAAGGGAGGGATGAACAGACGATTGTAGGATTTTAACGTCAAAAGCACAACTTCTGTTTTGTTGCTGTAGATAAACCAGGTAGGATAAACACAAAGTTTTCCACATTCACTCTGCATCATAGACTGTTTATAAAAAAGCTCTGCACACAACGTCCAGCACACAAACAATACGTGACAGTATTGACCTCCGACATGTACAAACTCTATTTGCCTCCTGAATGGGTCTTGGATGAATTTACGCCTGTACCCCTGTAACAGTACAAATTAAACAGCAGCAATAGGTGTCACAGATTCCATTGTGTATTTAAATTTATTGCATTGTTATGATGACACAAAATCTTTGTTCCTGGCATAGGCCTGCATTGTCAATGTGTAGCCCTACGTCCACTTTTGAGGGACTCCTCCTTCTAACCGTGTCTCCTGTGTCACCTCTCCCCTTTCTATTGTTGTACTCCATGGGAGAAGAACGTGACATTACGATCATTTGTTTGTGTATATTAGCTTCTTGTGTATTTTACACTGTCACGTGGTAGAACTCTATCTGACTGTAATCCGACAAAGAAATCCAATAAAAACTTCTTCAATTTGACGTCACATGCGCTGCAAAAAGTCCCAACACATGCAAATACAGAAAAGTGCTGCAAATACAGAAAAACGACAATGGAAATGTTTCCAGGGGACCCAAAAAAGTGATGAACCCGACTGTAGTTCAATGCTTTGTGAAGTTCCACCACCACTAACGAGTAGCAGACTTCAATAACTTCAACTACAGCAGATGTGTCGTCAAATTGATGACCCTAACCCTAACCCTAATTTACACGTGTTTCTTCTATTTGCATGTGTTTTTCTTCATTCGCAGTGCGTTGAGCTCTCCCTCTGCCACCATATATGTAAATGTTTACACGGAACCAAACACTGCCCCCATCTGTGATCTTAACATCTTGTTATGTCTTCTTCTTGTCCCGCGATGCCAGTTCTCCTGTTTACAAAGATATAAATCTGTGATAGTCTCCACTGCCAACATGAAGGGGGAATAACAACCCTCCCCTACTCTGTGTTCGCACCTTTTATATAGAACAGTGAAGCAGAATACAGGTGCAACGGGCTTAGAGTGAATGTTAGCGGAGGAGAAAACTGCAGAGGCTAAAGAGATACAGAGATAAAGAGAAGCAGAAAAAAGGAGTAAGACAGAGAGGGAGAGCGAGTTTCATTACTCCTGTGTATGTGTTTGTCAGGCAGCCAACAAGTGCAGCTGGCTTTCCTCATTTCCAGCACTGCTTCAATATGTGGCAGAAAGCAAAGGGAAACTGGAGAAAACATACAGCTCCACTTGAAGATCTCATCAATCAATACTCAATTACATTTCCTGAAAGTATGAAGGAAAGTGCTCAGTCAGAACAAACAGTGTGAGGATAAAACCTTGACAGTCTCTGAGTGAATAAATCCATAAATTATCTTGTGACTTCACAAGTAAGAGTTTCTGAGAGACATGGAACTAATGCAATGTGAGCGTCAGCAGACAGATTTGTATATGAATGATGCTTGCAACAACTATAAACTAATCTTTACACATGGTGTGTATGAAACGATTGATGATGTTCACTTGACTAGAATGCAGGTAATCAATTCATTACTGTTGGTCACGTGGTGTAGCAGATCTTTGGTAAATATAAGTATATTGACATTAATTGATCTACAATGTGTATATTAAAGTGATTTACACCAAAACTGTTTTCATTACACATCCAGAGGAAAGTCCGGACTTTCACAACACAGAAATCTCTGGAGCATTGAGCTGCAGAGATCACACCTTTTTGTTTACAGCAGAGTTTATCACCACAAACTCTCTTGACATCTTCGTTGCTGTCTTTAACTTGGATGGCCCCGCTTTTCCATTATTTGTTTTCTTAATTTTTTTTTCATTTTTGCATCCGTCGCGTGTTCGAACTTTCATCAAACCCCCCCCCACTCGCTGGCAGTGAATCCTGCAGAGGATCTCCCGTGTTCTTACACCAGCTCCTCCGGACTTTCTGCAGACGATTTTACGAGGAGACTGGACCGAAAACTCAGCAAAAAGTCTGGAGGATCTGACTCAGACATTTGCTTTCACACATTTCAGTTCAGTGCATGTCTGAAAGCAGCTCAAAATTCCTCTCCCCCTCTCCTTACACATTGGTAGTGGAGAAGTTTGCCTTTATGTTCGTTTTAATGGTGTGAAACAGGGTGAGTAAACAGTAGAAAGCAGCATGGAGACCACTGACTGAGACTCTGTACACACCTGGTGTTAATATGTGTTTTTTGTTATCCCATCACAAGTGGACAGCTCTACGTACAGGTGTGAACGCACTCAGATCGGAGAGCGATCCAATCACGCAGACCACATTGGGAGGTGGTCTGGGCCACATGTGTCCACATTCTTTTAGCAGTAAGAACGCGAATGCATCCTGGGCCACAGATCAAGGACCAGCTCAGCTGACGTCCACCTTTTTACTCTTATCTGTGCCCATACACTGATTTGTTTGTGGCCATCGCCAAAATATCAAAACTGACCACAACATCATAACTGATACTTTTCCTAAATTGGTGAAATCTAACTGGTGAAAGCTGCACGAGATTCATTCAGCGTGACTCCTCTCCCTCTCATGCCGACACACAGACACACAAACAGTGACATCAGACACATCTGTAAACTCAGACTTGTTCAAAACAACATCATTTAGTTTTAACTAACAGAAATGACAGACGGGTCAATTTGCATGAAGAGCGGGAAAGTGAGATTCGATCACAAGTGATCACAGGAGAAACATTCCAGATGCATTTTAATACCAGGTGTGAGCGGATGCAACTAACAAATTTCACTTTTTATCGTATCCTTTAGAATGGATGTTCTGACCTGTTATACCAGGTCTGAACAGGGTTAGGGTTACAGTGGTTACTTTTTACCTCTGCCAAGGACCCCTGTCCCTTTGTTGGTTGATTTGTAAGAAAGATTACACAAAAACAACAGAATGGATTACCACTAATCTTGGTGTAAGGGTGCAGTATGAGTCAGGAAAGAACTCGTGAAATTTTTGTGTGGATCCAGGATGTTTTCCCCCTTTCTTTAACATTATGAGATTTTCAACATTTTCAAAATTTTCTCAGGGAATAATTCATGGATCTTGATGAAAAACAAATCTGTCGTATTTGGAAAAAAATAGTTATTTATGAGTGTGTGAAATTTGGTGCAGCTTGTTTGAATTCAATTTTTATATATTTTACTTCCGATTCTTCAAACTCAACCCCACCTGGAGGTGTTTGAGCTCTTCCTGAACAGTGACAGAAGGAAGTTGTGGCTGACATGGAAAAGAAAGAGGTTTTGGACAGAACTTACTCAAAAAAGGGACAAAGTTATTGTCTGTTTGGCTGTTTCTGTCTTCTAAACACAAGTTGAGTCAGCCAAAAAAAGACATCAACTGGAAGATAAACAGGAAGTGAAACTTTAACAAAACCAAGGGAGTTTTGGAAAGTCCCCAGTGTCATCATTACCTTAAAGAAGCTGCCGCTCCTGTCTGTCAGGCCGCTGGGGGGATTCTCGGCTGAAGAGCTGAAGGCCATGTTGTCTTCCTGTCCTCTCACGTCTGAGTCTGTGTGTGTGTGTACGTCTCAGACAGTGTCAGCAGGCGCCGGAGCTCTGTGGGTCAAAAACACACTTCACTTCAGATACTTCAGCTGTGGTGCAACCAGAGGAAATTCCTGCTTTGGCCACAGCAGTATTATGGAAGTGCTGGCCTGCTGGAAGGCTTTCTGTCTGTCTCGTCCTCCTCTCCCTCCCTCTCTTCACCTCTGCTTTCTCTTCATCACTCCTTTGTCTCACCATCAGACCTTTTTTAAAAATCTCATTCCAATCCTCTGCTTATTTTTGTTTGAACCAGTTTCCACTCACCTGCCTCTCCCATTTCCTTCCATCAAATTTTCACTCTCTTTCTTTTTCCAAGAATTTGTTCCCATGTTCTCATACATACATAATTAATTTTCCATTTTGGCGAGCCTCACTTTAAGAACAGCTGCCCTTCTTTCCCAACCATCATAGCAAAGTTTTTAGGCCTCTGGGCTTTGGTAGGACACTAGTGATGGATCTGATGGAATTGAACAACCTGAAAATTATCTCAAATTAGCAGAAACTCTATTTAACTCAGATTAAATCGTTGCATCTTCTTATTATATCTTATTGTTTTTGTTTTCCCTTTCTTCCTTGGTCAGATTCACTTTCGTTTTCTTAACTTTCTTTGTGCTGGTGATGTGTCCTTCCCATATCTCTCTGTTTCACTCTCTTCTGTCTTTCTTTCCCGTCCAGCTGAAACCTTCAGGCTAGTCCTTCCCTTCCTGGCTGATGTTCAAGGTCCTTGCGAACCAGGAGATGCTCTGTCGATTGTCCGCCCCCACATGCATTTTTATCTCACATAGCAAGGAAGCCCCCCCACCCCTTACCCCCTAATTGTAGGGCGAAAGGGAGCAAGGGAAACTCAGAGGAGCATGTCAGGATACTTTTGGATAACTAAATGTAAATGGTAAATGGTCTGTGTTTATATAGTGATTATCTGGTGCCGTTGTTATTGCATAAAAGACATACTACTATGAAATGTTAACTTCTTCTCTAACTCTTGGTGCATGGGGCACCAGTTTTCTTTTCTTGGAACAGTGGTCATGCCACATACATTTAACCCCAATGAAATTGATTCATCATTATCAGGCAAGCTGAGCCTAAGGTCATATATTATGAAATTACAGACCTTTCAGTGTCTCTGAGTTTCATAATTACAGCTGTCACCATGTCCGAATTAACCTGTTAAACGCCCCGGGGCCAAAATTCGACTCCATCAACAACAGTATATTTATATTTATGCTTTTATACTTGGTTCCATGTTTGTCAGTTGATTTGTAATCATCATACGACACACAACTTTTCAAACTAATTTGCAAGTAATCAAATTGCCAAAAGGCCACAGACACATAATGAGCCTGGGGCTTCTGGGGCCCTCGACAATCCACATTGCCGTTGGTGATTCCAGCCTCGGCTGCATGCCTCATATGCTGTAGACATGTAACTGTAACTAACATCTATAACAACTGTAGTGCTGCTAGTCCAACAATCACTTACTTCACATAAAGTAAAAAGACTACAAATTTGAGGATTAATTGACTGATTGTTAAAGTAATTTCTGTATTTTATAATATTGTAAATTCAGGCAGAATAAAGGCCATGTGATTACCGCAGTCTTTATATGAATGTGACTTGAACGAGTTGTGTTTACATTGGCTGTCAAGACATTTCACTCAAGACCACATATGAAGATGAGACATGAAAAAAAGGGGATCACCAAAGCATGATGGACAATGTTTGAATCCACAATCTAGTCAATAGCTGTTGGGATAATGGTGAACAGAGCGGTCCTCACATCCATAGAGCAATCTGAGAGATTCATCTTCTTATCAAGAAAAAACTTTAATAAGTTTAATAAATACAGAAAAGTAAAACAGAAACAAAGTCAGTGAGGTCAGTTACAGTAAATGTGATCTAAATATGTGGTGACCTGCACAAAGTCTGAGACCGTTTCCTGAGTGTCTCAGAATGGAACTGATACTGTATCTGTCTGCCATGATGGTTTCATTTCCACAAAGGGAAGTGAAGAAACAAAGAAGCCTGAGCGCACAAGGGAAAAATGTAAGGATGAACTTTACAAAGTGATTCCTACTGAGGAGATTCCTGTAAATCAGTGAGTGATGCTTCTCTGTGTCCTCACACTGTTGATTCTGCAACAGATCTGCACTCAGTGACGGTGCCAACACAAACTCTGACAGAAAGGTAAATAATGTTTCCACATGCATAAACCTCCTGAGCCTCAGACACAACACAGAGCATGCTGGGTACTGTAGGAACTACGAAACAAGATAACATCCCACCAGGGCAGCTCCTCTTCACCCCCCCACAGAAGCCCCAGGTTCATTATGTGTCTGTGGCCTTTTGGCAATTTGATTACTTGCAAATTAGACCTACCAAGAGTTAGAGAAGAAGTTAACATTTCATAGTAGTATGTCTTTTATGCAATAACATCGGCACCAGATAATCACTATATAAACACAGACCATTTACCATCAAACTCTTCATTAATGTCTTTTCCTCAATCACAGATCACTGTGTGTATCTGTGTGTGTGTGCAGCCTATATATGTGCAGGTGTGTGATCCTCATCTGCAAGTAAACAAAGACACATCTGAGCATGCGCCCCTCCCTCACGCCCTCCCCACCCCAGCACAGAGACACACTGTTCCTGAGGTAAACACACATGTGCGCAGAGACATGTCTATAAAATACACTATGCTAATAGACTCTCCAGTTCTCTCTAATTCTCCATAAAGAGAAGCAGACTGTGAGACCCAGCCGACCCCCCCCCCCCCCCACACACACACACACTTCATTGTGTTTTGTACAATTATAATGAATCAAGAATGACAGCAGGACTTCATTAAGCTCTGGTATTTTTGGTTTTAAAGCCCACTCTGGTGGTGGGACCCTCATTTTCTCCCAGTAGGTGTGAGGCTAGCTGTGAAGCTGCTGTCCCACATCAGAGCTGATGAATAGCCTCAGTGTTTCTGCTTTTAATGGCATGAATTCAGTATCATCATGTCAATATTAAACTTTTTAAATCTTAATGTCTTTAATGTTTTCCTGCATACATGAGAGCACCTTGATTAATGGATGCTACCTTCATATGAAGCTCCCTTCACACGCTAGGTTCATTTGACCGCTGTTAATCCTCCACCGGCCTTTTATTTTTTACTGCAAAATCACTTCTAACTTCTTAGTAACAAATAAATCAGGTCTAATGATTTGATTTCAAAGACCCTTAATAATTAATACAGCATACATGCCAAGTGTTTTTATAGGCAACAGTGCCATTGTGTGTAATGCATGATTGTTACCCTACTGTCAAAAACAGACTTGGCTCAGAATTTCGAATCATAAAATTGATCTTATATCTAATAATTGATAAAAGATCAATATGAACTGCACTGTCAAAAAAGAAACATTAAGGAAAACTTAAAGTTCAAGGCAACTTAGAGCAATATTTACCTTAAACTTGAGATATCGTGTTCACAAGAATTGGTCGTACAAACATTTGTACGTCTGGGTTTCCCCCAGACACTTAACATGACCTTTTCTAGACGCTTTTACACTACATTTACCCATTCACACATATATACATCATTCACAGAGCATGCAGACAGGAGTAGTGGACATAGAGAAGGTCAACAAGTCTAAACAAATCACAAGGATGTCAAAGGTCACTGAATATGAAGTCAAAAACCCTGGAGAGTTGTCCTGCAGATCCTGTTTTTGCAAATAAACTAACGAAACAACAACAACATGCTAAACTTCTGGGAGACTCCTTTCTAAACTTGGCCTGGTTTAAACTGAGGTACACCCAGTGGTCCAGACTGAACGTTTTTTGTTTTGCCACAATAAGTTATGTATTGAGGCCAACTTTTAATTAAGTTAGTTGAGGCAAATACTTTGTGAAGTTTTTAATGTCATCAAACTGGGGTGTAAATTTAGAGATCATTTTTATTTTTAGTCAGTGAATATTGCTGAGTACTGTAGTGGCAGCCATACAGTTTATTTGCTCTATTTTTATCCCCATGACTCTGTATAATCCACAGAAAACTGCAGGGACTGTTTTTCTGTTTTTCTCCACACTGACTGTAACTCCAGCACAAACATACTGTGGTCAAAAAAACAATAAAACTAACATTTCCCCCGACAGTCTCCCTGTCCCCCCCTTGTAAAAACATATCCAACAAAACTTTGTCGGGACAACGTGAACCGCTGCTCTGTGGGTCGGATCAGAGATCCAGTAAGGAGTGTTGTTAGGATGATGGGGCTCCTGCTGCTGTCAGAGCACGAGGAGGAGGAGGAGGAGGAGGAGGAGGAGGAGGAGGAAGAGGAGGCTGCAGGCAGCTGTATAAACCCTCTACAGATAAGAACCCCAACACGAGGACCATGTTTTTTGCCCTGAGGCAAACCAGATGATGTGAGTGCTTGCACATGCGCACATGCAGCACACAGTGTATGAATTGAAAAAAGATTATTTGTAGGATTATATCCTTTTTACTATTGCTTATGTTTCTTTTATCCTTTTTTTTGCCATTACTTTTACATAATGTATTTTTTTTCTGCTGTCTTTTTGAATTTTGATTAACATTGTATTCATTGGCTTCTTGTCTTTGATGTTTTGTATTCTTGTTTTTTATTCGTCCTCTCTGTAAAGCACTTTGTAACAGCCATTTGAAAGGTGCTACATACATGATGGTATTATTATATCATCACTATAAATAAACATTGACTTTGACTATTTACTTGAGAAGGAAAAAGTGTCAACTAGAGTGATGAGAAATGTGTGTGTGTGTGTGACCGCAGAGCAGAATATGGGTCAGTGGTTCTAGGGGAGTTCAGCTGAACCGACTGACTGTCCAATCCATGTTTTTGTAGTTACAGAGGAAGCTCTTTGGTTTTTATATAACACACAGGAATCTGTGAACTCCCTTTTTCTTTTCTTTTTTCTCCAGTACAGAAGGTTAGGATTACCTTCAGCCTTTCCATGAAATGTTCGCCAACAGTTAAGAGACACGTAGCTTTACGGGTCTCGCAATAGCAGCATGCAAAAGCAAAACAAACAACACTGTGAAGCAGATCAGCTTTCACATGTATTTAAAGAGTCGATGGACTGAATCTTGGTCAGAAAGAGAGAAGAGAGAGAAGGCTGCGCTGTTTCCTCTGGGCCACTCCCCTTTAAATGAGTCCCAGGAACACTAGTTGGGTGGAGGAGGGGGGGGGGGGGGGGGGGGGTCTCTGCTTGTTCACTTTTCAAAGGAAGAGGAGGAAGTGGCAGAAGGGGCAGATAAAGGGAGAATTTCCTGATGAACTGAAAATATTCTAACTACTGTAATTGACAGAGACTCCAAGGACAGTGATTAACTTCAGAAAGAGTTGTCACTCGTCTCAGAGCAATAATTCTCTGAGATCTGATCATAAAGATTTCCCAATCAACATGTTCAGGCTTTTTCTTCAGGTCTAAAAGTAATCTATTCATTGATGTCAGTATATCTGTGGTAAGGACGTCATTCTGTAAGTCTTGTAGTACAGCATCTTCTAAACAATAATGGGCTCATCAATACCCTCGAAGGCCTGAGGGCTGGAAAACCACCACTGATACCACATACTGTGGTTGTTGTGGGAATTGTAGTTCCAAGACATAGAGCCTGTTTATTAGTAGAAAGAACACAGTGACAAAACCTATGAATGTTAGCTTTTTACTTAATTCCTCCAAGGAAGAACCCATTCAATTTTGGCCGATCCGGGATTTGTTTAATCCCTGTTTTTAACATTGGGAGATTGGGTGTTTTTTTCACATTTTTACTAATTTCCCACGGAATGATTCATGGATCTAGATTGATGTTGAGATTGATATTGAGTAACATTCAAGTTAACTTTGCACAAAACTTTTTTTTCTTCAAACAACTAACATGCAAATGTTTGTCATTTCTTATTAGCACGATTTATACTGAAAATAAAAAATGTGCAGGGTGGGGTCACTGACACACCTAGTCCTGCCTCAAATTTGGCTCATTTTGTGCGACATAAGAAAATAATGATCACATCAGTGTGTATGAAAATATATCATCAACACAGACACATTTAAGTAGTAACATAACTTAAACTTGGCGAACATCTTTGTTTGGATCAAGAGTAAAGATCTTCATCGTGGAGCAGATGGGTTCATTTTCTCCTCCAGATGTTCAGAAGAATCTTTGAGGGTTCTGGAAATACTTCAAAACAGCTGCTAGTGTTGTTTAACAGCCTTATAGGCTTTTCAATCACGCTCAAGGGCTCCTGCAAGTCTAGATCGGATATTTCCATGATATTATGCTTGATGCTTACTGTATTGCTAAACAGTTTCTGTTCATCACAAGTTAAATGACATACTGGGGTTGAGTGATATTCTAATGTATCCCATTGTCTTGAGTTGAAGACATAGGTTGAAGACAATGGGATACATGGAAAAATACATCCGAACAGGCCCACAGCTCATTTTGTCCTCAGGGCCTGTTAGCTGGTTATTCCACCCTGTCTGCAAAGTCAAGTTGAATCCTGAATTATAGCAGGAGTAGAAACAAACTATGACAGTAATAAGGTTTTGGTAGCGACACTTAACACCTTTTCACATTTATCTGAAGCTGAATTCATGCACACAGCTGATATTCAGTTCCTTCATAGGGCTCCAGTCTAACCGAGTGTTAGATTTCATGCCCTGCAGCAGGATTACAGCGCACAGCAGTGCCCATGTGAAAGCGTTCAGTGTTAACATCCTCCACAGGGACACTTTATTCTTGCACTGGTAACTCGAGTCCCCGATTCTCTGTCCAGCAAAGATGACATCACTTTTCTTAGACCTGTGTCCTTCTGCCTTCAGGTTGCAGACTGGTTACGACATAACTCTAATACATTTAAAGCAGAATAATCAGGCGATAGAAAGAAAAGCAACTTGAAAACAGCAGACAGCAACACTAACTGTGTTAAATGTTAACTGTGTCTCTGGAGACAAAAACTAAACTAAACTAAACTCTGCTTATCAAGTACTAACAAGCAGCAAGTTAAAATACCTTTCTGCTGATTCACTTGCCCACAGCAGTAAGAAACTAAGGCTCCGTGTGCCAAAACAACCCCTTGGATCTGCAGTGAAGTTAATCTCTTTACCAGATTCCATAGAGGCTTAAATTAGGAAACTGGTCCCTTTATTATAGTGATAAACATCAGATACTTGTTCATTTAGAAAAATCTGAGAGAGCAGCACAGAAGTGAGCTGCACAGTGTACAGGTTCTCACAGGTCGGACATGTCTGGATGAGCTGAGGAAGCTACGACACGACGTACTTCAGCTTTTAGAATATAAGGCCTTGATAGAGAAAAGCCAAAGTTGTGAAATAAAGACTAAGGGACTGTATGAAAATAAAAAGAGAGAATGTGGGGCAGAAGGATGTGTATTTTATTTATCTATTTATTTATTTATTTTTGCTAAATGGAGCCGAGTCCGAGTTTTAAGCTCATTCATATTTCAACAAAGTTACAATTTTATTATCAAGAATCCATGGGGGTTGGGATGAAAGCATTTAATCAGTAGCCTGTTTGACAGTAATGAGCATTTAGTTTAAAGGGGACATAGCATGCCCATTTTACCACAAGTTGATATTGTTCCTTGGGGTCTTAATGAAATGTCTTCAACATACTTTGGTCAAAATACCACAAGGATCATTTAAAACAGCACCCTTTTTACCCTGTATAAAACAGCCCTCCACAGAGTGACCTGTTTTGAGTGCCTGTTCCTTTAAATGCTAATGAGCCAGCTCCCCCCTCCCCCCTCTCCCCCCATGATTTTAAACGATATAAATTACATATTTTATATGATATAAATTATCAAATATGCATCCCATACTTTGTATTCCCCTTCTGTTGTCCTGGAGTTTTAATTTTCCCAATCACATAATTAAATGTCCCCCTCTGCCCATCCACTACAAGCACACAAGCAGACAGACAGAGAGAGAAAGAGAGGGGTGGGGGGGGGGGGGGCTATGAAGACCATCATTTACCCCCGAACCCCGACATTCAACGGGTACAACAACAAGCGGAGAAAGCAGAATCGCGGGCTGACCTTATATCAAGTTGAAATATTTAAATTCAAATGAAAAATTTGCGTGAAGCAAATCAGTGTTGAGAATAAAACTCACAAGACAGGTCCTGGCACTGACCTGAGCTAGCAGGGCATTGAACTGGTCACTGGTCAACCTCAGGTAGCGCTGGCATGGGACCCACACATGACAGAGCTGGCTTTTCCGAAGTCAGTAGTAGTCAGTAGTCCTCCAGGTGAATATTCATGGGTTGTGTTTACTCTTGTTGGTCGCACCAGTCCCGCAAGTAAACACAAATGATCCTGCGACCAAACCCGTGCAAGTAACATAACATGAATATTCGCTTTGCGTTTGGTGTGAACATAGTATCTGCATTTCCCACAGAATTAATACAATTGATGGAGATAACAGGGGTGCACATGCATGCACATGAAGGTCACTCCAGGTACACAGATTTAAAGGGATAGTTCAGGCTTAAAACACGGTGTAAATGACCTTGTTTCGAGTCGAATATAAATTTCTGGGCTTGCGGACACTTGGATGACACCACACGAGCAGTATGGAGGCATGTTATGTTTTTTCTGTTGTTTTATTACGTCTGAAGTCTCGGTCACCATTTACTTCAATTGTATCGGATTCGGCTGCTAAAAAGTTTACTTCTGAGACTCCAGAAGTGTTTTGTGGACTCATACACTTCACCCCTCCATCGAGATAGTGGTGAGTAGATAATAAGTCCATTTTCATTTTTCAGTGAACTATCCCTTTAAGGGTGAAAGATAAGTTGTCACGTGAGAGAAAGAATTGCATTGCATTCCACTAATGCAGCTAAAACTATGAGGTCTGACTGTCGTGCGTGGACGGTAAAAACGCTATGGAACATAGCATTAGCATGTTGCAACGCGAGCACTCCATAGTATGACAACACAAGCAAGTATGGCAAATAGCAAATACTGCCCTGCACAAATGGCAAATAGCACTGCACACACCAAGTTAGAGATCACTTATCTTAATATGAGAATAAAAAATGTAAGACTAATTTTGGTTCTTTATGAAACCATGGCAGGACAAATTAAAATATGACAGCCGCCACAGTCTAGACTGTTAGTGGGAACCACTGCAGTATTACACCTCTATTAGGGCCTATTTTGAGAATGATTACACCTTTAACATGTTTACATGTTTCAGAGGTTGGAAGGGGCTATTCTAAGTCAGGAAAGGGTCCTAAAATAACATTGAGGTTCAAGTTGTGTTTAAAAGTGCAGGTAGTGCACATTGGTTTAGCCCTTCCTCTCCCCACAGCATACCTGTTGGTATGCTCAGAACAGGGCCTGGGGCTGTATCATATGGAAGTCGTATTCCCAGGAAAATCAAAACCCTTTGAAGTCACTGTGAGAATGTGTTTGATATATAGCCTCGCACATGTATTTACTTATACTAGACACTTTATATTGTCAGTTAATGCTCCAGGTATTTGCGCCTCAGTCTTATACTTGACCTCACTGAACTTAAAGAAATGCTGCTGCGATAAGATCAAGACAGAGCAAGTTCAGATGCTTCTGCAGGAGCACACACACACACACACACACACACGCACGCACGCACGCACACACACACACACACACACACACACACACACACACACACACACACACACACACACAGAGAGAAAGTTTGATTCGCTGAAGCTGTCTGTTTTTTAATGAGCACTAATCGACCGTGTCACACAACACTCACATGTTCACTTCACAGACTTCTATCTTTTACTCTACAGTTTACAAATAAGATGAAACCCGAAAGGTTGTTCTATTGGACATAACAGACGTAAATCTTGCCTGGAATCAGGTTCAAACAAACTGTCATCACAGTAGGAGTCAGCAGGTCTGAAAATATTCTGCAATCTCCTGAAAACATCTGGAGAACTGCTGGTCACTCATCAGTCAGTTTGCAGCTGCAGGAAGGGTTTGTGTCTTTCTCCACTCACCTAGAGTCAGTTTTCAGGAAATCCTCCGGCTGAGCTCCATGAAGAAAAGCGCACGGTGGTTGCTGTTCTAAGAGGAGGGGGACACCGAGGGGCCGGTGTCAGCGGTGGATTACATGGCTGGACTGCGGCTCCGAGACCGAGACACGGGGTTTGGATCAGACAGAGCACCGAGGGGTGAGACTGGAGGAGGAGGAAGAGGAGGAGGAAGAGGCTGCGGTAACATGATGCCTCGGTCTGATTGGCTGAGGAGATGATGGCGATTTTCACCTTTACTTTTAATCCTGTTATGAAATGTTGACAGTCAAATTATAGAGCTTCCACCCAGTATGTTAATCTGAGGTGGAACATTATATAGAGTATAACATACTATACAGTACACATACAGGGTTATGGTGGAAAGGGTTTCATGAGATGCTTTCTATAAAGATGTTATGATGGTCACAGCAGCATGTTAAATATAAGTCACATTATTGATAATTATCAAACAAACATAAATATCTGAATTGTTGTTTGTTCCATACACACTCTCATCTGAAGACTAATGTAGGATCAATTTCTGACATCTCAACTGATTAATAGGTCCCGTGCTTCGGGTGTAATGAACTCTGTCAGCACAAATGCAACATAATGTTCATGATTATGTTTCTATTAGTGTATTGGTACGGTCTGTGGGCTCAACAGCCAGTTTCTGCAATTAAAAAATGAGCTGATTTCCTGAATAGAGATTTTGATTATCAGCTATAATATCGTAACCATCCAGGGTAGACTTATCACAAGCTAGAAGACCGTGAAACAGTGCTAGTTATTCTTGTTAAGTCACAACTCTGTACGATATCAACTGTGTTTTACTGTATATACAATGTCAATGAGAAGAACTACCCTACCCACGATTCTCTTGTGAAACAATGGGCTACACTTGGATGGTTCAGCGTTACATTATGTTTGCCACAAAGAAATCATGATTTCTCTTTGTAACATGCTGGAAAAGAAAAGTCAAAAGAGGTGAAAAACTCTATGAGGTAAAGTTTAAGAAGAATCCCTGGGAATCTTCAAAAGGGGATAAGTCCCAATGGTTTATGGGATACGTATGTAACTTCAATTCAAAATAATAATGTAGGCTACACATTCTTGTACCTTCACGTTTGTTTTCCATTTTCAAATTTATTCTCTCAGAATCAAAAGTCTAATATCATGATTCATCTTGTAGCTGGTTTGCTTGGTTCTAAGCTTAGAACATTTTTGAGGATTTCCTGAAACGTCACCAAAGAAAATAAAGGGGGAAATTTACTTCTGGAGCGAGATCCGTTTCTAAAAGTGGCTCGATACTGTTTTAAGCTCTACCTGACCGAAAAAGGATGCCAGGCTCTACACAGAGCCTTTCATGTTTTTATGTTACCTAAAGGCCACAGTCAGTTCTCTAGGTATTCAGCTTCACCAAAGATGCCACTAAAAATGGCCTATCAAAATTTTTATTGTAGATTTAAAGTTTACAAAGCTATTTTGATAAATATATTTCATTAATTGATAAATGTGGTCACTTGGGGGCAGCAGAAGCTGTAAACACACCTTCATAAAGCTCAAAACAGCAGCATTAACTTTGATTTGGAGTATCGTTAAGTCAGTTCTGTTAAATACTACACAGTGTAAGGCAGCTCGTTGCTAACTTTATAACCAGTTTGGTTCGAGCTTTATTGCTGAGAACTGCTGCCTGAGGGTCCTGTCGTGGGAGTAAATCAATGAACAATAAACAACAGTGCAGGCCAAAAAAACAAAAAAACATTGAGATTGAACGATTAAAGCTGAGGGAGGAAGAGCTGAGTGATCATTATCTGTGGCTCCATGGTTATGAAGGACGTCTTTGAGATTACATATTGTCATTTAACCTAGTGTTGATGAAACAACATTAATTAACGCAGATTTAACAAGCTTTTGTGTAGCTACACTGTATCCATCAGTATGAAACATGGCACAGGATTTGTCTTTAAAAATGACACCTTATTAGAAAGTGATCCTGAGATTTAATCACTGCATTCAAAATATCCAATATTATGAACTTGACAGAAACGGTCAAAATCAATCATTATCGGTGCTATAGTAGTGTGTCTCAAATAAAATAGTAAAGGAACATGTGCCTAACCAGAGTATCATAAGTCCAGCTCATTAACACACGAAATGTGTATGTAAATCAGTTTATTGCAAGAAGACCACTGGGAACAAGGCAGATGATTGTGTCTCTCTCTGGCTCCGAGCTCCGAGTCCAGAGGTCCTCATCAACAAAAATGAGGATTTACAAACAATTCAAAAGACATGAGCATAAAACGACATGAATTAGCTGAAAACTAACTGTTTTAGGCCTACATTCTAAATACTGTATATATCTCAAATACAACTGCTCAGTTATTTAAACATCTGTGTTTATAATAGCATATCCCTCTGATATGTACAGCATAATCAAGACAGTGCCTTTTTGATCTGGGAGACGCATTAAAATTACACACAAAATAAACTGAATTCTGAACAAGGCATGCAAACCTTCCAGTATTTATCCCTATGAAGCCTACCTGAAATTACATCCAATCCACTTTTTACTGTTTGTGTAAAATAACAGCCATCTCTGAGGGTGTAGCACAGCTCTACAGCGCTATCCTGTGGCCACAGGAGGAGCATTAACATCTACAGAGGAGGCTTTTAATTAATAAGCAATTCTATTGACATGGGTATCTTTCAAGGTTAAAATGAAATAAAAATACGCATATTCCACATTTTTTGAACACATGCTGAAACAGAGTGGCAATACTGTTGACAAAGGTGGTTCTTTTATGGCTCAAATACAAGCAGGAGAATGGCCACAGGCGTTGGTTTTGAAGCCTCAAATACAAAAGATGGCACAAGAGTTCAAGCCCTGTGTAAGAGAGGTGAAAGGTCAAAGCTTCATGTGCCATTAACATCCTTTTTTACCTGAAAGTGAATCTTTGACATCACTTATTTAACATGCACAGGGATCAGGCTCCTACCTATGTTAGTACCAGGGATAAAGATCGCATTTTCTCTCCATGTCAACTCAACCCGGCCGTGTGTCATCTTCAAAAACCACTGTGTTTGCACCAATATACAAATGTGGCAACATCTTTCCAAACTGTACAAAACTTATAAATTATAAAGGTCTAAGATCTTAAATATAAACAACATCAAGTCAGTTTCCAGTACTTGAATTATATATTAGGTACAGCAGTACATACAGCTCCATCAACAAAGAGTGGAGAGCGCTCCATTTAATACACTGTACATGACCCAAAGGGCTGAAACTGTAGGGTTAGACATGATCTTTGAATAAATTAATTCATAAATAAATCATGATTATGTCTTCCCAGTAACAGTGGTTTCCTTGGTTCCCCTCAAGATTGTGAAACACACACACACACATGCACACACACACAAAAACTTTGGACAGCTGGACATTGCACTGACTTCCATTCATTGTGGATGGCCTAACCCTAACCCTTAAACCCTTAACCTAACCTCAATTAACACCTTACCCCTGATATTAACCGGGACCGATCAGAAATTAAGTGCTTTGACACATACAAACACATACACAAACACACACACACATACACACACAAACACACACACACACACACACACACACACACACACACACAGGACTAAAATCGACTCTTAAGTCCAAATCTACTCGACTCCTCCTGTTCTAAAAATACTTTTGGCTTTAAGAAGTAACGTTAGATTCAACTCAGAGACTTAAAACTAACTCTTTAATACAGCACAAGAGGTCTACTGTCTAGAGGGAGCTTTAACTTCAGTAGTTACATGTTTAGAGTACCTGTAGACGCCTTGCAAAGATAGAAGATTATCTCTAATCCATAAAGTGACAGTGCTGGATGTCATACCCAGGGAGATCCCTTTCTCATGTGGGTTTATTAAAGAACAACAAAGCCCACATCTACTTGGATATGCCTGTAGAGAAACAAACAAGAATAGACTCTATGTGAATAGTGTTAAATATCTAGATTCTCTCTGACAGTGCAAAGCGAGACTTGACTCGTGGCTATTACAGCATGCTACGCTGGCTGGTGCTGAGCATGGTGAGTGTGTTACTGGCAGACCAGACCACTACAGTAAAGCATACAATGTTGTAACTGTTATCGGACCAGTCAGCTTTGCAAGACTGATCCAGTTGTGCATAAAAGAGTCCTGTATATCAGCTCATATTAGTACTTATATAATCCTCAAATATATACAGAGAAAGCCAGTTTTTACTTAAAAATACCTTAATTGTGTGCTTATATCCAATCTTGTACAAAGAGTAACAAACAATCCAGCTAAAAGTCGCTGTACGCGCAGGATTCCTCTCTTTCCTCCAGTCAGTCAGTCAGTTACAGTAGCAGCTTCTTCACCAACAGTAGCCTAACTGTCGGTGTTAATACAGTTACGTTCTTTCCCGCCAACTTTTCGGTTCATCAGACGATTGGCAGCAAACACAGCTGCTGGGACTTTCTCTCCACGCCACCTCTCTGGTCCCCAAAAATTCAAAACCTCCGGTGTCCTCTCTCTTGTGTGTATTGCACCAAAGATAAATCATATATATATATATATATCTATTTCTCTATTTGAAAAAATAAATAGTAAGACTTGGTTCCAAGGTGCCAAAAAACTGGAAGCCAGGTGAGACTTCCTCCGTCAGTCAGAGGAAGAAGAAGTAGAAGAAGAAGAGGAGGAGGAGGGAGGTCAGTGGATGTCTCGGCACGTTGGGAGGTTGACGAAGATGAAGACGTTGAACTCGATGAGGATGGAGAAGCACAGGAAGATGGCATACATGACGATGCAGACCAAGCCCAGTCGCCAGTCCAGAGTCCATTTGTTTAAATGGACACCGATAACCTGCAGGTGGAGAGACGGAATTAGAGAGAGAGTATGGTGCAGAAATAAACAGGGGAGGAGGTCAGCACTGCAGGTGTGGTGCTTTGAACATTCTGAGAGATGAGCGGCACAGAATTCAAACCATTCCTCCTTTATGAGAATGTTTAAAAGGACAGTAGGGCATTCAGGACTACTGCATTTTAGTTCCCAAAAAGTAGTCGACTAGTTGATAAATCGTGGGAGACATATTTTTAAACCATTTTCAATGTGTTAGAGAGAAATAGGATGTTTGGTGGTCAGTGATGGGACGTTTAGAGAATGGTTTAGACAACCGACTGTTGTCCGCCTTTCCTTGTCTGCTCAGTTAGCGCATCTCCTCACTGACTTTGCTGCTGCATCAGCCATAAGCGGGTGGAGTTTTGCATTGCAGCTGATGGTTTTTTCTGCTCCGGTATTTTCACACTGTTGATTTTAGTCGAGCAGCTGAATCTGGTCATAGGCCATGTTTCTTACTGGCTCTTGCTACTATAGCTCCCACACCACAGTATTTGGGCCCAGTCACACATATGTGAATGTGAAGCGAATATCGTAGGTCAAACTTCACCAAAGTTGAACTCAAATATTTTCTTTACCTCCTTGCTCTCACAGATGGGAAGTGAACAGAAGGCGGGGGTTAGCTGTTTAAACATTCGCAAATGTGTGAGTGGGCCCTTAGGGCACACATGGCAACTGGCATCTTATCATCAGGATGTGTTTTTGCCAGGATGACCTCATTCTGCAAAGTTGTAAATGTATACTTACTGTGAAGAATACTGAGGCAAGCAAGAGTCCAACAGAGAATATGAGACCTCTGCTGCTAAGATGGATCTGTAGAGACAGACACAGAGTGTTATTCTTCGGTATATTACAGTATTTTTTGAATTTTTTATTGCCATTAACTGGCTTTAAAATCCAAGTTTATAAAAAGTCTGCCAATAAGGACATAAGGCAGATGCTGTTGTCCTGTATGTTTGTCCTGATCCACACAGAATCACACACTCTTTTTATTCAGTTGGGGAGACTGTTCCTGTTCTTCATAAACACTTTTCTGTTCTACTTGGAATCTCCTGAGCTGAGGAAACACTCACGATGGAGCCGTAGTCGATGCAGAGTGTTTGCAGCGCCCAGGGCAGGCCCAGACCCACCAGGATGTCAAACACATTACTGCCTATGGAGTTGGAGATGGCCATGTCTCCCAGACCTGAGGCAAAGAGAGAAGCACTGTCAAGGTCTGTCTGCAGTCACATGACAAGTCAGTAGTGACAAGCAATCGTCTGCTGTGAACAGCCACTCCTTCTTTCCACAGCATTCCTGCTTCGCTGAATGAAAATTCAGTTTTATCAGACTGTGTTGATCCCTGTGTGTGTGTACGCACCTTGCCGTGCCACTATGACACTCGCCATGCAGTCAGGGACGCTGGTGCCTGCTGCCAGGAAGGTGATGCCCATGATGACATCAGGTATACCGAGCGTGAAGCCGATCACAGTCACCTGAAACCAAACACATTCTATCTCATGATACAGTCTTTTTTATGCGTAGTTCATCAGTAAATGAAGTGTGTGTGTGTGTGTGTGTGTGTGTGTGTGTGTGTGTGTGTGTGTGTGTGTCTGTTTGTGTGTGTGTGTGTGTGTCTGACTGGACTGACCATCCAGACCATGATGTATGAGAGGCCAGCGATCCAGAGGGTGGCGGTGAAGAAGGACACTAGGAACCATCTCTCCCAGCGGCGCTTGGCACAGTTGGGCACGGTGAGGAACAGGAGCAGGGACAGCGGCCACATGGTCAACCACTTCAGTTTATTGCACGCCCCAGCTGGACAAAGACAGGGAGAGAGTGGATAACAGACAAACCAACATTTAAACATTTAATAATTTTATTTCTAAATGTCATCTGTGACAAATGTACCTGGAATTTTGAACGGCACCAGGGGGCCTCCATTATCATCTTCTTCCTCTCTTTCCTCGTCGTTCTCATTGTTCTCATTATCCTCATTTTCATTCTCCGTCTCATTACCAGCCTCCAGCCGCTGAAGTCTGCATCTCCCATTCAGACCCTGCTCGGTCCCGCCCATCCCATTCTCTAAGCCCCGCCTCCCCTGACTCCTGGCCGCTGAGTCTGAGTCGCCATTGGTGATGCGGTTGACTCGAGTCTCTGAAGTGTTGATCAGTCTTTGTCTCTAGAAGTGATAACAGAACATAAAGATATCAACACAAGAGTGCTCATTGTAAACCTGCCTGTTCTCTTGTCCTGTGTTAATGCTCTGGAGCTGCTTCAGAATTATTCCATGTCATTAGTGAGTCCTCTTCAAACAGTTCTACAATATACTGTATCTTTTTATTGTTTGTGTGCTGGACGTTGTGTGTACAGCTCTTTAATAAACAATCTATGGTGCTGAAGTTAGAAAACTTTGTGTTCATCCTACCTGGTTTATCTGCAATGATTCTATAGTCAAAGTTTTTCATAAAATGAAGGTGAATTTGCGTAATTACTGTTCACGTATGTAATCAATATATAAGTTTGATTGCTCTACGTAACAGCTGTTATTTGTTCAAACATTGCATGTCAGCTAATTCAGGGGTCTTTTAAGTTCTCGACACAATCTTCAGACCCAAGTTCATAACTTTTCAAAATAAAAGCTCTGTAATTCAGCTCAATATAAAAACATTGCAGCAACAAAACAAATGTTGTGCAGTGCTTTTGCTTTGAAGACAAATTTCCAAACAGGGATGATTCTATTGATGTTGTTGCCATGACGGAGATCTGCACCCGTCGCGGGTCAGTCCGTCTGTGTCAGATATAGTGAAATAAAAACAATCATCTTATAAAAATTATCTGGCAGTGATTTTGACCAATGGTTTGACCAAGTTGCCGACCACTGCTGTAGTTTATATGAGGATGTTGAAGAAGACATGTAGAAAGCTACTTGCAGCCTATGAAACCACATAACTCAAGATAATGTAGCGTGCCTGAGTCCACGTATAGGTTGGTGTACATGTACCTCATTGATGAGCATGCGGGAGGCCATGGTGAGACGGGTCCTGGGGGAGAAATGATTGGTGATCATGATCCTCATGCCGGCTTCAGAGAAGGTCAGCTGGTGGGGGTATGCAGACAGCAGCTCATCCACCATCAGCACTGAGGGCTTACAGTGGAAGTTAGCTGGGAAGAAATAACACACACTGTTATCATCTGAAAAATAACATCCAGAACAACAGTAGTTAGTCTTGACATTTCGACACTACACAATGACTTTGGACAATATATGGACAGGACAATGTCAGACACAGTAACATCAGAGTCCTTATGACTGGGGGCAAAACAAATTTTTTTAACACGATGATTTGGTGAACAAGGATCTGTGGCGCCTCTTAGAGGGTAACAGTTGAAATAGGTGGTGAGCAGGGTGCTCGGGTCAGATATAATATTTTGTGTCCTTCTGATGTGGATTTGTGGTATGATGATGGCAAGTGGGTGCAAGGGATCTTTAATGATTTGTTGACAGTGCTATGCAATATTTTTGGTGAATGACTTAGTGTTAGTTTGGGCCAACTATCACATTCAATGACGTTTCATCTCAGAAACAGCCACACTCTGTCTGTTGTGTCAAGACAAGATAGTAGCTAATACTTCATATTATCTCATCACGATTGGACCTCTCTTTTACCTGCGTTCATAAAGCGTCCTTACTGTTCAAAATGCTGTTCAACATTATCCGACAGATGGTCACATATTACACCTATCTTAACCTCTCTGTACTGGCTCCATGTTTATTTGAAATATTTGGGGCTCACATATGGAGCCCTACATGCCCACGCTCTGCAGGATATCGTGGACCTTCTGCACCCACACACCAGGAGCCGAGCAGTTAGACCCTCCACCCAGGACCTTGAAAGTGCACTTCATCCTCTGTAGACTCAACTGTTCAGACAGGTATTTAGGTAACATGTTTTTTTCTTTTAATGTTTTGTCATATATCTGCTCCCCTAGTGGATTTTATCTGACCCTTTGATTGTGTCTCTGTGAACGATGCTGTATAAATAAACTGTATTTACTGACACACCCTAAGCTAAGTCAAAATTCATACACCTGTTTGGCATGCATGCATATATGCTGAGTAAGCTGCTGATAATTTGATATTATTTGATGATTTGTCTATGCACCGGTTTCAGCAAGACCCATTCACTATTATATCAGGTTCATACTGTGGTACAGTGAAAATACAGTGGATATAAATAGTAATGCCAGGCTTTTGTGATGTAAAAAATTAGACCAAGATAAATCATGTCAGAACGTTTTCCACCTTTAATGTGACCTATAATCTGAACAGTTTAACTGAAAAACAAACTTAAATCTTTTAGGTGAAAAAAATGTAATCTATAAATTCATACATAGTTTAATTTCTACCATGTCAAACTTCTCCACCTCAGAATGTCAGGACACTGTTCTAATTTGTTCAATAAGTTCAACTTTTAGAAGTGATCTCAGCAAGTTTCCATGTCTGAAATGTAGAGAAATCGACACTAGCTCCCTGTCAAACATCACATGAATTACAAGATTCTCCTTCTTACCTTCAAGGCTCTTTCTTACCTAGCACCTCCGTACCTCTCTGACCTCCCTTATACCTGCTCACTTACCCATACTCTCCGATCTTCCTCCTTCATCCTCCTCACTAATATCTCCTGCCCATTTATCCACTATGGGGTCTCCAGTCTTCAGCTGTGCAGGCCCTCGTCTCAGGAACCTTCCCACAAGCCATCTATGACTTTATCCCCACCTTCAAAATCACAATCCACTGTTTTTGGATTGTTGGTATATAATTAAGGTGTCATTGAGGCGCCCATAAATAAGTTTTTATTATTATTAACTCCATCCTGTCTGTTGACACAGGCCAATATTTACCACCAATCCATTTCCTCTACTGATCAATGGCAGCAGCAACATTAACAATGTCAGCTGTTGTAGCTACTTTCTTTCCTTCAAGGTCAAACATCACCCACAAGCTGAGTTACAGTAAGACATGGTGACAAGGTCCTGTCCCAGAGGTGTCTATGAGCCCAGACATCAGGCTACTGTGGGGACCATTTGTGACGCTGCACATTCAGACAAATCCAGCCTGGCAACCCTGCTGAAGCAACTGCCACCTGCTACCCCAGTTCTCTGTGTTGCCTCCTCAGCACACCCCCAAGGAACAAGTTAGCAGGGTCACTTGTTCTCACCGGAGGCAGCAGTCAGAGCATCAGACACAGAACAAGCTGACGGAGCAGGCCGTGCTGAGCAAGGTTGGAGCCAGCACCTCGCACCGTTCTCTATTCTGGTAGCTGCTGTTGTTGTGCCCCAGACTTTGCCTTATCACCGAGGGCAGAGCGGCAGCTGCAGACATTAGAATCATCTGTGGAACAAACAATCACTTTTTACATTTGATTAAAACCACAGAGGTTTTCCACCTCTTTCTGGTGGCAGGTGAGCAATACAGGCAGTAAATAAAGCCACAGCATGACCATCATATATCCCTGGGTTTTCTTTATACTATGCATTGGAGGCAAATATCCCCCCTCTGAGGATAACTTGATTGTCTCTACTGAAATAATCCCTCTGCACCAGACTGCATACTTCTACCATCAACCGGTCCACCAAGAGGACTCATATTATTCTACTGCATCATAACATTCTTCTGTGTCCTTGGTCTGAAGAGTCATATTTAATCAGCCAAAGAACCACAAAAAAAGAACAAAAATACTCTTGTGACGCTGACCGACAATATTTTCAATTTATTCAAACTCCTCTAAAACATTTAGGTTTAGGACACTGGCTTGACCTCTGCAGCTGATCTGTGGCTTAATTTATTGAGAGAAGAGCAGAAGGCAAAACCTTGCTGCTCACCATTATATATATGGGATGTTTTTTTGACAAATGATAGCATAAGGGATACGTATGTGAAGCTCCACACACAGGGGGCACTGGGACTTTTTGTCACCCTCATACAAAGCCCCAAAGTCGGAGAGTGTGGAGGAGCATTAGCTGTGAGGATCAATCCAGGACAAGATGTACAGAACTTATTCAGTAAAGTCAACCTTCACTATCTTTTCACGGAGAAGAACAAAAATAGATGAGTGGTGGTGCCCCCGCTGCCTTTATGCAAATTTCATTGTGTCGAGATGAGCAGCTAAAACCTGCAGAGTCCTATTAGAGGGCAGTGCCTGAGAGAAATAGAACAGTTTGTGATACCTTTCTTGAGCAGGACTGCAGTAGCATCACACGTGACATTGTCCTCCAGATCGGTGCTTCCTGTCAGCCCATTGGCCAGATTCACAGAGCTCTTCTTTCGACGGTCAAAGTAACGATGCGCACGGCCGTTAAACCTGCCAATGACAAATCAGTTAAAAAGGAACGTAGCTTTTCAAAACTAACAACTACTAATCCACCCAGCTTGTGCGAATGACACTCACTTCATGATGAGGATGTAGACAGCATACATGAGAATCAGGATAAGAGACTCCCACCTGCCACACAAACACAAAGTCAGTCCAATGTGCACTATAATTCAGTGCAATTGTCAGGATTCTACAAAGAACATACGTACCAGCAAACCTTCTCATCGTAGATGAACTGAAAAAACAAGAAAAAGTGGAAATTAGGTGAAGGAAGTGAGTGAATGTTAAAGGAAATCTGCATTTCTGCTCCACTAGAGGGCGCAAGCAGTCCAGAGCTCAGCGGCAGAAAAGAGGCCAAAGACCTTTTGGTTTCATCCCACTTCACTTAGAGAAAGACTCTGAAACCAGCTTTTTGAACTCTCCTCCGTAGCTGTGTGCTGCACATATAAGATTATTGATGACCTTGTGACACTCATTTTTAAGTTTGAGTTTATAACAAATAATCATGCTGTAGTAGCTGGTCATGTATTTCATGAATAAAAATCGTAATCTTTAAAGTACCTAAATAAATAGAATGGACTACAATGTATAGCACAACCCTTTGAAGTATAATGTTGCATCAAATTCACACTTACCTCTACAAAACAGATACTGAAATACTTAAATGTACTTAGTTACTTTCTACCACTTCTCCTTTTCAATTGATACATTGCAAAGGGAGATTAAAGTGTCAATCAACAAACGCACAAGTGTTTTGATGTTCGATGTTTTTGAGTATACATGATTTCTTCCCTTTTCTACAGTGAATAAACTGCATATTTGAAACCTGCAAATGATTAGATGTTTGATGGAAACATCTTCAGTCTGCCTAGAGTCTCACACTACACATGCATGTTTTTTGACCAAAAGATGTGGAGGATAGCTGTGATTGAAAAACTGCTAAATCAAATCATACCTGTATATTTTATTGACTTCCTACAGTCTAATTAATACTGCTGAGGTAGAGAGTATGGAAATGTAGGAATGGATACAATGGTTAAGTGGAAGCATTGGTATCTGTGCATATTTCCGCAGTCACCACACACTTGATCCTTTGTCCTGTATCTTTTCATGTGAGTCTACAAACTCTTACCGCGATGAGGGCCAAGATAGAAAACGTGTAATAAATGGAATCTCGGAGTAGAGCCCAGTGAGAGAGCTTCACGGCCTGCAAGAGAGAGAGAGAGAACAGAGATGAAGCACAGTTCACGCCTCTAACATCATTACCATACTAATGTAAACAGCTGAGCTCTGAAGTTGACCTCCTGAATCATTTCACAGTCAGTGGAAAAAGCCAATCGCAAGGTGCCATCCTACATAGAAAAGGTGCCCGTGTGGTTATCGACTTTATATAATCAGATACAATGCAGGGGCCCACAATGCAGTGACTAACGCTGTAGCACTCTCCCACACAGCGCTCGCACTGTATACGCAAGTGGAAGGTCAGGAATCACATCTTGAACGTGCCACTCCCAGCCGTGGAAGCGTTTGCTGCTGCGAGGCAGAGGGCAAAGTTAGAGCATAACAAGGCTTGAAATGTTTGCTTGTGCTCTGTTTCACTGTACAATAGTTCTTTGTAGCAGGGACCTGCTACGAACAGCCAGCCAAAGGTAATAAACAGTGGTGAGGTGCACTGCTTGACCTGAAGATGGTTTGACTGCACCCATTCCCTCTGATCCCCAATCTGCCTTCTCCCTCATTATCTCACTGTGATTACATAATGCACAATCTGGGATTGCATCACTGTTTGGAATCCGATGCATATATTTTTCAGAGCAGAGATGTTAGTCTTGTTCTCTCCTTATTTCCATGTCCCTGGCACATCAGCTAACATCAGAGAGAGGCTGCACTTTATTATGTTGTTTTGTATCTCGTGCACAACATCCAGGATGCAAAGCAGAAAAAAAGACGTACAAACTCTCTACTGTGTTCATACCGACGAGATTTTGTACATGTGGCTAAACAAAAAATTACAGTATAAACTATATCTGAAAAATGTCCTCATGTACCAGTGGCTGAATTTTCTACAAAGAAATATGCAATTGAAACAAATAAAACATAATAAGTGTACAGCTTTTTTTATGTTTTAGGAGTTTATGTGTTAGAACATTCTCAAAAACCATTAATCAAAACATGTAAAAGGATGATGTAAAATCTACATTTCAGTATTTACTTGTTAAACACATTGAAAAAGGAAAATATGACCATTGACACTTAAATCTCCCAATCAAAGTCTTTCTTAAATATGTATTTCAGTCACAGCTACAACAAGTAATAACATAACACATGTTCATCTCTCAATTCGAGCACCGTTTCTGACTCATGACTTTTCAGGTGAATGGCAGTGAGAAATACTGAGAGAAAGAATTGGACATATTTGTCATTTTAGGCTCCAGCAGCACCAAGAAGGAAATCACTGATACAACCATTAATACGTTTCACTAACAATACAACCTCAATACACGGAGAATTAAACAGAAGTATTTATACATCTTCTCACAGTGAAAGCTGCTTATATATGCTTATAGGTAACACAGTTTAAACAGCCAAACAATCAAGATCTTTGAAAGAGGAATGGCCTTGTTTAAAAAGTTTAGGAATACTACCACTGTTTTATATCTTGTGGCTTACACATGGATCACATTACCTCTGAACTTCAGTGCATTTGGCACATTAGAGTCATACATGCATAAATCAACAGTGTGGACATGTGTCCTAAGTAGTTCTGCATGAACATGTGCATGCATGCAGGAGCACTTCCTACCACTTTGTGTTTATGTGGCTGAATATGTAAAGGGGACATTAGTTAAGCTGTACTTCGAAAATGCCACCAGGTCAGCGGCAAACTCTGCTGTGACATCATACCTGGCCAGCGAAGAAGCCACACACGCCAACGATGCAGAGGATGTTGAAGACGGCTGAGCCCACAATGGTCCCCACTCCTACATCGCCTTTGGTGATGAAAACCCCTGGAGAGAGAACAAGCCGACACACACACACACACACACACACACACACACACACACACACACACACACACACACACACACACACACAGACACACACACACACACACACACACACACACACACAGACACACACACACACACACACACACACACAGATAGCACAGATATGGAAAAAGAAAAGAGGAAAATCTTCAATACAAATGGGTCGTTGAATCTTTTCAACACAGTCTATGCAAAATAGGATTTTCATATAAAGGATGTAATAATGTAGTGTGAGGATCAAGGCTCGGAAGTAAAAGTTTTTGATATTGTTGTTTCACACAGAATTACAGTGAACACACCCATGATGAAAGAAAAAACTACATATATGACCTTTACCTCAACAGCAATGCTCTACTACTGTAATCCCTGACACAGCTACTGCACCATGCCCTGCAGTTAGAATAAAGGAGGAGAAGAAAGCGAGGGTGGATGCAGCAAACACTGTACCTATGACTGACGTGAAGAGCTCCGGAGCCGAGCTGCCCGGCGGCCATGAAGGGTGGCGCCTGCTACGTCCTCGCTGAGATCGAGACGCTGGGAGAGAGAAAAGAAGAGGAGACTAACATGAAGTGGATTTTCCCACAGGAAGTAGTGGCTGCAGTGGGAAAATCCACACGTACTTTTAGACACAAACAGTAGCAGATCTGTCACTGAGCTGATCCACTAAAAGCTTTGTTTCTAAAAGAATATTTCTGCTTGCTTTTCTAGTTAATCTGTGATCTAGTGATATATTGTATTAAACGTGGACAAGATTTCGTTAATATTTAAATAGACAAACTTTAAGTTATTTAGGTACATGAACAAAGCCTTGGAGATGAGATTTCAGTTTCTGCAGTTTTCGTTTCCTGCAGTGAAATCCAAAATGTATTTGACATTTTATGCATTAACATATGCTCCCTGAAACTATAGATGTAAATACACAACACTAGGATCAATGTTTTTCTTTTAGATCTGTATGTGTAACCAGGAGTAGTGTTACACTATTATATTAAATGAGCACAAAGACAGTGATAGTCCTATCGTATGAAAGTATAAAGTCAAGAGATTTTCCCCCAAGCTTTTCCTGACTGAAAGCTCGGAGGAAAGCGAGAAAGTGAAGTTAGACTTGTTTGTTGAACCAGCCAGAGGAAGAAAGTCTAAATTATTCCATTACTACTAAACCTGGTTGTCTTAATTTGAAAAGTGTGCTGCATAATACCTCACATATCTTCTCCATGGAGGGACGAAGTAGTCATCACACACCAGAGCAGGGCACAGAACATGTAAATGGTCTGTGGAGAGAAAAAGAGACAGAAATATAATAAGGTGCTGATGTTTACCACCTTTCACATCTTCTCCTGCTTTTTATTCTATTTGGAAAAATACCATTAAATTTAAATTATCGTGAAAGAGGAAACAGGTCTAATTGAGGGCTACAGAGTCGGAGAGCTGATCCCATGCAAATGCAGTTCACTACATTAACGGTCATACATAAAAAATTCACGAATAACATAACCATACAATTTACATTTTTAAAAAGGCGAGTTATTTTTCACATTTAATACATGCTGGCATTCAAAAGTAAACACTGTACCAGTTACTAGATCAGTTACTCCTACTCACATTTAGCCTTTTCTCCTACTGAAATTTAGTGTCTAGATGGATAGAACAAATAAGTAAGGACCTCTGACATTAAATCAAACCTTTAGCTAAAGCTAAAGAACAATATCTGACAAATAATAAAATAATATGTTGTTCACTAAATTATTCATAAATCAGCTTAGCAGTCTAACTGTCATCTTCACCCCTTGTTTTTTTTGTTTTTAAAGATGCTCACACCTCTAACAAAATATGGATTTTCTGTCATCTCACTTTCAGGAAAAGTATCCACAGTTTTAAATCCACCAGGTCTTTGTACTTGAGAGCTTTTTGTTTAATAAACAATGGATTTGTTGGCTTAAATTTTAAAGTTATTAAATTCTAACTACAGCAAAATAAATTTGTATCATGAGCAAAATAATTTATTTATAATAATTTAATACAACTAAATGTAAATACCACTTGTGGAGAAAACAAATGATAATGGCTCTAACATTAAGCCTTGTGGAACACCACAAGATACCTTCACTAAAATTTAAAATGTCTCCCGCATAATATCCTGTACTGTAAATAAATTAGACTAAGAAATGCTTGTCTTTTTTCTTTCCTGGCGTATCGTTTCATAAACATCCTCCGCATTCAAGCACTGCTTGGCATCACATTGTTCACACAATACAATACACTGAGTGGCATCGAGACAGGGAAGAGATGAGAGAGAGAGAAAATGCCAGGTATAGTGACGACAGACTGACTGGAAATGTGTGAACAAAGGAAAGACATGAATACTCTTACAGTTATAATTTATTTTCAAGGACCTGCTTACAGCAAGAATGACACGGTGAAAGAATATTCCTTCTTCCTTTTGTGCTCAGAACCAGCAGTTATTCTACTTCCTGTTTCTGAAAGCAAGATCTATGTGTGTGTGAGTGTGTAGGTTTGTCCATTCAGGGCAAGCAACCGGTCAAAGGTCACATGTAATCCTGATGAGAGTGAAATGAAAGCAGCCCTTTCAACATCTTAAATCTACTGTAACTGGGTGTCAGCATGTGTGTGGCTATCGGTGAGTAGACGAGTGTACTGTAGATGCTGAATGTACATTTGTTTCCACTGCATATGTTTTTCGTGTGCATGCAGAAATGAAAGTCCTTAAGAGTTATGTTTATGTTTCTGAGAGCAAATCTCTTGTGAGAAGTGATGATGCCAGTATTAATGAGTGGTGCAGAAATGGGGGTCAGCAGTATACATAAGCTGCCAAGACATAAGCAGCGGAAAGTAAAATACTGTGATATAAAAATTCTGAAACAAAGCTTCACTGCAAAACGTTTACAGTTTTCTGTCTTTTAGCTGAATCCAATACAGGAAACATACTTGATCATTGAGATCAATGAGAATCTCTGACTGCAGCTTCACTTAAATGGTAAATTGTCTGTATTTACATAGAGCCTGTTTAGGCTTGATGACCACTTAAAGCTCTTTACAGAACAGTTTTCCCCATTCACCGGTTCACACACACATTCATACAGTGCATCTATATGCAACACTTTCTCTATCACACATCACCCATACACTGCCAGGGGTTCAGTATCTTGCCCAAGATGCAGAATGCAGGAGACTAGGATTGAACCGCCGACCCTCTGGTAGAAGGATGACCCGCTCTGTGGCTAAATCACAGGATAATACAAGAAAAAGACAGCAGCATCAAATCCATATTTTAAGCAGCATCCCTGATCTCAGACCATATGCTGCTACTGCATAGAGGCAGTGTAATACCAACAACATCAGCCACATGGTGACATGACATCTGTGCTTTAATTTTCTTTAGTTGTTTTTAAATAGCATTTTCAGACCAAACATCTTGGCTTCACGAGGCCTTCAATTTTTTATATTTAACAAGTAATTAGCATAAAATAAGTATTTATTTGGAATCTCTAGTTAAAAGTACAGCTGCAGGTTGAAAGAGGTCAGTACATTATTATAAAGCCAGATTAGTGTGATGTCAAGACACAAGTCATGACCAGTAAGTCCCAACTGTTTAAAATGAATTAAGGTTTTTTTAAATTACTTTAAAATATATATTTTTTAAATGTAGAAAATGTTCGTACTGAAACTATAGATGGGTGCATATTGATAATCGAGTAAGTCACGTCATATATATAAATGAAAAACATGTCTGGTGTATAATGTGTGAATTGGTTTTCACTAGTTAGGGCCCGAGCACCTCCGGTGGGAGGCCCTATTGTATTTCGAAGGATTTGTATTTCCCTTTTGGGCTTTTTCAGGGTCTAGACATGCTCAAATTGTTACCAAAGTTTGCAGGGAATTCAAAACCCCAAAAAGTAATTGTATTCTGGAGTAATTTGAAATGGGCGTGGAAAAATGGCTCAACAGCGCCATCTAAGGAAAAGCCCCTCAGTTAGCTTTCATCGATCTTCACAAAAATCGTAGCCCAGGTGTATCATGACCAGACAAACATAAAATGTCAGAGGTGCAATTGGAAAAAAGCAACAGGAAGCCCGCCATTTTGACTTTAGTGGCCATATTGGCCATTTTCCACATTTTTACTTTGATGTACTTGTCCCAGGGCTTTCATCAGATCAACTTCATATGGAGATGAGTGTCATCTCAACAAGATGGAGATGAAAACTAACTCAAAGATCGATTTTTCGTCACACGGTATGACCGTGGCGTGGCCTCAAAGTTTGATTACACGCCATCAAAACACGAGGTTCTATATCTCGGACATACATGGTCCAATCGAGTCCAAACTAGACATGTAAGACAAGAGTCCCGGCCTGATGACATCTACACAGAAATTATGACTTCAAATCACAGCGCCCCCTGGTGGAAACAGGAAATGTCTTGTTTTTTGCATGTCTTACACTTGGATGTATTCCTCCTGATCCACTGCCCGCAGCCATGTCAAACTGTGTCAAATGGGTCTCAAGACATTGATAATGTAGGCATAAGATTACTGAGACTTTTCGTCAAACGCCATAATAGTGGCGTGGCGTTAAAGTTCATCGACTCGCTGTGACACACGAAATTGCTGTATCTTCCGTGTTCATGGGTCTATCTCCCTCAAACTACATTTGTGTAACAACAGCCCCCCTGCAGACATTCAGATGGTTTTAAGGAATGGGCGTGGCAAAATAACTGGCTAGCGCCCCCTAAAGGGCAGCCCCGGCACCACGATTGGCCGACATGTACAAAAATCTATAGGGACATGTGTCTTTTCATAACAAACAAATAAGTCTCTTGGATAGATATGCTAGACCAAACAGGAAGCCCGCCATTTTGACTTTAGTGGCCATTTTCCACATTTTCCACATTTTTACTTTGACGAACGTGTCGTAGGGCTTTCATCAGATCAACTTCAACTTCTGGGAATGTCATCTCAACAAGATGGAGATATAAACTACCTTGGTATATTTGATTTCATCACACGGTGTGACCGTGGCGTGGCATCAAAGTTTGATTACACGCCATCAAAACATGAGGTTCTGTATCTCGGACATATTTGGTCCAATCGAGTCCAAACTAGACATGTAAGACAAGAGTCCCGGCCTGATGACATCTACACAGAAATCATGACTTACAATCACAGCGCCACCTGCTGGCTTCAGGAAGTGACATGTTTTATACTTTGATGAACTGCTCCTGGCTGCTTTACAATAAACAGCTCAAAAGAGCTCAGTCAAGTCATTGGACCATGGTCAGAATTGTGACATTTCCTCAAACCGTGGCAACATTGAGGTGCGTCGAAGGTTCATCCTTCGCCAAAGGAGACGATGTTGTCATAACTCCAGTGTGCATTGTCCTATCACTGCCAAACTTCTGTCTCATGATCAGAGTCCAAGCCTGAACAGCTCTATGTGTCAATATTTCCTCAGTGTCATAGCGCCACCTACTGATTCGCCATGAAACAGGAAGTACTTTGTAAATCTACTCTGCACTATCCAACCGGCTCCGAACTACAGACCTATGATCACAATCCTGACCTGAACACATCCATATATTAATATTAGTGCAGGGTCATAGCGCCACCTACTGATCAGTGTGATAATTAAGTTGTTGTAACATTGTCCAATTGACACAAAATTGCTCACGCTACATCAGAGCCCCTACTTGAACAGATCTATTAGTCTGTAGGTAATAATAGTGATGGCGCCACCTACTGGCAACAGGAAGTAAGCTTTGTTTTACAACTATCATTCGATTTACATAAAATTTGAACAGTGTGATGTGCAATTGATAGCATGGACCGTAATGAGCAATTAGCAGGCAAGGATCGACATCGCGTGACGGACGCAGGAAGTGAAGCGTTTATCCTTGCCGCAGTGCGCAAAACACATGCAACGCGGAGACGTGCGCTTGGTCATTGATCGCTCTCTCCACCGACCGCAACAGGCTTCGAAATGCATGTGCGAGGGCCCGTTAGTGCTACAACGTAGCCCTAGTTTATTATATCCTTTATATCATTGTAATTATTTGTTTTTATCTCTTTTGACTGTTGGTTGGGCAAACCACACATTTGAGTGTGTAACCTTAGACTTAGACTTTTTACAAATTGAAGGACGTAACAATTCATGGATTATTTAAAATCTAAAACTGATTAATTTGGGAACAAAATAACCTGACTCAAGATCTACTTCCTGGCTTTTCAACTTATTTTCATCAGAATTTAATTTCTGTCTAATTTCGAAGTGAAAGAAATGCAGTTAAATGCTCCTGGAAGAGATTGTAAGGGAACGTAGAAGTCAAGTAATAGTTTACTGTTCCTAAGGTCAGGAATGAACTTTAACATCAAACAGATTTTATGAGATTTAAACTAGAATTTGTTTGTGAATTCTCTCATTTTCTAAACATGGACAGCTGGAGAGTCTGAAATCATCACATCTGTATAGTAAACTATAGTACTGCAGGTATTAACCCTGGTTGTTCTTAAAACCAGGGAGCCTGCTGTTCTCTCAAAGATAAGTACAGAAACAGCTGCTATAAAATGACAGAGTACACTATTATAAAAGGTTAGACATCACAGGCACAAAGCTGGTGATGATATACTGTATGTTTTTTTTAAATATCTAAGCATCCAAGAAAAGGTTACTTGTATTTGCCCTTCTGCTGCAGGAAAAGGCTAACTCAGAGGGTGGCTGCTCTGTAAGTAGTGACATTGCCTATAATGTCAGACGTGTACTGGCAAAATGGCCCATTCTGTGGTTCTTAGTGCTCGGTTTATGCACAGCGAAGTTCCCTGGAGATGCTGCTCTGCTGGCATGAGCTTCCATTACAGTCAGCTCCCCAGAGACTATCAGCAACAGCACCACACAACGTGGGCCATGTGCTGGAACACCGTGCATGATTTGTGGCGATCATGTTGGAGTGACAGCGAAATGCTCCATCGAAGCCTCGGCCTTCACTTATTGCCCCCCCCCGCTGGGCCGCGCTGGAGGGGAGAGGAGGAGAGCATCGTGCTGCTGATCCAGATTCTTCCCTGCTCAGCCAGCGAGGATGAAATGTCTTGCACCATTTGTTCATCCTTGTTTTGTATGACAGCAGCACTCATCCTATGACTTTATTAAAAAACAGGAACCTGAGAGGAGCTGAGAAGGATTGAGTCATATTGTTTTAATTGAACACATTAACATCTGTTTCCAGGAGACTAGTTGTATAAAACCTTTTATAGATTTAGAGCTGTGTGAAATCTGATTAAATGCCTCAATCGTCATCATTGACCATTAACCAGACGTCTGCTGCACACTCTCACTCTCAGCTTGAGGTAGCGTCATGAAGCTAAATTGGTACTTAGGCTGCTACTGGTATAACACACCAGATTTTTTTAACTAACTGTATGGACTAGTTGCATTGTAGGAAATGTAGGTGTCACGTTTTGACAAGAAAGAAGAATGTGTGGAATAATTAAGATAATAACGCAGGCTCTTCTGCAACGATTATGATCCCGTTAAGAGTTTGAATACATTTACATTTTTTTACTGTGTTTTACTGATATTTATATTTTATCATAAAATCAACAAATCTCCCGATTAGACAAAAAACAACAATTTAGTCCATCTATATATACTCTCCTGTAGTTTTATCCAAATGTTAATTAAAGAGAGGTAAATAGTGCATTTGGTGCATGTTTGGATTATTTACAGTTGTGCATCACTACACATTTGCTGCTCTCAAAAGTATTTGAGGCAGAAGGACAGTGTGTGTGGGAGTGTATTGAAATACACTACAGTGCCAGTGTTCGTGTTAATGAAGGAACATGTCACCTCACTTAGTGATGTAATTTTAATAGTTTAGAATAGAGGAGGAACACTGCACCAGGTCATGAATACACAGATAATTTATGGGATATTAGCCAGATTATTGACAATCCACTGACCAATCCTTTTAAGAGTGATGTAACGTCTTCTGCAAAAAAAAAGGTCATTTGTGCACTTAGACACAAACAGACATGTTGACGCACGTGCACATGAATGCAGTAAATGCTCCGGCCAACTTACACACAGGACATGCAGGGCCACGGCTCCTTCTGTCCGCTCCTTGTTTGTGAACAGGTCTGTAGGGAACTCGTGCAGAGCTGGAAGGGACAAAAACATGGCGTTAGAAAATTTCATAAACGGTTTGTGAGTCTGTGAGTTTGTGTGTGTGTGTGTGTGTGTATGTGTGTTTCAGCAGAGCGTGGCACGGGGAACATAATTCCAGTGCCCGGAAGAGAGGTCGACCATATGAGCACAGAAACCCATTGAACTCATGTGTACTGACAAGGAGCCTTGCCCAAGTGAGTGTGACAGTCTAACTGTGCCCATCCAAGGACCGTGTATGATTCCTCAGAGAGCAACCAGAGAACACAGAAGCTGAGGAAAAGTGAGCGTTAGGAGACAAAGTGAGGGCAAAGAGAGGAGAGAGAGCGTAGTAAAAATAGAGAGACATTTAGGGGACATTCGATGGGAAGTAGGGTTGAGGGAGAAAAGGTGGCGGTAGTTTAGCTGATGTTCGCACACAACTCCACATCCCTGCATGGGAATGTGAGCGCAACTGTGAGCGAGTAAACAATGGGGAGAGCAGGATAGAGGGAAAAGTGGAAAGTTGGCAGACGGTGGGAGTGTGAAGGAAGACAGAAAGAGGTGAAAAAGAGGGGGTTTGGCTTTTAATGGTGACTGGAGGTATTCTAACCCCTCTCCCTGGCTTTTGACTCGCCTTCCTCTCACAGCACCACAGTCCTGATAACTGTGACAGGCGCTTTGGCTGCCAAGGAGTGTTTTGCGGAACCTGTGCCTCTCGTCCCTCAAGCATCGAGTCGTCCATGTGATCATCTACTGCACACGAATCAGGAGCCCATTCACAGGCCACTGCTAACATCTGTTGCATATTTCAGCACACTCACTATTCCCTGGGAAAGACAAGCGCTCTGCATCAGGCGCAGAGCATGTGGTGCAACAAATGGCAACATGAGAATTCAAAATGTTTATTGACCAGCACAGTAAACATAGAGGAGCTATTCTTGGAGATCCCTGGGAAGAGTACAATGACAGACATGATACATGTACACACAAGTAGGAAGACATACAAAAGACAACTGACCAGAGATGCTGATAATTCAGAGGACAACATGCTACTAACTAATACATGCTACTTTTTCAGCTGATTTCTGTGTAAATGCTGAATATTGTGTTTGGTTCTGTGTTAAATGTAATTATACCCAGAGAGAGATCTCAGGAGATCTTCCTAAGTAAAGGGTAAATAAACAACAAACAAACAAACAAAGTAAAGATATAAATCAGTGAAAATCCAAGGGCGTCTCATGCATACAACATGAGATTATATTAGATGGTTTATCGGATTAAGAAAAAACAGTGCATCAAATCATCAACAACACACATGGCAGTGCAAGTCAAATTTTTCACAGCAGGATTTTTGAAGAGATGAAAGTAAGTAATTTTTAATGAAGCAAAGCACAGTGGTGCTATGAGCTAAGTGCTAACGTCAGCCTGCTAAAAACACTCCACAACCAGAATGCTAACAGGCAGATGTTTTACAGATAACGTTTACCATGGCTACCATAGGCGTAGTTCTGCGAAAGTGTATGCTCCAACACTTTTTGTGAGGTAAAATAATACAAGACTGACATTTCAATTCTAGAGCCATTCTGGAGCTAAAAACTTGTGGTAACTTGGCAGTGTTGTTATTTTTAACTACTATCTGGATGAACCTGGATTTGAAGGTTTTAATGGGAAACATAAAGGTGACAGTGTGCATGTTAGACAGCGTAGGATGTCCTCTGCATCATTCACAATCACAGGAGGGGCAGGTGGACTAACCATGAGCGGGAGAAAGAATGAAGGGAAACACATATTTATGAGATGGTGAAGTTTCTGTGGTTTATAATTCCACTTCCTCTTGGTCGTATAATAATAATAATACATTTTATTTTTACAGCACCTTTCATACATAAAATGCAGCTCAAAGTGCTTTACAATAAAATCAAAGACATGAAATAAGAGATCAATAAGATTACATTAGCAATAAAACGGGACTTAGGATAAATCAAAACCATCAAACTAGCAAAAGGTAAGGTAATAAGTAAAAAAATAGATAAAGACAATGGTATTCAAAAAAGAAGATAAAATTCATTAAAGCAAGATCATAAAAATAGTCTTGAGTTGTTTCTTAAAACTATCAACTTTTATAGTTTGTTACTGGGATATTGAGCAAGCCTACAGTAGAAGACCTGAGGGGACGGTTTGGAACATACTCCCATAAACAATCAGGTTGAGGGTGCTGTACCATTAAGAGACTTATAAACAAGTAAAATCAATTCTCAGTGATACTGGAAGCCAGTGTACAGTAAAGATGCTAAAACCGGAGTAATGTGATCTCTTTTCCCATTTCTCGTTAAAACCCTGGCTGCTGAATTATTTCAGTCTCAACTCCCTCGCAACATGTTGCAGAGATAATATACAAGAAGAAAGAGTACTTCACTTCTTTCCCACTGTTTTCTCCATTCTGCCCCCTCTCCTTGTACTCTTTTGACCTATTTGCATCCTCGGTATCTCGCAGTGTTTGAGTTGCTGCAGTCTTCCTCTGCACTGTTCTACTGCCATAACTTCTTAAGCTTAACACAATGCAGAGCAGCCTGTAAAAAGCCACAGAGGGTACAGAGCAGCAGGGCAGAGGGCCATCTCGCAGCGACAGCTGGATGTGTTTAACACTGTTACAGGCCTGTGTTCCATCGCTCAAACTCAGTCAAGCCAAAATGCCATGCTAATGTGTGAAGTGAAAGAACAAGAAGCTCTCGTGATAAGAATTAGAGCCCAGTGTGGATGTAAAAGAGACACAAACAGAAAACTGCCATAAAATCAGCAGCACAAGTGATACATTATGAGAATGAAAGACACGACTGACAAAGAAAGAAAAACAAAAAAAACAAAATCTAACTAAATGATCATAATCATGAAGCTGACAGTCTCCTAAAGTCTTCAAAGAGGGACGGCTATGGCTGAGGGGTAGAGCGGTCTTCGGCGGTTCGATACCAGTCTTTCCCATCTGCATGCTGAAGTGTCCTTGGGCAAGATACTGAAACTCATATTGCCCCTAATAGAAAAAGTGCTGCCCATAGATGCACTATATGAATGTGTGTGTGAATGTGTGAATGGCAATAAACTGTACAGTAAAGCGCTTTGAGTGGTCATCAAGACAGAAAAGCTTGATATAAATACAAACCATTTACCATTTACCAAAGAGCCTGCAGATACAACCCATCTACAAATGACTGTCCCAAGGAGCAGAAGCCCAGTCTCCCAGGAGACCTAAGTACACGTGAGAAGTAAGAATAAAGAAACCTACTGAAGCTGCATGTAACAAGGAACATCAGTGAAATGCACCTCAGCACTGAGAGGTTCCTCCTAACAGCACCTTAGGCTCCTTCTGAGTCGGAAACACACGCTCACCATGTCACACTTCTATGTAGATATACATATACACTTTAATAATAATAATAATTTCTGTTTTATCACTTATTTTTGTAGATTTGGCCACTTGTTGCTGCAAAAGCTCTTTTGTCTTGTCATGTAAAGTGAAGTATTTAAATCTGATAATACAAACAATAATGCAATCTAACTTCTTTCATGTTTCTCCAAGTATGTAAGATACCAGGGTTTTGTTAGAAAAATAACAATCTGATCCGACTTATACTATTTGTAGGACTGACTGAAAAGCTTTGGCGCTTCAGCTGTTGCCATGGTAACCTTGCTTTGTGTTTTTGTTATTATTATCATTATTATATATGCATTACAACAATTATTCCACATAGCCCATGAAATAAGCCAACATCATTCAATGTTCATTATTACTAATTATACTCAGACAAGGACATTAAATCTTAAGCAGTCATGCACTGACACTGGGACAATGACATGTGACCATGTGACTTACAATTTAAATCTATGCTAACAAGATGTGGGAAGGATGCTTTTGAAGGAGCCTTCAAATTAGTCAGTCTAGTCGTGCCGCTGTGATGTAATCAATTCAAACGCAGCCTCTGAAGGATGCAGCCCCTGAATTAAGACACCTCTGTTGTGGCAGCAACCCTAACCCCCCTGCACTTGGGGGAGATTACCCGCTCAACCTAAGTGATATTGTTCAAACACATCTATTCAGGAGGAGTTGACATGAAAGAAGCAACTTTCAAATTACAAATCAGAGTAGCATCAAAATGATTTTG